>NC_139677.1:33367624-34567624 GCF_964106915.1 Podarcis gaigeae | reverse complement strand
TCTCTTCTCTCTCTCTCTCTCTCTCTCTCTCTCTCTCTCTCTCTCTCTTTTTTTGCTATTTAACAAATGCAAGTTAAATATTTATGTGCCTGATGGCTAAAGTGGATGTAGAGCATTTCTGAAAGAGGACCTGTTAATGCCAACTCACGCACATGACGCATTTATGGGAAAACTGTAATAGTCTGCTACTGAAGCATGAATATTTATTAAGAAATTGTGAGCCAATAGTTTCAGCTCAATTTCATTTTGAGTTTCTAAAAGCCTTCAAGTTTTCTGCTGTACTGCTTACGTTCCAGAATCGCTCTGCTGCTCCCATTTTGGATTTGAGATTGAAGGAGAGGGAATACTGCAAGCATCTTCGTCAAAAGCCAACAAGAGCCGTTTAGCGCCGTGTGAATTCTTCGGTATTGCATGCAATGAATACATCTCAGCCACTTCATAATTTGCAGAGTCCTTGTATATGTGCGTGGCGACATACCACCTCTGTCGCAATAGAAGCTTCCCATCCTTCTTGCGCCGTGGCACAAAGGTGTGTGGATTTTTTCGCCCTTCCTTCTCTTCTTGCCCTCGCTTGGGACGCTTCAAGCACTCACGATACCTAAAATCTAGTCATTTTGAATGGGGCTATTGTGGAAAATGGATTTTTAGGAGGAGGACACCAATACACAGTGGCGTAGCATGGGGGGTGCAGGGGGGGCCGGCCGCACCGGGCGCAACATCTGGGGGTTAGGGTAAGGGGGCGCAAATCCACGGGTTAGGGGGCACAAATTACTTGCCTTGCTCCGGGTGCTGACAACCCACGCTACGCCACGCCACTGCCAATACAGCTCCTTGCCAAGGGTGTAAGGGACCCTAGGTATGTCTCTGAATGAACACCACCCACCATGGCATCAAGCCTTGGCCCTGTATACCTGAAGTAGAGTCTCCACCTCCATCATTCAGCCCAGACACTGAGATCCAGCGCTGAGGGCCTTCTGGCGGTTCCCTCATTGCGAGAAGTGAGGTTACAGACAGAGGGCCTTCTCGGTAGTGGCGCCCACCCTGTGGAACACCCTCCCTTCAGATGTGAAGGAAATAAGCAGCTATCCTATCATTAAAAGACATCTGAAGGCAGCCCTGTTCAGGGAAGTGTCTAATATTTAACGCTGCACTGTTTTTAACACTTGATTGGGAGCCACCCAGAGTGGCTGGGGAAACTCAGCCAGATGGGCGGGGTATAAATAATAAATTAGTAGTAGTAGTAGTAGTAGTAGTAGAGTGTTAGACAGGATAGCATATAAGGCCCCACACCAACTTTGTGACTCAACGATTTGGTGTATGAAAATCCAAGCAAAAGGAAAGGGACACCTGCAACAAAAACCCAGGGTGAAATAGAGAAAAATGTCAGGAAACCTCACACAAGCAGATACACACACACACACACACACACACATACTAGCCATCCACTGTTCCTCTACAAAGGCCAAGAGCGGGGGGAAACAAGCATCATTTGCTTTAACACAATATCTGGTGTTTCTTGCTTTTGCCTTGTGGAGGTGACATGTCTGGCTTTTGCTCCAGGGTTCTGTTTATGTGCATGGCTTTAACACATAGTAATCAGGTGGAATGTTCTCTTCATTGAGCATGCAGTCATCCAGAACTCCATGCAATTTCCCTTCTCCTTTTCTAGACCGTATCCTACTGCTTTGAGGCTATATATTACTGCTTATGTCCTCAGAGGTAAGCCTCTGTGTGTGGCCGCTATAGAAATGTGTCATTATTCTTCACCTTGCTAATTGTGCCCAATCTATTCAAAGTTGATGGGTTGTTGTTGTTTTTAAAGCCACACAAAGGGGCTATTTCCATTCTGGTCATGACTGGGGAGGGAATAGGGTAGCTTCCCCTCACCATGTATGGTAGAAATTGCATACCCACATGAAATTTAATGAATGAAAAACCAAGGACTTAGTTACAGGCTCAAGAAAAACTGGATCTGATGAGAGCTCGAGGAGTCATTCAGACCAACCCCCAAACCTCTAAAAATATTTCGTATGTTAAGCTAAAATGACAGCACAAAACACATCCTTTCCCAGCCAAAATAAACTACATTCAACAATTTGACATGATGCAAAACAGACCACAGCGAAAATTAGAAACCCAGTCATTAACTAAAAACAGGTTGAAGCTTTAAAAGCTATTTGAAACCTGTTTGAAAGCAGTGTAGTGATGACCCCTCTGTACATACCTGAGGCCGGGGTAGTTTCATTATTGTTTAAGAAGGCTTTCCCTGAGTTGTGACCCAATAGGGTGTGTTGAATTTTTCAACTTTCAAATGATTTGGGAATTCGAAAGATATTTTGGTTAAATTAATATAATTTAGTTTTGCTTGGTAAGTGAAATGTGTGTCAGATTGCATAGAAATCATTAAAATTGATAGCCAAGTACTTGCCGTTATATTACATATTAATGTTATTTATTATTGTTATTATTTAACATTACCTAAAGGTAAAGGTAAAGGTACCCATGACCAATCGGTCCAGTCGCAGACGACTCTGGGGTTGCACGCTCATCTCACTTCACTGGCCCAGGGAGCCGCTGTTTGTCCACAGACAGCTTCTGGGTCATGTGGCCAGCATGACTAAGCCGCTTCTGGCGAACCAGAGCAGCGCACGGAAACATTGTTTACCTTCCCGCTAGAGCGGTACCTATTTATCTACTTGCACTTTTTGGCGTGCTTTCAAACATTACCTAACAGAAGGTAAAGTCAAAATTTATTGGTTTTCCAATCACAAAAATACTAGCAGATTATTGACACCCCAAAACATATTATTAAGACCCCCTCACTGAAGAAATTTGCAAAAATTAAGTTTCACCCCCTAAAATGACACATTTACTGACCCAGCCACTTACAGAACAATTGCATAAGTGAATATATTGCTTTTAGGATGTGTAAAGTTGCTATTATTGTTTTGAAAGTTTGCTAAAGCTTCTTTCACATTCTAACCCATGGAGGACTCTAAACCAGCTAAAAATGATGTGTTGGTGGGGCTGGCTACCCACACTACTTCTCCTTGCATGTTTGTTTCCGTGTTAGGAGACAGAGCACACAAACAGGGCTATTGATGAATTGCTTTTGGTCACAATTAAATTGTCTTAAAGGCCTAAACAGGAATTCACTATGGCCAGTTGCCCCAGATCCAGAGGTTTCATGTGGGGCTGAACTGCAATGCCCCACTGATGCCCAGACACAATTCCTGGAACGAGGCAAGCATCTCAAAGCATTGCAATGGAAACGTTTTGTCCCTTGGCTTTGTCAAAGAAGGAAATCAAGTCAGAAGCAATAAACAGCTCTCAGTGCTGAGAAAATTGAATGATTCAAGAGCTGATGCTGATGGGAACTCTCAATTCCTGAAAAGCTGCGGGGATTATTAGTGTTCAATTAGTGCTAGGTGTTCCTTTGGCTCAAGCCGAGGCCACTCAGAACAGTGGAGCCAGATTGCGGCTGCCCAACCGTCTGGAGGTCGATCTTTACATTCACGGATGAGCTAATGCGTTTGTGGAGAGGCTCATAAAGGGAGGAGTTCACCTTGCATTCGCCTTGGCTCATAACAATAAATCTCCCCATGTTTCCAGAAATAGATGGCCTTTTTCTTGTCATTGATCTGCATGCCATAATTTAAGCATTTGCATGCCCTAATGTGGAGCCTTCCCATTGCCTGAAAGATTTCTCTCCAGGGAATGATCACTACAAGGACAACCTTTTGAAATGTAAGAGCACCATCGTTGGGAACAGAGGGCCCTGGAATCCGTGCGGGGTTCGGATATAGCCAAACGCTGAAGCGCTATTATGTCCCTTGATAAATGGCTCCTGGAGGCATTGTGGATGCAAGCAGGAGCACTGTAGCAATTAAATTCTAGACAAGACATCTAAAGCGAAACCCCCGCAAGCACACCATTTGCAAAGGACCTATTAATACACGCTTTATCAAAAGGCTTGTAAATCCATGAAAATGCAAAGGGAAGGCTATCCTGGAGAGACGAGGGAAGTTCTAAGGAGGAAGGAAAAAGAAAAGGATTCAGAGAGCTTTGTGTGGTCTAAATGTGGAAGGAAAAACACTTTGAGTTGTTCAGCTCTGTGTAGTGAAAAGGAGGAAGAAAAGGGGTCCTTTTCTACATGTCGGTAAGCTCTAGGAGCACCGTGCTGGAGAAACTGGAATCAGAAAAAAAATGAAAAATCATGGAACATCTTTGCTAATTGAGGCCTGGGCGGTGGGGTGTCCATGCTCACCTGAACTCCCAACTTCTGAGTTGCTGCCAGGAGAGAGAGAGATTGGGCATGTTGAGATGATGGGGAGGTCGGAAGGAGCACAACACTGGCTCAATGAAAAAGAAAAAGAAGAGGAGTTTGGATTTGATACCCCGCTTTATCACTACCCTAGGGAGTCTCAAAGCGGCTAACATTCTCCTTTCCCTTCCTCTCCCACAACAAACACTCTGTGAGGTGAGTGGGGCTGAGAGACTTCAGAGAAGTGTGACTGGCCCAAGGTCACCCAGCAGCTGCATGTGGAGGAGCGGAGACGCGAACCCGGTTCCCCAGATTATGAGTCTACCACTCTTAACACTACACCACACTGGCTCTCACACTGTTGATCTCCCTACCGCTTCACCCCACTCTTGCTCCTGGTAGGCAGCAGCCCATATCCTCTGGGGTGTGGCTGGTTTTCCACCACCAGGAACCAGAATCCAAATCCTTTCCCTCTGTTTTTTCCCTGGGGGACTCTTGGTCAGGCAGTTTCCACTGCTCCTTTGCATCCATCCAGCCAGGAGAACTTCATGCAGACAACAATAAATTAATGGTGATAGAGGAAGCTGACTTTCCATGTTAAACAACTGCATGGATGAGCCCAGAATCTCTTGCCGTACATGTTTTATGTATAATACTCACTTCATCAATAAACGAAAGCAACTCATAGGTACATTGTCAGCATATGTTTACCGGCAATTCCTCATTTTCGGCGCCTTTGATTAGGACAATTACATGATCAATTAGACAGCATGAAATCCTCCAATTAACCTTTGCCACGCAGTAAACACATTTTTGCTTTAAGTGTTTCCCGTAAAAGGAAAGTTAAGAATGGCCTGTGGTCATAACCAATGAAAAGAAAATATTGCATAAATCTAAACAGAGGCGTAATAAAAAGCCCCAAAGAAGGCTTTGGGAAGAAAGATTTGGTTTAGCAGATAAAATGAAAAGTTCAGCTGTTACGTAAGACAGCTATTACAGGCTTCTGTGAACTGTGATAATCTCTACTCTCTGGTGGGGTGTAAGCACTACCCATAGCCCACTACAATTAAACCCACGGCTACGTGGGGAGTGCTAAAGGAACAGAGACAGTCCACTTTCTAATAACATGTCGTACAACTGCTGCAGAAGCAGTCCTGGGATTTCCAAAGGGCTTATTTGCAATTGCACCACCATGAACACCCTCTGGCAATATCATTTCACCTCTTCAGGAAGAAAGTGTGGCCAGGATTCCTTGCCCCTTACTGTCATCTCCCCCTTTGCCGGAGCGAATCCACAGAGGCAGAAAGCTGTCAATGCAGTCTGAGGCTGGTCTACTCAGAAGGAGGGGTGAGTGAATCTCATTGATTTGGGTTTCTCAATATTCCAGTTTTTAGTTTGATTCACCACATTTATGCATCAGTTATTTTAAAAAAAAACAAAAAAAAACTCATTCGCATTGGCGGTGTCTGGTGTGTCACTTCCCCTCCCAGGAGTTCCCTGCCATCGATGGTGGTCACCTGCAAGGGAAAATCTAGTGGCAACAGGTAGAGCTGGTGCTCCAGAGCGAAGTCGCTGCTGAAGAAATTACACGAGCTGCCAGAATCTAGCAGCCCCTCCACTTTGACGGGGTGCCCATTTGGGAGTTCTAGCACCACCTCTATGGCTATAGCTGCCTTGGAAGGGTCAGGCTGGGGCACTTCTATTGGTTGCTGGCCTGGCTGCTGCCCCTGCTGGTTGGCAGCCAGGCTTTGTCGTTTCCCTGCACCGGCCCTTCTTCCCTCTTCTCGTCGTGGCCTGTAGTCCCCATCATGCCTTGCCAGGCTTTCCGTTGAGGGCAGACCTTTGCAAAATGTCCCAGTCGCTGACAGAGGAAACACTTCTTGGTAGTTTTCCACTCCTTCCCCTCCCTTTTCCGGCCTTCGCCAGCATTTGAAACTTCGTGCACCGCCTGGGAAGGTTCTCTCGGCATCTGCGGAATGCGGTTGCCATGGAAACGTTCCGCCCTTATCTCCCGCTTCTCCTGAGCCCGCGCTTCCTGGCGTACACCGATTGCAAGCACAGCCTTTGTGAGTTCATCCATCAACCGCGGGTGGGGCGCTCGGGACAATTCGTCCTTCACTTCAGGGTCCAAACCCTCTTCAAACAACATTTGTACTGGTTCAGAGTCCAGATCCCACCCGAGCTTGTGGACTAACATCGCAAAACGCGACTAGTAGTCTCTCACAGACAGGCCCCCCTGCTTGCACCCCATCAGCTCCCTCCGTGTCACGCTTTGCTCCACCTCACTGGAGAACATTGCGTCCATTGCCTGATAGAATTTCTTAAGATCTTTCAATGCATCATTCTGCGTCGCCATTAGGGGCCTTATCCATTCTCGCGCCCCATCCTGCAGATGTCCAACAATGTAAGCCACCCTCTCCCCGTCATCCGCAAAGTCATTTTTCTGCAAATCCAAAGCGTATTGAATTTCCGTTCGGAAGGCATTGTAGTCTTGGGGCTTTCCACCAAACTTGTCTACCAGCCCCGGGACCTTCCTCCCTATCGGGGTGGCTCTGACCTGTGCATCCTGAGCCTGTCTCTCCTCCAGCCACGCAGACAGGGTAGTGACATGCGCCTCCAGGTCTCAGTTCCTCTCGACCAGACCTCACACCATGGCTTCTTGCTCTGTCTCTCCGGCCGGCCCTGTTTGGCTCATCGTACTGCCTCTCCAGGGCTGCGCACAAGCAACGTCAGGGACTGACGGATCGCTGTAATGGTTCTAGGGGTTGCTCGTGCGTAAGCCGGTGCAAACACCGGGCTGGGTTGCCTGAGTGAACCTTTTCTGTCCACACAGCCACTCACCTGTGGCTGCCTCAATCGCTGGCAGAATCCGTCGGTGGACGTTTCTTAAACTTCTTCCAGCAAAGAAGCTCTTTGACGCCTAGTCTCCTCCTACTCTCTCTGCGCGAAAGCCTTCTGCGCAAGGAGGGCATAGGCAGCGGAGGACCCCTACTCTCCCCGCTGGTCCCCAGCAAGGAGTCATGGGACTGCCTCGCCGCTTCCCCCATCTGCCCCCCTTCTCCACTGGTGCTACGCTGATTCTCTTCCTCAGAAGATGGGCTGCCTCTCCCAATCCCGGGACGCTCTCTGGAATCTCTCTGGATTTTGCTCTCTCCCTCCGGCACTGATGGCAGTTCCCTGACAAAAACATTGATGGGAAGTCATTGGTTTAACAGTGTGTACTTTTCCTGTTGATTCATCATCTCTCACCTTGCTGAAAATTCCCAGAGTGCCACTCTTACTATCAGAGTATTCTGAGTGAGGCAGTTGCCATGAGAGCTCATACAACCTATTCATCAGTGGGTGCCTGCCCTGTGTTTCTCCGTTATCCTGCTTCCTGCCCCTATTTCCCTTGTGTTCCACAACCTTCCTGTTATGGGCTCACCACTGGGGGCTTTCTGGTGGTGGCTGGCTCAGGGCAGACTGAGTGAACATGGTGGAGCAGGGCCACATCTGCCCTCATGGGCCAACTTCCCCTGCAAGTATCGGGTCTTTTTGCTATTCTTCTATCCAAGGTGTTTCATAGAATCATAGGCTCCATCCTCAAACCCCTCAGCTGCCCTGATTTTGCCAGGGCAGTCCCATAATTGGTAAAGCCATCACAGCTTCTGACTTGAAATCTGGGTGTCCTGATTTCAAGGTTTGCCCCCCTCCCCCAGTGCCGCCCCAGCAGTGAGATAGAGCGAGATGGTGGTGGCACATTGTGGAAGCCATGCAAAGCCCAAGGCTCACCTGCTGGCCACACAGTGGACTGGACACTTCAAGGTAGGAGCTTCAGATCTGATCCACATGGATCCTACTTCTCTGTTCCTCTCAACATGGCAGGTAGCTCCGAGTTTGGTGGCGCAGCCTGATGATGTCATTCACCAAGGCACCACTGGGAGCCAGAGGCAGGGGAAGCATGAGTTTTAAAGGGCCGCGGTGCAGATTGGAACCAGCAGTGCTAGTGGGTGAGACTTGAGCAGCTATCAGGATGAGGAAGAGGACAGGTGTGAAGGGAAGGAGGGCTGGTGCCCAGTGCTAGGGTCCTGCCTGGTAACATGTGAGGTAATGAAGAGGTGTCGGTAGTGCCTCTGAGCATGTACAAAGTGCCTCCCCCACCCTGGCTCTTCCCCCAGTCAGAAACACCTTATATTTCTCAGATGAAAAATGTCCTGATTTTCAGCTGAGGAATGTTGGAGGGTATGCGTCCTTTTATACAAGCTTTTGTGAAACAGCATTCACGAAATCTTACGGCTCCCTCCCACTTTTCCACCTTCTCATTATTCCCTTATATCACAAGGTTGCCGTTTCCCTTGCAGCTGTCACAGAGGGCAATGAAACATGTCCTTGAGATCTGTTTTGAGTCGTTCTAAACACACACACACACAACACAAAGCCCCCAGGGAAGGGTCAGCAGCTTCCTGACATTTGCAATTGTGCTCTGTAATCTAAAATACGTTATGTTCTGGTTGTGAAGTGCTGTTCACATTTTTAAAGAAGAATACTGGGAATTTTATTTTCCCCCAATTGATTTTTGCCCTTTTTTTCAAAAGGCAGAAGAATCTCCAAAAAGTAGGCTGCCTTAGGCACACACTGAGATTGAACACCATATCAGCACTCAATTCTCTCCCCCATTCCCACCCGGCCACATTGCCCAGCTGAGTCTCCTTGCAACTTGAAGCAGGTTTAGCAAGAGCAAGACCTAGGCCGCATCCATACCATATATTCAAAGCAGTAATATACCAATTAAAGCAGTCATGGCTTCCTCCAAGGAATCCTGGGAACTGTCATTTGTTAATGGCGCTGAGAGTTGTTCCCCTCACGAAGCTACAATTTTCAGGGTGGTTCAACAACTTATACCTCTTCCCAGAAGTGCCTATTCTTCCTGTCTTTAAAACACACACACACACAAACACACACACACACACACACACACACACACAATGGGCTGCATATTGCAAACATAAACCTATTAGACTCACCAACAGTTAGAGAAACTGTAATGGCTGGAGTGAAGAATGAGCTCATGGTGCTGCGACTGAGGGAGAAAAACTTGTGAAAGATGCCAAAGCATTAATACGTGTGACAACTATTTGACTGGCAACAACCGACTGCAAATGTAGCCTCCTTTCAAATATGTGGGGCTTCCTTCCATGTTGTGGGTTTCCCTATGTGCATATAGGCCATGGAAGAACAGTTTCAGCTCATCGCAGTACGGCGAGATATTGAACCTTTGATGGAATTACAGGGCCACCCATCAAGTGTTAAAATTGCATTTGCTGTGCTTTTAAAATCCCGTTCTATGACTGCAAACGATCCGTCTCAGAAAGCCATGGTCCTTGCATATGACGCCCTCTGCACCTTCTGAGAGATAATTAGGGTGCCTTGCCCTGGCAGGCTTTCTGTATAATCTTGGGAACAATAACATTAAGAAAACTTTCAGCATCATGGGGACTTTACCTAGTGATTGGGGCATTTTAATTGCTATAATTTAAATATGGTACAAGAAGCAGGTCACCAAGCAGCCTTTTGAAATCCCAGAGGTGATTTGGAAACTGAAAAGGAGATGGCTGTTAAGCGCAGAATGGTATCAGGTATGATATCAAATAAATAAATGGCCAAAATGAGTGGCTCTACCTTTGCCCAAAATCATATATTGGTACTAATATTTTATTGATTATGTGTGTTTTTTTTAAATAAAAAAATACGGTCTTTCCTTCAAGGAACTCAGGATACCATACAAATTTTCTTTTATCCTCAGAGCAACCCTATGAGCTAAATTTGGCTGAAGAGAGTTACTTACCCAAGACTACTTAGTCAGCTTCATGGCAGAATGGAGATTTGAACCCTGGTCTCCTCAGTCATAATCCATGACTCTAACCACCAGGCCACACTGGCTGTGTCTTCCACACTGTGCATTTGAGGGGCCAATGAGAAGACGCAACTGAAGAATGAGATCAAATTAGGCATCCTCCTCTGCCTTGAGGGAAAAGGTGAATGAACAAACCAGTGAATCAGCCTTCTATGGCTGTGCTGGTTGAGGTTCATGGGAATGGGAGTCCAAAACACATGGAAGGTA
Source organism: Podarcis gaigeae (assembly GCF_964106915.1). Taxonomy (NCBI): domain Eukaryota; kingdom Metazoa; phylum Chordata; class Lepidosauria; order Squamata; family Lacertidae; genus Podarcis; species Podarcis gaigeae. The sequence goes on along the minus strand of NC_139677.1, from coordinate 34,557,260 downwards.
CCAGGTTGGGAAGGTTATAGCAGTCCTTAAGACAATGGTAGAGATATTGCTCTAAGAGCTGGGAGTCTCATTCTATTAGGCATGCACCGCATCTGCAAAAAGCCTGAAGCTCCTGGCCTGTGCATTAGGTCACTCTGATCCACATTCTCAGCATGTTATTCCTGTTGGTGTTTAGCTGTTTGCCTTCCCTGCCCCTCTCCCTGGACCTCAAATGCTGCACACCTCCCAAGAGGCCCGATTTATCAAAGACAAACATACTTTCTTTGAACGCGCTCCGGGCTCTGCCTTCATCCCAGGGCACCCCGATTTCACCACCTGCGGACAGGGCTTGTGGAAGTAGCATCAGTGGCATTGTAAAGGAGTTCTTCCCGGCCTTTGGGAAGAAGCTGTGAGCCTCTGACAGGATTCTGGAGCCCTCCTGCCACCTTCCCAAAACCAGCCAGCAGTTATGGGTCTTTGGGAAGATGGCCGGAGGGCTCTTGGACCTTGTCGGAGCATTGCACCTGTGACGTTAACATATATGAGACAGTGCTGGAGGGGAAATAGTTAAACAGGTTGCCCAGTCAGGACCCAGAGGGGGTGGAGTTGGAGGACTAGAAAACCAGTTCTGGGAGGAGTTCGTTGGGAGTTGTTGGTGGGTAGTTGGTTGGTTTTAGTGGGTTGGCTGGTTGGGAAAGGCAGTTGGTAATAGAGAGACAGTTAGGGCAGTGGGTTCTTGAGTGTGGGGAGGTAGAAGAGCTAGAGAGAGGAAAATAAGGCTAAGAAAGTAAAAAGCAACCACGTTTGGAATACCGTAGAAGTTTGTTCGTGTCTGAAATAAAATATACTCTGATTTTACCAGGGAGGACCTGGTTGGTGGCAGCGGATTAGTGGTGTACGGGTCAATAATCCATGAGATGACCAGGGACTCCGTACGAAGGCCATAGCACCTCCCTCTGTCAGCTGGGCAGAAGCTTCCCAGGCTTTGGGAAGGAGGTGCCAGGGCTCTGTCATGATACTTGAGCCCTTCTGTATCCGTCCCAAAGCTGGCAAGTGCTTGCCCAGCTTTGGGAAAGTGGTGGGAGGGCTCTTGCACCCTGTTTGATCGTTGTGCCTCCTTCCCTAAGCTAAGCAGAAGCTCCCTGTGCTTTAGGAAAGAGATGTGAGGCCACTGTCCTGATTTTTATTGCCAGAGTGGTGAAGCGTGTGGTGCCTCAGTTCCCTAAGATATAGTCATTCTTTGAGTTGGTGTTTTCCTTGAGTCACAAGGCTGCCTTCGGATCTTTGCTTTGTTATTTCCCAGAAAGAATTCCATGAAACAGTGGGTATATCTGAAATCACTGTTCACTACGTCTGTTTGCGGACCACTACGGCAGCGTTGGACGTCATAAAACAAAGCTTCACGGCTTGTTTTCTCCAGATAAACATCTGACCCATTGCTTCTTTCAGAGACATGCATTGCCCACAAAGACTTTCACAGACCTATAGGTAAAGGTAAAGGGACCCCTGACTGTTAGGTCCAGTTGTGGCCGACTCTGGGGTTGCTGCGCTCATCTCGCTTTATTGGCCGAGGGAACTGGCATACAGCTTCCGGGTCATGTGGCCAGCATGACTAAACTGCTTCTGGCGAACCAGAGCAGCGCACAGAAACGCCGTTTACCTTCCCGCCGGAGTGGTACCTGTTTATCTACTTGCACTTTGAGGTTCTTTCAAACTGGTAGGTTGGCAGGAGCAGGGACCAAGCAACGGGAGCTCACTCCGTCGCAGGGATTCGAACCGCCGACCTTCTGATCGGCAAGTCCTAGGCTTTGTGGTTTAACCCAGAGCGCCACCCGCTCATAGGTCGCTTCATAGACCTATAGATTTATGTTTATTTGGTTCTATGTTTCCTAGAGATTATGTTCTGTATAGATTATAAAAAGAGTTTATACTGACATTGCATTGTTGTACTTGGTCATCGTGTTGCCTTTGGATATTACTGATTATTGTTATTTCCCACGGCAGGAAACCACCTTGTTTTACGGCAGCCCCCTTGTAGGTGAGCTATGGGTCTGTTCCTATTATTGCATCGGCATAATCTGCCTAGGATTGTCAACAGACTGGATGGGATGGGGGAATAAATAGACTGGGATGTTCCTCTTGCCTTTAACTGCAGTTTGAGATGATCTCCTTGGTGAAGCTTTTTCGCAGCACAGAGATGGATAAAATCCTGCTGTAAAATGCTGCCACCAAAGATTGTTGGCAATCCTCGATGTGAAAAATGCAAGCAAGGAGGGCAGCTTTCTGGGAATGGGGGCACTTGGCCCTGACCGGTTCAGATAGGAGATGCAGCTGGATATCAAGCACCCGCATACAATGTTGGATACCTCCGGCGAGGAGATTTATGGGGGCAAACTGGTTTCCGCTCCAGTGGTAGCAAACTGCTTCGTAAGTATTTGCACCATCAGCAACGAACAGGAAATGCATTAGTCTCAGGTTTCATGAACCAATGAGTTGGATGCAGTTAGCCTCCTTTCCCAAATGAATCTGCTCAGATAATCAATTCAAATTAAGACACAGAGCTACACTGGTAAACTGCTAGGTTATTAACCTTAATGATATTGGTGCTTTCTCTTTGCCACAAGTAGTATCAGAGGTACAAGTTGCAAGCATGCTCCCTGCTGAGAAGATTATTGATGTTTCTAATTAAACATCGCAACCTTCAAATGGGCCAATGAAGAACCTGAGGAAGGGCTAATTTTTATTTGCACTATAAGAATAAATGGCTTGTATGTAAAATCCCCCTGGAGAATTGGTTGGCATTCTTGCTTACTGTGCACTGGACTGACTTCCGTTGTCATAGAAATTGTCTTATGGTCTTTCTGGATGATCGATTTACTTGTGCAAGAAATGCACAGTTGAACTTCTGTTGCATGGGAACCAAAGATTTTCCATTCAGAAATACTTGCTTCTGGGTGATGGCATTTCTGGTAGCTCATATTACAATGTGCCGTTTCAAGGCCAGAGGGAATTCCATAAAATTCTGCGCAAGTTTTAACACAGCGGTTGGATCATCCACAGCTGGACAATACCTTTATTAGGACCAATCACAAAATAGTGTCCAGTTTTTGAGTTCTCCAGAACCCTTCATCAAGCAAGATGCTACACAAAGCAAGAAGGGGCATATGAAGAAGAATGCAAAGCAGAATAGTACACAAAAAAGTAGGGTCAATATTGACACAAGCTTAGCTTTTAGACTAAAATCGCACCTGCACCATACACTTAAAGTACATGACATCCCCGGGAGCAGCCTGGGAACAACAGTTTGCTCAGGGTGTTGGGGCCAGTAGCTCTCATTGGGCTGTCTGGTAAAGGCTAAACTGCAGTAGGAGATGTTTTGAATGGATGGCCTTTCGGTGGACTGCATTGCAATAGAATGCCCACTGTTACACATGCATGATAACGGAATGTGACTATATCATTGCTTTCAACAGTAAGATACCGTGCAAAATATCAGTTTCCCCTGTTGGAGCAGAAGACCCATGGTGAAGGATGCTGTGCATCATGTTACATTTGGATGAATCTACTAAATTTTGCATTAGACAATACCAGCCTAGTTGTTGCAAATGGGTACAACAGAGACAATCAAGGATGATGAAGTCTGACAGATCAGAAGCAAGATGAAGGAACAATTAGCATATCAAGACTGACCTCTTACATAACAGACCATAAACTTGTCAGTAGTTCTCATCCTACTCTGTAGTTTGAGGAAGAACAGAGTTTACATCTTAACAATTGAGCAGAGTCTATTATTATCATTAAATTAAGTAATTAAATTTCTGTACCATCCTTCATATGAGGATTCTGTTCCTAGGTGTAGTTGCTTTCCTTAACTGATTGTATATTTGAGCTATATCTGAAAATCCAGATGTTGGAAAACCCAGGTTTTTTATAGAAAAAAACAAAAACAAAAACATGCATTCTTCCTTATACCTTCCCATACTCCAAATTCAAAGGTAAGTGAAGGTTTACTTAGTTAGGGATACCATATTTCAAAAAGTGAAAATCCAGACACAAAACATGTTGAGCTTTTTTTTTTTTTTTTTTTGACAAAGTTGTTGAACCCGGATGCCATTTTTGACAGACAAATCCTGGCTATGTCCAGGAAATTCCAGACCTATGGCAGCCCTAACTTAGCCCTTCCTCCCAAAGGACACCAAGATTACAAGCAGCTAAATGTTAAAACAATACAATTGAAAATCAATTTATCTAAACCTATTGAAAATCTTAAAATGTTTAGAACATCTGAAAATATTTAGAAACAATCACATACCCTTAAAGTTATTAACATCACGGTTACCCTGACCAATATCTCTCAGCCATCAAATATTTGGGTAAACAGGATTTTTACATTTCTCCTGAAGCTCAGTAACGAGGGAGACAGATGCACCTCAGCAGGGGGACAGGCATTCCACAAATGGGGAATCACCACCCAAAAGGCCCTGTCCTGGGTCAACACCAACCAGCCAGAGTCAGTACCACCAACAGGGCCTCCTCTGTCATCTGTAGAGCTGAGATGGTTGATCTTGGAGAAGCCACTCCTTTAAGGACTTAGGTACCGAGCTGTTAAGAAACATGGGAATTTGTCCCTGTAAAGGCAGGGGCATTTCCTGACATTCTTCAGATAAGTCCTCTGCCAGCTGATCATATCTGTACATAATCAACATAAAAAACAGATTAGACTTTCTATCTTTTTAGGCTGCTATTGTCTGCTCTACTTTCTGGGGCCTCCGGGTCTTTCACATCAACCACTACCTGATCTTTTCAACTGAACTTGGGGGACCTTCTGCATGCATGTGTTCTCTGCCTGAGCTCACGGTCCTCCACGCCTCCTCCAAACCTGCTCCTCACTCTGCTATTGGAGCTACCATCCCTCAAGTCTGTGCAGCCATTGTGGGATGCTTCGGGCTGCTTTAATTCAGCAAATATGAGATCACAAGCTAAATCATGTACTGGCAGTGGGAGAAGGCAAGCTGCCAAAGAAGCTGAGCTGGATTAGTGCTAGGCAGAAAGAAAAGCCAGAAAGAAAACAGCAAACTCTGGCTGGCTCCATATTTCTGTCCAGTGAAACTGTTGATTAGAAAGCTTGAAATTTGTCCGTGATCCTTTTACCTTCGCTTTTTTGTGTGCGTGGTTACTGTGACTCTTTGCGTCCATGGGCTGATGCTTTGATTGCTGTGCTCACCTTTAGCTTATAGAGAACAAAAAGGAAAACTTCTTGCTTTTGTTCCAAGGTGGCTTGTCAAATGCTAAGAAGACTTGCCTCGGGCGTTCTGCTGAAACCAACTCGCAAAAGGTTTCCTATTATGACAGGCCCAAAGAAAGAATACGCCTGCCATTAAAGTGATGGCTTACTTATTTCATGGTTCTTCTGGAGACTTGTAAGACACTGCGGAACTGGATGTGGCTGGTATACCATGCGGATAAGCATGGACTATTTTATTCCACATACAGTGGTCCCTCAGGTTAAGAACTTAATTCGTTCTGGAGGTCCTTTCTTAACCTAAGGAACCACTTTAGATAATGGAGCCTCCTGCTGCCGTTGTGCCGCCACCACACAATTTCTGTTCTCATCCTGAAGCAACGTTCTTAACCCGAGGTACTATTTCTGGGTTAGCGGAGTCTGTAACCTAAAGCGTCTGTAACTTGAGGTACCACTGTACAGTCATACCTCACGTTACGTCCGCTTCATGTTACGTTCTTTCAGGTTACGTTCCGCGGTGACCCTGAAGTACCAGAAAGGGTTACTTCCAGGTTTCGCCACTCACACATGTGCAGTCATGCAAAATGATGTCACACGCATGCGCAGAAGCGGCGGATCGCAACCTGCACATGCGCAGATACGCCGCTGCGGGTTGCGTTCTTTTCATGTTGTGAACGGGCCTCCGGAACAAAGTACCACTGTATTTAGCAAACAGAAGACAAGTGAGGGGTTGGTTGTATGAAAATAGCTGATAATGCATCAAAGGGGCCATTCCTTCTCTTCCCACCTTGGACACCTGCTCCTGTCAGTGTACTCATCCTAGCCAACTGAGGCTGAAAGTCACGAATTGCACTGACACTCTGGGAAAAGGAGCATGAACTGTAGCTCAGTGGTACAGCACCTGATTTTGCATGCAGAAGGTCTCATGTTCGATCCACAGCATCTCCAGGAAAAGACTGCTGTCTGAAGCTCTGGAGATACGTATAGTCTCCAACTGCCCTGGCAATGCCAGGACCATCACGAAAACCCTTAAGCCATCACAGCTTCTCACTACGTCACGCAGAGTCCCGAAAATCCCGCAAGCAGGAAAAGGGAGTGGGGAAGCAGGGGACAGGGAGAGGAGGTGACAGTGGCCCGGCCCCTCACAGTGGCTCAGCAGGACCCATAGCAAGGGGAGGGGAGTAAGGGGGAAGGGTGTCAGTTGCTGCCACTGCACTCCTCAGCTCTGCTGGTCAGTACCACATAACACATTTGACTACTACAGTGATGCTGGGGACAAAAGCGGCCTAAGGGGACCTGGATCACACAGGGTCCTTTCAGAGATCATAGCCACTGACGATAGAGACTATATTGCTGGTGCAGACATGCCACCTCATAAACATCCACCACTCTCTTTGATCTACCTTTCCTTGTTATTGGGTTTTTCCCCGCACCACCCGTCTTCCAGGTGATGATATCTTCAAGCTCTTTTCTAGAACTGAATGGCCATGCAAATCCTTTACCCATTTGCCCAGGGCAAGTTCCCTTGGATTTATTGTGTCCTTACTTCTGAGTAAGCATGTTTAGGATTGTATTGCACAGCGCTTAGCGTTTTCTTCTTGATTAGGTTCACCTTGATTAGCAACTGAGGAGTCTACCAATTTCAGTCGCTCTCAAGTTCCTCATTTTTCCAATCTTAAATCCAATTCTCCATATTTCTAGAACAATTTGCATTTTGTTTTACAAATCATGGTGTAAATTCATCAGCATTTTGATGACAATGCCTCTTTATAAACACATTTTTGGCAAATGTGCTCAATTTTTTGCAAGCAATGTTCCCCAATATAATGCTTTTTGTACGTTATTTTCACTAAAGCGTTTTTATACACATTTTCCCCTAACATATGCATTTTTATTTTATTTTTTACACATTAGTTGGTTGGAGAACTGCATCACAATATTCAGAGAAGCATAGACTTCAAAGGATATATGGGTTCTCAGTCACATATTGGTTCAAGAAATGCAAATTAGGTAGTTTTCTCATTAAAATGCAAGCAAATCAAATTTCTCCCCCAACCTTAACATAAACTAGGTTGCTGGCTGCTACTGGTTTTGTATGGCTTTGGAACTGCATAACACTGAGCCTTCCAGGGGCAGCTCATTAGTTCTTAAGGAGCAGCTTTATAGCATAACTCTCTTCTTTCTCTCTGGCGATCATTCGTAACCGAGTAAGATTGTCTTCCATAAACACGGTTTTAACAATGAGTCCGTAAGTGACTGTGGAGGCCAATTCTGGATCCACACGTCCTTCCACAGTGGGGACATTGGTTTCCGGACGGGAGTTGATCATGCTGTGGATTTGCCAAGCGTGCCTTCCTCTTAGCACATTTCTCCCTTGTGTCCTGAGTTGAAATGTCTTGAAAGCCCATGACACCTTTGGTAAAGGCTGTTCTCCAACAGGAGCCCTCGTTGTGTTTCTCAGTTGTCAGTGTTTATACTACCTTTTTTTTAGATTTTCCTTGAGACAGTCTTTTCTTGACCATCAGCATTACGCTTTCCATTTTTAAGTTTGGAATAGAGTAGTTGTTTTGGAAGACAATTATCAGGCATCCACACAACATGACCAGTCCAATGAAGTTGATGTTGAAGAATCATTGCTTCAACACTGGTGATCTTTGCTTCTTCCAGTACACTGATATTAGTTTGCCTGTCTTCCCTAGTGATGTGTAAAAATTTTCAGAGACACCATTGATGGAATCTTTCGAGGAGTTGGAGATGGTGTTTATAAGTGGTCCATGTTTCACAAGCATATAGTTGGTAGTACAATAGCTTTGTAAGCAAGCATTTTGGTTTCCCTGCAAATGTCCCGGTCCTCAAACACTCTGCACTTCAATGGGGAGAAAGTCGCACTTGCAGAGCTCAGGCGATGCTGGATTTCAGCATCAATGTTGGCCCTTGTGGAAAGATAACTGCCTAGGTAGGAGAAGTGATCGACATTTTCCAACGTTACACCATTGAGTTGGATTTGTGGCACTGCAGAAGGGTTATTTTGTACTTGTTGGTGCAGGACTTTGGTTTTTGGGATGTTGAGTGATAGACCAAGCTTTTCGTAAGCTTCTACAAAGATATTTAGGATGGTTTGGAGGTCATCCTCTGAGCGTGTGCACACTACGCTGTCATCAGCATACTGAAGCTCTATGACGGAAGTTATGGTAACCTTACTCTTTACATAAACAAGTGCCTTGTCTCTATATAGCTTCCCATAAATCTGAAAGAAGAAGACAAAGCCATTCCAGTATTGTACACTATAACAACTGTCTCCTCCAGTTTAAACTTATGAATTATAACTCCTCGGCAAATACGCGCATGAAAATACATTTTGGAGTTTGTTTACAAAGTTCTTGTAAATTGGGCTATGCATATTTGAGGAACTTTGCAAAGATGAAAGCAAGTAATATACAAAATCTTTTATATTTGTGGCTGTGTTGCAGTTTGTGTCTACCCATTGTGATAAATGAACTTGTCCCTGTGCTCACAACAGAAGAATCTGCACAAACTCCAATGCTTAGTATGTGTGCAAGCCAAGGCAATATTTCATGTTGATTCCTTGATCTACTTCTTCCAGAAGAAAGAAAGAAAGAGAGAGAGAGAGAGAGAGAGAGAGAGAGAGAGAGAGAGGGAGGGAGAAAGAAAGAAAGAAAGAAAGAAAGAAAGAAAGAAAGAAAGAAAGAAAGAAAGAGTTGGCTCTGTGCTCAACTTGCTTATATATATTCGTATACATTTTAAAAAATAAAAATAAACTTCCCATAATAGCACTGCAGATTTAGAACAAGGAACCATCTTGTGTAGCGATCTTCTAAACTCCTTCCAGAACCAAAAGGCAGAATCATGCTTCTAAGTACCAGTCACAGTGGAATGATCGTGGGAGAGGCCTAGTGAACTTGTGCCCTCTTTGTGGCTTCCCATAAGCATCCAACAAAATTATGTTGACCTTTGGCCTGATGGTTACTGTGTGGGGAAGATGGAACTGCAAACACATTCACTGCAGTAAACTTATTTGCATAGGAAATTCCCTTGAGTGAAAATACTTAGGTGTTAAAGAAGGATCGAACATTTTTTATGTATGCAACAACAGCAGCAAGGATACTCGTTGCCAAGCATTGGAAAACTCAAGATATACCCACACTGGAAGAATGGCAGATGCAACTGATAGACTATATGGAATTGGCCGAGATGACGGGCAGAATCCGAGACCTGGGAGAGGAGATGGTGGAAGAAGACTGGAAAAAAATTAAAATTTATTTGCAAAAATATTGTAAATTGTATGAATGTTAAGTAGGATGCTTGATCATAAACAATTTGGCACCATCGGAACAGATGAAGTGAATTATAAAGATAAGTTAAATTTACGAAAAAATCAATTTTTTAGATAACTATTAGGCTAAGCTTAATGTTTTAAAGAGTGAAATGAATATATCTAAAATTTAAGATATAACATTGGAAAACTAGATTGTAAGGTGGGGACAAGGTGATAAATTTGCTGGATTAATTTTTATAAATTTGGAACGCAGGAGCAGGAGATGTGAGGAAGTCCAAAGAGGATAAGAAAATATGTTATAAAATGTGATATTTTTGTATGTTTTGTTTTGTGTGTTGTAACAAAAAAACCCTTAATAAATATTATATAAAAAAAGAAAATACTTGACGCACTAGTCCCAATTCCTGATTTCCTTGTTCCAAAGGCAGGCAAACATCACCATGAAAACCAAGCCCACCTGAGTGCATGTCTGCCCCTTTAAAGGTATTGAAACTTCCCTTAGATATACCCTCTCCTTTCTTCCACCCCCACTCCCTGCCCGATGCAGAAAGTTGGGTCTGGAATGATACAGTCACCTCTGACATTGAGCTGCTCGATGTTCCTATTTTCATCTGAGAAATATTGGAGGGTATGATTTCTGTTTGTCCTTATTTATCCAAAAATCATTTCAAAGATGACATGGAATATTTCGTCTTGCAAAAGCAAAGTGCTCATAACAAGAGCAAACCTCACCAATGGAACATTTTACGTATCAAGGAGCAACTTCTGCAGCCATTGCTGCTGCTGCTGCTTCCACAGCTTAAGACGCAAACTCCTGTTGAAACTATTTCTCTCAGTTGTACTGATATAAAAAGTGGAAAGCAAACTTTGATTGCGTGCAGTTTCCTTATGCGTCTGCAAAGAGAATCCTTGGGTCGCAGTCAAGATTTTCCTTCATACAAACTGCACATTTTCTGACACGTAATTCATACAGAGCTCATTGGGAGCCTCTTCTGAGCACACATGTATTTATTTATGCCTTTCCTTGAAGAACCTCAGGAAGATGTATGTAGTTCCTGCTATATAGTTGTGGTGGAGAACCTGTGAGGCCCTCCAGATGTGGGCAACAGTCAGGGAAGATAAGTGCAGAAATCCAAGAACATGTAGCGGGAGACCAGTTCCCCAGCCATGCTCTGTACAGTGTATTTTATCTTCACAACAACCCTATGTAAGGGTTAAGGGATAGGGGAGAGTGATTCAGGATCAGGCAGTAAGATTCTTGGTGGAAACCAGATGTGAACCTGGACCTTCCTGCTCTAAGACTAAAGCTCTTCCTATTACACCACAGGACTAAGCTATAAGGAGAACAGGACTGGGGAAACTGCTGCAGTACAATTCCCATCTTCAGTTGCCATTGGCCATGCAGGTTGGGGCTGATGAAAGCTGCAGATTCCTCACTCCTGCTGTAAAATTGCAGTCCAGTTCATACTTTTGCAGTCTGATCCTATACAGACACAAAAATCAACCATGTTAAATGGGATTTTCATTCCAAGCAAGTGTGCCTACAGACTGCAGTCTTAATATAACTGAGACGCTCTCAAGTGCTTTGTAGGACTCAAATGAAAGAGCACTATTCAGTAAATAAAACATCCTAGACCCTCATCTGTATCCTTAATTGGCTGATGAAATCAGAAAATGAAGTGCTTCTAGCTGTGAGAAATCACATTTATAATTCAATTGTGTCCTTTCTACTAAGTGGAAGCATTTTGGTGCGATGTGCAAAAGCTGATTATCAGGACTTGCAAAGACAGATAAACGGCAATGATACATACTTCTGAAAAGAGTTGGCACAGGAGAACAGCTTCAGACAATTACTAATGCCCCAAACCTAAAAAAAGAAAAGGGGAAGGGGGAAAAAAACAGCACTTGAAAGCTTTTCCAAGTAATGCATTTGGGACCAGGGAGCCAAAAGGTGTATTACCACTTTTAAAGCACATATAAGAACGACAAAAAGGTAAGTGCAGCATTTTTGTTGAAGAAAAAGTTGAAATTCTTCAAACTACAGAGTCATAAATGCTGCTTTGCTGGCAAGTGGCATTATTGCTATTAGGGATGGACACACACACACCAAGAGTTGGGTAATACCTTTAGCAGGACCAACTCAAAAGACACAAATATGTGACAAGCTTCGGAGTGCTCCAAAATGCTTATTTCAAGAAAGCTATTACAGGGCAGCTGGATGAGGTAAAATAGCAGATAGGGAAAAAAATAGGCTGGGTGTTGTGGCCATGGGGTCTACTGGGTTTAAAACAGGGATTGGAGCATTTTAGTTCCTCGCACAGGACCTAAAACAGAGATGCTGTAAGCTATTGACAGGAAAGAGGCCTGAATTTTACATGTAAGTTTGACACAATGAGCTAAATCTTTGATTGTGAATCCATTGCGTTGACAGGTATTTCTCTAACCATGATGGTTCTTCTGAAAGCTGACTATTAAAGTAGGGTTGCCTTCTCAACTGGCCAAAAACTAAACTAAACCAAACAAGCCTGTTTTTCAGTCTTTACCATCAGTTTGATATGCAGACATAGGAAGATGAAGTTTTTCATTGCCACCTCCTAATTGCGGCAGATCGAATGGCTGTGAAAGCGTTAACTATGGGAGCTGGTGCAGAAGCTGGTGGAGCCAACTGCCAAAGTCTCTGAGCATCCCTTCTCCATTCTGTCCCATTAATTGTTCTTCCAATTTTACCATCCCTGGTGTTTTGCTGTGTTCTCACTGTGTTATGACCAGATGTGATAAATAGAGTCTTCGCTTTATCATTTTATTAAACGATAAACACATGTTCGCATCTCCACTCTTAGCTAAGTCTGATGGGGGAATTGCATTCCAAGCCTGTCATGAAATAACGTTGCGTGTTCACCTTTCCCAGGTCTCAGCTCGGGGGCAAGGGGGAATGTTGGGGCTGCCTAGAAAGGCCAGGTTCTGACCTAACAGCTCTTTCCCCTAAACCAGGGGTGAGGTACCTCAGGATCAAGGAATGATCCTGAACCTCTCTATATATGGCCCCTGGAATTCTCCCAGGCCACAACAGTTGGTAGTCTTCCATCACACCCTGAGCGTTTTTACCTCCCTGGAAAGTGTCCTTGGACTCTGATAACGCCTCTTGTTTTTCTGTACAGAGAATAGAGAGGGGAGCATGAGGATGTGTGCAGAGACTAGTCTACTCAACAAAAGCAATACAGTGGTAACTCAGGTTACATACGCTTCAGGTTACAGACTCAGAACCCAGAAATAGTACCTCGGGTTAAGAACTTTGTGTCAGGATGAGAACAGAAATCGTGTGGCAGCAGCGCAGTGGCAGCGGGAGGCACCATTAGCTAAAGTGGTGCTTCAGGTTAAGAACAGTTTCAGGTTAAGAACGGACCTCCGGAACGAATTAAGTACTTAACCCGAGGTACCACTGTATTTACATTTGTTGCTTTGCTCACTTTTGCTTCTGGCCATGCTCACTGTCGGCACGTCCCAGGAGGAGGGTGCCTGGAAGGGAATGAAAAGGGTTTCCAGCATAGGCCTGAACCCTTCTGTGCAGACCTAACACTCAATGGTGAGAGACATGGTGTCAGAAGGCTGTCAGTGGCTCCTGGCTGGTTGCCCAGGAAAGTATAAAGACAAGGAAAAGTTTCTTACAGTCCTTTTTTTAAATTTCGAACTTTACAGAGAGAGGCTATAGAATCCAGCCTCTTGGATAATGGCGTTGTCCTGAGTGAATCTCCACCCCCAATCTCTCCCAGTTCCTCATTCGTCATCTTCATCATCTCCTCTATGGGTGCCACTAAGTGCCCTCTGTCTTCGAGCTCTTTGCTCTCCTACTTTTAAGGCCTACCAGGTTCTGGGAGATGGTGGGTCTGGAATGCTTTCTTGTGACAATGTGTCAGCCAGCTGCTACTCTGTCTCTGCCTGCCCCCCCTCTCCCTTTATTTCCCAACCTTCCCCCTCATCTGCCTCTGAACTGTGACCTCCCACAAACCACTGTTGTAAATCTATGCTGTCCTCCTCTTCCTCCTCCCTGGAAAGGTCAGGATGGGGAAGCGGTCTCCACCGCTCCTCCTGCTCTGCCCAGCCACTGATATCACCCCCCCCTCTCCAGCCTCCTCCTCCTCTGCCCAGTCCCTGACACATAGGCACCAACTCCATAGGGTTGACGTGTCTTGAGCCCCCCAAAGTTTCTTGAGATGGGTATGAGCCCCCCGCAACATGAGGGGCTGGGCCTCACAGTGGTGAGCCTCTGAGCAGACCTTGCGGTGGTAGCAGCATGCCTCACTGGGCCTTGCCTCAACGCTGGATGGTCTCGCTGGGCCTCGTCGTGGTGGCGGGTCTCTCAGGGCCTCGCAAGGCCTTGCCATGGCAGCAGCAGGCCTGACAGGGCTGTGTGTCACTTGTCGCACACATGACATCACATGCGTGTGATGGGCTCCACCCCAATGTTGGTCGAAACTTGGTGCCTCTGGTGAGAGAAATGTACCCTGCACTGCCTCAAAGTTCATCTACTCATACTTCATATTTTTCCAGCTTGAGTTCTGGTATTGAAAGTGGACGCTGAAAGTGGCGGACCTACATTTTGGGGGCCCTGAGGTTTGAACTGTTATGGGGAGCCCTTTGCAACCAGCAATGAGATCTGGGTAACCACTGTTGTGGTTGTCGGTGGGGTTGCTCCAAGACAGACCACCAAACCTTTATAACATCTGTACTACTGACTCTCAAACTTTGGAATTCTTAAAATATATACAATAAAAAATCAATCCATTTGAGTCCTGTGACTCAAATTGCATCTGCCAGACCTACAAATTTTAAGCAATGTGGACTAAAGTTACTTCTGGGGCCCCTCCAAGATTAGGGGTCCTGAAATTTATGCTTCATTAGTTTCCGGGGTGTCAAGACTCAGCCCTCATTTACCCTGGCACAGGGTAAGCCTTTTATTTGCCCTTCCAGCAGGCCCTTGTTTTCCTCATTTTGCTGTCGAATGTGGATGCCACATTACAAAGAGTTAGATGTAAGATCAAGATCTTATCTCTGCCTTCCCCAGCTTGCTGCCCTCCAGATATTTTGGACTATAACTCCCATCGACTGGCAGGGTCCCATGGGCATGACAGTCTAAAACAGGCATAGGCAAACTCGGCCCTCCAGATATTTGGGGACTACAACTCCCATGATCCCTAGCTAACAGGATCAGTGGTCCGGGATGATAGGAATTGTAGTCCCAAAACATCTGGAGGGCCAAGTTTGGCTATGCCTGGTCTAAAACATCTGGTTGGGGAAGGCTGTCTCAGATGGTGAGGGCAAAGAGCAGGAACTAAGTAGCTAACCCAGGGGTAGGCAAACTAAGGCCCAATCACCTTCTCAATCTGGCCCACAGATGGTCTGGGAATCAGTGTGTTTTTACATGAGTAGAATGTGTCCATTTATTTAAAATGCATCTCTGGATTATTTGTGGGGCATAGGAATACATTCATCCCCCCCCCAAAAAAATATAGTCCGACCCCCCACAAGGTCTGAGGGACAGTGGACCAGCCCCCTGCTGAAAAGGTTTGCTGACCCCTGAGGTAAGCAAACACTCTCCATTTATATTTCCCTGTTCCTCCCTGCCTACAGCAGCATACTTACTGGATGCCCAATGCCTGTTCCACCCAGGTTAGGAAATCAATCATAAGCAAATGACCTATGCAACTTAGCAGGTTCGTAGGGCCCCCGGCATTGCAAATGCTTACCAAAGGACGTTCAGCATGGGCAATGGAATGTTTCCATTGCAAAAAAGAAAAAGAAAAACACATCCCTTTCCAAATCCCATGTAGCTGAGGAAACTAAAAATAGAGTTTTCGAGGTGTCACCGTTGTAGCTTTTGCTTTATGTTGATTAGTTCTGTTGGAACTTGGCAGCTGCTACAGAAACCAATGAGAGCGCAACAGCCTCTACGTTTATCACATGACTTCAAGCGATCCACTCTCGCCCCTCTCGTTGCATAAGAGGGGGCCGGCTCTGTCCTCCCATTCGTTCCCCGGCTATTAGAATGTCAAAGCAGCAAAGTAGCTGCAGCAAAGTCCTGCTTTAATGGCATCAATCGGCTGGGTGGAATTTTCACACAAAACCCATCATCAGTCGAAAATGGGCCACCGGGAGAGAACTCTTCACCTTTAAATAATAATAATAATAATGTGTGCAACAGCCTCGCCTTTGCTTTGCATCCTCTTTTTAAAGCTTTGGTTGCTATAACAACTGCAGGGATGCAGATTTCGTACGCAGGCGGCCCAATTCTGCCCTTGGTAACAGCGACAAAACTCGGAGTAAAAGTGTATGGCATTACAGTGATAAATACAGACAAGTTGAAGTAGGATCGGCTCCCTCCCCCCCCCCCCCAGTTATGCAATCTCTTCACCACCTCCCTCCCTTTCTCTTGTCAAAGGACAATGTGTTTTTCCCTTCTGCCTCTGACTAAGCTAATAATGTAGTGGAATAATCGGGCTTAATGATAGTTTAAACCACAAAGGAATTATGTATTTTACATAGAACATTATTCACTTAAATCTTGAAGACCAGTTAATGTACAAATGCACAATCCAAGTTAAAGCAGAGTCGACAGCAGAATGGCTGCAGCAGCACTCTCGTTAGTCATGGGGAAAGAGTCAGAACGATGTGGGATACGGCTTGAGGATGCCAGATAACTATTTCAGAGCCTGCTCGGTCCTCCAGTGGCTTCTGAGATTCATCATTCATTGCCCATGCACTTGCAAACGCCTGCTATCCCGAATATGGGTGATGATAGGAATGGAAGGGAGGGGGGCATTTATAATTATCTTTCCCTGCTGGGAGATTTCAGAGCAAATTGTCTACTATCCACTGCTATTTGGAGACAGCCTTTTATTCAGCAGCTCTTGCCATTTCACTTCCAACCAAAGTTGTCCTGTGACTTCACATTCCCCCAGGGACCAAAGAAGAGAATGCAATGCATCTTTGTGGGGGGAGGAAAGACACACGTACGATGCATGTTCTGCACCCTCCCCCCCCACACACACACACTGGATGCAAATGGAGCCTCACTCTGGATGCAGGTATGAAAGCATACCCAGTTCCTACCTTACTTCTGCTATTACCACCAAATTAAGATGGAAAGGTTACAGTAAACAGTATTATACTTTCATGCCTGTATACATACACATTTCCAGCTGAAGAGCGTGAACTCTTAAAGTATGAACGGGGGGGGGGGGGGGAATGAACAGGCAAACTCCACCTGCAACATCTTTGAATCCGTCACTCTCCCTCTTGGTCTTTGATCTTTCCTGTCTTGAATGGCAAGGGGGCAAACTGAACTTTCTTTTTCCCAAAGAGAAACCGAAAATGACACACTCATCTGTCTCTGGTGACAAATACCACATCGAGTCTACTGATAAGTGTCGCAGCATACAGAGAATGGGGAATTATCATATTTTGCCTTGGGCACCACATACTTCAACAAAATGCCAGCGAAATCTGCTATCAAAAATATGAGGATCAAGTTATGAGAACGTAAGAAGGGCCTGCTGGATCGGGCCAATGGCCCATCTAATCCAGCATCCTGTTGTCTCAGTGATCAACTAGATTCCCATGGGAAGCCTGAGCATGATAGCACTTTTCCTTCCCATGGTTTTCAACAACTGGTATTCAGAAGCACAATTTGGCCTCCAGGGCCAGAATGGCTGCTCCTCCTTTGGGACCTGTGGGAATTCAGAAAGAGCGGCACAAGGGGCATACAACAGCGTGACAATTATGTAGGCATGTGGTGAGTGCAAACACACTTGTTTCTAGCCCAAGAGCTCTTATGCAGATTTGTTTCTCACAATACCTGTTCCCCACCTCAGCAGGCTGCAGATGTTCTCAGATAAGCGAAAGCAGCTGCACTGAACCCTATTCCAACAGCCCAATTGGAATATATATATCATGTGCAAGCAGTGGGGCTGGTGGCCATTGGAACTAGTAGGGCAGAAAGTAGGGAGGCCAACAGGAGATGGAGGCGTAGCCAATGAGAAGCAAATTCTAGCCCTGTGTCAATCCTCTTCCCCACAAGGGCAACACTGAGGAGGAAGCTGATAGTCCCACCCATGTGTGATAATAGGAAGGAAGGCAGGCAGGCAGGCAGGGACTGGCGAAGCTCAGGCTGAGATTGGTGGGGCAGGGAACCCATTTGCCCAGCCTCTGCTGAATGCAAGAGTATTTTGAAATATCAGTAGGAACTTCCTCTACAGCCAAATTCCCTATGGATATTTCTTATCTAGATTACCCACTCAGGAAAGCTTGACATCAGGTAGTGTTGGGTACCTGTCATAGGCGCCAACTCCCCAGAGCCCTGGATGCCTGAGCAACCAGAAAATTGCCCAAGAAGGAGTAGGGCAGCCACACATTTCAGCTGTCAGGTCGCTAAGTGTCAGATACGCATGCCCCTGGGTGTGCTGTTGTTGGGCACATGTGCCCCTGCGGTGTGAGCATCCCTGCGCACCCACAGTCATGGGGCCATGCCAGCACGCCAGGTACCTGCCAAGGGCACAGGAGCTCAAAAGGGCCCATCACTGTCCCTTCTGCCATTAGGAGCCCATTCTCGGTGT
This sequence comes from Podarcis gaigeae, assembly GCF_964106915.1. NCBI lineage: Eukaryota > Metazoa > Chordata > Lepidosauria > Squamata > Lacertidae > Podarcis > Podarcis gaigeae. Next base: position 34,539,133 of record NC_139677.1, on the reverse strand, counting down.
CCTGGTGCAGCCATCAAAGTGGCATCATTGCTTGCCCTTGCCATTCACCCGCTTCCCCACAGATGCATTTGCCCAGAGGCAGCTGTGCTTTGGCTCTGCATTAACACCAGACACAGCATTGTGGGGGAATCAAACAGTATGGATCCAAAGTACCAGCTCAGCCCCCCTTGGTAAAGCTGGATGAATGCCTCTCCTTGACCAAATTATGAAGGAAACACGAGCAACTGGCAGCAGTGCTAATCAGCTGCACCCCACCATACAGGGCCTGTCATAGTAATGGGAGAGTAGCGATCGAGGCTGCAGCAGTACCAGGGGGTACCATGCCAAGGGCCAACTCCCGTCTGGCACCAGCCCTGCCCCTGGAGACTTCCCCTTGCTAGGAAGGATTCATCTGTTCTTTGGCTTTCAAGAGAACTCAGGCCCCTAATGGATGATTTGCACTCCTGGTAACCCTCCTAAAATCAATAAAATCTCTGATGGTATAACTCAACACATGATTAAGCACCTAAGGACCCCCCTTAATTTATAAAAGAGGGCATAATTCTCAACCAGCCTGCTCTTCACAGCCATTGTTATTGATCTGGGTTACTACCTCTGTCATTTAGCTTTTCCTTAAGCAATGACTGGCTTCTAGGCTGCTCAAATGAAAACCTGAGCCTTCCCTAATTGCCTGTTTCCACAGGCTCCTATTGTGTGATGGCTTTCCATGCAGAATGTGATTCCTGCCCCCCCCATCACAGCTGAACATCTTGATTTGGTGATTTGCACCACACACACACATTATTTGCAGAGGGAAGCTCTCACTGGAGGAAATGGGATCAAATCAAACATGCAAATAGCAGGCAGACTGGGGTCACAGCAGGAGGCAAAGGGTTAAAAAAACCCATCCCCCTCCACACAAGTGTCCAAGCCTACACCACACAAACACATCTGCACTGGCTGTTTGTGAAAGAAACACCGTACTCATGGGTAAACTATGTGATCAAAAGAACATCTCATTTGATCCTTAGATAAGTAGAATGTTTGCCATTGCCATCACCACAAACAGCAGGACAAATGCTCCATTGCTGGACTCACTAACTGGCACTGATGTGCTGAAGAATAATTTTCCTTTTCACTGAAATATTAGTTAACTCATTTCACTGGCTGGTCTCGGTGATCATTATTCCAATTCACTAAACAGACTCATTTGGCAGCTGCTGTACAGTGGTGAAGAAACGGAGCTACAAATCAGAAAGTGTCCACATTGAATCTCACCTCCATGGGCTCACCAAGCGTGATAAGCAATCAGCATCTGCCCCTAAACATGGAATGCAGGGATAACAATACTGAGCCTTGTGGGTCTGAATCACTCTGAACATTTCATTCTTCAATATAGATGCTGATTCTTCTTAATGTCATAAGCAAGAGCTTATGACAAAGTTAAATACCTTGGAATCTGGTTAACTATGAAAAATATAAATCTGATTGAAAATAACTACAAGAAAACATCGAGGGGGAAAGATGGACAAGATCTCAAGACCTCTGTCTTGGCTCTTAATGCTATGGTGCTATCTGGTCCCCCCCAGATCAGAGCAATATCAGAATACTTCTAAAAGATCGAGAAGGAAAGCAGCACTGAGGAGAAGCCAACAGAAGAATGATGTAGAACAGCATTTTAAAAAAACAACCCAATGTGATCATTCTGAAAATATTCCAAAACAGGCTCCACTTTTTGACACTTGCAGAACAAATTAGTAGGATTGTTATTATTATTTATTAAATTTATATACTGCCCTATAACTGCAAGTCTCAGGGCAGTTCACAGGATAGATTCAGTTCAGGCTTACATTTTTGTAGCACAGTCACCTGCTCTCTGGTTCAGGTCTATGTTCCGGGCCAGTTAGAACTAAGCACCATTTAGTTACAATGGTGGTCTGGGTGACCTGTAATGGACCCACATGTCAGGGATTGGCTGGGTGAACAGGAGTGGTGGGAGATGGCAGCCCGGGAAACCCCAGAAGAGGAAGCCTCAGAGTCAAGGGATTGGTGTTGGGACACTGAGGAGAAGTCAGAGGGAGAAGATTTGGGAGGAGGGTTGAATGCTGAAGGGGCAACAGGGTTTAGTGAGCAGGAGGAGCAGATGACAGGCAGCAGTTCAGGCTCTGAGGCTGAAGCAGAGCAAGGAGGGTGTTTGTGTCAATGGACTGCTGAAGAATCCAGGGTGTCTCCCTCTCCTGCTGTGACAAAATCCCCTCCCCCTGGTCTCCAAAACTTGTAGAGTGATGAGAAGAGCAGAACAGAAGTAGAGGTGTATAGACACAGTTTGAGACTGCATGGAAAACATTTGAGAGAGAAGTGTTAGAGAGGGTGGAAGTCAGGAGTCTTCAATCCTGGCAACTGCTCCATAGAGGCAAGACCTACTGGAAAGTGTTGCTGAGACCACTAAGCCAAGTTGTACGTTCATTTCCTTGAATAAAGAGTTAACTTCACTGAAAACAGAGCTCTGCTTCCTTTATTGTTGACCTGCATCTGACTCAATCCCTGACACCAGATATGCAGGCTCCCAATGAAATGAATCCTTCCCCTCCAAAAATGGTGCTGTGATCTGGGTCATGACAGAAGCTAGGTGAAACCAGTAAGCAAAACTATCCTAATGCAGTGAAAATGTCCTGACTTTATTAGAGAGCTTCTGGCTATTTCTGATTTTCTCTGGACCGACACCTCTTATCCCGACCTGCCATTGTTTAGTTAATTTTTATCTTGTTCCACGTGCCAACAGAAGTCTCTAGGCCAGGGGTCAGCAACCTAAGGCCCATGGACCACAAGCAGCCCATAGGGGTCATTTTACTGGCACGCGAGCCGCCCCCGAACTGAGCCACCCACTTGGCGAGTCCCTGCACACTGCGCTAAACTGGCTTAGCGGGGGGGACTCGCTTTCATGGCGCCAGAAATTGCGTCTGCACAGACGCAAACCATGGAAATTGCGGGTGCGCACACTCACTCTCTCTCTCACACACACACACGGTCTGGCTCACAGAGGGGGCTCCGCAGCACTGAACTGGCCCAGGCAAGGTAAGCCTTGCCGACCCCTGTCTATGAAGTTGAAAAAGAAATCAATAAAACAAATTCCACCCTCAGCATCAAAACACTGCTACCATAGCTGTCAACTTTCAGATTTGAAAATAAGGGATCAGCAGCCTCGAAATTAAGGGATCAGCAGCCTCACCTGTCCCGGGGACAGTCTACGGGATATCTAACAATCCAGGATAGCAGCGGGAAGCAGCAGGAAACGGCGCTGGAATAAGGGAATTTCCTGTAAAAAAAGGGAAGGTTGACAGCTATGACTACTACCACTAATAGTAATAATGCCACATTTTAAGCAATGTGCTTAAACAATAATAAAATGCATCAGGTTCTAACATCAAAATGCAACATAATAACAGTACATGTATCCTCATGAAAATCTCATAAATATTACCTTTAAATGGTCACAATAAACAGATATAATACAGTAACATTATTACAGTTCTGGGGTTTGTTGACATGAAATTTAGTCAAACTGGATGGTGAAGCATTTTCCTAGTTTAATTGTATAGAATGTTTGTTTAGCTCATGCAGTCATAAGTATGCATAAGAGGGACATATATAGTTGCAATAGGGAGACAGGACAGAGAGAGAGAGAGAGAGAGAGAGAGAGAGAGAGAGAGAGAGAAGAAAAATGGTGGAGAGGAAGGCTTCACGCTGGCTTAAACGGAACAATGCCAGAACCATCCTAATTAGCGATAACAGCAAGCTCTGAGTCCCAATTTGTCTTTGAATTGATATGCCATGTTCCCCCTGTGAGCGGAACCCATTCTTTCCTGGTTTACTGCGAGGGGAGAGGTAAGAGGAATATCAAACCAGAAGGAAACGAGAAATCTGTGTGTTTTACAGACAAACTTTGCGTCCTCCTAGCCTCAGACCCACACACAGCTAAGCATGCTGGCTTGGCTCCTGTGGCCAGTCGGATTCAAAATATTGTGCGACATGTTAGCAAACACTACCAAATGTGACATTCAGTTGGCTTTGCTCATTGATGATTTGGGTTGGGGCAGGGGACGGGAAGTTGATATAATAGTTGTCCCATAATTTCACATATCATTACCTTGTTGTGCAAACAGCTCCATAGGATCCTTGCCCTGGGTGTTTGCTGGGCATACATCAGCCATTTAGCCTAACAGCGTTCAACATCCTAATTTATTCAGGCTACAAGCAATGAAAACATTTTACAGCCACAGTGGCTCCATAATTCTTCAGTCTGTCTTCTCCCCTCTCGTCACCCACCCCGCTTTCTTTGTGACTGTTACATTCCCGCGTTCCCCCCACCCCTACTTCTGCTTCTGTGCGTACATCGTGCAACATCTGAAACCGGGATTCTACACCCCCCTGCTGGAAGGATCAATCTTAACATGAATGCAATCTTCAGATCGAGACACAAAGCTACAAGCTCCAAATTGTAAAACAAAAAAATGCTTGAGAACTGCAACATATTATTAAGGGATGCTTCTGTGTTAATTTTTTTTTGGGGGGGGGGAGGTTTCAAATGCTTCCAGCTTTAACAAGAGAAATATGGATCCGGTAATGCAGAGGGAAGGAACTTTTTGGGTTTTTGCCCTGAGGACTGCATTCCTTTCTGAGCATCCATCCTGAGGCCGTGTGAAATTGGCACGGCAGGAACAGAGATACAGTAGAAGTGGGCAGAGCAACAAATGCAGACCCTCCATGTGCCCTTATTTTCCAGGTACAGTCCTAGATTTACAGAAGCTGTCCCAGTTTCTGATTTGATCCCAGAGTGTCCCGCTTTTCCTTAGGACTTCTCTACTTTCATCAGAGAAATGTTGGAGGGCATGCTAGGATGTCCCTATTCAAAATGTTGGTGCTGACCTTTGAAGCCCTAAACGGCCTAGGCCCAGTATACCTGAAGGAGCATCTCCACCTCATCGTTCAGCCCAGAGACTTAGGTCCAGCTCTGAGTGCCTTCGGCAGTTCCCTCACTGCGAGAAGTGAGGTTACAGGGAACCAGGCAGAGGGCCTTCTTGGTAGTGGCGCCCACCCTGTGGAATGACCTCCCATCAGATGTCAAGGAAATAAACAACTATCTGACTTTTAGAAAACATCTGAAGGCAGCCCTGTTTAGGGAAGATTTTAATGTCTGATTTTTTATCACATTATTATTATTATTATTATCATCATTATTAATTTTGTTGGGAGCTGCCAAGAGTGGCTGGGGAAACCCAGCCAGATTATTATTATTATTTTCATTAGAGGGTATGGAGTTATGCAACCTCCAAGCCAAGGAGATAAGTAACTACACAACCTTTAGAAGACATCTGAAGGCAGCACTGTATAGAGAAGATTCTTTTTAAAAAATAAATAATGTTTTATTTATTATGTTTTTATATATGTATGGGACACAGGTGGCGCTGTGGGTTAAACCACAGAGCCTAGGACTTGCCAATCAGAAGGTTGGCGGTTTGAATCCCCGTGACGGGGTGAGCTCCCGTTGCTTGGTCCCTTATCCTGCCAACCTAGCAGTTCGAAAGCACGTCAAAGTGCAAGTAGATAAATAGGTACCGCTCCGGCGTGAAGGTAAATGGCGTTTCCGTGCACTGCTCTGGTTCGCCAGAAGCGGCTTAGTCATGCTGGCCACATGACCCAGAAGCTCCCTCGGCCAATAAAGCAAAATGAGCGCCGCAACCCCAGAGTCGGTCACGACTGGACCTAATGGTCAGGGGTCCCTTTACCTTTTATATATGTGGGAATCCGCCTAGAGTGTCTGAGGCAACCCAGTCAAATGGATGAAGTATAAATAATAAAGTTGTTGCTGTTGTTATGGAATCGGACATCCTTTTTTTCATGTTGGAAGGGATGCAGATGTAAATTGGACCTTGGTGTGACAGGTCATCATTCCAGGCCATCAAAAGGCACTTTCAGAATTCAAGAAAACATTTCCTGACACAAAAATCTCACGGAGGGTTCAAGGGGTGTGGCCTAGGAAGTGAGAGGGTGTGCCTTGGGAGGGGAGTGGCCTGGGGAGAGTCCCATGGACCAGATTGAGAAGTTTGGTGGGCCACATTGCTCCCCCACTGAGCACCAAAGCTGTAGAACAGAAAGCAAGAGGTGGGAGCCCTGAATTTTGGCATAGCACAGGGAACCACTGAAATCTGAAAGCCCAAAGTCCACCACTGGGGGAGGGACCTGGTTCAGTTCACACATTTTAACACAAATCTGCTTAGTTGCCTCTCCCAAAACAAGATATAACTGAAAAAACAGCGGCCCTTGGGTTCGCGTCTCCGCTCCTCCACATGCAGCTGCTGGGTGACCTTGGGCTAGTCACACTTCTTTGAAGTCTCTCAGCCCAACTCACCTCACAGAGTGTTTGTTGTGGGGAAGGAAGGGAAAGGAGAATGTTAGCCGCTTTGAGACTCCTTCAGGTAGTAATAAAGCGGGATATCAAATCCAAACTCCTCCTCCTCCTCCTCCTCCTCCTCCTCTTCTTCTTCTTCTTCTTCTTCTTCTTCTTCTTCTTCTTCCTCCTCCTCCTTAGGTCCATTATTTTCAATGGGCCTACTCTGAGAAAGACTTAGCTTGCATCCAAGGGATTGTATTCAGTTAAGAAATGGGTGTCTGTGATGTGTGACGTTTATAAGCAAAAGTCTCTAGGGCTTGTCATGAGCTCCAAACTCCAAACTGACCACTGTCACCCTCATCCAGCAAGGGAGATCTGAATGCTCAGTTTTTGTGCATGTGCCTGTGCTTTGAATGCTCATCTTGTTTTCCCCGACCTAATGCACTTCCCTCTCTCTCTCTCTCTCTCTCTCTGGGGCCAGCCATCATGCAAAACAAAGAGCAATGTGGGGAGAAACAATATGCACTTCATCTTTCAAAGCCATGCTGTGCGTCAAGTGGGAGAAACCAGGACAATCTCATGCCAGAACACAAACACTGTGCTGGACTCAGAGCTGGCAAGTGTCTGCAGAGGGGAGATCAGGGAGAATGCCTAAAAAGCTGGAAAATTAACCCCTGCTGGTTGTCTCTTGTAATTTATTTCTGAACTACCCAAAAAAAAAAACCCCCAATCCTGAGGCTGACAGTCATCATCATACATATGTAAGCTGCTCAGAAAAAGTACCCAGACAGGTGGGGCCAATGGCAAAGGCAAATTACGACAATGAAAAATAAGCAATAAAGGCGACTTCACTGCCGTGTCTCTTCACCATGCTGGGTTTTTCTATGCAGCAAGGTATGTGTGTTAGGTGAAGCCATGATTCTTTGTGACCCCTTAAATATTCATCTAACCCCCTATTTCTCACGTAAACATCAATGACTATCTGATTATTATTAAAGTTGATTACACAAGTGCAGTCTGGGATGTTGCTGGTTCTTCCTCCCATAGAAGTGTAGGAGAGAGGCATGTCAAAGAGTTCCAGCTGGACAACAGTAGCCTTGCCCGTTAGTTATTCTCTCCAAAGAGGCTGGTGCTAATCCCGCTTCCTTCTCTCCCCACCATCGCCCAGGGCATGACACCCTTTCAGCAGCTGCCTTCTTCAACCAGGAGTTTAGAAAGGGCTGCAGGCAGTGCCGGATTTATGTATAGGCTAAGTGGGCTGAAGCCTAGGGCCTCTAAATTTAGGGGGCCTTACCAGCCTGCCCGCTCCCCAGTGGGCAGACTCCCCTCTCCCAAAACTGCAAACCCAAGACTTTGTGCAAAGGCAGGGCAACTCGGGCCCAGCAACTATGAGACTCAGAGCTAGCCAGTGGGGCCCAATTTAAAGCAGTGGGGCACAACTTGATTTTTTTTTGTAGGGTCCCAGTTCACAGCCAAAGTCTGCAAAATCTTAGAGATATAAATGAAATCCATCTAGATTGCCCTGATGTGGGGGCCCCCTTAGGAGCAGCAAGTGGGACCCAGTTTGGCTAAATTGCTCCAATTGCCTTAAAGTCAGCCCTGATGAGACTGTGCAGGGGTTGGACTGACAAGTCCTGCACCTTCTAGGTCCCTGGTGTCACTATTCAGAGTACAGACTCAATGACTTGTTATGGAAATAAAGGGGGGCACTTATTGCAAATCAGCTTTGTCACCTCTCCCCCCCCCCAAACCCCAAGACAATGAGCTCAACCAGCTTTTATTCACAGTCGCATAAGCACTACACTACAGCATGGCCATAAGCCTGTATGTTCAACAGCTGAAATATACACCCAATATGTAGCAATGGAGATTTATGTTACTGCTTTTTGAATAAACACTGTGTTTTATTAATGGACTCTGTATTTTGTAAATTACCTAAGAGCCACCAATAGGGAGCTCTAGAATCTGACAGCTAACCAATTGGGTACTACCAAACAGCGACCTCTATTGTTGTAAGCAGGTAACCAGCAGAGAATGCTTCAGCCTTTACACTGTTGACTGAACACCCCCTGCTGTGCAGATAATGGAGAAAGCTCATAAATTGTATCCTTTCTGGCATCCTGGCCAACTCTATTATGCTGGTGTAAACCCTGGTGCCCCAGAAGCCCAGAATAGCAGCAAATAAAATCCACTCATATGTCAGCGACTGATAAGACTTGTCAGTGAGAGCAGTAGTTTACTTGCTCGAATTAACAATTAAGAAAGTTTTGAGAATTTATATTCTAGATTAAAATTGATTATGTAATTGAGAAGGGGATTATAAGAAAAACACTGGGGCCTAATTTGAATAGTAGAGTGCCTGATATCTGGTGAACAATCTCATCCTTTATTTCCAAACTGTGGCTGCAGACCAAATCACCTGTCAGGAGAGTTATGAGATTCAGGTGAGGGTCAGATGCCTTGTTAATCCCTGACACCAGCAGGTGTCAATCCCGCCACCGCCACCACACTTCTCCTTCAGAGCCTGTCTAATAAAGAAGTCTGTTGCTAAGGAAACCCTGTTGCTAGGGAAGACTTGTTGCTGGGGGAAAACTTGTTGCTAGGGGCAAAACCAGGCAAAGGTCATTCCAAGTCTATTTTTAGACTTCACTAACAGACAAGCATCCATTTAGGGTGGCTATTTACACACACACCAAAAAAAGTGGGTGCAGATATGCTGTACCCTGATGGTGTAGCATCTGCTTTACATGCAGATGCTCCCAGGTTCAACTCCCAGCATCTCGAGGTTGGGCAGAAACCCCAGAGAGCCTCTTGCCAGTAAGTGTAGACAATATTGAGCTACATAGGTCAATGATCTGATTCAGTATCAGGTAGCCTTGTATGTTCCTAAATTTGAATGTGCTAATTCATACATACTGGTGGAAATTTAGAACCGATTGCTCTACAATGGTACCTCGGGTTAAGAACTTAATTCGTTCCGGAGGTCTGTTCTTAACCTGAAACTGTTCTTAACCTGAGGTACCACTTTAGCTAATGGGGCCTCCCGCTGCCGTCACATGATTTCTGTTCTCACCCTGAAGCAAAGTTCTTAACCCGAGGTACTATTTCTGGGTTAGCGGAGTCTGTAACCTGAAGCGTCTATAACCTGAAGCATCTGTAACCTAAGGTACCACTGTAATTTAAATAGTGATATGTTTCACCATGGTGAGAAGCAAGACTGTGCTCATGCATGGAGTGAGGGAGGGATTGCACAGCCCCCCCCCCTGCTCCCCGTTCTTATGGTCCTTCATCTTTAAACTGAGCTTGGACCAGACAGCTCTTCCCATAGAGGACTATCCTCTGCAAAATAGGGTGCATGGTCTGGCTGCCCTACCTTACGGGATCCGCTGCACTTCATTTAATCTCCCAGTTCATTACAATACCTTTTAATGTCTATTCATGGTGCAAAGGGGTATGAAAAAGCAGTATTTCCATTACAGATTTATTCCTCTTATTTATGCATTGTCTTGGTGCTGTTGAACACATTGCATTTTTTTTTTTAAAGGACGGTAAGCTTGAAAGTAAATAATTAAGCCGGTCTCCCTGGGAAGCATCTAAATCTTTTTTTTATGCCTCATGAAACTTGCATTGCTGTTGTGCTGTCAGAGTTAGCTGTATTTTCCTGACAAAAGAATATCATTTTGGAATATTAACCATCCTCTGCAAAAACGGTGGTGTGGATCTGCTTTGCACAACCGCGGTGCACTTAAATGCCTCCCTTGCAAGGAACTCTTCAATAATGCATGAAAAGAAGCAATCTCCTAATATTAGAAAGGGAAAGCCCCTCCCCACAACCCCACACCCAATGCATGCCCTGTGTGTTATTAAGTCAGCGCTTCCATTGTGGGGACCATGTGATGGTCTCATAACGATGTTCCAGGAGCCTTGCTCCTTAACCAGGGTTCGTGTTTCCTTTGGAACAAAACACAACAGAGACACTGGCAGTTTTAGGGGAGCGGAGCCAATTCAGTCACACTGGATACAGAGCCTTGGGGAAGCTGCAGCTATGATGTGCAATGTAAGGCAAGAGGCAGGTGCTGCTGAATTTTGGTGTTGCAAAGGGAATCAATGAAATTTGAGACTCCAAGGTCCACCACTGATGGAGACTATGGTGTCTTGATGATACAGTAGTACCTCGGGTTACATATGCTTCAGGTTACATACGCTTCAGGTTACAGACTCCATTAACCCAGAAATAGTATCTCGAGTTAAGAACTTTGCTTCAGGCTGAGAACAGAAATCGTGCTCCAGCGGCATGGCGGCAGCAGGAGGCCCTATTAGCTAAAGTGATGCTTCAGGTTAAGAACAGTTTCAGGTTAAGAACGGACCTGTGGAACGAATTAAGTACTTAACCCGAGGTACCACTGCATATAGTTTTATTTACACATATATTCAACCTGAGAGTACTGTGGAAGGACATTCCTGCATTACACCCCAATAAGCACTCTCGCTTCTTCCATGGTCTTAACAGGCTTAGGTCTAAAGACAGAGAACTCCACCATCAGTGTTTGGCACAGTTTCAACCAAACCTTGATTAAGTCTAATGTTTACTGATTCCAGGAAATATAGGTGTCCTTTCACCCACAAACTTTCTCATCAGAGAAATGTTGGAGGGTATGGGGGAACTCAGCCGGATGGGTGGGGTATAAATAATGTTGTTGTTGTTGTTGAATTATGTGACCCCAGAGCCAAGGAGATAAGTAACTATACAACCTTTAGAAAACATCTGAAGGCAGTCCTGTATAGGGAAGTTTTTTAAATGTTTAATGTCTTTTTTTATGTTGGAAGCTGCCCAGAATGGCTGGGACAACCCTGTCACATGTTTGGGGTATAACAACAACAACAACTATTATTATTATTGAATAGGATGCCCCTGTCATCACTGGTGAAATGTTGAAGTGGGGGTTGATTATAATGTACTAGACCACTTGCTAATTAAGCAGCCAGAGATTCCTATTTCTTTAGCCTCTGCTCTTCCTAATACTGTATGCTGTTATGTTCACATGCTGTCTTCAGAACAGGAGGTGGATACCTAGTTGCCAGTTTATCTGACAAACAGCCCAGTCTGCTCTTGTGCGTTTGACACCAGCCTGATGTGAAGAAATCCACGTGCAAAGGCTAGAGATTATCAGCTGCTCATCTTAAAAGGTACAGCTACTGTCGTCCGTTGAAAAGTTGGCAACCCTCAAAGCGCATGGGAAATGATGCATTGTTCTTCAAAGCAGGCAGCCTGTTTTTCTTATGAACTGCCCCGTTATTTTGCTTTAATATTGTTGTGACCATCCTTTATGCTCAAACGCTGCCTTCGCTGACCTGGTGCCCTTCAGATATTTTGGACTACAATTCCCATTGATGGGGAGGCGCCAGGGAGTTGAAAGCTGCCTTCACATGTTAACTTATCCCCAGTGTGGAAAACATAGACATCATATCTAATGCTCACTGTTCATTTATGAAATTCTGAGTCAGGCAGCCGCCTTATAAGATTACACAGTGGCATAATTCAAGCTATTTTCGGAAGTCCTTTGTGGCGGGTGTTTGGGATAGCTATATGGTTGCATTTGCAACACAATCTTTTTCCCCCCAATTATGATTTCAGAGAGGCATTTGTAGAATCGTATTTCTTTTTTCTGGGCAAGAGAACAGCCTTATATTTCAGAGAAAGCTAATAATGAAAAAGAAAAGGAAACCTGAAAGCATTTCTTCTAAATGTATGATTGCTAGAAATTTCAGCCTGACTGTAAACCTGCCTTCTGTCTGCAGCGCTTTTATGGTATTCATTATGCCGCACTTGGAGAATGCAGACTTAATTCTCAAATGGTCTTTTGTGGCTAATAAACGGGTGCCACGCTCCCGTGTTATTTGCTCCTTTGTTCTATGAGACTGTGGAGCACAGGCATTATGGGATATTTGGAGTTACTCTCCATAGCCGGTGATTCGTACATATTCAGAAGCACCGGGCACAATCCTGCCAAGTCAAGCATTGCAATGAATGAAGGGACCCATTCACGTAAATGAGAGAGGCTGGTTTTATTTACCATGCTTATATAACTCTGTCTTTTTGCCCATGGATCTCAAGAGCAGCAGACATGGAGATTCCTAAACAGCAAGGGGTTTTATAGGGGGTCGTCCAGGAGGGCTGATTCTTTTGCACTGAGCCCTTGCCTTCTCTCCAGTACCAAAGTGGGCGTTGCTAAAAAGTGGAGGTGCGGAGCCAAACTTAATTCCTTATTAATGCATATGAGGTACTTACATGCTTGCTTGCTTGCTTGCTTGCTTGCTTGTTTGTTTTTTTAAAAACACCATGAATAGAAATGATTTCATCCCCCTGGGATGATTTTCACAAGAACCCAACAACAGCTTGTTGCAATTCTTATCTATAATAATCTGTAATTATTATTGATACAGACATGGATTTGCAGCTTTTGAAAAGAGAATTTGGACTCAGCTAGATTGGTAAAGAAAAATCATTTTATATGCATTGTATATATGTGATATAGCACTGTGACACTAGATGGTGATGTGAAATCCCATCTTTCCCTACTGGATTTCCCTGTATGAGTTTACAATGGAACACCCTCCCATCAGATGTCAAGGAAATAAACAACTATCTGACTTTTAGAAGATATCTGAAGAAAGTTCCGTTTAGGGAAGCTTTTAATGTTTGATGTTTTATCGTGTTTTAAATATTCAGTTGGGAGCCGCCCAGAGTGGCTGGGGAAACCCAGCCAGATGGGTGGGGTATAAATAATATATTATTATTATTATTATACAATGCATTTAACTGAATTGCTTCTTTGACATGTATAGATCCAGCTTTTGTCTGGACATGTACACGCACACCATTGAAATCTAATGAATTAATTGTCTGGCCGGGATGATCTTCACAACAACCTCCCTTAGCCCACTCACAATCCTCTCTGAAAACCTTCCTTTCCAGGAACAAAGGAAGCTGCCTTGTGTTCTGCCAAGGGCGGGGTTCTTGCTGGATCTGGAGCTAATAAGGATGAAGAATAAGTAATGCCTTATTTGCATAAGGTTAACAGATAGCAGCACAGGACACAGGTGGCAAAGTGGGTTTAAACCACAGAGCCTAGGACTTGCCGATCAGAAGGTCGGCGGTTCAAATCCCTGCGACGGGGTGAGCTCCCATTGCTCGGTCCCTGCTCCTGCCAACCTAGCAGTTCGAAAGCACGTCAAAGTGCAAGTAGATAAATAGGTAGTGCTCCGGCGGGAAGGTAAACGGCATTTCCATGCACTACTCTGGTTCACCAGAAGCGACTTAGTCATGCTGGCCACATGACCCAGAAGCTGTACGCTGGCTCCCTCGGCCAATAAAGTGAGATGAGTGCCGCAACCCCAGAGTCGGCCACAACTGGACCTAATGATCAGGGGTCCCTTTACCTTTAACAGATATCAGCAGGCATACAAAACACAAGTTATAGCATACCAGACAGAAGTCACACACAATTTCCCCTTCAGCTACCTAGAGCTCAAGGTATAGCAGCGAGAGAGACCCCGACCAACGGTCTCACAGCATCTGGTGTACCTTGACATGTGAAGATGCTCTCTGAGCCCCTTCAACCTACAGCTCTTATAGCCAACTTTGATTGACTGCACCTGGTTAGCAGGAATCACTCATTGATCAGCCCAGGACACGGGGTGTGACTCAACAGGAATGCGGAGCAGCTGAGAGTCTCCAACTCAGTTCACTGCAACTAGGTATCCTCCCCACTAGCCAATCAGCTCTTAGAACACAGGAGACCCAGGAAACTCCTGACACAGGTGTGCCAATCATGAATCAGCAAACCTTAAACTGGGGGTGTAAAGGGAAAGAGCCATGTCATCTAACTCCTCGAAATTACAATGGTCTTCCACGTTTCCCCTACACCTTGTTCTGAGCCAGACCATTTGTTCACGTAGTTCAGTATTATCTACACTGACTAGAAGCAGGTATCCAGGGTTTCAGGCAGGAAGTGGGGAGATGTCAGAGATAGAACCCAGTGCCTTCTGCATGCAAATCAGATGCACGACCTCTGAGCTACAGCTCTGCTCTTCATGCTGCAGCATCCCTTCTACTTCACTCCTAGTTTTTCTACTTTGAGGCTTAGAACCCTCTCTGTTGGGTGATCACGTCTACCCACACACCAATATCAGTAGTGCCCTTGCTTCACTGGAGAGCCTAGTGGCAGCCATAGAGCAAGGCGCTTGGAGGATGCACTGCTGTTCTGGGGGAAATTTCCCAGCGAATCAAAGAGCTTTCAATGACTTTCTTCGGACTCTTGTTTACCAAATACACTCTGTAAAAATATCAGCTTGGCATTTCTCTCATTGCCTACTGGAATCCAAAGAGAATCCCTAGCTTAAGTCAAGGTTTAACTGGTCTCTTTGATCTGCGATGGCTATTTCACACATGCAAATCACTATTTGATGTTGTGTTCCTTAAATGAGAAACAGGCATATGTGAAATCGAATGGAGGTATGCAGGAAATCCTGGCTACTTCCAGGGAGGAAGGACATCAGAGGAGGATCTGGGTTTGCTTTAAGAGGGGTAGGGGAAACTGAGCCATTCTGGGGGTTGGGGCTTGTTGCAGTTTTAGACATGGTGAATGAAAGATCTCCCCCCTCCCCAGCTCCAAAAAATAAATAAATCCCTCCCTGCACCAGGGCTCAGATGCTGCAGAGAACCTTGCAGCAACTGCAAGTGTTTAAAATAAAAACCCTTTGATCAACTTATTTAAAAAGTAAGGAAAACCAAACAACTTCACCTCTGAAAATTTCTCAGAATTTCTCCCCCCCCCCAAAAAAAAAAAACACCACAACCTAATTGGAAGTGTTTTCTTTTCACACAACCTACAAAATTTTCAAATAAAATTGGGCTGAAAGGCTTGGCTCCAGTCTTGAAATTACTCTTCCTGAAAGCTGGATAAGAAACCCAAATGAGTTCTGTGTTAGGGTGCCAGTTAGGGGTGACTGATACCCAGTGAGACTGGTAAGGAGGAGGGCAAGGAGGTCACCAGTAGGTAGCGCCACAACCAATGACGAGCAACAAATATCTCCCCCCCCCTTCCTATTGAGTTCTACCGTGGCAACATTGGCACTAAGGATGAGGAAGCTGATAGCACTACCTGCTGAACTGGCTGTAAGTAAGGAGGTAAATGGATGCGGGCTGGCTGAGGACAGACTGGGCTTGTTGAGGCAGTGCTCCATTCTTCCTAACAGATCAGCTCCACTAGCCTCAAGGAAGGACCCCCAATAATCCCAGATGCAAACAGATGCAAACAGGTGTGTTCCCAGACTCCTTCAAACTGATGCATAGCTCAGTTATGTGCCTGCTATCTTGAGAGTAGGGTGTGGATCTACACTCACGGTTTTTAACATTAAGGAAGGGTTAATAAATGGTTTTGATAACGTAGATGGACACAAGGCATCCTACTTCTTAACGTTCATAATGTGTTAATACCTAGTCTTTTTATCACTTAATTTGTAATCGTTTTATGCTGCTATATCGGGGGGAGGGGAGTTTTAAAAGGTAGCTTTTTGTTGTCTTTCTTTTTTTTTTTTTACTGAATTCAAACTCCAATCCCCCATCCAGTGGTATTTGAGGGGCAGTGTTCAGTTTCAGCAAAGGACACAGTGGAATGTGACACCAGAGGGCGGAACAAAGCAACCAGCAACCAGCAGCTTTGGAAAATGGTGTGGCCGGTTATTATTACATTTGATGAAACAACCAAGGTAAAAAACGTTTTAATCAACAGGTATGCCCTGTGACAGGGATGCAGGTGGCGCTGTGGATTAAACCACAGAGCCTAGGACTTGCCGATCAGAAGGTCGGCGGTTCGAATCCCCGCGACGGAGTGAACTCCAATTGCTCGGTCCCAGCTCCTGCCAACCTAGCAGTTCAAAAGCACATCAAAGTGCAAGTAGATAAATAGGTACTGCTCCAGTGGGAAGGTAAACAGTGTTTCTGTGCACTACTCTGGTTCGCCAGAAGCAGCTTAGTCATGCTGGCCACATGACCTGGAAGCTGTATGCTGGCTCCCTCAGCCAATAAAGCAAGATGAGTGCCGCAACCCCAGAGTCGGCCACAACTGGACCTAATGGTCAGGGGTCCCTTTACCTTTACATATGCCCTGTGACGTGTTAGAAGGACATCTCTAATATCATTCTTATGGGGGGGGAATAACGTTAAACAGGTCAGTGTAGATCCAGCCTAAGTTAGCCTCGCTGTGGCCAAGACTTACCCTGCAGTGAAGGACTGCACCCTTGGTCTCCTTTTTCTGATTTGAAGCTAAATAAATACACTTGTTGCAGCTTTTCTTCTGTTTGAGGTAGATCTGGCTATAAAGAGGCTAGCCAGCCACTAAATGGCTTCAGAGTGACATCTCTTCCTTGCAAGCAGCTGGTGGCAATGGGCTGTTATTAATGTTGTTATGTACCTAGAAGACACCCAGGAGCGCAGGAAGAGGAGCTGAAAATAACAAGGTGTACAAAGGAGAGTCTTGCTCTCTTTCGCTCTCTCTTTTCTTTCAGGCCACATTATTTAATCAGTCAGGGCTTCCTCTCACCTCCTCCTTTCCCGCTCCTCAGCTCACTCGCGCTCTCTGCCTCTCCGCAGCAATCGTGCCTCAGGCAAAGTTCCTACAGAACTTTGAGAATAAGAGAGTGGGCAGCAGTTCAGCACAGGCATAACCCTGGAAAAACCGTTCTGAGATCGCTAACAGAGAACGCATATATTAGTTGGCATCGTCCAGTCACACAGACACATAATAAAATAGCAAAGGAACAACAATAAATGGTTTTGTGTGAGCGTGCATGCATGCCTTTCCAGAGGCCCTTTTCATATTTTATGGCATTGGGTAATAAAAGTGCAGCCTTGACTTAGCAGCTGGCGGGGGGGGGGGGGGGGCGTCCACATGTTCTCTGCCCTGTGCAAAACTAGCATCATAGCATGCCTCTTGCCGCAAAATTGCATTGGCCCAGCACCAAGTGGGATTTCGCACACTTGGGGTTGGCACAGAGGATATGCTCAACAGGAAATGGAAGACGGGCGCAGTTCTCTGACAAGGAACCCCCTGTCTGTAAGCACATCTTTGCTGTGCAAGTGAGATTCTTAGGTGCACCTCAGCCGCTTATAATGTGCAGTGCAGCCTGCAGACTGCAACATTTTGTCGCTTGAAAATGCAAGGGGGTGAGTTCCCTCCTTCCCACACACACAGCATGTGGTTGCAAAGTAGAGCATTCATCAGCTGAATACTTCCCAGGAGGCTCGAAAAATGAATGACAAAACTCATTTTCCCTTGCCTATTTTATTTTGATCAATTTTTTAATAAAAAAAAAACCTTTTGCGCAAGCGGAGTGCCTCTAAAGCCCAGGGATGCTGCAAATCCCAATAAACACACCCAAAGTGCAAGACTATAGCCGTGTCCCCCCCTCCCCCCACTTCCAATTGTTTGTTTGGAGGTTCCTTTTCTTGCCCCAGAATTGCATGGGGTTAGCTTAGCATTCTTGGGAGGAAAGCAATGACAAACCTAGACAGCATCTTAAAAAGCAGAGACATCACCTTGCCAACAAAGGTCCATATAGTTAAAGCTATGGTTTTCCCAGTAGTGATGTATGGAAGTGAGAGCTGGACCATAAAGAAGGCTGATCGCCAAAGAATTGATGCTTTTGAATTATGGTGCTGGAGGAGACTCTTGAGAGTCCCATGGACTGCAAGAAGATCAAACCTCTCCATTCTGAAGAAAATCAGCCCTGAGTGCTCACTGGAAGGACAGATCGTGAAGCTGAGGCTCCAATACTTTGGCCACCTCATGAGAAGAGAATACTCCCTGGAAAAGACCCTGATGTTGGGAAAGATGGAGGGCACAAGGAGAAGGGGACGACAGAGGACAAGATGGTTGGATAGTGTTCTCGAAGCTACCAGCATGAGTTTGACCAAACTGCAGGAGGCAGTGGAAGACAGGAGTGCCTGGCGTGCTCTGGTCCATGGGGTCACGAAGAGTCGGATACGACTAAACAACAACAACAACAACAACAGCTTAGCATGTCATCCATACTGTGTCTTGGGGGGCAGGGTTTCACTCTCACCTTGCTATCCCTGAGTGGTAGCGAAGAAAAAAACCTCAGCTGCAGCTTGTGGGTTGGGAGGAGGAGGGAGCGTAACCCTGAGCCCACATTCAGATGACACACATTAAGCCAAACCTTGGTTTAGTGTGGCCCAGGAGCGAAAAGGAGCTGTGAGGAGCAAGCTCCAGTCCAAAAAGCTACATGTTCCTACAGTCCCAGGAAGTCATAGTTTGGCTTCCTGTGATGTGTGAACCAGGCCCATTGTCTGCAGTAACACAATGGAAAGATGTTTCCTGGTTTCTCACAGGCTAGTTGGATCTGAAAAACTGATACCATGGCCACACGTTCCCTAGGAGTAAATGGCTTGGCGTTCCTTGCTGACTTCATTGGAAGTTGCACACTTTGCAGCAACCTTGCTCCTTGCTTATGTTTCTCTGCAATGTGGAGCACAGTGGCGTAGCGTGGGTTGTCAGCACCCGGGGCAAGGCAAGTAATTTGCGCCCCCTAACCCGTGGTCTCTTCCACTAGATTAGTTAAAGAAACCCTTACCCCCTAAGCACATGTATTGTTTGTTATGAAAATACTGATGTAATTAAAGTAAAATGCATCTAAATACAAGTTTATTTTCAAACACTTTATTGTTAGCTGCGAGTGCGCCCCCCCCCCAGATGTTGCGCCCGGTGCGGCCGGCCCCCCCCCTGCACCCCCCACGCTACACCACTGGTGGAGCATATTCTCTTATGAGAGGCAGACTCGCGGTGGGTGGCCTCCCAGTCTTGCCTTTTGGAGTAGATGGCCTTTTACTTCCTTCCTTCCAGCCCTGTAATTCCCCTTCTAATTTCAACTCAAATTAAGACTAATTGTTCACTGACCTATATCCCGCTCCTCATTCTGCCCAACGTGTAGCAGCAATGATGCATCCGTTGTGACAAATCTTACAATTTATGTAGCGAGACTCTTGCAAACCGTCACCTCGTGCTCCTCTTAAGCAAATGGGGCAGCTGTTATTAGGACAGTTCACCCCCCAAAAAGGCTTATCAAAGGCTAAGGCTATGCTGCTCTCTTCCCATTGAACCACACGGAGTTCCAGATGTCTTCCTGCAAGGTCTGGGCTCATGGCTTAGGGCATATATATGTGTCCCTATTTTCCAGGGACAGTCCCAGATTTACAGCAGCCGTCCTGGTGTCTGATTTGATCCTGGAATGTCCTGCTTTTCCTTAGGACGTTCCTATTTTCATAGGAGAAATGTTGGAGGGTGTGGAGTTAATTGACCCCACAAGGCAAGGAGATAAGTAACTATGCAACCTTTTGAAGAGATCTGAAGACAGCCCTGCATATGGGCTCCTGGTATGCCCCGTGGAGAACCTTAAGGTCCATAAATATCAACACTCTAGAGGTTCCGGGCCCTAAGGAAGTTAGATTAGCCTCAACCAGAGCCAGGGCCTTTTCAACACTGGCTCTGGCCTGGTGGAACGTTCTGTCTCATGAGACCAGGGCCCTGCAGGATCTGATTTCTTTCCGCAGGGCCTGTAAGACAGAGTTGTTTTGCCTGGCCTTTGGCTTCGAAGCAACTTGATCCCCTCCCCCTCTTTCATTTCTCCTTCTGTGATGGAACTCCTATTTGGAGACTTCCCTGGCTTTTTTCTGGTCCACATAGGACCAGTCAGAATAGTTGGCCTTGGTGAAGATTTGACGTTTTCATCCCCAAAATTTTTTTGATTTGAGTTTCTATTGAAATGAGACTGCATTTTAATGTTGTATTTTAATCGTGTTTTTAAGTTATCTTAATCAATTGTTTTATATCTGGTGTTAGCCACCCTGAGCCCGGTCTTGGCTGGGGAGGGCGGGGTATAAATAAAAAATGTTGTTGTTGTTGTTTCATTATATTTTTATATACAGTGGTACCTCGGGTTAAGTACTTAATTCGTTCTGGAGGTCCGTTCTTAACCTGAAACTGTTCTTAACCTGAAGCACCACTTTAGCTAATGGGGCCTCCCGCCGCTGCCACGCGATTTCTGTTCTCATCCTGAAGCAAAGTTCTTAACCTGAAGCACTATTTCTGGGTTAGCGGAGTCTGTAACCTGAAGCGTATTTAACCCGAGGTACCACTGTATTTTTCCGTTACAAGACATTGTCCCCCCCAATTTTTTGGGTCAAAAATTGGGGGTCATCTTTTACACAGATTTATACGGTAAGTCTTGGGTGAGCTGGCAGCTTCTGATGGCTCCTAAGTCACCGAGTTCAGGGCACTCAGGGCACGGAGCTGGCTGGAGAGGCAAGGTGGTGCTGAGGTGAGGAGGGAGCTTGGCAGCAGCGCACCAACTGAGGTGAGGTGAAGCCAGACTGGAGAGGCAAGGCAAGGCCACACCAAGGTGCAGTGGATCAAGCGTGGGATTGCCCAGAAAAACAACTATTTTGGGCAATTCCCCCCTCCCCAAAGAAAGCTTAACAGCTTTAAAATAATGGTTTCTAAATTTTGGGCTCCCCAAAGTAGGGGTCGTCTTATACGTGGGGTCGTGTTATACACTGGGAAATATGGTGTGTTGGAAGCCACCTAGAGTGGCTGGGGCAAGCCAGTCAGATGGGTGGGGTATAAATAATAAAGTTGTTGTTGTTGTTGAATAGGACATCCCTATTTTCATCAGAGAAATGTTGTAGGGTATGAAACTGGGCAAGGCGGCTGCCCTTCTGCCTTCTTCGTGGGAGAAGCTCAGTGGCAGAACAAATTTTTTGCATGGCTCCGTCCTCATCATCTCCATGCAAGGCTGTGAGAGAGCCTCACCTGAACGGGCCTGGACGGCTTCTTTGTATGTTCCTGTGATGCTCCTGAGATGCATCCCTTCCATAACCACTTTCCTCCCTGTAGCATAACATCCAAAGCTGCTCTCTAGCTTTTTATGTCACCAACGTAGCATCCTTGCCCGAGTTTGCATACCAGTGTGCTGTCCTGAGTTTGCTCCAGACGCCAGAGAACAGCTCAAGAGACATTTGCGTTGAGGTGTTTGTTGCGCCTTCTTCTAAAGCCCAGCTTTATGATTATAATATATTATTAATAATTACACAATGTCTGCGCAAGCACAAAAGACTGGCAGTATTTTGACAGTCCCGTCATGCATTCAATTGAGCAAAGCCACAGAAATAATAATAATGATGGTGCCCGCGGTATCTAATTTTGAAAACAACAATCTTCCTTTTATAGTTTGAAAAGAGAGGCATACTGTGCGCACTCACAGCCTATAATCATCCCCTCCTTTCCCTCCATAACTGCAGTAAATTCATATAAGACAAACTTCCGAAAATCAGCCACTCAGAGTGCCATGACTTAGACCTCACCTTGCAGTTTAGGGTATCTTGGACAAAACATCTGCCATTGACACCCAATTCTAAAGTAAAGGTAAAGGGACCCCTGACCATTAGGTCCAGTCGTGACCGACTCTGGGGTTGCAGCGCTCATCTCGCTTTATTAGTTGAGGGAGCCGGCGTACGGCTTCCGGGTCATGTGGCGAGCATGACTAAGCCGCTTCTGGCAAACCAGAGCAGCCCACCGAAACGCCATTTACCTTCCTGCCAGAGCGGTACCTATTTATCTACTTGCACTTTGGCGTGCTTTCGAACTGCTAGGTTGGCAGGAGCTGGGACCAAGCAACGGGAGCTCACCCTGTCGCGGGGATTCAAACCACCGACCTTCTGATCGGCAAGTCCTAGGCTCTGTGGTTTAACCCACAGCGCCACCTGTGTCCCCATTCTATGTGGCCTCTAATGACAGGACCACCCCATGGTATCTTTATAATCTACCCCTTCTAGTTTTTAAACAAGGTGGACTGTAATTCTGAGTGCTCCTGTGTCCCTTCTTTCAACATAAGCCTCTATCAAGCATTCTCCTTGCCCAACACCCGTTCAGATTCTCTTCTAATTTATGGTCTCCTATTTCATATAAGCATGGCTTGAAACAAGCCACATTTTGGATATACGACAGAGCGTCCAGATTTATAAGCCACATAACTGTCATCACATTTCGTAAGAACGAGTCCCGTTGTTTCAGAAAAGAAGCATTTCCCTCGTGTGTCGTCTTTGATGAACTTCCCAAAGAGTCATGGCAAATTCTGATGGTTGCTATTGGAGTTTTCTGCATTCAGTCCATGATGACTTTTGAGGCATCTGGTACAGTGATCCTGACCATTTCGTGTGCCACCGTAGAGCATTATATTGCAGCATTTGCAATGGTGTTAATAAGGGTCACCAACTCAGCACCGATGGGTGCCATGGCACTCCCAAAGCCTTTCTTGGTGCGTCTGGGATGAACCTTAATCTCCAACTCCCTATCTTTCATTACGAAAAAAGGAATCTTCTATAATTTGTAGAACCTAAGATATAAATGTACAGACACCATTCTTCTCATTTTCTCTTAGAAATTAGTGTGCCTCCCCAATAAATTCCCACACTGGAGCCGCTGTTAAACAAACACACTGCCCCCACCCTGCTGCCCAAAATCAAGCTTCTTGTGAGCAGGAAAGTAGTGAAAAATGCACTGGGATGAAGTTTGCTTGATGCAATGTCATCTAGCCCAGGGTTGCCATTTTTCCAGAAGTAAAATTCATCACACAAAAGTTGTTGAGGTGTGGTGTGTTTTTTAAGGAAACTCAAATATTTGACCTTTTTTGGGGGGGGACAGTGTTGTTGAACAAAAATCCTAGGCATAAATAGCCAGTTGTGGCGTTTGCCTCGTAGGATGGGTCATAAGGAAAGGGTTAAAATGGGTGTGATGTGATTGGCCAGTGAGAATGCAAGGGGAGGAGTAAAAGTTAGAGTGGGAGGTTTTGAAAGTCAGTTGAGGTTTGGGAGTTGAGTTGAGGTTTGGGAGAGTTGAAGCTTGGGAGTTGAAGAACGAAGAGGGAGGTTTAAGTGTGGGTTGGTAGAGTTGTATTGTGAGAGAGTGAGAGGAATTATTAGGTGGAGTCAGATAGATAGTTGGAATAATCAGTTTGGAGTTGTTAGGAACTAAGAACAAGAAACTGACAAGAAAAAAATTAACTGAAACCATAAGCTTGTTCCTGCATTTAAAAATAAACTTGATTATTTGTTTATGTTAACAACTGACCGGACTCTGCGTGTCCCCGTGAGAAGCGGGGTGGTGGCAGCGGAAAATGCAAACGCAGTGGCGGCACAGGGTCAATAGACCGTCAAATGTCCGGAGGCCCTGTGTGTGATCACCACACCAGTGTCATCTAAACTCCCTGCAAACAAATCAGGATGAATGCTCAATAAATTGGAAGCAACTTAAGAAAATATGTTTTCTCAAGAAAACTTCCCCAAAGAGATTGAACCCCTGATTCTGTCAGGCAGAAAGAACTGTGCAGGGTTTCTGGCAGCTGTCTTCCTGAAATGCCAGGGATTGGGACCTTCTTTATGCAGAATGTGCACTTTTCCAATGAGCTGCAGTGCTTCCCTTATTTCTCTGTGGGATCTGAAAGAGAGACCTTCATTTCAAAGTGACTGCTACAAACCCAGGGGGGAAATACTGCGCACATGTGCCAGAAGTACTTTCTCTAGGGAAACTGCTTTCACCTCAAAATCCAAAACAGTTTTTGGAACTCAGGAAAGTTTGGTGATGTGACTTCTGAAAAAGGAACCTGCACAGGTTTAGGGGTGTGCATGGGCTGTTTGTGCAGGCCAGTTTTGATCGTGCTTTTAAAGCTTGAAGCCAGCACCCGTTGATGTTCCAGTTCAGTATTGCTAAAGCATGGCTTGGAACATGAAGCTCAAACCCTGAAACTAGATGTGTTGGTGGCTGGCGCATCTGCTATTTGCACTTTTGGTGTGAGATTCAAAGGAGGAAGCTATACATCTTTCACTGAAAAGAAACCAGATGCGTATGGAGCTCATCCATCTCACGGTGAGGGGTGTTGCAACAGAAAAGCCAAGGTGGATCTGTGAGGCTTAAAATATCTTTGCTCTCTCTTATTGTGCATAGACCCAGAAGAGAGGGACAGAGTGGAGGCAGTAATTCTTCTGAATAGCAGCTGCCAGGAAACCTAGGAGAGAGGGCTCTTCTGCTGAAATCTGGCATGCAAGTTTCCCACAAGTTGGCCACTGTGAGAACAGGAAGCTGTGCTAGATGTGTCATTTTGCTCAGCTATAATCATGTCAAATCTCACTTGCCACTGAGTTTCTTTAAACAACTCGCTGACCTGACAATGCCCAACCCTACTTCCCTGGGAGTAAGCTCCATTGAATTCAGTGGGTCTTACCCCTGGGTAAACACAGTTAGGATTGCCCTGTAAGTTAGGAGATTGGGATACAGCTGTTTCCCTGTTGTGGAGAGCAGGACTCGAGCTGAGAAGCTCTGGCCCTCCAGATGTTAATGAACTACGAATCCCATCATCTCTGGCCATTGGCCATGCTTGTGGGGACTGATGGGAGTCGTAATTAGCCAGAAAGCCAAAGGGCCCCACCTCTGTAAAGGAGCCAGATGCAATTGGGGGGAAGCCAGGTGGGAGATGCTGTACCTTCCTCCTCTTCTATTTAAGCAGAAGGGTGCTCTGACTCACAACCTGGGCACCTGGACGGGCTGTCATGAGTATTTCTAGTCCCACTTGAGAAGTGACTAGCTGCTAAGGTGCAGTTTGAGTCCTGGCCACGTTCCTGACCTCAGCCCTTCGGTGGATTGAAGTGAGCTATGCTTGATATCATTTAGCATACATTTTAGGGGTTTAATTTTGTATAATAGAAAAGCTAGAAGTAAGTTAATTAAAAGAGCTTTAATGCCTGAAAGGAGTCAGCAGGTTTCTATGGTTTGCTGATCAAAGAGAAAATGGTTCTCTTTAATGATGTTTGGGGAATTTAGTTCTCTCCCCCTCTCTAAGTCATAGCAGAGTCAGATAACCACACACTAAGCTGTCCTTGTGATAAAAGGAGATAAACGGATGATTTGAAGGCATTCTAATAAGAAAAGTTGCTCAAAAACACTTCTTGGAACATTCCTTTTACAGAACCTTGCCCTTCCAACCTAGGTCACACCCACACCATATATTTAAAGCAGGATTATCTCATTTGAAACAGTCGTGGTCGTACCATCCCCCCAGCTGCCACAAGAATTCTGGGAAGTGTAGTTTATTAAGGGTGCTTAAGAGTTGATTGGAGACCCTTTTTCTTATCCCAGAGTTACAATTCCCTGAGTGGTTTAGCAATCAATCCCTCTTCCCAAGGGACTTTAGGAAATGTAGCTCTGTGAGGGGAAAAGGGGGTCTCCCAATGACTCTCAGCACCATAAACAAGCTACAGCTATCATTTGTTTTATGACAGGTGTGGGGAGACTCTAGCCTGTAGGCCAAATGCAGCCCTCCAGGCTGCTCTGTCTGGTTCTTGGGCTGTTTCCCCTGCCATGTCCTTCACCAGCTTTGCTCTGCACTCTCCTTGAATACAGTGGTACCTCACAAGACGAATGCCTCGTAAGATGAAAAACTCGCAAGACAAAAGAGTTTTTCATTTTTTGAGTTGCTTCGCAAGACGAAAACGTTTTGCAAGTTTCAATGCATTCCTATGGGAATTTGGTTTCAATGCATTCCTATGGGAATCCGTGCTTCACAAAACGAAAAATTCACAAGACAAAAAAACTCGCAGAATGAATTAATTTCGTCTTGCGAGGTACCACTCTTTTGCCTGTTTGGAAAGTTTCTCTGAGCTGTGATTACCTGGACTGAGAGATTGTGGGGGGATGTATAGAAACCTGTTTTTTGCACAGGTGGAATGGAGTCCATGGTACAACAATAAAAGCCATGATCATTTCTCTACTTCCCTATGCTTCTGACCCTACCCAACACTGGCAGATGGCCCCCAGAACATTCCCTACAAGGAAATGCGGCCCTTGCACTAAAAGATGTTCCCTACACCAGTTTTATGATGTCCCCCTGCCTATTATGCATACAGATGCAGAGTGGGATAGATAGATGATAGATAGATAGATGATAGATAGATAGATAGATAGATAGATAGATAGATAGATAGATGATAGATAGATAGATAGATAGATAGATAGATAGATAGATAGATAGATGATAGATAGATAGATCGATCGATAGATAGATAGATAGATAGATAGATAGATAGAGATTTAGATTTCATAATAAACAAGAACCCTATTCAATCACTGCTGAGGTGCACCCACAATTGTGAGGTCTGATGAGATGAAGATGATGCCTCCCCACGGTTGCCATTGGCTGCAGACAGCTTGTGATGTCACAAAAGCACTTGGCAGCTGAGTGGCTATCAAGGTAGGCCAAGGAGAAAGCCTCTTTCTGTTCCCCAGCAGGACACGGCTGGCAATGACTGTGGTGTTCAGCAGTGTCTCCACTGGGAGCAGCTCTGGATTTAGGGTCGTGTGGGTGGTTCCCCTGCACAGGGCACTAAGCCAAGGGGGTGCAAACTTGAGAACATCCATCATTGAGAAGATTCATTTGGGAGCACCAGGTTTTGGGCTTGCTCAGGACACCATACTACCAAAGATGTCCAAAGCCCTCCCCTGCTTGGAGAAAGTGAACTGGTGGATGGAAGGAAATAATCATTCAGCGCCGGGATGCCATGGAGCAAAAATAAGGCAAGTTCATTTGCGGAGAGGGATTGTGACTCGAATGTTGCTGATATCCATGGTCAGAACCTATTTCTGGGTTAGTGGATCTGTAACTTGAAGCATCTGTAACCTGAGGTACCACTGTATACATATGCTTCAGAAGCTGATTTCTCTCCCCCTGTCCTGCAGTTTTATATCTATATATTTTATAGCTCCCGTTGCTTGGTCCCTGCTCCTGCCAACCTAGCAGTTCGAAAGCACGTCAAAGTGCAAGTAGATAAATAGGTACCGCTCCGGCGGGAAGGTAAACAGTGTTTCCGTGCACTCCTCTGGTTCGCCAGAAGCGGCTTAGTCATGCTGGCCACATGACCTGGAAGCTATACGCCGGCTCCCTCAGTCAGTAAAGTGAGATGAGCGCCGCAACCCCAGAGTCGTCTGTGACTGGACCTAACGGTCAGGAGTCCCTTTACCTTTACATATACATATATATATATATATATATATATATATATATATATATATTCAGAAGTTCCCATCACAGGACTGCCACATTGTGTGGCTTGGCCTTCTGGTGCCTTCAAATGAAGAATTATCTCAGAAAAGTGCTGAGGGCCATTGCTAAGATGTCAGTGAATTCATCTTCTCTGGGTCATTGTAACCTGCTTAATGGGACACTTGCCTATTCAAGCATCGGAAATAGTTCTATCAGTTACGTTTCCCTTAAGCGAGGCATAAATAACTTGCCCATAAACTCCATCAATATATTCCAGGTATAGTTCCAGACCTTTCAGTTATGTAGTGCACTGCCCACAGCAATTACACAGCAAGTGTCAGTGATAAATTTTGCATGAAAAAAGCAGCTTAGGGCTCTGTTCAAACTGTTTTTCCCACTGCATGTACATCACTTTTGCAATTATGCAAGAAAGCAGACATGACCTATAGAATCCTAATGAATAACCAGCTTTCATTACTGTCATTCAAAGGGATTGCTGGTTTCAGATTGATTTAAAAAACAACAACCATAAATCCTGAAAGTAAACCACTCACGTTATAAGATAATTTACTCATACTTATGACCCACTCTATATATACTATGATTAAGGGGTCATTCATGTCGACAACTTCCCCCTCCCTCACAGAAATTGGACTGCAGGCTATTTAGTTCCATGAGCAGCTGAGCATTCCGTGCCATCACAACAGCTCAGCCAATCATAGTCCACTACCTCTGCAGTTGCAATATGTGATATACTCTGTTGGGACATTTGGAAGATGGCGTTTCAGGACCCCCAATGGAAGTTGTAAAAAATGCTGTCATCGGGAATGGTTAACGCCAGCAGGATTTCCTCAGCCTATAGAAGCATAGCTCAGCCTGAAACGTTCTTTTGAAAGCAGAAGAATATATAAATATCAAGCTGAAAATATGATATGCAGAAAAGCATCTGCAAATGAAGCGGTTGTGCAGGGAAATTGGTTTGGAATGGCATTAGAGAGCTGGTACAGCATAGTGACTAACAATGTGAGCCTAACCATGTATATGGAAAGCATTCCTGTTGAATTCAGTGGGGCTTATTCCCAAGTAAGTGGGGTTAGCATTGTAGCCTTGGAGTATGGTGTAGGAAGGCTTCCACATCAGCCATGAACTCACTAGGTAGAGAAATCATCATCGTCTAGCTCCACCCCCAAGTTAACTGTTTGCAACTGGCTCCTGGTGGCGGACATTGGGGTTTTAGCAAAAAGAAGAAGTAAAGTCCATCTCACAAGTCTGCTCACACAAGTTTTTGTTGTTATGTGAACTGAGCTCCCCACCCTGATTCCAGCACATGAAATTCAAAATAGCTGCATGGAACTGCATTGTAAGTGTTTTCGGATGCCAGATTTTACCAGGTCTCCTAAGAGAAGATCCCAACTGGTTGAAGAGGCAAACATATTTTCCCTCACTGCCTTCTCGTTCAGGTCTCTGTGGCCTCTTGCTGCATTGATCATTCAGGCTTTTAATTATTCCACTTTTCCGCGAAGTGAATCATGAAATTTTAATGCCTGCAGTTTTTAATTTAGAATACAAAATCCCTAAATAAAAGAAATAGCAGTGTAAATGAACATGGAAGCCTGCATGTTCTCCTACCCCTTGCCCCACAAAGAGCATAAAGAACCTAACGTTTCTTTAAAACAAAAAGCACAAAAAAACACAAAAACTGTGTTCTATGAGATGAAACAGAATCTTCAAGCCTTTGTTTTCCATAAGTTCTTGTTGGGAGAGATTCCCCCCACCCTCCGTTGTCTTGTGGAGCAGTTACCATGGCAACCTAACATCAAAGGCCTAATTATGGGGGAAAGCCACCCTTCCAAAAAAAAACAACAACCCAGAGACCTCATGCCTGCAACAGAAGATGCTTACTTAAAACACATGGATGGGTTGGAATTCACTGCTGAAATATGCTGAATATATCTATTCTGAGTGAAAAGATATTCTTACCCAGAGTTTCAGTCCCCACATGCCTGTTTTTCACCCAGAACATTCAGGAGCTGCAGAGCAATAGTTCTTGTGCAGGTCCAGAGACTCTCAATGTTGGAAGATTCGGGACCAATAAAAGCACATGGTTAAACAAGATAACTTGCTCCCACAGGAGGCAGCGATGGTCATCAATCTGCAGTCTGCATGCTGTGCGTGGAGTATACAAAGCTGTAGTTGGGGTTGTAGGGAAACAGCTGGGGGGAAAATAAAAGGATTTTCTGCAAAGGGCTTTCCCATCCCTGATCCACCTCATTGCTACTCCATAACTTATGCTCATACAGTTCCTTTATGGTTCTCATCCATGCCCACTTTCCCCAAATCTCTATGAGAGTAGAGGGAGGACTTCTCTGCCTTAACCAATCCTTCATTCCTTTCCACAACTTCATTTCTGAGTCCTGATTCCAAATCGTCTTTCTGCATCCTCCCCTCTTGAAAGTTTGTTTACTTGAAGACTGACATCTATGGAACCCTTAGAGTCGAAGGTGGCTACTCTAATCCAAAATTTCGTTGTCGCAGCAGAAGTAAACAGGAGACCGATGTGCAGTTTCCTGAGTGCAAGCTAATAGGTAAGATAATAGGAATCTTTACTTTATAAAGGACATGTGGGCGTCACGGTATTGCAATATTGCATCTGCTATTGACATAATTTACACTTGAGAATTGGAGGGGGGGAAGCAGTTGCAACGCAAAGTTAATTCACTAGTGCATAAAACACTTGATCTTGCAAAGATCCCATTAACCTTTTTCAGACTGTGAAGATCTGGAATTTGGAGACAGCAAAACACAGATCTTTTGAAACTGCAGTGCGCTGCAAATGCCTAACAATTCTGAGATCATTACAGAGTATAACTACAACCCAGATAAATATTTTCCAGCTTCCAACCAGTTCTGCTACCTCTCTACCAAAGGGAAATAATATAAAAACGGTATTGCAGTTAGCTACTTTGTTGAAGAAAAGGCTATGTGGAAGTGTGGGACATGTCCGTCACCTGAAGTAGAATGGTGGAAGAAGATGCTGCTCGGCAACAAAAGACTAGGAGACTTTGTTACTACCTTTCATGCACCTGCAGAGAGGTGTCTGCTCAATTTTTGCCCTGCAGTTTTTCATCGAACGACACCAAGTGATTAATTAACAAAAGAGATTAAATTGAACTGTGTTGCCTTCTTTTTTGCATCAGGGAATCGTTCTCCACCACCCTCCAAGATAATGAATGAGCTATTCAATATACCTGAAAGATTAAAATCAGAATCGAAAAGGAACTGGATCTAGCTACCTTAAATTAGGGCTACCATATGCCCGGAATTCCCCGGACATAACCAGAAGACGGCAGTTGGGAACAGTGTCTGGGTGTAAATTACTGAAATGTGTCTGGAATTTCAATGTTAGCCTGCTAAATTTTCTCCTATGAAGGAAGCCATTCACAAACAGAAACCACTTAAAATAATTCTGCCCATTGTGCAACCATAGCTCCAATCCTTTTCCTCTTCATATTGTGTGTTTAAAAACTTTGTGTGAGATTCCACATATCAAGTTCATTGTCACCAATGGCAGATCACAACATTTGAGTTTGATGCATTGCTTTTATCGCTTGTGCTGGTCCCTGTATTCCAGCTGCCCACAAAACATCAATTTTTTGGGTAGCAATTGAAATTTTTGGGCTGATTCATTTATGGATGTCACTTCCTTGCAGAAACCACATGTAAGGATGAATCCACATACATAGCTGGACCTATTCCAATGGGTATCACGTGTCAGGAAGTCATCACTAATTAGGGCATCCTCCTGACACACGTGCATGTGGAAAAACATCACTATGCATCTAAAGTAATAGCGCATACCTAAGAATTTACACATTGGCTCTTTGTATACCCTGAATTATGATGTGATTTGGGGAGTTTTGGGGAAGGTTATCACATTTCCAAGTCAGAATTAACAAGGTATCCTGATGTACATCAGGGACTTCCTAAGCTTCTTGGTGACTTTAGCTCTTCAAAAATCATATTACTTTTCCCTCCTCCTCCTCCTCCTTCAAACTAAAAGCAAGTTGACTTACTTTTGGTAACACCCAATGCTCAAGAGAGCAGGAATGGAGAAGAAAGAAGTTCTGTTCTTTTATGATTTCTCCCTGAACCATGGGTTTTTTAAAAATGTGGAGGTGTCGTGTTCTGTTCATTTTCTAATGCCATTGTCCAACCCATAGATTCTTGCATGCAACAATACACTGGTCAACAACAAATTTGTTGTCTGCATTTTTTCAGTTGATTTAGGACAAATCTGATGCGCTGAATCCAAAAATCACATTGGTTTTGATCAATCAGGTCAAGTTTTTGAACTATGGCCACGTCTTTTTTTAACGTTTTTGTTCACATGTACGCTTGTGTGGAGCATTTTAGAAGAAGTTGGTGGGGGTAAAATGCCATGTCGAATAATTGCTTTGATTGGAAATGATTGTTTTAATGACAAGAAGTATTCAGGTCTGATATTTCTGGGTGATTATGTCAAAAAGGGATTAGTTTGAAGTCATAAAACCTCAAAATCTTCCATAAATTGGTGTGGCTGGGATCAACAGAAAGAACCGGAGCAGCCTCAAGTATCTTGATCTTCAATCAGCACGTCGTCCTGTAGCTCATTGTGATGAAATTCCAGTGCCTATCTTCAGAAAACTTCCTGACATTAGTGACGAAGATGCCTCCAGTGTTGAAGGACATGAAGAAGAAGAAGTGGTTCTTGAAGATGATGCTCCACATCCATTTTCCCAAAAGGAGATGAATGATCTAGTTCGTGACCTCAGCTTGTCAAAGGACTCTGCCAAACTGTTGGCATCCAGATTGAAGGAAAAAAACCTCCTCTCTGACAGTGCTCGCATCAGCTTCTTCCGCAACAGGCATCAAGAGTACCTCCATTTTTTCTCGGAAGAGAAGGAAGAGAAGAGAAGATATTGCACAGCTTCTGCTCAAGCTTGGAGTGCCACAGTACGAACCCAAAGATTGGAGACTGTTCATTGACAGCAGCAAGCGATCACTGAAATGTGTTCTGCTACACGACGGCAACCAGTTTGCCTCTATACCCCTGGCTCACTCGAGTACACTGAAGGAGAACTATGAAGCGGTGAAGTATGTGCTGGAGAAAATTGGTTATGATCAGCATAAGTGGTTTATTTGTGTTGACCTGAAGATGGTGAACTTTTTGTTGGGACAGCAGTCTGGCTTCACCAAGTACCCATGTTTTCTGTGCATGTGGGATAGTAGGGACCGTGCTCAGCATTACACGAAGAAGGACTGGCCTGTGCGGGAAGAATTGGTGCCTTGCAAAGAAAGGAACGTCATCAACGACCCTCTGGTGGACAGAGACAGAATACTCTTCCCACCGCTGCACATCAAGCTCGGCTTAATCAAGCAGTTCACCAAGGCTCTGGACAAGGATGGTGACTGCTTCATTTACTTGTGCCAGGCTTTTCCAGGATTGACCATCAGAAGACCATCAGACTTTCAGAAGTTGAAAGCTGGCATCTTTGACGGTCCTCAGATCCGTCAGCTCATCAGAGATCCAGAGTTCGGAAAATCAATGAACGAAGTGGAACTGTAAGCGTGGAAGGCATTTGTTCTGGTAGTGAAGAACTTTCTTGGCAACAATAAGGCCAGAAACTACGCAGAACTTGTCAACAACATGCTGACTGCTTTCAGAAACCTGGGCTGCAACATGAGCATCAAGATGCACTACCTATTTTCACATATGGACCGGTTTCCTGAGAACCTGGGTTCAATGAGTGACGAGCAGGGGGAGAGATTCCATCAGGACATGAAAGAGATGGAGACCAGGTATCAGGGTCACTGGGACGCAGTCATGATGGCTGACTACTGTTGGACTCTGAAGAGAGACCTCGCTGCCACTGAGCATTCCAGGAGTTCCAAGAAACGGAAGTTCAAGCCATGAAGTTTGAAAAATGGTGAAACAACATGCAATTTATGTGTACTTACCTTTATCAATGCCCACCATTCAGTTTACAGTAAACCTGACCTGATGGAGAGAAACGGATGCCATTTCCTGATTCAGCAGTGCAAAAATACCCTAAATCAGTTGTAGAAATCTAGACAACATTCAAAAAGTAAAAAATTGTTGCCCAGTGAGTCTTAGATAGGCATAGGCAAACTCGGCCCTCCATATATTTCGGGACTACAATTCCCATCATCCCTGACCACTGGTCCTGTTAGCTAGGGATGATGGGAGTTGTAGTCCCAAAACATCTGGAAGGCCAGGTTTGCCTATGCCTGGTCTAAGAACAGAAGAAGATCCTTGTGGGTTCATCTAGCCCAGTATCCTGTTCTCGCAGTGACCTATGGGAAGCCCCCGGGCAGGAGCTGAGCAGAACAACACTCTCGCCACTTATGATTCCCAATAACTGGCATTCAAGTGATATAGCTCATAGTTCAACAATGGAATTCATGCTCAGAGGGTGTAATTATGGGCCAAAACCTGGATGACTTTAACAGAGGATTAGATGTCAGTGTGAAATATGAGAGGCTTTGTCTTCTATGAAGGGGTGACAATGCCTGCAAATTGTATCAAATTCCATAAGAAAATCAGAAAGTTATAGCCTTTTCCTTTGCTTTTTCTAAAGAATCAACCTTCAAACGTGCTCTGAATGAAAACCCCTGGTTGTATCTGCTTACAGTTTGGCAGGAGGTTTTATCCAATCTGGAGCAGCTGCTGTGCCCATAAATTCCATCCACTTTGTCCAAAAGGGGGGAAGGTTCTAGCCATCTTTAGACCCTTCATTATTGTGATTGGAATTCTTCTCTTAATGTGCAGATACTGATACAAGGTGGATTTGGGGGGCTGTTCACACCCCCTACTATACATACAGTTTTGTACATACAGTGGTACCTCAGGTTAAGTGCTTAATTCATTCTGGAGGTCCGTTTTTAACCTGAAACTGTTCTTAACGTGAAGCACCACTTTAGCTAATGGGGCCTCCTGCTGCTGCCGCGCCGCTGGAGCACAATTTCTGTTCTCATCCTGAAGCAAAGTTCTTAACCCGAGGTACTATTTCTGGGTTAGCGGAGTCTGTAACCTGAAGCGTATGTAACCTGAGGTACCACTGTAGTAGTAAAAATAGGTGCAAACAATTAGCGTGTGTGAAGCAATGTAGAATAGCTTTAATAGTTATTTATGCCTACATGACATTCAATACAGCAAGAAGGTTTAGTATGATAGAGGTAAGGGATTGTCTTTTCTGCTTCATGCCATTAGTAATATTGTATTTCATTTCCCAAAAGGGAACCACCATAAAAGGTTTTAAATAGCTTAGGTATAAGGGGATCTCTATTTCCATCACAAGTTTGGGGGGGGGTATTAATTTGATAGCACTTTGAGGTTTTTATCTCATTCCGGGTGCCACTAATGTTTGAACACTCCAGCTGGTTCAATTTTAATATTAAAGAGGCCTTCACTTGTTCCTTTATGAAGTCAAATCCATCATTTCTCAAACACGACAATATTCCAGATTAAAATAAAGTGATGATAAATGTAAGAGGATTTAATTAAAAACAACAAATCATTTGGCTGCTTCTAGTGGGCAACCCTATAATCCAACACTCTTAAGCTATGCAAAATAGTGAAATATGAAACCAATACCATACCGGAAATGAGAGAGGATTGTAAGCCATTAGGCTTGTGTTGCCTTGATGATGGATTTACATTGCATGGTTGTAACCACTATGGGACTGTAGTCATACATAACATGTTTGCACAGCAACAAACATATTTCCCTACTGCAGTGGGGAGGGGGGCGAAGACTGCAAAACACTTTTCAGCTGAAGTTGGGGAAATGCTTTGTCTTGAGGATCCAGTGCTATAGAATAAGAAAGTCGTGTTCCTGAACATGCCTATCTATGCCATAGCTTTGCTATTTGTACCCTAGAAGCAGAAGCGCTGGAAGCTCCTAAAGTGAGCCCTTTCACCATTGCCTGCAGTTAGCAGTAGGAAATGGTTGTATCATAGCTGTCAACCTTCCCTTTTTTTGTGGGAAATTACCTTATTCCAGCGCTGTTTCCCGCTGCTTCCTGCTGCTATCCTGGATTGTTAGCTATCCCGTAGACTGTCCCTGGGACAGGTGAGGCTGCTGATTCCTTATTTTTGAGGCTGCTGATCCCTTATTTTCAAATCTGAAAGTTGACAGCTATGGGCTGTATGTGTGTTGCATGTTACTAGGTGGTCAGGTTGGGTGATGCCAGGAGAATGCCATGGTACTTCAGGTAGGCTTGCCATATTTCAAAAAGTACAATTGATTTTTCGATTGACTTGCCTAGGATCCAGGGCAAAGCACCGCCTTTCGGAAATCCCCCCCTGCCCCGCCCCGCCCCGCCGGACATCAATTCCACCTTTGAAATCCTGGTAACGTCTGGGGAAACCCTGACATATGGCAGCCTTACTTCAGGTAATACCCATTGTTAAGTTGTGGGTGAACATATCAAATGACACAGTGATTCTTCAAACAGCTCTTGTTTATTCACAGGCCAGAACAGAACTGAACTAAAGGGTTCAGCCAGCCTGCTTATATAGAGCTCCACTAGAAAGCAACAGTAACCATTTTCTGTAGCTATCCAATCACTGAATGTCACTTTCAGTCCCTTATTTGCATATGTGCACCTGAGTGAAAACAATCTACAGTATCCCCCTGCTGGCCCAGGGTGAGAACTTCAGTACATAACACCCATGTTGCTCTGGAATTCCCATCCTTTGTTCACTTTAATGGGAATCCCACCCAAGGTCATTGACTAACTGTTGCGCTGTTAATTTTTCTGTGCTGTCTTCCAATATTATTTTAGACCTAATTTGCGGCAATGGCTTTGCTGAACAAAGGAGTTGCAACACCAACCTGTTCAGTGTGGATGGGCAAAATGCAGTTGAGGCTATATCCTGAGTAAATGTTCCTTGAAACTGAAAGCTTCCTGTTCAGAGGTTCAGCCCATTTTCCTTATCGGCATAGTTGTTGGATCGGGGCTGAACTGCTGCTTGGATAGAGTCAAATTATTCTCCGGGGGGGGGGGAGAGATTTAAATGCCGGCTTCTTTCCCTGATAACAAAATTGTTGTAATCCATGATAACAAAATCTGACAGGCAACAATTAAGAGACAATTCAGTTAGCACTAATTGTGCTGAGCAGGAAAGCAGTAACATGGGTTGAGCAGGAAGCTTTCAGTTAACATTAGAGAGGACTTTGCAGAATTGAACTGACTTGTGGGTAGATATTATAGAAACTTCTTTGTCACAGGGAAAGGAGTTGAAGGAGAATATTTTGTTTTATAAAGTGCATGTGAGGAACCAACCTTTTAATTCCAGCTGATGGCAGGAAATTATTGCCTCAGCAGTACCAAAGGAAATGTCTGTTAAACAGATGAACCCAGAAGGAGGTTTAAAAAATAGTGAGGAAGGCTGTATGTTGTAGAACACAAGTATTTCTAGTTAAAGACATTCCAGTCCTCCATGTGCTTCTATAATTCTCCTAGACCTATTTGTGGCACTTAAAATAAAGGCGGGATGGGTGGGTGGAAAGTAAGACCTTAAGAGAGTCTCTCTCTCTCTCTCTTGCTCACTTTTTTTCCTTTTACAAATGCCGTGATAAATATTCCCCTTGAAGAAACAACACCAGAACATCATTTCACGTCACTGGTAAACATTTATTTATAGCATGTCAGCTGATTATATCCCAGTAATGCAAAAAGGAGAGAGTCTCTGTCAACGAGTGATGGACTTTAAGCAAATTAAAATAGCACTGGCTCTGGCTCAAACAGTGTCCATTCTTTAAAAAGAAAAAAATACAAGCTAAATATAGTTAGCCCGTAAGAATCTCAGATCTATGGGGGAACAGAGGATGACTGTAACATATCTAGCGTGCGCAAACCCTAGCTCAGATATCAGCATGTGTGTGTGGATAGATTTCCACTACTGCACCATTAGCTACAGCATAGAGCAGGCCCCAACAACATGAAAGTTGTTCCTGATTTATATTTTCATAGCTGTTAATGTTTTGAAAGTCACACTTTCCCTTCCCTTTCAGTTACCCTGGAAATTACAGCAGACCAGCTCCTAAGATAGCAGGCGCTATCATTGGGCAACAAGCTCAGGTTGCAGAAGTTGTGAGGTGCAGCATTTCCTCTAAACTAGCCTGCTCACATGAGGTGCTGTGGAGATACTCTCCTATTGCTAGTGCTGAAGTAACTCTAGCCACCCTCTGCATGTGGGATTGCCATCTTGCCCTTTGCCTCAGGCAGCAAAGTGTCTTGAGCTAGCCCTGGCCCCTACCACCCACAAACAACCCTTTCAACACCACATCCCCCAGTCCTTCTTAGGTAGACTACCGGCACAGAACTTGTATCTTGTCTCCTGAACCCCCCAGAGATATAACTGCCACAGGAGTCCTGCCACATGTCCAGAGACTACTCAGAAGTTCAAGGAAGCCCTGAAGAGCTTCCCTAAAATCCTGAAACATCACTGCTTAGAAAAGTCCCATGGCTTTTTTTTTTTAAAAAAGGCACAGGTCCTTTAACTCTCCACATGCAGCCCCCATGGGGTGGGGCTTCCATCTTGACTACCAAGCCCAGATTATGAAATTCTGCCAGTTGCTGTAAGCCACTGCTGAGACACCATGTATTTCCTGACTCAGATGAGGGATTGTGGTTCTGAGCCAATACCTTCTTTCTCACACACAGCCCTGACCTTTGCATGGCTTGCCTTCCTATCTGTTTCAGAACCCTGGGAGTACTGATTCTGTCTTGTGTGGGCCATCTCATTGATAGGTCATGACTCCCTTAAATGCATGCTCTAAAATGAAAAAGTTGTGATGGCGCTGAAATGTGTGAGGCAGGTTCAAGGGAAATGAGGGCCCGCTGTACAAATCAGGTGTCTGGTAGCAATAGGTCAACTTCTTAAGCATTTCCTGCTCCAGCCATTCCCTTTCAATGGTGTTTTTTGAAGACTTCTGAAGACAACCCTGTATAGGGAATTTTTTAATGTTTAATCTTTAAAGGTGCTGACCTTTAAAGCCCTAAACGGCCTCAGTCCAGTATACCTGAAGGAGCATATCCACCTCCAACGTTCTGCCCGGACACTGAGATCCAGCGCCGAGGGCCTTCTGGTGGTTCCCTCGCTGCGAGAAACCAAGTTACAGGGAACCAGACAGAGGGCCTTCTTGGTAGTGGCACCCGCTCTGTGGAACGCCCTCCCAAGAGATGTCAAAGAGAAAAATAACTACCAAACTTTTAGAAGACATCTAAAGGCAGCCCTGTTCAGGGAAGCTTTTAATGTTTAATAGGTTATTGTATTTTAGTGTTTTGTTGGAAGCTGCCCAGAGTGGCTGGGGGGACCCAGACAGATGGGTGGGGTATAAATAATTTATTATTATTATTATTATTATTATTATTATTATTATTATTATTA
This sequence comes from Podarcis gaigeae, assembly GCF_964106915.1. Taxonomy (NCBI): domain Eukaryota; kingdom Metazoa; phylum Chordata; class Lepidosauria; order Squamata; family Lacertidae; genus Podarcis; species Podarcis gaigeae. Next base: position 34,500,140 of record NC_139677.1, on the reverse strand, counting down.
TTCTGTTTTTATGTATGTTGGAAGCTGCCCATAGTGGCTGGGGCAACCCAGTCAGATGGGCGGGTTAACAACAACAACAACAACAACAACAACAACAACAATGTGATATTCTATTCCTGAATTGTGGAATTGCATCATGTGGTTATTTATATTTGTATTTTATGCTTTATGCAAACTGCCCTAATAGGTGGCCAAAGAAGAATTAAATTAATCTTAAAATGTCCACTCTTAATATTCTGTAGCTATATTCCCTTCCATTAAACCATGTGGGTTTTGTGCCAGCTGAGCTCTCGGAGTGATATATTGCCGCGGGAGTAGAATTATTTATTGAAAGAAATTGGGCGGCATTTTACAAAAGCAAAAAAAAGTCGGTGATGACACACATGATTAGTTAGTCTGTTTCCAAAAACAGCAAATTGTGCTCTGTGGGACACATCCTGTCCCCCGTCTGACGAGCCATTATATGCAAGTCGCAACAGGAAGATTTATGGGGAGAGGAATTTCAAGACATAAGCAGCCATGAAACTTGCTCTGTGGCATCAGATAGCCACCCGTGGAAATGGGTTGTGTCAGCACGAATGAACTTTGTTCTAAAGGGTTAGCAAAACAGGAAACTGCCTTCTACCAAATTAGACCCTTGATTCATCTAGCTCAGCGCTGTCTGCATAGAATGTGAACTGGACTCACACCTGTGCCATCTCTCTCATCCCTACGGTTTGAATTGTAAGAAAAGTTCATTTAAGGAAATTCATGGAAAGCAAGTTTCCTTGCAAGCACCTATATTGTGGCAGCGTTAGGGATGCATTGCAGAACAAACCAAAGCAGAATATTGTTGGCATCTGCTTTTCTCAAGAGACAATGGAGTGTGTCTCTGGGGATGAAGGCAAATGAAAGAACGGGCCTTCTCTACGGTGGTTCCCCATAATGCTCTCCCCAGGGAAGTTCGCCTGGCGCCTTCATTATACACCTTTAGGTGCCTGGCAAAAATGTTCCTTTTTAACCAGGCCTTTGGTTGGCCTGATGGACACCCTATGCCCTTTTAAAATGTGGTTGGTTTTCTTGGGGGGGGGGGCTATTGGGTTGTTGTTACAGTGGTACCTCGGGATGCGAACGGGATCTGTTGCAGAGCCCCGTTCGCATCCTGAATGGAACGTAAGACGCAATGGCGCGTCTGTGCGTGCGCAGGCCACATTTTGCCGCTTCCGCGCATGCACGTGATGTCGTTTTGAGCGTCTGTGCATGCGCAAGCGGTGAAACCTGGAAGTAATGTGCTCCGTTACTTCTGGGTTGCCACGGAGTGCAACCTGAAATTGCTCAACCTGAAGCACAATCAACCCGAGGTATGACTGTATTTTGATTATGTATTTTGTGGTTTTATATTTTGATTTTATTCTGTGAGCCACCCAGAGACCTCCTGGTATAGGGCGGTATATAAATTCAATTACTAATAATAACCATAAACCATTACATTAGTGACCTCTCCGGGGCGCAAGCCTGGGCAGGGTGTATGGAGGTCCTGGGCTGCAAGACCCACCCACCCCTCTCAGCCTTGCCAGTGCTGCCCAAAGCAAAGCAGAACAATGTATTTGGCGCCAGCTTGGCTGCAGGAGTTGCCAGAAGGAGGCGTACAAGGCACCTTCCAATCATCTTAGGGACTCCACTCTGGATTTGTGTAGGGTTTATTCCTTAGCCTTTTCTTCTCCCAAAGATATGCTACAAAGCAGCAGAGCTTTAGGATAAGAATTTTCCTTCTCCTAGATGGGCTAGGTTGACAAGCCCCATCTGCCTCATACTTCCCTCTACAGCACGTGCAATAACCACCTTCTTGATGGTTGGACCCACTGTGGGTCTTGTCTGCTCAATTCACCAGAGCCTGTCTTCACACACAGGGGAAGTTCCTAACTCACCAGGGGTTTGAGACCCACCAACTACCCTCACTGGGTATTTGTTGTTGTTTAGCCGTTTAGTCGTGTCTGATTTTTCGTGACCCCATGGACCAGAGCACTCCAGGCACTTCTGTCCTCCACTGCCTCCCGCAGTTTGGTCAAACTCATGCTGGTAGCTTTGAGAACACTGTCCAACCATCTTGTCCTCTGTCGTCCGCTTCTCCTTGTGCCCTCAATCTTTCCCAACATCAGGGTCTTTTCCAGGGAGTCTTTTCTTCTCATGAGGTGGCCAAAGTATTGGAGCCTCAGTTTCAGGATCTGTTCTTCCAGTGAGCACTAAGGGCTGATTTCCTGAAGAATGGAGAGGTTTGATTTTCTTGCAGTCCGTGGGAATCTCAAGAGTCTCCTTCAGCACCATAATTCAAAAGCATCAATCAGCCTTCTTTATGGTCCAGCTCTCACTTCCATACATCACTACCTCGCCGGGTATGGTCAAAGCCATTTCCCAGGCTGCGGCCATTCTAGCTTATCAACAGCTTCTAGGAGCCACAGATGAAAGCTGAGTGCAGGGTGGGGCCCAAAGGTGGACAAACCACTTCAAAAGGAGTATGATGTGTCCCCCAGCAGAAATATCAGCCCTCCCCTAACATCCCATGCACCCCGGAAGCAGCAGAAATTCACCACTAAAGCATTTTTTTGTGTCAAGAAGCTGTTGCAGACTGCACCCACATAACAGCACCCTTTCATCCACTTTAAATTTGCAAATCTAAAGTTCTGGAATTTGATTGAATCACTCCCACAAAACCCTGACAGTCTGGAGGTACGCTGCATGTTAGCTTTGCCTGAGACACGGCTGTTTGAATTGGCTTAGGGAGTGCATTCTCCAAAGAAAGTCAGCATACTCTGGAAAGATTTCCACTGAGGTCAGTGGGAATACTCCAAAGTCAGTGATTGGGAGAGTGGCGCTTCAGTGATGTTAGAGGCTTTTCAGATAACGTGACCTTATTTCTCATTTTTGAGAATGGAAATTACATTGGGGCATTTAGCTGAGGTTGGTTCAAAAACATGAAACACATAACGACAACAGGATCTGCAAGGAGGGTCCCCCAAGCTGTGTGATTTCACATTGGATAGAGCAACGAGCATTTTTCTGCACTTAAAGCAGAAAAGAAAATGCTGCAAAATGAAGTCTGGCCATTCATTGGGACAAGTGATCTTTACTTACAAGGTTATCCCTGCTGCGAGACCCTTTGAAACCGATTAACTTTTGCATCTGCTACACAGAGACAGAGGGGGAGAGAGAGAGAGAGAGAGAGAGAGAGAGAGAGAGAGAGAGAGAGAAAGAAATATGAAGCCTGACAACCTAGTTCTAAACTCTTCTGGAAACTGGTGCTGCAGTCAGGATGCTACAATGCGAAACATTTTTCCACTGTTTTTGCAGGAATTTGGCTTGTGGTGAAAACAGATATAAACAAGTCTTTGCAACCTTTTTTGAACTTGGGCGGGTGTGTGTCAAAATTGGCTTTACTTTCTGGGTGGCCCCAACCCAGCATTAACGATCCGTTCTTCAAGAGAACATACTGAGAGACGTTGCATGTAGATAGTTGTGTATGATTAATGTTGGAAAATTCAGGGCAGGCAAAAGAAAGCACTTCTTGATGCAGCTCATGGTTCATCTATGGAATTCATTCCCACAAGGTGTGATGGTGGCCAACAATCTTCTCAATGAAGATAAGGCTGTTGGGAGCCACTAGCCCTGTTCTCCTTCCACTTTCAAAGGCAATCTGCCCCTGAATACCACTTGTTCAGAATCACAAGTGGGAACAACACAGTTGTGCTTGAGTTCTGCTTGCAGGCATCCTAAAAGCATTTGGTTGGCCGCTATGAGAACAGAAGCCTAGGCTGGATGAATCTTTGGTCTGATCCAGCAATGTTCTTATTGTAGTTTTAGACTGTGCTTGCATGCAGGAATCTATCGGCTGGGGCTACAGTATTAGAAGATGAATAGAACAGGCTGCATTCATCTCAGGTTCCTACTCCTTCCTGGAACTGTGTGCCCCTCTCTAAATGTTCTCTCAGTTTGAGGGTTGCTGAGATATGGAGGGCTGACTAAATGGTTTAGGGCATGGGTAGGCAAACTAAGGCCCAGGGGCCAGATCCGGCCCTATCGCATTCTAAATCCGGCCCACGGACGGTCCGGGAATCAGCGTGTTTTTACATGAGTAGAATGGGTGCTTTTATTTAAAATGCATCTCTGGGTTATTTGTGGGGCCTGCCTGGTATTTTTACATGAGTAGAATGGGTGCTTTTATTTAAAATGCATCTCTGGGTTATTTGTGGGGCATAGGAATTCGTTCATTGTTTTTTATTTCAAAATATAGTCCAGCCCCCCACAAAGTCTGAGGGACAGTGGACCAGCCCCCTGCTGAAAAAGTTTGCTGATCCCTGGTGTAGGGTCTGGAGCAGCGGTTCTCAACCTGTGGGTCCCCAGATGTTCTTGGACTACAACTGCCATCATTCCTAGCCAGCATGACCAGTGGTCAGGGATGATGGGAGTTGTAGTCCAACATCTGGGGACCCACAGGTTGAGAACCGCTGGTCTAGAGAAACATTTCACTGACATTTCTCATTGAACATGGTGCCTTTTAATCTGTGACTTCTTCCAAAGGTTTGTGCATAAAAATGGACCTGGTCCTTGCCTTGGTAGTGGTATGGTGTTGTGCCCAACTTCATCTCATCCTGCCTAAAGGAGAGCCTCCTAGTTGTACCTTACATGTACCTTACACGTGGAAGGCTGCAGGCTCAATAAAAGACATATCCAGCTATATCAGATAACAGCCCTGAGAAAATAAAATATCAGATAAGGAGAAGTTTTGTTGTTCTGGAATCCATGTCACAAAATAGTTTGCAGGCTGTCCTCATCCCTGAGTGAAACATAAAGGGAAAACCTGCGTAACAGTCCATTCCAGAGGCAGAGAATCAGCCTCTGTTTCCAGCAGGCCTTGGTGCAATTTGATACCTGAAAAGCACCTAAATGGCTTGATTTGAAATTCCACTGCCTTCTCACTATTCCATTCTAATATTGTGACCAGATGCAGACTCATGGACTTCAATACTAGACAAATTCTGGGGAGGAACGGGCTCCACAATTACTGGCTTAGCTTTACCATCTAGCCTGATCAAGAGTTCTGGAGAACTGAAAAGCTTGCACACTTATTTTGTGATATATGTATTGGCCTCATAAACGAATTGCCCTAATTTGAATTTCAAAATTTCCTTGTGGGCCAAACCAGCTACCATTACATTTTTGTGTTTATCGTTTGAGTCATGTATATGCTGACTACAGCATGAATTCTGATGCACAGGCATGGAGTTTGCCAACAATCAATGGAGAAGGAAGAACTGGGATATAATGGCCATGAACAGAATCACCAGATAGAATTAGTTATGGGATGGAAGACTCAGTCAATACAGACCTTTCAACAGAATTGGACACTGTTTATTATGTATTGTAATCAGTAAAAGAGAGATGAAACAGGTAACCATGGATATATTAACGTTTGAGGTAGTCAATCACGCATAAGCTATTAGGAATAAATATAAAATAAAATAACCCTTTTTGCTAAAAATAAACTACTGTTGGCAATGTACTGTTTGGATAGAATGCACTGTATGAATCTCAAATCAGAGTCTTAGCTTGCAAAGAGCAACCAAATTACAACCAATTCTAACATTCAGAGCAAGTGCAGGCCCTCCAGATGTTTCCTAACTACACCTCCTGTCAGGGAACTGCCATTGGAAAGGCAGGCGGTGGAAGGGCTCTCAGACGCTAAGAGAGACTCAGCAGCAGAGGAAGGTACCAGCAGGGGGAGGGAAAGAGCTCAGAGAGAAAGTGAGTCGGAGGGAGGGCTCCGAGAGTCTGCCAGTGAAAACAGTGGAGAAGTCTCAGGACCCCCCATAGGTACACCCACTCCTCGCTGAAAACTGTCCCGCCGAGAATCCCGAAGACGTGTTTCCGTTAGGGAACTTTTATGTTGGAGCAGATTCCGCAAACGCCCACTGTCGGATTCTGCTAGCGATTGAGGGAGTCATGTTTAAGGGGGCTCCGCTTAAGGCAGAGTTTGAGAACCATGCCCAAGCTCTGAGGGACTAAGCTTTAACGCACAAGCAGCTCATCATCCCATCACAGCAATCCGACAGTTGATGGCGTGTAAACAGGGGAATCGCTCCGTCCGAGAGTACTGGACAGAGTTTACCATGCTGATCCATAAATTGGGATGGGACCTGACTGCGGAACCGATACAAATGCTGTTCGAAGAAGGTTTATCCACGGTGGTGAAGGATGAGCTTTCCCGCGTGTCTATAGACCAGCTGACTAAATCCGCGCTCACCATAGGAGCGCGCCAGGAGGCGAGAGCCTTGGAGAAGCGGGAAGGGAAAGGGGAACGTTGGAGTGAGTTCCACATTCCACAGATGCCAGAGCACCATTCTCCGCCCGTAGAACCAATGGAGATTGGGACAGCGCGCGCGCGCCTAGTTTCAAACACCAACAATGGGGGGAAGAAGGAGGGAAAGAGCACCAAGAAATGTTTCCTCTGCCAACAGCCAGGTCACTTTGCCAGAGTTTGTCCGCAAAGGAAGGGATGGCAAGGAATGGCGGGAGCTGTTGGGGGTGAAAAGGAGGGGGTTCAGGAGCAGGTAAAAGCCAATGCCTGGTTGCCAGCATCGGGGCACAGCAGCCAGGCCAAAGAGCAGTGAATGTGCCCAAGCCTGAACCCCCAAGACCAGCGCTTGTAGTAGAGGTGGTGCTAGAGCTATCAAACGGACACCTGCTAAAGATAAAGGCGCTATTGGACTTCCCGCTAAAGATAAAGGCGCTATTGCAGCTCCTGCAATTTTATGAGCAAGGAGTTTGCAGCAGAACACCAGATACAGACGATCCCTTTAAGTAACCCCTTAGAGGTGACAACGATTGATGGGAGGGAGCTGTTGGGCGGAGAAGTTAACCAACAGACTGTCCCTATGATAATGAAGGTGGCCAGACACACGGAGGTAATAGCGTTCAATGTGGCCACTCTGGGAGGGGCGCCCATCATATTGGGGATGAGCTAGCTAGCGCTGCATGATCCGCTAGTGGGATGGCACCAGCGGGTAGTTTCCTTTGGGTCAGCACATTGCCTAGCACACTGCAAGGGAGGAGAGGCTCAGGGAGGAGCCAAGGCCACCCTAGCAGGGATGGAAGTAGCTGATAAAGGGAAGGTACCACGACAATACGCCGACCTGGGTAACGTCTTCAGCGAAAGAGAAGCAGATAAACTGCCCCCGCACAGGCCCTTTGACTGTCAAATCAACCTACTCCCAGGAGCCCAGTTACCAGTGGGCAAGCTGTAAGCCATGTCCGACCGGGAGATGCAGGAGTTAAGGGAGTTCATTGACAAGAACCTCAAACGAGGTTTTCATCAGGGAGTCACGAGCGGTGGGGGGTAGCCCAGTTTTCTTTGTGGACAAAAAAAACACGGATAAACCCAGGCTTGTAGTTGATTACAGGGCCGTGAATGCCGTGTCAGAACCCGTGACATTCCCCATGCCAAGAATCGATGACATTTTGAACCGAGTGAGGAAGGGGAAAATCTTTACCAAACTGGACCTGAGGGGGGCGTATAACCTGATACGAATGAGAAAGGGAGATGAATGGAAAACTACCATGTTCACCCCCCTGGGGGCCTTTGAGTATCTCGTTATGCCCTTCGGTCTACAAGCGGGCTCAGCCTGCTTTCAATCGTTCATGAATCACGTCCTGGGACCTTTACTTTACAAAAACTGTGTGGCATTTTTAGATGACGTATTGGTGTACTCAGAGAATGAGGAGCAGCATGTGCAGGACGTAAGAGAGGTACTGAGCAGGCTGCAAACAAACCAGCTGTGGGTGAAACTGGAGAAATGTCAGTTTCATACCAGAGAGGTGGAATTCCTGGGGTACCGTTTATCAGACAAAAGATTGGCCATGGATCCCAGCAAGGTTCAAGCGGTACTGGAATGGAAGACACCGAAGACCAAAAAGGACGTACAAAGGTTCCTGGGTTTCGGAAACTTCTACCGGAAGTTTATCAAGAACTTCGCCCACTTAACGGCGCCCATCACTGACTGTCTCAGCAGCAAAAAGAAATTTGTCTGGACGGAAGAGGCGCAGCGAGCATTCAAAAGATTAAAAAGGGCGTTCGCGTCAGAAGAACAACTTTTGCACGTGGATCTGCAACAACCGATGAGAGTGGAAACAGATGCATCAGACCGCGCGGTGGGGGCGGTGCTTCTTCAGCCGGGAAAGGATACGTCGGAATGGAGACCGTGTGCATTCTTCTCTCGGAAACTGAACAAGTTTGAGAGGAATTACACCGTGTACGACCGAGAACTACTCGCCATTCATGAGGCGTTCCGGAGGTGGCGACACTTGCTGATCGGAGCGCAGCACAAGGTCCAAGTGTGCACTGACCACAAAAATCTAGAATACTGGAGAACTGCCCGAGTACTGAACCAGAGACAAGTGAGATGGGCCCAGGAGTTCTCCAAATTCAACTTTGAGATTTGTTACGTGCCAGGGGCAGAGAATGTCAGAACAGACGCCCTATCTCGAAAACCCGAGTATTTAGAGGGGGGGAGAGCACCCGAGGAGAGTCATATCATCCCAGAGGACCGCTGGGTGTGTGGGGCGGCATTGGTGGGGCCGAGAGAATTGGTGGAGGGAACCCAGAACGATGAATACGCCCAAGATAAGCTCAGAGGACTTCGGGGAGGTGGAGAGAACACAGGGGGTTTTGAGGAAAGGAACGGAGCGTTGTATTACAAGGGGGCACTGTACATACCAGAAGGAGAATTGAGGGGTAGAGTACTCAAACAATTGCACGACAGCCCCACAGCGGGGCACTTCGGGCAACACAAAACCATGTGGTTGGTTACCAGGGAGTTTTGGTGGCTCAAGGTGAGGGAAGACGTACGGGAATATGTAAGGGGATGCGACCGCTGCCAGAGGGCAAAAGGGGAGAGGCTGGCACCGGCGGGGCTACTGGAACCCTTACCCACACCAGAAAGGCCATGGGAGGCAGTATCCATAGATTTTATGACGGATCTGCCAAAATCCAAGGGGAAAACAGCTGTCATGGTGGTAATAGACCTATTGACCAAGATGTGCCACTTTATAGCCTGCTCGCATGCGGTCACAGCAGAAGAAACCGCCAAGTTGTTTGTAAAACATATTTTTAGGTTGCATGGCGCCCCCTTGAGGGTGGTCTCAGACCGAGGGAAACAATTTACTTCCAGGTTCTGGAGGAAGCTCATGAGCTTACTGCACGTGGAAGTCAATTTTTCGACTGCCCGACACCCAGAAATGAATGGGCAGGCGGAAAGGGCGAACAGCATTCTACAACAATACCTGAGGTGTTATGTAAATGACAGAGAAAATGATTGGGTAGATAAGTTGGCTCTGGCAGAATTTGCCTATAACAACGCGGAGCATGTGTCCACAGGGATGAGTCCCTTCCTGGCGAATTATGGGTGTCATCCCAGGGCATTTCCAGGAGAGGGAGGGGAAAGATGGAGTGTCCCGGCAGCGGAACACTTTGTAGAAGAGATGGAAGCGATTCACAGGCAGCTCCAACTTAATTTAGAGAGGGCCAATGAAGAATACAAGAAGCAAGCAGACAGAAACCGTCGGGAAGGTGAAACCATAAGGGTGGGGGACCGGGTGTGGTTATCCACCCAAGGGTTGCCGTTTAAGGGGGGATGTAAGAAATTGAAACCTAAACGGCTGGGACCATTTGAGGTGATACAACAAGTCAACCCAGTGGCATTCAAACTTAGGTTGCCCAAACACATGAAACTGCACCCAGTTTTTCACAGGTCCTTACTGTCGCCGCACCGAGAGGGGCGGGAGTGGGGGGGACGTGAGAGGGAGGTCACTCAAACACCAGTGATAGAAGAAAGGGAACGCAACAATCATGTGGCAGGAATCATCGATTCCAGGTGGAAGGGGGATCGGGTGGAATATCTGGTAGAATGGGAAGGAGAACCGGAGGCAGAGAACACCTGGGTACTGGCAGAGGAGGTCAATGACGAGGTTTTAATAGAAACGTTTCATCAACGGTTCCCAAGGAAACCGCAGCCGGTAACACGGTTCAGGAGGGAATACTTAGGCACCACCGATGAGGAAGAGGAGTTCGAAGGGTTCCCAGAATCAGGGCTGGAAGAAGGTGTAGATTCCGATGAGGAGGAATACTTGGGGGGAGGAGACGGAAGTCAGTGGAAAGAAGTGTTCGAGTCCTCTGACGATGAGGAAAGTTCTTTCCGGGGTTTTCCGCCCTCACCGCCCGTAGAGGAGGGGGCGGGAGGGGGTGAAGGGGGCCCTGGAGGGGAGGTGGATGTCAGGGAACTACCATCGGAAAGGCAGGCGGTGGAAGGGCTCTCAGACGCTAAGAGAGACTCAGCAGCAGAGGAAGGTACCAGCAGGGGGAGGGAAAGAGCTCAGAGAGAAAGTGAGTCGGAGGGAGGGCTCCGAGAGACTGCCAGTGAAAACAGTGGAGAAGTCTCAGGACCCCCCATAGGTACACCCACTCCTCGCCGGAAACTGTCCCGCCGAGAATCCCGAAGACGTGTTTCCGTTAAGGAACTTTTATGTTGGAGCAGATTCCGCAAACGCCCACTGTCGGATTCTGCTAGCGATTGAGGGAGTCATGTTTAAGGGGGCTCCACTTAAGGCAGAGTTTGAGAACCATGCCCAAGCTCTGAGGGACTAAGCTTTAACGCACAAGCAGCTCATCATCCCATCACACCTCCCATCATCACTGATCATTGGCCATGCGTGCTGGGGCTGATGGGAGTTGCAGTTCTTCAACATCTGGAGAGCCAAAGGGTCCCCACACCTGATTCATTCAAAAAATGAATGAGATCTGATCCATACATTGGAAACCTTGGCTCGTTGTAGTGCCACATTCATCCACACAATTGCTGGACCAGATATGAACGCACAGCCAGCTCCCCATGTTCAGCCCAGTGATGCGACGTATTAGCCTTGCACAGAGACACGTTCCACACTATTGGCTGTGCACCAGACTGTTCGAAACCAGAACCAAGGCAGCTGCCATTCAGTAGCATAAAATCTAAAATGACAAACACATTTGCATCCATTTACGCTTAGTGTCAGTTCCACAGCAGTCGCTAACATACACCATTTTTTCCCTTAGTGCATATATTTTGCTCCTTTAAAATAATGCTTTTGATAAATGCTCATGGCATAACAATGCTTTCAAACGACAAATGCTTAGAGTGAGCATACCCTTCAAGAAAGGGACCACTGATGGTCTTATACTTTCCTTTCCACTTTCTGAATGATCCACAATGTTTTATAAATATATGTGAATGAGCAACATTCTCCGCTGCCTCTATTTAAGTTGTCCTGGGAGCCTTCCCATTTCCTCTTCTAATGCTATGAAAGAAGTGCCTTGTATTCCATCAGGTGCTACCAGGAATAAATGCTAATATTTTCAGACATTTTTGCCTTTCAAGTCCTAAGAGGGGAAATCTAAATTCTTATAATAACATAAGGTAGGGGCGTGTACCAGCCACAAGATTTGGAAAGTAGCCCGAGTTAGTCTGGAGTGCTTTGGAAGCTGCCTTGTTTGGTTCGGGTAGGAATCCGAATCTCATTTCAGAGAAATGAAGCTTTGTGTCGCCCCCATTCAATAATATGAGAGATTTAAAAATACCCCATTGTTTTGAGCCCCAGGGAACCTGAGGATGTTGTGACCAATAGTTTGATCACTTCTGGCAAAGCCCAGGCTTTGAATCACAAGTTTGCAGTAGCCTCCATTCAGACGCCATTGCCTTCTTATCGGCCCTGATATGCAGACTCTTTTTCTTGCCCAGCATGTTTCATTAAATACATCTTGATGTGCTATTAATAGGAATTGCAACAAAATGTTGCAGTGCAGACTGTGCTTTCTGTTCAGGATTCCAACCAGCCAATGATGCCCTTCTGGAGTATTCTAGTCAATTCTTCCTCCTGCCTGCATTTTGCTTTCCTTGTCAATAAACCTCTTTCAACCCCTCTTCCACACACACCCTTGGGCTTACATTTCCCCTCCAATATTAGTCAGCACTCCATGGCCACAAAACCTTGCTCACTCTGTACAACTAATCCAGAATGCGGCAGCTAGACTGGTGACTGGAAGTGGCCACTGAGACCATATAACACCGGTCCTGAAAGACCTGCAATGGCTCCCAGTACATTTCTGAGCACAATTCAAAGTGTTGATGCTGACCTTTAAAGACCTAAACGGCCTCAGCCCTGTATACCTGAAGGAGCGTCTCCACCCCCATCGCTCAGCCCAGACACTGAGGTCCAGCACCAAGGGCCTTCTGGAGGTTCGCTCACTGCGAGAAGTGAGGCTACAGGAAACCAGGCAGAGGGCCTTCTCAGTAGTGGCGCCCACCCTGTGGAACACCCTTCCACCAGATGTCAAAGAAAAGAACAACTACCAGACTTTTAGAAGACATCTGAAGGGAAGCTTTCAGTGTTTGGTGTTTTTAATATTCTGTTGGGAGCCGCCCAGAGTGGTTGGTTGGGAAATTCAACCAGATGGGTGGATATAAATAATTTATTATTATTATTATTATTATTATTATTATTATTATTAGGCCATTCTGAGCTTTTACCCATATTCAGTTTTATATAGTTAAATTTGTTGTTGCTGCTGCTGTTGTTTTAAAAACCCTAACTCTTAGCATGCTACAATTCCCACGATTCTTGGCTAGGGCTGAGTTACGTGCTTTCGATCTGCTTTAAATGTTTGGTGTGTATGTAGTGAAAATGCTCTCCTTTTCAATAAAAACTTCATTGTTGGGCGGTGGGAGGGAGAGGCAGAGAGGATGAGCTTCAGTGAGATCCCATGTTATAGAACCTGCACTCTTGAGCTATTTCTCTTTCCTCTGTTTTCCGTGCTCCATCACCATGTTTATTTCAGCAGCTACAACTTACTCAGGGCCTGGCCTTGGAACACAATGAAGAAGAATGTGAGGGAGATGTTGTATAACTTGTTTATAATGGAATCTGGCCATTTTTCTTGTTATTGATTGCATTAGACTAAGCCACAACAAAGAGTTCATTAAAAAGAAGAGGTTGAACTGGCATCTTTTTTTGTGAGTGGGTTATATGCAGGCTTTTCAGAAGCTCGGCAGAATGGAGTCGCTAAGCGGGGGCAGGGGGGGACCATGCCACAGATCATGTTCCCACAGAGGGGTTCGTTCTCCCCCACTTTTGCTCTGATCACAATACACCCAAGGGAGAATCTGGCTGGTTTGTCTTTATTACCTGGGAAGATACAATGCCCTGTGTTACTTGATTTCCAAGGGGGGTAGGAAATGGCTTAGAAATAATTATGAACTTGGCATTAGTCTGGTAAGCCATCATTCTTTCACAGCAGGGGTAACCCATGTGATGTCTTCCATATGCCGTTGGACTACAGCTCCCATAATCTCTGGCTGAGGCTGAAGGGAGCTGGAATCCAACAACATTTGAAGGGTACCATGTTACCTATCCCTATCCCTGTTCAGCTTATCGCGTGTGCACCTACTTATTAAGAAAAACCAGTTTGTTTATGCCTGTTAGGAACAGACCAAAATTCACGTATCATTCTGGAAATGAAAATTACCTTCTATATGGGGATTGAGACTAAATTGTGTTAAACATGTCATTTAGGAAACTGGCCAGTACTTTATGCCAGAGGTTTTCAACCTTTTTGAGTCCATGGCTCCTTTAGCCACCTACCGGTACATTCTTTCTGCAGCACCTCTATGGGGCTCAGGAGCCCAGTTATGTCACCCCTTGCCTGCAAAGCTGGCAGCCTCTCACCCTTTTTTCCAACACCCTCCCTTGTGGAGTGCTCCCTCTCCCTCCTCTCCTCTCCTTGGGAGTAGTCCAGGCACTTGCTACTTCTGCCCCTGGCCTCTGAGCTGCACCCCCTGCCCCAAATAGAGGTACATTCCAGAGCCACCATTCGCCTGCAGAATAGCTAGAGCTGCTGCAATAAACAGCTGTGCACATCTTTGGAAGGCAGAGGTGCAAGAGGGCATCAGAGGAAAGGAAAGAGGGACAGGGTTGCCCATGGCACCCCTGACCATCATTCAAGGCACCCCAGGGTGTTGAGGCACACCGGTTGAAAACCACTGGTTTACACCTTATGCTGGTTTCCATAGCTCCCTTATGCCTTCCTCATTTCTATCACGTCACCTGTGTCCAGCTGTGATCAATTCTGAATCAAGCTGCCACCATTTCCCTTTGATCTCTTCCTGTTAATTGGTCCCTTTTCCCTGATTGGTCCCTTTTCATGCACTTTGGTGACCCCATGACTTAAGAGAAAAATATTCTCAGCCTATCCAGAAGAGCCAAGATTTGGGGGGGGGCTGTGCCCCATCCCAGAAGACATTGGTGGGCTGTAGAGGACTCAGCCCCATAGAATTGGTGCGGCGGCCACTCAGTCATGAAATTCACTGGGTGAATTTGGGCCAATCACTGGCTCTTTGCCTACTCTACTTCACAGGGCAGTTGTAAGGATAAAACAGGGCGGGGAAAACTATGTACACCACCTTGAGCTCCTGAGAAGAAAAGTGGGATATAAATGTAGGGTGTAGAGAGCCAGCGTGGTGTAGTGGTTACGAGCGGTGGACTTGTAATCTGGTGAACCGGGTTCACGTCTCCGCTCCTCCACATGCAGCTGCTGGGTGACCTTGGGCTAGTCTCACTTCTCTGAAGTCTCTCAGCCCCACTCACCTCACAGAGTGTTTGTTGTGGGGGAGGAAGGGAAAGGAGAATGTTAGCCGCTTTGAGACTCCTTCAGGTAGAGATAAAGCAGGATATCAAATCCAAACTACTCCTCCTCCTCTTCTTCTTCTTCTTGTTTTTCCCCTATGTATTCATTTCATAATAATATATAATAAATAAACATTAACAGAAATAAATTTGAAAACAAATGAGGTACGTCCACAATCAGCTTGCTAATTGACACGAAGGCTGCTGGCTAGGAAGAGTTTCTCCAGTCAGAAGCTTTACAAAATCTGCTTCGTTTCAAAGAGGGGAGGAGAAGCAGACCATAACTGTAAAATACAGCCAGGGCTCTTTTTCAGCTGCATCCCAATAAGGCAGCAGGGATATTAATAGTAAAGTCTCAGCAGAAAAATGTTCACAGCTCAGTGCTGGTGATTTAGGGTTTGTCAAGGACTTTGGAGACATTTTAATCTAGCAGGAACAGAAGGTTGCAAAAAAAAAAAAAAGTTTATGATTTGGTAGGAAATTCCTCGGCAGCACGAAGACATTGAGCCTGAGCTGACTGTTAACGCAGTAGGAGGGAAACGGTCGTTGCAGTTGGCGTGCTAAAGGAGGTACCAAAGGTAGCAGGAGGCACGGAGGGGGCACCTTCCCCATGCAACCTCCCTCCCCACCACCACAGAAAGCAAACGGACGTGGGCTCCTTTGGGTCCCCTATCACGCACACCCTTTTGGATCCCTTCCATTACCACAGATGGTGTGCTTTCCTGGAGCGGGAAGTCAATTGCCAAGAATACCTGCATGCGTCCCTAACAAGTCAAATGCTCACCCTTCCCTGCTGCAGATGGGCAATCTATATTTAACATTGATCTTAAGGGAAAGAGGTGGCAGGGGGAGCGAAAGACTTACAGCGAACCAGTTGAAAGCCAGAATAAAGGCATCTTAAACTGTCGAGCAGACTGGCAGAAGTAAGCCCAATTCTTCACCGTGTAGCTTAACCCAGAGCATAGGAGCCAACTCCTAGGGGCCGAGGGGTTTTCACGCTCCCCCATAAAATATTTGAGGGGCTGCCCCCTCCCAAGTTGATAGGCATTGCCATTCGTTTTTTTATATAATATTTTTTATTAATTTTAACATATAAATTATAAAATGTACCACAAAACGTATCACTTATACAATCTTTTTAGACTTCCATCAGCACCTCTGATGATCCACTGTTTTAACCACTTCTTATGCATTTCTTAACTTTATATTGCCTTTACATCTCTTAACAAATCATCCTCCCCCTTGTCCATTTTTACAATACTTCTAATAATACTTCTCACAAAACTTCTTGCAACCCTACAAACGTCGTCTGTTCTTCACAATTACTTTCCAAATAGTCCGTAAATTTACTCCAGTCTTCTGTGAATTTCTGGTCTCGCCGGTTTCGAATCCTTCCTGTTAGTTTATCTAATTCTGCATAGTCAGATAGGCATTGCCATTCAAATGGTGTGCATGCATTGCGTCAGGTGATCGATTATTTTATTCAAGTTGGCACCCCTGAGCAGAGCAGACACTTTTGGGGAAGGGCTGTGGCTCAGACCTAGAGCATTGGCTTTGCATGCAGAAGGTCTCAGCTTCAATTTCCAGCATCTCCAGGTAAGCCTCTTGGTCTGAAACCCTGGAGATCTGCTGCCAGTGTGCACTGCTGAGCTTGATGGACTGAGGGTCTTCCTCAGTAGCTTCTCATCCTCCATTCAGCCAATTGGCAGACTAGTTGTTAACAGGGTTGGGTCACAACAAGCTGGTACCATAATCTGATGCTTCTCTGTCAGAAACTTTACCCGAGTAAAGCCCCACACAGGCCCTTACAATGGGCTGAGTTTCTCTGTTCTGCTGTCTCTCTCTCTTTATTATTAAGGAAGTTAAAAGGGGAAAGGGCATCCCAAATGCATTCATTTCAGTGCGTGCTCTTTAAAAACCACCACATAACTAATACAGTGGTACCTTGGGTTATATACGCTTCAGGTTACATACGCTTCAGGTTACAGACTCCGCTAACCCATAAATATTGCTTCAGGATAAGAACAGAAATCGTGCTCTGGCAGCACGGCAGCAGTGGGAGACCCCATTAGCTAAAGTGGTGCTTCAGGTTAAGAACAGTTTCAGGTTAGGTACAGACCTCCGGAACGAATTAAGCACTTAACCTGAGGTACCACTGTACATTCAAGCTTTTTGCGCTGGTGGACAGAATTTGAATGAATCTGAATTTTGTCAGTTCCATACAAAACACGCTAAGTACGAAACACAAAACGGCAGCCTCTAAAAATGAATTGTGTGTGTCATAAAAGACTTGCTTAGATTGTCAGGGAAGAAGAAGAAAGAGGCAGGGAGTAGCTCTGAGGACCATGACAGATGCCAGCAACATTGTGACGAGCAGGCAGCTTACCCTACCTGGCCTTTTAGACGTGGGCTCAGCCTTAGATACGACGAGTATCCTATTGAGCTCCCCTCAAGTACAATTTTCTCTCTCTTTGTTGTTAAGCGTTACTACTGGAGATGGAGGCATGCTAGCCTACTTGGTTTAGAAAGAAGATACTGGCTTTCCTTCCCCTAAGGAAAAACAGAATAAGATGTTGATTCCACTGCTAGAACATCTGTGCTTTGCCTGCAGATGTTCCCAGATTCAGTCTCTGGCATCTTCAGGTAGAGGAATGGAAAGATCAGTCAATCTGGGTTCTTTTGGCTTCACGTTCTTCCAGTCTCCAGTTCTCCGTGTTTTGCAGAAAACGGCTATTTAAAAAAAGAAAATCCCTTGAAAATTTGAGTGTGCATTTCTCTGAAATTCAGAAATGTATGCATTTTTGCCAAATATACACATTTTAGCAAAGCAGTTTCCCTGGTGCTTTTTGCTCGTCTGTAATTCTCACAAATATATGTATTTTGATGCACCCTTCACCCCGGTACAGGAATTTTTGTACACATTGCTCAGCTGGAGAACTTGCATTGCAAAATGCAGGAAAACTGTGTTTTTCAAAGCATGGTTTGTGTATTGTTTCACAAAGTATGAATTAGGTGGATTTGCCTTGAATTGTGAACTTGATCGATCTCTCCTCCATCCCAATGCAACGCCAGTGCTTATCTTGACACACTCTAAAAGGGTGTGCACAGGGATGGGTGGATAATTCATTTAATTCAGCAACCTGAAAAAGAAAGTGTGCTGCAGCTCTCAAAAGTTTGGGGGAACAGTGGCCTAATTTACATCAGTTTCCTTTATCCATGGTACTCCCTGACAAGCAATTACAAGCTAGGCAAAGGGCCAGGCTCCATAGCCTCTTCAGGAGCGCCGCATGGTTTATATCCTGGCAGTAAACACTAGGAAATGAGGTTTGCTGCAGAATAAAAACTGAATACAGCTTGGAATGAAAAGTATGAGAAATTTACCTGAGCCGTTCCAGAACCTACCTTCCTCCTAGCTACACAGTGATAATTAGAAGCACTACACAGCTAAAGAACAGGAGAACAAAGTATCCATTTTCTATAACTGCTTATTAAAAAAAAAAACACACACACCAAAAAACCCCCACGAGCTAGTTAGCTACCCTGCTGGCTGCTGGAAAGGAAACTCCGAGGTGGAGATTTGAGATCTGAGCTAATTACCTAAAAATACATTTGTGTGTGTGGCTGAACCAGGTATTTCTAATGGGAATCGTTCCTTAATTAAGTCTCCAGCGGAAATAGAAGGTTTTAAGAAAAGCGCTAACCAGAGTTGCCCAGGCTGATGGAGAAGGATTTGCACCTGCAAGCTGTATTTTGTCCTAGAAAGCAGGGGGGGAGGGAATGTCACCTAATTGGTGCCAACTGTTTGTGGGGAATTATTGAATTTCCTTCCCATCGAAAGAGTGTTATAGAAATGTTCCCAAGGCAGAGTAGCTAAGTCCAGGTATGAATCATCGCCTCTGTTAGTTAACGGACGTGTTTTTCCTCTAAATAGCCAGCACCCACGTTGTCGATTTCCTCCTCTACAGCACTGTACAATATTGCGTCTATAAGTGGAAAATATTGGATCTGTTGGCAACAATGTTCTTATTCCCCCAAGTGGAGGCCTAGGTCCTTATAATATAACAGTATATAATATAATATAACAGTAAAGAGAAGTGCCTTAAGGGTAGGGAGAGGGTTTAGCAGAAGCTCTCCTTGTCAAAGGGGTGCTTATACAATCAACCAATGAGAGAGGATGTGGAGAGACTGTGGAGAGCCCAGGCAGGCTCATAATATCTTAACGGTGTCTAGCCAGGATGATACAGGTGCCTCCTCAGCACACCTCTTTGGTGAGCAGGTGAGGACAACGTCAACCCTGATGGTGGTACAGTGGTGGTGGTATGACCTGTGGGGCCATAGGCTAGCCCAGAGAAGGCTATGAGGTGCACACAGCTTAGTCCTCCCAACATCTTGCTAACACCTCACTTTGACTAATTGATAGCCATGCCTCATCAAAACCATTTTTTCTATCTCTTCGTTTTGACTTCTCCCATCTGTATGCAGCAATCGTCTGCAGGAACTCTGAATTTTGAAATTCTTGAGGAATTTGTTTCCCGTGGGAAGACACACATCTCTATGTCACTTATACAGTGGTACCTTGGTTTCTGAACACCGTAAACCCGGAAGTAACTGCTTCTGGGTTTACGGAAACAGGAAATGTGGCTTCCTCTAAGTGAGAGACCCTGAGGCCTAGCTGTTGGCTAATGAGTTTCAGTTTTTGAACGTTTTGAACTTGAACAGTCCTCCAGAATGGATTACATTCGAAAACTGAGGTACCACTGTACTAGATAGGGTTGCCATATTTCAAACAGTAAAAATACAGACAGAAAAGTTGTTGAGCTTTTTTTAGCAAAATCACAAAAACAACTGCCATTTTTGAGCTATTTTTATGGAAAATTGGTCTGCCATATGTCAGGATTTTGCTGATGTCCACCTGGACACTGCTTCCAACTGCAGTATTCCGGATATGTCTGGGGAATTCTGGACGTATGACAATCCTAGAAGACGTAAGAGTTTCCTGTACAAGGGCTCACTTGCTCTTCCATAAGTATGGCCACACCACCATTGACTTGGTAAGAAACATCCCTTCACTTCAGTGACCTAGTTGCACTTTCCTCAGGGATGCCTGGGTAGATCCTGTCTCCTCTCTCATTGAGGCAGATGCTCCACTCAGCAGCAGGCAGGTTGATGGAGCCACCCCCTAGAACAGCCTTTCTCAACCTTGGGTCCCCAGATGTTGTTGAACTACAACTCCCATCACTCCTAGCTAGCAAGGCCAGAGCTCAGGGATGATGGGAGTTGTAGTCCAACAACACCTGGGGACCCACAGGTTGAGAATTGCTGCCCTAGAATATCAGTGGCAGTACCCAAACACACAGAAAGATTGCTGTGTTTTTGTAAATAATATTTGTGTTATTTGGCCATTCTTGGCACAGAACTCGCTCAGAATCAGTTCTTTTTTTCTTTTTTATCTTTTGAATATTTTTTGAATTTTATAACAATGATACAAATCTCATTCATCTTGTTGTTTACAATTATTCTCCCTCCCCTCCTCTGGACTTCCCTCAACTCCCCCTCTGCTGAGTTATTTAGTTTTATTTATCGTATCCTGCTTTTCCTACACAAAAATAATATCCCTTATCATTTCTCTGAAATATCTGTTACTCAAATGAAATTGTGAAAGTTTATTCAAATCCTGCCAGTGAATCCAGTCCATTCTGTTGTTTCTGCAAATGGTTCCCAGACTCTTTTGGAGTCCTTTTTGTCCTTCTCTCATAGTTTGTCTGTTAGCTTAGCCAATTCTGCATAGTTCATCAGCTTTTCTTTCCATTGTTCCTTTGATGGTATTTCTTCCGTCTTCCAATATTGTGCAATCAAGATTCTTGCCGCTGTTGTAGCACACATAAATAATGTCCATTTTTCTTTTGGTAGCTCTTGATTTAGGATACCTAACAAAAAGGCTTCAGGTATTTAACAAAATTCATTTTAAACATTTTTTTCAATTCATTGTATATCATTTCCCAATATTTTTAATGCATTTGCATTCCCACCACATATGACAAAATGTTCCTTCCTTTTCCTTACATCTCCAACGTCTGTTATTTTCTTTCCTAAACATCTTTGCCCTTTTCACTGGTATGATATACCATCTATACATCATTTTCATGCCATTCTCTCTTAATAATATGCAAGCTGTGAATTTTATATCAACTGATTTTGGAAAGTTCTAAACATTGGAAAGAACAAGCCCACAGCCTTTCTCAACTTGTGGTTCCCCAGATGTTGTTGGACTACAACTTCCATCACCCCTAGCTAGCAAGGCCAGAGCTCAGGGATGATGGGAGCTGTAGTCCAACAACATCTGTGGTCCCACAGGTTGAGAACCGCTGGAAGAAGGAGTTCTAGCCCAGGTGTGCCTAACCCATAGCTGTCAACTTACAGATTTGAAAATAAGGGACCAGCAGCCTCGAAAATAAGGGATCAGCAGCCAAAATAAGGGATCAACAGTTACTTTGATAAAATACATATCTTTTTGCATGCAAATGGCTTTAGATACCTATTTGGTCCATAAATTACCATATAGCATATATTCAACACACAAAAAATAGCAACAATTTGTTGTTGACAAAGTACAGCTGGACATAGAAAGGGCCCAATTACCTTCAGTAGCTTATTTAAGGGACATCATCAATAAGGGACAGCAGCGGGACATGGCACTGGGACTGTCCCGCCAAATAAGGGACGCTTGACAGCTATGGCCTAACCATTTTTCAACAAGGAGCAGCATTCACTCTTGGCCAGACCCTTTGGGAGCTGCATGCCTGCGTTGCGGGGAGGGGGGTGATAAAGGGAGAGAGGGGAAGAAGGAAAGAGATCTTTGACTTGTGAGCTACGCCAATGGACACCTCCCGAATGAACCTGCAAACTAAAACTGCCGCTCTTGTTTGAAATGTGCAGTTCTGTGAATTTTTTTCTACAGCTGTGCGCAGTAAAGAAAAGTGCACAGAACTCTGCAAATTAGTGATAGTAATGTCCAGAACTACATAAAATTGGGGGGGTGGAGAGAATGCTTGCAGAGTTAAGCAAAAATATTCATGAAAATACATATAAGTTTCCGTGTGGAATGCTTTTCAAAAGAAGTCGCAAAAACTGATGCAGAGCTAGGATGAAGTGAACCTGTGACTGGAGGTAAGAGGAAACAGAAAGAACAAAAAAAATGGCAGATCCTTACCAGTTTGCTAATTTATTTCCGGGTATTTCTTAATTTGTGGCGGCCTCTCGGGTTTTGGAAGGGGTGCTGGGGTTCTGTCCCTGAGCTATGTAGTCTGGGGGTGGGAAGCATGTTTCTCTGAGCACTTTGTAATAATGAATATAACCCTGGAGACTCGAAATGGGTTTTGTGCTGTAAATAGCTTTCAAAGATGGGATTGCACCATACACTTTAATTTTTCATCCGTGCAAGGCTTCAGGTTAATGATTCATATAGAGTGAGAGAACTCCACTGCACATGTAGAATTTTAGAAGAGCTAATGAGCCTTGGGCTCCTGCGTTTATACCCTTGCTCTTCCCCAGAGCTAGGCGGGTGCAATAAGTGTGCTTGCTTTTCTTCTGTGAAGGCAGAACTAAACAGTGGTTCATTTTCAAAAAATAAAATAAAGCGCTGGTTTACATATCATATCGCAGAGACAGAAAGATTGCTGACCCTTTCTATTAACTGCTTAGCAAGACCTTACAGTAAAATTTTCTAAGGCAGAGAGTTTCGGTTTTAAGCAGGACAGCAGGTATTTTTGATACTGTTGTGGGATTCAGCACAAGAAAGACTGTAAAAATGAATGGAATCTGTGCGAGGTTGTGCTTTGGGGAAGCTTTTATCCATTTCAGTTGGAATTTTTCAGGAAACATTCACGATAGATTGTGCTCTGAACCTCCTAAATTATATTTCCACAGACTGTTCTCCTTTTGCGGGGGGAAAGGTGGGGAAACTCACCATGAAGTAAGTTTGTTTGTTTGTTTGTTTGTTTGTTTGTTTGTTTGTTTGTTTGTTTGTTTGTTGCGGGCCAAGTCATTATGTCACACACACACACCCAATCCCACATGCAGTGGCTAAATGTAAGATGTGATTAATAAACTCAAGCAGACAATGATCTGGATTAGACATGGCCACAACTTGATTAGAGATATACATAGATTTTTGGTCCAGGCATTGGGTGTATACCTGTTCCAGCCTCCCACCAGACAAAAAATTAATATTATTATTATTAAATTTTAAATAGTAAGGAAATTTAGTTCCTCCGAGTTGCTGCTCCAAAAAAAAAAAAAGCATAAACAAAAAACAAAAACAAAAATTTTCAGAAAGATACTCCCAGGTAAGCATGCTCAGGATTACATCTGGGCAGACTCATTCTATGCATGTTCACTCAGAAATAAATAAATGGCTAAATTGTTTAATCCCCCCCCCCAAAAAAAAAATTGTCTTTGCACTCTTAAACTGCAACTGTAAATGCACTTATCTTCAGGAATTATACAACTTTAGGCGCCAGGCAAAAACATTCATTTTAAACCAGGCCTTTGGTTGATCTGATTTACATCCTATGCCTTTTTAAAATGTGTTTTTTTTGGGGGGGGGGCTATTGGGTTGTTGTTTTTCTTTTTATTATGTATTCAATGTTTTTATATCTTGATTTTATTCTGTGAACCGCCCTGAGACCCCAGGGTATATCAGTTCAATAAATAATAATTAGTGCCATTGATCTCAACAGGATTTACTCCTAAGTAACAGTAAACTAGGCTTTAGCCCAGCTTTCTATCTCTTTCACCCATTTGCTTCTAAATAGTAATATCAGAAGCCTGTCTTTAATATTAGAAGGGTATTATTTCCTTCTGTTTCAGAATGCAGTCAGCTGCTATGAAAGGGATAATCATGTGTTGATGAAAGCTGTTTTAAGCAACATTCCTTGAGTGAAGCATAATTAACCGTATTCATCCTTGAGTCCAAAAGCGCTTCTTTTTCCAAAGTAGGGATGTTAACCCCGCTATCCTGGCCAGCTTCCAGCCCAGACAATTACATTCTTTCCACAGTGGTTAAAAACCCCTAGATAATGTATTCTTCATCCCTCCATCTCCTAAGCCTGATGAATAGCTCTGCTAGCGCTATTACATGGTTGTCGGATTCCAACCCAAAGGTCCTTGAATTTTCGTTATAAATGAAGTGTATATGGCTTGCAATTTTGTAAAACACTCTGGAGCTTCTGAGTGGCACTTCGTGGACTGATGCATCACGGTGTTTGATGTTATACACTTGACTTAGTGGGAGGATGAGAAAATATCGGTGTAAGGAATAGAATTGCCAAACAGAAACAGCTACGATGCTTATAGCCTTTCTGGAATAGTTTAGCTGACAGATATTTGCTGGAGCTTTATTTCCATTATGACATGCAGGCCTCCTATATACCCTTTTCCTTTGTGATTGTAATATGTTTTAACTGTTTTTAATGCAAAATTAAACTGGTGCAATTTGCCCTGGGATCTGCTGGTGATAGGCAGGCAGTATATTGGGTGGTGATGATATAGACCTGGACAAGAACATTTAAAAAGGCTGTAAGAATGCTGTACTATAATGGAGAGGATTTAGAGGAAGAGAGGAGTGAGTCAGTGTTATAAGAATTCCTCACAAAAAGAGCATGTTATTGGGTTTTTTGTTCAACATCCCCCTGTCCAAACTGTACCCTCATGCTAGCTAGCCCATGGTTAATCTGATCGGGGATGCAGGTGGTGCTGTGGTCTAAACCACTGAGCCTCTTGGGCTTGCCAATTGGAAGTTTGTGGTTCGAATCCCTGCGACAGGGTGAGCTCCCGTTGCTCTGTCCCAGCTCCTGCCAACCTAGCAGTTTGAAAGCACGCCAGTGCAAGTAGATAAATAGGTACCACTGCAGTGGGAAGGTAAATGGCGTTTCCATGCGCTCTGGTTTCCGTCATGGTGTTCTGTTGTGCCAGAAGCAGTTTAGTCATGCTGTCCACATGACCCAGAAAGCTGTCTGCAGACAAATGCCAGCTTCCTCAGCCTGAAAGCAAGATGAGTGCCCACCCCATAGTCACCTTTGACTGTCCTTTACCTTTACCTTTACCTTTACCCTTTACCTTCATCTGAACTGGCATGTGGGCAGAAATAAGTGTGCAAATGCCTACACTTGCTCTGTGTATGTGTTTTGACTTGACAAAATGTGTTAGAACTCAGCCCCAGGAGTCAAAAAGCCTATTTGGGCATGGCCTGCCCTGTGCAGATGTCAATGTTGATTGGAGTGCTCAAGTGGGAACTAGGAGATATGGGTTGAAATATCAGCCAATCCATTCCTTGAGCAAGTGGGTTATTCTTTTTTTTATTTTTAGGAAATTATAGTGTTAGTGCCAGACCAGATTTATCAGATTTAAACCAATTCATGGAGGATAGGTATTAGCTTTGATAGGTAAGTGCAGGCATGCAAAACCCGTGATGTTTCAGATGTTGTTGGACTCCAATTCTGAACAATCCCACCCAGCATGGCCAATGGCCAAGAATGGAGTTGGAATTTGTTGATATCTGGATGGCCACAGGTTCTGGCTAAGTGGAGCTTCTATGTAGGAAGCAGTGTGTATAAGAGCCAGTGTGGTATACTGGTTAGAGCATAGAGCTAGGACCTAGGATATCATGGTTCAAATTCCCACTCAGCTACTAGGTGACCTTGGACCAGTCACTGCCTCTCTGCCTAACTTACATCACTCGGTTGCTCTGGGTATTAAATGAGGAAGGGGAGAACTAAATACACTGCCTTGCCAGCCTTGGAGAAAAAGGTCAGGTATGAATGCAACAAATAAATTCAATCAGAAAACCATATGCTAAGGACAAACAACAGGAGAGGACCACCAACTTTATAGAATCATAGAATCGCAGAGTTGGAAGGGACGCTGTAAAGGACCCCCTGACCATTAGGTCCAGTTGTGCATGACTCTGGGGTTGCGGCGCTCATCTCGCTTTACTGGCCGAGGGAGCCGGCATACAGCTTCCGGGTCATGTGGCCAGCATGACTAAGCTGCTTCTGATGAACCAGAGCAGCAGACAGAAATGCCGTTTACCTTCCCGCCAGAGCGGTACCTATTTATCTACTTGCATTTTGACGTGCTTTTGAACCGCTAGGTTGTAGGAGCAGGGACCGAGCAACAGGAGCTCACCCTGTCGCGGGGATTCAAACCGCCGACCTTATGATCGGCAAGTCCTAGGCTGTGTGGTTTAACCCACAGTGCCACACGCGTCCCTGGAAGGGACCCTGAGCATCACCTAAATCCAATTCTCCAGGAATATGCAGCTGTCCCATACAGGGATTGACCTGCAACCTTGGAGTTATCAGCAGCACCACGCTCCAACCAGCTGAGCTATCCAGGGCCAAGTTTATGTTAAGCTTGTGCGTTTCTTAAGACTACTGCTGGAAACAGAATACTGGCCTTGGTGGACTTTTAGGCAGACTTCTTTTCTTAGCAATTCAATTCACTGCAGGTCATTTCAAGAATGAATGGCAAATGAATGGCTATCCATGGCTTTGCAAAGCTGCTGCTCTTTTCTGTGTCGGATCTGCAAAAAAACTGGCTTTGGAGTCTTGGCAGTGGGGAAATGTGAGAATTTATAGAACCCCAACCTGAGATTAGAGGTTGTCACAGAATATTAATAAGGGAAGGACACAAAACTGCTGATCTCCTTCTGTGTCCCTTTCTTCATTTGTAATCTTCCTGTCTCCGATACATTATACAATGGACCTTTACGAATATGCTGGCCTTGCTCAATGCAACGCCGGCCGAGGTGGAACAAATGATAGATTATGTGTATAACCTCTGAGGCATTCTTTCGAGATGGTGCATAGCCTATTACCGAAAGAGGAGCTGGGTATAAACTTGCAGCAAATGCACCGAACAATTATTATTATTTTTTAAAGTGGAGCAATAAAGGGACAAAGAACATTGGGAGGGAGCGTGGGGATGAATGATGAGGCAAGTGTTGCCATTTATCAATGGGATTGTCTGTAGGGTTGTGGAAAGCAGAGTCCGCATTGGAATTGTAAGCCACTGTACGATATATTTTGCAACTGCATGGTGCGAGAGCATCATTGCAGATGTCATGTAAGGGCTTTGGACCTGAGTTCCCCCACGTTCAAGTCCAACATACTTTCTTGTCCCTATACCACGCTGGGCCAAAAGGGTTCCCTACCCCTGGTATACAAGGCACTCTTCAACCCACTCAAAAACTATGTCTCCAGCTCACTACCCAAAATGGCTGCACCATGCAACGTAATATTTTAGTGCACTAATACGATAACTTCTTGCTGCCACTAGATGGTTCTTGTGATCACTGGGTGGCAAAAAGCAGAATGTCTAGTGGGCAGTAGCAGTGCGGTGAAGCACTTTTACAGAGCTTTCCTAACCCCATAATCCACCATGCTGGAGGGGCTAGGATGTGCCTCCCTCTGCCAGAATTTGCCATTTGGTGGGGGTGAGGGCTCTGCTGCCATAAAAGGCCCCCCCCTGCACCTGTGGAAAGCATGGTTGGGAACGACTACTGCTGGTAGTTGATAGTTGACATACCCCATAGGATTTTTCAAGGCTGGGGAGGGGCAGAGCTGGGCTGGGCTGGCCAAGGATACACAGTGGATCTCAAGGCAGTTCAGATATCTTCAATGGGCCA
The DNA here is from genome assembly GCF_964106915.1 of Podarcis gaigeae. Lineage (NCBI taxonomy): Eukaryota > Metazoa > Chordata > Lepidosauria > Squamata > Lacertidae > Podarcis > Podarcis gaigeae. The sequence continues at coordinate 34,472,713 of NC_139677.1, read as the reverse complement.
AGCAAGAATTGGTGAAGTTATCACCTTCTGTCCTGGCCAGATGCAATGAGAGCTTTGCTGCTCCATTTGGCCCTGCCGTTTCTGACCAGACGACAAGATTGCTCCATTTGGGCACCCTGGCAGCCCTCTCATTGGATGACAATGTGCATTGCTTCACTTACTTGAAATGTGGAAAGGCAGCACTGGGGTGTTAGGGGCCTCTCCAGTTCATTCTTCTCAGCAGGGCTGTAGAACCCGGTCCCAAAGCCCTACCTTTGAGGGCACCATGGGTGAAAGGGGTAGGCTTGTTTCTACAGCGAGCCTGTTGAACACCGGTGGCAGAAAAGGCAGGTCTGAACTTTCAGGTTTAATGTGTGGCCTACAAAGTTCATCACATGGAAAAAACAGGGCGTAATTTGAAAGGAGTCTTTCCCACAAGCAACGTGTCTGAAGAGGGCGGCTTGGTTTCTGATAGTCTGCATCTCACAATACACTGCAAAGTGACATCAAAGGCTGATGGGGAAAGTTTGACTTTTTGGTGGGCGGCAAAAAAATCCTCACCACAAAAAAATCTTTTAAAATACAGTCGTACCTTGCTTCTCGAACGCCTTGGTACTCAGATGTTTTGGCTCCCGAATGCCGCAAACCCGGAAGTAAGTGTTCCAGTTTTTGAACATTTTTCAGAAGCTGACCGTCCGACGCAGCTTCTGATTGAGTGTAGGAAACTCCTGCAGCCAATTGGAAGCCACACCTTGATTTTTGAATGGTTTCGGGAGTCAAGCAGACTCCTGGAACGGATTAAGTTCGAGAACCAAGGTTCCACTGTACACTGCTTTGTAGTGGTGGTTGTTTTGCTGTTTAAATTCTGAATGTATCAAAAAACAGACTTTTGAACCAGGCTAGGAACCTTGCAACCCTGAAATCACTTTGCCCTTCTCTCTACACACAAATCAAAAGACATCCCAGGCCCCATTTTACACAAAGACCAAAGTATCAGTTAAGGGCTCCTCGCTGAACAACTTGGTGACTTTCTCTGAAGGGTTTCCAGCAAATGGGAGGCGAGAGGCTCTAGGAAAAGGATGCAACAACGAAAAGATTAAAGCTTAGGTGAAGAAGCAGTCTCAGATGATGATGATGCCCTTTCTAACCTTTTACAACACAGCATCAAGGCCCAGAGAAGCATGTTTCAAAATGACTACTTGTCAAGGCTAAGGGCCCAAACCACAAAGGGAGACACTATACCAAAAAGAAATCAGATGTGGTTTAGGAGCACACATGGCTTATGTTCTCAAGGACAGGCATGTTGCTTGCATCGTACAGTGGTACTTTGGGTTAAGAACTTAATTCGTTCTGGAGGTCTGTTCTTAACCTGAAACTGTTCTTAACCTGAGGTACCACTTTAGCTAATGGGCCTCCTGCTGCCGCCGTGCGATTTCTGTTCTCATTCTGAAGCAAAAGTCTTAAACTGAGGTACTATTTCTGGGTTAGCAGAGTCTGTAACCTGAAGCATCTGTAACGTGAGGAACCACTGTATAAGAATCACAAGACTCTTTCAAATCAACCCACCCTATAACAGGGTGGGCAATCTCAGCAACAGGGCTATCCCTCTTCTCCATCATCAGCACAATATGGAGAGAAAGACTCTTCCTTCAGTGGCATTGAATCACGGTTCTTTTAATAACATCCAAAGTTCCCTTCTTCCATCTTCAAGATCTGAAAAGGCTCCAAGACACAGCCCAATGACTTTCCCAAAGATCTCCTCATCAATATGATAAGCAGCTCCCATATGCTGTGTTTGGGAGGGTGGGGGAGATGTACATACAGTGGTACCTCGGGTTACATACGCTTCAGGTTACAGACTCTGCTAATACAGAAATATTACCTCGGTTAAGAACTTTGCTTCAGGATGAAAACAGAAATCGTGCAGCAGCAGCGCAGCGGCAGCTGGAGGCCCCATTAGCTAAAGTGGTGCTTCAGGTTAAGAACAGCTTCAGATTAAGAATGGATCTCTGGAACGAATTAAGTACTTAACCCGAGGTACCACTGTATCGCTTATGAAGAAAAATCAAAGGCTGGGATGCAAGAAGGCACCATTTCCCACTTCACCGGCCATTCATCGCATACAGTTCGTCTCCTGCCAAATATGGCATTCTTCACCTTTCTGTGGTGAAATTACATAACTTGCATTATGAACATAATTCATTACGTAAATTATGTTGAGATTACATTATTCCATCCCACTCATTTCAATGCAAAGGAAACACAATGCAGATGAGTTGGGGGAGGGTATCAATTGCAGCTTATTTGCGGACTGAGAGCAACAGCAGCAGCAAATACTGATCGTATTTGCTGGATTCGTTTACACTCAGGACATGGGGTGAATAAGCAAACACCGGCAATTTCCGCTCCCATTTCTGATTTGGTCGGAAATCTCTGACATCTGTACTGAGGAACGAGCTCACTAATGAAGACCCTTAAAAGGCCTCCCTTAGAGGGAAAAACGTGTGCTGTGAGTCGCATGCTTGTTATCTATTGATTTCTACAGTGCCTTTTGGAAGTAATGGAACTTCACACGCCTGAGTTAAATGCTAGGAGTTCAGCTCCTGGCTGGTCTAAAGATTTTTGACCCTGTGCCCCAGAAATGCCCTAACAGCTGCAATTGAAAAAGGTAGCCAAACTCACATCCACTTTTCGATTACTACCTTTCCGACTCAGTCTACTAGAGCACACATTTGATTAACTTCTCCAGTGCTTTATGAACAAATCTGAGGCCTCCTTTGAGGCTGGGAGAACTCTCTTAGCTGGAAGAGCTGTAAAACATTTCCTGGAACATTTCAAACTTTTGTTTCTCTTTTCCCTAAATATATGCAATAGCCCAGAGCGTAGTTAGTCTGCATAATTATACACATGTGATAAAATGTTTAGATTCAGAAGGCTGGATAATTTTGTAAGGCTCTTGCAACTTGGTGTTTGTTTAAGGGGAGCCAACTATAGGGGGCGGAAGGAGCTTCGCCCCCCTCAGTATTTGTGGGCAGGGGACCGAGCCCCCCAATATTGAAGGGCCCCCAAGCAGATTGGCCTCCCACCTGGAAACACATCCTCTGTGCTCCCCATCCCCCACAGCTGATGGGCAAGCGCTTGTGTGCCGGGGGGGCATGGAGGGTGATCTTTACTCTCTGTGCTCTCCAGCCCCTGTTGCTGTCATGGCACCATGGGGATCTCTCTGGGGCCATCTGGCTTGTGTATGCCCCAGATTGCATGCCTGGTGCAACAGCCCTCCTGGCACCCCCCACCAAGTGCATGGCATCGTGCAAATGACATCACGCGACACTGGGCCCCCTCAATGTGGGGGGCAAGTTGGTGCCCCAGTTTGTTTGTTAGCTTTGATTGCACTTTGATTGCAATTACTTCCAGAGGGATAGCTGTTAAGTTGTGGGTAGACATAGCAGGTGACACAGCGATTCTTCCAAAGCAGCTCTTTATTTGTAAGCTGGAACAGAACTGCCTGCAGAGCTCAGTCAGCCTGCTTATATAGAGCTCCAGGACAATGTAACTGCCATTTTCTAAAACTATCCAATCACTGAACATCACTTTTGATCCTTCATTTGCATACAAACTATCCAATCACTGAACGTCACTTTCGATCCTTCATTTACATAACTACCGTATTTTTCGCCCTATAGGATGCACGTTTTCCCCTCCAAAAATGAAGGGGAAATCTGTGTGCGTCCTATGGGGCGAATACAGCTTGGAGAGCGAGAGGGGTTGGTGCGCACCGACCCCTCTCGCTCTCCAGGCTTCAGGAAGCTATCAGCAAGCCTGGGGAGCCCGCGGGAGTTCCTGCAGGGCTCCCCACGCTGTGGATAGCAGCCTGCCGCCCGGCACACGGGATGCCCTGAAGCAGAGCGCCCTGCGCGTCGGGCAGACATCGGCCAGCCCCACAATCTCGGGGGACAGCGGGGAGGCGCAGTGCCGCCATCCCGCTGTTCCCCGACCTGGTTTCCCCCCCAAAAAAAAAATTAGGTGAGTCCTATGTGACGAAAAATACGGTATCTACACTATCCCCCTGCTGGCCCAGGGTGAGAACTTCAATACATAACAATAACCATCTTAATCTGTCAAAGCACAAACAACAAAGAATCTTGTGGCACCTTAAACGAGAACAACTTTATACAGTCATATGGAAGAAGAAGAAGAGTTTGGATTTGATATTCCGCTTTATCACTACCTGAAGGAGTCTCAAAATGACTAACATTCTCCTTTCCCTTCCTCCCCCACAACAAACACTCAGTGAGGGCTAGAGACTTCAGAGAAGTGTGACTAGCCCAAGGTCACCCAGCAGCTGCATGTGGAAGAGCGGAGACGCGAACCCGGTTCACCAGATTATGAGTCTACCACTCTTAACCACTACACCACACTGGCTCTTCCAAAACGTTCAGAAACCAAAGCGCGTCTTCTGTTTGGCTGCAGGAAGCTCCTGAAGCCAATCAGAAGCCACGAAAGCCCTGTTGGATGTTCGTGTTCCAAAGAAAGCTTGTAAACCGGAACACTCACTTCCGGGTTTGCGGCATTCAGGAGCCAAAATGTCTGAGTACCAAGGCATTCGGGATCTAAGTTACAACTGTACTGACATAAACTTTTGTGTGCTACAGAAAATGAACTGTAAGGCCAGAATGCATGTTTTCATCCTTAAATTAATTTCTGACTTATTTATAGTGGTCCCGTCCCACCCCGTGCGTAGATTCACCCTCAGGTGCAGGTCAGCAATAAAACATCCAGTGTAGTTAACTCTTTTTTCAAAGGAAGCAAAACAGCACAAGCCTAGAGATTGCAGCAATTCTTCCCAGTGGGTCTTGCACCAGTGAGGCAGTTACGAGGACTGAAGGTCTCCACCTTTCCCCCACTATGACTCCTCCCAGCAACTTGAGGCTCCTTGGTCTTGTCTCTCTTTCCTCCACCTTCCTCATTCCTCTCTGTGTTCTGGAAGGCTGTGGGGAGAAAAGCTGGTCATAGCAGGAGGGGGAGACCTCCTGGATTCTTCAGAAGCCTGCCTCCACTCCTCTCCAGCCTCTGCTTCCACCTCTGAGTCTAGATTGCCCTCTGCCACAGCCTCTTCCTGCTCATTAGGCCCTATGTCCTTTTCAGCTTCCTCCTCCCAGTCTGCTCCTTCTTCTCCCTCTGAGCACTTAGCATCATTCCACCACCAATCCCCTGGCTCTGAGCCTTCTTCTCCCAAGGGTTCCCTTAGGGTTTCCCCAGCTGGTGCCTCACCACTCCTCTGCACCCAGCCAGTCCATGACTACAGACATCAATCCACTGTGATGACATGTGATTGCAGATGCAGCAGACTTTCCCATTCCTACATCTCAAGGTGGGAATGATGGTGTTGTTTTGGCTGCACAACACTCACTATTTGCTCAGACTTTAGGGGATGTCCATAAGACATTGTACCTGAGTATCTGTTGTCTTTTGTCTTTGTTTTTCTCCAGCATGCCTTCAGTTGCCTGCCTTGCCTGTACTCAAGCGAAAGCACCGCCCAGGCAGATTATGGCTCCCTTCCTGTACGGTGGCTGTGCAGGGCGTCTTGCTTCCAAGTAGGTGCCTTTGTCTTGGCTCTTATTGGCTGTGTTATGTGCATCTGCTCCACAGCCGGCATCCAATGGAGAATGTGGCATGTTGACAACATCATGGGCGGGAGCAGACCTGGCTTTGCAGGAATTGGGCTCTGGGTTGCCTGTTCTCCTCATAGAATTTCTATTAAGAAGATAAATGTTTTGTGCACAGCATTAGCTGATGATGAGCCCCTTCCCTCTGAAATAGTTATTGCTAAGGACTGCGGTGACCATGTTTTGTATGGCCTTTCCATTCATTATATAACGTTTCCAAGCGTGGAAAACATGGAGATTTACCTTTTTTTCCATTGGAGTCATTCTGGACTTAGCTGCAGGAACATTTGTGCTCATTTTTGTTTCCTGGAATATGTATTCCATCCTAGCGAAGGAAGGAATGAAGCTCCCTGACGTTTTGGGATTGCCTCTCGTTCCAAAAGAGCAATGTGTTGGAGCTGCTATTTATGTGGGGTTCCTTGCTGCAGGTTCACAGCTCTTAAGTGGAATGCTTGTTCTTGGTGAAAAATATTTCTGGAGATTCAGGGAGTCACTTTCAAGGAAGAAATTGTTACTGATCCTGAAATTGTGGAAAGTGAGAGCCCAGCTCTGAGGCTAAAGTGTAGGGAGGATGCCTCTACTATGAAACGTAAGTGTGAAGATCAACCCACTACTTTGGGGAGATATAGAAGGCATATGAAAATAGAATCTATGCCAAACTCATCAGGGATGTGGCTAGGAATGGCTCCAATCCTGGAACTGACTTTTTTAAATGCTGGCATGTGGCACTGTATAGATTTATTATCAAATTTGTTGGTTTTATCCATGGGTCGGCAAACTAAGGACCGTGGGCCGGATCAGGCCCAATTGCCTTCTAATTCTGGCCTGCAGACGGTCCGGGAATCGCCGTGTGGATTGTCAGCACGTGGACTGGCAGCGCACGCATTCTTTCCCTCTCCCTCCCTCTTCCTCACACGGTGCCGCCGCCTCCTCCTCCCTCCCTCCTTCTGGCTTCTCCCCACCCTGCCTAGAGGAGGAAGGGGGCTGGGCTTTGTTGGTGACAGCCCCTTTCCAGAGCCCTTTCACGCACCGCTCGTCGTCCCTCCGCCGCCGCCACCAGCCCCTGCCATTTGCAAGACACAGGAGCCGCAGTTGGCTGAGCACCCCTCTCAAGCTGCCACCATTTAAAGCAACCCCTCTCCGGAGCCCTTTCGCGTGCCGCTCATTGTCCCTCGTTCATCCCCCCACAAAAACAAAAAAAATAGTCTGCCCCCCCAAGTTCTGAGGGACAGTGGACCAGCCCACTGCTGAAAAAGTTTGAGGACCCTGGTTTTATCTTAACTTGTGCATATTCTGTTTGAATTTTTGTTTTACACCGAATGCTGTTACATCCCACCCTGGGATGATTGCAACATAGGATAAACTATAAATAGGGGAAATAAATGAAAAGTACCAAATTATTATATCTAGATATTGATTTCATGTTATATCATTTTTAGCAGTAGAAAGAATGCTATCTCATTGCACACTTCTGCGGGACTGCTTATTTTGCTGCAAGCTATATGTCTATTGTGCTTGACATTTCAAATTTTCTGCATTTCAGGAACTCTTTGTGCATTGTCTTGTGTATGCCATGGAACAAGTGCAAATCGCAAAAGGTTCTAGGGCATGCTTGTGTGTGTGTGTGTGTGCAGTCAATTTCACAGAGAATACTGGCGAAGCCTTTGAGGGCCTCTGGTGCTACTCCCAGCCTTGAAGAGCATGTTCAATAATAAGGGACACTCCATTTCAGAGGTCCAGAGTGACCTCAGCCTCTTCTACCTTTTGAGGCCCCCTAGGCACAATTAAAAAAATGAAAATGATGCCACACAAAAACAAAATAGGGCACACACAAAAGGAGTGATATATAATTTTATATGACGAAATATCAGTGAACACACACACAAAAAAACCCCAAGTCTTTTACCAAATCACATCTCTCGTTTGCTCAAATTTGCAACTCTCGGGTCTTCTTTTGAGAAAGCATCATCTAGTACAGGCATAGGCAAACCAGCCCTCCAGATGTTTGGGACTACAATTCCCATCATCCCTAGCTAACAGGACCAGTGGTCAGGGATTATGAGAACTGTAGTCCCAAATATCTGGAGGACTGGAGTTTGTCTATGCCTGATCTAGTATTTTGAAGGTCTCCTATCTACTACTTATAAGATCTTGCACCAGTCTGAATCTGAAAGTTAAGCGGAGAAAATGTTAACTTAGTGTATGTAGCTGAAATAATGGGATTGCAACTACAATGTGTGATTAGTACAATTAAGCTAAGATTCTTTGCCAACCATCTCTTATGGATGGGTTTTTTTGTAATATTGTTTTTTTAATGTGTATATTATATGAAATTTTATATGAAAGTGTGGTTTATCTTAATTGGTTGATTTAAAATGGGAAAGCTAATTTCTAGAAAATGCTCTATTTGGGGAACTTTATGCCTATTCGGGTACAGTGCCTTTATTTAAATAGGATACATGTTGGAAATGAACTGCTCTGGAGCAGATTTCCAACCATGTTGGTGGGAATGTGTTCAAATGAAACCACATTGGATTCAGATGAATAGCATAATAGAATAGCAAAATCTTGGGCGATGGAATATATCTGTTGTATCATCTGTTTTTCTGCTTGGGTATGTAAAAATACAGCTCCAACTAATGTTTACATTCAGCTAGGAAATGTACTAATTAGTGTCGCTGTCACATTTAGCCTTGCCAAACTAGGAGGAGTATAGCATCACCTTCAGGGGAAACAGAGTGAGTTAAAGCACGTCTGAGCAAAACGTTTTACATAAAGAGAGGAAAGAGGGATTTGTCCCTGCAGTCTTTTTTTCTGGTAAAGTTTTGAGCCATATTTTCCTCGGGGAAAGCAAACAATCTCTCTTCTTGAATGCAGTGGGACATATGAAGCAATATTTTTCACGAACAGCGTTGTGCCGTGTTAGAAAGCTTCATCCTAAAGAAACGCTTTTGTCTCCTCCAGAGGGTTGTTTAGACTGTAAACATCTTCATGCCATTAGTGACAGTGATGGAAAATGAAGATGCCCGTGTCAAAATGTGCTGGGACCGTCTTAGTCACTTCTTACACATTTCCTAACTTAATATTGCCTTATATTAATAACATATCCTATCTCTGGTCGTCGCAAATACTTTTCAAATAGTCTGTAAATTTACTCCAGTCCTCAGTGAACTTCTGGTCCCGCCGGTTTCGGATCCTTCCTGTTAATTTGTCAAGTTCCGCATAGTCCATTAATTTCATTCTCCATTCTTCCATCGTTGGTATTCTCCTTGTTTCCATTTTTGGGCCAATAATATTCTTGCTGCTGTTACTGCATATAAAAAAAAGCTTACATTCCTTTTTATTTATATCACTTCCCACAATGCCTAAGAGAAATGCTTCTGGTTTCTTTATAAATGTATATTTCAACATTTTTTTTAAAATTCATTATATACCATCTCCCAGAAGCATTTCACCTTTTTACACTCCCACAACATGTGATAATTTTTTTGCTAACTTCACTGGTGTAATGTACCATCTATACATCATTTTCATCACATTCTCTGAGTTGTATCCAATTCTTGGGTGTGGAAGATTCAGTGGGAAAGTAGTGCATCCTCCAACAGAGACAGCCAAAGAAGTTGAAAAAGAGTGTTCCAGGAAACACTGCGCAATCTTTCCCTAGAAGCCTCTTCATGTCCATATGGCCTTCTCTGCAATTCATGTTTGAAGAAAGATTATGGGCAAGGTCTTATAGATAGCCTTGCTTCCACCTTCTATTCCCACCCCTACTAGTCCCTTGAGCTCATTCCACAGAATTCCACTGAAATGTTTTTTGCAATGCTCTTTATTTTTTCTCTGGAAACCCTTGTATGGCAGATTTGCTGGTTTTCTGCTTATTGGTCCACAATTATCCAGTTACCATGCATGCAGCATGGATTGACGAGACATGAGTGAAAATCCAGATACGGAGATGTCTTCTCCGACTTTCTAAATAAGAGGAAGGGCTGGAGATGGGGGAAAGATACATAGACCAGCAGTGTAAAGTGTGGGAATGTTGTAGATAGTAGGAGAGGATATATTGATTAAATATTATCCTTCCTCACTCACGCTAGTGAGCTAGTAGCAGAGCACATTCCCTTGCATGTTGCTGGAAGCTAGTTGCTGGATTCCTTAGAACCATTTGAGTTACACAATCCAGCCTGGCTTTTCCAGATTGGATTGTTCCTGGAAAATCCCCTTTAGTTCCCTCTTAGAAACAATAATGACGCAGCAGTCTTCTTTTAAAAGTAATGATAAGGTTTACTTACACTCAGCTCACAGTATGATCCTGAAGGCAGGCTTCATCTTGTAGTTACAGTTACAGAGAAAAGTGTGGGCTCATCCTCTTGTGAGGGATAAGCCTGTGTACTGCTGGCTGAGAGACAGCACACAGCAAAAGGCATCAACAGAGGCAAGAGAGAGATGGCTGCGTGACTAGCCCCTTTATAGGGTCTGCCAGGGTCACACCCATCTACCTGGTCACACACAGTGGGAGGGTGCTCCAGACCAGGTGTGACAGGAAGTCCTCCTGGCTGAGGCAACATTCCCCTGTGTGTCCACTCTGGGCACACATTTGATGTTACATCGCACATAGAGAAGGCTTCAATTTCAACTCTTGACATGTCTTGTCTAAAAGAATATTAGGGAACAGGGTTCAGTGGTGACTGGGGCCTATTGAAACTGGTGGGGCGGAAAGCAGAGAATCCAACAGAGCCAATGACAGGCAGAGCCAGCTAATGCTAATTTTGAACTTACTTTCCAGCCCCCCAACTAAGACTAGGGAGGAGGAAGCTGAGAGCCAGAGCTATCCCTGACTGGATGTAAGAACACTGCTATACCAATGGGCAGGTTGTGCCAGTCAAATACAGTCTGGGCTTTTTCTTCAGCCAAAACTCACCAGAACTCAGTTTCAGCACCCCTCAGGTGGGTGCCATTGCCATTATAAGAGAACAAGGGAAGCGTTCATGGTGAGTTCCAGCACCTCTTTTTCTAGGAAAATAGCACTAAATACAGTAACTTATGTGGGGGTTACATTCCAGGGATTGTGCCTAAAGCCAACATTGCAGATAGTCAAAGCCCGTTGGGTTCCACGGTGGGTGGGATTGCCAAAGTCATTCCCCCTCCCCCCAAAAAACCCTCCTTTATGACCCTTTAAAATGTTATTTTATTTATTTGCCACATGCATGAAGCTGAATGCGCACAACTTAAATGTGCGTAAGTTGCAGGCTTACTGTATATAAAACTGGCTGGGTATATACAGTGGTACCTCGGGTTACATACACTTCAGGTTACAGATGCTTCAGGTTACAGACTCTGCTAACCCAGAAATAGTACCTTGGGTTAAGAACTTTGCTTCAGAATGAGAACAGAAATCGTGCTCCGGCGGCATGGCGGCAGCAGGAGGCCCCATTAGCTAAAGTGGTGCTTCAGGTTAAGAACAGTTTCAGGTTAAGTACGGACCTCCGGAACGAATTAAGTACTTAACCCGAGGTACCACAGTAATATATTGGGGGAGTGGTGAGTGGGGCATGATGTTTTTAAAGTAGCTGCAGCCATATAATGCATTTATCCCTGACCTCAACTTTCAAAACATATAAGGAGTCATGAAATCATATATATGATTAATTTTAAAATACAAAATTATAAAACATACCACACAATTTATCACAAATACATTCTTATTGGACTTCCATCAGCTCCTCTGATAGTTCTCCGTCTTAGTCACTTCTTACGCATTTCCTAACTTAATATTGCCTTATATTAATAACATATCCTATCTCTGGTCGTCGCAAATACTTTTCAAATAGTCTGTAAATTTACTCCAGTCCTCAGTGAACTTCTGGTCCCGCCGGTTTCGGATCCTTCCTGTTAATTTGTCAAGTTCCGCATAGTCCATTAATTTCATTCTCCATTCTTCCATCGTTGGTAATTCTCCTTGTTTCCATTTTTGGGCCAATAATATTCTTGCTGCTGTTACTGCATATTAAAAAAAGCTTACATTCCTTTTGATTTATATCACTTCCCACAATGCCTAAGAGAAATGCTTCTGGTTTCTTTATAAATGTATATTTCAACATATTTTTTTTTAATTCATTATATACCATCTCCCAGAAGCATTTCACCTTTTTACACTCCCACCACATGTGATAATTTTTTTGCTAACTTCACTGGTGTAATGTACCATCTATACATCATTTTCATCACATTCTCTGAGTTGTATCCAATTCTTGGGTGTGGAAGATTCAGTGGGAAAGTAGTGTATCCTCCAACAGAGACAGCCAAAGAAGTTGAAAAAGAGTGTTCCAGGAAACACTGCGCAATCTTTCCCTAGAAGCCTCTTCATGTCCATATGGCCTTCTCTGCAATCTTCATGTTTGAAGAAAGATTATGGGCAAGGTCTTATAGATAGCCTTGCTTCCACCTTCTATTCCCACCCCTACTAGTCCCTTGAGCTCATTCCACAGAATTCCACTGAAATGTTTTTTGCAATGCTCTTTATTTTTTCTCTGGAAACTCTAGTATGGCAGATTTGCTGGTTTTCTGCTTATTGGTCCACAATTATCCAGTTACCATGCATGCAGCATGGATTGACAAGACATGAGTGAAAATACAGATACTGAGATGTCTTCTCCGACTTTCTAAATAAGAGGAAGGGCTGGAGATGGGGGAAAGATACATAGACCAGCAGTGTAAAGTGTGGGAATGTTGTAGATAGTAGGAGAGGATATATTGATTAAATATTATCCTTCCTCACTCACGCTAGTGAGCTAGTAGCAGAGCACATTCCCTTGCATGTTGCTGGAAGCTAGTTGCTGGATTCCTTAGAACCATTTGAGTTACACAATCCAGCCTGGCTTTTCCAGATTGGATTGTTCCTGGAAAATCCCCTTTAGTTCCCTCTTAGAAACAATAATGACGCAGCGGTCTTCTTTTAAAAGTAATGATAAGGTTTACTTACACTCAGCTCACAGTATGATCCTGAAGGCAGGCTTCATCTTGTAGTTACAGTTACAGAGAAAAGTGTGGGCTCATCCTCTTGTGAGGGATAAGCCTGTGTGCTGCTGGCTGAGAGACAGCACACAGCAAAAGGCATCAACAGAGGCAAGAGAGAGATGGCTGCGTGACTAGCCCCTTTATAGGGTCTGCCAGGGTCACACCCATCTACCTGGTCACACACAGGGGGAGGGTGCTCCAGACCAGGTGTGACAGGAAGTCCTCCTGGCTGAGGCAACATTCCCCTGTGTGTCCACTCTGGGCACACATTTGATGTTACATCGCACATAGAGAAGGCTTCAATTTCAACTCTTGACATGTCTTGTCTAAAAGAATATTAGGTGTCAGGGTTTCAGGGACAGAGAGCGAGGGGGAGGGGTCCCAGGGTGACGAGGAAGAGGACGACGATGACCCGAGGTTGTCAGTGAGTCCGTCAAGTGAATCCGAGGATTCCCAAAAGGGAGCCCCCCTGGTCAAGCCAAGGGGCAGTAGAGAGGGAAGCAGTCAGAAGCAGGGGAACGAAGAGGGAATCCCCAGTGGGGGTTGGAGATCGGGACCGGCCTCTCCGTCGGAACGGAGTGAAGGGGGTGGAGTTACCAGTGTGTCAGAAGGAGCAGAACAGGGAGCAGAGAGGGGAAGGAGTTCGGAGCAGAACGTCCTGCCGGAAGGGGAGGAGTGTAGTACCGAGAGTAGCGTAACGGTCGAAAGGAAGGTCAGAGGCAACGTACACGCGCCAAGTTCAAATGTGGAGGCGCGCGGAAATGAGGAGAGCCCTGAGGAGGAGCCTGGTCCCAAAGCACGAAGGAGGGGGGAGCAGGCGTCAGAAGACTCAGCCTCGGGGGAGTCCCAAAGGGAGGGAGCACAGGGGGGCAGGAAGACCCTGCGGAAAAGGAAGGAGAGGAAAAGGTGGAGCAGTACAAGCCTCTTAAGCTGGTGCAGGGGCGGGACTGACTCAGAGGGGACTTCAAACATCTAAGGGTAACAGATGCTGAGCCACGGAGCTTGGATGTAACGACAACAATGTTCTTCAATAAAACCTTTTGTATATAACTTGGACTGGATTTTGGTCTCTTGTGAGCTGGGACCTCGGGTGGCTCTGACAGTAAGTCCCCTCACAAAGAACGCAAAATTTTTTTTTGCAAAGCTCACAAACGGTGACAGCCATGAGTGCGGAGGATCAGCTGACAGCACTGCGAACTACAGTTTCCGAACTCACCGCTGCAGTCCTTGCGTCTCAGAAGAAGCATGACGAAATGGAGAAGCGCTGCCAGGACCTGCAAACAAGGTGGGAGCGTGCAAACAGGGAAGGGTTCCCAGGGTCCAGATCAGAGGGCATTGGACTTGGAAGGCGGGGGGGCAGCCTAGTCACCCACTTCGATGGGAACCTGAAGCACTACCCCAGTTTCAGAGCAGACGTTTTGTATGCATTACACTTGCTTCGTCATGACTTTAAAGATGAGGAGGAGAAAGTGGGGTTTATTGTTTCTCACTTGCATGGGCCGGCCAGAGACTGGTTGCGCAATTTGTGGCGTGAAGATGGCCCTGCCCGCCGCGATTCTGATGAATTCATTAAAGCGATGGATGCCTGCTTCCAGTCAACCGTAGATTTGGATCTTGCACGCAGGGAGATATTTGGACTGAGGCAAGGCAAAGCCACTGTGCGTCAGTACCATTCCAGATTTTTTGCTTTACTGACTGCATTACGCTGGGAAAAAGACTGCACACCTGTGAGGGATTTGTTCTGGGAGGGTCTCAGCGGTCCCATAAAGGACGAACTTGCCAGGGGAGACAGACCTCAGACCCTGGAGCAGGTGGTGCAGAGGGCGCTGGCGATTGGGATACGTCACGAGGGACGTCCTTGGCACAATGAGGAAGAACGTCAGGTGCGTCCACCAGCGAGGACGTCTTCTTTCATCCCCAGGGAGTTCAGTCAGTCACATCCCTCGCCGCTGGGGAGGCAGGGGGAGGAGCCGATGGAACTTGGTGGTGCTAAGGCTCAAGCAACAGCCAGAGCCCCAGTTTCCGGTGCAGTAAAGGCGAAGCCTCCTAGAGGGACCAGGAAGTGTTACATCTGCGACAGTGCACTGCACATGGCGAAAGAGTGCCCCCAGAGGCTCCAGAAACACACTGCAGCTTTAGCGACGGTAGCTGCAGAAGTGATCCAGGAAGAGGAACCTCAGGGAAACGACAATGCCTGGCTGCAAGCAGAATTGCTGGGGCTCAGCCAGGCGAATCTGTAGAACAGTCCCCAGCATCTTTGCAACCCACAGACCCTTTACCACCCAAGCCAGCGGTGCAGCTCACTGCAACACTTCAGTTGCCAAATGGGACCACCCTAGAAGTGCCCCTCACGATCGATTCGGGGAGCAATGCCGATTTCGTGGGGATGCAATTCGTCAAACAGCATCGCATAGCGCTTCTGCCCGCCACAACGCCTCTGAACGTAGTCACAGTGGATGGCAGGAAATTGCTAGGAGGGCAAGTTGTGCAACAGACACCTCCCATGGTAATGCGGATAGGAGATCACCGAGAAGTCATTAGCTTCAATGTCACCCAACTGTCTGACACGCCTATAGTATTAGGCATGAGTTGGCTGGAGAAACACAGTCCTGCTGTAGCGTGGTACCAACGCCAGATCACCTTTTGCTCATCGTACTGTGCTCAAAATTGCATCCAGTCCTGCCAGGAGGAGGGGGCTGAGCACCAGCTGCGACTTGGCATGGTGCAGGCAGTACCTAGCAAGTACGAAGGGTTCCTGGAGGTTTTCTGCGAGAAGGAAGCTGACCAGTTGCCGCCCCACAGACCTTATGATTGTGCCATCGACCTGGTGCCGGGGGCGCAGTTGCCGACTGCAAAACTGTATTCCATGTCTGAGGACGAGATGCAAGAGCTCAGGGAGTTCATAGAGCACAATTTGAAGCGTGGATTCATCCGGGAATCGAAAGCAGTGGGGGGCAGTCCTGTGTTCTTTGTAAAGAAGAAAAACACGTCCCAAAAAAGACTCATTGTGGATTACAGGTTCATAAACAGTATGACCAAGCCCAAGGCCTTCCCCATGCCCAAGATAGATGATCTCCTAGCAACCGTGAGGAAGGGGAAGATCTTCACCAAATTGGATCTGCGTGGAGCGTATAACCTCATACGCATCCGGGAGGGCGATGAGTGGAAAACGGCCATGTTCACGCCTCTGGGCACGTATGAATACAGAGTTATGCCGTTTGGTCTCCAAAATGGATCTCACGTATTCCAAGCCTTTATGCATCACGTGCTAGCGGGACTCCTCTACAAGAAATGTGTGTGTTTCCTCGACGACATCCTGATCTTTTCGGAGACGGAAGAGGCCCACGAGAGGGACGTAAAGGAAGTCCTGCAAAGACTACGAGAGAACAGGCTCTACGCCAAGTTAGAGAAGTGCCAGTTTGATGTGACGGAGGTGGATTTCCTGGGCTACAAGCTGTCCGACAAGGGGCTGGCCATGGACAGCGTCAAGGTCCGCGCGGTGTTGGACTGGAAGAGCCCACGCAATCGGAAGGAAGTCCAGAGATTCGTCGGCTTCGCCAACTTCTACCGCAAATTCATCAGAGGTTTTGCAAAGGAGACAGCAGCGATCACGGACACTCTGAGTTCCAAGAAGAAGAGGTTCGTGTGGACGGAACAGGCAGAGCGCTCTTTTCGGAAGCTTAAAAGCCTTTTCGCCTCCGAGGAGCAACTGCTGCACGTGAATCCAGGCAGGCCCATGCGAGTGGAGACCGACGCGTCAGACAGGGCGGTTGGAGCTGTACTCCTGCAAGAAGATCCACATGGAAACTGGAGACCCGGTGCCTTTTACTCCCGAAAGCTCAGCAAGGCGGAGCAAAACTACACCATATGGGACAGGGAGCTGTTAGCCATTCACGCAGCTTTCAAAGCGTGGCGACATTTCCTCATAGGAGCCAAGCACACAGTACAGGTCCGCACGGATCACAAAAACCTAGAGTATTGGCGCACGGCGAAGCTCCAAAGCCAGAGACACATGCGCTGGGCGGAATTCTTCGCGGATTTCGACTTTCAGATAGAGTACATCCCAGGAGATTCCAACGTTATAGCCGATGCGCTATCCAGGAAACCGCAATATCTCGACGAAGCGGCGCCAGTAGCAGCCAAGCACATTTTCGCACCGCAGGCGTGGTCGTGCGCTGCCATCGCAGTAGATCTGGACGCGGTGCGACGCGCGTTGCAAGTGGATCAGTTCGCACAGTCCAAAATGGAGGAGTTGCGCAGAGGTGTGCAGAGTGGAGAAGAGTTCCAACTGCGCGACGGACTGCTAACTCGCAAAGGTGCCCTCTACGTGCCAAGCGACGAGCTTCGCGCAAAGGTTCTGCAGCAGTTGCACGACGCCCCCAGTGCTGGCCACTTCGGTAAGGAGAAGACAATAGAACTGGTGGCAAGGGACTTTTGGTGGCCCCGGATGCGCGGAGAGGTAGCGGATTACGTCGCCAGGTGTGACACTTGTCAGAGGTTCAAGCCAGTACACCAGAAGCCAGCGGGGCTGTTGGAACCGCTGGAAACGCCACAGCAACCGTGGGAGAGGGTAGCCCTGGACTTCGTTACTGACCTGCCCAGCTCCAGAGGGAAGACAGCGGTACTGGTGATTGTGGACCTGTTCACCAAGATGGTGCACTTCATTCCGTGCGCAAAGGTGGCGACGGCGGAGCAGACTGCCAAACTCTTCATTGATCACGTGTTCAAGGTGCATGGGCTGCCGCAGTCCATCCTGTCCGACAGGGGGCGCCAGTTTGTTTCCAATTTTTGGCAGAAACTTTTAGGTATCCTGAACGTCAAGATCAACCTTACGTCGGCGAGACACCCACAGACCAACGGCCAAGCTGAGAGGGTCAACGCGATCATGCAGCAGTACCTGAGATGTTACGCCAATCAGCGACCCGCAGCTTGGGTGGACTACCTGCCGATGGCAGAGTTTGCCTATAACAACACGAAGCACGTGTCCACGGGGGTGACGCCGTTCTTCGCGAACAACGGTCGGCATCCCAGAACCTTCCCGGGGTTCGGGGCACCGAGAGAGGGGGTGCCGCAAGAAGCCGACCAGTTTGCAGCGGAGCTGCAGGAGGTGCACGAAGAGTTGCGGAGACATTTGGAGCTGGCCAAGCAAGCATATAAGGTGCAGGCAGACAAAAACAGGAGAGCGGGGGAGGAGATCCAGGTGGGGGACTGGGTGTGGTTAGCCGCCCAAGCCATGCCAGCCAAGTCGTTGGCCAAGAAGAAGCTAGGGCACAGGCAGTTAGGGCCGTACCAAGTGGAGGCTAAGATCAACCCTGTAGCCTTTCGACTAGCCCTCCCCGAAGGTTCCAGAGTGCATCCGGTATTTCATAGGTCGGTGCTCACCCCCTACAAGGCACCGCACAGGTTTCAGGAGTCTGAAACAGTCCCGCAACTACACACTAAGTCACAGGAGAGGGAGAGGGCGCCTAGGGCCGAACCACTCAACGAGGTCACAGAAATCCTGGACTCGAGATGGGGGGAAGAGGGGGTAGAATACTTTCTAGCCACAGAGGGCACTCCAGCCAGTGCCAACGGTTGGGTGCCAGGCTACGCTTTAGACGAACCTCTTCTAAAAGACGAGTTCCATGCCCTTTTCCCGCATAGACCCATGCCAGCCGAGTACTTTGATGACTGGCTCTTTACGCCCACACTCTCAGGCAGTACTTTCCGGGGTTTTTCTTCAGCCGAGGAGAGAACGCCAGAATCTAGCCCGCCCAGGGGATCGTGCTCAGGGGTGGACACAGAAACCTCCTATTGGTGGGACGAGCAACCAGAGGAGGACTGGCGCAGGAAATGGCTGACGGGACCTTGGCCGGCAGCACCAGACGAGGTACCAATGGAAGAGGGAGAAGAGAACACTTTGGGTCAAGAACCCGAATTCGAACACTCATACACCGAACTGCAAGCAGAGGATATGGAGGTACACAACCTGTATCCTGCATCCACCTCCGAAGAGCTGCAGCTCCTACAACCTGCACCCGATGGGCGGGAGGGGGGAAGGGGGGGCTTCGAGGGGGGGATGGATGTCAGGGTTTCAGGGACAGAGAGCGAGGGGGAGGGGTCCCAGGGTGACGAGGAAGAGGACGACGATGACCCGAGGTTGTCAGTGAGTCCGTCAAGTGAATCCGAGGATTCCCAAAAGGGAGCCCCCCTGGTCAAGCCAAGGGGCAGTAGAGAGGGAAGCAGTCAGAAGCAGGGGAACGAAGAGGGAATCCCCAGTGGGGGTTGGAGATCGGGACCGGCCTCTCCGTCGGAACGGAGTGAAGGGGGTGGAGTTACCAGTGTGTCAGAAGGAGCAGAACAGGGAGCAGAGAGGGGAAGGAGTTCGGAGCAGAACGTCCTGCCGGAAGGGGAGGAGTGTAGTACCGAGAGTAGCGTAACGGTCGAAAGGAAGGTCAGAGGCAACGTACACGCGCCAAGTTCAAATGTGGAGGCGCGCGGAAATGAGGAGAGCCCTGAGGAGGAGCCTGGTCCCAAAGTACGAAGGAGGGGGGAGCAGGCGTCAGAAGACTCAGCCTCGGGGGAGTCCCAAAGGGAGGGAGCACAGGGGGGCAGGAAGACCCTGCGGAAAAGGAAGGAGAGGAAAAGGTGGAGCAGTACAAGCCTCTTAAGCTGGTGCAGGGGCGGGACTGACTCAGAGGGGACTTCAAACATCTAAGGGTAACAGATGCTGAGCCACGGAGCTTGGATGTAACGACAACAATGTTCTTCAATAAAACCTTTTGTATATAACTTGGACTGGATTTTGGTCTCTTGTGAGCTGGGACCTCGGGTGGCTCTGACATTAGGGAACAGGGTTCAGTGGTGACTGGGGCCTATTGAAACTGGTGGGGCGGAAAGCAGAGAATCCAACAGAGCCAATGACAGGCAGAGCCAGCTAATGCTAATTTTGACCTCACTTTCCAGCCCCCCCCCCCAACTGAGACTAGGGAGGAGGAAGCTGAGAGCCAGAGCTATCCCTGACTGGATGTAAGAATACTGCTATACCAATGGGCAGGTTGTGCCAGTCAAATACAGTCTGGGCTTTTTCTTCAGCCAAAACTCACCAGAACTCAGTTTCAGCACCCCTCAGGTGGGTGCCATTGCCATTATAAGAGAACAAGGGAAGCGTTCATGGTGAGTTCCAGCACCTCTTTTTCTAGGAAAATAGCACTAAATACAGTAACTTATGTGGGGGTTACATTCCAGGGATTGTGCCTAAAGCCAACATTGCAGATAGTCAAAGCCCGTTGGGTTCCACGGTGGGTGGGATTGCCAAAGTCATTCCCCCTCCCCCCAAAAAACCCTCCTTTATGACCCTTTAAAATGTTATTTTATTTATTTGCCACATGCATGAAGCTGAATGCGCACAACTTAAATGTGCGTAAGTTGCAGGCTTACTGTATATAAAACTGGCTGGGTATATACAGTGGTACCTCGGGTTACATACACTTCAGGTTACAGATGCTTCAGGTTACAGACTCCGCTAACCCAGAAATAGTACCTCGGGTTAAGAACTTTGCTTCAGGATGAGAACAGAAATCGTGCTCCGGCGGCATGGCGGCAGCAGGAGGCCCCATTAGCTAAAGTGGTGCTTCAGGTTAAGAACAGTTTCAGGTTAAGTACGGACCTCCGGAACGAATTAAGTACTTAACCCGAGGTACCACTGTAATATATTGGGGGAGTGGTGAGTGGGGCATGATGTTTTTAAAGTAGCTGCAGCCATATAATGCATTTATCCCTGACCTCAACTTTCAAAACATATAAGGAGTCATGAAAAAGTTTAAGAGACTCTTCTTGTAGCTCATACATCTGCTCCAGAAATTGATAAACAATAGCAATTTAATACAGTGCTTGGGAAAGGTGTTAATATGCAGTTAAGAAGTTTATTGCATGTTTATTTGGAAATCCCCAGGGTATTCCAGGAAAGTGTAAACCGGATTGCAGCCTTGAATAACTGACAAATTTAAACTTACAAGGAAAAGGAGACAAGCCATTCCTTTGCAATGTCAACTCATCTCCCATGAGCCCACATTTCTGTAGACATGTAAAAACTGCAGCAAGAGGTATAAGTTTCCCACACTTCCTGTCTATCCCCTCTACACAAGTTCAAACACCTAAAGCTTTTATAAATTGGGTCTTTGTAGAGGCTCTGTTATGTAACTTTGGTGTAGAAAATTAAGTGGAATTTCAAATTTGAAACAGTCCCTTAATGCTGTTACTTCCAATGGATTTGAAAAGCTAATTTACAGTGATAAATTTCTAGCCACTGCCTCGAGTGGCTCCAGGGAGCGTGGCTATAAATTAGCATGGTTAAGTGAGCAGGTCCTTTTGCTCTGAAACAAACAGTGCTGTGGTACATAAAGGATTTGGGGCAGATATGGTAATTGAGCTGTCTGTGAGGCCTCTGCAGATAAGTGGGAAAGGGAAAGATTGAGGATGCATCTGATAGCCCAAAGGTTTAAAGGAAATTAGATGTATATGAATTTGTTACTGTTTAAAAAAACACAAACCAATGTTAGATGAATAGTTTGCCTGAGCAGCTTTGTGCCAACTGTGGCAGACCTATGCACACTGCACACTGAACACAGGGACTTACTTCCGAGTAAGCATGCTTCATCACAACATTGCACCAGGTTTAAACATACACTCAGGGACCTCAGGGCAACTCACTTACTGAGCATCCATTCTGACTGGTTTTCAGGGAGGTTAGACAACACTGACTTCACTGAACAGCCATTCTGGCTGGTTGTGGGAAAGTTAGATGACACTGAGTTAAGCAAGTTCCTTGTCGCTTTCCTTTTTGCCCAAAAGTCTGTATTGGGGTTTATTGCGCCAGACCTCCCAGTTGACTGCAATTGTGCAACATGCATTTGCTGCAATCTGATTGAATTACATGAGGAAATAGCAGCGATATAGAACAGTCTCTCTAATCTAACCTGAAAGAAGCTAGGGCTGAAACGGACGTGATGCTGAAAGAAAGATCTCACCCTCTTATCAGGGTTGCTGGTTTTGACTGGAGCAACAGCCATGAGGGAGGTGTGGGGTGGGGTTCGTTCTTTTCCCCATTGTAAAGTGCTCCCCGCCAAATCTGCTATTAAACCTGCTATGGGAGAAAAGGGTAACTTTATATCCCTCCCCCAAGTTGGTCTAAGAGCAACTGGGGGAATTCAGATCAGGGGGAAAGGGTTACACATCACCTCCCTCAGCACCATGACTCTCCTAAAAATCAAACCCTCCCACATCTCATTTGAAGTATAGAGCGGAAAAACCGGAAGATCTTATCACAGCTCTCTCTCGCATCAAAATCTGTTTTGGCTCTGAGTCATATTTTGGAGGGGAAATCCAGAGGATTTAAACTATTACTTCCCCCCATTCACTAACTAACGGCATTAAGTGTTTTCCTTTGCAGTAGTTGGTTACACACAGATCTTTGAGGACTGTCAGTAGCAGTTAATCTTATTCTGGGGGAGTCCTTTTATCACCTCATATCGTGCTTTGCTTTTAATTATTTTGTTTTTTGTTTGTAGTATTGTATTATTTCATAACCTCCAACATTTATCTGATGAAAATAGGGACACCTTATAAAATAAAATAAAATAAAATAAAATAAAATAAAATAAAATAAAATAAAATAAAATAATAATAATAATAATAATAATAATAATAATAATAATAATATACCCCAACCATCTGACTGGGTTTGCCCTAGGTGGCTTCCAACATATATAAAAACATAATAAAACATTAAAGAAACTTGCTATACAGCGCTGCCTTCCAAGGTGTTCTGAACGTTGCATAGTCACTTATCTCCTTGGCTCAGTGGGGCCACATAACTCCATACCCTCCCTCATTTCTCCAATAGCTAATACAGTAACAGGCAAATATAGCGGATAGTTAAGTTTTCACTGTCATAAACTCTGACCTTGATCGTTCCAAGCATGGAGATCCACTGACACTGCAATGTAAATGCATTTGCTAAGTCTATACCTTGCCAAGGTTCTGGTATAAACAAGAAAAGCTTTGGATTTCATACCATACTCAGGCCATGCAATATGTCATCATAATCCTCATAACCACCTTTCAGGAGGGGGTGAACATTTAGGGAGCAACCTGTGTCCTCTAATGAACAATGAACAGTCAAGACTTCTCAACAAAGATGTGAATTTGGGCATTTCATGGATTGGCTTAAGGTTGCAATTCAATGCACGCTTCTCTGGGAGTAAGCCCCCAATTGAATGCTGTAGGACTTACAGTATTTCTGAGTAAACGTCTCAACTGTGGTGTTGACGTTCTGATTTAATGGGAACCTAGAGTCGGAGAACGGAAACTTGTACAAGTCATCTGAACCCAAGGTGTGCTCAAGAAAGCTGGCACTGCTGGGCATTATTTATATATATATATATATATATATATATGAAAGGAAGAGGAGCAGGTTTGCTCAAGTGTGTTGCAGGTAGAAATGCTGTTTGTAATGAAATGAGAGCAGTAGCTTACTTGCTCGAATTAACAAATAAGAAAGTTTTGAGAATTTAAATTCTAGATTAAAATTGATTACGTAATTGAGAAGGGGATTGTAACCAAAACACTGGAGCCTAATTGGAATAGTAGAGTGCCTGGTATCTGGTGGGCAATCTCATTCTTTATTTCCACCAAAGCACTTGTCAGGAGAGCTATGAGATTCAGGTGAGGCTCAGATGCCTTGTTAATCCCAGCAGGTATATAAAAGGAAGACCTGGCCTGCCCAGGTCACAAAAAGTTTACAAGGTTCAGTTATTGCAAAAGTTTTTCAGTGTTAATTTTATGCATTTTTAAAAATCACCTTGGTATTTAACAATAATATCTTATGTTCTTTAAAGGAGAAATTGTGAATTGCAGAATTTTAAATACCTGTCATCATCCTTGGCTTGGCTTCACTCAGTTTTGTTTATAAGACTCTTCCATTATCTTCTAGTTGTGAGGGTGGGGGATGGGGAGGGGCCTCACAAGAGAGTAGCCTATGGCCTTTCTTCATCTAAATCCGGCCCTACTGTCCATGCTGGAATATTAAGGAACAATAGGCTATACTAGGACTGATGAACAACCAGCCCACATATCAATCTATGGTGTTTAGTTCAATGACCTGTTTCTCTGTAATCTGTTTTTTTGAGGACTTTTGAAATAATAATGATTGCAATTAGACAAGCTCCTTGTTGTTGTTGTTTTATTGCATGTCATTATTTATCTTCATTTCAGCTTGCGAAAACCTACCCATGTCACCTTAGATTGTTCTCTTCTCAGATTTCGAATAATGAGGATTTATATTACCCTTTCCCATTCTTATATGCAAAAACTGCCTGCCCACACACTTCCTGCATGCCCTTCGTCCTACGCATAAGATTTATTAATGCCTGTTAACAATGGAAGCTGTTAAGTGCAGGCTTTAAAACAACCATTTTAAGTTGGGTCAAAATACCCATGGCTTCTAGCAGAATGAATTTACTATCTTCTGCATAAATGGAACACCGTCCCATCAGATGTCAAGGAAATAAACAACTAATTGACTTTTAGAGGACACCTGAGGGCAGCCCTGTTTAGGGAACTTTTTAATGTTTGATTTTTTTATCATGTTTTTAGTATTCTGTTGGAAGCAGTCCAGAGTGGCTGGGGAAACCCAGCCAGATGGACTGGGTATTATTATTATTATTATTATTATTATTATTATTATTATTATTTCAGAGGGAAAGAGCCGAGAGTTTCTAAAGGGAGTTAACAGAAATTGAAGAGAGGCAGCTTTGGACAGGAGCTACTGCGATCAGAAGATCTTCTACAGTATCATGCATGAATTTAAATACCCGAATAGGGCCAGGAAAGAAGATAAGCACCCTGGGAAGACAGGGTCTTAATTGTGCATTAAATCCTATATTTGAGAAGTCAGCAAGGGAAAGGTATCCAGAGGGCGAAAAACCCATCACATTTAAGGTTATATATATATGGCCATTTTTCAGCTAGAACTCACCAGATCTCAGTTCTGGCACCTCTCAGGAGGGGGGCGGGGTGCAGTGCCACTACAGTCGTACCTTGGATCCCGAATGCCTTGAAAGTCTAATGTTTTGGCTCCCAAACGCTGCAAACCTGGAAGTGAGTGTTCTGGTTTGCAAATGATATTTGGAACCCGATTGTCTGATGCGCCTTCCGCGCCTTCCAATTGGCTGCAAGAGCTTCCTGCAGCCAATCAGAAGCCACACCTTGGTTTCCGAACGTTTTGGAAGTCGAATGGATTCTGTTCAACTTCTGAGGTACTGTACGACTGTATAAGAGAACAAGCATTCATGGTGAGTTCCAGAACCTCTTTTTTCTAGAAAAATAGCACTGTGTGTGTGTGTGTGTGTGCGTGTGTGTGTGTGTGTGTGTGTGTGTGTGTAGGGAGAAAGGGGAGTTCTTTTCTTTTTGTCACCACTGCAGAATCAAACCATCAACCAGAGAAACAACACACAAATATATTCGCTTGGATATGGCCGGGATAAATTAATGGACGTTGCCTAAGGACCCAGATGCACCTCTTGGGAGTTCCTTTCATTCAGCTGGACCTTGAGAAGGGGGGGGGAAAGCACAGCGAGTTAAAGACATATAGATGTTTTCAAGCAGCGAAACAAAGAAATCAATACGAGAGGGTCCTAAGGGCTTTGTTCCGGGTAAATTCTGAACATACTTGGTTTTTGTCAAACCAGCATGCTAAGCACCGGGTGGCCTCTGGTATATTTGATGAAATGGTGCTGATTTGTCAGCAGATTGCCCAGTTCTTTTAAATACTGCCTTAGGAGCCTCCGAATGGGATCAGGATTGTAACACTAGGGGAGGGGGAATAAACCTTTTCCTCTGAGCCAGGTTGCCTGTCAGCCCCCTCCCGCTTACAGTTTGTCCCAGGAAGGAAAAGTACCCAATTTTTTCTCCACAGGGCAACCAGCACCTTGGCATTTAGATGGGGATAACTGTAGAGGGGGGTGGGGAATAGTCAAGCCCCTACTCCAGTGCTGTGGTTCTGATCCAGTTATAAAACACTAGCTGCTGTTTTCTTTTTTTTAATTACTTTTCAGAAACAAAACAGAACACATAGCTTAGTTGGTAGAGCATGAGACTCTTGTAGTCTCATGTTGTGGGTTCGAGTCCTGTTGGGCAAAAGATTCCTGCATTGGACTAGAGGACCCTCAGGGTCCCTTGCAACTCTACCATTCTACGATTCTACCTTAAAACACCAAAGAGGTTTGATATAATTCTACGATTCTACAATTCTATATATAACAACTAAAATGAAGATTATACCATTCAATTCCCGGAGGGGGGAGGGAGTGGCGAGGAAGCAAAACCAAGCCAGATCATTGTTGTTGTTTAGTTGTTTAGTCGTGTCCGACTCTTTGTGACCTCATGGACCAGAGCACGCCAGGCACTTCTGTCTTCCACTGCCTCCCACAGTTTGGTCAAATTCATGCTGGTAGCTTCAAGAACACTATCCAACCATCTTGTCCTCTGTCATCCCCTTCTCCTTGTGCCCTCCATCTTTCCCAACATCAGGGTCTTTTCCAGAGAGTCTTCTCTTCTCATGAGGTGGCCAAAGTACTGGAGCCTCAGCTTCACGATCAGTCCTTCCAGTGAGCACTCAGGGCTGATTTCCTTAAGAATGGACAGGTTTTATCTTCTTGCAGTCCATGGGACTCTCAAGAGTCTCCTCCAGCACCATAATTCAAAAGCATCAATTCTTCGGCGCTCAGCCTTCTTTATGGTCCAGCTCTCACTTCCGTACATCACTACTGGGAAAACCATGGCTTTAACTATACGGAGCCAGATCACAGAATTTGTCATAGAAGCATCTTTGCATAAAACTCCATGAGTGGCAGGTGGTCTATATCCATGTTCCTTCACTGAAGGGTAAGAAATAAAACTTGACCAAAGGGCATAAAACTTGTCTCACTGTTTACCTTCTCTACATCCTTGTATGTGTCCAGTCATTTTTTCCATAAGACCCAAATTCCAGTGATCTGGAAGCGGTGAGATCTGTATTCAAGAGTTTGGCTGTTGTAATCTTAACAGCGGTTGTAAGGTGAATGATAAGTTCTTTGTGACTAAGGGCCTGAGCTTCCAAGTTTAAAATGGAGAGAAGTACAGTGGTAACTCGGGTTACAGACGCTTCAGGTTACAGACGCTTCAGTTTACAGACTCCGCTAACCCAGAAATAGTTCCTCGGGTTAAGAACTTTGCTTCAGGATGAGAACAGAAATCGTGCTACGGCGGCACGGCGGCAGCAGGAGGCCCCATTAGCTAAAGAGGTGCTTCAGGTTAAGAACAGTTTCAGGCTAAGAACAGACCTCCGGAACGAATTAAGTACTTAACCCGAGGTACCACTGTACAATTTTAGGGTCAGGCAATCATGCTTTAGTTTGTTCTCATGCCTGCTTCCTGAAAAACTATGAACACGAATTTATATATGGGTTTAAAAAGCACAACGGTCGGCAGGGTTGAATCCCCGCGGCGGGGTGCGCTCCCGTCGTTTGGTCCCAGCGCCTGCCAACCTAGCAGTTCGAAAGCACCCCCGGGTGCAAGTAGATAAATAGGGACCGCTTACCAGCGGGAAGATAAACGGCGTTCCGTGTGCTGCGCTGGCTCGCCACATGCAGCTCGTCACGCTGGCCACGTGACCCGGAAGTGTCTTCGGACAGCGCTGGCTCCCGGCCTCTAGAGTGAGATGAACGCACAACCCTAGAGTCTGTCAAGACTGGCCCGTACGGGCAGGGGTACCTTTAACATTACTTAAAAAGCACAACATGTGCATAGAAGAACCACAATTTCCGCAGTTTCTCCAACCATTGGCAAGACTGATCTGAGTAATTTTACTTAGCAAAAGAGGATGCATGTACAAGTGGTGTGGAGAACCTTTATTGAGTTTTTGTGAATTCTTGTGGGTATAGATTTAAATGGGGCTTTGTCCCAAATTTGGCTCCATTCAACCTTGTCAAATTCCTCCATTTTGGTGCCCTCATATATATCTAATTCAAAATATAAACAAATAATAAGCCGTAAAATAAATTTTATTTTTTTGAAATGAAACAAAACCTACAGTAAGATGGAAAATAGTGTGTATTTTTCTTTAGTTGTATAAATAATCTTTACTTTTTGTTCAGCTGCACCATATGGGCCATGGTAAATGCAGCCATGGAAAATATCTGTGGTGTGCCCCCCTCCCCATTCCCTTGATTCCCTAAGCATGTGCTTATTTTGCTTAATGGTTAATC
This sequence comes from Podarcis gaigeae, assembly GCF_964106915.1. Lineage (NCBI taxonomy): Eukaryota > Metazoa > Chordata > Lepidosauria > Squamata > Lacertidae > Podarcis > Podarcis gaigeae. The sequence goes on along the minus strand of NC_139677.1, from coordinate 34,444,770 downwards.
CAGCCCTGCAGTGCACAACACTCTGGTCATCTCTTCCACCAGCCCATAATACTGACAAAGATAACTTGCTTGTGAGCAGAGGTACCCCCTTGGAAAAGTTAAGAAAGATTCTTGCCCATTTGCCACTTTTAAAAATTATTTTAAAGATTTGGGGCTATATTTTGGGACATTGACAGCAGCATGCCAGGCAGAAATTCAACTGGTGTATCTTCCATGCATCACCTGGTGAATTTCAACCTGCTGTGCAGCTACTTCCAGTGTTCCTGCTTGTGGGCCAGAGAATGGTGCCTTGGATGCAGGAAGCCGCCAACTCCTTGCGCCTTAAAGAATAACTTATTATATGATCTGCTGACATTTTGTGATTTGGCATAACTGGTCTCCAGGGTATTTTGTTTTGTGCACAATTCCAACCTTGTAGTGGACGAGTGATTTCTCTTTGCAAAGTGTTAGCTAACTAATCTCTTGGGCATCGTGGCTAAACGTCACTTCACACGTTGTGGTTTAATTTCTGCTGACACGCAAAAGCGTTCGGCCAGATTTTTATTTTTAAGGAGCAGATCTAATTTGAAAAGCCCAACTTCCCTTTTCTATGGGAGTCTTTCTGCTCACAGGAAAACCAGCCCTGCAGATCAGTTTTCAACCATCTTTGTTGTACAGTGGGATGGACTCCCTTGGGAGAAGTGGAGTTGGGAAGTTTTTAAGTTTTTAAGCAAAGATTGACTGGCTACATATCAGGGATGAGAATATTTACCGTATTTTATTTATTTCCTAAAATTTAGATATTGCTTGATTTACAAAGTAGTATCTAGGGTAGCCCCATGAAGCAGCCTTACGCGGCAGCCCCATGGGATCGAACCGACGTAGAATCGGATCGCACGTGGTGCGCGGAGTTCCCATGCGCACAGCCACGTTGCGCCCGCCTCAACTTCATATATTTACTTTTTCCGCCTCCGTGGGTTGTTGTTGTTTTTTGAGGGGGGTGAGTAGTGGGATCATCCCCTCGGCCTTGTCAGCCTCCTCCTCCTCCCGCTCCCCCCCCCATCTCTTTCCAGGAAGTTTCCCGGAACCTCCCCCGCGCGCCACGCGGTATGAGTGCAACTTTCTCTTCCCCTCCCCGCGCGCCCCGCCAGCCGACTCCCTCCCGTAAGCAAGAGCCCCTGTTCTTTGCGGCGGAGCGGAAACGAAAGCTAGTATTGGGCTGGTGAGAAACGACGTGCAAAGTAAGACAAGGACTACTTTGTGCGAGTCCTCCTCCTCCTCTTCCTGCAACTCCTCCTCGCCCGGGAGTCACTGGCAAGGCAGCGGGGGGAAGTTTGAAGGAGAGGGAAAGTGGAAGAAGAAGAAGAAAAAAAAGAGAGAGCATCTTCCTAGATTCGGAGGGGAGAGGCAGAAAGAGTGAGATCCCTATTCCAAACAAAAATTTCTAGATGGGAGGGTTCAAGGGAGCTGGAGGGAGGATCCTCACCTCTCTCTTAGCTTGGAGGGGAGGGGAGAAAGAAAATAAGGGCATGAGTAAGTTTTCAGAAAGATGATCACATCTTGCAAAGGAGGGAGAGAGGGCTGGCTGCTGTCTCCATGTGGAAAGTGCGGGAAAAGTTCTAACTTTGCTTTTCTCTCTCTCTCTCTCTCTCTCTCTCTCTGTGTGTGTGTGTGTGTGTTGTGGGTTTTTTTTGGGGGGTGGGGGTGGATTAGACCATGACACAAGGCGGAAGTGGAAGGGAGTTTTCTCCAGAGCAGAAGGAGGAAAAAGAAAGGAAGAAGAGAAGAAGGAAGAAGAAGAAAGATGCAGGCAAGACACGGAGGGTATGTTCCAACTTGCTGGCACCTTGGCCCGAAGCGGAGAACCCCCCTGCTCCCCCAGCCGACAACAGGCTGAAGACCACCAAATACACGGCTTTGTCCTTCCTGCCCAAAAACCTCTTTGAGCAGTTCCATCGCCTGGCCAACGTTTACTTCGTCTTCATAGCCCTGCTCAACTTTGTACCGGCTGTCAACGCCTTCCAGCCTGAGCTGGCCTTGGCCCCCGTCCTCTTCATCCTGGCGGTCACCGCGGTCAAGGACTTGTGGGAAGACTACAGCCGGTACCGCTCCGACCAAGAGATCAACCACATGGAGTGCCTGGTCTACTGCAGGTAACTGGAAAGGGGTTTTTTTGTGGTGGGGGGCAGATACTCTGCCTGTTCCTGATGGTGGCGGTAGTGGCATGTAGATGTGGAAAGGCCAGCCCCACATGTGGAGGTTTGTGGCTGCGCTTGTGGGCCCCGCTAGCGGGGAAATTGCGCCAGGAGAAAATAGGGCATTCCGCCGCTACGGGAAATGGAGCTTTAGATATTGTTTTTGATAGTTGAAAAGGTTTCTCGTTCTGAATCTACAGCTGCCCCAACTAACCGTTCTCTGCAACGTGCAGGTGGCCTTACCCGCTTCTGGCTTCCTATTTCCTTTGGCATAATAAAAAAGTGATAAAATAAGAGATTTATTGCGATGACAGTGCTTTTCTCGCCTGGGTGTCTGGCGTCTGCTTAATTTCCTTTTCTTCGCGTTATTTTTTATTCTTGTTTTGTTCCCCTCTCCTGCACACGTGTGTGCCTTGGTCCGCTTTCTATGGAACCGACGTATTATAGGCTTTCTTCCATAAACCGTCTTACTGCGGAAGAGTGGTCCCGCTTGAGGGTTTGGTTGGAGGCTGGAGTAGTTTTGCCTTTTTGTGGTTGTGTGCATGCATGCAAGCTTTTGGTCGAGTTGGCGGGATTTATCCTAGCCAGCAAGCCCAGCGAGGCTTTCTTCTGAGTGAATGGGCTTTGGGTCGCACTGTTTTGACCAGGGTTGAAAAATCCTGTCAAATGTAATGTCTGCACAAACTCGCTATGCAAGCCTTCACTGACCTGGTGGAAAAGGCCTACAGGTCAGTGGCAGGCAGTGTTCAAAATTAGCCAGGCGCCGGGTGCATTTTGGCCCTGGCTTTCGGCTACTTGTGACCAAGTGAAGATGCCTGGGTGCCAGGATAGTGCCTGATATCTCCACGACCTGGAAGTGCATGCTTGGGGATCATTGGATCTGGACTGTTTTCACGCACTTAATACCCCATCCTGTAGCATTCTATTTGTTATATTTTACATGCAGAATCAGAATGAATTTCAGGAACCAAAATGCTTTTTCTGCGCGGCCGGAGCAGGAGCGGTGAACAATGTCATACTTAATCGTTATCACTTGCCTTGCCCCACCCACAGTTGTGAAGAATATACTTAATGTTATGAATGGTCCGTGTCACTGTTAAGAAAAAGAGGTAGGAATAGCCCAGTGTTTATGTGGACTGTCCCTGGATCAAGTGCCTTTTCTTCTTCGAGTTCTCAAAAGTTCTTAACCTAGCTCAAGGTTGTCATCGGAACTAGCCAGATGTTGAACTGAGAATCACATAGTCCATCGTTTGAAAAATAAGACTTTAGAACCGTCTTGCCCCCAAATGGCAACTAGACATCCCATTTTGGCGACTGCAACTGTGATCTAAGGAGCCTTTTGGTACCTAGCTTATATATTTGAGTTTCTAAAACTGGTTGCAGGACGGCTGCTTTGCAGTCAAAACACCCCAGCATTTCCAAGTGACACTGGAAATGTCCCTCATCTGAAACCCTTTAAAAAAAAAAATTAATCATTTTTTCTGAAACCCTTGATAGCTCCTGTCAGTCAATAGAGACCATCCTGAGCTGGACAGACAGAGGTTCTGACTTGGTTTAAGGCAGGTTTCACTGTTCCTAAGTCTCAATGACTCCATGTGCAAGCAGAAAAACAACACTAGATTGCACATTTCCCCAAATGTGTCCTTGACTGCCCTCCTACGTTAGATACCCTCAGCCAGTGACTTGCTTTTATGTGAAATACCTAATGCTCCTAAAATACTTTCCCTGCTAATTTTAGAAATGGGAAAAATCAATTTTCAATCCATCATGAACTCTTAATGTTATTTATGTGCGATTTTCATAGCACTATTTGATTGACTTTAAATTACCTAACCAACTACCATATTATTAAATTGCTGGCGTGCGGGGCGCGGTATAGATCTGTTGTCAGTGCAGTCTCGTGCGAGATGAAATTAACTTTATTCCCGAATAGCAAATGCATTGTTTCGTTCGTACATCTTGGAGATTACTTCTTTGCAGAAAATGGTTATATTTATAGCAGTACAGTAATTCTGCCCTAGTAATTTGAAACCTCATTACAGCAATATGCAGTTAAATCTTCGCTGACCAGACAGAAAAGGATAGAGATTCCTATTTTTCAATTATAGGGTGTACGGCTTAGGGAAATGTGAATTAGCAAAGTTTTGCTGCACTTGCCTCTCTCACTGCCAATTCAGATGTGGGTGTACGTCTCTTGATGCTGTTTTGTTTAATGACTTGTAGGCAAAAGTGTGGACAGAGAAGACTTCTTTGGAAAATGTTGGCCCGGTGCAGACATCACATTCCTGGACCTAAGCAACCATGAGTTATTGAGTTATTGATGCACCATGTGTCTTTGCAGTCCCTTCCCCTTCTTTCCTTTTTGTGCTCTGCCAAATAGAAGACTTCTGAATTTGTTAAACTGTGGTTTACTCTGGTGCCTGAATTAGGGAAACTGTGGTTTGGGCACTCTGTACCAGGGCTGGGCAATATCTGGTTTTCAACATCACAATATATCACCAGCTAAATATCATGATATATCACAATATATGTCTGCAGCAGTGGAGGGCCTTAAAATATAAGGAAATACAGTGGTACCTTGGGTTAAGTACTTACCGTATTTTTCGCTCTATAGGACGCACTTTCCCCCCTCCAAAAATGAAGGGGAAATGTGTGTGCGTCCTATGGAATGGATGCAGGCTTTCGCTGAAGCCTGGAGAGTGAGAGAGGGGTCGGTGTGCACCGACCCCTCTCGCTTTCCAGGCTTCAGGAAGCTATCCGCAAGCGTTCGTGGGAGTTCCCGCCGGGCTCCGAAGGCTTGCGGATAGCAGGCAGCAGCCCAAATCCCGGGGAGCGCAGCGCTGCGCACCCCGGGCTTTGGGCAGCTATCCGCAAGCCTTCGGAGCCCGGCAGGAGTTCCCCCCCAGCCCCAAAGAGCAAAGAAGCCAAGACAGCCAGCAGGATCCATTCCGCTGGCTGTCTTGGCTTCCTCTTTAGCCACGCGCAACCTCTCCAGCCGTGAGAGGCTGCACGCAGCTTTGGCAGAAGCCAAGACAGCCAGTGGGATGGATCCCGCTCGCTGTCTTGGCTTCGTTTTTAGCCGTGGTGCTGGGGCGGAAGAAGCCCGAGCTTCCCCTGACCCCAGCCCCCAGAACAGGTCCAGGAGTGGCGGCGAGATTGCGCACAATCCCCGGGCTTTGGGCTGCAGCCTGCTATCCGCAAGCCTTCGGAGCCCGGCGGGAAGCAGATAGCTTCCTGAAGCCTGGAGAGCAAGAGGGGTCAGTGCGCACCGACCCCTCTCACTCTCCAGGCTTCAGCGAAAGCCTGTATTCGCTCCATAGGACGCACACACATTTCCCCTTCATTTTTAGAGGGAAAAGTGCGTCCTATAGAGCGAAAAATACGGTATTTATTTATTAAAATAGATTCTTAGAGGTTGATAGGAGCTGCCTTCTCCTTAGTTACAAGTAAGTCCAGTGAAGAATAAGGAGAATCGATGGTCCACAAGTAGTCACAAAAAGTCATTAATGGAAAATACTGGTAAATGATTGTCAATTGCATCTGGCTATTTGAACCAGGCTATGGGATTTCCCCCCTTACTCCTCCCACATACACTCCTGAACTTACTTTGTGAACCCAACTTTAGAAAGAGTTGTCTATGCTTTTAAAAACCTACCAGAACTATAGGCGACTCCTAACTTACATGAAAGTTACATTCCAGGGATAGTGGATAAATCCAAAATCATATACTGTATAGTCAAAACACTTTGGGTGCAATGGCGGGTGTGATTGCTAAAGCCCCCCCCCCGACTATCTATCTATCCATCTATATATATATATATATATATATATGTATATATAGCACGTAATACTAAATGTAAGTTAGTTGTGAGTTACCTGTAAAATTCAAGTGGTTTAGCAGGAGAACAAGCGTATGGTCACATTACAACCTTAGTGAAGTTGTTCTGCTAACCCCACCCCACCCGCAAATATCCAGTGCGTTTCATAGCTCCCCCCCCCCCGCTGTTCACATCAGCATGGCTTCATTAGTGTTCCTGTTTGCATATATACACCAGGCGGGCATTATGCCTTTACCCTATGCAGATCTTGTCTAGAGATGAATGGCTTAAAGACTCCAGCTGGAGAGAAGCTCGTCTGAGAAATGGCACACCAAAGAGTAATCTCTAAGAAATTACAGGAGACACTGGGATTTTGAGTCATGTGAACATGGATTAAAAATCGGGGATCAGAAACACAGATAGCTTAGGAGAATTAGCTGGTGAGGCAGTAGGCTAATGGGTATTCCAAGAGAAGGAACTTAGGTTTTATTTCCCTTTTGTAAAAATTCTTGTATGGAAAAGCACAAAGTGCAGTGGCATTTGGCAGCGACAGCAGTAACTCCCAGGCTGTGCAGAAGGATCTATGTTTTTGAACAACGGTAGCAGTCCCTAAAGCAATGCACTGCCCTTCCAACAGTGGTGGGATATGGAAGAGCAAGTTTCACAGTGTATTGAGAGAGAGATAGAGAGAGCTATGGATGATAGAAGAAAAGGAGGAGTTTGGACTTGATAGCCCGCCTTTCACTCCCCGTAAGGAATCTCAAACCTGCTAACAATCTCCTTTTCCCTTCCTCCCCCACAACAAACACTCTGTGAGGTGAGTGGGGCTGAGAGACTTCAGAGAAGTGTGACTGGCCCAAGGTCACCCAGCAGCTGCATATGGAGGAGCGGAGACGCGAACCTGGTTCACCAGATTACGAGTCCACCGCTCTTAACCACAACACCACGCTGGCTCTCCCTTTCTGTGGGTCATTGGTAGTCTAAATAGATTTAAAAAAAATAATAATGGTATAATTTTTAAAAAAGCATAAGCCAAAAAAAACAAAAGGCGAGCATTTAAAAGTGATTTGCCAAGCTTAATAAAGATGTACATTAGTCTTTAATTCAGACCAAGAGTCTTAAAAGTGTACCTGCAGTTCTGTAGCTTACGGCTACATATCCTTGGGTTTGCCAGCAGATACTGCAGATTGTGTTGAGGTTTTGGCCAGATATAACAGGAGAGAAGGTGGTAACGAGTGGGAGTGAAAGAACTTGGAAGCCAGGAGCATCTTTGATCGGAAGAAACAAGTTCATGCTTTCCTTGAACACTTGTCTGCTCCTTTTGGTCCTGCCTGGTGTGCAACATGCAGTGAAATCAGGAGGAGGCAGTAGGATGTTTTGCATTGCATAGGCCTTTGGACCAGTGATGTCGGTAGTGGTGGTGGTTTAGAAACTGTGACCTAAGCGGAGGCTTTGTACACACCACTGCCTTAAAATGCAGCAAGGTCATTCCCCCCTCCCCCCCCCCCACTGTGTTTGAAATTGCAGAATATGATTGATTGGACAAGTTCCCAAGTTGCCCGCTTGGCACTTGTGGGTATAGAGTGGAAGAAGAAGAGGAGTTTGGATTTGATATCCCGCTTTATCACTCCCCTTCAGGAGTCTCAAAGCGGCTAACATTCTCCTTTCCCTCCCCCCTCCCCAACAAACACTCTGTGAGGTGAGTGGGGCTGAGAGACTTCAAAGAAGTGTGACTGGCCCAAGGTCACCCAGCAGCTGCATGTGGAGGAGCGGAGACGCGAACCCGGTTCACCAGACTACGAGTCTATCGCTCTTAACCACTACACCACACTGGATGCCTTCGTATGGCCTACAATTTCAAGTGGAACTCAAATTGGGGGGTGGGGCACAGCAAAACTCTGTGTATCTCAAGAGGATAGATGTGAGTTGTGTGTACACAGCTTCACAAACCAGCCATGGGAGCACACGGGATGCAGTGTACTGTATGGGAGTGTGTGTACACAGCCGAACAGCTTTAGAAACTCAGATATATAATTATCTAGGCGCCAAACGGCTCCTTAAACCAAGGTTGCAGTCGCCAAAATGGAATATCTAGCTGCCATTTGGGGGCAAGTCGGCGCTAAAGTCTTGTTTTTTAAATGATGGGCCAACATCCGGCTACTTCAGACAACAACCTTGAGCTAATTTTGAACTTCAGTCTCTGGACCCTGCCAACTGCCGTTCCTTTTTGCACAGACCCCAGTTTTCCCCCTCTTTACAACTTTATTGCTTACCTCCCTCACCAGACACCAGCTCCCAGACTCGTAAATCATAACAATGCAAAAGTGAGATAATCTGAGCAAGCACTTAACTGCAGAGACTTGTTGCTGTTGTTTTTTAGTTCCCAGCAAATCCCATTATTGATTTCATGGTTTCACATGGATGTTTTCCAGTAGTGTTGGAGGGGAGTGGGGAAGAGCAATGATTTCACATCTCCAGTTGAGGGGATATTCCAAAGTTGTGGCTCTTTGGCTGCCCTCGGGCTCTGGAACTTAAATTGTTTCTGAACATTTGTAATTAGAGAGGCCACGATGCTAAATCTTTCTAGCCAGCCTGTTTACAGAACGGGCGCCGCTTGGAGTCAGTACCAACGTAACAACAGCCGCAACCCTTTTCCTTTTTAAAAGGAAGGGCAATTTGTAGTTAACAACAAATAAACGAAACAAATGATTGTCCTCTTACTTAGCCAAGCAAATTTGTTCCAGGCTTTGGGATAATTGTAAGTTGGATAGGTGTTGTGTGGTTTACATGGCATATATCCTAATAGCTTGAGTAATTGGAGGAACCGGTTGATCCTGAGATGCTCCCATTTCCTGACCCATTTTCCAAAGCCTTACAGAATCGTAGAGTTGGAAGGGACCTTAAAGATTATCTAATCCAGCCCCCTGCAATGTAGGAATATGCAGCTGTCCTGTATTGGGATTGAACCTGCAACCTTGGCGTTGTCAGCACTATGCTCTGACCAACTGAGCTATCCACTTGACTTGATTTTGGGGAGTGAATGTATACGTATACGTATATGTATATGTATATGTATAAAAAGGGTAAAGGGGACCCCTGACCATTAAGTCCGGTCGTGACCGACTCTGGGGTTGCGGCGCTCATCTCGCTTTATTGTCCAAGGGAGCTGGCGTACAGCTTCTGGGTCATGTGGCCAGCATGACTAAGCCACTTCTGGCGAACCAGAGCAGCGCATGGAAACACTGTTTACCTTCCCGCTGGAGCGGTACCTATTTATCTACTTGCACTTTGACGTGCTTTCGAACTGCTAGGTTGGCAGGAGCAGGGACTGAGCAACGGGAGCTCATCCCGTCACAGGGATTCGAACCGCTGACCTTATGATCAGCAAGTCCTAGGCTCTGTGGTTTAACCCACAACGCCACCCGCGTCCCATATGTATATGTATATGTATATGTATATGTATTTGTGAGAAACCAGCTCCAGGTTTGTAGGTGCTCTGCTCTGATGGGTCTCTCCCCTGTAATATTTGTTTCTGCTTAAATGTGGGGTTAGACTTACTTCAGAAGGAAAAGGTAGCTGGACAGCAGCATATGTTACGTTGCTGCATGGCGTTGTGGGCAATTCCAATGGGGGCTTCCTTGTGCGGACTGGGGCTCCAGAATTTGGAGGAGGGACAGGGTCTACAGCAGTGATGTTGGACGTGGTGGGCTCTGATACTGGCTAGACAGCAGTCAGGTGTTGCTTGATCTACACTCTTGATGCTGCTGTACTAAAAGAAGGACCATTGCTCAGCTGGTAGAAACATGTGCCTTGCATGTGGAAGGTCCCTGACTCAATTCCTGGTATATCCAGGTCAATCCCTGTCTAAAACCTTGGAGAGCTGCTTGCAGCCAGTGTATACAATACTGAGCTAGATTGGCCAGTGATCTGACTTGGTTAAAGTCTGATTCCTATGCAGTTTGCTCTTTTCTCTGCACAGTTGAACCAGGAGACAAAGGGACCAGGGTAAGGAAACTCAAATATATAAACTAGGTGCCAAACGGCTCCTTAAACCAAGATTACAGTCACCAGAACAGAATGTCTAGTAGCCATTTTGGGGCAGGAGCCTTATTTACCAAATGATGGACTGTCTGTGACTGATTCTGAGTTCAACATCTGATTAGTTCAGAGGACAACTTAGAGCTGGGTTGAGAACTCTGAGAACTTGAAGAAGAAAAGTCACTTGATCCAGGGACAGTCCACGTAAATATTGGGCTATTCCTACAGGATATGATATTAGTGTGTGTGAACAGCCCAGATCCAGTTATCCCCAGGCATGCACCTCCAGATGGTAAGCGATGTCAGGTGTCATACTTGGTGCCTAGGCATCTTCACTTGGTCGTGTGTGGACGATAGCCAGGTGCAAAATGCACCTGGCGAATTTCGAATGCTGCTACTGGTCTGGGATGATGGCAGATGCAGATCAACAACATCTGGAAGGAAGCCACAGGTTAAGGTACCCCTTAGTTAGACTGAATTCTGCTGTGTGTTGCTGCTTCTCTTTTCTCCCATTATTTTTTTACCTATAACACATTTGTTGTTGTTTAAATTCACATTCAGGCAGCTGGGGTAGGGTAGTTGAACTACATTAGTAGTTTTGCTGTAATTATTCCAGCCCTTTGTATGTCTTGGTTACTTCTCTTGGATCTGTATAGCACTCCTGTACCGTGATTTTTGTTTTTGTTTTCCAAAGGAAAATTTCAAGCCTCCCATCAAGGAGGAGTTTGGGTGGTTAGTCCCTAGAGCCCCAGAAGAAGAACACTGGAGTTTATTTGAAGATACTGGCACAAGGGCCCATTAGCTTAATCTTATCTCTCTGAAACATCTTGTTATCTGAGCACAGTGTGTGACCTCCACCTAACCCGGTGTTTGAACAACGCCTGTGTAAACAGCACCTTGCTTAAAATGAACTTCTGGTATTTCCAAAATGCCTTCGCTGTCCTCCCAGGTTATTTGGACTAGTCATTTGCTACCACATCGTTATTTGTCAGTTGGGTTTCATGGCTTTCGGGGTCCGGAAGGTGTGATCTGATGCTGTTGCACCCGGCCTGAGAGTCTCAGTTGTGGCCGACTTGAGCAGAAGCTGCTGGCAGTGAAGTTTCTGAACTATATCAAGGATCAGAAAACAAGATAGGAAACGAATCGTGCGGGTGCTCTCAAGCAGGTGGGAATACTCTGAAGCTGCCCTGGCCTGCCCAGGCTTTTCGTTGGCAGCTGTGAAAGCGGGGGAGTCCCAAGGGGGAAGATGATACTTGCTCTTTCCCATAACACTGCCTGTACTTTCCAGTAAGTGCTACAGGGTGAGGCAGAGTTAGCCTTCCTAGAAGCATAGAATTGTAGAGTTGGAAGGGATCCTGAGGGTCATCAAGTCCAATCCCCTGCAATGCCAGAATCTCAACTAGATCACCCACGACTGGTGGCCATTCAAGCTCTGCTTAAAAGCCTCCATGGAAGGAGAGTCCACCACCTCTCGTGGGAGTCTGTTTCACTGTCAGAAAGCTCTTCCTGATGTTTTTTGGAATATCCTTTCCTGTAACTTGAAGCCATTGGTTCGTGTCCTCCAGAGCAGGAGAAAACAAGCTAGTTCGCTCTTCCACATGAAAGCCCTTGAGATATTTGAAGATGGCTATCGTATCTCCTCTCAGTCTCCTCTTTTCCAGGCTAAACATACCCAACTCCCTCTACTGTTGCTTGGTTTCCAAACCTTTATCATCTACGTTGCCCTCCTCTGCACACGTTCCAGCTTGTCAACATCCTTCTTAAATTGTGGTGCCCAGTATTGGACACAGTTCTGAAAGCTCTTCCTGATGTTTAGTCGGAATCTCCTTTCCTGTAACTTGAATCCATTGGTTTAAGTCCTACCCCCTGGAGCAGAACCCAGATGTTTTCTACGGCTCCCATCAGGCCCAGCTAGCATGGCCAGTGCTCAGGGATGATGGGAATTGCAGTCCTAAATGTCTAGAGGGCACAAAATGGGGGAAAGTGGGGCTTACGCATAATGTGTTATAAGGTCCTGCTGCTGTGCATCTCTTGGCCGTCCATGGAGTTCCATGAAGCCCATTGGGTGGCAAAGTGGAATGTTAGAGTGCTGCCCATGTCTCCCATTTAATATCTCTCTGGAGGGGCTGCCTCTCACTTTGAGACGACTGCATCCACCAAGCTGAACATAGTCCACTGCGGGGAGAGGCTCTGCTTCGTAACATTGCTGATGTGCTACTGGCCTGGCAGCTGCAGAAACAGAACTCTTATTAAACACATGGTGAATCCCAGTGTGTGTGTCTGGTGTGCTGTGTTTGGCTTGGTGGGCCACCAGTTGTGCAGAGCTGAACTACGCGACATTTACCGTATTTTTTGCTCTATAAGACTCACTTTTTCCCTCCTAAAAAGTAAGGGGAAATGTGTGTGCGTCTTATGGAGCGAATGCAGGCTGCGCAGCTACCCCAGAAGCCAGAACAGCAAGAGGGATTGCTGTTTTCACTGCACAGCGATCCCTCTTGCTGTTCTGGCTTCTGAGATTCAGAATAATTTTTTTATTGTTTTCCGCCTCCAAAAACTAGGTGCGTCTTGTGGTCTGGTGCGTCTTATAGAGCGAAAAATATGGTAACTCCAAAGCGTCAAGCCTTCGTAAATCCCCAGTATATACCAAGGGAAGGAACTCGGCTTTTCCAGATGCCCTTCTCAAAAAGTAGCATGCAGCGCATTCTACGCTCGATAAATAACGCGGGCATCGTTCTCCGGGCGTTGCAGTTCGATCGCTCAGTTAGGCTAATTCGCCGATAAGTTGATTGCTTTACTTGCCAGTTTCTTCAACAGCACAAATCCTCGCTCAAAAGTGTAAGATGGTGAAGGGGGAGAAGATAAATAAAGCTGGCAGCCACAGTGCCTGCTTGCAGTGGCAGTCCATCAGTTCTGTATAGACAGGAAACACCTCTGCAGTAAGGGATGTTTGAGGATAACTAGATAACTCTTGATGATAACTTTTTGGATCATTCGAAATGCATTAATCAAGAACGTTGGAGCTGGAGCAAACCTGCAAACCTTTCCCTTTCCCTTCCCCTGCTTTTTTTTTATTTAAACAATGCAGGTACCGCCGCAGTGCCGGTCCAGGGATCCGATGGACTGGACTTGGCAGAAGCATCACAGTGACAGCACTGTGACAGATGATGCAATGCAGCAGCAATAGCCTCTGAAAATCAGGGCAGCAGCTGTTCTTCCCTCAAACATTCCTTGCTTTAACCAAACCACTTTGCTTGAGGATCCTTACAGCTGGAGAGTTGGGGGGCTGTTTTGAAGCTCATTCCTTGTGGAGTTTGCTAGGTTTCTGGTCCGACTGCAGCTTTCAGAAGGCCATTGGTAGGATCTTACATCGGGGCACATCTTACATTGCCAGCAGGCTTACCTTGCTGCGGCAGTGGAAACAGGGAAATGCTGTCCAAATTTCCCATTGCTCTGGATTGTGAGAAATTAAAAACATAGCTTAACACTCAGCAGTGGGCTTTCCTGGGCCCATGGCAGTTGCCCAGTGGTCATGTATTGATGCCAGGCCTGTTAGGTTTAAATCTTAGTGAGATATGGTGCTTTGTCAATGTTTTTTATTTTTGTGTGTGTGTGGATGAATCAATATGGAGTTCTAAGTATGTTATTCTAATTGATGCTGTAATAGTTCTAGGAGTTGCTCGTGCGTAAGTTGCCGCCACTCCTGGCTAGGTTACCTGGTTGAACCCTTTCTGTCTGGACAGCCCTTCACTTCGTGGCTGTCTCAGTTGCTGGCAGAATCCGTCAGTGGGCGTTTCTTGAACCTCTTCCAGCAAAGAAGTTCTTTGACGCCAAGTCTCCTCCTACTCTCCCTGTGCGGGAGTCTTCTGCGCAGGGAGGGTGTGGGCAGCGGAGGACCCGTGCTCTCCCCGCTGGTCTCCAGTGAAGAGTCCTGGAGCCCCCTCGCCGATTCCCCCTTCTGCCCCCCTTCTCCACTGGTGCTACGCTGATTTCCTTCCCCAGCAGATGGGCTGCCTCTCTCCCTACTGGGACCCTCTCCGGCATCCCTCTGGAGCCTTCCCTCCGCCTCTAGCTCCGATGGCAGTTCCCTGACACTCGGGTTACAGACACTTCAGGTTACAGACTCCGCTTGGATGCTTTTGGAGATGGAATGCCAAACATACATAGACCTCGGTCCGATCTAGCAAAGCCATTCTTATATCTGCTTGCATTCTAAATAAGTGGCTTGGGTTGCCGAAATGCAAACCACTTTGGCACAATGAGACAACGCAGCCTGTTTCAGGCCTGCAAAATCTCAACATCTTTGGGTTCGATTCCAGCAGTATTTGCGACGTGGCCTCAGAAGAGAGGCTGGGTAGAGGGGGGAAGAGTGTGCTTTTTCCCTGGAAAGGGAAACAGTCTTTGTATGTTTTATTTATTATTAAAAGGTTTCTACCACCCTTCATCAAGTACGGTTTCAGGACGGCATGCAACATGTGCTAGTCATAAAACGAGCTCACCTTCCAGGATATGCCAGAGCAGATTTTTAAGTGTCTGGGGTTAAGCAGAAAGGTGGAAAGGTGCCTGCTTCTAACTGTTTGCATAAGCAACCTCTTTTGCCAAGCTGGCGCCGTCCAAATATTTTGGACTACGGTTCCCATCAGGCCCAGCCAGTGCCGGTTGGCAAAGGCTGACATAGCTGATTCTGCATGCTTAATTGGCTGCAGGGAGAAGAGGCAAAGGAACATCTGGGGAGAGGCGCAGAGACTCATGATACATTCCAGTGTAGCATTCCAGCTTTTCTGTTCGCTGAGCTATACCAGAATCTCTAAAGGCTGAGAGGATGGGCAGCTCTCAACGTGTGGCCCACTAAGTTGAAAGCAGTCTGCTGTGGGATCTCGAAACCCCCTTTTCTTCCACCTTATCAAAGCTTACAAGGCTCTGAGGGCCTTCTGGCAGTTCCCTCACTGCGAGAAGTGAGGTTACAGGGAACCAGGAAGAGGGCCTTCTTGGTAGTGGCACCCACCCTGTGGAACGCCCTCCCATCAGATGTCAAGGAAATAAACAACTATCTGACTTTTAGAAGACATCTGAAGGCAGCCCTGTTTAGGGAAGTTTTTAATATCTGATGCTGTATTGTATTTTTAATATTTTGTTGGAAGCTGCCCAGAGTGGCTGGGAAAACACAGCCAGATGAGCAGGGTATAAATCATAGATGATGATGATGATGATGATGATGATGATGATGATGATGATGGCGTGTCAGGTCATCTGACCAGCTCAGAAAAATGACTAGTTGACGTGGTTCAGAGGCCAGCGATAAGCGCATGGTTTAATGACTTTGGGACATGGTGTCAGTTGGACGACACATTAAAGAAATGGAAGGAGGAAGACCTTGACACAAGATTGCTGGATTGATGTTCGGGCTGCAGCTTCGTGTTTCCCGTAACGGGGAAGTTTTCCCCCGAGTCAGCAGTTTGGCGTGTTTAACTGAGTTTTGCCTGACTGACTTCTGCAATCCACAACCATTTTTTAGTCTGTGCATTTGCCATCTCGCGTCCGCTAAAATGTTTTGGTGCTTAACGGTCATGGCAGAAGTGTCTCTAGGACCAGGGTGAAACTGTAAAGTTCCCTTGTTTATTTTTGTTGTTTGCCGGTTGTTGTTCATGCAATCTTGTTATAGTTACAGTTCTGACACGTTGCTTTTTTGTATGTTATATTTGCTGCTGTATTGTTTTGCTCTGTTGTTAGGAAATCCTTTTTGCACTGTTTGGTTCTGAAATGTTTTGTTTTCTTTGCCGTAAACCACTTTGAGCACGATTTTTGTGTGTGGAAAAACAGCATACAAATATGAGGAATGAATGAGTTTTTCTGAAATCAGCAAGTGCAGTGAATCTGCTGGCTGAGGGTCAAAACTGATGGAACCCAGGAGAAATACTATCGGATCTGATGTGGGGTGGGAAACATCTGATTACTATTCTTTTTATTAGAGTAGTGGTGCTGGGAAAAAGGGGGAATTCACCTCTTCCTAAGTAGTTTCCCCAGTCTAAGGCACACAGACACACACACTTCCAATAGCCCTTCTTGGAAAAACTACTTGGAAAAGCAGTGTTAGAAATTAGCCAGGCACCAGGTGCATTTGGTGACGGACGCAGGTCCAATTGTGACCACAAATTAATGAAAACAACAATAACAATCTCTATTGCAAAAAGCCCCTGGTGCCTAGACATTCTATTATGGCAACCGTAACCTAGGTATAAGATGCCATTTGGCGATTATGTTCTATATCGTGAGTTTCTAGCACTGCATATAAGACACCTGTTGTTAAGTTGTGGGTGAACATATCAGACGACACAGCGATTCTTCAAACAGCTCTTGTTTATTCACAGGCCAGAACAGAACTGAACTGCAGGGTTCAGCCAGCCTGCTTATATAGAGCTCCACTAGAACGCAACAGTAACCATTTTCTGTAACTATCCAATCACTGAACGACACTTTCAATCCCTTATTTCCATTTGTGGACCTGAGTGAAAACTATCTACAGTATTCCCCCTGCTGGCCCAGGGTGAGAACTTCAGTACATAACACCTGTATTCTTTCCTAGTGGGATAGCTTTTTCATGGATTTAGCCTGGGGGAGATGACATGAAAGGAATGTTTTTGTTTTGTTTTGTTTTTAAAAAAACCCTTTCAAATTGCTGCTGCTTAGATAGCATTGGAGCAGTCCATTCAGCCATTCAACAGAATAACAACAATAATTGCATAATGAATAGCAAAATAGTTGTGGCATAATATAAATAAAATGTAATTAATCAATTTATAATCATTTTTTATAGTTGGAAGATCTAATCACAGCCTTCTTATCACGCTCGAGCCGTGGTTAAACCAGGATGTATCCAATTAACCATTGTTTCCTGTTTCATCCAAACCAGGAAACTATGGTTACGAGTTTTGAAATAAACCAGGATATCAAGCCAACTAAGCTATATCATTACAGCTTGCACTTTCATAGTCAACACAGAGCCTATTTCACAATATGCATAAAGGAGAAAGAGAAGAATTGGATAGAATAAGTGGACTAACCAGGAAACCTCTTGCCTCAGAATTTATCAGCTAGTGTTGAAGTTGTCGTTGCAGACCTTCTGCACTTTTATGCTTTTCTGGAATTTCTTCAGAATGCCTAATATCTTCATGGCTTAGAAGACACAGTGATTATACCAACAGGCCTTTGCAGCTGTTTAACTTTGATTACCCAGTGATTTTCTGTTTAATATGTTCCAACTAATGTTCCACCTTGATATTTTATGATGCGGCAATACAAAAATACTTCAATAAAAAACTGAGCGACTAAAACCTAGGCTTATTGCATATAAGCAAAGTGCTAGTTCATGCTGCTCAATCATGCCTGTTCTTTTTCTCCCTGTGCTGCGCTGGAATGAAATAAACCAGAGTGCTGGCTTAGCGTTCCATGAAAACCAGCACTTGTGGCTTGCTCCCTCCCCAAACAAACCACAAGCTGTAAGCCAGGAACAGACTTTGGCTTCTGTTCATGGTTTGTTTGGAGCAAAACAAACCATGAGTGCTGGTATGTTAAGGCAGCACTTGGGTGTGTTTCCTTCTGCCTTGGCATAGGGAAGTGAAGGGTGCAGTTGAGCAGTGATCGCCAGCATGCTGGTCGTTCACAATAAGCCATAGTTTGTGGCTTACCATTACCATTAAGTGTCAAGTTTGGGTCTGGATTGAAATTCCTGCTCTTAGGGTGTCTATAGGCAGGTAACAATTCCCCTGTCAGTAACATCAGAATGATGATGATGAAGAAGATGATGATGATTTATTTCTACCCTGCCGATCTGGCTGGGTTTCCCCAGCCACTCTGGACGGCTTCCAACAGAAGGTTAAAAATACAAGAGGCCCAGATCCAAAATGTTGGGAGGATAGAGGACTTTCAAAGAGTCCCTGTACCACCTACCCACCATGGTTTGTAGACTGTGATAAATCTTTTTTTAAAATCAATTTTATTGGAATATAAAGAAAAATACAGAACATTATCAAATATCGTTTTCCCCAAACTAAAACATTAATCTAAATAGTCTATCAAAGAAAAAATAAAAGAAGAAAGAAAGAAGAAAAAGAAAAGATAGAAAGAAGAGAAGGAAAGAATAAGAAGAAAAAGAAAGATACTTCTGCTTCTCTGTCTTCCAATTATATATAAAGTAATTATTCAAAATATGTGACATCTGCACTCCAGAACATTTCTAGCTGTAAATAGCATCCAGCTTTTCCTCCTTCTGTAGGATGATATTTTCCTCAGTCCCCCTCCCAGGCCTCCCACCCTAGTTTATCACTCAGGGAGTCCATTATAATTCTTCTTTAATCCATATTTTCTAATCTTCTGGATTAGTATTTTTCTGGCTCTTTGCGACTCCTTTCTCTTTAAGGATTGCCACAAATTTCAATCACGTGGTAGTCCAGACCATGATGAATTATTGATTGATTGACCTCCTACCCACTGCTGCTGCAGATGGGACACAGATTTGAGCACAGTGAACATAGCACCGAGTTCTAGTGGTAGTACTTTAGCATGGAAGGGGCTACTTAAAATTGCCATTGGCCTGGTTCCTGGAAGAGGCAGGGTTTTTTTGGCCTCAGGTGGCTTTTCAGCTTGATCGGATCCTGGCGCCATCCCCGACTTTTATATCATGGGGTTGTGATGAGGTCAAGGCAGAGAAAGATGGTACAACGTTTTGCATGCGAAAAGCGCATCATATAAATAGTCAACATAATAACGACTATAGATGGGAAAGAACAGTGTTCCTCTGGGAATTTTTAATAACACCGTTTTACTGCTTGGCCATCTCTCTGTACAGTAATGCTACCCCTGAGCGAGGCCGAGGGGAGCAGCGGCCAGGCCTTGCCTCACGTCAAGTCATTTCATAAATCCTCGCTGGCTTGGAGTGTTGCAGTAATGATAGATTACGTTTACTTCGATGTGTTTCTGGGGGTGGTTGCCTAGTAGCAGGGATCCTGTTTCAGGAAGTTAACACTGAGAGTTTTATCTGCCGAAAGATCTTCAATGTCTTCCCCGTTTTAAGAGGTTCAGGCTTGACGTAAGGGTGCTTTTACAAAATGCTTGCCAGCGTTTCAGGGTATGAATCAAGGTGCTGGCTTTTTAAGAGCTGCCACACTGCACTCTGTTCCAATTTTTTTTTGAACAATAGCATTTTCAGCAGACTTTTGGTTTGTACCTTATTTGTGGCAGCCGAGTGTTGGCTTATTTCTCTTGCCACGTGGCTAACCGTGGCAGGGAAGGATTTCATTCTGGAAGGTCATGAGGTTCTGGGCCATGTATATATATGTGTGTGTATAGGTAATGTTTGCATGTGTCAGGAACTGCCATCAGCTCAGAGGCGAGAGGTGGAAGGGCAGTTGGGTTACAGGGAGACTTCGAAGATCGTGAAAAGCAGCTCTTCCTCCGGCGAGGAGGGAAGCCCCGCCTCCAGTGGGAAGGGATGCAGGGCTCGGAAGATGCAAGAGAGAGCCGCAACACCGAGCCTGAGCAAAGTGGGGGGGAGGCAGGTCCCCCTTTGCCCACGCCCTCTCTGCACAGTCGGTTTACGTGCAAGGGAGGGATAGAATGGGGGTCAAAAGTGCTATACTGGGGAAAGTTTAAAGACCGCCCACTCCCAGATTCTGCCAGCGACTGGAATTGAGACACTCTGCACTGTAAATGTTTTGCACAGATAATAAAGCCTTGAAAAGACTAGTGGGAGTCTTGCCTGTTCGCTCTCGAGCAACCACGCCGGCATACATAACAGCAAGGAACGGTGAGGACACTGATTAGTGTTGGCAGACTGACTCCACATTACAGAGACGTCTGCAAATGTGACCTGAAGCCTGGCAAGATCAACCCCGCTGTGTGGGAATCCCTTGCAGATGACCACAGTGCCTGGAGACGGGCAGTCAAGCCGTGCATCCACAGAAGTGACCAGAGGAGGACTGACCACTGAGAGGAGCATAGAGAGAAGAAACACCACATTGCACCTGCAGCAACACAACCAGACCCTTTCATCTGCCCAGTGTTTGAAATTAGCCAGGTGCCAGGCGCGATTTGCTCCTGCCTGTTGGCCACTTGCGACCAAGTGAAGATGCCTGGGGTGCCAGGATAGTGCCTGACATCTCCACCATCTGGAGGTACATGCCTGGGGATCCTTGGATCTAGACCAGTGTTTCTCAACGGTTTTCCAAATCAAAGTTCTTATAAGCTTAACTTAAACACTTAACATCATTCTATCTTACCAATTCAACATTAAACATATTGATTCATCACTTAACTTATTTAAATCCTAAGCCAATCTAGTACTTACAACTCCCATTATTCCTAGCCAGCATGACCAGTGGTCAGGGATGATGGGAGTTGTAGTCCAACAACATCTGGGGACCCACAGGTTGAGAACCGCTGATCTAGACTGTTTTCACACAGTGATACCCCATCCTGCAGGATTCCTACAGTTACATTTCATCTGCACAATTAGAATGAATTTCAGGAACCAAAACACTTTTTATGTGCAGTCCGAAGCATCATCATGGTGGTGCCATTGCAGGATGATACTCAGGTGAGAGGAAAGTCAATTCACTGAGAACTAAAGCCTGTGGCCCATCGGATGATGCTAGACTACATCTCCCACCATCCCTGAAAGTTGGGCTGATGCTAGGGAATCCCGTTTCCTCTAATGCCTGAACCTCTTCATGCACCTTATGACATGGTTTGCAGTCCACAAAAGCTTAACGCTGCAGTAAAACTGTACACCTGCCAGAAGGGTCTTTGCTATAATAGCAAGGAAGCTTGGAACTGGGAGCACGTAATGGTGTAAATACCATTAGCTCCTGAAGTTGGCCTGAGAATATTTGGTGCCATTTGTTTGTGTTTAAATATTTGAACTACCTTGGGGGAAAGGCGGTGTATAAATAAGTCCAAATAGATATGCAGACAACATCTGGATGATGTCCATACCTCTGCACTAGCGGGAAGGGAATAGAAGCAGATTTGGAGACATTTGGGAGAAAACTCATAGAGAGGAAAGGTCAATGATGAAATGAGCCTCTGCCTGGCTATTGCCTTGATTGGTGGTTGTGAACTGGGATTTATGGGTGCAATATACCCCGTTCTATCTCTGAAACCGTGTGCCTTGGATTCTGTATCCCACGGGTCCTTGGCAGAAGTCCTCACTTGGTGGTGATCAGCATGAACCTTTTACATCAGTCTCACTCGGATATGTAGTTCTTATCCAATGTGGTGGTTCTGGAAACACAAAAATAAGTACCAAAGCCTAGTGTGGTGTAGTGGTTAAAGTGCCAGACTAGGGCCTAGGAGACCAGGGTTCAAATCCCCACTCAGCCATGTAGCTCATTGGGTGACCTTGGCCCAGTCACAGTCTCCCAGCTTAACTTACCTCACAGGGTTGCTTTTAAAATAAAATGGGGAAAGGGAGATCCATTTAAGAACAGCCTGCTGGATCAGTTCATTGTAAGACACCTTGAGATCTGTGGAAGAAAGGTGAGTTATCAAAATAAATGAACAAAACCAAGGTGACTTTAATAATGTTGTTGTTGTTGTTGTTTTCAAAAGCAGTGCTACACCACACTTCAATTGTAGAAAAATTCCCCTGGCCCATTTACAGTCTGTAAATAAAGCAGCAATAATCCCACCTACGATAAACAGTGGTTAAAAGCAGAAATCAAACCCCATCAAAGATTAAAAGCTTTGGAAAAGAAAAAAGGAATTTTTAGTGTTCCAAGACATCATTTGCTTGCGCTTGAGAGTTTTGTCAACCAAATCTAAGCCTTAGTAGATTTTTTCCTCTGGCCTGAGAGATAAGTTTCTAGAAGTCACATTAAGAATCGGTAGCAGGAGAGAGATTACAGAGCAGTTCATTGGTATCCAATTGCTTGCTTTGAATCTCAGCCGAGTATTCCCACTGTATTGTTACGCTTGGGGGCAACTGAGTGTGTTTGTAGTTTTTGTGTACTGTTCTCTTCTTCTTCTTTGTATCCCCCTGGAGGGAGCTGGGCAGCTGAACGGGGTGACCATCACAACTGCCTATTTTGTGTTGTCTCTCGTTGCCTATCGTGGAACGTAGGAAGTGGCCTTATCCCTAGTCAGACCATTGGTCTGTATTGCCCACACAGGCTGGCAGCAGCTATCCAGGATTTCAGACAGTGATGTCTTGCAGCCCTGTCTCACAACCTGGGACTTCAGGCCTGGTTTTTAAGCTGGACCCAGAGCAAACGTCTGTGCATATGCACACTTAAGGCAGCTCCACCTTAGACATCTCTACTGGCAAATGGAATTGTGTTGTGTGGATGCAAACTGACCCAAATATGGACTCCTTCGTCCCCCTTGCCTAGAAAGCTGAACCCTGCTGGAAGAGGCTTCCCTTCCATCAGTGCTGGAAACTCAGATATATAATCTAATCACCAAATGGCACCTTAAACCTAGGTTATGGTCACCACAACATGGCATGTCAAGGCAATAGGAGGGGGGGTTGCAATGAAAATAATAATAATAATAATAATAATAATAATAATAATAATAATAATTGTACTGCTTTGTATTTTAAAAAACAAATGTCAAAGCCATTTACAACATCAAATAAAACAATCCAGGAAATAACAAATTCAAGCTTCAAGGAAAATATTTCAGATCCATTTTTAAGTGACATTTTGCTTTCTCTATACAGTGGTACCTTGGGTTACATACTCTTCAGGTTACATACACTTCAGGTTAAAGACTCCGCTAACCCAAAAATATTACCTCAGGTTAAGAACTTTACCTCAGGATGAGAACAGAAATCGTGCAGCGGCACCAGGAGGCCCCATTAGCTAAAGTGGTGCTTCAGGTTAAGAACAGTTTCAGGTTAAGAACAGACCTCCAGAATGAATTAAGTTCTTAACCCGAGGTATCACTGTACAGTCATACCCCGTGTTGCGTTTGCTTCAGGTTAAGCGTTCTCAGGTTGCGTCCCGCGGTAACCTGGAAGTACTGGAAAGGGTTACTTCCAGGTTTCGCCGCTCGCACAGACGCTCAAAATGACGTCATGCACGTGCGGCAAATCACGACCTGTGCACACACAGGCGTGGGTTGCATTCTGCTCAAGTTGTGAATGGGGTTCCGGAACGGATCCCGTTTGCAACCAGAGGTACCACTGTTTTTAATTAACCTACTTGATTTATATAGTTACCTCATAGCAGAATTACTCTAGGAAGCCAGTGTGTTGCAGTGGTTAGAGTGTCGGACTAGGACCTGGGAGATACCAGGGTTCAAAGCCCCACTCAGTCAAGGAGCTCACTGGGTGACCCTGGAGTCAACCACAGCCTCTTAACCTACCTCACAGGGTCGTTGTAGGGATTACCAGAAGAGGGGGCTGAACCATACAAATGCAGCCAATAAGCTCTTTTGCTTAACCTTCTTAAGAAAGCTGGAGGGGCCAGCCAGATGGAGATGGAATCCAGAGGTCTCCATGTGGTCGCAGTTGGACTCGCGCCAGTCGCAAAACACGCCTGATGCCTGGGGAATTTTGAGCGCTGCTTGTGGTTCTTGGGTTCACGAGTTCCAAAAGCCATCTGTTCATGGATCTAATGCAGCTCTTCCTCATCTGGTGCCCTCCAGGAGTTTGGGTCTACCACTTCCATCACCCCAGAATTTGGGTCGTGCTACCTGGGGCTCTTGAAGGGACGCAGGTGGCGCTGTGGGTTAAACCACAGAACCTAGGGCTTGCCGATCAGAAGGTCGGCGGTTTGACTCCCCGCGACGGGGTAAGCTCCCGTTGCTCGGTCCCTGCTCCTGCCAACCTAGCAGTTCAAAAGCACATCAAAGTGCAAGCAGATAAATAGGTACTACTCCGGCGGGAAGGTAAACGGCGTTTCCGTGCACTGCTCTGGTTCTCCAGAAGCGGCTTAGTCATGCTGGCCACATGACCCGGAAGCTGTACGCCGGCTTCCTTGGCCAATAAGTGCCGCAACCCCAGAGTCGGCCACAACTGGACCTAATGGTAAGGGGTCCCTTTACCTTACCTGGGGCTCTTGGGAGTTGTGGCCCAAAACATCCTGTGGCATCTGGAAGAAGATTGGTTTAAGCGCCGAGTCTCACTTCACACACAGCAAGAGGAACTGGGAAAGCAGACGCAAGAGTTGCTTCCCTTATTTTTATTGGAATTAGAAACAGGCCCTGAATCAGGGATGTTTACCTGCATGCTGGCTCAATGGGCTTTCTCCCACCCCCCTTTTCAGAATTTCTCCTCAGTAGAAAAACCTTTCTTTAAGCAGGTGTAAGCAGCAGGCAATCTACTTTGGTGAGCACAAGCAAAGAGTGACTCCAGGAATGTAGAGGGAGAATAGCAGGTTTACCCAGACGCCTTAGAAAATGTGTTTTGCATAAACACATTCTACAAATGGGATTTATAATCTACCTCCAGGCGCCCTTGGAGGGTGTAAGAATCCTAACCCAAATGTGCACATCAAAACAATAAATCTTTCAAAACCATAGCAAACGGTACAAAAATTCCAATCGAGCTAGCTAAGGCATTAATATAATTACAGTGCAGAGATTTCATCAGGTATTCAGCTGGATTTTGTGGTTCATAAGGTTGCCGTGTTTCATAAGGCTCTTTTGCATGCATGGTCTATTTTTCTTTCCCTTCCAGTATTACTTCAGCAGCTTCATTGCTCACCTTGTCATTTTTACCAACTTCTATTCCTCCTGGCTACGTCTCTAAAAGGCTGGGGTGAAGGTAGGTTGGGGAAGAACTGACGACTTTAGTACTGGAGGGTGTGGGGGCCCTGCCTTTTTATTTTTAGCACTCATTTTTTAACTCCTTCACAACAGAGCCCTCTGGTTTCCCGCTTACTGATGTGATTTAGATTTATAAAATGCAGGAAGGAGTGTTTCTCTGCCAACAAATTTGCTTCGGCTTTCTTTTCCTGTGTCTCTGTTGGCCCCCCTCCCCCAAAAAAGCTCTTGAATAGAAGAATTTCCCCTTTTTGAGGAAATTTTAAGGACAGCTTTGTCCATCCTGGTGCCCACCAGACCTTTTGAACCATAACTACCATCACACGGGGCTGGGGCTGAAGGAATTGTAGTCCCCAACTAGATTTGGGAAGCAGTGGCGGTCGGTGGGGCAGAGGAGGGCTAGCGCAGAGGGATAGCTCAGTTGGTAGCGTATCAGGCTGTTCATCGCAGAGTCGTGGGTTCAAGCCCCGTGTTGAGTGAAAGATTTCTTCATTGCAGGGGACTTAGATGATCTTTGTGGTCCCAACTCTACAATTCTGTGATTCTGAGTTTACCTCAGGGGTCAGCAAACTTTTTCAGCAGAGGGCCGGTCCACTGTCCCTCAGACCTTGTGGGGGGCCAGACTATATTTGGGGGGGAAATGAACGAATTCCTATGCCCCACAAATAACCCAGAGATGCATTTTAAATAAAAGCACACATTCTACTCATGTAAAAACACTGATTCCCGGACTGTCCACGAATTTAGAAGTTGAATGGGCCGGATTCGGCCCCCGGGCTTTAGTTTGCCTACCCATGGTTTACCTGACTTCCCAGTGCTGGGGTTGATTCTGGTTACTGAGAAATGGAGGAGTGAGGTGTCAGGGTGGTGGGATCCAAGTGGCAGATAGTTCTTGTTGTTGTGCCCACACCGCACTGACCTCTTTTCCCTCTTGGTGACTGTCAGTGATCCCAGTGTTGGGAGGTCAGGCAACCACTGCAGTCCCACAAGGAAGAGGGCATAAGCAAGCAGGCTTCTGATCATGAAGAAATGGCTTCTCCTGAAGGACTGAGAGGGAACAGTATTAAAACAAACAAACCCAGAGATGAAGGAACAGGAAGCTGCCCAACGCCAAACTGTTCCGAGGGAGGAAACTGTTATCTGCAGAGAAGATTTGACAGATCTCAAACTCAAATCTCTTGTTAATGGGGCTGTGGGCAGGAAGGGGTCAGATACTCTCAAAAGTTATTTGCCTTAAATCTTTGTGCTTTCGATTGCTGTCTTTCTGAGCTGCTAAATCTGTTTGTACCCTAGTAACCCACTCTGTTACTAGCAAGACTACATCAAGAATCTGCCTCATTCTGCTTCATATAAAGGGTTGAGTTTGGTGAAGAGTAGACCATGGAATTGGTGACCCATCAGAATTAATATGCACTGAAGCCTGCTAGATTTTCCTGTTCTTGTAGTCTCCGTCGGACAACAAACACAGGAGGTTAATTGACTCTGCCACCCGTACAGAGGGATGCCACTGGCGGTGGCTGAGACTCTTTTCAATCTGCTGTAGATGATTCTGGTCCCTGAGAAGTAGATGAGCAACACAGATAAGGTTGGGCCACTCCTTTCGCTGGTCTGGGCCTGCAACACCTTTCTCAGTATGTTCCGTTTCCTTGCACACTTTTCCAAGGGCTCAAGGTGGGCAGCAATCAGTGTTAGAAACTCAGGTATATAAGCTAGGCGCCAAAATGGGTCCTTGAGCCAGGGTTGCAGTCACCAAAATGGAATGGTTAGTTGCCATTTGTGGGCCAGGCTGCTTGTAAGTAATATTTTTCAGTACGACTTTTTGGTTCCTGAAATTCATTCTGGTTGTGCAGATAAAATATCGCAGATATAATTCTGCAGGATGAGTTGCCTAGTGTGTGAAAACAGTCGAGATCCAAGGATCTCTAGGCATGCATCTCCAGATGGTGGAGGCGTCCGTTGCTGTCCTGGCGTCCAGACATCTTCACTTGGTTGCAGGTGCAAAATGTGCCTTGTGTCTGGCGAATTTTGAATGCTGGCTGCAATGTTAACTCCCCTGAGGGCAAACAATCTAATTTTCAGTCTAACATGGGTGCTGAAAGTGTTCCAGTGCCCATGCTGGAAAGAATGAGATGGAAATGTTTCACTCAGTGTTTTCATGCCTACCCCTTCTAATACATGGGATTTTGTGGAAGCATCTGGGCGTAAGATTTTGATAGGTCTAGAAACATTTGTTTGGTTTCAGAGCTTACCATTCTGTTCTTTCTTCATCTGCTCTCCTGGCTTTTGGACTTCTAGGATGTTTTTTATCCTTGCTCAGTTCTCAGATAATTCAGTCGCATCCCTGTTTTGTTGCTTCTAAGCTGAAAATACATTTTTTCTCCCCTCTCTCCCGAATCTGGAAGTCTGATAATCAGTTGTTTAAACTTTGGTGAATGCATTCCTCACTGGCAGTTAGTCTTTTCAAGCTGAGTGACCTTCCTTTTAAAATTCCTCTTGGCTATGTTGTCTGTTGGGTTGTTATTACCCCCCAAATCTTAGTTTTCAGCACTAAGCACTGCTCTCGCGACAGGTCTCATTTAAATGAAGATGGACCTGGCTACTTACAGCTAAATCTTTCCTCCTACACATTTTGTCCTTTGAAACTTAGGAAGCATTTGTATTCTTTGTATTTCCTGTCAGATTACTTGATGCTTAAATTAGGCTTGCTACAAGCAATGTTTTTTTCCAAAAGAAAGTTTGATTTTCAGTCATAACGAAATCAGGGTGTTGAGGGTTGTTGTTTTTTTGTGTGTGCCTTTACCAATGCTTGAGGAGAGAATCCCAGTTGTGAGTGTAAATTGCTCGTCCTGTTTTGAAAGGTCATGTTTTATGTTTGGCCTACCTATAGAACGGTGGAATGCTCAGTAACACTCCAGGCCACAGGTGAGATACAGTGGTACCTCGGGTTAAGAACTTAATTCGTTTGGAGGTCCGTTCTTAACCTGAAACTGTTCTTAACCTGAAGCACCACTTTAGCTAATGGGGCCTCCTGCTGCCGCCGCACCACTGTTCTCATCCTGAAGCAAAGTTCTTAACCTGAGGTACTATTTCTGGGTTAGCGGAGTCTGTAACTTGAAGCGTCTGTAACCTGAAGCATATGTAACCCGAGGTACCACTGTACACCATTTTGGAATGCTTCCTTGTATAAAAGAAAGTCTCTCTGCTTTGGGCTAGAACATTTTCTCTTTGCTGTACTAACTATTTACTTTCTTGGAGGTTTGTTTGTTTACATGTGGAAGCATTAAAAAAGCAGTATACCCTCACTTGCATTGCAAAGTGTTACAACCTGTTGTAGCACATCAGGATTCAGCCATTTCTCTGTGTTTGATGAGACCATTGCATACCCTCCAACATTTCTCAGATGAAAATAGGGACATTGTATATAGTAATTATTATTATTATTATTATTATTATTATTATTATTATTATTATTATTATTATTATATACCCTGCTCATCTGACTGGGTTGCTCCAGCCACTCTGGATGGCTTCCAACATGTATAAAAACATAATAAAACTTTTAAAAACTGGAACGTCACTCTAGGATCAAGGTCAGAAAGCTGAATGGCTCTTGTAAATCGGGAACTGTCCCTGGAAAATAGGGACACTTGGATGGTCTGTTATTGTGAGTCTTTCAAAACCATATGGCTTTCAGTGAAATAGTTGCATGCATGCAAGGATTACTCCTAATGCAGTAAGATCTCAGCTCTGTGTTGTCATCAAATGTAGTCTGGAGCATTAAGGAAAATGTTTAGGTGGGTGACAGGAGGAGGGGGAGATCCTTGTGGTAATGGAACCCTAGCCTTAGTGCTACCTTGAATAAAACCTCATATTTTCATATGCTTTTCAATGGCTTGGGTTGGAATGTATTTAAATCTTTAAAAATAAAAAAGATATGGAGACCTGGGTTCTCTTGAGAGGTGAAAAGGATGGGGTTTCAGGTTGTGCTGAAGCTTTGTCTGCTTTTCCACGCCACACCGTTGTGTTGCAGGTGTAGGGTGGGTTTACCTCCCCAAATAGGGAAAGGCAACTTAGAAGCATGAAAATCTACTTTCCATAGCCATCTGTGAGCGAAGAGAGTGAAGGACTCCCCCCGCCCGGTCCTGGCTCCTCCAAGTTTATATTTCATTTTAAGTACATTCCAAGAGCAGCGCTTTTAATTGTGAAGGCCTGCAGAGGGCAAAATATTATGTTTGGAAGATCTGCAAGAAGGATCGCTTTTTAAAAAGTTGCTTTTAATGGCATCTTAAATCCCACTTTCTTAGAAATAAACACTCATGAATTAGATGTCCTCTCCTCTCTCCCCCTGCTCCGGGTTCCCGATTGCGCCTGATTGCAGCCAGGGTTGTTTGGACCTGAATTCATAGAAGGTTTTCATGATGGTGTGTGAAAATATCTGTGGCTCAGTCTTCTAAAGAAATCGCAGAGGAAGAAGAAAACATTCTGGCTCGCAATTGACTATCCCTTCCATTGTGTAGCCCTGGACTGGGTTCTGTTTTAGTGTTGCCACCACACTCTTCACTAACCTGGTGCCCGCCATTTGCAGTTTTAGAAATTCAGATATATAAACTAGGCGCCAAATGGCTCCTTAAACCAGGGTTACAGTCGCCAAAACGGAATGTGTAGTTGCCATTTGGGGCCCACACGGCTCGAAAGTCATATATACGGCTTTTTGGTTCCTGAAATTTGTTCTGATCAAATATCACAAATAGAATTCTAAAGGATGTGTTGTTAGTGTGTGAAAACAGTCAAGATCCAAGGATGGCCAGGCATGCACCTCCAGATGGTGGAGGCTTCAGGTGCCATCCTGACGCCCGGGCATCTTCACTTTGTTGCAATTGGCTGTTACCCAGGTGCAAAATGCGCCTGGTGAATTTAGAACACTGTCTAGATTGTGTGGACTACAGCTTCCGTCAGCCCCAGCTAGCGAAGTAAAGACTGCAATGTAAGCGCCTGGCAAAAGGTCTTTGGGGAGATCATTTTGCAACTGGGGTGCCACTGCTGAGAAGGTCCTCTCCTTTGTAGCTGAATACTGTTCCTCTGATAAAGGAGACACCTGGGAAAGGGCTTCAGTAGAAGATCTTAATGCACAGAGAGATCAGTTTTGGTAATCACTTCCTCAGGTTATTGCGAATGTCTGCAAACTCTGTGCTACACATCTATAGGACTGTCAGCTCTTACAGAGGTATACAGTGGTACCTTGGGTTAAGTACTTAATTCGTTCCGGAGGTCCGTTCTTAACCTGAAACTGTTCTTAACCTGAAGCACCACTTTAGCTAATAGGGCCTCCTGCTGCTGCTGCGCCACCGGGGCACAATTTCTGTTTTTATCTTGAAGCAAAGTTCTTAACCTGAAGCACTATTTCTGGGTTAGCGGAGTCTGTAACCTGAAGCGTCTGTAACCAGAGATACCACTGTACTCCCTTTTTTCTTAACTTCCTCTTCCTTTTTTCTTTTGATTAAAGAAGTAAAAGATGTTAACACAAGCCTGTGGGTGCATTACCTATTTTATAGCGGACATGAACAGAATGATAGGTAAAATTAAAAAGCAGAGCGTATTCTTTATATGTTTTTGTGCATGCTTTTAATGTTTATTACATTTACATATCTGTATACGTCCTCCTTACATAGATAAATGTGGTGCAAACTGTAAGAAGTTTATCAGCAGCACACATGGAAGTTTGCATAGCTTTGCAACCCAAGATACCAAACCAGCATTTTGAGTCTTGCCCATTCATGTCTTGCTGGTGTCATTCTATGCAGGCATTGATCCAGCAAATCCTGATGAGCTGGTGTGTTATTTTTCAAAGGCTGGTTGGCATACCATTTTGTCTTAATGCCAGGTAACCAGCACCTGAGATCTGAAAAAAATAGAACTAGCAAGGAAACAAAGGCATTCCTATGTGTCACATAGGGAGGGAGGGGGAGACTGGGGGGGGGACCCATTTTGACCTGGGTCCTCTTCCGGAAAAGGTGTTGAAATGAATTAATGGCATGTGCAGCACAATGCACAATTCTTGTGCTCTTGTAGTACCCAAATTAGACTGCTTCAACCTCTAGTGGGGTTGCGTTTGAGGACAATTGTCTGCTGCTGGCTGCATCTTGCCAACTCCAGCTTTCGTTGTTTTCCTTTTCGTTCCCAGGCACCATCCAAAAGGGTGGCCTTAGCCCATTCCCAAGCCATGTAGGTTTGTGAAAGCTATCTTCCATGGCAGCCTACTTAAGTACGAAAATCTGCATCAAAGGTTTCTGTGAGCTTCCACACAGGGGAAGGGCATCCCATTTATGGCATCACTCACAGTCTGTGGCGGGGCCTTGCCACACTGCCACCTTCCTGGCAGAATCCACACATACACAGACACACACACACACACACACACACACACACACTCCTTGTGCCCCCAGCCAGTGTAAGCCAGTGGGGCTTTGGATATAGCAACAGACCCACCCCAACTCTCCCCACCCAGGATTGTGTTACAAGTCCCACTGTGTTCCGTGTGCAAATGTGTTTAGGGTTAGATCTGTCATTATCTGTTGTTCTTCAGCCCGCTTATCCACTCCCATGAGAAAAGCAGGCTTCTAGCCTCTCTCAAAAAGCGGAATTTAAGAAAAACCAGGTTTGTGGCTTCCCTGCTTGAATTTTTTTACTGTGCTTAAAGGAAACTCTGAAAATTGGACTGCTGTGATTTGAACTTTTGCGTTTGTTATTGCATGACCCAGTCCAGTTAAGCTGCTAGTGGTCTTTTGGTCACCTTGCAATGCAATCCTGTCTGTGTTTACCTCAGTTTGAGCAGGGCTTACTCCCAGGTAATTGCATGGGGTTTCAGTGTTGGAGAGCAAAGTTTTCTTAGTGGTCAAAGCACATGGCTGAGTCATAAGGTACTGACCTCAGACTACAAGTATGAGCCAGCTCAGGCAAACCTCAGTGTCATCTTTTGTGAAAGGAGAATAATATTTGTCTCTTTGTAGCACAAGGGGGGGGGGGCAGGGACTGGTAGCAGATTCATGGGGGATAGGCAACAGGCAATGGCTACCCTGCCCTATTTTCCAGCTTCTCTGACATATGAAATTACCATTTGAGAAAGGCTTAGTCTCACTGAACTGGTAAACCTCTGCTTGGGCTTTACCACAGGGGGCAGCCCATGTGATAGAGTGCCCCCCCCCCATACAAAACATTTCCTTCTCATAGAAAACTGTCGGTCAGCGGGCAGGCCAAGCAGTAGAAATTTCTGTGTAGTAGTCATTTCACATTTGCACAATTCCTATCATAGGAGCCTTGTGGCCCATCCTCAGTTTTAGCGCCTAGTCAGAACAAGGCCACGCAGGGACTGCAATTTAAGGCTCTTTAATGTGACTCAGCTTGCAAGGGTTAAAAGCTTCTTGAATCTGTCAGAATACATGGGATGTAAGGATGAGCAGGTGTCAGGCCTTGGATTCCAGAGCAGGTATTAACCCAAATCAGACAGGCAGGCAGCAATCATGCAATATTCAGACACTGGCCAACCAGCCTGCCAAATAGACAGTATTGCAACACAGAAAATAGCCTTTTTTCATGTTAGTCTCTGAGACTGAGAGGTATGGCTGATCTGGGACTTTTATGTTGGGAATTGTCTTGTGGCTTAAGCCCAACTTTGCACGATCAGGCTTTTAGGATCTGGGGAGGCCTCCATATGCAGAGGTGTAGATGTCTGAAGGCTTCTCCACTTCAGATATCCATACTAATGGATGGACTGCAGGACCGGGGTGTTAGGGGCAGGGCTAAAGGCCCTATTATTATCATTCTTATTTATTAAATTGGTACACCACCCTTCATCCGAAGATCGCGAGGTGGTTCAAAACAAAATGAGAACACAAAATACATAGTGAAAGAGTAACCGAGCCAGTAGCCATCTTCCCACCAGCACATTTAACAGCCCATAGAATGTTGATCAGCCAAAGGCCTGGTTATCGAGAAACATTTTTGTGTGGCATCTAAAGATACGTAATGAAGGTGTCAGGCGGGTCTCCATGGGGAGAGCATCCCACAAACAGGGAGCCACCACAGAAAAGGCCTGTTCTCATGTTGCCACCCTCCAGGCCTCACGGGAAGGAGGTGCATGAAGAAGGGCCTCAGATGATGATCTCAGGCCCAGGTCATGTCTTGCAAACCCTTCAACACTTGCCCTTCCCAAGAGAAGACCCCTCCACCCTATTTTCACAAGGAAGGTTTTCTGTCAAAAAGCACATGTACCCAACCCCATTTTGGTGGTTCAGACCTGATTCAGGTGAAGCATATTTTGCAGAGTTACCGTTCCACTGCTGATACATCCTTAACCCACCTCAGAAAGACGAATGCTGGCTTTTTTCTCCATTCCTCATTCTCTTCCCGAGGTGTTTTCTTTTTGAGTAAAAAACCCCCATAAACCTGTAGGCAGCTTGCACAGAACAAACCTATCCCCGGGATGACTCCTGCACCAGAAACAAAGAACACTGTCAATAATTTCCAGGATGTCCTGAAAGCCTTCGGGTTAAATACACATTTGAGGTGGTGGAATGGGGGTTCAGTGGGAAGAGCCGAGTTGGGAACAAAATAAATAAATATATAAAAATATTTTATCAAGCCCTGCTCTTTCCATCCAAAGGAAATACATTTTCTCTCTCATTCATATATATATATATATATATATATATATATATATATATATATATGCTTACCCTAGCCTCAAGGCATGACACAGCAGTGTGTTGCACATAACACAATGAGGTTCTCTTCCTGCTCTTGACAACAAATACTCTCCATATTGATTTTAATAGGGTACCTTCAAACTTGCTCTAGGCCATAAATCTGTCTTTGATGTGCAGCGCCTGTTTTCCAGGCCGACTGGCATCATCTGTAGGCAAAGAAAGGGAACATTCCAAGGCAGAAAGGAAAAACCAGGGCATTTATCAGGCTCCTGGAAGGCTGCCCTTCGTGGCTGGTGGCCTCTTTTGGCCTTGATGGATCACAAGTTGTGCAGCCCTGCCTCGAATCGTTCAAGGAGGAGGAATTTGTTCCTAATTGCAAAGGGCTTTGGAGCCAGTGTGTGGGCGTGCACATTTTTGTTTAAGCAGGTAAACAGCAACTCGCAAGTGTACACAAAGCATTATGGTATCGAGCTTTGGAGTTAATCACGTTAACAGTGGGGAAAATGTTATTTTGGTTTGTGCGACTGGCCAGGCTGGTTAGGGACGGGCCGAGTGGCTTTGATGCTGTTGGCAAAGAGTATTTACTAATCTAACAACAATTCCAAATGTACTTGGAAGGCAATTCTTTGGGTGGGAGCAAAGCAAAAGACTGCCTTTGTTGTGCCAAAGTTATTCCTTTTTAACAGTGTTTCCTCCAGACGAGTTTACAAAACTGCACACTGAAGTACATAAATAAATATAGCTTTGTTGGAAACCTATTAGTTACAAAACACTGATATTGAGATGCTGACCTGATTTGTATCTGTTTCCTGGTTTTGTTTGAGGCTGGCTGGACAATACAAGCTTTGATAATATTATTGGGCACAATCTAGCAAAAATGCAACTCTTTTGCTTCCATTAAGTTTGGCGGAAGTGTTAGGGCCACACTAGTTGTGACGTTAGTTTGCATGGTTGGTGTTTTCTGCAAAGGGGCTGGATGGGGACCATGGATGGGGAAGGGGACTTCATCGAATAGAATTATACCCCTTCCCACTGATTGCTATTTGCAATGGGAGGAAATCTCCCATTCACACCAATGAGGGCTTCCCTCCTGTTGCAAATAGCAGACATAGGTGAGGAGTTTCTTACCAGATATCAAGACAAGGGGTTACTGGTCCCCTCCATCTTGGGCCATGACACTATCTTAACTTTTTGTCATTGAAACCAGCACAGTTTTTATTGCGGCTAGCTTATGCTCACAATAAGCTTCAGTGGAAGAAATATTTTCTTTTGTGGATTTTTTTTTAAAAAAGAAAGTTCAAGTTTATGTGGCAGAGGCATTTAAAAATTACCATGTATTTATCCTTTTTTGTCTTCATTGTACATCATTTTAGCTTCATTTCTTAATGTCTTGGGCTAAATCTTCATTGGTTTTGTACACATGCCCACGACTCCTCCTCGAGGACGTGGAGATTTGTGGAACAAACGACAGCAAAGTCGCAGTCGTCCCCCCCCCCCCAGGTCCTTGCCCAGGTAGTTGAGATCGTTGACCTAAGAACAGAACCTGGAGCTGCAGAAGCTCACTTCAGTAAAGACTGTGTTGGGCAGTGCACCCTGCAAACCTAGTTCTTGGTAGAAATCTCTTCCCCGCCCTGGGATAAACACTGGTTCTTGACCCCCTCTGTCAGGCTGGAGTATGGCCTTCAAGGAGAGAGCAAGAAATGCTGCCTTTTACTTGTGAGGTTGTTCTCCTCAGAGAAAATAGTTCAGTGCACCCCTTCAGCAGTTGGTGAAGGAGGTTGTCCTCTGTCTGCAGCTGTCCTCCTAGAGTGAGAAGGTGCTTGGTTTCCATTGAGACAAGCGTTGGTAGTCTCCAACTCCCCTCAGCCTCAGCCAAATACGCTCATTGGCCAGGGTTGGGGGGAGCTGTGGCCCAACAACATCTGGCTTGGGGCTCACAGGCTCCTCATCCAAAACCTACTCCCTTCTGCTTACTGTTCATCCTGCGATCCAGTTCTTTAAAACGAATGGTTCCTCACTTTCCTGATGGTTCTGGAGTGTTGTCAGCATAATTTCCCAAACTGCAGCCAAACACATTGGTAACTTGGAGGTCCTGTAGGAATTTGCTTTAAGGTTGGCTCATGGGAAGCGATTGCCCCTCTCAACCTGAACCCACAACCTCCAAGGTTAGAAATTTCATAGGGAAGGCCAGCATTCCCTGTATCCAGAAGAGCGAAGTTGGTGTTGTTTTCGTTAATTTCAACCCAAATGTCTCCAAAAAATGTCTGTCTGTCGTACAAATTGCGGCCTTTGGGTTGCCCTAAACGAAAACGAGGCCCTGGGTGTACTTGTCCGCTGGGCTTGAATTTCAGCCATTCCATTAAAAAGTGGGAAAACATCCTGTTTCCGCCCAACAGCATTCACTAGTTGCCTGGCCTTTCACATTTATGGGAGATAAACTGTCAGGTGAGGCCCTTCAAAAAAATATTATCTTCCTTTCCTTCCTGAGGTTTATTCTGTACATAATTTCAAAACAAGATTATTAAAAAGTGGAGCTGCTGACTGAAGACCTCAGTTGCAGAAAACTGCCTGAGGGAATTGCTCCGGTAGGTCTGAACTCAACAGGAGTGTGGACTGCTTACGGCTATTATCGCTGAGAACTGTGACCTTTTGGCAATCAAGCACCATCCCAAATGCCTCACGGTGCCTTTAGAATGAGCTGCTAGGAGGATAAATGAGTTTAATGAGTGCTTTTACTTCACAGAAGTCACCACGGCTAGTGGCCTGTAGAATGCATAACTTTTTAGGTAGGCTTCCTCCGCTCGATTCATTTCGTTTCCTAAATAAAAAGGGGGGGAAATGCTTCGATCTCATGCGCGGAACAAGAATGGGGAATGAGGCCTCTTTGCATCCCAGTGGTGTTCCGTTTACAAGTTAGGCAGCAATATCACATGGTGAACTTCTGTGTCAACGCCATGCCGCTGAGGTGTTTGTGAACACACATGTGTGCTACCAATGCTGTGATAATGTGCCATGCGTTAGTGGGTGCATCGGTGCTGTGATGTTGATGCCTTGCCACACACAGGCATTTTTTTCTCAAGGGATGCTGTAATGTTTGAGCACATCCTGAGGTGTGCTGCGCCATGCCAGAGGTGAACCCTCAGGGAAAGGTGGCTCAATAAGACATCAAACAGTTTTTGCTTCCCTTTACAGGGCTGCCTTCACGTGTCTTCTAAAAGTTGTATAGTTATTTATTACCTTGACATCTGATGGGAGGGTGTTCCACAAGGAGGGTGTCACTGCCAAGAAGGCCCTCCTCTACATGGTGCCCCAAAGCTTTACTTCTTGCAGTGAGGGAACTGTCAGAAGACCCTTGGAGCTGGACCTCAGTGTCCGGGCTGACCGATGGGAACAGAGACGTTCCTTCAGATACACTGGGCCAAGGCAGTTTAGGACTTTAAAGGTCAGCACCAGCACTTTGAATTGTGCTCAGAAACGTACCAGGAGCCAGTGTTATATGGTCCTGGTGGCCGCTCCCAGTTACCAGTCTAGCCGACGCATTCTGGATTAGTTGTAGTTTCCAAGTCACCTTGAAAGGTAGCCCCATGTAGAGGGCATTGTAGTAGTCCAAGAAGGAGATAACCAGGGCATGCTCCACTCTGGTGAGATAGTCTGCGGACAGGTAGGGTCTCAGCTGGTGTACCAGATCTGGACACAGAATGTACTCTGCTGTGCAAATCGAAGCGTCCTAGCCCGCTTTGCCTCTGGCCCCACCCACCACTGGTCCAGGAGGCAATGTGGAAAAGGCACCTCTGTGTCTTTCGAGAAAAGGGGAGCAAGAGTTCCTACACATCTTGGGATTAGTTCAGTTGCTACAATGGCCTTGGCAAGCATTCGGAGTGGTTCCCATGGGCATGTGAGGAAGGGGGCGTTGTGGCATTGCAGTGGCAGGCTCTGCCTTGCTTCCTACCCATGTTTATTCTAATATTGGTCGGGAGCCCCCACATGTACAATTATCTCTGTAATGCCTGGCACTCTGCGGTCTCACCCTGGGACTCTCCATAAATGTCATCGTTTATGTGCATAGGTCAGGTGTACAGCCTGCCACGACAATGCCACAACGCCCCCCACCTCCAAGCGTTTACCCGTTTAGAAGCCTGCAAGGACCTTTTATCTGCATGACATACATTTGGTGAAAGGTGTATTGCATTCGCGCTCTGTAATGAAACAGTTGCCTTTGCCTGCTTTCAACTTTGCCACACCTATCGCTCCTATGTACATTAGCAGTACAGATGAGATGGATCGCAACCATTGGAGAGAGGCCACAAATCATGCCTGATTTCTGGGAATCAGCTAGCTGTGATGTGCAGCATTTGTTGTATACTTCCAATTCATTTTAAAAATAATTCCAGACTACTCTGCTTAGAACTTGGAGGCTTACCCCAAACTTGTGTGTGCCAGATGGAGCTTTTTCAGTTTTTGGGCCTTTGCCCTGTCTGTTTCTGTATCATCTGGGACTATTCTCCTTTTTTTTTTTTTGCTCCGGCACTCTTGCTCAAGGAGGCCTAGCTCCCTGAGCACGTTGGGTTAAAGCAGCAGCTATCTTCTGCAGCGAGGAAGGTGTAATAAAATACACGCATCAGGAGAACCAAGGAGATTTATGGTTGTTTTGCTTAATTTCCGTGCGCCAGACTGCAGTTAAAAGCCAGCAGAGCAGGACCAGAATGCCAGCGTTCAAGGTTGTCACTTTGGCATGTGAAATCGTATCTTTCTGGAATCATTCTGCAGTTTATGCACTTCAGTGGAAGCAGGATAATCTTCTGTACAGATTTACTTTAGAAGGAGTGAGTGAGAGGGAAAACGCCTAGCAGCTTCTGCACCTGGCAGTGGCCTAGTTCTCAGTGAGACAAAAAATAAAGGGGGAGGAAAGCAACACAACACTATCAGTTTGATTCCACCTCTTTTTCAGGTACTTCCCAACCATGATCAATGCGTGACTGGAAGCTCCGTCCTTGTTCTTGCCTGGCAATCCCCAGGGTTGCCGCAAGAGCTGTTTTGACTGTGTTTTGCTAACAATAACCGAGACCTCAGAGTACTATATAACCACAGAGATGCTGTTCTATCAACTGTCAAAAAGGAAGTGGTCTAAGTAGTCATGAAGGGTGAAGGCTGCTGAGCAGCTCACTGGACTGTCTATTAAAATGCAAACTGGCCTGTAAATACCTAAAATGTTTTGACAGACTTTGGGCTAGTGTGCTAATCCAGCTGTCGTGCTGGACCACCGGTCTGGTACGTTAAGAATGCACACAAATTCCCCATGGATAAAACAACGTAAGTTTCCTAAACTGTGAATGCATGGCTTTCATGAGGACATGGGCTAACCTCACATTTTAAAATTAGGACTGCAAATCTTTAGCACTGACATACGTAAGCCCTGCTTTCCTGTACAGTGGTACCTCGGGTTAAGAACTTAATTCATTCTGGAGGTCCGCTCTTAACCCGAAACTGTTCTTAACCTGAGGTACCACTTTATCTAATGGGGCCTCCTGCTGCCGCCGTGCCGCCGTCATGCGATTTCTGTTCTCATCCTGAAGCAAAGTTCTTAACCCGAGGTACTATTTCTGGGTTAGCGGAGTCTGTAACCTGAAGCGTCTGTAACCTGAAGCGTCTGTAACCCAAGGTACCACTGTACTGATTCTTTCTTTCTTTCTTTCTTTCTTTCTTTCTTTCTTTCTTTCTTTCTTTCTTTCTTTCTTTCTTTCTTTCTTGAAACAGAGCCAAGGTTTTCTGTCCAGTGCAATTTTTTCCTCTTGTAACACACAAACTGGAATAAAGCGAACAGTGGAAAAACTGATACCAAAGGCAAATGCTGCTGTCATTAACATCCCAAAATGTGTTGCCTGACCACAAGACGCAACGTTTTTATTTTTATGGATAATGGCAAAAAAGGAATGGCCAGCCCTTTTCTGTCCTCCTTTCTTTCCCTTCACATGTGTGCTTCGTTGATCCACATGCATTCTTAATTAAAATGCCATTATCAAAAACACTGAACTCATTTCTTTCTGGCTTTGCCACAGAATTTCGAGGAGATGCCAGGGAGTCAGCAGATATTGCTGCCTTGAATCTACAGTTGCAGAAACATTGCTACTCTCTCCTTTGCCCAAGTAACAGAAAGTTCACAGCAACATATGCTGGGTGGGTGGTTTATGTAAAGCCACGACACATAACTTCATGGTGTCATTCATAATCCTGATTTAAAATCTGGGGTCTCAAACTTTTGCGGGCCCACATTTGGGATTTTGAGAGAGTGCCATGGGCACCAGCACCCTTGGTTGCTCCCCACGCCCCCTTGACGGAATAAAAGTTTGCATATGAGCACATGTGCACACACACACTTTCCAAGGGATGGTACAAGTTGGATCCAGTGGAATTAAAACAGATGCTCTTGATTTAGTATGGTTTTACACAGGGTTCCCTAAAAGAAAACCTACCATCAAATTGAAGCTTCCAGGGATAGGCTTCATAGTAAGCGTCCCAGATCTGGTGCCAGTACCACAGAAACTTTGGCCCAAAACATGCAATGTCATGGATTGTCATGAGTTTTAGACAGGGCAACAATCAAACCCATCAGCAGAGGACACAGGTGTCATCTTTGGTCTGATGGCCATTTTGAGGGGATCCCTTGTAAAAATAATAATATGAGGAACCATAAAGACCCATGGTTTTGCACCATGTTATCAGATCCATTAGTGCAGGCTTCCTCAACCTCGGCCCTCCAGATGTTTTAAGACTACAATTCCCATCATCCCTGACCAATGGTCCTGCTAGCTAGGCATCATGGGAGTTGTAGGCCAAAAACATCTGGAGGGCTGAGTTTGAGGAAGCCTGCATTAGTGTATATGGTTCAGTCATCTGTTATTTGATGGTGGTTTGGGCGGAAGTTGAGCAAATGCAAGAGGAGTCATTTCACTGGATCAAACATGGGTGAGATCCCTTCCCCCTCTGTCTCTCTTGTGACACTTCTCCCCACGCTACCCCCAGCTACCCTGTTTTCATCCCCCCAACCTTCCAGATAATTCCCTTTTCTTTCCTACTCTCTCTGTGGACCTTGAGAAAGCTCATAAGGTTGAGAAGAAGAAGAAGAAGAAGAAGAAGAAGAAGAAGAAGAAGAAGAAGAAGAAGTGGGAAAGAGAGATGCACTCTTCCCACTTCCTCTTTCACCTTTCGGTGCTTATCAAGGTTGACGTTTTCAGCTCAGATATAATTCAGGTGCTGATGTAAGCCAGTGAGTTATGATCACAGATGAATGATACTGTATAATAGAAAGAAAAGCACATAAACCTGGAAGTTTTGGGGACACAGCTTCACAAGCATTCTTGATTCTCCACCTTCCCTTTTGCTCTCTGCATCTTAAAGGACGGCTTTCTGCAATGGGGAAGCTGTCTGTACTAGTGGAGACTCCCATGCATTCTGTCAGTAATAATTTTTATTAGTTTTCAATTACAGTAATCCAATAATAGCCTCATTATAACAATGTCAAATTATAATACAATTACTAATACCAATCATTCAGTTGGGCAGTTTCCTATGCTCCTAGTAGGCGATTTCCATCCTTTGTGTCGGAAACGGCATGAAGTTTGAAAGCACGACGTAGAAATAAAGAGCTTTTGGAGTGATGTTGCAATACATGTTAACATATTGCGTGTGATCATTATCTAGCTGAGCAAGATAAGCACTCCGTGAATGTTTATCTGACCAACGAGGAAGAGATTCCACATTGATAGTACTTCCTTGCCTTTGTGGTTTGTGGTGGCTGGGTTTATGAGTTTTTTAAATGCTGAACCTGTTCCTATTGCCACCACTAATAGCTGCCTTGCTACTGGCAGACAAGTGTTTAGACCTTTAGTCAAACCCTTCCATGTATATACTTGTGCAGTCAGCCATTTTAGTCTCTCCTCACTCAGGCTACTAACAAGGACTTAACTATGGCCAGACTAAGGTGGTTAACATAATGTGTTTATCGGTCTTTATATGGATCAGGGATGGAGATTCCAATGAAACGTTAGGAAT
Organism: Podarcis gaigeae; assembly: GCF_964106915.1. Classification (NCBI taxonomy): domain Eukaryota; kingdom Metazoa; phylum Chordata; class Lepidosauria; order Squamata; family Lacertidae; genus Podarcis; species Podarcis gaigeae. The sequence goes on along the minus strand of NC_139677.1, from coordinate 34,403,229 downwards.
AGCTTTCTGATGGTAAGAGTTGCTCAAGAGTGGAAAGGACTCCCTCAGAAGGTGATGGGTCTCCATTATTGGAGGTTTCTAATGGCCATCTGTCAGGGTTTCTTTAGCTGTGAGTCCTGCATTGCAGTGGGTTGGACTAGATGCCCCTATGATTCTGTACACTGATGTTGCTGTATAAATAAACATTGATAATAAAGATAAGATACCAAATTCATAACATAGCCTGCAAAGCATTTCCTTAAGGCAGATAATTGCCTTTGATAATGCAACACGTCTGATAGATGATAATTACAAGCCTAAATAAAAAGTCATGGGCATAGTATTAAATATTTAGTGACCAGGCTCTTAGCTTTTAGAGCATGGTTAAAGAGGGTTTTTGAAAGACACAACCCTCTTTTTGTGCATCTGACCAATAGTGTTTCGCTTTGTTGTTGTTTTAAAAACTCGCTTCAATGGACCTGTGCATGAATTGTCCCTGATAGCAATGAGAACCAACACAGTAACTGCTCAACTATTTGGGGTCAGGGTTGTGGGGTTTGTTTGTTTGTCTCTCTGTCTGTCTGTCTGTCTGTCTGTTTGTTTGAGGGGGGAAGGATTGGTGCCTAAGAGCAAAATTAGCGCTCATATAGCCAACCTGATTTGCAAAATCCGTTTTCACCTGCAAGTATGGACTGTCACGGGTGAGATAAGTTTCAAAGTTTCTGTCTGAAAGCCCCATCCCTTTCCCAACAGCCCCACTTTGAAGAATATCAGATTTTAATACAGGCTAGAACTGTGCTGTAAGAGAAACAGAGTTAAGCAATAACCTGGGGATTATAGGATTTATAATCCAGCTACATCTGAAGGATGCTGCAGCAGCTAACCTTGATACTGATACTTGTCAGAGTCTAGTTGTTTGGTTTTTATTTACGGACTTAGTGTTTTATGAGTAAAAAAATGAGGTGCCAGTTCTCATACATTGATAAAAGGGCCGTGGGTGCCAGCACAAAATGGCTTCTGTAACTAGTTCTTGTTGTTTGTCTCCCAGTGCCCCTGATTGAGGGGAACTGCAGGATATGAAAAATAACAAGTAAATAAATATTAATATTGCATCACCCAATGTGCATTTGGGGGTGCATAGTTGCTGAAGTAATGTGTAGTTCTGCCTTATAACATGTCTTTGTCTTCTCCTTCCACTCCACTCCCCCCCCCCCCACAAAAAAACCGTGTGAAAAACAACTTTAGACTTTCAGCTGCTCTTGATAGCAGTGTGTAGCTCCAGGCTATTTATGTTGCCTTCACATTAGTATTCTTGTGGTATTGGGATAAGCAGTGATCTATAAAGTTAAGGACAGGCGCCATAACCCTCTGACAGCAGTTAAATCTGGAAGAGAGAAATTACAACACACTTTTATATGTCACGGTTACTGTATATTTAAAGCTTGGAACAAAATATTGCAGATTCACCAGTCTGGAATAAATGTTTCGGCCCCTTCTTTCTTTCTTAGCATTTTTGGGTGGACTGAAAAGCGCTTTTAAAAAGTATTTCTTCTCTTGGTTTATGTAATCCTACATCACAGCTTCTGGAAATAGCCGTGAGTGACTTAAATACATTTAAATACTCACACCCCATAGTAGGGCTGGGCAACATCTGGTTTTCAACATTGTGATATATCGCCAACTAAACATCACAATACAGTCGTACCTTGATTTTCGAACAGCTTAGTTCTCGAACGTTTTGGCTTCGAAACGCCACAAACCCAGAAGTTAGTGTTTCGGTTTGCGAACTATTTTTGGAAGCTGAACGTCCAATGGGGCTTCTGCGGCTTTCGATTGGCTGCGGAAGCTTCCTGCAGCCAATCAGAAGCTGCACCTTGGTTTCCAAACATTTTGGAAGTCTAACGGACTTCTGGAACGGATTCCGTTCAACTTCCAAGGTACGACTGTATCCTAATATATTACAATGTCTGAAATAAGCTATATAGAGGCATTGGCTGGCTTCATGGTTTTTCCCGCATGGTGATTTTTGCTGGCGCATGCTCTTGTAATTTGCTGCCCCTCTGCATGAGGCAGGGGATTGCTGAGCTGGCAGAGTTAAGAGGGGCTGCAGGAATCAAGAGAAGTGTTGGCTGCGCTACATTCCCCCCCCCCCACACACACACACTGTGATTTTTGCATAAAACACACACACACACGTGTCATACCCTGGGTTACAGACGCTTCAGGTTGTGTTTTTTCAGGTTGCGGACCCCCGAAACCCGGAAGTACCTGAACAGGTTACTTCCAGGTTTCGGCAGTCGCGCATGCGAGGAAGTGCTAAATCATGCTAAGCGCAGAAGCGCAACCCACACGTGCGCAGATGCAGGTTGCGAACGCTGCGGGTTATGAACGTGCATCCCACACGCATCACGTTCACAACCCAAGCGTCCACTGTATATTTTGATTTGTGATTTGCCAGGTCAAAAATTATGAAACCGATACCATGATATGGATATCATGGATAACCAGTTTTGGACCATATATCGCCCAGCCCTAGCCCACAGACTTGTCTCGTTTGTTAAAAAAGGGTGCTCATGACCAGGAAGGCTCAATAAAGCTTGAGGATGCCTCAGATTATCTGAATTTCCCAAAGGTTATTCTTTTGTTAGAGAGCATCTATAACGGCTAATATCTGTAACTGACTAGGTGACATTTCCTAAAACGCCAAAAGAAGTTGTTTACTGTCTGGCACTGAGCCTGGAAGCAGGGAGAAAATCAGTAGTTGTGTTTCAGTAAAAGTCTCTACCTTTTACTTTTTATTTTTTTTCACGTTCAAGGATAATGCCAAGATGATCTTCATATGTTAAGCAATATAAAATGTTGCAAGTTGCTCTGGGTGAAAGGTGTTTTCTTTTCAGATGCTTTATCCCCTCCCGATTCTCTCTCTCCACTGTTCCAATAGTTTTTTTTCAAGGGCTGTACAATGAGTCCCTTGGCTGACAAAAGGGAAAAAAAGCGTTAAGAAAATAATTTCAGGCATCTAACATTTTGTAAAAGCGAACAATTATGTTATTTCATCCAAGACAAGGTAGTTAGTTTTGTAAATTGTACCTCCTGCTCCCCACACCCCAGGCAAAAAGACAGCAAATTCTTTTCTTTATAAATCTAAAAAAAAAAAAAAAACAACTGAGTCACTCAGGTTTCTTAGGTGCGAATTCTCAGATCAAATTGAAGTCAGCTGGCTTTACAAAAGGAAAATTAGCACTTTCAGAGACTCAGAAAGCCATTTAATAGTGCGTTTAAGCCTTATTATTCCTACACACACCTTGTTCGCTTGATAGGTTAAATGTAAATTAACACCGAATTGCTTATCTTCTTTCCCCTGTGGTTAATACCCAGGTATTTCTGAACAATGAAAAAAAGGATTTCTTTAAAAACACTCTCATTTTAATACTGATACAAGAAATGGATGCAGTAACTTTAGTCTTATATAGTCATCCTGCTTTTTAATAAACTTTTTTTTCCCCTGGCAAGTCTTTTATCTGATTAGAAAACCGATTCAGCCTTCTCCGATGAATCATGCATTCAGAGCACGTTGCAGTTTGTGTTGGAATAGAGAAATACACTTGACATGATGTAAATTTCTGAAGCTATAACTTCCTCTACACATTCCTCCTGAAAAGCCACAGCCCTGTTTTCCCCCAGCTTTTCCCACAGGCCTGGAGTCGAGAACTATTTTAGTATATGGTAGCCAGGAAATGTAATGAGCATGTCATGGCCACTTCTAGGAGCCCTATCAGTCATTACTGGGATGAATTTGTTGGTTTACAGGAGTCCAGTCGGGGGAAGCAGTGTAAGAGTTCAGGAATATCAGCCACACCAACCTTTGCTATTTAAAGACGTGTTTCAGAACACTGGAGATCAAAGAAAAGTCCCATGGACGGTTTTCACAATGAGGGGAAGTCAACAATGGGGCACCCATTAATAGCTGATCTCGAGTTAGAAGGCGACAATGGGGAATGATCTTTGTTTTGTTCTTTAAAGGTAATGAAGTGCCTGAAAGTCTTTGTATCCGCGCAAGTTTGGATAGATTGGCTAGTGTGCCACATTGGTTTTTTTAAAAGAGTGGATTTTGTGGTTGTGGACATCGTTGGGAATCTGAGGTGAGTTACCCATGCAGCGAAAGTTGTCCCCAGTTCCAGTCACCACACAGAGTTTACTGTTGCAGCGGATAAGGCTTCCGTAATACAGTTCCAGATGTTGATATATACAGCTAGCTTGTAGGCGTTGCAGTTATAGATACAGACAAGTGGAAAATATTTCTGTTGCTCCAGCAATTTAAGATGTAGCAGAGTCTGACTCTTCTCAAGACTGACACAGCACAGGACCTTGAACCTATTGAGCTGACATGCCATAATCATATATATAGTCAGCACTGGGCCATTGCCATAGCAACTGGCTTAGCTTACCTAGCACCCATTGTCTTATTTTCATCCATGGGGTGATTTAAGTTCATGAAGGAGCTTTCTCCATGACCAGTTCCTCTAACACACATGACCCTCCCCTCAGATTTTAATCCAGGTTGGTAAAGAATAGACAGATCCTGTGCTGGAGTTGTTAAGAGTATTGACCTGGGAGGCCAGGGTTCAAGCCCCCACTCAGCCGTGAAGGTCACTGTGGATTTTGGGCCACTCACTTCCTCTCAGCCTAACCTACCTTGCAGGGGTTTTATGAGGATGAAGTGAGGGTAAACCATGTGTGCTGACTTGAGCTCCTCTGAAGAAAGGTGGGGTATATATTCAATACACACTCTTCCCGCCCTGTCCCTAACCAGATCCCAAACTCTCTCAAACTCTGTGCCATGCCCCTACCCAATCACCCCATTTATCTTATTGCTGCTGCTGTTGCTGCTGTTGCTTTGATGGCGGAGGCAAGGGGACGGGAAGCAACGGAAGGAAGTCTCACATCTAATTTGTGCCTAGTGAAATGAAGTTTTCTAAAGGGCTTTGCAAACATTGCAGTAGCTCCTGGAGAAATTGCATTTCCTGGCACCAGCAGGGAAAGAGACCTCTCTCCCGCTAGCCGCCATTTGCCATCAAGGTGAGAGGGGTTTGGGGGACTGCTGAGTTTGCCGGAAGGAAGGGGTTTAATGGGCTCATTCTAAATTCATTTTGGCTTGGAAATAAGCCGATCCGTTTCCTGGTTTGGGTGGAGAAATAGCTTGGCTTATTTCTGAGCTAACCAGATTAAATCAAGGGGGAGATTACTCATTGTCAGCATCAAACAGGATAAAGGAATAACATTAATAGAGGGAGATACCCCCCACACCCACCTTTACCAGTGTAAATAATTACCTTTACTTTCAGTAATCCTACCTCTTGAAATAATAGATTGAACGTTTTATTCTGGAATAGCGATGGGGTTACAGAATCGTATCTATGTGTGTGTTTGAAAATTTTGGATTGTTAAAAAAGTGATCCTGGAAGGGTGGCTTAATGTGCAAGTGAAAATATAAATTGTGTTCTTTTTCTTTGCATTATCATCATCATCATTACTATTTGCTCCCAAGCTGATTTCAACTTAATTGTAGGAAACTGTAGGATACAGTTCATTAAAGCCCCAGTACTGATATTTTATTAAGAGTAAGTCCCATTTATTCGCATGGAACTTACTTCCTAATAAATGTGCCTAGGATTTCAGTCTAATGATTTTCTCTTACCCCTTTCCTGTGAACTCTGGGTATAGGGCGGTATACAAATTTAAATAAATAACAATATTTATATGAGTTGAATTTAAGACATGGAGTGTTTCAAGCAAAGCTTTTGTTGATTTTTATTTATTACACCATTAAATTCTTCAGAGGTTGTTTTTCTGGCTGCAGTTTTAATTTCTGAAGGCCACCAGTGCTGGTATTTACCTCCCTTGGGTGAAAGAACAAAGCATTTTGCCTCTTTTGAAAGGAAGGCCAGTGTTGCTTCAAAAGATATCAAACAGACAGCGGTTGGCTGGGGTTCAGGAACCTACTTGCACTTTGATTTTGAAGGGTGTCAGAGTCTTCTACGTGCCACTGAGGACCTGCTGAATAATGTGCTGGCGCATTATATTCAATGGATTTCTGTGATAACAAGAGAGTGGTTCTTCCTATATGTTGCTAAGCTCTTTGGATAGTCAGATTTCTCCCTCTTGTTTAAACCTTGAGATTTACAAAGCCTAAAACCAAAGCCCACCATAAACTAAAATCAGGCTCTCATATTTTATAGTACCCGAACACTGCAGAGAAGTACTTTAGAAGTGCTAAAAGCGAAATCCTAGCCAGCTCTTGAATTCTGAAGAATGTGCACATCTTCACTTCCAAATGAGTGATGAAGGCCAGTGAAGACAGCCTCACAATAGAATCAATTAGCTCAGTCAGCCAGGGCAGAAATTAATGGCTAGAACTTCTCTTTCTGTCTCTATTGTCCCTTGCTTTTATGATTGCGGGTTCATTTACCAGCGTTCAGGGTGAATGAAGAGAAAAGAATTGTAGCATACAAAGAACACACTTCAAAGCAGAGTTAGCCAACATGGTGCTCTCCAGATGGAATTGGACCACAACTCCCATCATGCTTGGTCATATAGGCCATGCTGGCCAGGACTGATGGGAATTGACGTACCAACAATATTGGCTGGGTGGGTAGCCTGTGGCCTTTCAGAGGTTGCTGTGCTCCCAACTCCCATCCTCCTTAGCCACCATAGCCAATTGCCATGGATGATGGGAGTTGTAGTCTAGCAACATCTGGAGGGCAATGTTCTCCCCACCTCTGCTTTGAACTATGTTCCATTGAAACAAGCTGACTTCCTAACCTGTGGTTTGAAGCCGGCTTACTTCAGCTAAGCATAGCGAAGACTAACCACAGTTTGCCCACGTTCAGACATAATGTTAAGCTGTGGTTTGTCTCAAGCTTCTGAACTACTTTCAGCTAAACCGGAAGAGATGTGGGAAGGGAGACATGTTAGCTTTGTGCACCCAATAAGAAGCAGCTGTTTATTCCTGAGTCCAAACCAAGCCAAAGTATGTTTGCAATGACTGTGTGTGTGTGTGTGTGTGTGTGTGTACCAATGGTTGCTGTGACTTTTCCTGATTAGTATAAACGTTTGTGTATGTGTCACCGCGTGCTACTCTGCAATGTCCAAAGAAGCTGTGAGTAGATAGCTGAGCCTTCCTCTTGTTTTGGCATGTGGTCGGTTTAATGAGTCTTTAGATTTCTGTACTATTTTCACTTTCCTGCTGCAAGCAGTGCCTGATTGTGACAGCTACCAAATATGCAGGAATTTAAAAAGTCAGTTCGGCGGAAGCGTAGTGCTATGTGTGGAATATTGCTCAGCATGTAATATTTAAAACAATGGACTGCTCAAGGCAGCGTCTGTCATAGATGTTGCATTCACCCTAATGCAATTTTTATGTGGGTCGTAGGATGCATCCAGATCCCCCCGCCCTCAGGTTGCTCCCAGGTAACCTGTTTATTTAGCCTTCATCCTCATTTTTTCCTTCTATTTAATGAGCATCCATTGTTTGTGGGGAGGCACTGCATCAACACCAATGTTATTCCACCCCTTCCAGGGCATTTTTCTGTCACTTTCCTTGTTGCAGAAAGTCTGCTGTTTGGGGGAAGTGGATTTGTTGTGCAAGAGCTCCAAATCAATGCTAATTGTGCAATCTGAATTTCCCGGTCTGTGATTGAATCCCACCCGAAAATAGTGACCCTCTGGAAGTGCCCTGAGTATCGGCAACATTCCGGGGTAGAGGAATTGGTATTGCAATAGATACACTCGTGAAAATTGATTGGCATAATTTGCAGACCGTTTCATCCTTGGCCAAAAAAATGCCCTCTCGTTCAGTGTTTTTAGTGTAGGGTGTTGGGAAAAGAGTATTAAAATGTGCTAATTGTGCTTTAAAAAAAAGAAATGGCACCCAAAGAGCAGATTGGACAAGTTCTTCTTTCTTGCCCTTAAAATGTGATGTCTCACTCTTCTTATTTAAAAATAAAATAAAAATCTTTAAATGTCTGGGAATAGCACACTCATTCTTCTGAATTGCCTCCTTTTCTTTGTTCTCTCAATTTGATTTATTTTAGAGATTTACACTCTGCAGTTCAAGCACTTCTTAGGGTGAAATGACTTTGAGGAAACCCAACCATATATTTATTCAGTAGAGGCCACAGCTCTAGCAATGAACTTGAACCAATGCACATAGTTGCCATCAAGTGCATGCACAGTATATGAACCTATGTCCCACATCCTTGGACTTCCTGCCTATCTACTGATTTTCAGAGTTGATGTAAACTGGGCCTCCACACATTCCCTGTACATACAGGTGGTGCCTGTCTCTTGAGCCACATTGGTTCTCAGTGGTGTTACGACTGTGGAAATAGACACCCTCTAATGCAGAATTGATTGTGTGGCGGTCTGTTTCACAAGGACTGCCCTTCACACAAATTACCCAGTGCGCAAGGAATGGTGCCCATGCACTCTACATGTGATTACCATCGTGTGTGGGACAGTATATCTTCACAAGCCATTTACTTCAAAAGCTGCAGATACCATGTTTCATTCATACAAAACATGAAACAAGCCCTGCTGGGCCCGTTTATCTAGTCCAGTGTTTTGTTTGCTACAGTGCCCAGCCAGATGTCTCTGGGAAGCTCCAAAAGAGAGATAATCAGGTTTATGATCAAAGCCCAAGGAGCACTTTTCCCAGTTATCTTCAGCCCTGCTCTGGATCCAGTTGTGCAGTATTCTTCTTTCCTTATTTGGCAAAGTGTGCTCCACATTTCCTCTTACAGCTGTCCTTTTAATGCCACTGCTACTGCAAAAAAAAATTTCAATGGCCCACGATTTGCAAACATACTAATTTAACCTGAGAATAGCGGAAAATATTATTGTTTTGCTGTTTTGTTTTACTTATTTGCTTGTTTCTATTGTGGGTGGCGCTGTGATTTAAACCACAGAACCTAGGACTTGCCGATCAGAAGGTCGGCGGTTCGAATCCCTGTGACGGGTTGAGCTCCCGTTGTTCGGTCCCTGCTCCTGCCAACCTAGCAGTTTGAAAGCACGTCAAAGCGCAAGTAGATAAATAGGTACTGCTCTGGCGGGAAAGTAAATGGTGTTTCCGTGCGCTGCTCTGGTTTGCCAGAAGCGGCTTAGTCATGCTGGCCACATGACCCAGAAGCTGTACGCCAGCTCCCTCTGCCAATAAAGCGAGATGAGCACCGCAACCCCAGAGTCGGTCACAACTGGACCTAGTGGTCAGGGGTCCCTTTACCTTTACCTTATCCTGTATTGTATTCTGTGAACCGCCCTGAAATCCTATGATGAAGGGCAGTATATAAATCAAATGAATAAAATATTTTATATGGTGCACACAGCACCTTGCTAAGTGGTGCTGTCAGCATCTGCTTCTGAAATCGCCCACTACGCTGTGCTTCTCTCCTCCCATTGGCTGTTGCATCCAAGAATGAGAACCAATAGCTGGGAGGCAAGGCCAGGTGTGTCCTGAATCTGGGAGGAAACAGAGCTACAGTGTAAGAACATAAGAACTCTGCTGCATCCTACCAGAGGCCCAGCTAGCTCAGCAGTCCATTTCCCACAGTTGCCAACCAGATGCCAAAGGGAAGCTCACACACCACATGAGCACAACAGCCCTTTCCCACTCCTGTTCCCCAGCAACTGAAGTTCAGAGCGCTGTTTGAAAGTATCCAGGTGCCAGACACATTCAGCACGTAGCTGTCAATCACTTGTGACCAAGTAAAGATGCTTGGGTGCCAGGATGGTGCCTGACATCTCCACCATCTGGAGGTGCATGTCTGGGGATCCTTGGACCTTGACACTTTTCACACACTAATATCCCATCCTGCAGAATTCTATCTTTTATCCGCACAATCAGAATGAATTTCAGGAACCAAACTGCTTTTTCTGTGCAGCCTAAGCCAGGAGCAGGAGCAGTCGCCATTAAGAAAAAGAATTAGGCATAGCCCAATATTTATGTGGACTGTCTCTGGATCAAGTGCCTTTTTTTTTCTTTTAAGTTGTCAGAGTTCTTAACCCAGCTCAAGATTAGCCAGATGTTAAACTGAGAATCAATCACAGCCAGTCCATCATTTGAAAAATAAGACTTTAGAGCCGTCTTGCCCCAAAGGGCAACTTTGGCGACTGTAACCTTGGTTTAAGGAGCCATTTGGTGCCTAGCTCATATATCCGAGTTTCTAACACTGGTTCAGAGGCGCGCTGGCACTGATCCTGGAGGTAGGATGCAGCCATGATGACGTGTAGCTATTGGCGGGCTTCTCCTCCATGAATTTCTCTAACCTGCTTTCAGAGCTGCCGTGAGTTGGTGGACATCGCCAAACCCTGCGGGAACAGGTTCCAAGGTTTATCTGTGACATGTCAGTGATGGGGAACCGGCAGCCCTCCAGAAGTTGCTGGACTCCAACTCCCATCATCCCTGATGTATGGACATCCTGGGTGGGCTGATGGAAATTGTAGTCTGACAGCCCCTGGAGGGCCCAGAGGTGTCCTACCCCAGCGCCATTATGGAAATAAGCACTTCTTGTTGTCTTGTCTTCATATTGGGCTGTTCAGCTTTGTTGGGTGACCCTCAGTTCTAGTATCAGAAGAAGAAAGGGAGAAAAACTTCTCTATCCATTGCATTGTAGTCAGCCTGGCTAAGCTATGCCAGATCAACATTTTACTTAACTACCCCTGCTTTCTCTTTCTTTCTGATGCCCCATTCCACTTTTATAGCTTTCCTTTCAGTTTCTACCAATGGGCATTCAACGCTCCACTTTCCTGCACATCCTCTTCCCCATCCTTCAGCGAAGGATGTCACAGAGCTGTAACTCTGAAAGGTATGGTCAGTGAAGTCCTATGGTAAGCCTGGTGGTCAACAAAAGAGGTTCAAAGACTCTCTCAAGGCAAATCTTTAAAAATGTAGTTTAGACACCGACAACTGGGAAACACAGGCCTGCGAGCGCTCCGGTTGGAGAACAGTCTTTACCAAAGGTGTCATGGGCGTTGAAGATGCTCAAACTCAGGATGAAAGGGAGAAACGTGCTAAGAGGAAGGCATGCTTGGCAAATATTCAGCGTGATGAACTCCCACCCGGAAACCTATGTCCCCACTGTGGAAGCATGTGTGGATCCAGAATTGGTCTCCACAGTCACTTACAGACTCACTTTTAAAACCGTGTTTATGGAAGACAATCTTACTCAGCTAGGAGTGATCGCCAAAGAAGAAGAAGAAGGTACAGCAAGGTTGCCAGGTTGGCCAATGAGTGGAGCTCTCAAACTCCTATACAAGCAAATGTAGTCTTACAGTTCCCAAGGGCAAATTGTGCTCCTTGTTTTAACCCAAGTGTAACCTGGGTAGGCAAAGTTGGGAGAAAGGAAGTGGCATGTGGCGGTGCTTTTAACACTCTTTTTATTTTATTTTTTAAAAGCACAGAATGTGCAAAAGCTTCACGGAGTCAGTGAATGGATTGCAGAGCAGATGTGGCGAGAACATAAAAGACCTAAGAATATCATTTTCCCATACTAGATCTGTGTCTGCATTTTTAGCAGAATGCCCACAGTGACTCTGGCTTTGTGATTTATGCTGCAGCACATTATAACGGTATATTTTTGGCTACTTCGACTACGTTTCGCGTCCACAGAGTTATTCACATTTTGTCCTTATAAGGAATAATGATTCATAACAAGAGGAATCGGGAGCTATTTTATACTGGAACTTTTTTATATCTTCTTAGGAAAATCCTACTCTCTTAGGTATTTCCTAAGAATGTTACCACATCACTTTGCTTTTTATTTGGGTGGAAATGTATGTTGTTGTTTTTATTGCCATGTCGCTCTGAATTTCCCTGATCCTTATCTGTACTGGACCATGCCGCAGGGCAGGAGTTGTGCCTCCACAACTAGACTCTATCATAACTCAGATGGGGAACAGTAATTTGATACTAGAGAGATTCACCTCTGTTGACTGAGTGTTGGCTGTTCTCAACAATGGTGGACAGATGGGGGAGAAAACGTGGGACTCACTGTCCTCTGCTATTGTTTGCTTTGGGATTCTCTCTCTCTCTCTCTCTCTCTCTCTCTCTCTCAGGTCTTGGAGGAGCAAAAGTTAAGTGAGGTCTTTCAGCATTTCTTAGCTTCCTTTGTTAAATATGTGAAGCTACAATAGGGCTAGCTTTTACAACAGGGCTAGAAAATTGTGACTTGCATCATCCCTGACCAGGGCTGATGGGAACTGGAAGCCAACAACCTCTGGAAGGCACTAGGGCTGGGCCATGTATTGTCCGAAACCGGTTTGAAGTCCCTATCATGATGTTGCTTTCATAATTTTTGACCTGGCAAAATATCACAAATCATGGTGTGTGGATGTGCAATGCAAAAATCACAATGTGGGAATAACCGTGAAGCCAACCAATGCTTTTCTTGATTTTTATAGTCCCTGTTAATTCTGCCAACTCCTTATGCAAAAGAGTAGGCACTGGCAAAAATTGCAATGCAGAGGAAACCGTGAAACCAATCAATGCCTCAACGTAGTTCCATCTAGACATTGTGATATATTGGTATATCGCAATGTTTAGCTGGTGGTATCTCACAGTGTTGGAAACCAGGTATCGTCCTAGAAGGTGCACAGGTTCCCCATTAGTGCCTTGCATTAATGCCTTCCTTTCTATATGTGTCTTTTTTGTGCTTAAAAGAAAACAATTCAAAATTCTGCTCCCACGTGAATCAATTCTGTGCCAGCAAATGCTCAGTTATGTTACTTGTAGATGTTATTATGCAAATGGTGTTGGAGCCGGGACATTTGCTAAGTATCTCTGTGGAGCACTGAAACTCCACCCCACGACCATCTGGAATCCTCCAGTTGCTGGGATTAGCTAGGCATTGTTTAGATTCTTTCAAGTCTGTCTCTGCAGCCATACGGGCTAGAATTGTGCTATTTGAAAATGAATGCTGAGCTTCTCAGGAACCTGAATGCTGTGCCTAGTACTTACATTCCATGCCTTTTCTACACCTCTACAGAACCACAGGATATGCTCAGAACTGGAATGTGTGTTTGGCAGCTGCTTCTTATTTAGAAACATGCCAAAGCGCTAGGCTGAAATACGTTCCTTGGTTCCTCACATCTCCTCTATTAATCTTTCTCTCCTGTGTGCTTTCGCTGAAATATATGCATATAAATCAGTTCAGGAAACATGCCTCTTCCTCTTCATGCTGTGCCTGTCATGGTGCTTTGCCTTAGATATTTTTTTGTACTGGGACATAAAGTCTCAACTCCACACCTCCAACTTAACTATTTTATCAGTAGGCTTCCAAGATTCTTCCTGAGTGTCAGCTGTGTTGTAAGTCAGCGTAGTGGCCAAGTAAATTATGGATAGCTTTTTCTTTTTTCTTTAAGTTCATAAAACTATAGATGGGAGAGTCAGGAAACTGGTTTCTCACTCCTGAAACCCGCTCCACTGACTTGCAACAGCACGGTCACATTGTGCTGTGCATTCCCCATGCTGTATATTTCTTTGGAAATTTGCTTTTCTGAGCTCTCTGTAGTTGAACTGACCCAGTACAATTGAGCTTACAGACGTTTCAGAAACGAGGCCTCTGGTACAAACCTACTGGCATGTGCTTCCTGCCAACGCTTCCTCATTTGCCTTCAGCCCATGTTTGGTACACCTGTCTCAGAGTGCAGAAGGAGCTGGATTTTAGTTCTGGAGCTTTCGGGGTGAATGCAGTCCAAACAAAGTATAGCACACCCTCAAGGGGCATGAGGGGTGTGCAACTGGCTAATGGATGGACTTGGACTTACCCAAGTGACAGATCGCAGGTTGGACCAACACCAGGGTGTTTGTGTTGTTGTTTGTTGATGTTGAAAGAAAGGTTAAAGCCTTAAAATGTCTTATCCAAGGAGTTTCCTGAGCGGCAGCCATAAAGTAAGAACATGTGGTGGTCAGGTAAAGTAGAATTAGAAACCTGAAGCCAAAGAACTGGCTAGGCTAGTCCGGAACAGGGTGTGCGCTTCAGTGTTCAAACCCTTTCCTCTGCCTTTTGTCCCTCGTGGCCGTTTAGGATTCCGTGTCACAAAGCAGAAGTATTAATGTAAAAAGGTAAAGGGACCATTAGGTCCAGTCGTGACCGACTCTGGGGTTGCGGCGCTCGTCTTGCTTTACTGGCCAAGGGAGCCGGCATACAGCTTCCGGGTCATGTGGCCAGCATGACTAAGCCGCTTCTGGCGAACCAGAGCAGCGCATGGAAACGCCGTTTACCTTCCTGCTGGAGCGGTACCTATTTATCTACTTGCACTTTGACGTGCTTTCGAATTGCTGGATGCCTCAACTGGCAGAGTTCTTGCTTCTGTGCAAGTCTCCGAATGCACAGGAGGTCTCCCAAGGTCTAGATCTGGTGTCTGTATGCCTCTTGGGTTCCCAGGTCTACATTTTTCAAATATGTTCCTTACATAGTCTCTTTTTCCTGCTTTACTCCACCTTTCATGCAGCTACTCTGCCTGTGGGCATTCTGTGCTTTAGGTTCTTTCACTCTGGGTCCTGTCCCATCATTCTAGCTCTGTAGCTACATTTGTCCCATTTCTTATTTCCATAGTGCCTGTGTGATTTTTTTTAAAAAAAATATTTTATTAATATAAATTCTCATTTTAAAAAAAAATGTAACAAAAGTTTTCAATACGCATCACTTGTTCTGTTACCTTCTGTAGCAGACATAACAGTTTTAATCCCAAACTGACAGGCAACCCTCCTCACAGAAGTTGGACTTCGAACATTTCTGATGCGCTTCGTTCCTTGGGTATTGGTGTGTCTGTGAACCAATTGGTGTGAGAGGCTTCACTGCCACAAGCACAACGCAACACAGATGGAAGTCTGCCCATGTAACAAGTTGTAGTCTCTCAGGAGCTTTTGCCAGCTAGGCTGTACTTAGAAAACATTTCAATGCATTTCTTGCAAACATTTCTTGGCCAGGATTGAAAGGAAATACACCACCAGATACTGGAAAGAAGTGAAAGTCGGAGATTTCATCCAGCTGCGTTGTAATGAAATCATCCCTTCTGATATCCTGCTGCTTTCCTCGAGTGACCCCGACGGTCTGTGCCACATTGAAACCGCTAATCTGGATGGGGAGACCAACTTGAAGCAGAGACAAGTTGTAAGAGGATTTTTAGAGCTGGTAAGTTTGCATATATTTTATATTGCTCTTTAACTGGTTTTTGGTAGTGGTTTTTTTTAAAAAAAAGTTATATTGCTGTTCTTTTTAAACTGTGCGCTGCTTGGAGATTTTTGACATACAGTGGTACCTCGGGTTACATACGCTTCAGGTTACATACGCTTCAGGTTACAGACTCCACTAACCCAGAAATATTACCTCAGGTTAAGAAATTTGCTTCAGGATGAGAACAGAAATCATGCTCCGGTGGCACAGCGGCAGTGGGAGGCCTCATTAGCTAAAGTGGTGCTTCAGGTTAAGAACAGTTTCAGGTTAAGAATGGACCTCCAGAACGAATTAAGTACTTAACCTGAGGTACCACTGTATTAAGTGGTGTAGAAACGCTTTTTAATTAAAAGAATGTTTAATTTCATTCAGTGCCTTAAAATAAATGGTGCTTGTCAGTTGCTGGAAACCACAGGAGGGGAAAGTGTGTTCTTGTGCTTGAATCCTGCCTTCCTGTTTTCACAGGAAGTTGGACTGGATAGGCCATTGGCCCCATCTAGCAGGCGATTCTTTCGCTCTTGCCTTCTCTCGTTCTTGCCAGTGTTACAGAGCAAGAACTACTCATTCCAGCAAGCTTGATGTTCTAACTCCCATCAGCCCCAAACGTAAGAGCTTGCTGGATCATGCCAATGACCCACCTGGTCCAGCCCCCTGTTCCCACAGTACAGGCATAGGCAAACTCCGGCCCTCCAGATGTTTGGGACTACAATTCCCATCATCCCTAGCTAATAGTTCCAGTGGTCAGGGATGATGGGAATTGTAGTCCCAAACACCTGGAGGGCTGGAGTTTGCCTATGCCTGCCATAGTTGCTAGCCAGATGCTCACAAGAAGCTGGAAAGCAAGACCTGAGCGCAACAGCACTCAGCCCATTAAAGAGCCAGAGATTCCCCATCCTGGATTTAGACCATCCTGACATGCAGAAGAAGAAGAGTTTGGCTTTGATATCCCACTTTATCACTACCCTAAGGAGTCTCAAAGCAGCTAACAATCTCCTTTCCCTTCCTCCCCCACAACAAACACTCTGTGAGGTAGGTGAGGCTGAGAGACTTCAAAGAAGTGTGACTAGACCAAGGCCACCCAGCAGCTGCATGTGGAGGAGCAGGGACGCGAACCCGGTTCACCAGATTACGAGTCCACCTCTCTTAACCACTACACTACACTGGCTCTGCAGGGCAATACTATTCATGTCTATTCAGAAGTAAGTCTCATTGAGTGGCATGGGACTTCTAAGCTAGCGTGCATAGGTTGTCCTCATGTGCTGCCAAGGCAGCATGCACAAAACACACACACCCATGGCATTAACCTGGGCTTAAGGCTTTGAGAAATCTTGACAGTCCCTATAAACAACGCCTGAGAGTCTCGTCCAAGCATTAAAAACGACTCCACCTTGCTTTCATGGATTTATGCCCATTTCTTGTGACAAAGCCTCTAGGGTTTCTGTTTGTTTTGGTTGATAAAATATTGACTTTGTACGGATTGTGGGCCTCTGAGGTCTCCTGGAAGCTGGATTATGAAATCCCACCATCGAGCTACGTGGAGGCATGCAGACACTGCATATCTGTGGCCGTGTTCAGCTCTCTTTTTTGCGGATCAGGACCACAGCTCAAAGAAAACAGAATTGCAGATTCAAAGGATTGTAGAGTTGGAAGGAACCCAAAGGTCATCTAGCCCAACCCCTTCAATGCAGGAATCTCCACTAAAACATCCATGACAGATGGCCATCCAACCTATGCTTGAAAACCTCCAAGGAAGGAGTTGTCCACCACCTCTCGTGGCAGACTGTTCCACTGTTGATCAGCTTTTACCGTCAGAACATTTTTCAGTATCTTTTGTCGGAATTTCCTTTCTTGTATCTTGAAGCTATTAGTTGTAGTTTTACGCTCCAGACTGGCGTTCGAAACTCCCATTGTTCTAGGCGCATTTTGCGACAGGGAATTTCATCAGCGTGAGCAGTCTCTGAGCTCTGGGCGCAGTACAGCGCCTAAGATTTCAGATTAAAACTGAAGAGTGGAAGGAGGAGATTTTTCTGCCTCCCCACTTCCAGCTACTCTCTGAAGACTGGAGAAGAGACCCTCTTAAGACTATTAGGACGGTGGGTAAGAGAAGGACTAGACCATGTGAAAAATGAACATAATATTTTAGATGCAGTTCATTCATTTTCAGCTTTGAATTCTTGTTATTTAAAAAAAAAGTTCGTAGACATTCTGTTGTTGCGCCCATAACCTAGGATAAAGGTTTCATTTAGCTCCTAGCTTCGGTATCTCAGTTTTTAACAGTGCTCCAGAGCAGGAGAAAACAAGCTTATTCCCTCTTCCACATGACAGCCCCTTGAAGATGGCTATCATATCTCCTCTCAGTCTCCTCTTTTTCTTAACAAGAGGTCAGAAGGTTTCCACGGGAGCACATTAGATCAGCAGCTGAATATCGGGAAAGGGCCGTTATGCTGCTTACGTGGCCGCAACTTGCTTTGGCGAACATCACAGACCTAGGAATGTTGTTTCACGAGGAAACAAAAGAATCTATTATGCTGCTTCCTATAGCAGTCATGTTTGGTCACATGGCCTATCACAAGTCAAGGGGCAGTGTGGTTTTTAGAAGAACCCCCCATTTAAGATATCAAAGAGTTTGTCACAGGGCTGCTGCATGCATTACACTCGAAGGGCACCAGCTCAAGTGCTTAGAAAACTATTAAACTGTTAGCCTTTGTCTCTAATGTTTTCAAGAGAGAGATGACCCTTCAATCAGGTTAATAAGCACTTCCGAGAGTCACTGGAGATACAGGTCTGAGCAGGGAATGCAATATATATTTACGTGTTTGGCCAAGCAGTTATAAATATTAAAACTTTCACTTGTATCTAGAATTACATAAATGCAGTCGGATTGATTCGTAAGAATGCAGCCAGCCACAGGGAGCATCTCTCTCTCCTCACCTTCCTGCCACTTGGAAAGCAGCAGACAGAGATCTCACTGACCCCTGGAGTTGTGAACACTGTTCATTCCATATTTCCAGGTCATATATTCTGAAACCGTTATTGTGATGTGGACTTGAAACCGGTTTTGGACAAGGCATCGATACATTGCCCAGCTCTATTTCATATAATAGAAGGGGAAGAAATGGAGGCAGTGAGAGATTTTACTTTCTTGGGCTCCATGATCACTGCAGATGGTGACAGCAGTCATGAAATTAAAAGACGCCTGCTCCTTGGGAGAAAGGCGTCTTGACATCGCCTTGCCAACAAAGGTCCGTATAGTAAAAGCTATGGTTTTCCCAGTAGTGATGTATGGAAGTGAGAGCTGGACCATAAAGAAGGCTGATCGCCGAAGAATTGATGCTTTTGAATTATGGTGCTGGAGGAGACTCTTGAGAGTCCCATGGACTGCAAGAAGATCAAACCTATCCATTCTTAAGGAAATCAGCCCTGAGTGCTCACTGGAAGGACAAATCGTGAAGCTGAGGCTCCAATACTTTGGCCACCTCATGAGAAGAGAAGACTCCCTGGAAAAGACCCTGATGTTGGGAAAGATGGAGGGCACAAGGAGAAAGGGACAACAGAGGACGAGATGGTTGGATGGTGTTCTCGAAGCTACCAGCATGAGTTTGACCAAACTGCGGGAAGCAGTGGAAGACAGGAGTGCCTGGCGTGCTCTGGTCCATGGGGTCACGAAGAGTCGGACACGACTAAACGACTAAACAACAACCAGGGTCCATACTGGCAGTAAGTACTTGGGCTGCCTCAACACTGTCGTTCTACCAAGTTTCAACGTCACCCTTATTGCTAGTTTTGTCTTTTTCAGAATTGGCCTCCCTCTGGCTAAGGATTTTTCATACACCAAACCAATTTCACACATGCGCATACACACACAAGTGTGTGGAGCTTAAGGATTTACTAAGCCCAAAATCTGAAGAAGTACATCACCTAATCAGCAGCGCCTTTACTGGCAGCCGGAGATTATGGTCTATCTTCTAAATAGATATTTATTGTTCCGCAAGCTTACATAGTCTAAACGCAATGAATAAATGCATTTAAAAAGAGAGAGAGAGATCCAGCAGAGAGTGTGAAACCTTTCTGCAAATTGCTAGTGTCATAACATGTATAGAAAAGCTGAGTCTTGGGTAGAATGAGCGGTATTCAACAAAGTTTTACTTAAAAGACCCACTGACATTAATGAACATGTCTGGGTTAGGCCTTTGGCTGATTAATATTCTGCAGCCTTTTAAATGTGTCTGTGGAATGCGGGTGTGTTGTCATTGTTTTGCTGTTTTGTTTTAATTACTTACTTGTTTCTATACTGTGTTTTATTCTGTGAACCACCCTGAGATCTTATGATGAAGGGTGTTAAAACACATAATAAAAATATTAATAGGCCTTCTTTGAGTATATATAGATATAAGGTACAACAAAAGTAGTAAGTATAACCAATATAAATGCATGCACAAATAGAAAAATTAAAATGAAGATACAATGGGGAGGGAAACCTAAAAGCTAAGCCTTTGGTTCAAATCTCTTTGGTGGCACGAATTAGGCAAGCAGCCCTTTCTCCTTGTGTCTCCTGTTTGTAATATTAAAAAATTGTAATACTGACTTGAGTTAAAGGACTGTTGTTAGGATTACTGAGATTATTCAAGTTCAGTGTTTTGAACATTCAAAATGTGTTTTATGGGTTGGATCCAGACTCCAGTCCTGCTAGTAGGAGCATCTCCCCACACTGTTGAGTATTATGAGGTGTCGGAGGTAGAACTGTGGGTGACGCTGTGGTCCAAACCACTGAGCCTCTTGGGCTTGCCGATCAGAAGGTTGGTGGTTTGATTCCCCATGATGGAGTGAGCTGCCATTGCTCTGTACCAGCTCCTGCCAACCTAGCAGTTCGAAAGCACACCAGTGCAAGTAGATAAATAGGTACTGCTGCGGCGGGAAGATAAATGGTGTTTCTGTGTGCGCTGGTTTCCATCACGGTGTCCCATTGCGCCAGAAGCGGTTTAGTCATGACCCAGAAAGCTGTCTGTGGACAATCGCCAGATCCCTTGGCCTGAAGCGAGATGAGCGCCACACCCCATAGTCAAGTTTGACCGGACTTAACCGTCCAGGCGTCCTTTACCTTTTAGAATTGTGGTCTGCAGCAGGAGGGGGGAATTGGCAAAAGTCATATTCCCCCTTCCACAGTGGGATCCCACCCCTGGATCCTAAGCCTTCTGCGAATGGAAGGGGCCTGTCAACAGAAGATGATGTCTGGATCCGAACCCATCAAATTAAAAACATAACCAGTGCTTTTTTTCAGAGGGTAATCAAGGCTACACAGTACCGGCAACTCTTTCTGTTGTTGAAAAATGTGGCACTGATTGTAACAACTTCATGGTGAGCATCGGCACCTGTTTTTCTAGGGAAAAAGCACCGATCATAACCCTGCTTGTGTGTGAATGCTTTTGTCGTGTACCCTGCTGAACGGTAAGCCACAGTCTGGTCACACTGTGAAACCCAGCATACAGCCAATCATAATCATCATTCACAAAAACCAAATCAAGATGATGGGCCAATAATCAACCCAGTTTAAAAACCAGTCCCCAAGAGCTCAGGTCGGATGGCTTTGTTTGTTGTGAAGCAAATGTTACGTTTTAATGAAAAATTCCTCATTTTTCTGCAAGGGCTGGTGAGTACAGAGAAGCCATAATAGTTCTTCACAGAGAGGAAAACTACAGTGGCGTGAGGAAAAACAGTTTTCCTTCAGTAATGCGAATCCATGCTTGTTTGTGGCCTGCCTTGATTTTATCGATTCATTTGTGGAATCCTGTGGATGCGATTGTTACAGTGCGCTGCTGGGATGCTAATAAATATAGTTTCTCCGTCAGAAACAGATCTAATCTTTTTCCTAGCGAAGTTTGCTGCCTGTAATTACATGTCCCTTGTTGATACTCAACCAATGAAAGTAGTCACTGATGCCAGGCACAGTTTTAATTTCATAAACTGTACTGCCAGTTCTCCAACCTCTCAGAAAATTCCATTTGAATATATAAATATTGTGTACAACTTCGCCTGCCTGGTAGGTTTGCAAATAAGAGACCACTCAAGGAAATTGGGGAGGGGGAGAGAGAGAGATATTATGTGCATAATTGCAGTTTAAGGATCTGATGTTCTGGAGTCCAGTCAATTTTTGAAGTGCTGTTGCTGGGGATCTGAGTTTACAGCTCTCTTTCCTTACCTCGCCAAGAATATTTTTGGTGGGGATGGGGGGTGGGGAAGGAGCCAAAGTTTGAAAAAAACATAACAAAAAGAACCATAGTTAACAAGTAGCCTTTATTTCACGTTAGTTATGTGAGGAAATATTTAGAAATGGTTTAATTTAGCATGAACAAAATCAGCTCTGTTTTAAAATTTAAAAAAGAAAATTAAGAATATGAGGAGACACCCACAAGAAAAAAAAACCTAATAAAATACAGTGGTACCTCGGGTTACATACGCTTCAGCTTACAGACGCTTCAGGTGACAGATTCCGCTAACCCAGAAATAGTGCTTCAGGTTAAGAACTTTGCTTCAGGATGAGAACAGAAATCGTGCTCCAGCAGCGCAGCAGCAGCGGGAGGCCCCATTAGCTAAAGTGGTGCTTCAGGTTAAGAACAGTTTCAGGTTAAGAACGGTCCTCCAGAACGAATTAAGTACTTAACCCGAGGTACCATTGTAGCCCCAGGATTTAGGGCCCGTTTGCAAATACAGTTGGCATATACTGAACCTGCATCACCTACACCCAACTTTAGGCAATTATTATTATTATTATTATTATTATTATTATTATTATTATTATTATTAATTCCCCTCCCATCTTGCTGGGTTTCCCTAGCCACTCTGGGCAGCTTCCAGCAAAATATTAATATGGGAGGGAGCATTTGTTTGAAAGCACCGTTGTGGGGAAATCAGCTTTCCTAACAATGTAGCATGTGTCAAGGTGGGGGGGAGGGGGACCTCAAACTGTGAAGTAGCCTGCAAGTATAGCCATTTGCAGACTGTTACTAGAGGGTTCCAAAACTGAGAGAGAAAGCACTGGGAATTCTTGTGCTTGGATCCAAAGGGGTTCTCTGAAGAGACACGGGCAAGAGAGATGCTCTTTAAGAACCTTGTTCTGTGAAAACACTGAACTGCACCACTGCACCTGCAGCCAGTTTTCATTCAAATAAACACGGGCATATATATATATATATATATATATATATATATATATATATGTGTGTGTGTGTGTGTGTGTATATGTATATGTATATATGAGAGATGAGGGAGGTAAAGAGGACAGAGATGAATAACTAAACTTACTAAAGCTTGTTTCTATATTTTACTTATTTAATTACCCCATTCGTACCCCATTTTTCCTTCAAGAAGCTTGATATAATGTAGGTGTTTCTCTCCATCCTCATTTTAATCTCACAACAACCCTATGAGATAGGTTAGTCTAAGAGATAGTCACTGCTAAGCTCAGTACAGGGGTGCCAACTTGAATAAAATAATGGGGGGCAGATTAGCCCCACCTTGCATAATTGATCACATGACACAATGCATGCACACCATTTGAATGGCAATGCCCATCAACTTGGTGGGGGTGGTCCCCTCAAATATTTTATTGGGGGTCCCAAAGACCCCTTGGCCCCTAGGAGTTGGCGCCTATGGTGCAGCGTTTCTTAAACTTGGGTTTCCAGCTGTTTTTGGACTACAACTCCCACCATCCCTAGCTAGCAGGACCAATGGTCAGGAGAGTGATGGAAATTGTAGTTTCAACACAGCTGGAGACCTAAGTTTGGGAAACACTGACCTAGTGAATGGCGATCAAAACTCAGGCTTCCTAGTTCATCACTCTAACCCAGTTGCGAAAGACCTGTGGCCCTCCAGATGTGTTAAGATTCCAACAACATCTGGAAGACCACAGATTCCCTGTGCCTACCCTAGCCATTTCACCAAACCGCTTTGAATTTAGAAATTTAATAAAAGGAGTATGTTCTTAGAAGAAGCTCATTACTAGGCTACTAGAACCATGATCTTCAAGAGACGAGCGTTCATTAATTAAACAATTGGTTTTATTATAATCTGCTCAATATTATATGTGTGGAAATTATTCCTTTTCAGGAACTGCACTGACTAGTTCATCTTCGGAGACCGACTCAGGTCTGACTCAGACAGTTACAGCCCACGGGGTGTTCTCCCTGCGAAGGGAAAGTCTTAAGCACTGACGTTAGGCTGTGGAAATAAGTGAAATGAGTTGAATGTTCAGGGAACATGAGAACAAATTCTAATGAATAGCAGAAATTTGAAGAATGCAGACGGGATATTTATAGAGTAGAACAAGTTCGAAGACACTCATTTGGACAAGGTAGACAGTGAAGCAGTTATATGAGCGGAACCAAAATACAATAGTGTTCAATGTGACTTTTGCTTGAGTGGGGGGGCTTCGGTGAGATCAGAATGTTGCTTTGTTCGAGACCCTTCACATATTACTCACAATGAAGGGATATACTAGGGAGCGGGGCTGTGCTCCTGGCCCCATCTTCAAGTGCCTGTGGGTCATGGTGGTTGTCTGCAAGGAAGAACCCAAGCACAAGCAACTGCCTAGGCCTAGGCTTCTATGCAACCTTATTCCGAAGCTAGAGCTGTTAGGCGGCTAGATGCCCGCAGTTTTGATGTCCGCGTTGAAGCAAAGGTGAAGCGGCTTGTGTGGAGTCAAAACATGAGCATGATTGCGCACCTGGCAGTGGCGGGTGGCACCTAGGGACTCCGCAGGCAGAGGGGTCTGGTGCCATGCAGCCCCCCTCAATTTTGTATCACTGGATCAAGTTGAATGAATTAACAAACCGTTTTAGCTTAAGTAAATAAGCACTTAATTGCTACTGTTCTGAATTCTGTCCTGCTATTACAGTGGTACCCCAGGTTACATACACTTCAGGTTACAGACTCTGCTAACCCAGAAATAGTGCTTCAGGTTAAGAACTTTGCTTCAGGATGAGAACAGAAATCGTGCTCCGGTGGCACGGCGGCAGGAGGAGGCCCCATTAGCTAAAGTGGTGCTTCAGGATAAGAACAGTTTCAGGTTAAGTACGGACCTCTGGAACGAATTAAGTACTTAACCTGAGGTACCACTGTATCTTACATTGTGGGTCATGCAAATAACTGTTCCAAATAATGCTTTTTATAGGGTAGGGTAGGGGGCTCTGAGAATGAGTTTATAGAACCAAGGGAGCAGCAGTCTGGAGCTAGAACAATGTACACATTTTGCTCCCATTAGCGGCTGTGGAGAGACAGAACTGGCACAAATTCAAACATATTTTCCCCACAGAAGCCTCTCCTAAATCAAATTTGTCCAAATATACACTTAGAGCTTGCCACTAGCTTGAAAAACTCTGCTTTGGGTCACCGGCAGGCCCTCCAACAGCCTTCAGAGAGAGGCCACACGTTCTTGAACACTGTCAGCTCTTTAAATCCCAGTGAAGTCAGTGGGGTTTCAGCTGCACAGCATTGCCACAATCAGTTGGGTGTGTGTATGTGTATTTAAGAAAATATTGTGATATCTTTATTTTTATATACTGCAGAGAACTAGGGATGTAAATATTTTCCACCGGTATAGGTTAAAGTTTTCAAAACACTATAAATCATTCTTATGAAACCTGACTGGAGCAAGCAGGGAATAGATCAGCCCTGCCGCTCTTCCTGGCGTGGCTGACAAAATATTTCCAGCTCGCATAAAACATTCCATAAGCAATTACTGAGGGTGTGGCGGCCAGGCCAGCTGCCCTGTAATACTGAAAACACATGGGTCCATCTTTCGCGGGCTTAGGCAGAGAGAGCTGGAAACCTTTGCTGCGACTTGAATGCAAGAGGAGCTGGATAATGTTTAGCACAGGGGTGGCCCTCCCAGCTTGCATGGCCAAGAGCAGAGGGCAAATGGGAGTTGCAACGCAACATCTATAGGGCACTTGCTGCAGTAGAGAGGATGCAGGACTTATGCACAACTTTCTGTATGACTTGCTGCCCTAAGGATTCAGCAGCCTGCTGTAAATACAGTTGTACCTTGGGAGTCGAAAGGAATCCATTCCGGAAGTCCTTTCGACTTGCAAAACATTCGGAAACCAAAGCGTGATTCTGATTGGCTGCAGGAAGCTTCTGCAGTCAAACGGAAGCCACAGAAGCCCTGTTGGACGTTTGGCTTTCAAAAAGAGTCCGCAAACCAGAACACTCACTTCCGAGTTTCCAGCGTTCGGGAGCCAAAACATTCGAGAACTAAGCTGTTCGAAAACCAAGGTACTAGTATACTGTAGTACTAATTGGGGTGGAGTGTGACTGGCAAGCAAGGCAAAGCCAAGCGGTTTTCTTTCCTCCTCCTCCCCCCCTATGTTTTTTTATTGATTTTCAAACAATTTCACAAATTCCTTTCCATTTCAGTACAATATTCCCTTAACATTTTGACTTTGCATCCTTACTTCCATGATGTTTCTGTTCAAATCGTTCACCTACTGCCATAAATGCAGTATTTTTTTCCTATGACATTATACAGGGGTCAGCAAACTTTTCACTGTCCTTCAGACCTTGGGGGGGGGCAGACTATATTTTTTGGGGGGGAAGGAATGAACGAATTCCTATGTCCCACAAATAACTCAGAGATGCATTTTAAATAAAAGGACACATTCTTCTCATGTAAAAACACACTGATTCCTGGACCATCCACAGGCCGGATTGAGTTTGCCTACCCATGATATATCCTACATTACATTCCTTTACCGTTCTTATTCCTTTGCTTATATTTCAAGTCCTGCTTGTGATTTAATTCAACTGTAATCTTTTCTCAGATAATCCGAAAAGGGTCTCCACTCTTCCACAAACATTTCTTCCTTTTCGGTCTCTTGTTTTCGCCGTCAATTGCATGTAGTCCAATAATTTCAAAGTCCATTCCTCTTTTGTTGGAACTTCTTTTTTCCCCATTTATGTGTATACAGAATTCTGGCTGCCGTGGTAGCGTAAATAAACAATTTAACCAACAAGAAGTTGTAGTACGTTGGGTGGAGACTTGTAGCGGTCAGGAGCCCCCAGAAGGGGGTTCCATGTATAAGATTATGCAGAGACAGAGTCTTGGTCTATTTCATCTTGCCTGTTAAGAATGAAGGCATAAGGTGCTTACACTGACAAGGGGGTAAATGAGGATTTGAAGTTAGTGGTAGTCATATGTAAAATCTGTCCACTCCGTCCCACTTTCATGCTAATGCTGAAGATCTGATTGGTGAACTTCATGCAATTCTGTGTGTTTGGCAACTTTGCAAATCCTAGGGATGGAAAGATCTGTCGATTTCAGTTCTCATAGTATCTCAATTTCCCCCGTTTTAAATTCAGCTCCCCACATTTTGCAGCAGTATTTGGATTTTAAAAAGAAATCCGCACGAAAATTTGTAAGCATTATAGTGAGATTTTTTCCTAACAAACACATTTTCATATGCAGTTGCAACTAATGGAATGTGTGCAACATGGGAGGGGTTTTTTCTAGGAAAACTTTCCTTGTTACTTTGTTGGATGTTGTTTACATAATCTTGTTATATTTATAGATCTGAAATGTTGCTTTTTGTATGTTATTATATTCGCTGTTTTGTTTTGCCGTGATATTAGGAAATTCTTTTCGCACTGTTTGGTTTTGAAATGCCTTGTTTTCTTTGTTGTAAGCTGCTTTGAGCATTTATGTGTGTGTGGAAAAGCAGCATACACACACAACATGAATGAATGTACAATTTTTACAAGCAGTTTCCTATAATATAATGCATGTTTGTAGATTATTTTCACTGGCATCTTCATTTTTATGTGTTTTTATTCCATTTTTTATATTGCATTTATAAGCATTTTTGTAAACGTTAATTGTAGAATTGCAACATTTGGATATGTGCAAATTTTGAAGGATAGCTGTGTTTCGGTTTTCATGTTTTGGAATCTGCACATTTGAGAGATTTAGATACGTACGGAATCAAAATTATGCTCCATCCCTTGTTATGACTGTATGAAAACTAATGAGCTAGTAGATTCAAGAGCATCATTTCATGGTTACACAGAGAGGCCAAAAGCTCAAAAGCAAATTAGCAAAGAATGTGAAATGTTCTTTTCACTCAAGATTTTGTCAGAAACATCTGAACCTCCTTCCTTCCCCCCCAACTAGCTGTGTTTCCTATAGCGATTTGGAATGTGTCTGACACTTTACAGCAGCTCTCGCTCATCCCTGGAATAAACTTGTGAAGTAATTTGTTAAATAGTCCCATTTTATAGATGGCAATGGGTGTGTCTTGCCCAAACCAAGAGGAAAAAAAGTATGGTTTGGAGGAATCTGAACTTGGTTCCCCATCATAGTTCAAGTCTGACATTCTTCCTACTAAACCCACATTGCCACCTAGATCAGGCATCCCCAAACTCGGCCATCCAGCTGTTTTTGGACTACAACTCCCATCATCCCTAGCTAACAGGACCAGTGGTCAGGGATGATGGGAATTGTAGTCCCAACACATCTGAAGGGCCAGGTTTGGGGATGCCTGACCTAAATCATAGCAGCTTTAACTATTTGGCCACACTGCGTAACTATCACCATAGGAATCTTTCCATTTAGATTCCAAAGTATCTCCAGGAAATCTAAATTCAATGCATTGTTACTTAAAGAGAAAAAAATTCTGTCTTGCTGCTTGGCTGCACAGCTCTGCAAACTGCTGTGGGCACTTCTAGACTGTCCCCATTTTAGGGTGGCAAACGGGCCGGGTTCCACCCAACTTTAGGAAGGCCCAGTGTGTGTGATGTCATGCACGTAACACGTGTGTGATGTCATGTGATGGGAGGAGTCCCAACAGAGCCCACTATGGTCACAGGTAGGCCAGCCAGGGCCATGGGAAGGCCTGCTAGGGCCTGTCACAGCCTTAGGAAGGCCTGGTGGGGTCTGCCGTAGCTGCAGGTAGGCCCAGTGGAGCCCACCACCGGCTGCACAATATTGAGGGGGCCCAACCCCCTCCTTGTAAAATTGGGGGGTGCCCCCCCTCTGCCTGTAAGGTGGGATTCAATCATTTGAGAATTTATTTTCACAGGTGTGGCAGAGGATTATTCTCTCTCTCTCTCTCTCTCTAAAGGAATTCCCAGTCCCACTGAGTTAACATTTATACACAATCCTATTTGCTTAGTGAAAAGAGAAAAAGTTAGCTTTGTACCTGTTTCTTCTTAGTTGTAGGGGAGGGCGAAGGTTTTTATAATCTCTATTACCGTGGAGGGCGAGGAAGTGCCTGAGTTAGCAGCAACTACTTTATCTCATCTCAGCTTTTCGTTCAGCACTTTTTGTAAAAGGGGGGGGGGCAAGTAATGTCTTAATACTTTTGACAAATGTTTTAGAGGATACCCCTGAGAGAGCAGAGAGTCCTCCTTCGGAAGGCCAGTCTAATCAAACAAAAGGCTCATTGCGGTTGCTGAACTCAGCAAACAAGAGACTGATCCCGGCGCCGGATAGATATATTATGTTCGACGCCAGTTGTGAGCTTCGGAGGTGCTGCGCATCCTTTCTCCCAGGAACACATGCCAACAAAGGGCAACTCTCTTATATACATATATATTTATATCAGTGTGCTATCTAGAGACGAAGTCTTCCTTGCAAAAGAAATCTGTCAAGGCCCAAGGAAAGCAATTACGCTGGGCTCACTTATCGGCATTGTAAAATGTTCTCTCTCTCTTTGCCGTGTAATTGTCATACATCAGCTCATCTGGGAACGAAAGGCCTTCAGTTCTGTTGATTACGTGGTTGCGATCTGTTATAAATTACGTTAAAATGCATCCACGAGGCCATCTGAGGGCGAGAGAATCCAATTACAGGGGGAGTCCAGGAAAGGGAGAAGGGAGCTCCCTCCCAAACGACTGAAATTGGATTTCCACCTTTCTTCGAGAAATGAAAGCGCTCTTTGCCTACCATTCGGATACAGAATGCTGACACTGTTTTGACAGGGGGGTTCTTATTCATCAATGAGTGAGCAAGTATATTAGCCAGTGCTTGCTGCTTTGCAAGCACAAATGGAACTTCACACTGATCAGAGTGATGCTCTGCTTTGTTTGTCATCATACTGCAGCAAGGAGCCTTGCCGTGTCAATGTTCTTGCGTTAACTGCATGCAAAAAAGGGGGGGTGTTGCTGATAGGAATGTTTCCAAATAATTTGGGGGAGAATTATAAGCACCTAATTATACATAAGGGACGTGGGTGGCGCTGTGGGTTAAACCACAGAACCTAGGACTTGCCGATCAGAAAGTCGGCAGTTCGAATCCCCACGACGGGGTGAGCTCCCGTTGCTCGGCCCCTGCTCCTGCCAACCTAGCAGTTCGAAAGCATGTCAAAGTGCAAGTAGATAAATAGGTACCGCTCTGGCGGGAAGTTAAACGGCGTTTCTGTGTGCTGCTCAGGTTCTCCAGAAGTGGCTTAGTCATGTTGGCCACATGACCCGGAAGCTGTACGCCGGCTCCCTCGGCCAGTAAAGCGAGATGAGCGCCGCAACCCCAGAGTCGGTCACGACTAGACCTAATGGTCAGGGGTCCTTTTACTTTTACCTAATTGTACATCTATATAGCCATGCACACACACACACACATACAGATGCATATCTATATACATACCTATCACTTTTATTTCCACCCTTCCTCCAAATAAGCTTGTTTCCGGCTGCTCCAAAGGGCAGGGCACAAACCAGTCGATTCAAGTTACAAAAACGGAGATTCCAGCTTAACGCCAGGAAGAACTTTCTGGCCGTAAGAACTGTTCAACAGTGGAACAGACTCCCTTGGGATGTGGAGGACTTTCCTTCATAGGAGGTTTTTAAGCAGAAGCTAGATGACCATCTGTCATGAATACTTTAGTTAGGATTCCTGTGGGGGTTGGACCAGATGACCCTCTGAGACCCTTCCAACTCTACAATTCTATGATTCTGAGGAGCTCAGGCCGTTAGCCAAAAAGTGCAAAGACATTGTGCAAATTACACCCAGGCGCAGTTCAAAAGACAACAGCGTGCTCTTTTTCAAGTCATTCAGAAAACTTTGGACTCAAACAGGCACATGAACCAACCATAACTTGAAAGATGCAGAAAATGATGCAGAAATTCAGGAAGAAACTGTATCCCCACCATCAGTATTGATGCGAGAAATGCTATCAAATAGACATCCATGATAATTGCGTAACTGCACCCTCACAGCAATTACAAGGGATACCAAATTGATCAGATCTGTACTTTAAGTTTACGATCTTGATTTTTGTAGTTCAGTGGCCTGCACAGTTCTCCAAATGTAGCAGTGTAGTTCTTGGCTGTTTGTGCATGTAAAGACACATACACATTCAGTCTTGGAAGTGCATAAAACTATGTGTAAATCACCTTGAGGGGGTTGCTTAGAAAGTGATTAATAAATTGATGATAATGGAATACAACCATAATAATATATGTTTTGTACCCTGTACAATACCAGTGTTGTTATTTATACATAGAATTATGCAGATAAAACATGTGATATTCATCGTGCTTCATCACATGTAAAACTATGAGAAACTTACTAAAAAATAATAATGTACTGATTAATACCAGAAGACAACAGAATTGAACCATGAATGAACAAATATATAAAGGAATCTGAGTCAGAAGATAGCTGTTTTGCAAGTCCATCATTTTCAAGACCAAATAATGCCTTATCTATGGGAAATAGCACATTTCCCCACGTACCAAATGTTATGCTTTGGCCCTCTTGGAATTTTCTCTCAATAGAAATGCAACCTTCAAAGTAACCATCAGAACTGTGTGGAACAAAGTTGAAAACAACTGAACATTTTCTGTGGGCAAACCTTCCGCCCGCCCACCCCACCAGCACGCAGAAAGAAACCTGATCGTGCAGAAAGGCTCTTAATTAGCATGATTGCTGCCGAAAGAATGGAGTATTTAAATCTCCATGTTTAAACAAAAGAGGTATTTGCTCTGCCGTGAAAGTCCAATGATAAAACCTTATAATAACGGGTAAGTGTTCAGGATATGCAGACGGTGCCAATGCCAGCTTGAGCCTAATTAGTTAGGGAATCAAGGAGAATTTTAAATGTTAATTAGGTAAGAAGCATCCTACTGTATGTGCCTAATTTACTGTACAGGATTAATTTATCTGAGCTAGCATGAAGCAATTAAGAAACCCTGATTATATTTTCAGAAAGCTTGTATTAACATTCCCATAATTGACAACGTATTGATTTATATTCTCCCAGATTGCACTTTGTCTTTTTGCTTGAACTTGAAACCTGCCACCGATAATCTTAAACGTTTTCAGCCTGCCGGGACATTTTTCAGAAACCAGAAATAATGGTGGCGGTTGTTTTTATTTTGAGTGTGGCTTTACGGCAGGGAGCAAGCAGGATTGGGTACTTGTGGGTACGCGTTAGTGCTTCTACTGTATAATGTGCAAAGTAGCCACACAGGTTTTACTTCCTTGCTTACTCCGTCGAAGCTTGCGAAGGAGAACTACAACTGGAACGTCTCCTTCCTGTCCCTTTCCATGGCGAATCCTTAAAAAATATATAATGCAGCCATATCACCGCTTATAAGGACAGAAGCAAATAAATGGTAAAGTTGTGTACCTTCTTGTCTATAAAAAGTGGTGCTTTGCAGATCAATTTCTTTTTCAGCAGGTGTGCCAACCTCTTTCTCCCCTCTCCCCACCCGATGTTGCTGGACTACAACTCTCATCATCCTTGACTATCGGCCATGATGGCTGGTGGTTGATGGGAGTTGGAGTCCTGACAACATCATAAAGAGGCACAGGTCCCCCCGTCCATCTTTACTGGTTAATCCCAAACAGGTTATTTATAGAATCAATATGATATTTTATGGATAAGTCGCTTGCCTTTATTGTGATGGGTAATATGGGAAAGCGGTATAAATATCAGAGGATGATAACGAAGAGCAGCTATGCTGGATCAAACCAAAGGTTTGTCTGGTCCAATGGGCGGGCAGATGGCACCGTCCCTAAAACAAATTGTGCATGTTAAGCTTTTTGCTAATGGCTTGCTTCTATTATTTCCTTTGCTCCAGGACTCTGAATTTGACCCGTTGAAGTTTACTAGCCTAATTGAATGCGAGGAGCCGAATAACGACTTAAGCAGGTTTCGAGGCTTCATGTGAGTATACCCTTGCAATTCCATCTACGGTTAAGGATTGCCCTGCAGGTTTAGACTGCCATCTTCTGCACGCTTACCTGGGAGTAAGGCCCGTCGAGCTTAATAGGACTTAACTTCCGAGTAGACACGTATGGGCTTGCGCTGTCAAACCTTTGCATAGTGAAGTTCGCAAGTCTTATGAATCGTTTATGGGAGGAGAGGGAAGTGATGAAAATGAATTTGACGGGGGTAGTGAACATGTGACTGATGGCGTGACTTGTTTTTCGCTACATCTTCGTACCCATCAGCAGCTCAGGAAAAAGCACAAAAGGATACGAGTCGCATTTGGGGAAGGCTTAAAACTTGAAAGTGTTTCAGTAGTTGGTGGAAACGGAACCTGAGGCCGCTGGATGAATTAAACAAGAGCTACAGTGAGGGTGCTAAATTATGAAGCAAAGCCAAAACCATTTTGGGAAGATTTTTTTTAAAAAAAAATACAAATGTACATGGAAAACCTGTTAAGAGGGGATTGGAACTCCTGTTCATCTGATTATCTGACATCAGCAGAGAGAATGGAGAAAAGCTGTTTAATTTCTTGGGTGAGGCTTAGCATCCATCTTTCCATAGACTATTTCAGTCCTGTGTCAAAAATCAGACCTCTGTTATATTCTTAACATTAGAGCAGCCATACTGGATAAAATCAAGGGCCCCTCATGTCTAGCACCCTCTCTGCTCCCAGAGTTGCCACAGGAGACAGCTTCTTGCTTGGTTTTGAGCTGTTGGAGTGGATAGTGGAGTTTATTTGTATTTATTTAAATGGGTTGGTTTATCTTTCCCAGGAGTTACTGGGGATTGAACCTGTGACTTTTTGTGTGGGAAGCAGTTGCTCTAACACTAAGTGATGGCCATTCTTTCTGAATATGTTTGATATGTTGTGGGTCAGTTCAAGCACGATCTTGTGGGGAGCAATTTTTGATAAAAAGTTTCCGTTCTTGGAATTTATTCTCCTCGACTCTCTGGGCAACTTTCTGCTTGCAAGACATATTGAATTCGGTGGCATTTGGTCACTTTCCCATCAGTACTTAACATTTTAGTTACTTAATTATGGCGTTATAAAATTATCTGGGCAGCTTACAATAAATAAGTAAAAGAATAATTGAAATACGGAGTAAGACAGGAAACGTATATCCCATGCCCATAGAATGTCCCACACAAAGTCTTGGTCTCCATTCAGGATTAAATCAAGTGTTGTCTCTTCTTTCCTCAGCTCAATTAATATTTCCAAGAGGTAGCCATTTATCGTATTTAGAAGTTTTGTTTCTTTGTCATTGCCTAAACATAGCTTTACCCACACAATGTGAGAAAAACAGAAGTTACCCGTTATTATAACACTTTCTTCTTCCTCTGCTTCTCCCAATTCCTTTTTCCCATCTCAAGACCATGGTCAGTTTTTGTCAGGGAAGATAGTATGACCCTGCTACTAAACTACATTTTGGCTCAGTATTTCCACCCACAGTGACTCTTACATCAGTTTTCCTAATTTCCTTCTTCGGCAGACAAAAGCAAATCTTCCCCAATCGGCCCTTTACAATTATTTCTATACAATCTATATTCCAAAATAACTGTATCCCACAGATTTTTGCTTTTCCTCTATCTTTCTGATAACATCAACGGTATGTCTGTTTCCTCTCCACATTTTCTGTTTGTGTGCATTTTCCTTAGTTTTTTTAAACTGCTGTCATTTGTTTCTAGCCTTGTTCATATGTCACAGTGAACCACAGATACAGTAACAGTTTACCAATAAAATACAAACTGCATTATATGGTCACAGAAGTTTATCACGGCCACTTTGTTCCCCTCTAGTCAGAAAGCATGATCCCTGGCTTAGCAGCACATATGAACCAGGGATCCTAATTTGTTTCCCTCAAACCACAGTCTGAAACCAAGGTTTGTTCTTGGCTTACCAGATCATGGTTTGTTCCCTCCATACACTAGTGAGAAAGGGACACGGGTGGGGCTGTAGCCTAAACCACTGAGCCTCAGGGGTTGCCAGTCAGATGGTCTGCGGTTTGAATCCCTGAGACAGAGTGGACTCCTGTTGCTCTGTCCCAGCTCCTACCAACCTAGCAGTTCAAAAGCACACCAGTGCAAGTAGATAAATAGATACCGCTGTGGTGGGAAGGTAAATGGCGTTTCCGTGAACTCTGGTTTCCATCACGGTATTCTGTTGCTCAAGAAGCGGTTAAGTCATGCTGGCCACATGACCCGGAAAGCTGTCTGTGGACAAATGCTGGCTCCCTTGGCCTGAAAGCAAGATGAGCACTGCAACCCCATAGTCGCCTTTGACCGGACTTAACCGTCTGGGATCATTTACCTTACCTTAGTATTGGGAGGAGACAGCAGCCCAGAAAGATGTATTCATGGGATACCATTAGCTATGGTTTACTGTGATGTGTGAACTGTGCCATGTTTACCACCATTATCGCTTTGTAGACCTGAAACACTGATACCCTCAACCTGAGTCATACTGAACAGAATGTTCCTGTTTGCAGCATTTGTGATATTAAACCCTAGCAATCTGGTTCTACTGCATTCAAGTGACATTGTCTGTCTAGTACACGTTTGTGTTGTTCCAAAATGTTTCCATTGCCCAGCAAATCCTTCTTCCTAGAAACTCCATTGTCTCATGCATGCGGATGGCTTTAAGAGCTTGGATTTTAATAACACACCTAACAACCTAGAATTTTTTTACCAGTGTGTCCCAACTACGTTTCCCAATGTCATCAAATTCTGGCCTGCATCATAATCACTCACTCCTCCATCACGACTTACTATTTAACAACCTACCTGTGTTTCTTTTGAACCTGGTAGGCCTGTCACCACATGATCAAGGCATCCATCACAAACTCACCTGCCGTATCTTTTCAATGATTAAATCACTCGTTTCCAGAGCCCAAACCCAGAATTGTATCCTCCTTGAGAGAGGGTATCAATTCATTATGGGAGAAATGTTTCCTTTCTTAGGGATAATTTCTCTACTGCTCAGTAAGGTTCCCTTCTATTTAAAATAAGAATAAGAAGAATAAGAATAAGAATAAATGCAACTGGCAATTGCAAAGTCAAATGAATGGTTTGAAAGTGATTGTGATCAGTTCCCCCATTTTATTGCTTTTTTTCCTTTTCGCTTGTGTAACTTACCTGGCAAATAACAGGTGTCATCAGTATGTCGTACTGTGATATCTGCCATCTCTGCACTCAGAAGCAGAGGCATAGGGGCAAACTGCCAACAGTGCCAGTCAAGCATTCGGGACAAAGGGGTCACAACCAGCAGCCTACCTCTTCTGTTCCGTTAGCCACGGTGAGATTTTAGGAAATGATATGTTTAGACTTCCATAAACATCATTTTGAGTCATAGGCGGTTCCTATGCCTGCCATGATCTCAAGGCTTTCCTTGTGCCCTGTAATCACTATGTCATATCAAATACCCATAGCAGACTATTAGGGACATAGGAAGCTACCTTATACTGAGTCAGACAGTGGGGTCTTTCATAGACTGACTGTGTGTAGAGGAATGGTAGGAGGGACCAGCTGAGGACCCCCCCCCCCGGGAACCTTCAGGGGAAGACAGCTCAGTAAGATAGCAAACATTAAAAACTTCCCTAAACAGGGCTGCCTTCAGATGTCTTCTAAAAGTCAGATAGTTGTTTATTTCCTTGACATCTGATGGGAGGGCGTTCCACAGGGTGGGCGCCACCACCGAGAAGGCCCTCAGCCTGGTTCCCTGTAACCTCACTTCTCACAATGAGGGAACCACCAGAAGGCCCTTGGAGCTGGACCTTAGTGTACAGGCTGAGTGATAGGGGTGGAGATGCTCCTTCAGGCATACTGGGCGAAAACCATTTAGGGCTTTAAAGGTCAGCACTAACACCTTGAATTGTGCTCAGAAACGTACTGGGAGTCAACGTAGATCCTTTAAGAACGGTGTTATGGCAGCCACTCCCAGTCACCAGTCTGGCAGCTGCATTCTGGATTAGTTGTCATTTCCTGTTCACCTTCAAAAGGAGCCCCACATAGAGCACAGCAGATGCCGTACTATGGAGCTAGGAAGGGTAAGTCCGTTTCGGTCCACACGAGTGTCTCCTCCCACTCTGTTTTCTGTTTCACTCTTGGCAATTTCCGTTACGAGCTACTTGGAGACAGGAACCTATCCTTTTAGCTGTTGTTATTTCTGTAAAGCTCCACAGATACTTAGAATGTTACATAAATAAAGAAAAACCATAAATACAACCACAGGGCTTTGGGTTCTTTGCAACCGGCAGGTTTATGAACTGCTACATTCAACACGAGTCGACTCATGAAACCCCATTCTGTGATGTATTGAGTTAGTCTCCCTAGTGTCAGAGTGCCTTTTATCATTTTGCCTAGTAGAGATGGTGATCGGGAAGGTATTGCCAGGCAGAAAGCATTAAAGTGCACAATAGCTGACTTACCCTATATGTCTACAGAAAGGATTACAATGAGATTGTGCAGCCTAGGACTTTGAGCACCCTGAAGGGCTATATACATGCTTCATGATCTAGGCAATGATTAATAATAATAAGATGCACTGCAGTCCATTTCTGTATTATTTCACGTCCCAACCCCTTGTGATTCAGTGAGAAGAGTGCTGTGTGTATGTTAGCCTCTCAGCCACACACTCAAATCACTTGCTCCATTCCAGTAAGAGTCACCAATGTGCCTTTTAGTCCCAGGCATGGCAATCACACAATACTAGTTGTTGAAATTGCTGCACCCTAAGTGCTTAATGAGGGTGAAAAAGGAGAGTGCAAAATATGGTCTGAAGCTCAACATCAAAAAAACTAAGATCATGACCACTGGTCCCATCACCTCCTGGCAAATAGAAGGGGAAGAAATGGAGGCAGTGAGAGACTTTACTTTCTTGGGCTCAATGATCACTACAGATGGTGACAGCCGTCACGAAATTAAAATACATCTGCTTCTTGGGAGAAAAGCAATGACAAACCTAGACAGCTTCTTAAAAAGCAGAGACATCACCTTGACAAAGAAAAGGTCCGTATAGTAAAAGCTATAGTTTTCCCAGTAGTGATGTATGGAAGTGAGAGCTGGACCATAAAGAAGGCTGATCGCCAAAGAATTGATGCTTTTGAATTGTGGTGCTGGAGGAGACTCTTGAGAGTCCCATGGACTGCAAGAAGAACAAACCTATCCATTCTTAAGAAAATCAGCCCTGAGTGCTCACTGGAAGGACAGATCATGAAGCTGAGGCTCCAATACTTTGGCCACCTCATGAGAAGACTCC
The DNA here is from genome assembly GCF_964106915.1 of Podarcis gaigeae. NCBI lineage: Eukaryota > Metazoa > Chordata > Lepidosauria > Squamata > Lacertidae > Podarcis > Podarcis gaigeae. Next base: position 34,365,562 of record NC_139677.1, on the reverse strand, counting down.
CTGGAAAAGACCCTGATGCTGGGAAAGATTGAGGGCACAAGGAGAAGGGACGACAGAGGACGAGATGGTTGGACAGTATTCTCGAAGCTACCAGCATGAGTTTGACCAAACTGCGGGAGGCAGTAGAAGACAGGAGTGTCTGGCGTGCTCTGGTCCATGGGGTCACGAAGAGTCGGACATGACTAAACGACTAAACAACAACAACAACAAAAGTGTATTCAACTGATTATCACCTTGTTTGAGAAAGGTATAGGAAGACCTGATTCCCACCCGCAATGGACAATTAACTTTGTCAGAGCCAAAAAGCAGACTCTAATGGGAGAATTTTGTTTCTAGCTCCGTGCATTTAATGCCATTTTTATCTCTGGATCAGGATAGTTGTTCCTTTGCCTCAGTCCCCCTTGCCTGTAAAATGGGAATACTTTATTGAATTGGAAATTGTCGTTAAGGGGTTGTTGCTTTTTGTGAGGGAAAATGACCCTTTTCATAAAGGGCCTTCTCAGTTGAGGCACCTGCCCATGGGACTGCCTCTCAAATATCTGAGAGATCCTTTCTTTCCCCGTGGACTGTCTTGGGTGTGAAAATTGGCAAAGAATACCCCTTTGGGAGCTCTGCTACCCTCAGAAATTTGAGAGGTGGTGGCCCAGATCAGGGCATTCTCTGCAGTGGCCTCTAAACTGTGGAATTTCCTCCCCACTGAGATGCATTTGGCAGCTTCATTGTATAACTTTTGTCCTTTGCTGGCCCCACTCTGTTATTCTGATTGTAAATTGTTTTAACTGATCTTAATATTATATTTTTACATTGCTGCAACCTGCCCAAGGACTTTATGATGAAGGGCTGGTAAGAAATCTTAATAATAATAAGCCTCTTCGTTGATGCTCTTGAACTAGATGGTTAAGGTGCATCTCTTCCACATTTTATTTACTTTAATTTCCAACTGCTTGTGGGTTGATTTTATGGGTTTCTTTTAATTGCTCTTTTTATAGTTCTTTTTACTTATTTGAGTTGTCTGTTTTAATGTTATAAACATTGGGAGCTTTCTAAAGGGCCAAAAGTCAATATATAAATGACTTCCTAGAGAAATATAGTTGTATTGCAAACTCTTCCGTAGGAATTATGGTAAATGTTGTTAAAAAGCAGTAACTTCTCTTCATTTTCAAACCTTAAATTTTACTGAAGGGGGGACTTCCATGTGAAAGCTTTGTGAAATTCCATTGAAGGACAACAGGCAAGAGATGAAATGGGAAATCCCCGGTTATTGTTTGTAAATTGATTATAAAGATGCTAGGGTTGATTTTCCTGCCTTCTATAGGTTGGTAAGGAATGAAACAAGTCCTCTGCCGCAGTTATGAAACGTATACATAAGTTGATATCTCTTGTGCTTTTGCAGTGTGCATAGAAGTGGCAAAAAGGTTGCGCTGAGTAAAGAAAACCTCTTGTTGCGGGGATGTACGATTAGAAATACAGAAGAAGTCTCAGGAATAGTCATCTATGCCGGTAAGAGGCAGCTGCTACCCTTTACCTTGTGCTTTTACACTTCGTTCCTTTTGATCACCCCCAAAATGATTGTGTATACACCATCATGGCATTCAACTTCCTTTCGGCAGGGCACGAGACGAAAGCCTTTCTCAATAACAGCGGGCCGCGTTACAAGCGAAGCAAGCTCGAAAGACAAATGAATGTCGATGTCCTTTGGTGTGTCCTCATTCTTATTGTGATGTGCTTGTTTTCAGCCGTTGGTAAGTCCCCACCATTTTTAGCTATAAGGTGTAAAAAAAAAAAAAATTAAAGGCAGGGAATGAATAACAATGAAAATAAATACAGATAAATAATTTTCTTTATTCATGTATTGGAACAAACACAGCCGGCATAAGTAACTTTGTGTTTGAGACCCAGCTCTGCTCAACTAAAATTAGATGCTTTGGGAGCAGAGATTTCTTTATTGTAAAATATACCTTATAATTTTACAAATAAATAAAGAATACAGTACCTCGGAAGTCGAACACCTTGCGGGTCAAACGTTTTGGCTCCCGAACGTCACAAATCTGGAAGTCAGTGTTCCAGTTGCGAACGTTCTTTGGAACCAGAACATCCAACGTGGCTTCTGTGGCTTCCGATTGGCTGCAGGAGCTTCCTACAGCCAATCGGAAGCTGCATCTTGGTTTCCAAACATTTTGGAAGTCGAACAGACTTCCGGAATGGATTCTGTTCAATTTCCGAGGTGCCACTGTATACCACATTAGATAGATAGATAGATAGATAGATAGATAGATAGATAGATAGATAGATAGATAGATAGATACCAGAATACCATGAGATTCTGGGGATTGAACCCAAGATATTCTGCATACAAAGCAGACTTTCTGCCACTGAGCATACACATTACATGCATACACATACTCCAATTGTATGGGGCAGCAACTTCTATGCTGACTGATTTTGGTGTGTGTGTTCGTGTGTGTAGGTAAAGATAATTTCTTGTAAGCAATGTCCTCAGTTCTGAGAACCTCAAAAATCAGAGGGTTTCATTTCTTTAACAGCCACACAGTCAGAAAATTTGGGGTTTCTGAGAGAGAAATGTTCTGCACCAAGGGATCGAGGCGAGAAGGGGCACAGTGCTATTATCTCTGAGTGGGGGTAGGAATATGTTAAATATTGTGACAGGCTACCCCGATCCCTGCCAAGCTGTGCACAGGACTCCAGGGGTCTTGGCCCTCAGCCAGGGTCCGTGCTTCTGTGGAGAATTGAAGATGGGATGGAGGCTGTCGCAGCTTCAAGAAGTGTGATTTACACCTGAGTTTAGATGGAGGGAGTCCAGATCTTACAAAATGGTCATCTCAAGAGAGTCTTGTTCCCCACAGCAATGGAGGGCTGGAGTCCAAGGAATCCCAGCCTGCCTTCAGCCAGCCTGCCCCAAGATGGATATCTGACTTGGGTCTCCTTTCTTGTTTCCACCACTCCTTGCTCAAGGCCCCAAACTCTACCTGTGGCATCACGCCCAGTTACCCTGGCAATCTTCCAAATCCCCAGTCTCTGTACCTCACACCTCAGGGCAGGGGAGAAGGACCGTTCTCTTGCTTTGCCAGTGGTCCTCAATGGCCCTGAATTGTTTCGTAATGGCCCTAGCTTAGCCAGGTCTTTTTGAAACAAAAAAAATTCCTTCCAGTAGCACCTTAAAGACCAACTAAGTCAGTTCTTGGTATGAGCTTTCGTGTGCATGCACACTTCTTCAGATACGTATCTGAAGAAGTGTGCATGCACACGAAAGCTCATACCAAGAACTGACTTAGTTGGTCTTTAAGGTGCTACTGGAAGGAATTTTTTTGTTTTGACTATGGCAGACCAACACGGCTACGTATCTGTAACAGGTCTTTTTGGTTAGGCTAGCCCAGGAATTCCTCTGCAGCTTGTATTTCTCCCTTCACATCCCAGATCTTACAGTTTATTAATTTATAGGGTTTAGCGCAGGGAGGGGGGTATCCTCCGCAAACCCATCAACTTTGTCGCTCTTATGTTTAATTTTCTATTTCTTTCTCTCCCACCTGTCCTACAGGTCATGGAATCTGGGTCTGGCAATATGGTGACAAAAAGAAGCCTGTCTTTGTTGTCCCAGATCACAGAGGAAACTATTTGCCTCCACTTAAAGCTGCAGTTTATTTATTTTTGACCATGATTATAGTGTTTCAGGTAACTATACGCATATTGCTTGAGATACCTTTTGTTGTTGTTTCGGCCAAGTCACACTGGGGCAAAAGATGACTAAATTGCAAGGGGTTGGACTTGGTGACCCTCACGGTCCCTTTCCAACTGTGCAGTGATGTGATTCTGTGTGGGTTTTCTGTGGATTGACATTTGCTTTGATTCAGGGGTAAGGAGAGGGATTTCCCAGGGAATGTAGTGGGAGTCCCATGCCTAGAAAGCACGAGAAAAGTGCTTGGACCTGCGCTTTCTAAGCATGGAACAAGCAGAGTGTGAACGAACCCTCAGAAAGTGGATACCCCATAATATGGCAGCTAGACTGGTGACTGGAAGTGGCCGCGCAGACCATATAACACCGGTCCTGAAAGACCTACATTGGCTCCCAGTATGTTTCCGAGCACAATTCAAAGTGTTGGTGCTGACTGTTAAAGCCCTAAACAGCCTCAGCCCAGTATGCCTGAAGGAATGTCTCCACCCCCATCGCTCAGCCCGAACACTCAGGTCCAGCTCTGAGGGCCTTCTGGCGGTTCCCTCACTGCGAGAAACAAGGTTACAGGGAAACGGGCAGAGGGCCTTCTTGGTAGTGGCACGCCCTCCCATCAGATGTCAAGGAAATAAACAACTATCTGCCTTTTAGAATACATCTGAAGGCAGCCCTGTTTAGGGAAGCTTTTAATGTTTGATGTTTTATTGTTTTTTAAAAATTATTATTATTAATATTATGTCGGGAGCTGCCCAGAGTGGCTGAGGAAACCCAGCCAGATGGGCTGGGTAATATAATAATAATAATAATAATAATAATAATAATAATAATAATAATAATAATAATAATAATAATATCAGGCCTCTCCAGTGGGTTTCCCTTTACCATTAGAGGCTGAAGTTTACGTATGCCTTGGGAGGCAGGAGCCTAGAAAGCTGCTCCCTTTGAGCTCGTTGTTGCCTACACTAACTGGCAGCACCTTTCCACAATTTCAGACAGGGGACATTCCCTGCCCCACCTGGAGCTGCCAGGGTTTGAACCAAGGAACCTCTTCACAAAAAGCAGCTCCCCCTCTGTGTTGGTGAATACAGACCACATTCTGACTTGAGGGAGGCCTTCCTGTTTTGTGAAGCCTGCCCCCAAGCGCAGCCCAGCGTCCAAGCCTGCCCCTCCACCATTGGCCAATCTGGGAGACAGGCTTAGATTGGTCTTCTGATAGGTGGCGCGGTGGCATTATGCCCTCCCCCCTTCTGCCTATCCAGGTCGGATACTGACCCTGGATCTCCCCGTCAGGTCCTATAGGAGCCTCCGCGGTGCTGCAATGCCACCTCACCAGAAGGGCGAGCGGGCTTCTTGGATAAACATTTCAGGTTTCATTGAGTGGAGAGCCCTGGGTGCTGTGTCCAAGAATGGAAGCTACGCCACTCTCGAGATGTTCTTGGACTTATACAGATTCCCCATCTAAGCTGAATGTGCTCTGTACCTTCTTCACAGGACTGGGGGCCCCTACACAGGAAGCATGTTATGGTAGCAAGAGTTCTCTACACTGAAATATATACTCTGCTATGAATAGAGCCTTTTGTGAGGTTAAAGGAAATCCTTGGAAAACTTACTTAACAAAAATCTCCGGGGGTGGGGTGGGGCAACCCTCTTCCCGTAACACTTTGCCCAGCAGTTACAAAACACGAGGTACATTTGCACAAGCTTGCTTTTTTGCACACACCCAGACTCTGTTTCCTTGCTTCAACTTTTGTGGGAGAGCTGGCTTAGAAGCCTGTTTGGTGTGTGTGTGTGGTATATAAAAATGGAGGTGCCTTTTACTTAATTCGCCTTTTTCTTTTGCAAAATCTTTTATGCTGCCACGATTCTGACTTCACTCTCTCTTTTTCCTCCACCCTTTCCCCTTCCTTTCGTAGCTTCTTTCAAGCTCGTCTTGTTATCCTGAAAACATTTGCTTTTCTTCAACCTTTTGGTAGTAATGCCACCAACCCTAATTATGGATGTCAAGTCTACAACGGCTCCATACGCTTTCCTAATCTGTCACAGTAAACCTTTGCAGATGCTCTAATAATTTTACGGTGTTGGCTTTAAGTCAGACAATATAAATGCTTTTTTAGAAACAAAAAAAAAACAAAAAAGGTACAGTACAAGATGGCAATTTTCATCACAAGTTGATTCAATTACACATCTTTTCAGCCAGCTTTGATATTTTATATATATAAAAAAAACCCTCTCTATTTTTATGCATTCCAGGTTCTTATTCCCATTTCTTTGTACGTCTCCATTGAAATCGTTAAAATATGTCAGGTGTTTTTTATTCATCAAGACAAGGATTTATTTGATGAAGAGACAGATCTTCAGCTACAGTGTCGTGCTCTGAATATCACTGAAGATTTAGGTCAGATTCAGTATATATTTTCAGACAAGACTGGAACTCTTACTGAGAATAAAATGGTTTTCCGAAGGTGCACTGTTTCTGGTGTAGAGTACTCCCACGATGCCAATGGCAAGTATGATATATTTTCATTTCATTTAATGTACATAAAATTGGCTCTCGTCTATGGGGTGGGGTGGTAGAAAGGTTCAATGCAGTTTGCATTTAACATTTAAGGGTGAACACCCTAATTTGCACTTTCCTAAACAATAAGCACACTGAAATGCAGATGTTTCAGTTGTGAAATTCACACTCATTTGAATTTTACAGTGCAGTTCTGCCGCCAAGTAATGAGTAGAGAAATGCATATGCTGAGCTAAAAGTGTGTACACATTATTATTATTATTATTATTATTATTATTATTATTATACTGCCCTTCATCTGTAGATCTCAGGGCAGTTCAGTACAATAAAAAGATTAAAATACATGATAAAAACAACAAACACAAACCAATAACCCTCTCTTCCCTGCCCCCATCCCACAAACACATTAAAATGGGATATAAGATGTTAAGGAAGAACATTTTTGCCTGGGGCCTAAAGGTATATAATGAAGGCGCCAGTCAAACACCCCTGGGGAGAGCGTTCCACAAATGGGGAGCCACTGCAGAAAAGGCCCGTTCTCATGTTGCCACCCTCCAGAACTCTTATGGAGAAGGGCCTCAGATGATGATCTCAGGGTCCAGGTAGGTTCATATGGAGAGAGGCACATATTGGTAGCAATAACATTTAAAAAATTCATTGCTTTGGGGAAATGTGCATATTAGGCAAAACTGCATTTAAAAATGTGCATATTAAAGGAAACTTTTCACTGAAATGCTGACGAATCGCCATGAGAAATGTAAAAATAATTGAGAAGAACCTATGAGGGGGGTGGGTAAAATTGACAGATTTACCTATCCCCACTTAAAAGCCAGATTCTTGATTCGAGGTGTGTAAGCCAAAGCTGAACCAGTAGTTCTTAAATGATTTATTTTTCTGAGAAAGTTTCTGAGATTCTTCTTTACTCTGTCTCTCTGAAACAAGAAGACACCTTTGCAGAACTTTCTTCGCAGCAGTAGGCCTCAGCATCTGCCTTGCATGGCACTGGTGCTTATGCCAGGCCAGGTGGCAATAAAGCCCCAATTCACTGAAGGAGCTGAAGAAGTGTGCATGCACACGAAAGCTCATACCAAGAACTAACTTAGTTGGTCTTTAAGGTGCTACTGGAAGGAATTTTTTTATTTTGTTTTGACCATGGAAGGAAAGTTTCTGGTCCTTTTCTTGGCTCCCCACAAAGCATCTCCGGAGGGTTTGAGGTCCCCCCAAACAATGTGTGATAGAGCACAGGGGGAGAGAGAAAGAGGAACCTTTCCCTCCCATGATCATCCTTAAGTTATCTTAAGATCCTCATCTGATTTGAGGCAGTTCTTTCCACAGCCCCTCACATCATGGCTCACTCAGAGGCTTTTGGCATGTGCTGGCGGTTGCAGGGCTGGTGGGTTGGGAGAGATGGGCAACTTCCTTAGGAACATAGCAAGCTGTCTTAAAGCGAGTCAGGCCATTGGTACATCTCCTTCAGTATTGTCTACACTGGCTAGCGACAGTTTCTCCAGGGCTTCAGGCGGGACCTTTCTGCGTGAGAAACAGATGCCGTCTCACTGAGCTGGTTAACCTATCTTAGGCTCTGACCTGCTGAGCTCACCCATCCTGCCCCACCTCGAAACATCCATGAAGACACACAAACAAACGTTGAATGATTGAAATGAGCTTTATTCGCAAGTTGCTGCGTGTGTGTGTTTCTGAACAGAGCATACCTCTCTGCTCTTAATAAAGAGCCTTCTGTTTGGGGCTAATCCAAGAACACCGAGTCAAGGAATAAAAATATTGACACTGGCAGTTGTCCCACCGTAGCATCTTATGGACTGTAAGGTTCATAGAAATTGCTTCTTTTGAGTTGGGCGGGGTGGGGTACAGAGAGAGAATTTCATGTTCTGGGTGGTGTTGGTCATAGTGCAGATCGAATGGCCTTTCATGATGTCGAAAGCTTAGCAATAAATGTGAGGAGCATTTGCATCTTAAAAACACACCCTTTGCATCTTAAACAGCAGAAAAAGTTGTCATACCAAATGACCTAGCTTTCTGTTGTCTTCTTGTGGAAACTCAGCATCTGTTTCTGACATCTAATCATATCAGTGACCAGCCACCTAGTGTTGCATGTACAACAGGGCCCAGTATTTTTCTGGCATGTCTAAACTGAACAGGGTCTGGCTGTGGCACAGTTTCAGAGATAGATAGATAGATAGATAGATAGATAGATAGATAGATAGATAGATAGGAGCCCTGACCATTAGGTCCAGTTGTGACCGACTCTGGGGTTGCGGCGCTCATCTTGCTTTATTGGCCGAGGGAGCCGGCATTTGTCTGCAGACAGCTTCCAGGTCATGTGGCCAGCATGACTAAGCCGCTTCTGGTGAACCAGAGTAGCGCACAGAAACACCGTTTACCTTCCCGCTTGAGCAGTACCTATTTATCTACTTGCACTTTGACGTGCTTTCGAACTGCTAGGTTGGCAGGAGCAGGGACCGAACAACGGGAGCTCACCCCGTTGCGGGGATTCAAACCACTAACCTTCTGATCGACAAGTCCTAGGCTCTGTGGTTTAACCCACAGCGCCACCCGCATCCCAGATAGATAGATAGATAGATAGATAGATAGATAGATAGATAGATAGATAGATATTGGTGTCTCATCCTTTAGACTTGCAGCACCATTGCAAAAAAAAAAAAGGAGGGCCATTCATTATCTTAGGGCCAAGCTGTATGTGACGTAGAAGAGCTATAGTTAGATTTTTCCAACATCACTCTTAACGCATTTTTAAAATAGTTGTGCCCGGGGCGGGAGTAATTCTGTGTAACATGTTTCTTTATATTTCATAAACAAATCGGTAAACTTTGAACTGGCTGAGCTTGCCTAAGACTTGTTTGCAATTGGCATCCATTCATTGCTACTGATGAAATGAAGAAATGGGGGGGGGGGAATCCTGAACACATTTTGTAGTGTCACTTTTTATTCTCCAATGGCACAAATCATTAATGAAACGAGGGCATTTTACACAATTAGTACCCCTTTTCCTTCTTCTGCAGTGCCCAATCTATCCTTCCTTTTTAATTATGAGTGCCTTCCCCCCCCACACACAGTTATTCTTTCTAAATTTGCACCCGCGCATTTTAAAGTTTGCACATTGCTTATTTTGGTCACAACAGAAACCCAGAGGGACTTGGTAACTCTGCTTTCCTAGAAGTCAATTAAATCGCAGTCCCTTTGAATCGCCCGGCCTCTTCTTCTCTTTCCTTATTTTCTTTCTTACTTTCAGCACTGTGCATAAAATCTATTGTATGATATATAGGTGTGTAGGTAAGATTGTGCAAATTCAGCATTTATTAGTTAACGGCAAGCATGCACATTCCAGGAGGGGAAAACAGGAAAGCAAAATTATACTTGGCTGTGGATTCAGTCTTAGGAACCAGAAGGCAGCCAAGCCATTCCTAGTACAGGACCAGATGTGGGCAGGATAAACAGTGGGCACTCTTCAGTCCAGAATGCCTCTAGGCCCTAGAGTGACATGATTGTAGTTGCTCCCATCCTGCTGTGGATAGCACCTGCACCTTTCTGGGCTGATGAAGACACACTTCATGATGGACTATATGTCATCAGGATTACAGTACAATCCACACAGTTGTGGATGGAAGATGTAGACATGAATCATGAGTGAGGAGGCGGCAACCTGGTTGGCATCCATCTATCTTGAGAGACAATGGAGTGTGCAGCTGGGGATGAGTAATAATAATAATAATAATAATAATAATAATAATAATAATAATTTTATTATTTGTATGCCGCCCATCTGACTAGGTTACCCTAGCCATTCTGGGAGGCTCCCAACAGAATATTAAAAACATGATCAAACACTATAAACTTCCCTAAACAGTGCTGCCTTCAGATATCTTCTAAAAGTCAGATTGTTTATTTCCTTGACATTTGATGGAAGAGCATTCCACAGGGCGGGTGCCACTACCAAGAAGGCCCTCTGCCTGGTTCCCTGTAACCTCACTTCTCACAATGAGGGAACCACTAGAAGACCCTCAGAGCTGGATCTCAGTGTCTGGACTGAATGATGGGGGTGGAGACGTTCCTTCAGGTATACTGGGCCAAGGCCGATTAGAGCTTTAAAGGTCAGCACTAACACTCTGGATTGTGCTCGGAAACGTACTGGGAGCCAATGTAGGTCTTTCAAGACCAGTGTTATATGGTCTCAGCAGCCACTCCCAGTCAACAGTCTATCTGCTGCATTCTGAATTAGTTGTAGTTTCCTGGTCACCTTCAAAAGTAGCCCCATGTAGAGCTCTTTGCAATAGTCCAAGCAGCAGGAGATAACCAGAGCATGTACCACTCTGGCAAGTCAGTCTGAGGGCAGGTTGGGTCTCAGCCTGCTTACCAGGTGGAACTTGTAGACAGCTGCCCAGGACACAGAATTGACTACGCCTCCATGGACAGCTATGAGTCCAAAATGACTCCCAGGCTGCGCACCTGGTCCTTCAGGGGCACAGTTACCTCATTCAAGACCAGGGAGTCCCCCACTGAATTCAAACCACTGCATTAGCAGCAGCAAGTGACCTCCCCTGGACTCAAGCCTGGGCAGGGTGTATTAAGTACCTGGGCTGCCCCTCTCAGCCTTGCTGATGTCATCCAAAGGAAAGCAGAGCAATACGTTCAGCTTGGCTGCCGGCGTTGCCAGAAGGAAGTGTACAAGGTGCCATCCAACCATCTTAGGGACTCTACTTGAGATTTGTGTAGGTGTACTCTCTAGGCTTTTCTTCTCCCAAAGATATCCCACAAGGCAGCAGAGGTTTAGGACCAGAGTTTTCCATCTCCTAGACTACCTTCCCAAGTTGATGAGCCCTATCTGCTCCTCACTTCCCTCTACAGCACATGTAGAAACCTCCTTCTAGACTGCTGGGCACACTTTGGGTCTCATCCGCTCAATCTTCCGGAGACCCATCAGCAACCATACTTCACTAAGCATAGAAATAGAGCCTTGTTCAGGTAAAAAGATAACTTGGCAAGGCCAGAACAGAACTCAAAGGCCAGTAACAAGAACAGAGCACCTGTTACAATTGCACACCTCCCAGTTCAGACGTCTCTGATGCTGCTGCAATGAATTTGGAAAAATGGAGATTCTTTGAGAAGGGCTTGAGGAAAGGTCGTCTTGGCTTACAAGTGCACCACAGCCACAAAGGAATGAGCCAGGATCAGCAACAAACCATGCACTTGATCCATCCGTATGGCATATTCTCTGGCAACTCCATTCATGTCCTTAATGATGGTAGCTGTGCTGTTGAGGATTCATTCGCCGGCAGCACAGCTAGTCCGCCAGTTGAGGCTTAGCATCCATCTTGTTCCTAGAAGTACTATGCCATTGTTGTTCCTTTTAGTACAAACAATGCGAATTTGCTGCCATCGTCTCCCTAATATTTGATTTCCGATATAAAGCCTTTGCTGCAGATCCAGATTAATGTAGATCCATAAATGTTATCTGGAATGCATTGCAGTTATGCCATCGCCTATAAAGAAATGACATTTCAAATGTATCACTGAGGAAGTTCTTTTAATCCTCTTGACCACTTGGCATTGTAGTCCGCAAATAGATAACTGCCAGACTTAAAGCTATTTTAGTCCTTAACGAGTTTTTTTGAAGAGCCTTTGTGGAGTGAGGTTTTTGAAAATCATTATTCACAGCTATTTGCAGTGTTGCATTTATTACACTCTGACCTCCCATTTCCTCTTTTGCCACGGATTTTAAATTAATATCCTGTGAACAAAATTCTCGGCAAAGTTCCCAATCTTCCCTGATGTGTTGTCTTTGTTTGTTTGCTTTTAATCATCTTGGTGGCCTCTTTCTGGTTTATTTTATTATTCTTATTTTTGGTCTTTTGCCGGCAGAGCTGCAGATAATGTAGGTGGCTTTAGGGAAAGCTGTACTGCAAAGGGAGTTTTCTAATGGGCTCCGGTGGATTTTATGAGCTATTTCAGAATGTAATAGCCTTGTCACATTGAGCCAGAAAATGAGGGAAGCCATGTACTGCATTAAATAACTAATTATTTTGTCTATATCAGTCATTAAAAGTTGATGTTCAATTAAGACTCATCTGTGTTGCGTTGTAATACCCAAATGGTTCATTCTCCAGCAAGTGTCATATAATACGAAACCTGGGTGTCAGAGTGCATAGTAGGGTGTGTTTGCATGGGACTTTTGAGGGAAGCTTATCAGAGAGTCCTAGTTCCTTCCTGCACCGTTGAGGATGGAATGAAGGCAAGAATGAGCAGCCTCTTTGTTCCTCAGACAGACAAGAAATCTTTTGAGTAAGCAGGGATGATCATCTAAACTGGTACAGAAGGGATGGAGGACCTGTGGTCCTCCAGATGTTTCTCACTAGCCATGATGATTGGCCATGCTGGCTGTGGCTGATGGGAGTTGGAATCCAGCAACATCTGGAGGACCACAACCTGTATTACAGCTATTGGTACATGCAGACTTCCTTAGCTGATGCAGGTAACCTTCCCTCCACTTCCATCTCTGACCAGAGATGGTGGTACATAAGCTGAAGCCTGATCTCCTCCTGATCATGTGTCATCTTCTCATTTTCCCACAAGCCAGTTATATCCTGAACTGAAGCTATCATAGTCAGTCTCTCTCTCTCATAATATTTTATTCTTTTCCCCATATAGAATGTTACATTCATTACTCAACAACTGTATTCCAATTCAACAAAACTAATGACTTCCCACTCACCCAACACCAATGTTGATAAACCCAGATTACATACGATTGCGCCTTTCAGGTTCTGTCTCATCGATAACATGTTTCTTAATGTATTCTGCTGTTTTCTTGCCCCGCTGTAGTCTTTGCATGCAGGAAGTGACTTTTTATATAGGCTAGATATGGTTTCCATTTTTCTTTGAGAGATTCTAAATTTGTATCGTTCATCAGTGCCGTGCGTTTTGCCATCTCTGCATATTCCAAGATTTCCGTCAGTCCTTCTTCCTTTGAAGGTGTTCTTCTTCCCTCCTTCCATTTCTGAGCTTAGAGAATCCTTGCCGCTGTAGTCGCATACATAAAGACCGTCGAGGCTTCCTTTGGGATTTTGCTGTATCGTATCCCCAGCAGGAAGGATTCTGGCCTCTTGGGGAAAGCTTTCATTGTCTCTTAAGTGTTTTCATGGCAGCTTAGCAGCAACATCTAGAGCAGCATGGGCTGGGCTATCTGGAAGCACATGAATGTAGAGTGCTTCTGCACCATATACAAGAAACTGATTTCACTGAGTATTTTTTATCAACTCAGTGCCAGGCCATTGGTCCCTGTTGCCCAAGATGCTGGCTGGCAGCTGTTTTCCGTATGTTTTCAGCTGGAACAGAAGAAGTTGCCTTATGCCACTTCCTACCATTGGTCCCCCTAGCATCATATTGTCTACACCAACTGGCAGCATATCTCCAGGGTGCTAGGAAAACGTCTCTGTCCCTGGCCTACCTGGAATTGAACCAGCGACCTTCTGCTTCCAATGCTCTCCTATGCTTCTAATGCTCTCCTAATGAGCTGCAGCCCTTCTCAGGAGAAGCTAGCGATTAAACCAAGGACCTTAAACATGTAAGATGTACACTCTGCAGCCGAGCTATACGCTTATCCACATTGTATGTTTCTTTTGGGGGTGTCTTCTTCCATTTCAGTTTGGTTCTAGAGAGCCAAATCCGGAGCAGAAGTAGGGCTTGTATATAGTCTTGTCAGTGGCATCCTTGTAATTTTAAGCTACTGAAAGGCATTAAAATGCCATTATCAAATAATTTGACCTGCATGCTTTGCAGCCAGTACTTGTGGAGTAAGAAATCTACAGCTACGGCCAGGCATCCCAAACCGAACAATTTCCAGGCGTGTCTAATCCTGTGCCTGTTCTGCTGCCTATACCTGCAAATGAGAGGGGATTGTGCCCAACTCCCTAATTCCCAAAAGAGTTAAACAACTGAATGCAGCATACTGAGGACTTAGCATCCTCAGGACAGAAGACATTTCAGTAGTAGGGCTTCTAGGCTTCTAAGTCAATCTATTGTCTCCAAATCACATCCTCTGAGAAACCAGGCTGTGTGTTACTTTTCCTTTGGGGTTAGTCACTGGTTGTGTTGGCAGTGTTACCCAACACATTTTTTATCTGTTCTGTACTCCTATTTCATTTTTGCATTTCTTCCACAAGCCAATTTTGTTGTTGTTATTTCTTGTCAATAGCAAAACGTATTGCCATGTACCAGGAAGCTGATTCCGAGGATGAAGAAGCTGCCCCTAAACCGGCGCCATTGTCCCAGCGGGATAGTATTAGCAGTCACCAGAGCATTAAGGTTGTCCACAGGAACCAGAGTACAAAATCTCATAGGCGCACGGGGAGCAGAGTGGAAGCCAAAAGAGCGAGCATCCTCTCAAAGCACACGGCTTTCAGTAGCCCCATGGTAAGTATTCCCTTTATGCTGGGGTCTTCCCGCTGAACCATTGTTTTAATCGTCCCATATCTAGGCCCCATCTGCACTATACATTTAAAGCAGTATCATAGCACTTTAGACAGCCGTGGCTTACCCCAAAGAATCCTGGGAAGTCTAAAGGTTGCTGAGAGACCTCTATTCCCCTCCCTGAGCTGCAGTTCCCAGAGTTCCTGTTAAACTACTCTGGGAATCGTAGCTCTGTGAGAGGAATGGGGGTCTCCAAACAGCACTCAACACCCTAAGCCAGTGGTTTTAAATCAGTGTGCCGTGGCCCCCTGGGTTGCCTTGAATGATGGTCAGGGGTGCCACAGGCAACACTGGCCTCTGTCCCTCTTTCCTTCCCTCCCTCCTCTGATGCCCTCTTGCGTCTCTGCCCAGTGGCGTAGCATGGGTTGTCAGCACCCGGGGCAAGGCAAGTAATTTGCGGCCCCTAACCCGTGGATTTGCGCACCCTAACCCTAACCCCCAGATGTTGCGCCTGGTGCGGCCGCCCCCCTGCACCCCCCACGCTACGCCACTGTCTCTGCCTCCCAAAGGCTTGCACAGCTGTTTGTTGCGGCAGCCCTGGCTACAAGCTCCCCAGGTGAATGGTGCCTCTGGGGCTGGCCAGGAGGTGCTTCCCAGGCCTCAGTGAGGCAGTGTGAGGAGGCATCTCTCTTTGGGGTAGGGGGTGGCAGCTCAGAGACCAGAGGTGGCAGCTGTGGCTGCTCAGAGGACTCCCAAAGAGAGGGGAGAGGAGCCTAAGGGAACGCTCCACGAGGGAGGCTGTTTGAAAAAGACTGAGTGACATAACTGGGCTCCTGAGCCCCACAGGGATGCTGCAGAAGGAATGTAGATGGTCAAGGGAGCTGTGGTCTCAAAAAGGTTGAAAGCCTCTGCCCTAACCAGACTATATTTCCCAGTATTCTTTGGGAGAATACATGACCAGTACTATGATACTGCTTTAAATGTATACTTTTGATGGAACCTTAGTTGTACAGTGGTATCTCAGATTAAGTACTTAATTCGTTCCGGAGGTCCGTACTTAACCTGAAACTGTTCTTAACCTGAAGCACCACTTTAGCTAATGGAGCCTCCTGCTGCTGCCGCGCCGCCGGAGCCTGATTTCTGTTCTCATCCTGAAGCAAAGTTCTTTCCCTGAAGCACTATTTCTGGGTTAGCGGAGTCTGTAAACTGAAGCATATGTAACCTGAAGCGTATATAACCTGAGGTACCACTGTACTTAGAATAGCGTTGTGCAACTTGTGGTTTACCAATGCAAATGCAGACCATGAGTCATCTACACTGCATCCCACCACAGGCTCAATACGTTTCTTGGTTTTTTTCCCTTTGGGGAACAGCAAAAGCAAAGTGACACCTGACACCTGTCTTCAGCTTTGTGAGTAACAAGCTGCGCAGGCCTCTGCTCATACCTCTGTTGGAATCTTTCATGTTTCGGTTTTCTAACGCGTTGTTTCCTGCTATGCACTCTGCAGGTTTTATGCACGTTACCTCCCCACCTTGCCCCCCAAAATTTTGAGGCCAGTCATTTTTATAATCAAAGAGCATTGTGGCTCCTTAAACACTGTTTATTACGGCATGAGCTCTCGTGGATTTGAAAACCCGCCTTGCCAGATGCCCGAGTCCACGAAAGTTTATGTCGCAATCCAGTCTTTTAAAGTGCCACCAGACTCTACAGCTGTTTTTGCTGCAAGAGACATCGTGCGGCTATCCCTAACTTTTGCAAGAAAATCACATGCAGTTTGTGCGCAGCGACTGATGTATCCTCCTTTGATGTTTGGTTTTTGCTGAGGGAGCAGAATTTAAATGCCTCAAATTCCTCAGTAGATTCCAGATAGACACAGGGAGGAGGCAGAAAAGTTGGAACAGAAGCATCAATTGGTGGTAGGCACATGCAGAGTAATTTTCGGATTGTACTTTGCAAAAGCATGCACAAAGTTTTGTCCTTTCATAAGGTAGAAAATTCTGAAGGAGGAAGGCCTGGTTAGAGCATCTGATAAAAGAGAAAATGCCAGTAACAGTGGTGTTTGGCATGGAGACTGATTCCTGAAAGGGTCATGAGACACTACAGTGGTACCTCGGGTTACATACACTTCTGGTTACAGACTCCGCTAACCCAGAAATAGTGCTTCAGGTTAAGAACTTTGCTTCAGGATGAGAACAGAAATCGTGCTCCGGTGGCGCGGCAGCAGGAGGCCCCATTAGCTAAAGTGGTGCTTCAGGTTAAGAACAGTTTCAGGTTAAGAACGGACCTCCAGAACGAATTAAGTACTTAACCCGAGGTACCACTGTAATTTGATAAAGGAGCAGGCCTCTCCTGATTTTAATGATGGTTACTGACTGCATACACAGCAAACCTATAAAGTACACGCCCCCCCCAAGGGTCCGGGAACTGTAGTTTACTCCTCACTAGGGCCATTACTATTGTTAAATTACTGGGCGTTGGTAGCCCTTGCTGATCTACTGCAGCTCACCCACCGATCTACCAGTAAATCCCAGCTGTCAGGGATCGTGCTGAGGAGATCTGCACTGAGGTTGAATGGTGGGAGGCTCTCCCTGCTCCCAATCCGGATCCTGAATCTTCCCAGGAGCAATGGGACAGTATAGATTTGGAGCAATGGTTTGCAGAGGGACATAGTTCAGAAGACAGAAGTTGGGAAGAACTGGGTGGTGAACAGCTAGAAGAAGCACTGGGAGAGAGAGAGAGTGAAAGTTAACAGACTCAATTTATCTAGAAAGCATTCATCCGCTCAGCCCATGTTCAAAGAGAGCAGATAAGATGACAGCACAGAAAGCACAGTGGTTGCGAGATCAGGTTGCAAGACACAGAAGTGACGGGGGTGACTAGGGGGGAAGTGGGTGGAACCCTTAATTGGGAGCACCTTCATCCCTAAGAATGGATTCTTTGTTCTCTTGCTGTGTTCATTAAAATCTCTAACTAGTAATAGACTCCTTTCGCTTTGTTCTGTTTATCTCCTGCCAAAGGGGAGGAGGAAGTCGAGTCCCTGAAGCCTGACCCTAGCCTACCTTCTGCTCACCCTTTCTGCAATACAACGCACTAGCACAAGCTTCAGAATTAATGGGTATTACAGTTTGAGAAGCGAAAACATATTGGTGTTTGAATAAATACACATACTGCCAACGGTCTTAGCTGAAAACGTCTCTAAAGATGATTGGCAGGTACACGGTCAAACATTGTTGCTTTCAGATAACTCTTAGGGTTATCTACCCCGATGTAAACAAGGAATGGTCATTACTTTGCTTCACAGTGTTTGCAAGCCGGTGGGGGGAGATTATCCCACCCCCACCCCCCTTGCATACTGGAAAATGGTATTTGTAAAGCACAGGGCTTGGATTACGATATTCCGTGGGGCGAGAAAAAGTGGGTTTCTCCAAAGACACAGATGGGATTATCAGAGATATGCTTGACAGAGCACATCTGCAGAACAAGCTCAGCCTGGAGACTTGGAAAAGGGTGCCTTCGAAATGCGCCAGCCTGCAAGGGATTCACTTTGCCTGTCTTTCGATTCCAGGAAAAAGATATCACACCAGATCCTCATTTGCTGCAGAAGGTTGACGAGTGTGCGAGCTACCTGGAGATCACGAGGAGCCATGACCGACCGTTATCGCAGCTGTCCCCCGAACTCTCTGACATCTTTGACTTTTTCATAGCACTGACCATTTGCAATACGGTGGTCGTCACCTCTCCGAACCAGCCGCGGCAGAAGGTAGGTTAGGGGATGTTAGGTGCCGGCGTGGTTGCTCGAGAGCGAACAGGCAAGACTCCCACCGGTCTTTTCCAGGCTTTATTATCTGTACAAGACATTTACAGTGCAGAGCGTCTCAATTCCATGTCTGCTCAATCGCTAGCAGAATCTGGGAGTGGGCGGTCCTTAAACCTTCCCCGGCATAACAGTCATTTGACCCACATCCTTCTCCTCCCCTCTCTGCGTGCGAACCGACTGCGCAGAGAGGGCACTGGCAAAGGTAGATTTTCCTCCCCTCCGCCTTGCTCCCTAGCATCTTCTGATCCCTGCCTTCCTTCCCCACTGGAGGCAGGGCTTCCCTCCTCACCGGAGGAAGAGCTGCTTCGCATGATCTTCAGTGGCTCCCTGTAACACAACTGCCCTTCCACCTCTTGCCTCTGAGCTGATGGCAGTTCCCTGACAGGGGAGAAACCGTGCAAAGAAGCTTAAGCCTGCTTTAGGATAGATTTTTGAAAGCCGTGACATGAAAACCTAAGAAGAGGCTGCTGGATCAGTCTGATGGCCCATCTAGTTCTAGTTCTAGTCCTCATCCTGTGCTCACAGTGGCCAACCAGATGCTTTTGGGCAGCTGCGACTCTGCTTCTGCAGACTTTGGTGTGTCTGCGTGTTCCCTCTGAAAGAACCCCTACAGAGATAATGGCTCTGACTCCTGAAAAAGTATAGTTTGATCCTGAGCATGTCCTCCCAGGCATATTTACTGCCATTTCCATAGACTTTGTCAAGGGCAGCGTTGATCTCATTAAATTTAATTGCAAAGAACCCTATACTGGAGCAGTATTGGGGGGGGGGGCACCAATGTTTGATTATTCCTCTTTTCAGGCAGTACAAGGATGATTTTAAACCACTTGGAGGTTTTGTTTCCAACAATTTAGCAGCATATAAATTTTGTTAAATAAACAAAGAAGACTACATTGGGAGAAAGGCGATATATTTGTGTACATCTCATTTAAGGATTTGCGTGGCTGACAACAGTTATTTGTGCCTAGGGCTTGTGCCTGCTCCTGATGGCTGCACCGTCAAAGTCAGATAGGGCAAGAAAGAATGAAAAGGGGCAGATGCTTGGACAACTGTTGAGGTTTTTTTAATATAATCAAAGTAGTGTTGTTGGGCTCCAATTCCCATCAGCCCCAGCCATCATGGCCAATGGTGATGGTTTATGCCGTTAGTTACAGCATGGTGCTGATAATGCCAAAGTTGCAGGTTCGATCCCCGTAAGAGACAGCTGCATATTCCCGCATTGCAGGGGGTTAAACTAGATGATCCTCAGGTTCCCTTCCAGCTCTACAATTCTAACATCTGGAGGGCCACAAGTTCCTGCACCTGCTGCAGAATAACCTTGTGCGCTGTTTTTATTTTTTGCTTTCGGAAGCCTTTTTATTAGCTCCAGAAATGTGTGCAAAACATCCACTGTGCTCTGCTTCTATTAATTTGCACTGTCAGATTTACATAGGCTGATTTCTCACCCGAGTCTCCCTTCTAGGTGGTTGGTCCTTGTTTCTTTTTCTTTTTATAAATTTATTTATTTGGTTTTTCAACTTAAAATTTTACAGAAATATATCCAACATAAATCATAAAAACAAGATTCCGAGGAATCTCCTGGATTTCCATCCTCCCCTTTAGTGGGTCCTGTTATTAATCAATTCCGCATCTTTTATAAAAATCCAAACCCTTACCTCTTCCTTTATATCCAGAAACAACCTTAAACTACAAGTGATATTCCAGTCCTACTAACAATTTTAACTGTTTACAATGGTCTTTAAGATAAGTTATAAATTTTCCCCATTCCTTATTGAAATTTATTCCTGACTCTTCCGGTCATTTTAGCCATTTCAGCATAGTCCATTAACTTCATCAGCCATTCTTCTCTGGTAGGAACTTTATCTTCTTTCCGTTTCTGGGCAAGTAACATCTGTGCAGCCGTGGTTGCATACATAAATAGTCTTTTCTGCTCCTTTGGGATTTCAGCACCTAGAATTCCTAAAAGGAAGGCTTCAGGCTTTTTAACAAAGGTTATTTAAAACTTTTTTTTTCAATTCATTATATATCATTTCCCAAAATCCTTTTACTATCTTACAGTTCCACCGCATATGATAAAAGGTGCCTTCTTTACATTTCCAGCATACATTTGAGCATGTTTTATACATTTTTGCTAATTTACTAGGAGTTAAATACCACCTGTACATCTTTTTTGGTCCTCGTTTCTTAAGGTCCGGATCAGATTTGAGCTGAAGTCTCCTGTCAAGACCATCGAGGACTTCATTCGGAGACTCACGCCCAGCCGCCTGACGTCCGGCTCCAACAACAGCAGCTCGTCCAGCCTGGCCACCAGCAAATCGACACAGCGAGCTGGTTCCAGCATGATCTCGTCCGCATCCACGGAAAGCACTTTACTCAACGAAGAAGAAAAGCTAGCTAACTCTCCCCAGGTGAATAACAATAGCTACGGTTCCCAGCAGCCCAAATGGACACTGGGCAATGGGCCGAGAGAGGGTGAACTACGCTACGAGGCAGAGAGCCCAGACGAAGCCGCCCTTGTCTATGCGGCAAGAGCCTACGACTGCGCTTTGGTTGGTAGGCTTCCTGACCAGGTCTCTGTAGAGCTGCCTCACCTGGGGAGACTGACCTTTGAACTCTTGCACATTCTGGGCTTCGACTCCATCCGGAAACGGATGTCTGTGGTGGTCAGGCATCCTCTCACCGATGAGATCAATGTTTACACTAAAGGAGCGGATTCGGCTATCATGGATCTCCTTCTGCCCTGCTCTTCAGGTACAAACTTCCCCTCTCAGGTTATGGAAAAAAGCATAACAGCTTAGGGCTGACTTTCTCTGCCACAACACAGATAGATTTGTGCCCTGCTGTACTTTTTTTTGAGGAACTATGTTCGTAGCATCTTCGGTCTTTATGATCTCTTTAGAAGCAGCAACCTGACAGTGAGGTATCAGCTCTTTGGCTGAACAAATCTAAAAATGGATGAGCTTTCACTCGCTCTAGTATTCAATGTATTGTGCTGGGTTATTTTTTTCCAGAATTTTTATATTTGGAGCAGTTTTTCCTGTCCATTTGCAGAGATTTGTGTTCTGCACTTAAGCAGGGGGGATCTGAAATCAATAAAAAGTGGCGATGTTCTGTAGTCGATGCTTTGATGTCGCCAATAAAATATGAGGCTGAAATGAACTCTGTACTTCGGATTTGCTAGTCAAAATGGATTGTTTTCTTTGACACATTTGCAACTTGTGGATCTGTGAACTTCAGTCCTTTAGTCTGACAGCAAATGTTGGTTTCAGCATAAATTTCCTACCATAATTAATATTACTGGAAAACACTAGAGCAAATTGCCGTGAAATCGTTTTCGTTCTGCATTATTTGTTTAATAAAATAAAACAAACATGCAAGCTTGGACTTTTTGTCCTTCACATACGTAAGTTAGACTAGGACCACAGAATTAAGAGCTGTTTGTCATTCTAGCACTGAAAGTAAGCTTCCCTGTTCTGATATGCTACTTAGATCTCGCAACCTAAAAAAACTTGCTTCGGAATGTCTGTTTCTTGCTAACTGAAAGAGAGCACTAGTTAAAGAAATGTGGTGCAATCACGTCTTATTATTATAATTTAAAATATGAACAATTTATAATGCTCATTTATTCAGTAACAATACGGAACTGAATATTGTAATTGGCTTAGGTTAGAGAATCCTGGGAAATGGAGGATTATTTGTCACAGAAACAAGTTTTTAGCCCTCCTTTTTCTATATACGGTGGTACCTCTAGAAACGAACGGGATCCGTTCCGGAGCCCCGTTCGCATCTAGAGGTAAACGTATCTAGTGATGGTGCGTCTGCGCGCGCGCGTCGCTTTTCGCCGCTTCCGCGCATGCGCGTGACATCATTTTTTACCGTCTGTACATGCGCAAGCAGCAAAACCTGGAAATTACACGTTCCGTTACTTCCGGGTTGCCACGGAGCGCAACTCAAACGCACTCAACTCAAAGCATATTTAACCCGAGGTATGACTGTATATATATATATATAGAGAGAGAGAGAGAGAGAGAGAGAGAGAGAGAGAGAGATGGTTTCTACTCCATTTTGTGAAGACATCTGATGGCTCACCAAAGATAATTTAAGTAATACATCTAAAAATAACAAAATGCCACCCAGCATAAGTATTAACAAATTCAGCAAAGCAACCAGGCTAAAGTTGATGCTATGCGATGAAGGCTCAAAACTCCAAATCCATATCAGTGCATTTCATTCTGTCCCTCCCCTTGTTATCGTCTCTTCTACCTACTTTTCCTTAACAAAAAAACAAACAAACCTCAAAGCTTAGAAGCAAAGTTAATAAAACTCCAGTATTGTCCAGAAAATCAAAACATTCCGTAGGTACATGGTCTTGGTGGCATCTGAGGCCCATTGTCTATGTACCACCCTAGTTCCATCTCTTTGTTTCCCCCCGTAGTGAGCTACATTAGTGCAACCCAGCACAACTCATTTTGTAGAAATAGGATTGCAACCAATAAAGTAGGACAGACATGTCCTTCTCATGGAATAAATGATACACCTGTAGCTATAACAATACAAGCAGCTGAACAGAAAGTAAACATTAAAAAATAATAATACAAGACTCTTTGGCACATTTTTAAATAAGAGAAAAACTATGTGGCATACAAAAAATACTTGTCTTTGAGCAGGAAGATTTGGGGTTTCCTGGGGGATATTAGTGTTTCTATTATACATATGGCTTTTATTTCCAGCCACAAGGGAGAGAAAAGGATCGTTCATTTTTAGACTACAAAATTACTGGTATTTAATAATTTTTAAGTGTTTTGCTTTTTAAAAAAAAAAAATTCCAGATGACCCTCGAGACAGACATCAAAAGAAAATCCGAAGCAAAACTCAGAATTTTCTTAATCTTTATGCTGCTGATGGGCTGAGAACTTTGTGCATTGCAAAGAAAGTAAGTGCCTGAAACGTCCTAAATTCATTTGGGGGGGGTGTATCTCACATATATGGGGAGGGGGTTGTTATTTTATACATAACACAGCATGAGGTATTTTCAAACCTACTGAAACCATGGGGTTTTTCATTCGGTGTCTCTGTGCTGGTCTGTGGCCTTTTATGTTCTTTTGATGTGAATGTTCCTCCTCCTTGCCTCCCTCCCTCTTTCTTTCCTTCTTCAACAGGTCCTGAGCAAGGAAGACTATTCCTGCTGGTTGAAAAGTCACATTGAAGCAGAATCTTCCATCGACAACCGGGAAGAGCTGCTGTTCCAGTCAGCCGTGCGGATAGAGACTGATTTGCATCTTCTAGGTAACAGTTAGCAGGAAGGAAAGGAAAGGCGGGTGCCTAGCAATTGAGAGGGTGAATTTGAGGCGCAATCTCTCAGTGGTTGCCATTAATCTCTGGAATTACTTGTAGTCAGGTGGTATATCAGCTGACATGGATGCAGCAAATTCTGGAACACCTGATTGCGCTTTTGATTTTCCTAGTCCCCCTAGTCCCACATAACACAGTCATACCTCGGGTTGCGAACATGATCTATGCGGGAGGCACGTTCGCAACCCGCAGCGTTCGCAACCCACAGTGCCGCGTCTGCACACACGTCTGATGCGATTCAGCGCTTATGTGCAAAGCACAATTTAGCGCTTCTGCACGAGCGCCGAAATCCGGAAGTAACCCGTTCCAGTACTTCCGGGTTTGGCGCAGTCCATTACCCGAAAACACGCAACCCACGGCGTTCGCAACCTAAGGTATGACTGTAAAGGGGGAATTCAAGTGGAGCCCTCACAGTCACGGAACAGCTTTTGAGCCAGTCAAGTGCCTCTGTTAACTCCCTTGACAACCACCTTTCACCTTGTTCCGTAGGATCCAGCAACATGCTTTTTAAGGGTCAATGAGAGCTTCAGGGGGAGAGAGGAACTGCAAAAATCACCTCCTCTTTCTTTTTCTTTTAATTATACTTTGTTAAGTTTAAACATTTTTGACATATACAATCAAAACACAATTTTGTCTTTTATTTTTGTCGACATCCCGCCCCGTTTTCCATGGAGTTGTTGTTTCTCCCCTTCTGCCCTGTCTTCTATCTATTAAATCATAACCACAATATTATATAATTACTTCTGTTGTTCATAGCTCAAATCCTACCTCACAAGTTCATCATACTATAATATTTCTTCACATGGTCCAAAAAAGGCATCCATTCTTCCATAAAACACTCATCATTAGATTCTCTTAATTTTTCCAGTTCTGCATAGTCCTTTGTCTTACTTATCTAGTCTTCTTTGGTGAGGACTCATCCCTTCCTCTTTCCTTACCAGAAGAATCCACTGCAGCGGCAGTCCCTACGGTGGTGTAGGGGTGGCACTGCCGCTCTCCCAGCCCCCGAACGCACACGGTTAAGTGTGTGCGGTTATCTATTTAAAGTCCTGGTTTTATATTTGCTTCCATTTGCTTTGTGTCGTAGGTGCGACGGGCATTGAGGACCGTTTACAGGACGGAGTTCCAGAAACCATTGCAAACCTGCGTAAAGCCGGGCTGCAGATCTGGGTTCTAACTGGAGACAAACAGGAAACAGCCGTTAATATTGCTTATGCCTGCAAGCTGTTGGACCATGACGAAGAAATCATCACCTTGAATGCCGATTCGCCGGTATGGTGACATTGCCGTGCAGTGCTGGGCCTTGTAAATCTAGCAGGCTCTCAGCCTTTCATAGCATGTCTGTCCATGCTGGAGGCTTACTAAACATGTATACCTAGACATTCCTGTGTAATATGTGAGCTACCAAGCCAAGCACAGCCTTCCAGCCATGCGTGGATGCCACCCTGCCCTGGGAAGGCTTGATAAACCTCATTTTTTGCTGCAGTGATTGTCCTCCATCTGGTAAAGGTAAAGGGACCCCTGACCATTAGGTCCAGTTGTGGCCGACTCTGGGGTTGCGGCGCTCATCTCGGTTTACTGGCCGAGGGAGCCGGCGTACATCTTCCGGGACATGTGGCCAGCATGACTAAGCCGCTTCTGGCAAACCAGAGCAGCGCACAGAAACACCGTTTACCTTCCCGCCTATTTATCTACTTGCACTTTGACGTGCTTTCGAACTGCTAGGTTGGCAGGAGCAGGGACTGAGCAACGGGAGCTCACCCCGTTGCGGGGATTCGAACCACCGACCTTCTGATCGGCAAGTCCTAGGCTCTGTGGTGTATACCACAGCAGCACCCGCGTCCCCCCTCCATCTGTTAGGCCACATTAAATGTGTGATCGGCTGTGTTCAGCTTGCAAGTTGTGCAAGCCTGGCCTGGAGGTAAAATGTCCGAAAGGGATGTGCTTGACTTTGAATCACAGAATTATAGAGTTGAAAGGGACCCTGACGGTCATCTAGTCTAACCCACCCAGGACAGATGGCCATCCAACCTCTGCTTAAAAACCTCCCAACAAAGATGACCATTGCATATGGAAGCTCTTCTGCAAAGTTCCAATGCTGTTTTCTTTTTTAATCTTCCATTCTCTCCCCCCCCCCCCCGCCTCCCCTCCTTCTGACTGGCTGTCCTTATTCTGGTGATTTTCATTTATAAGCTGCTTTGGATCACACTGATTTAAAGCAGTTAGGAATTTCTCAGGTAAAGCAAATCGAGATCATGGAGCAAAACCCAGAGCTTGCCTCTTTTTTCTTCTCGCTGTAACTCCACACACTCAACTTATTGTTGTCTTTTATTCTAGGAAATGTGTGCCACATTGCTGGAGCAACACTTGAAGCGCATCGAGTCTAAATGTTCGAACGAAGCGGCTGAAAAACCTACCGGGAACTCGCAAGTGAGGTTCACCCCTCTCTACGTGCCGCCATCAGCCTTGGTGCATCCCAACTTGGGCTTGGTGGTTGACGGAAGGACCTTGGCCTATGCCCTCGAGAAAGGCCTGCAGGACAAATTCCTTTCGCTAGCCAGGAGGTGCCGCTCTGTGCTGTGTTGCCGCTCTACCCCAATTCAGAAGGGGATGGTTGTGAAACTGGTCAGAGACAAACTCAAAACAATGACTTTGGCAATAGGCAAGTACCTTGGCTTTCAGACTGATTAGCAGACACATTTTCTTTCTTTCAGCCAGAGCTATCCCTCTTTCATTTAAAGTGGAGGTGGGGAACATTTTCTAGCGCGAAATGTTTCCTTCCCTTCCTTTCATTTCTTGTGGGCAAACTTCCAGCAGCCACATAGCTTTGGTGGAAGCAAAAACCAGTGGAGAAATGAATGTAATTTTTACAGTAGAAATCGCTTCTTTGTTCAGAGCAGTGCATAAGCTGCTGCTAGCTTTTAGGGCACTTGCGAAGGACAACAAGATATGAAGGAGATGGCAGACAGATTAAAACAGAGAAGGCAGCTTTTGTGGGGAAATGATATTTGCCAATTTGGGGGTCGGCGGGAGGGTGGGTCATACAAAATTGAAATCGATTGCATGAATATTAGACTTTCCTGAGCCATTTTGGTCTCAGGCACCCTCCCCACTTGAGATGGTAGTGCATTTTCCTTTGCTAAGTTCAGAACATGGCAAGAAGCTAGCCCTGTTGTATTGGGGAATCCTGCTGCCCACACTGCTTGGCGGGACACTGGGCGCCTGACCCAAAGTCCTGCCCTTACCATCTCACTGCTTCCTGATCAGGGAAGGATGAAGGAGGAGGGTGGGTGCTTAGCTCCTATCTTGCAGAAGGCAGAGCAGGATGGGGGCCACGTAGGCCTAACAACCCTTCCCCTCCCTCCTTTGCCAAGAGGAATTGGAGTCTTTAACTCCCACCCCTTAGTGTGGGGTCCCAAACTGTGTTTCATTAGACATTTTTGAAAGTGCTTATTCAAGATTCCCTCTCCCTCTCCCAGTCCTCATTTCACACCAGGGTGCTGTTGGCATGTCTCTGTAATTCATCAGGGAGAAACCACAAAAAAGTAAGATTTCCTTGGCAACATTTGGTGCTCTCTCATCAATCTCAGCCTGCCTTTCAGCCTCTGGAACTGAGGAAAACTCTTTTGTTTTTCCACTACTTCACCACCATGTATTACTCGCCGAGTGCGTTAGATCGCTATTCTTGGCACGATCCTGCAGGTTCTGGAAGAAGGCATTTCCCCTCCAGTCTTGTGGGAACGGTTATTCCTTTCGAAGGGTGAAAACTGTGAGGTATTTCTTGTGCATAGATGAGGCATCCCCAGAGCGTTTTCTGCCTGAGGCAAAGGACAAGATGGCGCCCTCCTTCCCATTCCACATACAAAAGCCAACCAGACTGGCAGATAAACCTTATTTCGAAGCTGGCGACTGGGCAGTGCTGTCCACCACACTTAAGAACAGCGGCCTAGATTGGGGGAAAGGCAGTGTAGGATATAGGGCACTCATCCATCTTCCCAACACCTAGACTCTGCCCCCCCCCCCCAGCATCTGCTGCCTGAGGCTCACTCTTCCTAATGGCAGGGCTGGGCCTGAGTGCGTTTGTTTTACAGAACAGGGCAGTGTTTCTAGCTTTGTATAGCCAACTGGCATCTGTTTGCAGCACTGTGACTGAAGCGGGGAGGGCGCCAAGGCTTTCTTTCCGACCAGCTATGCCTCCGATCCCCATAGCATATGTTCAAGGGCCGGCCAAGGTTCTCTGGAAACACCCACTAGCATAAATTGCACTTTGGCTTCAGGAGCAGAGATCTGAAAATTACACAGACTAATGCAATGAGAAACCTGGGTTGTGAGAGAAAGAGCACTATCCTCGCAAATCTAATTGCTTTTGCTTTAGAGAAGAAACAGACAATGGAGATTGTTTTTGCATGCATTTCCCTTCAGCGCTTCTGCCCCCGAAAAAATACCCTTTTAGGTGTATGATTATTGCGGGCAGATAGAGGAGCAATGGTCTGAAGCATGTTTTGCATTATTTTTGAGAAAGATAATGCTATAAGGTCAGCAGCAGTGCTTCAGAACAATGAGAAAAAGGACAAGTCCATCTGCTTTGACAGTCTTATTAAAAGATAAAGCTCGATAGAGCCTGTGGTTGCCTATTATTTCTGGCTTTCTTCTGTCTCCACAATTAGAATCGTCTTTGCTGACCGGCGATTAATTAACGTGTGTATTTATTGCTAGCATTTCCCCCCCACACACACACACACCCCAGCTAAAAAGTCCCCCACAGCTGTTTGGGAGTAAAAGCGAGTAGCCTGAGAGCAACAGCAGGCAGTAAAAGAAGGCAGCCCCTTTTCTTGGGCTTACAATCTAAAAGACATGACATGAAAGGAAAGGGGAATCTGTAAGGAAGAGGAAAACAAGCAAACCCACTAGGAGGGGAAACAGTTCAAGGAGAAGAGAAGCCAAAGGAATCAGTTTCTCAGCAGGGCCTATGGAGCGACCCTGCTTTCCATCTCTCCCTTTACACCAAAGATTTGAATAAACTCACCAATGACTGAGAGATGGTGCATTTTGGGTGACACCAATTTCCCCCCATTTAACCATAGGGTGGAACTGAATATATTGTTCTAGATATAATAATAAACTATACCCCCCACCCAAAAAAACCACTGCTCTTCAGCAGGTTGATCCTATTTTTTTCTATGAAGATGCATCAGATTATCAGAGCCAAACATTGCGCTCTCACAGAACTAACTCAAGGGGACTAGAAACTTGTTCTCTCTTTAAAATAAAATATCAGCATTCTAGGTGCAGTTCTGCATCCATTACTGTATGGTGCACATCAATTTGCAGAACACGCACCTTCCTGATACTACTTCCCATGCGTACTTCCAACTAGACAGGTACTTTACAGGTACGGGTGGCCAAGTGAAAAAAGGACAGGCTCCCTACACATTTTAACAGGTGTGCAAAAGAGGGGATTTCACCATGTGCAGTTTTTCATGCACCACTATTAAAACGTAGGAGTTCAGTTCAGCCGTACTGTTGTTTCCAAGAACTGGGTTCCCTTTCTCATTTGTCTGGCATATTTGCTAAGGAGAACAGGTGTGCTGCTCTGTTTTATACTACTTCATTTGATGGTTATGCATGTAATTAGTGAGGTCCAGTCTGCACAAGCAATTTAGATTGGGCTTTGCAATTAATTCCACAGCAACGTAGCCATTTCACTGCTAAATATGGCCCTGTTCCTTTTTCCTTTTCCCTTGATTTTCCATTGCTTCTTTTGCCACTGGTCATGTCTGCTTCAATTAAAAACAAATGACATCTCTTTCTCCCTCCCTCCCTCCCTCCTCCTCCCCAACCCCAATTGTTACCAGGTGACGGAGCAAACGACGTCAGTATGATCCAAGTAGCTGATGTTGGTGTGGGGATCTCGGGGCCAGAAGGCATGCAGGTACCGTATGCAGACCGAGAAGCCACCCCGGGAAAGAGTCGGGTCCATATGTTTTCCATATGTCCACTTGCATCTCGTTCCCCCATTGTGCTGCAGCAAGACCCTTTGCGACAGCCGCTGCAGATTTCCGAGGTCTCGTGAGCTGCCTGCCCCAAGGTGGGCCAGCTGGGCTTTGCAAAAGTTACTTTAGCAGAGCTTACGTTTGCGCAGCTTCACCTTTCGGCTAAGTTTCCTTTATAAAACTGTAAAACATCTAAAATACTTTAAAAATAGTTCTCTTAATTTTTTCCTCAATTGCCATGTACAGTGGTACCTCTGGATACGAACGGGATCTGTTCCGGAGCCGTGTTCGCATCCAGAGCAGAACGCAATCTGCGTCTGCGCAGGTCACAATTCGCTGCGCATGCGCGTGATGTCATTTTGAGCGTCTGCGCATGCGTGAGCAGCGAAACCCGGAAGTAATGCGTTCCGTTACTTCCGGGTCACTGCGGAGTGTAACCTGAAAATGCTCAACCTGAAGCGACTTTAACCCGAGGTATGACTACCTTGAATGTTCTGTTTTTCCTTAATTACTGCCTTTTGCTCTTGACGTCTGTTCCTGTCTCCTAGAGTCATCATTCAGTACAGTTGTCTTAACTTTGTACAACTAAGAGCACAACCAGATGGCGGTACTTTTGGGGATTGGTAGCACTGCTTTATCACACCTGAGCCCTTAAGTAGAGAGGCGCTTCAGATTCTTGCAGGTGCCCTCCCTCCCGCAAAAGCAAACAGGGGCCACACAATGTAAGAAGCTGTCTGACAGACAGAATGTGAACCTTTTCCCACGGTTGTATTTCTATCATAGAAAGGGCTTGCCCTGTTTCGTTTCTGCCTGCCACGCAACTGTTAAAGGCAGAAGAGACACACTCTCCTCCATTGCTAAGCCTAAGCCATGCAAAGAATTCAGTGCGTAAATAGCAGCAGCAAAAATTAGGAAATGATGTATTAATATACAGTGGAACCTCGGGTTAAGTACTTAATTCGTTCCGGAGGTCCGTTCTTAACCTGAAACTGTTCTTAACCTGAAGCACCACTTTAGCTAATGGGGCCTCCTGCTGCTGCCGCGCCGCCGGAGCACAATTTCTGTTCTCATCCTGAAGCAAAGTTCTTAACCCCAAGTACTATTTCCGGGTTAGTGGAGTCTGTAACCTGAAGCGTATGTAACCCGAGGTGCCACTGTATTCTGAAATGAGAAATACTGAAAATGACCATATAAGGTATAACATTCACTGGCAAGATGAAGTGAGGAGACGCTGGAAATAAACACACACCTCAAGCCTTGATAAGCAACAACAAAAATTCTCTGAGCATGTGCAGTTTTCTGCCTTAAAAACATACTTTATCCACCATTGGGTTTTTTGTTTATTCTCTGCTCTGCCTTGGGCCAACCAGTAACTCCCAGCCTAATCTACCTCACTTGGCTGTTGTGAAGTTCTAAAAGGGATATTAAAATGGCTGCAAAAAAAGAACTTAGTCTTTATATCATAGGCATCAGGTTTTATTTCCTTTAACCACAGAGATGCAATTTTGTTCTGTAAAGGGCCATGTTTTCTCATCCACGAACCTAAAACTAAGAGCTTGTTTATACCTTTTCTTGGAGACTTACCTCACAAGAGAGGCCTCGGATGCCATAAATGCAGAGAAATCTTGAGAAAAGAGCAGCTTTTTCCATCATCTCACTAAATATTTATTTTATCACCAAGTATCGTCTTGGCTTCCATAAGTGCTGGTTTTATGAATGGGAATTATTAAATAGTGGTTTGTGCCACATGCCGTTGTTCCTATGAAATGTGGAAGGAAATTGAGTCTGTCAGGGCGTTCAAATAGCTTTCTCCTCTCCTCTCTCTCTCCCTGATCAGAAATAGACCTAAAGGGGGTGGGGGGGGGAGGGAAATGCAGTCAGGCAATTTTGTGGAAATACTAAAGTAAACACGTTTGCATTTTCAATCCATTATGTAGAAAGATTGAAGAACAGAGAAATGGGAAAACTAACGGACAGTCTTCTAATATTTATAAACAGCAAGTTAAATGTATTGTTCATGGCCAGCCATTCTTGGCCACCCTCTCGATTTGTCAGGCAGATTCCTGGCGCGTTGCTTGGGGTGGCTGGCTGGCTGATGCCAATAGGTGCCGAGGGTCCGAGAAGGACCATTGCTCCAATGTGAACGCCAGCTTTGGGAAACGGATCAGTCATCTTCCCCATCTCCCCCTCCAGTAGGGGTGGGGGGCGATCAGAGTCTGTGAGTGGAATATGACAGAGAGAGGAAAATGGAAGGGATGGAGGATCTGGAAGCATCTTAGAGAGCAGTTAACTCCCCCTGGGGATTTGGTGTGGGGCAGTGAACATAAGAAGTCAGCAGCTGTCTGCCGAGTCTAGCCAGTGGCCTCTCTAGTCCAACATCTGTTCTCCCACTAGCAAGCCAGGTGCCTATGGTTAGCCCAAAAGCAGGAGCTGAGCAGAACAGTGCCCTCCCCTTTTGTGATTCCCAGCAACTGACATTCAGAAGCACGCTGTCCTGACAGTGGAGGCGGAACATGGACATTGTGCCTAGTATTCATTGGTGGCTTTGTCCTCCATGAATTTAACTAAATCTCTTATTGGTGGACATCACTGCCACTTGTGAGGGGCGGATTCCATGGTGTAAGTAGGTGCTCTGGGGTTCTACTGCACTTATGCTTACATAAACACATGTATCCTTACTTCCAGTGAGCCCAGAAATCCCAATGAAATGGGAAGCGCTGCAGAATATATCAAGCAATGAATGTTCCAGCGACATCCACCGTAGCAGTTCTCAGTGGAGTCAGTTGCATAAGAATAAGTCTTTGAGTGATAAGATATTGAAAGATTGACAAATCAGCCTTGGAGCACTTTAGTAAGCTGATCAGAGGACATTTCCTCCCTTTTGTGAATATCTGTGTTCCAGGCATTATTTCAGGGGCATCTGTGGATTTCTGCTTGTTTCCACCTAAAATTGTTTTATATATATATATATATATATATATATATATATATATATATATAATTGTTCAACTAACATCTGCAGAAGGATAATGTCAACTCTTCTTGCCTTGAAGGCTGTGATGGCAAGTGACTTCGCAATCCCAAAGTTCCGGCACTTGGAAAAACTCTTGCTTGTGCATGGCCATTGGTGTTACTCACGACTCGCCAACATGGTGCTGTATTTCTTCTACAAAAACGCAGTAAGTGTGTGTTAGCTTTGTAGCCTGAACATGTTTCCGGATTGTACTTAGGAGTGCCTTTTCACTTATGCCATCTGCTGAGAAAATGGCGACGCTTTTGATTTTTGCTTTGACCTGTTAATCGTGACTCGTGCTTGCAGAACCTTGCATGCAAAACATACAGAAACTTCTTTTGGAGGCAGAATATCGAGCAGAACACAGCACCAAAGCACAATGGCCCTAAACGGCCTCGGTGCAGTATATCTGAAGGAGCGTCTCCACCCCCATCGTTCTACCTGGACACTGAGGTCCAGCACCGAGGGCCTTCTGGCAGTTCCCTCACTGCAAGAAGCCAAGTTGCAGGTAACCAGGCAGAGGCCCTTCTCGGTAGTGGCGCCCGCCCTGTAGAACGCCCTCCCACCAGATGTCAAAGAGAACAACAACTACCAGACTTTTAGAAGGCATCTGAAGGCAGCCCTGTTTAGGGAAGTTTTTCATGTTTGATGTAGTACAGTATTTTAATATATTTTTTGGAAGCCGCCCAGAGTGGCTGGGGAAGCCCAGCCAGTTGGGCGGGGTATAAATAAATTATTATTATTATTATTATTATTATTATTATTATTATTATTATTATTACTACTACTACTACAACATTCTGCCAAAATAGGGGAGGACAGGAGGATGTTACTCCAGTGCTCCAGAATCTATGTTGACTTAACATAGCGGGGATGGGGAACCTATGACCCTCCAGATATTGTTGCACTCCAAGTGCCATCGGCCACAGCCAGAATGGCTGATGGTCAGGAATGATGGGGATTGTAGTCCATCTAATCTTGGAGGACCACAGGTTTCTCCATTCTATCCTAGAGCTTTCTAGGAGCAATTCACTTTGCTGGTTCTGAACTATAGTCACCGAAATGGCTTGGACCCAAGTATATGAGAGATGTGTTCAGTCGCACTCCATATAAGCAGCCCAAATGCTTGTGTTAAGCCAAACTTTGCACAAATCAGCAAACATGCAGGCTCCCGGAAATGAGATTTTGTCCTATGGTTTGCAGCTTGCGGGATGCCTTGAGAGAGGTGAAACACGAGCCAAGGTTTGGACTGGACCCAGACCACGGTTTAGCAAAGCAGCCACAGTATCCTCCATAGGAGCCTGCACATTTCCCTGTCTTGTACTAAGCCATGGTTTGCCATATTGTTAACATGAGAAGGAGGTGCCGTGTTGCTTGTGATGGTGAAGCCTTGAGGAGAACAATCTGTGCATCAGGCAGTCATACAGAGGAACGGTGACGCAGCATGTCTATCAAAAAAGAGGAAGGAGAAGGAGAGATGGAGGAGGAGAGAAAGATCAGGGTTTGGGGATTAGGATCTTGTGATGGGAAATGGGAAGCAGTCGGATTGTGAATTAGTGATGTGGCAGCTGGAGAGAAAAAGTGACAGACAGCATGGGAGACAATGTATTCTCCCGACGCCTCTTGGTGGGCAAGGGGATGTTGTGTACATAGGTATTTATCATCTGCAGGCCTTTCAGGGTAGTAGGTGTTCTCCCTTTCAGAAGCCCAACTCTGTAGCATTCTGTGGAGCAGATGCCATAGTTCCACATTATCCCTTTATTTTAGGAGTTTTCATCTGGCAACACTTGTTAAAATGCAGATGGCTGGCATTTACAGGAATAGCAGACCCTGCTGTATGACAGGAATCGCGTGCCGAAGAATCAGCCTGTGTAAATTTGATAACAAGAATAAGACTTGCTACTTAGGGATAAGTTACGGAGCAGGGTTGGCAGGTTTGAGGCTTGCCTAAATCTCCTCCTCAAGGTCCACCAGCCAGAATCATTTACAGCGTTGCAAGTTAGGGCAATATTCAATAAGCCATCAGACTATAATAGTAAACAGTAAAATTAAATATTAGCAAATAATAATTAATCCGTTTACAGTTGTCAATTATAATAAAGAATTACAATATGATGAAATTCCTGGCCTCTGAGGTTTACCTTTCAAAGAACTGCTCTTAACATAATTCCTGGAATACTGGGGTCACCAAAAGCACTGAGCCTCCAGCAGATTAGGCTGACAGAATGATTTTGCAGGCTCTGTCTCAGCCTGTTCATCACCTGTATGAAGTCCTACAGCCCAGAGAGCAGGTGCCTCTGAAATTTGCACACATTTGGATTTGAGGAAGAGAGGGGGAAAACAATCATGCAGTTCAGTTTTGCATTTATTGTACGAGTTCCTGATACGGTTTGCTCAGAGGCTGCCTATAAATTAAACATAAAGCTTTCAGAATCGTCTTGTCCTGAAGATCCCTCAGAGAGCAATTCAAGTTTCAATAGTTCTTCTTCTTGTTGTTTTTAATGAGAATTCCTAAGGCTGAAAGGCTGAAACAAGTTTGCGTTGGAGTAGCATCTTTGAAGCCAACAGAACTACTCCAGAGAAAATTGTTAAGATGACTGCACTAGTAGTATCTGACCAGGGCAGCCTTTATATTTCTTGCTTGTATAGCCCGCATTGTAAAAATGGAAACACGGCAGATGCACTCACAGAAATGCACATTCGAGATGCCCTGTAATTATAAATTATTTGCAATAAGCATCTCGGAATAATACAAGAGCAGAAGCACTTGTAGCATCAGCAATTTTCTGTAGAAATTGTGCAGCTGGTTTCCTGCACAGGACTGGGGTCGGGTGGGAGTTGCACTGGTCAGAGAACCCCCCCCCCCTTAGTGTGCCAGGCATCCAAACATTGGACATCCAGGCTCCATCTAGTCAAGACCTCCAGGTATAGAGTGGTATATAAATTCAGTAAATAAAACAACAATAAATAATCCATAGAATTTCACCCTCAGCATGTTGGCGTTTATGCATGTGATAAGCCATATGATATTCAGTAGGTTGACCCCCAAGCTTGCTAAAGGGGCAGGGATGGCTGGCATGGTCCTGATCCCCCTTTAAATGTGTGCAACAGAATGGGGGCTTGGGTTCTGAGTTTGCAACCGTTAGGAGCAGTTGTGTTTAGCTGCTCACTCTGAAATCACAAGCCGCCAGCCTCGTGAAAGATCAAAAGCCTGTTGTGGGAACCCGAAGAATAGAAATGCACAGCAACAATTCAAATGTTATAGAGCAGGAGTTGGGGGGGGCCTGTGGCCCTCTGGGTGTCAATTGGACTCCATCTCCCATCAGCCCCAGCTAGTATAGCCAATGGGCAGGGACAACTGGAGTTGTAGTCCTGCAATACCTGGAGGACACCAGGTTTCTCACCCCTGATGTAGAAGGATTTGGGTTCAGATAAGACTTTATCTGGTTCCCAGTTTTCCTGCCCAGTTGATTCGGTGGGGTGAAGTGGAGAGTAGAAATGAGTCTCGGAGGAAGCTTCCCACATGACCATTGCTGGAGGGAGAACTGATTCTAAAAACTTTTGTGTTGTCTTTGAACTCAGTTACCCAAAGCAACCACAAGGATATCTAAAATCAGGTCAGGGTTGGGTGGGAACTGGACAGCTTTTGTGTGATTCGCATGGGAAGTGAGCTTTGCACAACCCCATTGTCGGTCTCTGAACTTCTACACAACCCACACATATGCTGGTTTGGAGAAGCTGGGATGGAAGGCGGGGTGGTTTTAAAGTGCCACTGTTTATTTTTATTTATTTTATTTTATTGCAAATGTAGCAGAACTCAGTGTACTCTTTTGTAATCTTTTCCATTTTGGTTCCTGGGACATCTGCCTGCAGAGTTACCACTTTACGGGGGGGGGGGGGTGAGAAATTATTTTTGCTACCTATATTCATACAGTTTCTCTCCCTCTCTGAGTAGATTAAACTATTGTTAAGCTGGCTCTATTCCTTTTGTTCAAAGAAAGTCCAGGCACAGAGATGGGGCCTCTTTTCTGGCAGCCCAAAAAGAGAGTTAATACATCCAAAAATTATAGAATGATGTTATGCTTGCAAGTCCCGAAGGTTGCATATGGTTAATGTGTGTGTCCCCCCCCCCTTTATTTTCCCCCGTCAAAGATGTTTGTAGCTCTTCTCTTCTGGTTCCAGTTCTACTGCGGGTTTTCCGGGTCTTCGATGATAGATCAGTGGTACCTGATCTTCTTCAACTTGTTATTCTCATCCCTTCCCCAACTGATAGTTGGAGTGCTTGATAAAGACGTACCAGCAGATATCTTAATTGCTGTGCCTCAGCTCTACAAAAGTGGTCAGAACATGGAGGTAAGGGGTGGGCTGGGGGACCTTGCCTTTCCTCTATGACCCTAACATCTCACAGTGGGAGATTGAAACTGGCCGGTCAACCTTCACTAAACATTTAAGTTATAATAAGCGTTGCTAAGGAAGTTTGAAAAATTGCTTGAGCTGTGTAAAGAGCACAGCCTGTCAGAGAGTTCTCTGTATAAAACACTGTGTGACATTTTCCCACAAAAAGCTGTTTGGAGAATACAGGCAAGAGTGAAATATCTTGTGGGTTCCTCTGAAGACGAATCCTAAACAGCCAGATTATGTTGGGATCAAGATGTCGTTTGTAGATTTCAAGAGCAGGAAAGCACAACGTAAAGGCAGGTGAAGAGTCATGAACACCTCATTCCCCAGCCCCAGTACCTATGAAACTTCATCTTTAAAGATAATGAGTTGGATCCAGATTAAGTCAGCTGAACCTTGTTCCCATTGAAATCCGGTTCCCATTGAAATCCGTGGGGCTCATGGCTTGTCTTCCAGTTCACTTAGTCTGGATCCGACACGTCCTTTGGTGAGTTGATATTGTTGTCAGTAACTACAGCCTTGAACAAAAGTAGAGTCATGTTCAGGAACCTGATGGTCAGGCCAGATCAGGAGGCAAGAGGTAAAAAATGTAGCTTCAAAGGTTGTGCATTGTGGGAATATCTGGAGGGCTATGGATGGAAGTGAATATGTTCAAGCTCACCCCATGGCAGGCTGGCTTGGAAAATAAGGTGAATCACTTCCAATAAGATTGGTGGGAGGGGTTACGTCTGAGCCAATCAGACTTTCATCAGTCACCCAGCCTCCCCTAATCCCTCCCCCCCCACTTCCCTTTCAACCCCAGCCAGGGGGCAGAAGAGACAGCATGACTCCTTGTGTGGTGTAGCCACATGATTCTCATGAAGACTCGAAGGCCTTTTCCCTCCCAAGGAGTACAGTAGCTCTTTGAGGGGAATGTTGGGCAGGTTGGAGGCTGAGAATGGATAAGTTTTAAGAAGGGAAAAAGGCTTTTGGGGGTGGGGGCTGATGAGCCAGGTAAGAGGGAAGGTGGATTTTAGGCTCGGTTGGGGATTAAGCTCAGAATTTAATCTGAGGCAGAGAAGAATTGGAGGTCTTGTAATGATCACTTTTTAACTGAAGCCCTCAGAGCTTGTATGTGGGCATGAACTCAGAGACTTTCACAGGTGTCTCTAGATGGACTGACTGGGACAGAAATCCACAACTTGAGCTGCTCTGTGCCTTTTTGCAGTTGATTTTTTAAAAACAGAAAAACATACAAATTGTGTCTTATCGGATTCAAAGCTTTCGCTTCCCCCTTTTTTTTCCATTGCAGGAGTACCAGCCACATATGTTTTGGATGAATATGATTGATGCTCTCTACCAAAGCCTGGTTTGCTTTTTCATCCCATACTTCGTAAGTTACCAGTTGTAGACATGCTGAGGCTCTGTGTGTGTGTTCTCTTGCCCCCTTCCTACCAGCTGCATTCACCATTGCGTGCTGGGAGAGCACATTCTGCCCACATCCCTGGCTTCATTGCATTCCCATGTGCTCAGAAGATGAACTTCTGCAGCAGGGAGTCTGCTGGACTTGTGGAGTTTAAAACTCTTGTTGCCAGCAAGAATACTCACTGAAAAGGGCTTCAGCAAGGGGGTTCTTCAAGTGTATGCCCAGAGACAGAATGCATGTGTGAATGTGGCAAATAACATGTTGTGAGTCATGACTTCGGTCGGGCTCCTTATGGAGCACATCTTTGGTGGCAATCTCAGGCTTGCCTCTGCGTAGCGTGTGAAAATGCCTTGAGCTTTTCAAATGTGTTGTCCTCTTAGTTTGCCGAATTAAGATGACATAATAACAAAGCGTTCAAGGAAGAATGGAGACCATGGATGGACTGTCTATCAAAGCATCACCCATACATGAAGTCACGGGCAGTATTTGAAATTTAAGCAGTGGGTTACTGAAAGAACTAACGATAGTGTCAGGGACTGGGCAGAAGAGTGGTGGAGACCGCCTCCCCATCCTGACCCTTCCAGGGAGGAGGAAGAGGAAGACAGTATAGATTTACAACAGGGGTTTGAGGGAGGTCACAGCTCAGAGGCAGATGAGGGGGGAAGTTGGGAAATCATGGGAGAGCCAGAGCAACACCTGGCTGACATGTTGTCATTAGAAAGCATTCCAGACCCACCATCTCCAAGAACCCGGCAGGCCTTAAAAGTAGGAGAGCAAAGAGCTCAAAGACAGAGGGCACTTAGTGGCACCCATAGAGGAGATGATGAGGATGACGAATGAGGAAGTGGGAGAGAAGGGGGGATGGAGATTCACTCGGAACAATGCCATTATCCAAGAGGCTGGGTTCTATAGCCTCTCTCTGTAAAGTTTGAAATAAAAAAGGACTGTAAGAAACTTTTCCTTGTCTTTATACTTTCCTGAGCAAGCAGCCAGAAGCCGCTGACAGCGTCCTGACAGAAAGTGAAGTTTAGATAATAAAAGCATAAGTGTGGTAAAACAGTTAATAATCATCATCATCGTCAACATCATCATCATCATCTCATCAGGAAAGGAGGGGGAAGAAGAAACTTTTTGCTTTTAAAAAAATACGGTGTATGACGATAAACATTTAGGAATATTTTTGGAGATTTAATAAAATTGACATAGAATGAGCTTTTCAAATACAATGAGCATGTTTATTTGTTGGATGCTTTTAAACAACTAAATTTGTCTAATCCCCATTTTATGTTTTCAGACGTATTATGATTCTGATGTGGACATATTCTCCTGGGGAACTCCAGTCACCACCATCGCTCTCTTCACCATAATATTGCATTTGGCTATTGAAACCAGAACCTGGGTAAGTGGCCTACCCTAGCACAGCATAGCAGTCTGCTCTCTTTGCCTTACCTGTCACTCTTGCTACACATCTTCCAGGGTCTCTCTATTTCGCTGGTTTTATTAGCTGCTCCAACAGAGAGCGGCTTGAGACTGTAGTGTAGCAGTTTTATATGTTCCATTTAAATAACGCTGCATTGAATTTTCCCCTGACTAGAATGCTTTCTGTACATTCACAAGAGGAGAGCAGGTCAGCTGCCAGGTTCTTTCTTGGGGACTTTCTTCTTGACCTTGAGCAAATATTTCTGCATCTCACACAAAACAGGCCCAGTTCAAACAGCTGGCTTATCCAACTGCCATCCTTTTGAGGCATTCAGTTTTACAGGCAGAAAGCATCTTCAGGTAGGGCTGGGAATGACTTCTGCCAGAAACCCTGGAGAGAACCACTATCCAACAGGGGGAGGGGGGCTGACTCAATGTAATGTTTTTTATTTACTTGTTTGTTTGTTTGTTTTTGCAAGATTTACCATATTTTTTGCTCTATAGGATGTACTTTTTCCCCTCGAAAAATTAAGGGGAAATGTGTGTGCGTCCTATGGAGCGAATGCAGGCTCCTTGGCTTCAGCTATAGCAATGCGAAGCCTCCAAAGCGTAGAGGGAGCGCTCCCTCCGCGCTTTGGAGGCTACGCGTTGCTTTCGCTGAAGCCTGGAGAGCAAGAGGGGTCAGTGCGCACCGACCCCTCTCGCTCTCCAGGCTTCAGGGATAGCCACCTGAAGCCTTTGGAGCGCAACAGGAACTCGCGCTGTGTTCCGAAGGCTTCGGGTTCCTTTTGCTGAAGCCGGGAGAGCAAGACTCTCCTGGCTTCAGCAGAGAGGGACAGCTGCGCACCACCCCTTCAGCGAAGCTGGAGGAGAAATGGAAAGGGAGAATTTCTTTTTCTTTTTCTCCTCCTCTAAAACAGGGTGCGTCCTATGGTCAGGTGCGAAAAATAAGGTATACACTGCTTGTTGTAAAGAAACTTCAAAGTGGTTTACGAAAAGGATAAAACAATAAATTAAAAAATATAACCAGTGGAAAAACCGTTTGGAACATTAAAAGAAATAATTAGAATCAACAATAAACTCAAAACTATATTAAAACACAGGTCAGCACTCTGCATATCTGGGTGGACTTGCCTAAATAAGAATGTTTTTAGCAGGTGCCCTACAGGTAAAGGTAAAGGACCCCTGGAAGGTTAAGTCCAGTCAAAGGTGACTCTGGGGTTGCGGCGCTCATCTCGCTTTCAGGCCGAGTGAGCCGGTGTTTATCCACAGACAGCTTTCCGAGTCATGTGGCCAGCATGACTAAACCGCTTCCGACACAACAGAACACAGTGACGGAAACCAGAGTGCACAGAAACTTCATTTACCGTCTCGCCACAGTGGTACCTATTTATCTACTTGCAGTGGCGTGCTTTCGAACTGCTAGGTTGGCAGAAGCTGGGACAGAGCAATGGGAGCTCACTTTGTCACGGGGATTCAAACCATCAACCTTCTGATCGGCAAGCACCTGCCTGGTCAGAGAATCATAGAATTGGAAGGGAACCCAGGGGCCATCTAGTCTGACCCCCTGCAATGATGTCAGCAGGCAAGGAGTTCCAGAGTATGGGAGCTGCCACACTAAAAGATCCATTTCTTAGAGATGCAGAATGAGTACTAAGTGGTGCCTGTAAAAGGCATTCAAAGCAATCAAGTGGGGATACACAGGCTATGGCAATCTTTCATGTGAACCGTTCCCAACTGAACTGGCTTTACGTATATACTAATAGTAACACCTTGAATTTGGCCTGGTAGCAAATAAGCAGCAAATCAGTCCGGGTCTCTGAGAAGAGGTGTTATATCCCGACCGGGTCCTGCCAGCAATTATGCTGCAGCATTCTGCACTCGCTGTAGCTTCCAGATCAAGCCCCACAGAGCACCTCAGTAATTTAATCTTCTAGTAACCAATGCTTGAACTCCTGTTCAGTTGTTAAGGAGAAATAGTGATGATATCAGCATACTTCCTAATGACCGATGTCACTACTTCTTCATTTGCTTTACACAGGCCATATTGATTATTAGAGCTCTCCTTTTACCCCTTTAAGGGTAGATCTCAAACATTTGAGTTTATTGAGCAACACCCAATCTGCTCCGGTTGTGCATATTTATGTGTGTATAAACAAAACAGAATTATCCCAAATGTGGGAAGGAATGAACTATTTTATTATCATCTGATTGTGGTGTGGAATGGGAGGGTAGACAGACAGGGAACCTCTACTGTTCAGTGAGGAAAAATCTTTGTCGCTTGCTAGTATTTGCCTGGCCAAGCCTGAAGCAGCTGTCTAGGTTGTAGTATAAACTTGTCACCGGTATTCCTCCCCTCACACAAACACACCCTCTTGGGTCTTCTTTTATGGTTCGTTCCAATCTTATCTGTTCCTTCCTTCAGTTATTATTTTCCTTCTTCTGGGACTAACTGCCTGTTCATTTTTGAGGGATAAGAACCTTCCAAATGGAGCAGTCATGAAACTCTCTTGCTGCAAGCCATTGGTGTCTAGGACCACAGTTTTGTGTGTTGGTGCTATTTATTCCATTTATGAATCACTTCCCATTAAAACATCCTGAAGCTATTTCAGTGCTGCTACTGCGGCAGCTACATTGCCAGGTAACACATTGCTGGGTTGGAATTAGGAATTGGGAAAACAAATTCCCATCAAGTTTTGCGGAGCTATTGTATATTGTTTACAATCTGTAGTGATACATAGTACAATCAAACCTCGGTTCCCCAACAGAGTCATACGTTTCGGCTCCCGAACGCTGAAAACCCGGAAGTAAATGCTTCCGTTTTCAAACATTTTTTGGAACCTGAACATGCGATGCGGCTTCCGCTAAGTGCAAGAAGCTCTTGCAACCAATGGAAAGCCGTGACTCAGTTTTCAAACATTTCGGAAGCCGGACAGGCTTCCGGAACGGATTAAGTTTGAGAACTGAGGCATCACTGTATCCCCAAGTTCTGTTCCCTGGAACTGTTTCATGAGGATACCATGTTCAATGGTAACAAAAGCCCAGAGATAGATAAAAAAGCAGCTTCAAATTTATAGCTTCCCAACTCCTTTTCACCCTGTATATGTAGGAAACGAATTGCAATCCATGGCTTAGTGTTGCATTCAGAGCAGGAGTTATGGTTTGTTTCATTCCAACAAACCATGATCAGATATAATGCTAAGCCGGGGTGTGTTTCCTCTAAGTCAGGCATAGGCGAACTCAGCCCTCCAGATGTTTTGGGGCTACAACTCCCATTATCCCTGACCACTGGTCCTGTTAGCTAGGGATGATGGGAGTTGTAGTCCCAAAACATCTGGAGGGCCGAGTTTGCCTATGCCTGCTCTAAGCTAGGAGGAGAGGACCAGACACAATTTCCCTGTGTACAGCAAACCATGGTTTATCATGACATGTT
Organism: Podarcis gaigeae; assembly: GCF_964106915.1. Taxonomy (NCBI): domain Eukaryota; kingdom Metazoa; phylum Chordata; class Lepidosauria; order Squamata; family Lacertidae; genus Podarcis; species Podarcis gaigeae. The sequence goes on along the minus strand of NC_139677.1, from coordinate 34,322,083 downwards.
AGCGCAGCCATTGTGAAAATCCTTTGCCATGTTGTTTGGCATTCCGGAATTGCACATTAATTTTGAGGATGTTTCTCTTTTTAGACTTGGCTGCATTTGTCATCTTGTGTCTTCAGCGTTGTTTTGTTCTTCATTGTTGCTCTCCTTTACAACGCGTCTTGCCCAATATGTTACCCTCCATCCAATCCCTACTGGACCATGGAAAAGCTGATGGGAGATCCTATGTTTTATCTGACTTGCTTCATAACACCTGCTGTTGCTTTGCTTCCGAGGTAAAGTATTTTCCCCCCTTCTTCTGTATATTTGTTAGTGGACAGACCTCATTTTCATTCTTTTGTGAAGATATTGCTAAGCTGCAGGCATATGCATATGCAGAAATAATCAAAATGTGTCCTAGAGCTGTCAAGCCCAAATGAATCAATAGTTTTGTTTTGTTTTTAGCCGTTGGCCATAACAAATATATGAAATGAATATCAAATAGATCACAGCAAAGCAGATTTGTGAACAGATGAATAAAAACCCTACCTAAATTCACATAACAAAAGACACTATGCGTTAATATGTTTCAAGAGATGTGTGCAGATTCTTATGTACAGTGGTACCTTGGTTCTCGAACTTAATCTGTTCCAGGAGTCCATTCGACTCCTGAAACAGTTAGAAAACCAAGGTGTGGCTTCCAATTGGCTGCAGGAGCTTCCTGCACTCAAGCAGAAGTAGCATTGGCTTCCGAAAAAGGTTCACAAACCGGAATACTTACTTCCGGGTTTGCGGCATTCAGAAGCCGATTCGTTTGACACATAAGTCGTTCGAGAACCAAGGTACCACTGTATAATAGAAATGAACTATGGAGAGAGATTGGGACATGCCCACTGACTCCAATACCGAGAAGGCCCTCTTCCTGGTTCCCTGTAACCTAACAATGAGGGAACTGCCAGAAGGCCCTCGGCACTGGACCTTAGTATCCGGGCTGAACGATGGGGGTGGAGACGCTCCTTCAGGTATACTGGGCTGAGGCCGTTTAGGACTTTAAAGGTCAGTACCAACACTTTGAATTGTGCTTGGAAACATACTGGGAGCCAATGTAGGTCTTTCAGGACCGGTGTAATATGGTCTCGGCGGCCATTCCCAGTCTGGCTGCCGCATTCTGGATTAGATGTAGTTTCCGGGTCACCTTCAAAGCTAGCCCCACGTAGAACACATTGCAGTAGTCCAAGCAGGAGATAACTAGAGCATGTACCACTCTGGCAAGACAGTCCACGGGTAGGACAGCTGCCCTGGATACAGAATTGACCTGCGCCTCCATGGACAGCTGTGAGTCCAGAATGACTCCCAGGCTGCGCACCTGGTCCTTCAGGGGCACAGTTACCCCATTCAGAACCAGGAGTGCATCGAAAAGTGCCCAGCCATTTCTCCCTAGTATTATGATGACAAAGATGGGAACACCAGAAAGTAGTTGATGGAGGAAGGGTCTCACCTTCTCCATTCTCAAAGGAGAAACCTTTCCTCAAATGGCATTCTAGCTGAGCATCCCACCAGCACAGTTCAGACAAAGTGTACTTGGGACAGTGTTCTTTTGGTACATTCTCTTTTCTCAATTCAATGACTTATTTGGTCCTTTGTGGCCCTTTTCATCTCCCTGGCAGGTTCCTGTACAGAACCCTTCAAGGGACTGTGTTTCCCACCCAGCTTCAGCTCGGCCGCCAGCTGTCCAAGATGCCCCCAGATGCTCGCAACCAGCTTTTAAACAGATGGCACACCAAGAAGGAGGCCGGTCCCCACAAATACACTTGTGCTCATTACTCTCCCGAAACCCCGCATTTCCTCATCGGCGACTCGTTAAAAGCCTGTAGCCAAAACAGTCCCTCCAGGTTATCTCAGCAAGGGAAAGAACAGGCTAAACAACCAAAGACCGTACCCACCACGGAGTTAAACCCCCCTGCTCCCCCTCTTGGTGCTCAGCTATATGAGGGGGACGGGTGTTTTCTGTCGGCTCGCAGTCAAGAGGAAACACCTTTGGGTTTTCACAAAGGCACTTCGGAGCTGGAGCCGAACTTAGTAGATGAGACATTCCAAAGGAACTCGACAGCAGACCAGGCGGACTTCAGCTTGTTGAACTGGATCACATCGACTTCATTGTTCAACGGCATTGAGAGAGAACTGCCTTGGTTATCGAGCAGTTTACAAAATGGAAGGTGGGACAGTGCAGCTTCCGGCAGCTGCAGTTCTCAGGACCTCAAAGGCTCAGTGGAGCAGGCCTCAACCTGTTTCCAGGAAGAAGGAGGAAAGGCTTCTGGTGGCTTCTTCCATACAGAACCTCTTGAGTCCACTTGTTTATGACATAGGCATTGTAGCGCATACAGTCGTACCTTGGAAGCTGAACGGAATCTGTTCCGGAAGTCCGTTCAACTTCCAAAAAGTTCAGAAACCAAAGTGCGACTTCTGATTGGCTACAAGAAGCTCCTGCGGCCAATCGGAAACCACAGAAGCCCCATTGGACGTTTGGGTTCCAAAAAACGTTCACAAACCGGAACACTCACTTCCGGGTTTGCAGCAATCAGGAACCAAAACGTCTGAGTATCAAGGTGTTCGGGTTCCAAGTTACGACTGTATTTTCTATTTGCACAAGAGTATATAGTATTGCTCTGTTTCCAATGCTGGAACAGAAAGTCAAGGTACATAGTTTTATTTTGAAAGGATGTTTAAGCACAACATGTTGAAAAGAAAAGCTTTATATAAAAAGAAAAGAATCCATATATGTATTTATTTTTCATCTCATTTTATACAAATGCAATGTGTTTTTTATTTTTATTTGCTTCTCTTCTGTTATGGGCTCCTGTTATGTACCAAGTGGCAGCTGTTGGATTTCTACCAACAAGTGAATGTGGTCACCATTGGTTCAGCCATGCAGGGCAGGGGAAATCCTACACTGACTTAATAAAAATTGGGCATCCCCCATTGAGTTTCTCTGGGGGAGGGAACAAGGGATGTCTGCATGGAACCAAAGAGCTAGGAAATCCATCAGAAACAAAGACCCCGTATGTACGATGTTACACTGCCAAGGACATAGCGATATTGAAAATTTACAGGTGTGGCCCTCCTTCCTCCATTTTTTAAATATTTCAACCATAGCAGTTTATGTATTGTGACAAAATAAGAAATAAATGAAGATCTATGTTGCAAAGATGTTTTCCTCTCTTCTGTCGGTGAAGGTACAGTTCTTTGTTTAAAGTCTGGGCCATTTGCAGTGAGAGTTGGAAGGGACCACAAGAGTCATCTAGTCCAACCCTCTGCAATGCAGGAATATTTTGCTGAACATGGGGCTCAAACCCACAACCCTGAGATTCAGAGTCTCGTGCTCTACCAACTATGACCCTTGAAAGAAGATATAATATGCTAGGGAAATTGTGAGGCTTGTACCAGCTCAAGGCAGCTTACAACATGAAAAAAATTACAAAAAAGTAATAATAAAAAGTACACAACCAAATTGAACTATTTCTGCATTATATTTAAATAAAGATACCAATAAAGTTCTAAAATATACAAAAAAATGTTATCATTAGCAGCAGCAGCCACCCCCAAACCACACCCAACTGTCAGCTGAATGGTGGAGGTTCAGGGTTCAATCCTGTAGGGAGTGTGTCAAAGTTGGCCCACAGGTGTGGGGGGGAGATAAACATCTGCCCTCCCCCAAAGCTAAAAGGTTCCCCAGCCCTGACTAAGGTAAAAAGGTATAAAGGATTCCTGGACGGTTAAGTCCAGTCAAAGGCAACTATGGGGTTGTGGCGCTCTTCTTGCTTTCAGGCTGAGGAAGTTGCCGCTTGTCTACAGACAGCTTTCCAGGTCATGTGGCCAGCATGACTAAAGCGCTTCTGGCACAATGGAACACTGCAACAGAAACCAGAACGCACGGGAAAGCTGTTTACCTTCCAACCTCAGCAGTACCTACTAGCGTGCTTTCGAACTGCTGGTTTGGCAGGAGCTGGGACGGAGCAACGGGAGCTTTCCCCGTTGCGGGGATTCGAACCGCCGACCTTCTGATCGACAAGCTCAAGAGGTTCAGTGGTTTAGACCACAGCACCACCTGACTTAATTGGGAGTGGAAGCCCATACTGAGCAGCCTAAACATCTATCTGGGTGGATGTCCCACCCACCAACTGCCTCTCCATCTTGCTAGGACTGAGCTTTCAGTTATTGGCACTTATCCAGTCAATTACTGCTCCCTGACACCAGTTCAGCACTTCCAGTGTCTCACCTAATAGAGATGTAAATGAGAAGCAGATTTGGATGTCATCGGCATACTGATGCCACCTCCTCGCTCCAGCTCCTGAGATGACCTCACTCAGCAGCTTGAGATCAAGTTTCAGTGATGAAAATGAATTCAGGTCCTGTCTTATCTTGGATGCATGGTTATTATTTTGTTTTTAATCCTATCTTGTTAGAGGGCTGAGAGTGGGTAAAGGCATTTTAAGGAGGGAAATGCAGTAAAAAAAGACCACTGAATGAAAATAAATAAGTGATTTAGCATAAAAGACTAACATATAATATTATTTGTCTGATTTGGCACAGAGACATTAACAGTGCGATCCTATGTGTGCTTATTCATAAGTAAGTGCCGCTATATTCAGTGGGGCTTACTCCTAAGTAAGCATGCATAGAACTACATCATTGGTGATTCAGAAGTGCTAAGGTGTAGATTCTCCATAGTATCTGTGAGGAACTGGAGACAGTTCGGAATTTTCCCAGAATTGAAAGAGGTCATGTTGCAGCTTTGGATGAACTCAGAAGAAGAACTTGGCAATTTGGAAATAAACACTTCAAAGGAGATCAAGCCTGTTGAGGACATTTGTTGTCAGGTTTTGGTTTCATCCGGAACATTTGTTGTTGTTGGGCTGTAACTTCTACCAGCTCCCACTGGGTCAGATCTTAGCGCCATGGAAAGTCGTGGCAAAATTCCCACAGATGTCTTTAAGGATTGCTCATGTCGTTTAGGATTGCACATTCGACATGCGGTGGCAGGATGTGCTCTGACAAGCCATGTGGACTCTGCAGCCTCAAGAGCTTGGTTCAGCGCCAGAGTATTCTGCAACTCTTCCACTAGAGTTAGCTATCAAGCTGGGCTCTAGAATTAATATTGTTCCTGGGTTGAACAACTCAATCTGAGTAAATGTGTCAATACAGAAGAAACATTTGCCAGAAAGCTGAGCTTGCAGACCCTCCAGGAGTCCCTATTTTCCAGGGACAGTCCTTAATTTATAGAAGCTGTCCTGGTTTCTGATTTGATCCCAGAATGTCCCACTTTTCCTTGAGACGTCGCTATTTTCATCAGAGAAATGTTGGAGGGTATGGAGTCATGCAACCCACGAGCCAAGGAGATAAGTAACTATGCAACCTTTAGAAGATATTTGAAGGCAGCCCTGAATAGGGAAGTTTTTTAATGTTTAGTGTTTTATTATTTTTTTTATATGTTGGAAGCTGCCCAAATTATTATTATTATTATTATTATTATTATTATTATTGAATAGGATGTCCTATTTTCATCAGAGAGATTTTGGAGGGAATGGGTTTGCCTCCACAAACACACCAATTCCTGTGTTCATAGTTTCTATCATGATCTTTATCGTGACATTTACAAGTTAATTCCCAACAGTGAAATCCTGCGTTGCTGTTTGAGTATGAACGGATGAAACGGGTAAAGTCAGCAAAAGCTGCTTCCCTCCTTCTCTCCCTCCCTCCCTCCCTCCCATCCACCCACCTTGCTCATATTCTTGCCTGTTTCTAGGCTTTTAAATCCTCTGGCTTAATCATGGTTTATCGCTCTAATTTTCCTCCCACACGTCCCCAACCGCAGTCCCACTGGTTGAAAATCTATTAGGTAACTGAATTGTCTGCTCTTCAAGTCACTATTGGAAATGTAGCACTGATGTGCAATAGGCAGTGGGGATTTTAGCTTAATTAAAAATGATTCCAACAGTCACCAGCACTTTTACACAAGACTGATTAAGGGTTTTTTTGTGGCTCTTGGTGGTCATCAATATGAGTCCTATTCTTAGTGCATGGCAGATTTTAAAAGACTCACAGTATTTGCTGGGGGGGTAGAGGGGGTTGGCCAAGTATTTCCTAACCTCTTGCCCAACAGTCCTATCCATTACCCAAAATGAGATGTTCCAAAAAACCCTACAAAACCTCAGTAAACTATTGTTGTTTGCCTGTTACAGCCTCCAGAGCTGCGAGGAGGGAGTGGACTGTTGCCTCACAGGCCTAATGGATAACTTTTCCTGCTAAGCCAGAGGTGCAAGGTGCACTTATGACTTAAACTATTTTATTATTTTCAGAACCCCAATACTATCTGGGTATCACATTCTTCAGCTACACACCTGCCATAGCAACAACACAGAGTAGGCAGCAATTGAAAACTCCAAGGTACAATGCAATTTGATGCCATGGCAGCAAATAAAATATTATCCTTCCCTCCCTCCCTTTCCCCCTGCAGACCCCAACACCCCTAAATCCATTCCAGATTATTTCCCCCAAGCCTATGTAGTGGATTTGCTAGGAGACCCCTATTTCCCTCAGCTCCCAAAGTCTCCTGGGAAGAGAGGCTGATAGTTAAACCAGTCTGGGAACTATAGTTCTGTGAGGGGAATGGGATCTCTCACCACCCTTAAACAAACAGTTGCCAGGGTTCTTTGGAGGAAGACAGGACTGTTTAAAGGGGTGAGGTGCTGCTTTAAATGTCTAGTGCTATTCCGGCGTTAGTCTGTATGAACTAGTATAGCTTTACATCCTGTATTCAAGTAATAGCACCCAAGCATTGTTGATATCTCGTATCAAGATTGATGTTTACAGGTGTATACACCCCAAAACAGGGGGTTTCAGTCCATTTCACATTGCTGGTTCTGAAATACCAAAACAGGGACATATGCTGCCAAACCCCAGTAAACTACTAGAACGACATTGCACAAATTGTGACTCTCCCCTCTCGCTCCGGGAAGGAGTCTGTGTTGCTTATCTCCAGTTTTCTTCTTTGGCAATCACTCGTAGCCGAATAAGATTGTCTTCTATAAACATGGTTTTAACAGTGAGTCCGTAAGTGACTGTGGAGGCCAATTCTGGACCCACACATCCTTCCACAGTGCGGACATAGGTTTCCTGGCGGGAGTGGATCATGGTGAGGGTTTGCCAAGTATGCCTTCCTCTCAGCACATTTCTCCCTTTCGTCCTCAGTTCGAGCATCTACAAAGCCCATGACACCTTTGGTAAAGGCTGTTCTCCAAGTGGAGCACTCGCAGGCCAGTGTTTCCCAGTTGTTCGTGTTTATACTCCTTTTTTAGAGTTCCCTTGAGAGAGTCTTTAAACCTCTTTTGTTGACCACTAGCATTACGCTTTGCATTTTAAAGTTCAGAATAGAGTAGTTGCTTTGGAAGACGATAATCAGGCATCCAAAAACATGACCAATCCAACGAAGTTGATGTCAAAGAATCATTGCTTCGACTTTGGTATCTTTGCTTCTTCCAATACACTGGCATTAGTTCGCCTGTCTTCCCAAGTGATGTGCAAAATATATTCTATTATTTCCAGTATAACAATGCCAGCGTAGGATGACCCATTAATCTGCTTTCACTAGATTAAAACTACTGAGGCAAAAGCAATTTCCGGTCAAAATAAAAATGAGAAAACAGAATAAATTTTCCAGAGTGAAAATGGAGGAATCGAATCTTTGCCAAATAATTGTTTTCTTCTTTGAGGCTCGATCAAATAGTAGCCCAGGCAGTACCTTCCAGAGCTTGAGTACTACAATTCCCATCAAGCCTAGCCAGCACAGCCAATAATTAGGGATGTTAGTATTTGTAGTCTACAAGGTCTAGAGGGCACCAGGTTGGCTACCAAGGGTCTTTTAATTTGTGCTGATGGATGAACTTCACATGTGTCGTTTAGGTTGTGTAGACCAGACAGACATTAATAGCAAGTGAAACACTTAGGATTGGATTACTATTGGCCCTTTTATGACTGTGACAAGCTTTTTTTTTTTTCCTCTCTGGAACGGCTTGAGAATTCACGAGTTATTCTCTTCCTTGGGATATGCATCCCGTAGACAGTGTGATTAACTACTTACATGCGAAATCCTGGCTTAGTAGAAATCAGTGGCAAACCCCCCACTGACTTCAGCCCGATGCTGAGTTTTCATTTCGTTAAGTTTATGGCTATGCCATTAGCAAGAAAATCTACACAGCAATTACAAAAGCTGGCAGGTAATTAATCTTAAAAAAAAAAATCCATGTGTTGACAATGGGTGGGAAGTAGTGGATGGCATACCATGGAGACAAAGAGATCACCATGTGGGTTAGTGCCATGTAAACACCACAGTGTGAGATTCTGAATGCAGAATAAAGCTTTCTGAGAGTCTCGGCTTCATAGAATCATAGAATTGCAGAGTTGGAAGGGACCCTGAGGTTCATCTAGTCCAACCCCCCACAATGCAGGGATATGCAGTTGTCCCATAACCTGCAACCTTGGTGTTATCAGCACCATGCTCTAACGGAGTATCAGGCCTAGTAAGCCTCCATTTGTAAAAAGACAGCAAGTTTCTAGCTGTTATTATTAGAGAGAAATGTCTACTGAAACAGGATTTCCACTGGTCAGGGGCAGCATTTCAACGGCCTACATATCTGCTTGTCCTTACTTTGTTTCAAAAACATACCACAAAAAAGAGGGGTTTTCTTTAAGGCTGAGGTGGGGGGCATACAAATGTTACTTCTCAATTTATATGAACATAAATATTTGGTGCATTTATTCCCAGAATGAAAGCTCTTTCTGGTAAGCATTTAAAATATTGACATAAACTTCAGAACGTGGATGTTTGTTGTAGATGTTTTCACTCCCCTCCATGGGTATCGGAGAGATTTCCCTCCCGGCCTCCATCGGATACACTTGTTTACACCTCTGCAAAATGGTTGACAAATTGCATTATTCTCACTTGGCGAGTCTTGAGGCCTACATTACATTGGTGAACACCAGGAACAAGACTGTGGAGACTGAAGCTCATTACTAATTTAGCACGTAAATGAAAAATTGCCAGCTCTTGAGGTAGAAGAGAGAGGAGCACCGCACTGCCTTTGGTGCAGGCTCTTGTTGGTTTGGGTTTTTTTTGCTGTTTTGTGTTGCATGGTTGGTTCCCTCAGGGCTGCATTCCAGGAGCATTTCAAATATCTCACATGGACCTCTGTATCACTATAATGTGACACAATCTGCTGAATTGATCATTGCGTACCCTCCAACATTTCTCTAATGAAAATAGGGACGTCCCAACATGTCTCTGAAGAAAATAGGGACACCCTAAGTGGGACATTTCAGAGGGAAAGGCCTAAGTCAGAAGCCCCCTGCAAAGTCAAGTGCAAAATAATAAGGAACTGGAGTGTTTTGGACAACAATGTCTTAATTTCCAACTTGCAGACATGTACTCCAGCTGCCATGATAGCCTCGTGAGGGAATGACTCAGTGAGTCATTTAGAATCATAGAATTGTAGTGTTGGAAGGGACCCAAGGGTCATCTAGTCCAACCCCCTGCGATGCAGGAATCTCAATGAAAGCATCCATGATTTGGGCACAAGCTTTGGTTTCCAAAGAGATGGTCTGGGGAAAGTTTGCTCTGAACTGGTTAAATGTTTGATTATGCAAACAAAACAAAAAAGCCAGACTAGAAGCTAACCAATACGCTGCTACCCTAAGACGAATGGTCCTTTTCCGCCTGAGGGCCATGTGAGAACCTTCTGGAGGCCATATGCCAGCGGTGAGTGGGACCAGGGGCAGAAAAGCAAATGGAGCAACGAATAGAAATGTGGCCTTTATATTGTGAGCTGGTTTCTACTCACACTGACATCCTTTTCTGCCCTCTATCCAGGCAAGCAAGAGACCTCAGCAGAGTTCCGGGACACATTTCAGCCAGGCAAAAACCCTCAAGGAAGGTGGGAAGAGAGCCCAAAGATGGGTTGTGGATTGTGAAGAGGAGTTGTGCCATGGGAAGAAATCCCAATAAAAAGGCTGGGAGAGATGGACTTGCCTCCTGGCCCTGTGGTTGCCCGCCCCCAGGACAAAACTAGTCTCTCTGAACTCTCAGCACATGGGCGTCAACGCCACGTTTCGGTCTGAGTGACGAATCCCCAAGGCAGTCCGCCACAAACTGGAAAAGGGGCGAGATGTTCATGCTGCGCTTGCACCCAAAAGTGTGACTCACAAGCAGCGAAAGAAATAAGACACAGTCCCTGCACTCTTCACTTACGGAAACAGTCATTCAGAGCAATCTGCAGGCTCCCCCTGCTGCGTGTTTAAGAGATGTTCCCAAATCTCTTGGTGGGGAATTTCATGTGCCTAATTCTTTTTCTGTGACTGACCAGCAAAGCCTGCACTAGTCAGTGAGAAAACGCAGGAGCTGTTTGACCGAACCTTGGGGAAATGTTTTGTTTGGGGATGTGCGGCACTTTTGAGAAGTGCTCAGAGACTATGGCTAGCATTTGGATGCAGGAGGACAGCAGAGGCTTTTTGCTAACCATGGCTTCTTTCATTTTCATTTCACTTTTATTTTGTATATCCCCCTCTCTCTCTATTACTATACGCAAGGCGGGTTTACAAGCTGAAGAAACAACGGAATAGACGACGACAATCACACACCTAACTGCAATCTGATCCAATACAAAAAGTCATAATAAAAAGATAACTTTAAAGTAGACATGTTATATCAAATAAAACAATATTCAGGAGGACGGACTTACCCCTCTCCAAACTCTGTTCAGTTCAGTCAGCAGAAGGCTCAGTTGCAAAAAGGGTGCTGTGAGTCAAACTCGGTTGTAAAGGATTGTTTTCACTCTGTCAGGCTGAGGCCTTCTCAGTAGCTCCACTCCTGAAGAGAGTTTGGGATCATGGTAAATTACACCAGGATAATTTACCCTCAGGTGGACTATGCTGGATTCTTATAGTTTGGGTTGCTCTGTTAGTTCCCATTGAAATCAGTGGGTCTTAAGTAAGTCATGCCTTACTTTTCAGCTTGATTTCAGTGATACCTAAGGATGATTAACTTAGGGTTGCCGTATTTTAAAAAGTGAAAATCCAGACATTAATCTGGCAGGGGGTGGGGTGGGCAAAGTTGTTCAGCTTTTGGGGGAGGCAAAGATGCTGAGTTTTTTTCTTTTTTGTTGAACTTTTCTTTTTGCAAAATCTCCCCCCTCCCCCAACAACATTTTTACTGATTTTTTGAAAATTCCTCCAGGACGCTATTTTCAACAAATCCCATATATGTCTGGGAAATTCTGCATGTATGGCAGCCCCAACTAACTGCATCCAGCCCACAGCCTCGTTTTGAAAGTTTTTAAAGGGTTAGGACCCTTCTTTAAGTTTATGACCTATGCGCTTGTTCTCTTTTTATGTATTTGTTTGTTTAATATTGAAGAAAATGAGAGAGAGAGGGAGGCAGTGCTTTGGTGACAGAATTAATCTTGCTGGCTGCCTTCAGCCCCTTTTGGTGGAAAGAGAGGGAATAAGCATTTAAAATCAATCAGTCTCACTCATTTGTTGTTATTTCTCTATTCGCTTGAGATGCTACATTAATTAAGTGGATGCAGTTGTGGATCTTCTTCATTATTTGCTCTTTTGACATCTCCGAGATTCCCCAGAAAGGAGCAAGTCATGCAGATATTAAACAAGGCTTTGAACTGGCCTATCCAGCATCAAGTTAACTTCTTGCTCGGGGGCATGGATGACCATGAAGTTTGCTGTGCTTGCAATAGCAGCAACAACCCGGACTTCATTGGCACGAGCCAGCAAAACTTGGTAGCGATGAAGAGCTATGTGGCTATTGCTTCTTCTTGAGAAACAATATGCAGCTGCAACCCTACACAAACTTGCTGGTTGGGAGGAAGTCCTACTAGAATCAATGGGACTCATGGCACAGAAATATTTCTGAGCTCACCCCAGTGCGGCTGAGCTATTTAAAAACCATAGCAGTCAGTACAACAGCCCTTTCCTCCCAGATATGGAACGAAGCTCTTTTAACAAAACGTGCTCGTTCTTCTTTCATCACATATTGCGGATGCAGATGGCTCATCTGCCGTACAAACTGCCTTCCCTCGCGTTCCTGTAAGCTTAAAAAAGTGTCCATTTTAATCATGCCCATTTTGGGAGAGAATTTATGGTGCAGCTCGTATAATGCATCTCCAGAAAGCCACTCTGTCCTCAAAATAAGAAGCAGGGTCCATAGGAGAGGCAATGAGACTCCAAACAGCAATATCCCGAACTGAATGAGGCCAGTGGCCAAGAAGGAAGGGGGTAGAGAAACAAGCAATGGGCAAGGCTGCAGGGGACCTCACACCCCAGCTAATAGGGGGTGGGAACAGAAGGCTGAAGCTGTTAGAGAAGGTGGGGTGGTGCTTCCAGAATCCAGCAACCATCAGGTTCAAGGTAGATGCGTCCCCTCCAACATAACAGGGATGTCCTCTTCCATACCCTCCAACATTTCTCTGATGAAATAGGGACATTCTAAGGAAAAGCATGGGACGCGGGTGGAGCTGTGGTCTAAAACACAGAGCCTAGGGCTTGCTGATCAGAAGGTCGGCGGTTTGAATCCCCGCGATGGGGTGAGCTCCCGTTGCTCGGTCCCTGCACCTGCCAACCTAGCAGTTCGAAAGCATGTCAAAGTGCAAGTAGATAAATAGGTACTGCTCCGGTGGGAAGGTAAATGGCGTTTCCGTGTGCTTCTCTGGTTCACCAGAAGCGGCTTAGTCATGCTGGCCACATGACCCAGAAGCTGTACGCTGGCTCCCTTGGCCAATAAAGCGAGATGAGTGCCGCAACCCCTTTTAAGGAAAAGCAGGGCATTCCAGGATCAAATCAGAAACCGGAATGGCTATTGTAAATCTGGGTCTGTCCCTGGAAAATAGGGACACTTGGAGGATCTGTGGAAAATAGGGACACTTGGAGGTAGTCATGCACAAACTGCCACCACCTGGAACTACGTCATAGTGGTTTTCACTTGTAAGGATCTACCATGGAAACCTTCAAGCTCCCAAGCCCACCCAAGACAGACTCTGAGCAGGAACTTCATGAGGAGTTTCCTGACTAGGTCTTTTCCAACAGTATGTGGAACAGTGTGTGACTTCAAGCCACAATGCCTTCCCTACATATACCTGGCTTCTCCTGCATAGGTGGCTCATCATTACTACTCGGGGTATATAAATGCAATGCATCTTGGGTTTTAAAAAGTAAAATTGGTTGGCTTATAGTTCATAGCATTGTTATTCATTATCGTTATTCATGTTTTCATACTGTATTTTATGCTGCTTTTATAATTAAGTGTTTTAAAGTGTTTTAAATTTGTTGTTAGCCACCCTGAGCCCGGTTTTTGAACCGGGAAGGGCGGGGTATAAATAAAAAAATATTGTTGTTGTTGTTATTATTATTATTATTATTATTATTATTATTATTATAGCAGAGTTAAATCCAGGTGTATCTTGCTTGAGGATCCCCACTTTTGTTAGCTTTTGTAGAAAGCTGGATCCAAGCAGATATGCAAAGGGCTCCCTTTTTGTTTTGCTCTCTGGAATCCCTCTAGTTGTGATTCTTCGTTTTTCTGCTCAGCATTGCTTGAGTATGCACTCTTGTTTGATGGCCTGAAAAACCTCAAAACCACGTTTGAGTCGAGACCACAGTGGGGCCAAGAAATCTGCTTGTATTCCATGTAGGGGATAAAGCCTCTGTCTCCAGCTACTTTCTTTTCTCTGCCTGCCTCCTCCAGCTACAGAGCATGTTGCTGCAGCTCCCTGCCTGTGGTCCAGGCCAATTAGCACTTTATTTCAGAAACGGCCAGCGCTTTGAATAGTGGGGACCAGATATTGCAGATTAGGATAGCAATTAATTGATAGCGCTTAGAAAGGGCAGGCTGCCTAACACATGCTAATGATACTCCTCACAGAGGCTCGCACAATCCCCTATACTTTTCAGTGTGTTTTTTTTTTCCTTTTTAATCAGTACGAGGAAAAGAAAATAAGGAGGGGAGGGCAATCATATCACTTTCTAGCTTCATTCACTTCAAAAGAAATATTTCAGCCAGGATGTCTCAGGGTCATTTTCAGCATCCCAAAACGAGCACAGCAAGAGCTGTCAGATCCGATAGATTTTTCCCCCCATCTGCCACTTATTCATGCTGAGTTATACAAGAATTTCCCCATGTTTGCCTTTTTAAAAAAAAGGATGTTCAGAAGTGGCAATCATGCTCTGGGATGATGGGAAGGCAGAGAATACCACCTGTTCTTTACGCTTCTCTTGCACGCGGATGTGCGTGGATGTCCCATCCGAAAATGTGAACTTCAGGTCCGAAGGTATGCAGAGGAAGGTATGCTCAGACAAATGTCCAGCTCAGTGATCTGGTTCTGCCAGACTCTTGCTGAACTGTTGGTTTGCCAAACAATTGCTGCATGCTCGGCTGCCTTTCTTACTGCCTTCACTTTTCCTCTTGACACCGGTCCTACGAAATTGCTGCCCACCTGCACAAAGGATGGAAGCAGCAGAGGCAGCAAAATTGTGTGACTTCACTCTTCCGATTCACTTCAGGCTCCAGCTCATTGCTCTCTGCATTAAAGCTTTTGGGTTAGAGCCACCCAAAGGTCAGGAATAAGTAGAATCCCATTTCTTTCAATGGAACAGATCTTAAGAGTGTGCTTATGCCCACTGAAATCAGTATAGTCCTTGAAGCTAGCTTGACCCTTTATCTGGAGAAGAAGCAAAGGGGGGGGGACATGTCTCTCACAGGATATATTATTTTCACTAATACTTTCATTTTCATGCACACTTTCCCCTGATAGATTCATATTTGTGAACATTGGTAGGATGGAGAATTACATTGCAAAATTCAAAGAAATGCAAAAAGTGTGGATTTAATAGATTCATATTTAAATGCATGGTGAATCAATTTTCTCCTCCATCCCTAATGGTAAATGGTTGTCTGTATTTTTCTAATAATTTCGCTTAAAGGAATTTTGTGTCATAACCTAAGTTTCATTATCAGTGACCTCACAAAATTATAGTTCCTATAGAGTTGTTCCTGCTGTTTACTTTGAACTCTCCTTCCTTCATAACCACAAAAAAAGAACTGTCAATTTTTACTCATGATCTATTGCTGCAATCTGCTCTAATTGTATATTTTATCCTTATGAACGCGGTTTTTATTGTGTTATGCGAGTTGGTCTTTGACAGTAATTAATTGTCTATCTATCTAACTGCCCATAGAAAATGTTTAGTTTGGTTTCTTTGGCATACAATACTGCGGAAATGCTATTATTTTCATTTTCATGCTACATACAAAGGAAAAGGGAAATCCATATTACTTCCCAACTCAGTCTCTCCATGAATCCATGAAAGTCCTTGTGAAGCCACAGCTTAGTTCTGAACCACAGAGTGATTCCTTACCACTGTCCTATGAAATTTTCTGCCATGTTCATTTGTCACATTGCTTATACTTTCTTTGTCAATTTTTCCATTAAAGCATATTGCCAGATTACATTTTTCCATTCTTGAAATGTTTCTCCACCTTCAGTTTTCCCATTTATTGCTGTAACCTGTCTAGCTGCAGCTAAGATAGCAACTTTTTAGCAACATCAAAAGCAGTTAACAATGCAGGTGTGTCTAGGAAGGCTCTATAGGATGGCTTGTGATTTTACTACATTCCAGTAAGATCCCTCCGCTCTGAAAAGCCTTGTACTGTTTTGCATACCCACCACATATGGAGGAATGTGCCCAGTTCCAAGCACCCATGTCGCCAACAAATTGGACTCTGTTTGCATTGTAGATGTAACCCTTTGTATCCATTATATAAAATCCTGAAGAACAATAGCGAGGCAAATGGGAATTTTATCTCTGATCCTTAGCTGTGCTTCTTGAATATAAACATTTACCAGTAGTCACTGTAATGAAGGATTCTCTCCTTTATATTTTGCATCATTACAGGTTGTTATTTCTGTTGTGGAGGTGGGGGGATGATTAACAAAGTCAGCCTTCCTGGCAAACTGAGAATATCCCCACACAGGCACAGTTTAGGATATTCCACACCTTTCCTCAGCAGTTTCTTCTTTGAAAAAAATAAGTGGCTCAAGTAAATGTAAACTAAGCTTTAATAATAAAGAAAACTGTGACAAAATAACATAATGAGAGAAACTAAATACAGCAACATGAGTCAAGTCTGAAGCAAGAAACAAGAAGAGGCAGTTGGTCCCTCTTAACTGAAACTTAATGGAAAACCCAGAAGGGAGGGGCTGATTCCGGAGCATAAGACACAAGTCCCGCCCACCAGATACCAAACATTCTACAGATCAAATTAGACCCCAATATTTTTCTTACAATTTCTCCATTGTGTTAATGGAATTAACCTCATTCTAAGGGAAAGAGCTGGTCAGAAATTTGGTAGCTGAAGGATAAAATTTAAAGCAAGAAATGTTCCCAGAAAATAATGAAGGCTGCAGTTCTATAACCATTTACTGTACGTGAGACTAAGCCCCATTTAATGGCACTTACTTCTAAGCAGATGTGTGTAGGATTACGGTGTAATTCTTCCTGGAAAGTACAAAAGCTATTTTTTATTTTTACTATAGGTAGTTTACTTTAAACAATTTATTTCTATCCGGAACACTGTGCTTTTAAACAGGAGCAGAAATAAGCTCCTGTCAGAATTCTATATGGCCTCATTCCCTCAAATGAAAGCCACCCTTTTGAAAAGCAGCCTTATATGTCCCAGCCGTCAAATGCATTTAAAGACATCTGGTGTAAAAGGCAACAAAATTACTAGCCAGTTTCACGAGTGCTTCTTCCTTCTTCCACCCCTCCCCCTCCCCCACTCCCACTCCCACATAAACAGTGACCTTATAATAATCATTTTAACGCTATCCCTCCCATTTCTAATTGTGGCTCCTCAATGTGACAAGCCAAGAAGCCCATCCTATGATGTGCTGTGCCGAAGCAGCGGCTCACATCAGATCGGGGGTAAAGTGAGCAGCAGCAGCAGTACCAGAGGGAAATTGCATCCCTTTTTCCCTGCCACGTGGGGGCAACCTCCACATTTCTCTCCTTGCCCCCGCCACCCCTCGCAATTTCAGGGCAGGAAAGGGCTAGCAGTACTAAATCCCAAGGGTTGCTCATTTCAGCGTTGTCTCCCGTGAAGAGAGCAAGACATCGGTTTCGTTGCTACTAATCCTTTCCTCTCTCCCCCCCCCCCCACTCCCCAGAAAACAGTTAATTAGATGGCGCAAGCATCTGAAATTGCCGGTAACGAGAAAGAAAAAGCAGCAGATTCTGGGTAAGAAAACTTGCTAAGGATTGATAGTCCAACACTACCAACCAGTTTGGCCAATCTGACTCTAATAGCCCTGCAGCTCCATGTCTGGCTGGTGGTTTCAAACCAATAGGTGAGATTTTATTCATTAGTTAAATTTATATCTCAGGGCGGTTCACAGAGACTGCGCCTGCTCACATGCCCATCTCATCCACTCCCAGACTCCTCTCCTGACTCGCTACTCATTCCCTTGGCACGATAATAATAATAATAATAATAATAATTTATTATTTATACCCCGCCCATCTGGCTGAGTTTTCCCCAGCCACTCTGGGCGGCTCCCAATCAGTGTTAAAAACCGTACAGCATTACATATTAAAAACTTCCCTGAACAGGGAAGTTGGGCAGGATGTACCACTGTGACTCGCCCTGCTTTGCTCATGTTCACTGGATGGGTGTAGGTTCATCTGAACCAAATCAGGTGGGCAGAGAAGACAATGTTTCTTTCTGGAGCTAACTGAAGTCAGGAAGGTGGCTTGGGACAGACTGCACAAATGGGCCCTCTGCAACTCAGCTGCGTCTTTTTTGAGGTCTTCCAGAGGCACTGTTTTGTTTATATAAAGGTAAAGGTCCAGTCACAGACAACTCTGGGGTTGCAGTGCTCATCTTGCTTTATTGGCCGAGGGAGCTGGCGTACAGCTTCCGGGTCATGTGGCCAGCATGACTAAGCCACTTCTGGTGAACCAGAGCAGCGCACGGAAACGCCGTTTACCTTCCCGCCGGAGCGGTACCTATTGATCTACTTGCACATTGACGTGCTTTCGAACTGCTAGGTTGGCAGGAGCAGGGACAGAGCAACGGGAGCTCACCCTGTCGCAGAGATTCGAACCGTCAACCTTCTGATCAGCAAGTCCTAGGCTCTGTGGTTTAACCCACAGCGCCACCCGCGCTTTTATATTTGTCAACAAAACCCAATGCCAGAAAGCGATTGCGGTTGTCACTCATTCCAAGGGATCTGAAGCTGGTAGGATTGCCACTCTCGCATCTCACTAGCCAGGGAAGTAGGAAAGAGATAAAACACTACAGTTTGAAGGGCGAAACTTCCCTCTTTTCCTCCCTGATAGAAGAAGGGGCATTGGTGTCATGCCTACCTTTTAACATTGCTGGGAAGACACTCGATTTGACATGCGGTGCAATGAGCATGTGCTCATTTAGTGGCCTGAGTACAAGGCATACATATATCAGCAAAGAGACGGGAGGAGGATGAATGCAGATAGAAAAGGCATCAGGCCCACCAGCTGTGACCTGAACTTTCTTCAGGAGATTGAGACTTCTTCCTTGGCGAGCTGTAACAAGCGGCGCTTCGTAATCAACTCCTTTGAGGACAAGCGACGAATGAGTCAGAGCTCTGAGGTTACACAAGCCTCGCAAAGTGGGGGGGTGGGGTGGAGAGATGGCTGCCTCCAGCAACGAGAAGAAAGCTTTCATTTAAAACCCCAGCAGGAGTGTCTTTTGTGACTTGTTCGGTTTGTAAGAATAATTCAGGAGCTTTTATCAAAATAAAAAGAAACCGCCACACAGTTAAACATGTTCTCTCGCTGAGTGAAAATAATTAAAGCTGGACCCAAAACTAGAGCAGAAAGGCAGGGTTTGGGCCAAGCAGAGGACGCCCTCACAATGTCTCTTCAATTTTAGTATTAGACTCGTAAAAGAAAGGGCGGGAGTGAAAATAGCCCTGGAAATATTTTTTACTTGGCCTCTTTCAATCCTAGTTACAGATAGGTAGCCGTGTTGGTCTGCCATAGTCAAAACAAAAAAATTCCTTTCAGTAGCACCTTAAAGACCTTAAAGACCAACTAAGTTAGCTCTTGGTATTAGCTTTCGTGTGCATGCACACGAAAGCTCATACCAAGAACTAACTTAGTTGGTCTTTAAGGTGCTACTGGAAGGAATTTTTTTGTTCTTTCAATCCTAGCAAATGGATTTTGTTGCTGGTTGTGCTGCACACAGGTATCTCAAGCACAAACCCTGTTGCACCTTTTCCCACACGAATGGAGCGTAGTTTTAACCACCTAGGATCCCACCGTGATGCCTGAAGCAAAGAACAAGAATGGCGTCCCAGTTCCACATACAGAAGCAATGGCACTGACAGCTAAATCTTACTTTGATCTTGGAAATGGTGTTGCGTTCATCCGTACCTGAGGGCGAGGCTAGCTTAGGGGACACAGCTCTGTCTTGTAACACCTTGTGGCAGCTCCCCAGTGCCCATCATCTGATGCCTGATGCAGCTGCCTCACTTTGCCTCATGGTAGGACCAGCCCTGACTGTTAAGAGCCGTGACGCCTCTGCTGAACCCGGAGTATGTTGCCCCAATACACACCAAAGAAAAGAACACTCCCATTTGTTGGAACTGTCCTTGACACTCCATTTGTCTCCCTTATTATACAGTTCGGCACAGGATGAGGAAGCAGTTCGTTTTGCTTGCTTCGGTGTACACACACATATTGCAGCCACAGAGATGTCCCAGCCGCAGTGATGCTGATCTTGGCTGGCTGGCTGGCTACCTTGACCCATGGCCTTCTTCCAATGCATCACAGGCAGTTGCAGTGGGAAAGCCCCTTTCACCAAGTGACTGGGCAAAAGGCAGCACTCCAGCAGGCCTTGCAGATGCACATGCATTCCTCTGCTCATGTGCCACACATTGGCCCTGCAGCATTTGTGTAGGCAGAAAGGGAGCAGGCACCAGGTGCAGCAGGAAGCAAGGTGTTGGAGGGCAGAGTGGTGTGTGCCTGCCCTACACTTCCTAAGCTCACCTGCTGCCCTCAGGTGTGGTGGTAGAGGTTGTCTCATCACCAGCTTGAGGCTGAAGATTCAGTTGTCCATCTGGTTGGCTCCTGTACATGGAGTGGGCAGGAGAGCACTATATTAGACAGAGAAATGTTTTCTGCCAGCCCCTTAAATTGGACTAAACATCACTGCAGCAATGTGAGAAGAAGACAAAGGGGGAGTACATCTCGTACATCTCTGCAGCAAAACACAGAGGGTTTCCTATTTATGGCTGCCATATCAAAATCTCTCCAAAGGAGGCAAGGAGGAGGAATGGTGGGCTTTGCAAAACATAGCCACCGGAGTTTTGCAAATACAAGATGATCCTTTAAAGCCAGGAACAATATTTTTAAAATGCGAACATCTGGCATCCTTAGCCTCAGGAGTCTACTTTCAAGCACAGGATTCTTATCATCATTCATCTTTGTAAACTTTTTGGAATCACTTCTTTTGGATCATGAAGGCAAATGCTTAGCTATGGCCAAGAATATTCCTATGCAAGTAAGCAGGAGAGTTTCAGAGATGACTCTGAAAATACTTTCAGTTGCTCCAGCAGTTGGAATCACTCCAGTTTCTTCATAGCTCCTGAACAATGTATCTAGCAATAAGGAATGTGCATATTACAATGCCTCTGGGATTAGGGAACCCTGATTTTTTTAAAAGGAGAAAATAGCAAAGACCATTAGGTAATAATTTTGACTCAGTAATAATACTCATAATAATTATGCGCTGAATTATGGCATTAAATATTTTAAAACCAAATCTGAAAAAACAGGGTATGTGTTTACGTACTGAAAACACAAGGAAATCTGTATCTAAAAGGTGCTATACAATCAAATTACTTGTTAGTGACCTGAGGAGTTATGACAGAAAAGGAAACCAATTTTCTGTGAGTCCCAGTTTTCTATCTGTAAAATGGATGACCTGCTTTCCCAGGGTTAGGCTCCTGCTGACTGACTTTCCAAATCAGAGGTTGGAATTTACCTTAAGTTCCAAAGAACAATTTCTAGTACTCAGTACCATAGTAAACAAAAACCAAAAAAAATATATTGGGTCAGTTGGCTTGAGTCTATTTTCCCCCTCAAACTTCCTGTAGATTCTTTCGTACATTGGTGGTCACATTTCCCTCCTGTGACACCACGGCAATGTCTGTGGAGGACTGGTTTCACATGATAACATCCTTGGACCCTGCCACACCAAGTCTTCAGAGTGAGCCAGAAGTTTCTCATGTCCCCTGTGTAGACTTTTCTAAGAACTTGCCAATTAGTAAAGGAGTATTAGCCTCTCAGCTAGATTCAGTGGCAAGCGTTCCTAATATTTAAAGTTCATCATGGCAGTCTTTATTATAATTCAGCACATAATTCAGTCCAGTTGCAATGGAAAAGCAGAACATGTAATTTTTGACGTCATCATTTACCCTCTTGGGCGCTGAATTTATTGACTAGAAAATAAAATAAAAAAGAAAACCAGCACAGGAATACATACTTCAGGACAAACAATCTACTTTGCAGAATCCTCTAGTATTATCACAGCAACAGAAGGCCTTCCCACCTTGAGGTATTTGCTTGGTTCACTGCTGGGATTTTTAAAATAAGGATCACTTTGCTATACTCTCTGAGATTTCTTGACTGCTGGCTCTATTACTGTTATCTAACTCTGCCGCAGCCTGGGGGGCATTTAGCTACCCACTTAAACTTTGGGGAAATTATTTTACCCAATATTTGTTTATCATTTTTTTCCAATAAAATGGCTATCTAGGATGAAACGAAGGGAGCTGAGAAGAAGCCAGTGGCTGAGATATCCCCCACCCCCCAACATCCCCGCGATGCCAGGTTCATTTCAAGATGTAATCAGATTTGGAAGAAGTCCCCAAAGAGTTTTCACACGGCTGCTCATAATTAAAGAGGGAATGTGATTTCGGTGGCAGCTCTTGATGTGGTTGGCAGGCAGGCAAGCGGCCTCCAGAATTCATTGCATCCTCAAGAGGCTGGCGGTTCTGTCTGTCGTCACGGATTTTCTTGGCCAGGGCCCAGGGCAGATGAATGCCTCACACTGTTGAATGTTGCAGTGAGAAGGGTGGGGAATGGAAGGTTTTTACAGTGAAGGCTGGAGGGGGTGGCTAAGAGAAGCAAGAGGAAAGTAGGTTGGAGAACATCATCTCATTTTTAAAAAAAACAAAACAAAGCGACATAGGAGGCGGCCTTGTACTGAGTTAGATCATTGGTCCATCTAGCTCAGTAGTGTTTACATGGAATGGCAGTGGCTCTCTAGGATTGATTGATTGATTGATTGATTGATTGATTATTATTCATTTATTGAATTTATATACCACCCTACACCCGGGGGTCTCAGGGTGGTTCACAGAAAAGATCAACATAAAAACCACAATATATACAGCGATACCTTGGTTCCCAAACAGCTTAGCTGTCGAACAAATAGGCTCCCGAAAGCCGCAACCCAGAAGTGAGTGTTCCAGTTTGTGAACGTTTTTCGGAAGCTGGATGTCTGGCGCAGCTTCCGCAGCTTCGGATTGAGTGCAGGAAGCTTCTGCAGCCAATCATCAGCCACACCTTGGTTTTCAAATGGTTTCGGGAGTCGAACGGGCTCCCGGAAAGGATTACGTTTGAGAACCAAGGTGCCACTGTAATCAAAATTAAAAAAACAACAACCCAATAACACACACACCCCAAAAAGAAACATATTTTTAAAAAAGGCATAGGATGTCAATCAGATCAACCAAAGGCCTGTTTAAAAAGGATTGATTGCATTTCTATTGCACTTGTTTTTTACACGGCGCTCAAAGTGGCCTACATGGTTCTCCCCTTCCTCATTTAAATCTCACAACAACCATACGAGGTAAGATGGGCTGAGAGGCAGTGTCTGGCTGCAAAATCACCCAGTGAGCTTCATAGTTGAATGGGGATTTGAACCCTGGTCTCCCAGGTCCTAGTCCATCACTCTAACCACTACACCACACTGGTTCTCAGGGGTTAGAGAGATGGCGTTCTCTCCAGCCCTACCAGGAGATGCTGAGGATTGAACCCAGAGCTTCTTACATGCAACATGGATGCTTTGCCACTGAGCTATGGCCCTTCCCCAAACTTTCAATTTCTGTTTGGTGAGGATATGAAGCCACACGCTGTCTTAGCAGCTCCCCCAAAGAAAGCCAGGACATTGCTTCAGAGGGGAGGAGAGGAGAGGACAAGTCATATCACCCACACATTCACATGATAAAAAGTCTCAGGAGACTTTAGATTCAGGCTGTGCACATACTCTACATTTAAAGCGCTTACAAAGCACATTCCACACACACTCAGCCCAAGAATTCTGGCCACCGTGGTTTACGCCTCACAGAGCTCTAATTCCCAAAAACCCTAAACAAACTACAGTGCCCAGAATTCTCTGAGGGGAAAGAATGTGCTTTGGATGTGATTTAAAGGTATAGTGTGTCCTTGTCCTCAGACTGTCCAGCGTTTTCACTTTCCCATCCCTCCTGCAGAGTGGGCACAAGTTCTTGGCAGTGATGGCTGGTGTCCACTGCAGTTGCAGAAGACGACAGCAGGCAGACTGTAGGCAGAGACAGAGCAAATGGTTAACTTGTGACCAGAGAGTCGCCTGAGGCTCCATGTTGCTGTGACAAAGAAGCTGTTGCGTATCCCATTTTATCGAAATGCTGCCCCCCACCTCCCCAGGAACGCTTCTAAAGAACCATTTTCAATTGCTCTTCCGCAAATACAATACAAATCCCTCAAGGAATGTTATTCACACCAAGTAAAGGCCTCTTCAGCAACTGTAAATTGCCCAGGGGAAAACTCACTCCTGCTATCGCAATCATCTCATCTTCTAATTGGTAATTGACTTTCTCACCAGTCATTTTAATCCAGGGCTGTCTGATGTTTGCTGGAGATCAGCAGCTGCTCTTTACCCCACCAGATATTCAGGAAGGCACTCCAAAGCTAGCTGGGATGTGTGACTAGAACACCCTCTCTGAGGATGCTACTAATTGCATGGACTTCGTTTTTCAGTGTTTCAGTGTTTCAACCAAGACTTTTGAAAGTTGCTTAGTGGGCTCAGATGTATCTGTGGATTACAATAACCCATATTTAGTGTGTGCAAACCTCAGGTTGCCCCCACTGGACAACATAAAATCAAAGGCAATCGTGTGGTAGCAGAACACATGTTTTGCACAAAAAAGTTCTGCAGACCCTCCAAGTGTCCCCATTTTCCAGGGACAGTCCCCAATTTACAGAAGCCATCCTGGTTTTTGATTTGATCCCGGAATGTTCCCCTTTTCTGTAGTACATCCCTATTTTCATCAGAGAAATGCTGGAGGGTATGGAGTTATCCCACCCCCTAGCCATCTGAAGGCAGTCCTGTATAGGGAAGTTTTTTTAATGTTAAATGTTTTTATGTGTTGGAAGCTGCCCAGAATGATGATGATGATGATGATTAAATAGGACAAGCCTATTTTCATTGGAGAAATGTCAGAGGGTATGGGTCTGATGTTCAGGATGTGGCATAGAAGCCAACTCATGGGGGCTGAGGGGTCTTTGGCCCCCCAATAAAATATTTGAGGGGCCCAGTGCCCCAAAGTTGATGGGCACTGCCATTCAAGTGGTGTGCGTGCACCACAGCATTTGATTGTGTGGGGCAGGGCTCCTCAAATATTTTATTCAAGTTGGCATGTGGTATGTGGTATCTTCTGCTAAAGAATCTCATATCAGAAGACTGAGCAGAGCCAGTGGATCAGTCAGATCAATGGTCTAACTCTATATAAAAACACCTAATATTCTTATGTGTGTGGGGCTACCCCACTGTAGGAACTGTTGGGCTCATGACCTCAAAAAACTTGCGAAATAGGTATAAATTTTACAGATCCTGCCCCTTCATTGTTTAAATTGGACATTTATCCCTAGCTGTGACTTTGCAGAAGGTTCTGAAGAAATAGCCACCAGGTGCTTCAAATCAAACTTAGGTTTAACACTTATATCAGACGCCTAGCAATTTCCCTAGCCTAGAACTGCAAGATGCTCTCCTCAGTTGTCTGGAGGTCAATGTCAAGTGGTATAAATGGAGATGGTAGGTTTGAGTCTGGGTGGATCTGAGTCGAGGACTCAGAAGGGAGCAGAAGATTGAGGAAAGACGCTTCTGCCCAAATCACTGCAATGTTTTGAGCCAGCTCTATTTGTTGAAAAGTAGGGATGAGCTCAAGCTAAAAGCGGTGAACTGCACACTCTGACGGGTTCATCTTGAAAAATGAATTCTGCAGCTTGTTCGTATCAGTGCATATTTGTAATCCTTTAACTGCATTAAAAAAGCAAGGTTACTGGAATTTTTCTGGGACAATTTCATAAGTGTCTCCACAAAACTGTCCGAGTAAGCAGAATAACAATGGTGAGGAGGGGAAAGTTTGTCTTCCAAACATATTCATGCAGCTGATAACAGCAAAAAATAAACGAAAGCTTCAAAAGCAGAAACCTGAATAGCTGAGTGGTGCAGTTTTCAACTATGACCTCAAGAATATTGAAGAATTTAGGGTTGTGGTACAATTTGGTACAGTTCTAGGACTGTGGCTGAATCCCACCATGAAACTTGTCTCCAGGGACATGCTATCATAGACATAGAGATATCTATCTTGGCCAGATCTCTGTATTTGCACACTGATACCGACCCTTGGGTAGCATTATCCAGACTTGGACAAGATCAAGTTCATCCCATTTAAGGAATGTGTCTCAGTCCCAAAGGCAGGAGTGCCATCTAGGGGGGCCAGAACTCACCGGAACTCAGTTCCAGCACCTCTCAGGTGGGTTCCAGCACCTTTGGGTGAGCGCCATTGCCATTCTAAGAGAACAAGGGAGGCATTCATGGTGAGTCATAGTGTTGGAAAGGACAAAAGGGACATTTAGTCCAAATCCTGTTTTGCTTTGGGGCAGGGTCCATACTACGTACCATACAGTTGAGGCGAATTGAAAGCACATAACTTCCCCAAAAAAATCCCAGGAACCATACCTTGTCAAGGGTGCTATGAACAGTACCTTTGTGAGAAGCAAACCACAGTTCCTAGAATTCTTTGCTCTCCCTCATTTTTTTGGTCCAGATTTCCTCCCCCCCCCCCGCCCCTTCTTTCAGCAGCTGTCCAGCGATTGCCAGGTCTGTCAAGGCAGATCCTGATAAAGATCTGGCCTGTGTAGCTAACAAGCTTCTCCCGTTCTGTGTGTGAGCAAGCTACCCTGTCCATTTTGAAATAAATTTTATTTTATTAATAAAGTAAACCGAAGATAAAGAGCATAAAGAAATACTGCTGCAGCAGGCTGAAAGAAGCATAAGGACAGACGTTGTCATTGAACTTTTCCCAAAACATTACAAAAAACACCCACTTCCCCCCATAAACCTGTTAGGCTGCTTTATATGTATTCTTATATAATGTTGGGATGCGGGTGGCGCTGTGGGTTAAACCACAGAGCCTAGGACTTGCCAATCAGAAGGTCGGCAGTTCAAATCCCCGCGATGGGGTGAGCTCCCGTTGCTCAGTCCCTGCTCCTGCCAACGTAGCAGTTTGAAAGCACGTCAAAGTGCAAGTAGATAAATAAGTACCGCTCCGGCGGGAAGGTAAACGGCATTTCTGTGTGCTGCTCTGGTTCGCCAGAAGTGGCTTAGTCATGCTGGCCACATGACCCGGAAACTGTACGCCAGCTCCCTCGGCCAATAAAGCGAGATGAGCACCGCAACCCCAGAGTCGGTCACGACTGGACCTAATGGTCAGGGGTCCCTTTACCTTTACCTATATAATGTTAGATTGATCATAATTACTATGGACCAAATTTTCTTGATCCATTCAGCTACAGAAGGAGACATGCTTTCCCATCCCCACCCCTTTTTAGCTATTATAACCTTAGCAGCAGTTATAAGGCTGAACACTATTTCTTGATAGTTTTCTATCAAGAATAGCATCTTTCAGATAGCCAAGCAGAAATATTCAACCTAAAATATGCTTTAAATGCATGGTGTGAACACAACATATGTTCCGAGAGCTAGAGGTACAGTGGTACCTCGGGTTAAGTACTTAATTCGTTCAAGAGGTCCGTTCTTAACCTGAAGCACCACTTTAGCCTAAGGGGCCTCCTGTTGCCGGCGCACCGCCGTTGCACGATTTCTGTTCTCATCCTGAAGCAAAGTTCTTAACCCGAGGTACTATTTCTGGGTTACTGGAGTCTGTAACCTGAAGCATATGTAACCTGAAGCGTATGTAACCCGAGGTACCACTGTAAATATTTTGCCATCAACAAGAAAGCTCTAAATAGGTGCTTGTGCTGTATTGTAGATAATAATTCGAAAAGAATTTCTCCTTCCTTTCAAGTAGACAGCACTGTTGATCTGGTAGGGCTGCTGAGGGCAGGGGAGGGTGCAGGTAGAGATGGCCAAAGTTGCTTTGTGAGTCAGGTCTGGCAGAAGGTCACAAGTCATCCATCCATCTTTTATGATATCAAACTAGCGCGCTTGCCAATCCAACCCACTCCAGGCCTGTATGTGCTGATGCAGCAGTCTTCCCCATCAGGCTAACAGGCTTGGTTTCAATCAATATCTCCTGCTCTGGTTCATCTGAACTTTCTGTTAGATCCTGCCACTTCTATCATGCACAGATCATATCAGAGTGACAACTGTGAAAAACGCTTGGCTGTTGCTTTAATGATAATGAAATGTGGTGTGAGATCTAGCTAAACTAGAGGAAGTTTCTGCCATCTGGTGGTGAACTGAAAGACCAAAAGGCCTGAACGGTTATGTCTCATTGACATTTGCCTGAATTGTTCCACCTTGCCCCAAAGGAGGGTAATGATGCATCATGGGAGACCCTCCGAGTGTCCCTAATTTCCAGGGACGGTCCCGGATTTACCAGAAGCCATCTTGGTTTTTTATTTGATCCCAGAATGTCCCACTTTTCCTTAGGATGCTTGTGTTTTCATCAGAGAAATGTTGGAGGGTCTGAAGTTATGGAGTTATATGACCCTCCCCGCCCCCCCGGCCAGCCAAAGAGATAACTATACAGCCTTTAGAAGACATCTGAAGGCAGCCCAGTATAGGGAAGTTTTTTAAAATGTTTACTATGTTTTTATATGTTAGAAGCCGCCCAGAGTTGCTGGGGCAACCCAGTCAGATGAGTGAGATGATGATGATGATGATGATGATGATGATAATAACAATAACAATAATATGATGATAATGATGATGGTGGTGGAATAGGACATCCCTGTTTTCATCAGAGAAATGTTGGAAGATACATAACGGGGTGTTTGCTTAAACATTTGTTTAGTCCAATGTCCGCCAGATCTATATCTCTCACTGTGGTGGCATCAAGTTCCCTATGAGTGAACTTATGGCCAAGCCTGGCAATCATTTTAGTTTTATTTCCTTGCTGTGATGCTGTGGCCACAGTGCAGGGCTTCTCTTTTGTTGTGAGAGAGATGACTCTCAGACAAGGGTGTGGCCAAGCAAAGGGTTACAGAAGTCTCTTCAACCCATCTTCATATGCAGAGTTCAGAGTACAGGCCAAATGGGGCTACCCATTTCATACCCTCCATCATTTCTCTGATGCAAATATGAACATCCTATTCCATGCCTTCCAACATTTCTCTGATAAAAAAAATAGGACATCCTAAGGAAAAGCAGGACATTCTGGGATCAAGTCAGATACCAGGATGGCTTCTGTAAATCTGGGACTGTCCCTGAAAAATAAGGACACTTGGAAGGGCTGATTTATTGGCCCTGTGAGGTGCAGTTCATTACTCTCGCCCAGGAAGGCAACACCTAAACACAGCAAGAAGCAAGGGGGAAGTTTCTACAAGCCATCATGTCAGTGCATAGACTACAATGCCGGGTGTGGTTGCCAGTTCCTCTCTCAGTTTGAGGACTCTGCAGTAGCTGATCACACTTTTGGTTAGGAACAATAACAGCTTCTTTTTCTTGATGTGGGATAAGACTGACGTCAGTCCAAAGAGAATTATGAGACTCTGTAGAGAAGATTGGGGGGGGGGGCATTTATCAAAGCTGTGCAGGTCCAACAAGGCTTAGATTCCAGATAGGTTATGTGATAAGGTGTGGCAGGAGAGAAGCAAAATGAAGAAAAGTCACTATTCTTTCTCAAACATGATTTAAAAGGAAAATGCCAAGCTGACTCCCACAATCTGATAACAACAAAAACATTCCATCCAACTGACATTGAAGTGAGACAGTCAAGCCATCCCCCCCCCCCAACTCATAACCTGCAACAGCCCATTTTGTCCGGGGCAGCCATGATTTCCATAAAGGCATCCTGGGTTCTTCTTGATCCTGGGGTGCCCTGATTTTCCCTGGCCAGCAGATAGAGGGCGAGACAGCGGCATTGGGAAGGAAGCTTGAGAGTTCATTTTGTGGCAATCCTATTCTGAGCTAGGGTTTAGTGTGGGAAGCAACAATGAACTGCTAAGGATGTGTTAAAATGTAAAAGAAAAAGTAGTATAAACACCGACAACTGGGAAACAGGAGGAGAATAGCCTTTACCAAAGTGTCATGGGCTTTGAAGACACTCGAACTCAGGACAAACGGAAGAAATGTGCTAAGAGGAAGATACGCTTGGCAAACCCTCGCCGTGATCAACTGCCGCCTATGTCCCCACTGTGGAAGGACGTGTGGATCCAGAATTGGCCTCCACAGTCACTTACGGACTCACTGTTAAAACTGTGTTCATGGA
Organism: Podarcis gaigeae; assembly: GCF_964106915.1. Lineage (NCBI taxonomy): Eukaryota > Metazoa > Chordata > Lepidosauria > Squamata > Lacertidae > Podarcis > Podarcis gaigeae. Next base: position 34,292,228 of record NC_139677.1, on the reverse strand, counting down.
AGACAATCTTACTCGGCTACAAGTGATTGCCAAAGGAGAAGAAGAAGGGTCTCAGAATCTAACTTGGAATGAAAATCAATATCCAGATACAGCAATTTGGTACTTTTCATTTATTTCCCCTATTTATAGTTCATCCTATGTTGCAATCATCCCAGGGTGGGAATACAACAGCATTCAGTGTAAAACAAAAATTCAAACAGAATATGCACAAGAACAGATGAAACCAACAAATTTGATAATAAATCTATACAATGTCACATGCCAACATTTTAAAAAAGCTAGTTCAAGGATTAGAGCCATTAGCCACATCCCTGATGAGCCTGGCAAATGCCTTCTATATCTCCCCAAAGTAGTGGCTTGATCTTCACACATCCTCCCTACACTTTAGCCTCAGAGCTGGGCTCTCACTTTCCACAATTTCAGGATCAGTAACAATTTCTTCCTTGGAAGTGACTCTTTCCCTGAATTTCCAGAAATACTTTTCACCAAGAACAAGCATTCCACTTAAGAGCTGTGAACCTGCAGCAAGGAACCCCACATAAATAGCAGCTCCAACACATTGCTCTTTTGGAACGAGAGGCAATCCCAAAATGTCAGGGAGCTTCATTCCTTCCTTCGCTAGGATGGAATACATATTCCAGGAAACGAAAATGAGCACAAATGTTGCTGCAGCTAAGTCCAGAATGACTCCTATGGAAAAAGGTAAAGATAAAATCTCCATGTTTTCCAGGCTTGGAAACATTATATAATGGAAAGGCCATACAAAACACGGCAATAACTATTTCAGAGGGAAGGGACTCATCATCAGCTAACTCTATGATCAAAACAAGCAACCCAGAGCCCAATCCCTGCAAGGCCAGGTCTGCTGCCGCCCATGATGTTGTCAACATGCCACATTCTCCATTGGATACAGGCTGTGGAGCAGATGCACATAACGCAGCCAATAAGAGCCAAGACAAAGGCACCTACTTGGAAGCAAGACGCCCTGCACAGCCACCGTACAGGAAGGGAGCCATAATCTGCCTGGGCGGTGCTTTCGCTTGAGTACAGGCAAGGCAGGCAACTGAAGGCATGCTGGAGAAAAACAAAGACAAAAGACAACAGTTAGATACTCAGGTACAATGTCTTATGGACATCCCCTAAAGTCTGAGCAAATAGTGATGCGCAGCCATAACAATGCCATCATTCTAGGACAAATTCTACATTTCCCACCTTGAGATGTAGGAATGGGAAAGTCTGCTGCATCTGCAATCACAGGGGCCAGAAATCACACTTCCTCAGTTTTTCAGTGAAGCTTATGCACATGCACTAGTGTGGGGCCAAAGCCCTTTCTGCCTAGAGGTTTATGCACCTAGCCTTTCTCCCCGCAGATGTAGACACTTTGCTCAGACACCTGAGGCAGAAAAAAACTGCACGACTTCACAACCTCTTTTGTTGCACTGACCCCCTTCATGCAGATAAGGGGTTTTTGTCTAATCCTCTCCTCCTCTGCATCTTATTTTCCCTTCCCTCTCCATTATTCAGACAGGACAAAAGGAAATTAAAGTCAACTCGTTCTTATCTAATGAAACACTGCTATGTTGGTGGACCATTGAATATATGTACCTACATGATATTGGTTCTTCAACCACTCTCTGGTACGCAGGGGCTTTTTCCAGGTCTTTCTTGATGTGTCTGACCTCAGAGAAGACCTGAGAAGACTGGAGCTGGTCTGAGCTGGTCACTGAAGCAACTGCCCCTTGGAGTTCTGAGGCAGTTAGAATGCAGCTTGCGTTGAACGCTCAGAACAACACAAATCATAACTCCAGGGTACTGGTCGTTCAGAACATCTGGCAACAGGAACTTTCAGGGAACTCCATTTTCTCCTTTACCAAGACAGACTGTATATTCAGAGAAAACGGAATTTTATTTCAACCCTATCTACATGAAAAATACATTTTTGAATGGGAAGACTCTTATATAACTAGTGGGAACTGACTATCTAACCCAGGGATGGGGAGCCTGTGGCTTACCAGATTTTATTGAACTACAAAATCCATCATAATTGACCACTCCCTGTCTATGCTGGCTGAAGTTGATGGGAACAGGACACGAACATCTTCGGGAGGGCTACAGATTCCCCAACCCTGATCTAGTCCAGTATTTTGACTTGATTTCAGGCAGAAATATTTTCCATCATCTAACACCAGATCCTTGTAATCTGGAGATACCAGGGCCCAAACCTGGGATCTTCGGCATGCAGACCCCACCACTGAATGAAGAGGCCAAAACTACGTTTTTGTATTTCATTACCACTGGGTCCTATTTTGGATTTTCTCTGTTTTTAATGGCATTTTTATCAGGGCATTTTATCCTCCCAAATAATGGATTAGGCTGACTGAGGATTTGAAACTGGGTTTTCCTCAGCCTTAGTCCAATACACTAACTATGGTAACTGCTGCAACAGGCTGCCTCTTTATGTACCACATAAGCACACATCCCAAATGAGGCTAACATAATGCAGCCAATGAAGAGGGCTATAGACCAAGGAAATATATACTGCAATAAACGTTGATTTGCTTTACGATACCAAGAACCACTTTGTTGTTAAAGCCTCTTTGTGCTTTAAACACTGCTTATTTCACCAAACACATGACTCGTCACACCTACAATTCCCAAGAGACACACCTGTTGGATTTCTGCCTGTCTCACCACGGCTAAGGAGTTCCAGAATGGCACCTGATATTTTATTTGTTACTACATTTACATCTCACATTTCCTTCAAGGAGCTCAACGCGGCATGCATGGGTTCTGCCCACTCCCCATTTTAACTTCACAAGAACCCTGTGAGATAGGCTAGGCTGAAAGACAATGGATGGCCTAAGGTTACCCAGTGAGCTTTACAGGGGTCACAGCAAAGCGGTTGCTGAAAGGCAGCGAGCTGCAAATGTGCCATCAGTAATAACTTAAAATGATAGAATAAAACTTAACCAGCTAAGCATCACATAGCCTGTTAGAGCCTGGTGTGCCATATCCGCCTGTCCTCCCATTAAAGATAATAATAAATAGCAGAAACCTCGCAAAAAGAACCCATCCCGCCCCAAACATGTCAGCAAAGCCTTGCAAGACAAAAGGGAATTAAAGTGGGAAGCTCCCTTTGCAGGGATCCCATCCTCCGTCCTTAGCATACCAGGGGAAAGCAGCCATCTTATCTCCCCTCACATAACTCTCTACCCTCCCCCCCCCCCCCGCTGCCTTTCAGGCCTCTCAGCACTTCCTCTCCCAGGCAGCCATGATTGAGAAGGGCAAGTGCTAGGACGGCCGGAGGCTTCACTGCCACCAGGCATCGTTTCATTTTGTTGTTGCATTTCTATGTGCCCCCGGTGTCATTCTGAAGGGGGGTTGACATTCAGCACCCCCACCCCACCCATGACTCGAGTCCCAAGCCTACAGCGAGCAGCTTCACCGCCGCTTTGCCACTCGCTATAGGCTTGGGACTCGAGTCGCGGGGGGGGCTACCAAATGTCACCCCCCCTTCAAGATGGCACCCAGGGCGGACCACCCCCACCTTCGTACGCCCCTGACTGGGTCTGCTACATCATACTCATTGAGGCTGCATTCCTAACTCCAGTTAACTGAGAGTAAGTCACATTGAATTCAATAAGGCATGCCTCTAGGATTGTGCTGTAAAAGTGAGGTCAAACCAGGCAGGTTTTTTTTTTATTAATAATAATAATAATAATTTGATTTTACAAGTGTAGAGTTACAACAATACAAAATGCATATCCATATTTAGAGATTTCTCCGAATCTCTAGACTTCCCACATCCCTCCCCCACATGGGTCCTATTAGAACCCTTTTCAACGGCATATTATTTCATCATCCAAATTTTGTGTCTCTCCATTTTGTCCATAATATCTTCTACATTACAAGTGTTGTTGTAATCCTGCTAATGTGTTCATCTGCTTACAGTGGTCTCTCAAGTAAATAATATTTTTTTCCCCATCTTTATTAAAGTTTTGGTCTTCTTAGTTCCTGAACTTTCCGGTCAGTTTTGCCATTTCACCATAGTCCAACAGCTTAGTTTGCCATTCTTCTCTGGTAGGGACTTTGTCTTCTTTCCATCTCTGGACTAGTAACATCCGGGCTGTTGTTGCATACATTAAAAGTCTTTTCTGCTCCTTTGGGATCTTGGTACCTACAGTTCCTAATAAAAATGCTTCTGCAAACCAGGCAGTTCTTTTCCAGCAGGAGGAACCCTTCCTCCTTCTAGAACATTCTGTACCTACTTTTTCCATGTGTCCTGTTCACGCCTGAAAAGCCTGTGAGCAGATATGTGAGCTGCAAATGGAGCTCTCCCCAAACAATAGCTAGCTGGTCCATTTCAAGCAGCACACAGGAAGCATCGAATCATAGAACTGTAGAGTTGGAAGGAACCCTGAGGGTCATCTAGTCCAACCCCCTGCAAATGCAAGAATATGCAGTTGTCCCATACGGGGATTGAACCTGCAACCTTGGCCTTATCAGCACCATGCTCCAGCAAGCTGAGCTATCCAGAAGGAGACCTCCCCATTCAAAAGTCTACTCCATTATGATCTTATTTACATGTGGTGTTGTTGTTTAGTCGTTTAGTCGTGTCCGACTCTTTGTGACCCCATGGACCAGAGCACGCCAGGCACTCCTGTCTTCCACTGCCTCCCACAGTTTGGTCAGACTCATGTTTGTAGCTTCGAGAACACTATCCAACCATCTTGTCCTCTGTCGTCCCCTTCTCCTTGTGCCCTCCATCTTTTCCAACATCAGGGTCTTTTCCAGGGAGTCTTCTCTTCTCATGAGGTGGCCAAAGTATTTGAGTCTCAGATTCAGGATCTGTCCTTCCAGTGAGCACTCAGGGCTGATTTCCTTAAGAATGGATAGGTGGTTACATGTGGTGGTTGCCAATTAAAGATTGAAAGCTATGTATTCTCGTGGTTGGAGTGCTGGACCTGGAAGACTCAAATCCCCACTCAACTAGGAAACCCCACTCAACTAGGAAGTGACCCCAAGCCAGTCACAGTCTCTTAGCCTAACATACTTCGCAGGGTTGTTCTGAGGATAAAATGAGGAAGCCAGAACGTTTGAGCTCCTTGGAAGAAAGGTCTGATATAAATGCAACATTTTTATTTTTATTTTAAAAAGTGGGGGCTATTAGTCACCTAGTATAGATGGAATTTATTATTAACTTCAAGATATTTTCATGAAGGAAGAATGGACAGCACAACAGGTGCTGGGATTTCGGCTAATTGTTTGCCTCAGTGTTGTTTCATGTGCACCACTTCCAGTCTTCTTTTCACCTTGGCTGCTTATACAAATAAAAAGATCTGTAAGGTAGCCATCGTTTGACCTGCATGTTCAAAACAGCAGCATTTTTCTAACCTCTGTTGAGGAATAACCTCTTTTCACAGCACTCAGCAAAAAGATGAAGGGAGAAACAGATTGTTGCCCTGTTTGCTGAAAGCTGCAGCCATACAATAGCCTTCTCGCAACAAAATATGAAGCTGTGATTGAAAGCAGGAGGCTTTCCTATCAAAACGATCTGTCAAGCTACAGATTTCCTTGATGTTTGTTTTGTGAAGGAGCGCATTTGCTTTGAGAGTTTTTCGAGATCTATCTAAAGCTCCAAAATGATACCATTCATTCTCGACATTACATCTCATTTTTGGATCCTATATTACTATGGTAAAAGTGGGCGGTTGTTCCCAGTAATTTTCTATTGGCTACGGTGGCAGTAGATCCAGGAAGTTCTCCCTCTCTTCTCCCTGCAGTTGTGAGGGTAATTGCATGTGGGGAGAATTGCCTGAAGCAGACTACAGTGGTACCTCAGGTTAAGAACTTAATTCGTTCTGGAGGTCCGTTCTTAACCTGAAACTGTTCTTAATCTGAAGTACCACTTTAGCTAACGGGGCCTCCTGCTGCTGCCGTGCAATTTCTGTTCTCATCCTGAAGCAAAGTTCTTAACCCAAGGTACTATTTCTGGGTTAGTGGAGTCTGTAGCCTGAAGCGTCTGTAACCCAAGGTACCACTGTATTCTTTGTCCTACAACCAAGCACTTAAGAAAGCAGCAAGTGTGTGTTCAAACAAAGCCCTCCCCACTTAATATGCAATCTCTCTTCATCGCCCTGCAGTTACTTGAATCCACATGTCATGCCCCAACCTAAAAACACTTGGAGCCAACGTCATTATGTGCAATGTCAACAGAGCAACAGACGGATGGTACATTTACTGGCTGTGGTGTTGGAACTGCTTCTCAGGGGCTTCGTTGCCCATCATTCCAGTATTATGCTGATGAAGGATGTCCATGGGGGAAAGAAGCCTTTCACTGGCCCTGCCAGCATAGATGCAATATTGGAGTTGCGAAAGAAGTAATGGGTTGGAGGCTCTCATCTCGGTGATGTTTGTTTCATTTATATCCTACGTTGCTCTCCAAGGAGTTCAAGGCTGCATACATGGTTTTCCCCCTCCTCATTCAATACCCCACAACAACCCTGTGAGGTAGGTTAGACTGAGAGGTAGTGGCTGCGGATTTGAACCCTGGTCTCCCAGGTCCTAGTCCATCACTCTAACCACTACACCACACTGGTTCTTGTTAAGTATGAATTGGCACAAGTTTAATATAGTACAGTGGTACCTCGGGTTAAGTACTTAATTCGTTCCGGAGGTCCGTACTTAACCTGAAACTGTTCTTAACCTGAAGACCACTTTAGCTAATGGGGCCTCCTACTGCTGCTGTGCCACCAGAGCCCAATTTCTGTTCTCATCCTGAAGCAAAGGTCTTAACCTGAAGCACTATTTCTGGGTTAGCGGAGTCTGTAACCTGAAGCGTATGTAACCTGAAGCGTATGTAACCTGAGGTACCACTGTAAAAGGAAGGAATTAAAATATTCTATATAAATAAATCCAGATATGCCTATAGTTTATCTGAGTACCTTCCCCCCACCCAAATTTCCCCAAACTAACCTCGACTGTGAAAATACAGTAAGAGGAAATTGGTGTGTTTATTCGTTTAAACATTAAAACTTTACTAAGGCAAGAGAAGTGCTAAAGTTCAAATAGTTAGCAGCGATGAAATAATGATCAGCTTCAATGACGGAATCTGCAGCCACACAATTGGTCTTGTGATGGGCTTGCGGGGGTAGCAGGAAGTCCCTGCTGAAAATCTGCAGAAATAGGAGCTCTGCCTTCTATCGCACTGGGTCACTCTATGATCAATGCATTCAAGAGTGGAGGAAATTGCTCAAAGGAAGGCGGGAGTTAAAAATACAGCCTTTTTTCAAAATGAAGCTAGATTTGCTACACATCCTGTGTCCGGGTCTTAGCAATGTGACTGCTGTTTTCATTTCAATATTTCTGAGGAATATTGAAATACTGAGGGAAGGGGAAATGAAGATATTGGTGTCAATAAAACCTGCATTGCTTTCTCTCTCTCTCTCTCTTTTTAATGCCTCAATAGCCGAGTGAAAATGTCATTAAGGTTTAAAAGCAGATAAGTGATATTCTAAGCTGCAAGAGGGAATAGATAATTTAGAGCGAGCACCAAGCAATCTCCTTGTTCACTCCCAAATCTTCCATGTAGCATGTCTAATAGGATTAACTCTAATTGCTTCCAGAATCAACCTGGAACTGCAGCACAGAAAGCTTTCAGGCTGGAATGAAGCCACCAGGCTACTTATCTGATCTCAAAGGCTCCAGCTCACCCACACAGACACAGACAAGTGTTTATCACTTCTTTCAGTTATACAGAGGTAGTGGGCGTTATCGTCATGATCCCAAAGCAATGCGTGTCCAGAATTTGTTGCAGTTTCCTTTCCAGTTCCTGCCACTACTGATCCCAAACATGCACAGAATTTAGTACTGGATCAGTTGGAAGGGAATCCCAGAGGAAATTTGGCCCGATGGCAGAAATGTATTTTGCAGCAAAAGGCCAAAGCAGTTGGTATTCATCAAGGAAGGCTTCTCTGATGGTGAGGTGTCAACTATTAGTGTGAAATAGTCGTGAAGCTGCAGCGATGCACTAGTATTATTATAAATATATGGGATGTTGTGACACTAATAAATCATGGGCAAGGGGTATGGAGAGAGGGGACAGCAAAACAAGAGGCATTGTTTTGTAGATGGGAACAGCCTATGGATGTGGTGTTGAGATGGCTCGATAGAAGATGGTCATGTGTCCACCTAGGTTCTTGCTAACCTCTGCAGATAATATGTCTTGGCTAGAAAGGTTACATTTCTCTGAGAGGCCTGCCCAGTCCAACAATGTCTGGGGACCCCAGACTGAAGAACACTGGTGTAGAAAATAATGAACTAGATGTACCAATTTTGTAATTCACTACAAGGCAGCTTCCTATGATCCTCACTGTATCAAATTGTGTTAAAGTTCCGACAGTTACACACATTATACAGTGGGAAAAAACATAAGATCAGTGGGGACAAGAACCACAGCTTTTCCTACCGCTGCTACTCTACTGCGGAATGCCCTCCTAAAGCAGATCCATCTGGCTACATCCTTGATGTCATTCTGCCAGTGGTGGGTAAACATTTGATTGAAGTGTTGGCAGCTGGATGTCACCAGGAAAAGGTATCTCCGTCAGGCATTTGGGGAGGGCTGGGTGAGCTGAATTCTTTGTATTTGTCTTGATTTCTTAATTATAGGATTGATCGGGGATAGTGCATTTATTTGCTTGCAGTTCACCACCCTGGGATCAAGGTCAAATTTAGAAACATAATGAACAAAAATGAGTGAGCGAATATTATTTTATTGTTGCTCTTGCTGTTGACTTTTAACACTTGCACATCACCCAGGTGCCTTTGGTCAGAGAGAGAGCAACTTGCCAATAAGCAGCTAGTTGACAAGTCCCAAATGAGAGTTAATTGTTTTAGGAGGTCAGGAAGACTTAAGTGTGCCATTCACAGAACCCAAAAGAAATCTGCTAAAATGCAAGAGCCTAGTAGCAATAAATGTCTCAAAGGAAAAGCTCCCCGAATTTTCATTTTTTGCTACCATTTCATCCTTGGGCACAAGCTGAAAATGTGTGTGTTGGGCCTGCACAGTATCTATGCCTGGGGATCATTGGTATTGTCCCTAATATCAACACACAAACACACACACAAAAACACACACACCCCATGTCTGAAATGATGGCAAGTTCTAGTTGACCCTGGTCCCTTGGAGGAACAGTCTAATATTATTTTCCTTTCTGAAAGGACTCCGGTGAGCTATTAAAAAGTAACACCAGGAAAAGTAAATATTAGGAGAGATGAGCACAGTTCATCTCATCATGCCTTCACCACTAAAACATTAGGTTTGAAAATATGGGCAAACTAAAATGCCGCGACAATAACAGACTTTCGAAGGCTCAGTGCTTTGTTCTTCCCTCTGTCACAGTGTCTTCTGGTAGATCTAAAGCAACATCGCTGACCTGATACAGGCAGACTTTGACTGCAATGCTGTAACTTACCTGGGAATAAGCCCATCTGAACTCAGAATATGTGTAAGATTGCTGTGTTAAAATGTCGGCCTGGTTTTCGTAATGCAGGGGAAGACCGATAACGCAATATCTTTAATGAGTGCAGTATTGCATTTCCTTTGGAACTAGGCACAGAGGAAAGAGTGAGATATCGTAATGAATATCAGTCAGGTCCTTGGCCCGTCTGATTCTACTGCTGTCAGCACTCAGTGACTGATTGCAGTTTTCCAGGTTTTCAAGCTAAAGTCTTTCCTAGTCCTGATAAATGAGATCTCTCTTTCTTTCTTTTTAAGGAGATTCCAGGGATTGAATCTGAGACCTTCTGCATACAAAGCCCATCTTCCAGGAACGAACTGGCCGGATACGCAAAGTCTCTGTGAAACTGACATGCATGTCATGTTTATTAGATGGCATCTGTGCGTTAAAAAGAAACATTTGTGGGAGTTCAGATGGACGACATTACACATTATACACATGATGATTGCAGCTATCCCTTGATAAGGAGAGTGTGAAACTTACTACAGAGTACTGCCACTTGTCATCACAAGCAATTATGCGACTGTGGAAACAAAGCTATGAAGAGGCAGTCAGCCTATCATGTTTGGGCAATCAATTAAGTTAAACATGTGATCTTACTGTTTCTAAGGCAATCTGTAGGAAACAGTCTCGATGGAAATACTCTATTTCATTGCACACATACATCTCTCTCTTTTATTTTATTACTGTAGTCATTTTAATGAAGATGGGATCTGTTTGTTTGGGTTTTTTTTTTAAAAAAAGAACCCTCTTCCTGCTTATTTCCCATTGGAGTTCATAATCTTCTCCCCATGAGAGGCAGTATAATTGGTTGCTATGGAAGTGATTGCAATATAAAAATGAAACGATCATTAATAACCCGAATAAGAAGGTTACATAATAGCATTTGGTAAAATAAGCATCAGGTTAATAATACCTCTGTGAAGAGAATAGCTTCAGAAAGGATTTGGAAGGATGACTAGCTCATTCTCTAATCCCACTGTCAGTTTGTGCTACTGAGGTAAAGAGGGAGGCATGACAATACTTGTGTTAGTGAAGGCAGATAACGCAGATGGAGTCTAGAGATAAAAGAAATCCTGACAACACTTTTCTGAAGAAGCTGAACATAAATAAGGTATGATTTTAGGATAAAGAAACAGAGAAGGTTTGTTTTTCTGACTCCAGGCCTTGTACATAGCAGGGAGACAGTCAACCAAATATACAGAAGAATAACTCCCTCAGAACTGCACAGCCAGTCAGGATGCATGCTACATCAACAAACATTGCCTGGTTACTAAGCCACACCTCCTCCTCCCCCCGCAACTTGGTTAGCTAACTTACTGATCATTGAAGTGAACCTTATAAACTAAGTGATTCTTGCTGCTGCACTTCTTACAGGTTCAACAAAGCAAAGTCAAATGTTTTTGTGCCATTTTTTCAGAAGCATCCTGTGTCACGTGTAAAATGTCATTCCACTGGATGCCATTTAGTTACTATACCTCATTCAATTTCATTTTCACTAATTTCAACCTATCCATTTTCTGCTTTTATATATCTTGTTTTCTAAACGCCACTGAGATTTTGGTGACTTTCTGCCAGTCAGAGTAGAGAATATTGGGTCACATCGGAGGTGGGGAACCTGTGGCCCTGCATACATTATTATTTATTATTATTATTTATTGAATTTATATACAGTTGTAACTTGGGTTACAGATGCTTCAGGTTACAGACGCTTCAGGTTACAGACTCCGCTAACCCAGAAATAGTACCTCAGGTTAAGAACTTTGCTTCAGGATAAGAACAGAAATCATGCGGCGGCGGTACAGCGGCAGCGGGAGGCCCCATTAGCTAAAGTGGTACCTCAGGTTAAGAACAGTTTCAGGTTAAGAACGGACCTCCAGAACGAATTAAGTACTTAACCCGAGGTACCACTGTGCTGCCCTATACCCAGAGATTTCAGGGCGGTTCACAGAAAACATCACAATATATAAAAACAAAATAAAAACAATAACCCAATAATTCCCCCCCCCCCAAAAAAAGAGTATAGGATGTCAATCAGGTCAACCAAAGGCCTGGTTAAAAAGGAACATTTTTGCCTGACACCTAAAAGTGTTTAATGAAGGCACCAGGCGAACTTCCCTAGGGACAGCATTCCATAGATGGGGAGCCACTGCAAAAAAAGGGCTCTTCTCATGTTGCCACTCTCCGGACCTCTTGAGGAGTAGGCACACAAAGGACACATTGTTTGACTCCAGCTCCCCTTAGCCCCAATCAGCCTGCCAATCATTGAGGATGCTGTAAGTTGTGATTCAGCAATATCTGGGGGGTCACAGGTTCCCTACCATCTTCATGCTACATGCTACAGGGAAATATTATTGACAGCGAGGGATTTCAAAGACCAATATACAAGGCACAACTGGATTTTTTTTTTACAGAAGCAGCCTTTCAACCCAGAACTAGACACAGTACTCCAGGTGTGGTTTAACCAAGGCAGAACAAAGCAGGACGTGTCTTCCCTTTATTGGAAGATTATACTTCTGTTGATGCAGGCTGGATCAGCATTTGCTTTTGGGGGGCTGTTGCATCACACTATTGATTCAAGTTAAGTTTGTGGTCTACTAAGACCCCTAGATTCTTTTCACGTGTACTACTGAAGGAGCGTCTCCACCCCCATCGTTCTACCCGGACACTGAGGTCCAGCTCTGAGGGCCTTCTGGCCGTTTCCTCACTGTGAGAAGTGAGGTTACAGGGATCCAGGCAGAGGGCCTTCTCGATAGTGGCACCCGCCCTGTGGAATGCCCTCCCACTAGATGTCAAAGAGAACAGCAACTACCACACTTTTAGAAGACATCTGAAGGCAGCCCTGTTTAGGGAAGCTTTTAATGTTTGATGCATTACTGTATTTTAATATTTTGTTGGAAGCTACCCAGAGTGGCTGGGGAAGCCCAGCCAGATGGGCGGGGTATAAATAATAAATTATGTATTATTTATTTATTTATTTACTGGCAAGGCAAGTGTCCCCCAGCTGATTCTTCCTTCCTGCCTAGGTGCAGAACCTTACATTTGTCCCTATTGAAAGGTGTTTTGTTAGTTTTGGCCTAGTTCTCCAAACTGTTCCGGTAATCTTGAGTCCCGATTCCAATTTCTGCAGCGTGAGCTCCCCATCCCAGTTTGATTTCACCGGCAAATTTGATGAGCATCCCCTTAATTCCATCATCCAAGACTTTGAACAACAACGGGCTCAGGACAGAACCCTGCAGTCATTTTCTTCCAGGATGGTGAGGAACCATTAGTGAGCCCTCTTTGGGTTTGGTCACTCTACAAGCTACAAATCCACCAACAGTTACCTCATCCAGCCCACATTTTACCAGCTTCTCTGCAAGAATATCATGGAGGACTTTGTCAAAACCCTTACTGAAATCAAGAAGAAGAAGAAGAGTTTGGATTTGATATCCCGCCTTTCACTCCCTTTAAGGAGTCTCAAAGCGGCTAACATTCTCCTTTCCCTTCCTCCCCCACAACAAACACTCTGTGAGGTGAGTGGGGCTGAGAGACTTCAAAGAAGTGTGACTAGCCAAAGGTCACCCAGCATCTGCATGTGGAGGAGCAGAGACGCAAACCCGGTTCCCCAGATTACGAGACTACCGCTCTTAACCACTACACCACGCTGGCTCTCAAGATCAACCGATTCCTCATACCTTGGGATACAGAAGCCCAGTCCCTCATTGGATGGCACACTCGACTGCTATAGCATTCAGTCTGAAGCCATATGCATTGATGGGTCAAGTGTCTTTTATCATTTGATTATTTGTGGCATTTAATGCTTTCTGGTTTCATTACTTCATCTGGGCAATGCTCATAAAGTAAATGTATCAGCAGCTCATAATTGTCAATGTATGAGAAGATGGCAGGCCTAACAATAGGCCTCATTCTGAAGGTGCTGCCTGAGCCAGGAAGAGACATTGCCCTGTCTCCTATTAAAGGTTCTTTTTCAATTTCCATAAATCCATGCCAGAAGACATGTAATTTTCGGAAGACATGTAATTTTCTGCTGGCTAAATTGCAAGGAAATTAATTGGCATTGGAGAGCAGCCTCTTTTAAAAGGATTGGTGGGATATCTGGCTGTGGTAGGCTTACGTAACAGTATTTTTATTTTGATGGAATAAAAAAATTATAAGAAATTAATTGTGCCACTCAGAATAGCTAAGCAGTTACTCTTAAATATCTTAAATCCACACCTGACTATAAACCATACACTATTGGCATTGACCCTGACCCTGTTCCCATCCCAGTCCCTGCTCAGTCACTAATCCCTCTGTGGATTTGAATCTTAGTGGTCACCCATGGTCCAGATGCATCCACCAAGAACCATAGGTTCAATATTGTGGGCCCCATTCTGTGGAACTGCCTCTCAACTGAGATCAAATAGTTCCCCTTCCTTGCCAAATTTCAGACACTCAGTGAAGACTTTCAAAAACAATTGTTTCATCAAGAAGTCAATGGAGCTTTTCTGATTTTATGGTTGATTTTAACTAATTCTATCTCTGCTTAATTTCTCTTGTAACCTCAGTGTACACTGCTTAAACACTATGATGTTAAGTGGTATATAAGAATAAGAATAAGAATAAGAATAAGAATAAGAATAAGAATAAGAATAAGAATAAGAATAAGAATAAGAATAAGAATAATATCAGAAGTGACAAGGAGCCCTGGAAGGTTAATGTAGCTATAGGTAGCAGCAAACACATCCTTCAAGTCCATTAGGGGCCTTGGACAATGAACAGATGAGCAAAAATGATCTCCTAAAATTCTCCACACTATTTAGGGGGTGATGAAATGATGAGCAGGGTGGGGGGATTTCACGGAATCATTTTTTGAAGGAGTTGAAATTCTTCGACAGTTGGGTAGGAGCCAGAAAGAAAGAACAATCTTAGAGGATTTCTCAAAAATTCTCTGCTGAGAAAGCTGGCTCACTTAAATGTTGGACTATGGACTGAGCACAATTAACAATATTAAAATATCCTGGGTTGGATCCATATTTGTACTAAACAAAAAAACAAAAAAAAAACCCTGCCCTATGTGTGGATGGAAAGGCTAAGAAGAACATTGTGCTTATCATGATTGTGGAGAGATTTTTGGAGAGATTTTGGCTCAGATCTAATAATGACCCTTTTGTTACAGACAAGTAGATACATGCCTGCACCAGACAACTCAGGGATGTTGCAGTATGAGGTAGAAGACTCTGGTGAGGAAAGATTCGGGATGCTTCCTTGGGGTGAGAACTGTCAACATCTTATTTGGGGCCCTCTCAGCTGGAGGAGACAGCTCTGCCACCATCTTCTGACTTGAAGAATGAATCCCCTGCAGTACTCCTGTCTCCGCAGCCTCCCAGAAGTCAAAAAACGGCAGCATTAGAAAGTGGACCTTACCACACACTTGCAAAGACGATACAGTACGTTGCCTTTGAAAGAAAATGCTTTGGCCAGCAAGAGCTCCTCGGAGCTGTCCAAGGTCCTGCAGTTGTCTGTTTCTTGACTTAGGGCTTGCCCACAATTCTGCTTCTCCTTTGCCATGGGTCTGAGTGGTTTTCTGTTCACGCCACCACTTTCCCTGGAGATACCAGTTCTTTAGCACAGAATTTGAGCTCTGAGTCAATGTTAAAGCCTGGGTTTTCCCAGGGAAAAGTGGCTGGACAAGCAGGAGTCTGCATGAGCCCTTTGTCTGGACACTGCCTGGTTTCCCCGCAAACCTGAAGCTCCCATGGAACTGGATGGTTGTCTTTCTGGCCCTGCTGGTTTTTCTTCAACAAGGCTTGTTCTTCTATGTGCTTGATAATTGTTTCTTGAGCAATGCTTTCTGCCAGTTTTCCCAGAAGAGATGTTCAGCTTGTTGGGATACTGCCAGGGAGATAAAGTCCATCTGAGCCCTAAGCCGGCTGCCGGACGATCCATCGATCTCCCATAGACACGCAGTATCAGCAATTAGCGACACGAAGCCTCAGAAATAGATTGCCACATTCTTAGGCTGGTGCACACTCTATCAGCAGAATTCACACAGCGAAAGTTGCACTCAGGAGAGCATTATTTAGAAAGTTTATTCAGTGTTGGTCAGAACAAAGAAAAACATGACCGCCTGCTAGCGTATTCAGGCACAGAGAGAGAAAACGAAAGCAATAGCAAACATAAACATCCTGTGAACAGGAAATACGCAGACTCTGTGACACAGAAAAGCCTGCTCCCTTTTAAGGTGGAACGGAAATATCCTAACACAGCTAACCTGTGACATCTTCCTGTGTCTTTGGTCCTGTCTTCTGGCTTGCTCCATGATTCTGCTTCCTAGCTTGTCCTTTGATCCTGACTTGCTCTTTGATCCTCCCTGCTGGCTTGGTTACTGACTTCCAGCTCCCAGCCCAATCCTGACTCTATCTACCTATCTCTACCTGTGTTTATATTTGTATAGGACAAAGGAATCAAAATTCCCCCTAGCCCCTAGCAGGAAGATAAGTTGTGAATCACAATTGAGAGAAAAGCTTTCTTCACATTCAGCCTTCCCACTGTCGTTCCGTAAACGGCATGACAAAAGGGCATGACATCACCTGGAAAAATTGAGCCTTAATGCTCATGCAGGCATCTTGTTCACAGAGGAAATATAGGACACAACCATTCATGCCTTTCTAGGACACTATGGGAGCTTGAGCAATCAATCCCAGACTCAATCAGATGTGAAGGAAGCAAGGCTATAACACGCGTAGCGATGCATGGCTGTTTTGGAGATGCTCAGTAAACATCTGGCAGAGATATGAATCAATGCTAACCTTGAGATCAGCCCCGAGTTTAAAGAAATGGCATTATTTAGTTCTGATGAAAAGCTAAGATTCTCAGCATGCCCCAGAGCACCCTAGCCTAACAACATTTCATTCTTGTTTTTGTATCTAAGTAGTGAGAAATAATGGGGGGAGAAGCATTGGCTGGGTTCACACCAGGGTTGCTTCCTGCACGGAGTATCAAAGAATTCTCCTCGGTCGCATTGCCAAAGAGTTCTTCTCAGCTATGTTTGTTCCATAATTCCTTACAAATGTCTACTGAATTATATGAACCTACAGTTGCTTCCTTACAATGCAAGCAACCGCCCTAAAGAGTTGCTTCCTACAAAGGAAGCAGCCATCTCCTCTAAAGCAGGTGGGGGCAGACTTCAGATTTGCAGGAACTACTTTGATTTTCACTTGAGGTCTGCCAACTGGTGCCAGATGGGGAAAGGTGCAGATCCAATTACCTGCTGTGCCCAGCAAGCCCTTGACTCAGATGGCCTGCCTATGTATGTATGTATGAATGAGAGAGAATGAGCAACTGAGAGAAACTCAAACTGACAGACTTGCCTATCCCTAATAGAAGTGAGTCCCACTATGTCTATCACAACATCTGCTCACCTGGGACTCCCGGCGGGTGTCCATTGCTGCATGGCATGGCTGTGGTGGGTCCAGGGAGGCTGCCATCTTCCGGCACGGCTGGGCAATGCGATACCAGGTGCTGCCCACTGTCAGGGATGTGGCTGAATTGAACGATGGGGAAGAGTCTGACTCTGGAGATGAAAGATCTCAGACAGAGCAGGAGGAAGGGGGCTCAACCCCACTTCATCAGGAGTTCCCTGACTCAGCTAGAGCAGACACAGACAGCTCACAATAAGGGGGAGGGGAGGAGATAGACAGTAGTGGGAGGGTTGCTAGGCAACCAGCAGAGAGACCGTGGACAGAGCATTCATCTTTTGAGGGGGGGATTCCACCCTCCTCTCCATTCCCAGAGAGCTGAGAAGGTCAGAATGCAACGGAAGTGCAAAAGGGGAAAGGCTGGACTTTGGTGTCCTTCCTGCTGTGACGAGGGCAGAGACTCAGACTGATCAGCTCATTTCAAGAGTGGCAGGCTGGGAGCCGCACTCTGGGTGTAATTTATAAATAAACGTACCATAAAACTGCCAGAGAGTCATTAATTCTTATCGAGGCTTGCTTGCTTGCCTGCCTGAGATCATTACACCCATCTCCAGCTGCTTCGGACCCTCAGGTAAGGGCAGGCAGCCAATCTGAGGAAGGGGCTTGAGGGCTGTGACCAGCCTGCCCCTAGCCCGTTTGAGGGGGGAGCTGTGTCAGCTGCCTTCTTGGCCTATTGTAATGGGATTTTTCCACCAACCCACCCAGCCTTTAAGGAATGTTGCCTATGTGCAGATGACCTAGTTTTGACCCTGCAGGAGCCAGAATCTAGTACGAAAAGAGTACTACAATTGATTCAAGACTTTGGTCGGGTGGCGGGATTCAAATTAAACAAACAGAAAACTAAGGTATTGGGGGAAAAAATGACAGATACAGAGTCAGAACGGTTTCAGAGAGACACAGAACTAAATGTGGTTAAAAAGGATAGTACCTAGGGGTAAACATAACAGCAAAAAATCTGAGTCTATTTAAGGACAATTATGAAAAATGCTGGTCAGAAATTAAGAGAGACTTAGATTGCTGGACAAAATTGAAACTTTCTTTGTTAGGCCGAATTGCTGCTATCAAGATGAATGTATTGCCAAAAATGCTCAGAGTGCTTCCGGAAGTGGCAGAGAGACATTTCCAAGTTTGTCTGGCAGGGCAAAAAGCCCAGAATTAAGTTTAAGATATTAACTGATGCGAAAGAAAGAGGGGGCTTTGCCCTGCCAGACTTAAGGTTGTATTATGAGTCAGCAGCTTTCTGCTGGCTAAAAGACTGGCTACTTCTCGAAGACACTGACGTATTGGATTTGGAAGGTTTTAACAATGCTTTTGGTTGGCATGCATATTTATGGTATGACAAGGTTAAGATCAATAAGGCCTTTAAGAACCATATTGTCAGAAAAGCAGTGTTTAATGTCTGGACAAAATATAAAGACTTATTGGAAAACAAAACTCCAAGGTGGCTCTCACCTTTGGAAGCTAAGGCCCGAAAAAGACTCAATATGGAGGCCAAATGGCCAAAATATTGGGAAATATTAGAAAAAGACGGAGACAATTGGAAATTGCAGAGTTTTGAGAAAATGAAGGATAAAGTGCGAGACTGGTTACACTACGCTCAGATTAAAGAAGTTTTTAAAAATGACAAAAAGTTAGGGTTCCAGGTGGAGAAATCGAAGTTGGAAACAGAACTGTTAGAACCTAGGACTAAGGTACTCTCAAGAATGTATAACTTGCTGTTAAAATGGAACACACAAGATGAAACGGTCAAATCGGCTATGATAAAATGGGCACAGGATATTGGGCATAATATTATGTTTGAGGACTGGGAAAGGTCATGGACCACTGGGTTGAATTTCACTGCATGTAATGCTTTGAAAGAAAATGTTATGAAAATGATATATAGATGGTACATGACCCCAGTCAAACTTGCAAAAATATACCATTTGTCTGATAATAAATGTTGGAAATGCAAAGAGAATGAAGGAACATTCTTTCACCTCTGGTGGACCTGTCCTATAGTGAAGGCCTTTTGGGAAATGATATATAATGAGCTGAAAAAGGTATTTAAGTATACCTTCCTTAAGAAACCAGAGGCCTTCCTTTTGGGTATTGTCGGTCAGAGGGTGACAAAGAAGGACCAAACCTTTTTTCTGTATGCAACAACGGCAGCAAGGATACTCATCGCTAAATACTGGAAAACCCAAGATCTACCCACACTGGAAGAATGGCAGACGCAACTGATAGGCTACATGGAACTGGCCGAGATGACTGGCAGAATCCGAGACCTGGGAGAGGAGAGGATGGAAGAAGACTGGAAGAAATTTAAGATTTATTTGCAAAAACATTGTAACTTGGTTGAATGTTAAGAAGGATGCTGGATCATAAACAATTTGGCACCACTAAACTAGATGGAGTAATGAGGATAAGCTATTTAAGAATTTAAAGTTTTTTGAACAACTACTAGATTATATTTAAATTATTAAGACTTGGTTATAGGGTGTTGGAGATTAGAAAGTTAGATAATAAGAGTGGAATTAAGAGGATAAATTGCTGGCAAAATTTTATTGGAATGAAGGTAGGAGCGGGAGATGAGAGGAAGTCCAAAGAAGTGGTGAAACTATGTTGAGATATATGTTATATTGTTTATTTTTATGTATTGTATTAAAAAAGTCTTAATAAATACCATATTTTTTAAAAAAAAAGGAGTGTTGCCTATGGACCTTGCTATGGTTTATTTGGTCGTCATATTCAGAGCCAGAGAGGAATTTTCTCCTGCAAGCAAATTGGCCAGGTTTTTGCCTACTTCATAGCAACCATCACAACTTTGGCAGATAAGGCATTGGGCTGGATCATTAGTCACAGGGGTACCCCATTAGAGGGGTCCGGGGGGGTTGTGACTGGGGACCAGTGGGCCAATACATCTCTCCCAATGTGCAGGGTTGTGGCATTTAATCCATGTTGGGGGCGACTCCCTAGCACAAGTTTGACCCCACCAGGATCTTATCAGGTAGTAGGCAGGCTGTCTGATGCTGGATACATGCCCAATTCCTTAGCCAAACCTACCCTTCCCTTATTCAGTAAAGCTGTGGCCTAGTTCAACCCAATACCAGTCTCCTGTGTCATTATTGTGGCCCTCCCTCCACCCGACACAGCCATGATGCACCTTTGCAAGCAAGTAAGTTCCAATGAATTCGCTGGGGCTTACTCCTGAGTGGGCACATGATTTGTTGCTTTTAGCTGCTCTGTTTAGTGACTTTTAAAGGAGCATTTGGCTTCTAATATATATTTACTGTTGTTAACTGTCTTGAGGCTTCGGCCTCAATGTGAGATATGCATACAGAAAAGAGGGGGAGAAAAATAAACACTAGAAAAGTGGTTTGGGAATAAGGAGCATGATCAAGGCAAAGTCAGGCATTTTAAAGAATTTTACTGGAATCTAATTCTCTCATCCAAATCAACTGGACTTCAGTGTTTAAGTTGGTGGTATCAGGCCCATATATAATATGAAGTAGTAATGAAATAAATGGAGCATGTTTTGTAGTTTAATCATAGGCTTGCAGCAATGTGTCCTTGTGAATTATAGGAATAAAATATTGGGGGGGACCCAAATCTCTACATTTAATGTCATTCCCCTCCCCGTTTTTGGCGTCCACATTCTTTAGTTCAGCAATGAAAATTACATGTTTGGAGGGAACATCTGCGTACAAACCCTTAAGGAAAATACCCTACCAAAATGTGTATACACATTCAGATGTTCTGCAGCAGAATGACGTGCATTGGTCTCAAGACAGCCACTGTTTCCCTTTCTGTTTGGACAATCCCACTTTGCCTTATGCAACCAGAATCTGAATATGCAACTAAACGTAATTAGGCATCATGCAGCATGCACTAATGAAGCAGTTTTAAAAATAGAAAGTGACATAAACTGGGACTGACTCGTGTTTCCCAGGATGATTAAAACCATGCCCTTTTTTTTTACCTTGGAAAACCTACTTTGTGCTATCTCTGCCAAGGTCTATACTCCATGCAAACGCCTGCCAAGTCTCTTGATTCTAGTGCTTATACGCACATAATATATATAATCAGGAAAGTCATATTCTGAAAGGGGCTGTAGTCAATATCATCTGGAAGAGACTACATTGGCTGCCCTTTGTTGTTGATCTTTTGTTGTTTCCCCCCCTCTCTTTCTTTGAAAATAAAGTTTTAAAAATATATATTTAGGCCCCTCCAGGCATTGCTTTCCAGTGTACATTCGGGACAATTTTTGCTCATGATGGCGTTGGGGTTGGTCCAACTTTCAATACCGTTTGCACTTGCAAACATTTTGGGGCAGAGATAATGTTTTGCTTTCAATCAGCACATGTCCTGTAATCCCCTGCTTGAAATCCTGTCACTTTTCTAAGCCACAGATAGCACAGATTGTTTGCCCTGCTTCTATTGCGCTGTAGTGCGAGAGTGTCCTTGCAGGTGGCAATTGCGCAATAGCACACTGAGGAATCAACGCAGAGCGACAAATAACGTGGAATAATGTGTGGACAGTGCAATTTAAATCCACCGCTAATGCGCTATTGACATGTTGCAGGATACACCAGACCCCTCCCCCTCCAATACAAATCATGGGGGAGCCTTTTATTTTAGGAACATTCATGAGTTTTTATCCCATAGATCTCTCCAACTGACATGTTTATATGAGACTTTATTGTGAACTGTATACAAACTTAAACGGAACATTATTTCCCCCATATGTGTGAAAATACCCCCTTGTCCCCAAGGGATACCCAACACTACTCAGTGCTTTTTATGCAGTTCTTACCAAGTTTGTTCTACTAACTTTCCAAATTGTTAGCTATTTCTTTTCTTCAACGTAGGCGCTGCTGTCAACATCCTTCTCCCTCATCAAATTTCTATTTTCTGCATTCATATTCATTTCCCCCCGAAGTTTTCCACAGTCCCCCCCCCCCAACATTAGATAGGAACGCGCTCTAAACCCGGGCACCATGTGTATAGTTTTCTAATGGCATTGCTTTCTGCTTTCCTTATATTTATAATGCTTTAGCTTTCATCCCTTGAGATACATTGCTCCATCGTTTTATGATTTTTCGTTGTTATGTAAGAACTATTACCTGTCTCCTAGGCCTTTGTCATATCTTCGCCATCAGTCTCAGAAATTGTTCTGCGGTTCAGCGTGCGCCTCTGTGTTCTCTCGTAAATTCGAGCAGGGTATTTTCAGCTGTATTTGTTTTTTCAGACCACTCACTTCCCAACAGTCCTCAGGTGGCCCTTCTACTCAGTCTCCCCTCAGTGAAGTCGAGTGGGCAGCTCGCATTCAGCTCAACCACTTAATTCACCACCATCCATAACATTTATTGGGGACAGACCGTTTCCCCCATGTTTCACATTATCAACAGAGAGCTTGTTATTCAAATAACAATAATTTAGCTGTTCACTTCCAGGTGACGGGCAGATCATTTGGCCAGGCAGAGGAATTCCTGGTGCTTCTGCCCAGCAACAATTTGGCCAGGCTGGTGGGACGTGCCAGATCTGGGAGTTTTTTTGGGTTGTTTTGAAATTTGGTTTTACAAATTTACAAATTTGAAATTATTATTTTTTTAATTTGGTTTTACAAATACAAAATTATAAACAACGAGGGGTGAGGGATGATGTTAGGAAAAGGAAATATCTGTGGGATTGAGTGTAGGTATGTTTGAACATTTTTAAGGATTGTATGAAATGTATGTTTGTATGCTTGTATATTCGTAATATGTGTGTATTAATGCTGAATTATTTTAATAATAAAAACTTTCCCCAAAAAAACACAAAAAACAAAATTATAAACAATGAACGAAAAAAGTATCCATATAACAAGATTCCTTCTAATCCCCAGACTTCCCCCCACCCCCTCCATGGGGTTCCATTTTAAACATTTATTACTACATATTCTTCCATACTCCAGTTTTTATATCAAACCATATTATCCATGGTAATTGTTACACTACAAGTGAATCAAAATCCTGCTAATGTTTCCATCTATTTACAGTGGTCTCCAAAGTAACTCATAATTTTTCCCATTCTTTTATAAAGTTTTTGTCCTCTTGGTTTCTGAGTTTGCCACTCAGTTTCGCCATTTCAGCATAGTCCATCAGCTTGATTTACCACTCCTCTCTGGCAGGGACTTTGTCTTCTTTCCATCTCTGGGCTAGTAGCATCTGGGTGGCTGTTGTTCCATACATAAAAAGTCTTTTCTGTTCTTTTGGGGTGTCAGTACCTGTAATTCCTAATAGAAAAGCTTCTGGTTTCTTAACAAAGGGTAATTTAAGCATTTTTTTCATTTCATTGTATATCATCTCCCAGAAAGCTTTTATTACCTTACAAGGCAAAAGATATGGGAGTTTTACATCAGGCCTTGAGGAAAAGCGATTGGGAAAAGTGGGAAACCATCTGAATTCCATGCAGAAGTCCTCTCATTCCATCCCAGTTAGGGCTGGGAATGCCCCCTGTCTGAAACCCTGGAGAGCCACTGTCACTCCAGGTAAACAGTACGGATCAAAATGAACCAAAGCAGCAAAGGATTTGCTTTCTTCTGTCTCCTGAATTCCAAGACCAGGAAGCTTCTGAACTGTGGTAACAGCATAACCAGATCTAACTCCACGCTGTTCTTTCTTTCAGCTGATAGTCCCCAATGGTGCAGGGAGCAAGAGGTAGCAAGAAGACAATCGCACACCCTATTCAATTTATTTATATTCCACCCATCTGACTGGGTTGCCCCAGCCGCTTTGGGCGGCTCCCAACAAAAACGCAATAAAATATCAACCATTAAAAACTACCCTGATTGTTATAGCAAAAGGGGGGGGGGACCCTATGTAAAATCGCATAGACAAATTTTGTGCTCTACAGCGCCATCTGGTGTCAAATCTTCACAATGGTGTTGCAACAATATAAACTGACTGCGTGTAGCTCAGTCCTCACACACTGTGCACCCAACTCCCTCTTTTTCACTGTTCCTCTTTGCACCCAGTTTCTGGGTCACTTCCCTCCAGTATCTGCAAATGGGCACCCAGTTCACCAGTTTCAGCTACTTTGCATCACTGATAGATGGGGAGTGATGAGCTCCATAGTCTCAGCAAGCTGTAAAGAAAGTAAACATTTAGATGGACGGACAGAACAGCCAGCAGCTGCAAAAGCGCCATGCTAAACAAACGCCTTATAAGCTACCTGCCATTCACAGAGTGGCAGCTGATAATTAGACTCCTTAATCATTTATCTGGGGTATGTTTTTTTAAGCTGATTAAATGCTTGTTCGCTGCCTGATAATAGCTGACAAATCCCAAATACGCCAGGACAAAGCACGACTTTATGTAGTCATATTTTGGAAACGTTGTTTATGCTTCGCTTCTTTTATTAGCGCTGTTCTGTTAATGAGCAGGGTAATTGCTTACAATGGAAGATGTGGCGAAATTATGTTTGGGTGCCGGGTGGATTAAGTGGGGAGCTGAAGGCTGAGGCGAATGGAGTGCGTGGCCGCTCATATCTTGCGCTGCTGAGCAATGGCTGCTGAAAAACTTCCTCCCGTTAAGACACTCCTCGCATGTTCACACTTGCAATATTCAGCCACTTCATGACTGCTGCACCAAGTGGTTACACACACCGCAGAGCAATCAGGATAGATGGAACCGTCATGTCACCCAAAACACTGTGCCTTGTGGTTCATCTAGAAGATGATTATAAAAGACCTCCAGTTCCAAGAGTGGTCCCCTCTTCCCTGGAAACTCTGAAAATTGTAATCCTGTGAAGGGAATAGGCGTCTCCTAACAATTCTCAGCACTCTTAGCAATCTTCAGTTTCCAGAATTCTTTGTAGAAACTGTTTAAAGTGGTATGATCACATGTATTTGCTAGCCATTGACCTTGACAACTCTTTTTACCGTTGTTGTATTTTGTTTTCATGGCATTTTATGTTTTCTTGAAATGGATGTTTCCTTGTATGCTGCCTTGACATTTTATAGGAGGGGACAGCCTATAAATATTTTTCTAAATAAAGGCTCCAATTTATGGTTGATAAAATAAGAATTAAAGTAATGCTAATATAGGGTATAATTATACTAAAACCTTTTACCCAGTGGGGGGGGCATAGTTTGAACTAAAACCCTCAAGTGTCTCCTATAATAACTGTACAACTACTGTATAGCATATAATGCTGTTCTATACATCACAAATGGATAAATGTCTTGCAAGAGAACATTTCTTGATCAGAGCAAGTTGTTAAACTAGGTAAAAACAATTCTGAAGAATGTTTCCCTTGGAACACCATATAAAAGAAGTTTCAATATACAGTGGTACCTCAGGTTACAGATGCTTCAGGTTACAGACGCTTCAGGTTACAGACTCCGCTAACCCAGAAATAGTACTTCAGGTTAAGAACTTTGCTTCAGGATGAGAACAGAAATTGCGTGGCGGCGGCGCAACAGCAGCGGGAGGCCACATTAGCTAAAGTGGTACCTCAGGTTAAGAACAGTTTCAGGTTAAGAACGGATCTCCAGAACAAATTAAATTCTTAACCTGAGGTACCACTGTATAATAGATTACATTCTCTACCTATTTCTAATTACAGGTGCAAATCTCTTGGGAGACAAGAATCCATATCTACATGGGAAAATGTAGGCATAATTCTTAAAAAGCCCTATGTGGGAGGATAGTAGTCAGTTCTTCTAAATATCTAGATCTTTGATGGTCCTTTTGAGAGAGAAGATGTCAATGGGAAGATTTAGATTCTTGTGGCAACCTTTGTCTTCCAGCTTGCTTTTCATGTATCCTGTCCATTAGTTCTTCTTTATCAAAATGATCCAAAAACGCTTTGCGCAGATTAAACATCTGTGGCAGATTTTGAATAATGTCACTAAGATTCTCCATGTTACTTGTGCAGATCCCACGGTGGTGCAACCTCAGGTTCTGCCGGTACAAGGGGACTTTTGCTGCAATCCTAACTATGCCTACTCAGAAGTCGATTCCACTGAATTCAATGGGACTTACTCCCAGGTAAGTGAAGTTAGGATTCCAGCCTTAGCTGGTATCCTGTGCTCACCCAGCCAATGTAAATTGAAGGTAGGATTACACTATTAATTTGGTCAGTGGCTAGACTTGCTTAATCATTCAAGAGTAGTTTGGTTGACTTCTATATTGTATATCTATTCTATATGTTTTCCTATCTATTCTATGTTTTCCTGAGTTGTTGAGTAAGGTTTTGTTTTGTTTTTGCTATGAGTGATGGCCATTGTTCAAAAGTGGCAGTGGAGCCATACCTGAAACAGTTCCCACTTGAAAGATGGTGCCAATGTTTACTAATTTTCAAATAAATACAAGTACGTTTTTCCTTCCAAAACTCAATCTGGGGGTGGATGAGAGTTTTAAATACATCTGCTTCATTAGAATTTTGTTTACATAATTACCATTCTGCTGCTGGGAAGCAGCTGCTTCTAGCTGCAGGTGCAAAATCCTGGATAACGCTTTCACACCAACGGGTTTTTTAAAATAAAATAAAATGGTGATGCTAACATTAGTAATTTAGGAACTCGGAATTTAATCTTGTGCCCAGGAAAGCAGACATGCTTAGTTCTGCTAAGGCCAATCAGCTGTAGCCCTACTGACCGGGTGCAAAATCACAACCCAACTCTCAAAACCAAATCACTGGATCCTCTTTTTAAAAAGATTTCTGCTCTGATCTATTGTATCTACCTACTTATAAACACCTGTGCCCCTCTTGATGTAGTGGGCTGCATTAGCCTTTCCATCCCTACCTCTTCATACTTTGCATTCGTTTCTATAAACTGGGCTGGCGGTGAATGATTTCATCCAAGCAAGGAGGAGAAAAGGCTGTATGGAAGCCCCTGTAAATGGTGCATCTGAGCTATCTGTGTATTGAGGCAGGTGGAATATGGACCTTCTCAGCTTCGTTTCGGTGTCTAGGGCACTCCTATGCATTGAAAACAGGACTTCTGACTGGACTGCACACACACATACACACACCTTGAAAATCTAATGTCAGATTTGGCCCTGGTCCTAGCTGATCTGGAACATCATTTTATCTGATAAAGATACATTATTGCTTCAGCTCCATATTTATTGGGCCTGGCAACATTATTAGTATCGGGTTTTTGTTAGTTAGGGGAGGCGGGCGGCGCTGTGGGTTAAACCACTGAGCCTAGGACTTGCTGATCAGAAGGTCGGCGGTTCGAATCCCCGCGACGGGGTGAGCTCCCGTTGCTCGGTCCCTGCTCCTGCCAACCTAGCAGTTCAAAAGCACGTCAAAGTGCAAGTAGTTAAATAGGTACCGCTCTAGAGGGAAGGTAAACGGCGTTTTCATGCGCTGCTCTGGTTCGCCAGAAGCGGCTTAGTCATACCGGCCACATGACCCAGAAGCTGTACGCCGGCTCCCTTGGCCAATAAAGCCAGATGAGCGCCGCAACCCCAGAGTCGGCCACGACTGGACCTAATGGTCAGGGGTCCTTTTGCTTTACCTTTTGTTCGTTTAGTTGGTTGGTTTTTTGCAATCACTGTGTGGTGTGGAAAATGGGAAGCTGGAGGACTTAACAGTTCTGTTGACACCACTCCCCGAAGAAAAAGAGAGAGTCAATGGGCGTTTGGATATGCTAATCAATTGTAAGAGAATACTTTTTTTTAAATGCTGCATTGGCTGGTATGGAAGTTAATGGCCAGGAGACAAATCTCTTTAGGTGACATGAAAAATTCCTAAATTATTGAGGAATCAAGCTACCTGTAGTGATCAGAATGCAGAGTTTACTATGAGCTTGTAAACTGAGGGCCAAATTGATGTGAAGTTAATTTGGTCTTTGTATTCAGAGAGCATTATGGTGCTGGAGGAGACTCTTGAGAGTCCCATGGACTGCAAGAAGATCAAACCCATCCATTCTTAAGGAAATCAGCCCTGAGTGCTCACTGGAAGGACAGATCGTGAAGCTGAGGCTCCAATACTTTGGCCACCTCATGAGAAGAGAAGACTCCCTGGAAAAGACCCTGATGTTGGGAAAGATGGAGGGCACAAGGAGAAGGGGATGACAGAGGACTAGGTGGTTGGATAGTGTTCTCGAAGCTACCAGCATGAGTTTGACCAAACTGTGGGAGGCAGTGGAAGACAGGAGTGCCTGGTGTGCTCTGGTCCATGGGGTCACGAAGAGTCGGACATGACTAAACAACTAAACAACAACAACAATTCAGAGAGCATTTTTTTTAAAAAAATGAAAACAGTCATCTCAGTGGGAGGGCTAATAATTATCAAGCAGAAAGATTTTTAACCCGGGGTAGCTAAGCTGTGGTCCAACAATATCTGGAGGACTCTATATCTGAACTCTAACTGATGTAAGCCCCAGGCAGCACGGAATGATGGGATTTGTAGTTCAGCAACATCAAGAGGACCAGAACTTAGCCACCCATAGCTTAGCATTTTTCTCTGCTGCTGCTGTCCTGATGAAAATCTCTCCTCTGAAGCTGCTATTTTCCGTCAGAGGAAATCCTCTATTAGTCCCAATGAGGAATTTCCTCCCAATGCAAACAGCAGCTTTGGATATTTTTGTCGGGACCACAGCAAAGGATGAAAGAGTTAAATTGTCCCTCTCCACCTGCTACAGTTCCAATAATCCCCCCCGCCAAATAACTGATCCTTACAATTTTTTTTTTAAATGTGGTGATAAATGCAAAGGTGAATTTAATATCAATCTAGTTTTGCCCCGACTAAGTATTTGTTATTTTCATTCATCCACACTGTCTCATATCTTGCTTGCTCACTCCACAGTAATTCCCACTGTCTTCAGTCAATCAGAATTTCTTTTCAGTAAGTATGCATGGGATTGCAGCCTAAACAGATTAGATGTAATATTTCCAGGTCTGAATCTGGCCTAATTTACCCTCCTAAACACAGACAAATTCATATCTCACGCTACAGTCTCCCTTGAGTTTAATTTATTCACTGTGGTATATTCTAATTACAGTTCAATCCTTAGAGCAGAAATGTGCCTTTGAGTGCATCAGACATGCATTTTGCAAAGAGTGGAAGGCACTTTCTAATGACCTTCAGAGAAGCTGAGAGTGGTGAACATATATCAAGTAAGGAGCCTTCCTCAAGGGACACGAAAGCCACATTCATTATTTTGTGAGAGAATCTTTGAAGCAATGGAAATGGTGCGATGCATTAGATGTATATTAACTTGTTAATATCAAACACAAAACTGTGTTAATTCAGAAAGAAAATGCATTACAGCGCATATGGTGTGTGGGTGTGTGGGTGTGGGTGTGTGTGGAAACAACCCTGTATCCCCCAAAGTGAAAACACTCAGCTCATCACAAAGCCAGCCGGCTTTGAGAATGCCCGGTGCAGTGTACATAGGACCTTTGCTGTGGATCAAAAGCTCATCCAGAAAACATCACACCACACATGCAGGATTAAGAGAACTGCTCCTGATCTCCTTTGTTAATTATAATGATCACATTTTCAGTGGGATCTAAATCAGGGATAGGGACTCTATGACTCTCCAGGTGTTATTGGACTCCAGATTCCATCAGCTGTAGCCGGTACAACCAGTGATCAGGGGTGATGGGAGATGAAGTCCAACAACATCTAGAGGCCACAGATTCCCCATTCCTTATCTAAATGAATTTAACACAGCACTGTGATAATTACATTACTGCAGTGTGAAATTAGAAGATTGGCAAGGCCAGCCACCATACCCCACAAGAATCTTCCAGCTAGAGATGTATCCATGCTATATCTAAGGATCAGATCAGACACACATACAGGTCATTGACTAATGACTCTCATATCTGAATGGGCCACCACAGATACAACACAGAGAATGCTCTTATCTCCCCAAACACCATGTTTCCCCCCCCCCCCCAATGTTGTTCATTCACAAATTCAGCTGCCAGCCATTGGATTGGAGCAAACTGTGTTCGTTGTTCTTAAGGCCCACTGACCAATGGGAACTCATTGATTTCAAAGGAACTTCAGTTCAGCTAAATTAGTCTGGATTCAGCCCACTAAATGTACAATCATCAAGTTAAAGGTATCGAGTTATATACATGGACATGCTAAGCAGGCCTTAGATAAAGTGATGAATAGTACTTAGATTCACATTGCCAGATTACCTGACAGCCAGACCAGCTTTTCTCATATCTGTTGACTTCCATTGACAAACACTTCCAGGGGCATCCACATGAACATGTTTTAATAAGGCGCTTGCAGCGATTGCCAAAAGCCGTCTGAAACCCCATCTGCATATTGTTATAGCAGTTCCTGCGACAGCTTTCATCCCTAGCACATTTGGGCAATATTTACCTAAGTTTCCCTTTAAAGGGCTATCAGTTGTTGCAAGACCCGATAGCCCATGCAAGCCTGTTGGTTCCAAAGGCATGGAAGCACAGTAGTGATCAAGGATTAAAAATGCTTCTTGTTTGAATCTAATAGCATCAAACTATCTTTGGAACATCCCACTGTTTATAGGGATAGGAGGGGGGGGATCCAGTACTGAACCACCACTCCCTGAGTAACTGCCACTCCAAATACAGTGGTACCTCAGGTTAAGTACTTAATTTGTTCCGGAGGTCTGTTCTTAACCTGAAACTGTTCTTAACCTGAAGCACCACTTTAGCTAATGGGGCCTCCTGATTCTGCTGCACCACCGGAGCACGATTTCTGTTCTCATCCTGAAGCAAAGTTCTTAACCCGAGGTACTATTTCTGGGTTAGCGGAGTCTGTAACCTGAAGTGTATGTAACCTGAAGCGTACCGTATGTAACCTGAGGTACCACTGTACATAATCTTCTTGATATTCCACCCCATTTTGCCAAAGATGTATCAGGAAACTACTAAATCACAATCAAGTGCAGACTTCAGTTGCCCTCTACCTCTTCAAGATTCCCACTCCTCAAAGAGGACATGGACATACAAGGGCTCAGTCATACTTGTTGGTGCCAATAGTCTGCTACCTGGGAGCTGTCCTTGGTACTGCAGCCCATGTCCCAACCTCTGATTCAGATCTAGCTTCCTGAGCATCTCCTGTTGAGAGGACCATCCTTACAATCATAGAATTGTAGAGTTGGAAGGTACCCCGAAGGCCATCTAGTCCAGCCCCCTGCAATGCAGGAATCCTGCTCTGGGTGGACTCAAGTCACCAACTTTCTGGTGAAGAGCCAGACACACTCACCCACTATGCTGCCTGCAGATTGCCTTTTCCCTCCTGCTAACTTGTTGCATGAGGTCAGCCTGACCGTAAACCAGGGTTCTGATCTGTATAGGGCAGGTCCAACTATAAAGGTATAGAAGGAAAGTCCATGCATTTAGCAATCTTCCACGTCCACTTCACTTTATATATACTTCAACATAATTGAGACGGATGCCCATCACTGGCAACAAAAGCTCTCATAGAATTCAGAGCATATGGTTGGAAAGGATAAATTGAAGTGGATCTAATTTCCTTGGAAACCGATGTCAGGTTTTTATTTATTATGCAGACAGTGACATCTGCTGGTAAAAGTTTAGAAATCACTCAGTAATACTTCATTTTCCACCCGTAAAAGAAAATTGCTTTTGTTTTGCCAGCACTGTGAGATTCCATTGAATAATTAACTTACTTTTCACACACCCCCCATGGGAACCATGGCAAACATCACTTCCACCAGAAGAGTCTTGGGGGGGGGGAGTGTGTAAGATATCTAGAAGTGGCACAATGTGTTTTTTTTAAAAAAAAAAAAAGATTAGGCTTGGCTACACAAACTCTATTCTTAAGCAGTATAGAACTGACAGTGAAAAGCCTTGGAGAAAATGCTGTTGGGGAAAAAGATTTTGCTTGTGCTATTTGAACTGGAAGGGAAAGGGAGAACAGAGGCTTGTCTCACACAAATTTACCACCACCATCTTGTTACCCTGTGCTTCTGATCGTGCTGCCTCCTTGTCCACTTGCCTGTCTCTGTCTGAACCAGTGGAGTTACCAGTGGAATCAGTAACTATCCAAGTCCCTCCATCTCCCCTGCACCTTTGCTGGGTTGGCAGTTCCTGAGACCACATAACACCAGTCCTGAAAGACCTGCATTGGCTCCCAGTATGTTTCCAGGCACAATTCATTGTGTTGGTGCTGACCTTTAAAGCCCTAAACATCCTCAGCCCCAGTATACCTGAAGGAGTGTCTCCACCCCCATCGTTCTGCCCAGACATTGAGGTCCAGCTCTGAGGGCCTTCTGACAGTTCCCTCCCTGTGAGAAGTGAGGTTACAGGGAACCAGGCAGAGGGCCTTCTTGGTAGTGGCACCCGCCCTGTGGAAGGCCCTCCCATCAAATGTCAAAGGAAAAAACAACTACAGTGGTACCTCGGGATGCGAAGAGGATCTGTTCCAGAGCCCCGTTCACACCCCGAACGGAACGTAAGATGCAATGCCGCTTCCGCACGTGTGCGTGATGTCATTTTGAGCGTCTGCACATGCGCAAGCGGTGAAACCCAGAAGTAATGCGCTCCATTACTTCCAGGTTGCCACAGAGCGCAACTCGAACATGCTCAACCCGAAACACATTCAACTCGAGGTATGACTGTATCTGACTTTTAGAAGACATCTGAAGGCAGACCTGTTTAGGCAAGCTTTTAATATTTGATGAATTATTGTATTTTAATATTTTGCTGGAAGCTGCCAAGAGTGGCTGGGGAAACCCAGCCAGATGGGCAGGACATAAATAATAAATTTTTATTCGTATTCTTATTCTTATTCTTATTATATTGCTCATCAATCGTCCTGCTCTGATTACTTTTTAAGTCAGGCTCCAGCCACACCTGGTGCTGGTGCTGGTGATGGACAGATTATAGTCAAATTGTGTCCCCCATCCCTCAGCCTTCTAAATGGGAGCAGGGCTAAGGGGTCTGTCACAAGAGGTCAGAGATCCTGCTCTCCTCTGTCATCCTAAGCACTGGCTAGGTTGCACTGCAAGCAAAGGTATTTAACAGAAATAAACCAAGGAAAAGGTTACCCCATTCTCACGGAAGACAACATCTTCACAGGCTTCCTTCTGAGTGAACATGGTTGTGATCAGGGCTGCTCAAAGGTCTAGCCACAAATTCTCCCTGATATAGCTAGAAATAGCCCAAAGCACATAACATAGGAGGAGGATTTGCTTATTCCTATGTTAAAGGGGGGAGCCTCTAGTAAACCATGCAAAGCACATTAACTTGATATCGGACTTGTATTATTTGATGTGGTCTAATTCTGAACCTAACAGGAAAGCTTACTTGCCAGCTGTACTGATTGAACCAATAATATGCTGGCTCACTGGAAACATCACTGAGGTTGAAAATGTCCATTCCTCCAAAGATTTCAAGGCAGTGTATGTGGGAATCCTAGACAGTTACTGATCAGACCCACTGCAATTTAATTCCATGCCTTTAGACCATGCCCTGAGCCATGTTACTTTGGGGGATGAAATATTTGTGCTGGAACATAAGTCTTCCCTTATATATATGTTGGGTGATTTAGGGCCTCCCCAGACATCCTCTTTATCGCACATTCGGGATTTGTGCTCGTGGTGATATTGGGGTAGTCACATTGCTTTATTTCCAATCAGTGCATATCCTGTAACTTCCTGATGAAATACCGTAACTTTTTACACCATGAATGTTCTGGTTAATTTATTGTCCCACCCAGTGTGGCGTAGTGGTTAGGAGCGGTAGACTTGTAATCTGGTGAACTGGGTTTGATTCCCTGCTCCTCCACATACAGCTACTGGGTGACCTTGGGCTATTCACACTTCTCTGAAGTCTCTCAGCCCCACTCACCTCACAGAGTGTTTGTTGTGGGGGAGGAAGGGAAAGGAGAATGTTAGCCGTTTTGAGACTCCTTCGGGTAGTGATAAAGCGGGATATAAAAATCAAAGCTCTTCTTCTCTTCTTGTTTTTAGATAAATAATATTAAATAAATTGGGTCAATTTGCAAAGTTACAAGAAAGGAGATTCCAACTGAACATCAGGAAGAACGTTCTGGCTGAAAGAGCTGTTCTGGAGGTTGTGGACTCTCCTTCCTTGGGTGTTTGAAAGCAGAGGTTGGGTGGCCATATGTCAGGGGTGCTTTAGCTGAGATTCCTGAAAAGCAGGGAGTTGGACTTGATGACCCTTGGGGTCTCTTTCAACTCTATGATTCTCGGATTCTATGAATTTACCGCTTGTGTAAAAAGAGAAGTGGATACTGTAGGTGTTGCAGTGGACTACTTTGTGTTATTTAGTTCAAGAGAATGCAGCAGCGAGGGGAAAATACAGTCGTACCTTGGAAATCGAACGGAATCCGTTCCGGAAGTCCATTTGACTTCCAATATGTTCAAAGACCTAAGCATGGCTTCTGATTGGCTGCAGGAAGCCCCGTTGGACATTTGGCTTCCAAAAATAGTTTGCAAACAGGGACAGTCACTTTGCGACGTTCGGGAGCCAAAACATTTGGGAACTAAGCTGTTTGATTTCCAAGGTACGACTGTACAAGAGAAAAAATGTAATTGACATCTGAAATGTGTGTGAGATTGTTAGTTTATTATAAGAGGAAAACATTACTATAACATTATTATAAGGTATATATATATATATATATATATATATATATATAGTTTTTTGTTAGATGCTCTATAGCCCCCAAGAACAGCAAAAATGTGTTAGCAATGTGGTAGTAGTGAGGAAGTACTACAGAACAAACTGAAGCAGACTAAATCCACCACTGTGGTAAAATTACTTCGTAAGGAACATGTTGCAGAATACACCCACAGTAAAACACCAGTCTGGAGGGGTCTTTGACTGAAACCAAAGCTGACCTAGTTTGTAATCACTAGGAAAAGTGGTTCCGGGTTTAGCTCAAACCCATATGACTTCTGTCCACAACTCATGAAATCTCCACACCAACGATTTTACTGTTTTTTCACCCCTGAATCCTATTCCACCACAGCTTAGCTCCCTCCCTTATTCTTATTTAATCAATACACATAGGATAATGAAGTACAAGATGCCAGCATGGGTGTAATGAAGGCAAATTCCCTTCTTTTTTTTGGTGTATCAATGTATATCAATATTTTAATCCTTATGGTGTAGTTAGTGATCCAAATCAAAGGCTACACGTTTTAGAAGCGTCTGTTTCTTTGGATGAAATGAAAAGTTCCTTTCATGCCCGAGAGAGCAATTACTGCATCATCCACAGAGAAGTGGAGTCCTTAATAATCAGCCGCCATAATGATGATCAAGTAATCTAACTTGTTTCTCTCTTCAGCCAGAGAGGGAGAGGCATTTTTAAAGAAATTGGAATGTGCAGCTGAAGTTATTTCTCTGGCAATAAATCAAGAGAAATGAGGAAATTATCTATAGCATGCCCCGCTTTGTGCGTTATCCATATGATAGGGGCTCCATCATGATAACTGGGTTGTTGGGGTGCAATGATGTCCGGACCACTGGTGTTGGGAATGCCAAGGGTCCTTCTCCTTGAAGGTCCATGAATTGAGATGCCTGTCCACATGAGGAGCTTTGGGAAAACATGGAGAGGATGGGTGGGAGTGGGGGTGTCATATATAATCTGATTGCTCCAGCAGTCTTGAAGAAGGGAAAGGGAGCATGTGCATCCAAGGAGAAGGTGAAAAGGAGATCTGAAGGTCATAGAGAAGAGGCCACTCTGCTCTCCTCCTGAAGCTTCCACTTGTTCAACCATCAGAATGTCCTACAATAAACCAGGCCCCCACCTGACATATAGAAAGATCAAATGAGTCTCTTCTCTCCATCAAAACTTGACTCTGAGCTTAGAACGAATGTTCCCACTTACTGCTATGTGTTTATCAGGAAAGATACACACTGTGATGGCCTGGGATTCAGACTCAGATGCTGAACCTGAGGGATCCCAGCCTGCACAGGATTCCCCGCCTCCAGAACCAGCTGAGTCGAGGCTGGGGCTTGAGCCTGAAGGGTCCTCACCTGTGCTGGATCCTCAGGTGCAGGCACCAGCTGAGTCTGCTCTGGCTCCTGAGGTGATGGAGGACCCATTGCCTGCAGGTGCTCCACTCTCAGCCCTGTCAGGGGAAGGTGAGGTTGCCTCTGGGTCCGGTAACCCTCCAGCCTCTCCTGAGCTGCAGAGGCTCAGGGGCAGAGAGGCAGAGGGAACTAAGTTCCCGCAGGAGGAGTGCTCGCCTCCAGGCCAGGAGAGGTGAGTCACCTGTGGACCGGGGCTGCCCTATGCCTCGGGGCAGATAAAAGCCAGCCAGCCCCAGTCCCAAGTTGCGGGAGCAACATTGTTGGTAGCCAGTTCCTGCCTGAACCCTGTCCTGCCGGAGCTCCTGACCTCACCTGACTCCCTGCCTTGGACCCAGCTTCAGCTTTGATGGACAGCCTCCATACTGCACCCCCGACCTCGGACCTCGCCTCACGGTTAACCCATGGGACCAGCACACACAAGTTATTGGTAGAATTCAATGATAAGTATGTTTCTTATTTTGCTTTCTTTCCTATTTTTCCATCAGCGTTCTACTTTCTATTCTTCTTTTTGCCCGCTTGGCTGCTGAGAGCACTGTTAATGAAAATGTATCTGCTGTGATCATAACAGTGCCTTTTAAGTTGTGGTTTCAAAGTTGCGGTGCGGCTAATGAGCACTCAGGAGGTTGGCTCTTGAGAAGGAAGGAAGCTCTTATTAATTGCATTAGGGCTCAGCTGACACCAAATTTTCACAAAGCTAGAAAGTGGAGCTCCGTCATTTCCAAAGTAACATGGCGTCTTCTTTTTGGTAGGGAGAGTACCTGTCCTATGCTGGTGCACATTAGTCGTACCTACACTGCAATCTTGAATTAGATCAGGGATGGGGAACCTGCAGCCCTCCAGATGTTGTAGGACTACATCTCTCATCATCCCTGACCATTGGCTGCAGCCCAGCAACATCAGAGCACAGATACAAGTTGAATCTTATAGCTGGTGCATGCCCCTTACTCAAAGCAGAGGATAAATAAGGCTTGTTTTCAGGATTTACCAATTCAGCCCCTAATTCCGGAGAGCTGGCTCCAGTTATTTGATACAAAGAAGAAACTCTGCACATGCTCAGATGCTGGCTCAGTTGCATTCCCCCCACCCTTCTCCTTCCAGGGACAAGTCCTTCAACAGGGAAGTTGGGGCTGCGTTTCCTGCCTCTGACTGAAGCT
The DNA here is from genome assembly GCF_964106915.1 of Podarcis gaigeae. Lineage (NCBI taxonomy): Eukaryota > Metazoa > Chordata > Lepidosauria > Squamata > Lacertidae > Podarcis > Podarcis gaigeae. Next base: position 34,255,080 of record NC_139677.1, on the reverse strand, counting down.
CTGCTGCCAGGTAAAGGATTAATTTGAAACACGTGCGTAGGTGGGTATGCAGTAGATATGGCAACAGATTATTTTGTATGCCAAGGTTAGCCAGTGCTTAGGTACTTCACGAGGACAGGGTGGAAGCTGCAAGGTCACATTCCTTTTTCCTTATCTCATTCCTATCCAGACTAAAAAAAACACCTTGCTTCATTCTGGGGTGTGGGCAGGCTATGGGCCTGCCAAGGATGCCCAGCCCAAACATGTACAGGCCAGGCTTCAGCATTGTTCACCTGTCAGAGCCAAAAGTTCAGCCAGCAGAGCACAGAGGCTGCTGATCCTGTCTTTCTCTCTCGCTCTCGCTCTCGCTCTCATGCCTGCTCTCCGTGTGTGTGCATACCCTCCAGCATTTCTCCAATGAAAATAGGGACTATTATTATTATTATTATTATTACTATTACTATTATTTCCTTGCCCATCTGACTAGGTTGCCCCAGCCACTCTGTGCAGCTTCCAACATATATAAACATAATAAAACATTAAACAGAAAAAACCTTCCTATACAGGGCTGCCTTCAGATGTCTTCTAAAGGTCGTACGGTTATTTATCTCCTTGGCTCAGGGGATCCCATAACTCAATACCCTCCAAAATTTCTCTGATGAAAATAGGAGCGTCCTAAGGAAAAGCGGGACATTCTGGGATCAAATCAGAAACCAAGGCGGCTTCTGTAAATCCAGGAAAACAGGGACACTTAGAGGGCCTGGAATTCAGCTGGGGCAGGCACACAAGCAGGTGTGGGGTCAGAAACTGGTATACACACTCAGGGCCCATTGGGTTTGATGTTTGCCTGGGCCACTCCTGCCACCCCTTTGGGATTGCTGATGGCGAAGGTGTTAGCCTTGGCCTTGTACTATATCTGATCAGTGCCATGTTTTATTTCCCAAGATGCTGTGTTTTATACTTCCCTCATGTGGGACCTGAAGTGTCTCACAGAGTAGGGCGGAACTACTCTGCCAGTTTCCCAGCAGCTAGATTGTCACTTACAGGGAGGAAGAGGGGTGAGATGGTGGGAGGTCTGGATGGTGCAAACACATGGGCAGAGCTAATCCTGTTGGTGTGTTTGCACTGTGCCAATCTCCTCTCACCCTTTCCTGGAGACTGCATGTGTTACAAAGTTGTATGATGCCTGGCTCTGTGAAAGCACTTAAGCCAGAACCATAAGCTAGGCAACATGCAGACTACAGGATCCCTTTATTCCTGTGTTGCTTGGGACCTCTCATCCATAAACCATGGCTAAATCTAAGTAGTGATATCCCCCCGCTTCACAGCCAAAGTGCAACTAGAGATCCTGATCTGTAGGAAACATCATTGCCTGCTCTCCTTCATCAAAGCCTAATGTGGCCAAGGATGTAAATGATGTAACCCCCTTTTGTTAAGCACAGGGCATATTCCCAACTGGAAACAATAAGAGTGAAAAACAATTTACAGTTGGCATGTTGCTTCCTGAGCATCCAGAGATTGCTAGGGATGATTGAGCAACCAGCTGCTTTGCAAATGTGCACTGTGCTGTAAATCAGAAATGAAGTGCAAATGCTTTTTGTGTCACAGGTCTGCTGCCTCTTACGCCTTTCGGGTTTTTTTAATATATATTTTTAAATGGCTTTGAACGCGAAAAGCATAATTGGGGCACGGAGCCAAGTTCTTTCCCCACGTTTTTCATTAACTTTTTGGGACTTCCGGAGGCTCACGAAAAGTCATGCTATATTAAACTTGACACTATGTGATCTGTAGTGAGAAAGTGTAGTTGCACAGTAAGAAGCGCCACGTAGCAGTAATTGGATTAACTTGACTATTGTGTTACATTTGTCTGAGGAGGTATAGCCTTAAGACCCTGTGAAATGATTACAATTGCTTGTACAGTTATCGCCACACAGGCTCAATCTTAGACTTAGAGTATTTACTGTAAATGGATTACAGTGGGTGGTTTTGGATGGGCAGGGGAAGCATGAATGACTCATGCTCCCAAATTCCCATCTGCAGCTCAGAGATGTGTGTATCTCACAGATTTGGACAAGAGGTGTAGTAAGAGGAAGCAGGAGTATTTTTGCTCATCATCTCATCTCAAACTGCTCATCATCTCATCTCAAACTACCCAAGGCTGGATTTAGGGGCAGGCGACCCAAGCAACTGCCTGACATACTGGGTTTGGGGGCGCTGGGCTCAGAGGACGCACCTGTCATCGACTATCTACTCTTGCCCAATTGTAAGGAAATTTGCGACATCCATACAGCAGCCATTCAACAAATGGCCTCCACATGAGCAGTTCAGATCCATGGGTGCAATTTGCAGACCCTTCAAGTGTTCCTTTTTTGCAGGGACAGTCCTTAATTTATAGAAGCTGTCCTGGTTTCTGATTTGATCCCAGAATGTCCAGCTTTTCCTTAGGAAGTCCCTGTTTTTAATCAGAGAAATGTAGGATGGTGTGGAGTTATGCAACCCCCTGACCCGAGGAGATAAGTAAGTAAACAGCTTTTAGAAGGCATCTAAAGGCAGCCGTGTACAGGGAAGTTTTAAAATGTTTAATGTTTGATTATGGTTTTATATATGTTGGAAGTTGCACAGAGTGGCTGGGGCAACCTAGTCAGATGGACAGAGTATTATTATATTATTATTATTATTATTATTATTATTATTATTATTATTATTATTTAGGACATCCCTATTTTCATTGGAGAAATGTTGGAGGCATAGTTGTGAACTTTTCCCTTTTCTTGCAAGGAATCCTATCCAGAATAAGGGAATTTCCCTTTAAAAAAGGGCAAAGTTGTCAGCTATGGTTGAAGGGTATGCTTAAAACTACCTGTAGTTTTGCCTTCTCTGACTCCCAGTAGCCCTGGTGGCATAAGAAGCTAGCACCACATCCACATAGCTCCCAGTTTGACCCAGTTGGCACCTGACTGATAGCTATGTGCACACCACACATTTAAAGCGCATTTTCTCCCCAAACAATCCTGGGAACTGTGACTTGTCAAGGGTGCTAGGAATTGTATCTCTGTGAAGCGTAAACTGCATTTCCCAGAATTCTAGTGTGGGTGTGCTTTAAATGTACGGTGTCTCTGCCAGCACAGATCTATAAGATGCCTGCAGCATGATTTCCCTTCACCTCCTACTCTCCTCATCCTTAACCCTGGGGCTAAGATATCATATTTCAGGTGCTGGGTTCAGTCATGCTGTGGTATAAACGTGCCTGGAAAGGATCCAAGTTTCCTCTGCCCTGAGCCTACCTGAGCTGTGTTCCCCCTTCAAATCTAGGAGGGAGTGGTTCAGAGGCAACACTCGCATGAAACAAGCCAAGTCCGATATATTTAGCTCACGACATTAGTGGTCTGTTGAATGCGAGCAGTTTGCTTGTCTTTTGAGCTCAGTGGTGCCTCGTGCCCTTGTGGTGAAAACTAAACCTCTGTTCCCCTTGCCAGTGCTGTTGACAAACTAAAACCTCTTTTCCAAGAAAACGGCTGGAGTGTAGGAGAAAAAATATGAATCGGTCCTGCTTCGCTTTGGTTCAGCGAATGACAAGCAAGGCTCTCTGTACGCTATGTTTGCCAACATCGCATGAGAAAGGAAGGACTGTGGAGGTGGGGCAGAAAAGGGAAAGGGCTCCGAGTAAACAGCTTGACAGATGGCGTTATCAAGGCCCTGCTTTCAGTCTATGCACGTCTACTTAGAAGTCAGCCTAATTCATTTCAGTGAGGCCTACTCCCAGGTAACTGCACATAGGCTTGCAGCCTGAAACCATGCCAACAAATGAGGCTTAAATCTGCCCTTGTGTTTCTTTTGCTCTGCTTATTGCGAACATCTAAACCCAAGGTCAACACAAAGGAGATGAACTTGCAATGCAGGTGATGTGCGCTTTATATCTGCGTATCTCCAGGTGATTTGTGCAAGAGCTGCTTTGAGCATCGTGTGGAAATACCCCTCTTTTGGGAATACGTGATCAGCACATTGAAGTATCTGTTACAGTGGAACCTCGGGTTACAGACACTTCAGGTTACAGACGCTTCAGGTTACAGATTCCACTAACCCAGAAATAGTACCTCAGGTTAAGAACTTTGCTTCAGGATGAGAACAGAACAGGCTGCATTGGGAGGCCCCATTAGCTAACGTGGTACCTCAGGTTAAGAACAGTTTTAGGTTAAGAACGGACCTCCAGAACGAATTAAGTTCTTAACCCGAGGTACCACTGTACTGAAGGATCTCCTCAGCGTGAAGGTGGGGAACTAAATGTGTGAGTGGCCTACTGAAGAATAAAAGGGCTCTGTGAAACTAACCTGTGGAGAAAAAAACATTCTCCCTGTATGCCCTGTGAGTCAACACTGGCATGAAGAATAGAACCGAAAAGGCTTATATTTAAGGCACCTCACTGGAGACCCTCCAAATGTCCCTCTTTTCCAGGGACGTCTCTCATTTAGAGAAGCCATTCCAGCTTCTGGTCTGATCCCGGAATATCACAATTTTCCTTGAAGGTGAAGGTAAAGGGACCCCTGACCATTAGGTCCAGTCGTGACCAACTCTGGGGTTGCGGCGCTCATCTCGCTTTATTGGTCAAGGGAGCCCGCGTACAGCTTCTGGGTCATGTGGCCAGCATGACTAAGCCGCTTCTGGCAAACCAGAGCAGCGCACGGAAACACCGTTTACCTTCCCGCCAGAGTGGTACCTATTTATCTACTTGCACTTATCTGACCCCAAGCTGTCGGAAGGCAATCCTGTATGTGTGGGGTATAAATAGTAAAATTATCATTATGGAATGGGATATCCCTATTTTCATCGGAGAAATGTTGGCGGGCATGTCATTGGCTGGAGCCAGATCCTGATCTAAGTCAAGTCCGAGCCTAGCCTAATCGGCTGAATACTCTGTACTTCGCAGCACAGTAGTTTCTGAGTAACCTGACCTGCCACTTGTGCTCACAGGGAGGAACATGCACATAATCAGCATAATTGCATTGTTCACGGTTGAACTGCAGACAACTTGTTTACAAGGCATTGGAATTGACATTCCCGCCTGCCAATGTACTTGGCACTCTTCCATACCTGCACTACACCCGCCCGACCACCCAGAAATCCCAGTTGACCCAGTTGACCTGTGCAAGCCACGTACGGTACGTGCTATGAAGCTTCAGCCATCCGTCTAGGAAGCACTTTGTGAGCACTGAGAGCAATGAATTAACTCGACCTAGCAGCTTACAGTGCGAAACCGAGGTCTCGGAGACCAGCCCTTACCCAAATCAGGTGCTCAGCTCTAAGTGAGAATTTGCCTGAACAAATGTGTGTCCTCTACCATGGAAGTCTCTGCATTCGTCTCCTGCCAAGAGTTTGTTTTCTTTCCTTATGTACGATGCCTCTCGCTGGGCTGTGCAAGGGCAGATCAGCATGGCCAGGTTTATAGGCTGGAATTGCTTTTAGTATGAAATTATGTTCCCCTGTTAAACTAATAAAGTGCAATGTTTGAGAGGCCCCGCTTCACAACAAAGAGCCAGATTGAAAACAGCTGGGGAGTTCAAGCTGGAGTTCACAAACTTTACAAACCAATTTCCCTTGGAGATTTTTAAGGCTCAAGGCAGCTATTGCATTCCAATGAGCTTCAGTCATTCCTAGCTGCCTGGAAAACAGGTACAAGAGCTGAAGTGGACTCAAACCTGAAACCCTACACAAATCCCGAGTGGAGTCCCTAAGGTGGTTGGATGGTATCTTGTATGCCCCCTTCCAGCAACTCCTGCAGCCAAGCTGGTGCCAAATGTATTCCTTTGGACCACATCAGAAAGGCCAAGATGGGGGTCCTGTCATCTGGGTAGCCCAGGACCTCCATACACTCTGCCCAGGCTTGCACCCCGGAAAGCTCTGCAAATGCTGCAAACATGCACAGAAAGTGCCAACAGAGAGTTTCAAAACTGTCAGGTTAAACCAAAGACCTCACATTGCCCTCTCAGTTATGTTCCATAACAAATATAAAGCATGACACCAAAAGTAGGAAGCTCTTGATTTTATCTGCTCCTATAAACGACTCCCTTAGAGATCTTAAGCCTTTTAAACAGTTCTGTTTTGATTGCTATATCGCTCTGACAAGGACATGGCTGGGCTTGTTCAACAGAGCCCACTAACCTACCCAAAATAACAACACACCGACATGTATGATTACAGGAAAGGAACACGCACGAGTCATGTTAGTGAAATTATCGTTAATGGCTACTGCTGAGGGCACTTTTCATGTGCATCTCTTTATCCTATTGCCATAGCCACCGTCCAAATAAGTCACCAGAATGATGGGTGCCCATTTCACAGATGAAAAACTGGTGGTGCTCAGAGCTCCTCCTTCTTAAAAAAAAAGCCCATGCAAAACTTTTACATGCATTGCAGAACAAATAAAACACAGGTGAAAAAAGCAGCCAACCCCATCAACCAAACAACCCTCCCCCCCAAAAGTCCTCACTTTAACAATAATAATTTTTAAATGGTAGAGGCAGGGAGTCAAGGCTGGTGCACAGGTGGTGTCTGAGGGTACTGCTCACATTGGGGAGCATAGACCTAGGGCTGGGAGGGTATCAGACTAGGGTGGTGGAGTGAGCTAAGTGTAGAGATGCTTCAGTATTTGGGGGAGGGGAGAGGGGTGGAGGTGGGAATGAGTTATACTTTTCCTTCTTTATGCCCTGTCTTGGGGAGGTGGGTTCTTGGTGTCAGTGCAAACCCAAAAAGGAGTTCTTGTTGCCCTTGGCAATGCTTTATGGAGCAGGGTCCACAGGAAAGTACAAGAGATGGCCACCCGAAGCCATTCTGAGTTACATTCTGTTCAAATGATATCTGAAAGTGTTGTACGGATGTCGCATCAGTAAATGTCTGCATCATCTCCTGTCACTCTCACTAGCATTTGTCAGCTCCATTCACCCAACACCCGCCACAAACCCCAGCTGGGTTCAACGCCTGGCATTCAAATTGGTGCCTGAAGATTTGGGCAACCCTCTGGAGCAGAGTGGCAGGGTGGGAGCTGCAGGACGAGTGATGAGCTGCCAAAGATGATCACTTTCCATCAGCAAAGTGACACCAATTGGATGCAATCTGTTGCACAAAAGTTACTAGGCAGGGGGAACTGTCCTGTCAAAGCACACCCAGCAATCCCATTCAATGGTTTGTGTGAACCACTGGACAGCACCATATTTTTGCATTTTGATACATTTTTTTAGGAATGCAAAGTTGCAACTTATTGATACTATTAAATGCTATTTATTTATTTTTACTGTTGTTTATTGTTTATTTGTTGAATACCCCACCTTTTCAAGGAAGCCCGGGGGACGAACGGATCCACAATTTAAAAACATAACAGAAACATCTAAAACAGTTAAAACATTCCAAGAGCAATTAGTTTAAAATATCTAAAAGCAGTTATAGCAGGCATCCCCAACTTTCAGCCCTACAGATGTTTTGGACTACAATTCCCATCATTCCTGACCTGTTAGCTAGGGATCATGGGAGTTGTAGGCGAAGACATCTGGAGGGCCGCAGGTTGGGGATGCCTGAGTTATAGTTTTAAAAACATTCTTCCATCCAGTGATCTTGCAACTGCCAGGAACTGTGTTATTCAGCCACCAAATGCCCGGATAAATAAGGTTTTCAAATTCCCTCTGAAAGTGAATAATGGCAGAGACAGGGGTGTACCTCACTAGGGAGGACCTTCCACAACCAGGGAACCACCACTGAAAAAGCCCTGTCACAGATCAATGCCAATGGGGCAGCCCATAAATGACTGTTTTCTCTAAGCCGTTTCTCTAAAGCTGATTCAAGAGGCAACAGAAAGTGAGTAGAGGATGGAACACACAGAGATAACACAACCTTTGACAGCCATCCTTTTGAGAAATAGTGTGAATGAATTGATTTTTTAAATTTATGTCCTCCTTATCCTCAGCAAGAAGCTCAATCACTGCACTACCTTCTCTCTTAAATACAATTGCAGAATCTTTTGTATACAATGAGGTTATTTCCTGAACGTTTCTTTGCTGACATCAATTTTTACAATTCAGAAAAAGTATATCATTAACAAATACTTTTTAAAAAAATGTTACCTTAAGAAGTACCGTATTTTTTGCTCTATAAGACTCACTTTTTCCCTCCTAAAAAGTAAGGGGAAATGTGTGTGCGTCTTATGGAGTGAATGCAGGCTGCGCAGCTACCCCAGAAGCCAGAACAGCAAGAGGGATTGCTGTTTTCACTGCGCAGCGATCCCTCTTGCTGTTCTAGCTTCTGAGATTCAGAATGTTTTTTTTCTTGTTTTCCTCCTCCAAAAACTAGGTGCGTCTTGTGGTCTGGTGCGTCTTATAGAGTGAAAAATACGGTATATTTCTGGGTTATAACCTTTTCATCACAGCTGTAACTTATACGGATTTGTACATAAAAAGGCACCTTGTCCTTTTGCTAAAAAGAAAGGAAGCTTTAAGATCAGAATCATTTGCTAAACCCTTGCTGACTCCCTTTGCAGAAACAATGTCAGCGCAACCTTTCTGAGTTACGGTATAATATAATCCCAGTGGCACAGCTTCACTTTTACCCTGACTCATATTATTGCAAGCTCAGCGATTCTGTCTATAATTGCAAGGCTCTCAGGCAACTGTGCAACTGTTCACTGAGCAAAAAAAAACTGACCTGGGGCCACAATTTGCATCGTTGCCATGTTTATTCTCTTAACCACATCCAAAACGGCTTTCATGAGGTCAGCTGTATCATTCAAGGCCAGCCTGCGGCCACTATTATAAAGGCAGCAGATGCACAGCAGTGAGACGGAATTTTCACCTGCATTTGGCACCAGCTGGAATCTTGTTGACAAACTACGTTTGGTAGAAGACTCCAATCTCTCCTGATTCCCAAACATCTAAAAAGCAACAGAAAGATGGTGTGATTTGTAGAGGAGTGGTAGGTGGGGAAGGAGTATTTATAACACTTCTCCCACTCTGTGGGCCCCACCAGATTCATGGGTTGTTGTTGTTGTTGTTTTCTGTATGGGTATTCTGCAGCATGCCACTGATGCAATAATAGTGTATTAGTGGTGAATTCATATTGCACACAAAAGGGACACGGGTGGCACTGTGGGTTAAACCACAGAGCCTAGGACTTGCTGATCAGAAGGTCGGCAGTTTGAATCCCCGCGACGGGGTGAGCTCCCGTTGCTCGCTCCCGGTTCCTGCCAACCTAGCAGTTTGAAAGCACGTCAAAGTGCAAGTAGATAAAACCGGCGGGAAGGTAAACGGCGTTTCTGTGCGCTGCTCTGGTTCGCCAGAAGCAGCTTAGTCATGCTGGCCACATGACCCGGAAGCTGTACGCCGGCTCCCTTGGCCGATAAAGCGAGATAAGCACCGCAACCCCAGAGTTGGCCATGACTGGACCTAATGGTCAGGGGTCCCTTTACCTTTACATATTGCACACAGCAGTCTGCTTTATTTGCTGTTCTGCGATGCTTCCCCAATATTATTGACTTATTAATATGCATCTGGAGGGACAATCTTATACTACAGTGCAATGAAAAACTGGGAAATAGTAAACTGGAAGGTTTATGGTACAAGAAGGATTTCAGCAGGAGTTATGCAGAATGCACTGATTGGAAATGCAGCAGTGTGTCTGCCCCAAAACTTTTGCAGTTGCCAACAGTATTAAGAGCATAGAAGCACCCTGATATTGTTCTCATCCTTTTGTGCTGCATTCCTAGGCACAGCCTGGAAAGCCTTGGGTGAGAGTTGTCTGCTTGGAGCAGGGTTGCAACCCAGCTGAAATTTAGCTCCTGCTTGACAGATGGTGATGAAGAGCTGGGGACAGTGCATTACAAAGAATTACTGGAGGAGAAAATTACTTCCAGTTCAAGAAGATTGGTCTAATAGCCAGTTTGTTTCTAAAGATATAATTATAATAGTGGGAGCTTTCTGAGTGAGTGGTTACCAAGGCACTAACCAACAGAAAAAGTGGTTGTATCCAGGAAACAGCACTGGCTGGCGAAGAATCACCCAGATAACTGTTAAGTTTTCCTCTGGAAATGCTTGTTTAATCTATAAGGGCATTTCCAGACTGTTTCTATTTTGGAGTGGGATTCAGACACATGTTGGCAAATTCAGGTTGCACAGTTAAAGATGATTTTGAGGAACGGACCACCCACCAACAGAGGAAGGAATCCTGGAACGTTATTCTAACTGAGTCGGCATAACAAAGGAATGTTCTCCACCTGTGTGAGAATCTAGGGAAGGGGAATGTTGGGAAAAGAACCCCTGAAGTTTCATTTTCAACTTTCTGCATAGGATTCGATTGTGTGGTGGTACAAAGGCAGCGGTTTCTGCTGAACGCTGCATTTCTCAGGATTAATTTGTGAAGGGCTGCATGCCAGTGGTGCATGGGGACAGAGTCGATGATGGGGCAGAGCCAGAGACGGAAATGTTCTACATGAGATGAGATGAAAGAATGGGGCAACTTCAGAAGACACTAGGACCAACCTTAAATGAGGCCCCCATGTAGCACATTGTCTACCTCTACTCGAAGCAGTGTCGGATTTATGTATAGGCTAAATAGGCTGAAGCCTAGGGCCTCTAAATCTAGGGGACCTCGCCAGCCTGCCCACTCCCCAGCAGGCAGTCTCCCCTCTCCCAAAATTGCAAACCCAAGACTTCATGCAAGGGCAGGGCAACTCAGGCCCAGCAACTATGAGGCTCAATCAATTTTGTCACCTCTCCCCCCAAACCCTGAGAAAATGAGCCCAACCACCTTTTATTCACAGTCACATAAGCACTACACTACAGCATGGCCTGTACATTCAACCACTGAAATATACACCCAATATGTAGCAAAGGAGATTTATGTTACTGCTTTATGAATGAACAATGTGTTTTATGAATGTACTCTGTATTTTGTGAATTACCTAAGAGCTACCAATAGGGAGCTCTAGAATCTGACAGCTAACCAATTGGGTACTACCAAACAGCAACCACTACTGCTGAAAGCAAGTAACCAGCATGGAATGCTTCAGCTCAGCCTTTGCACTGTTGACTGAACACCCCCTGCTGTGCAGATAATGGAGAAAGCTCGTAAATTGTATCCCTTCTGGCATCCTGGCCAACTCTATTACACTAGTGTAAACCCTGGTGCACTAGAAGCCCAGAATAGCAGCAAATAAAATCCGCTCATATGTCAGCGACTGATAAGACTTGTCAACCAGTTCTTCCAAAGTCTTCCTAAATTATAAAGCTCCAAAATACAGGCCAAAAGAGAGCAGGTCTGGGAAAAGTGATGCATACAATGGGCACCACCAGTGAAAAGGCCCTGCTCCATGTAGCTCCTGCCCTGTCATTAGATAGGGTGCCCACTTGCCGTCCTTCTTGACCTGGAATGCTCTCTATTGGAGTCTCCAGATCCAGTACAAAGACCATAAGAAGGGAGAGCAGGGACACTGACATTTCCAACAGCTGTTAATCAAGCAAGCAAGCACACAGGTCACCTTTGTCACAGTCCTGGCCAGGCCTGCATCCAGTCTTGTTTTTGTACAATCTTGTTTGTCCTCAGTAACCAAAATTATATTATCAATATATACAAGCAGAAAAGTTGTTTTCCTTCATTTGCAAGGAATTGTACAAAACAAAGTGGCACTAATAAAGAAAGGTTCCAGGGTGGTAACAGAATGCAAACTAAAAATGCTTTTGCAGATCATCAAAACTATCCAGCAATATCAAGTTATAGGAAAACTGGTGCTATTAACGGTAATCCTTCTAGTTAGTTAATAGCAAGTGTGTTGCAGGTAGAAATACTGTTTGTAATGAAGTGAGAGCAGTAGTTTACTTGCTCAAATTAATAAATAAGAAAGTTTTGAGAATTTAAATTCTAGATTAAAATTGATTACAATTGAGAAGGGGATTGTAACAAAAAACACTGGGGCCTAATTTGAATGGTAGAGTGCCTGGTATCTGGTGGGCAACTTCATCCTTTATTTCCACACTGTGGCTGCAGAGTAAGCATTCGTCAGGAGAGCTATGAGATTCAGGTGAGGGTCAGATGCCTTGTCAATCCCAGCAGAAGACCCGGCCTGCCCAGGTTTACAAAGTTCAAAGTTATTGCCAAAAAAAAAAAATCACTGTTAATTTTATGCATTTTTTAAAAATCACCAAGGTATTTAACAATAATATATTATGTCTTTTAGAGGAAAAACTGAATTTCAGAATTTCAAATACCCATCATCATCCTTGGTTCCACTCAATTTTGTTTATAACACTCTTCCATTTTCTTCTAGTTTGAGGGTGGGGGTGGGGAGGGGTCTCACAAGTGGAGTAGCCTAGGGCCTCTCTTCATCTAAATCCAGCCCTGACTCTAAGGGGGTGGTCCCTCTGCAACTGAAAGGGTTGTATAGCTCCCAAGCCATAATTGCTGTCCCCAGTCACAAAAGAACACCTATTGCTTTAGAATCCCTTCAGCTTACATTTGGGGCAATATTGTCACCAGCACTACAGGTAATGTTAGGGACATCAGTGGGGCTGTGGCGTAAACCACTGAGCCTCTTGGGCTTGCCAATCGGAAGGTCAGCAGTTCAAAACCACTTGATGGTGGTGAGCTCCTATTGTTCTGTCCCAGCTCCTGCCAACCTAGCAGTTTGAAAGCATGCCAGTGCTTGTAAATAAATAGGTACCACTACGGCAGGAAGGTAAACGGCTTTTCCATGCGCTCTGGCTTCCATCATAGTGTCCTGTTGCTTCAGAAGCAGTTAAGTCATGCTGGCCACATGACCCAGAAATCTGTCTGTGGACAAACACCAGCTCCCTTGGCCTGAAAGCGAGATGAGTGCCACAACCCCATCGTCGCCTTTGACTGGACTTAACCGTCCAGGGGTCCTTTACCTTTTTTAACTTAGATAACTTTTAAATGACTATTCCTGTTAAATACAGCAGGAACAACTCACAACCAGCTAATACAAATGCCATCCTGGAGTTCCCTTTCTCCATTTAACGGCTTCAATAAATAACAGCTCTCTGAATGCCTTGTAAAGTTTAGGTACTGCAAGTCATCCACCAGGTCATATGAGGACACAAGCCTATGGATTTTCCTCTGGCTTGTTTTCAAAGGTGACCTTACACAGGCCATTCCTTTCACTATACATTCTTGCTGGCACTAAAACCCATATTTAACCTGACAGAATGTGACAAGATGATGATTGCCAACTAACCCACAGCTGCAATTCTACCCACATCTACTTGGGAGGAAGACCTGTGGAGCTCCATGGGATATGCTTCTAAGTAACCATAGTTAGGACAGAACTGTTAGCAAGAGATAAACTACAAGCTCAGTAGTAAGTAAACTTGGGGGATAAAAATGATTGCTTAAATATCAACATCGGTCTATCTTTCTCCATTTATACTTTTAACATGCATAATATTATTATTAGCATTCAAACCATAATAATAAGATTCTCCTAGCCACCATCCAGGATGCGGGTGGCGCTGTGGTGTTAAATACCATCTGTAAAACATCTTTATTAAATTTTCCCTTATCGCTTCACAAGCCGTAAATTTCCCACTCTCTTTCCACAATTTTCCCCATGTTGATAATTCGATAGTTTTACCTATATCAGTGCTGCGGTCCAACATTACTTGAATCCGTATCAGTCTGGCTTCAGGATTCTGGCTTCATGGAAACTGCCTTGGTCACCCCCATTGATGACATTCACTGGGAGAGACACTAGGGGAAGTGTGACACCGCTGCTTCTCCTTGATCTCTCAGTGGCTTTTGATATTGTTGACCATGGTATCCTTCAGGAGCATCTCAAGGAGATAGGCGTCGGAAGAACTGTGCTTCAGTGATTCCTCTCCTGCCTCCAGGGCCATTTCCAGAAAGCAGCCATGGGAGTTATCCTGTGGAGTCTATCAACAAGTGGAGGGCACTACATTCGCTATCCTTGATGTATAGACATTTACATGTGCCTTAGGAAGAGGGGTCTACCCATGTCAATTAGTTATTTAAAAAAGAAGAGAAAAGGTCACTCAGAGGTAGCATTTTCAATTATTTAATGCTGGTAGCAGGCAAGAAGCAGTAGCAGCGCCACAGCAGGTGGCGCTGTGGGTTAAACCACAGAGCCTAGGGCTTGTGGATCAGATGATCAGCAGTTCGAGTCCCCGCAACGGGGTGAGCTCCCATTGCTCGGTCCCTGCTCCTGCCCACCTAGCAGTTCGAAAGCATGTCAAAGTGCAAGTAGATAAATAGGTACTGCTCCGGCAGGAAGGTAAACGGCATTTCTGGGCGCTGCTCTGGTTCGCCAGAAGCGGCTTAGTCATGCTGGTCACATGACCCGGAAGCTGTACGCCGGCTCCCTCGGCCAATAAAGCGAGATGAGCGCCGCAACCCCAGAGTCGGCCACAACTGGACCTAATGGTCAGGGGTCCCTTTACCTTTACCTTTAGCCACCATCTACTGTGTGTCAGGAACCTGCCCACGTTCTGTGATAAGTTTTATATATAAGCTAAGGTTTCCAGAAAGCCCCTTGCTAAGCTCCCCTCTGCATGCATCTCAGGGTGACACCATATGAAAAGCCTTACATAATGTCTTCCTTAGAAATACTGTATTTCCTTCTTTCTGCAAAAGTCCTGTAACTTCCAGGTGTGCTGTCCTCCTCTGCCACAATAATCTATATGATGCCAATTTCAAACTATGATGCAGTGCTCCACCAAAGCTTGAAACAGCATGAGCCACTTAATTTCATCCAGGAATAAATGGGTAAGAGATATCGCTATATTAAGTGTTGGTCAGAACCCAAAACGTGTTGAATGAAAGTCCACATTCATGTGTCAAGTTAGTCATCTGAGGTAAATGTTGTGAATGGCCAAAAGGTAAAGCTGCCCTGAGCAGTGTTGACACAGCTAGAAACTCAGATATACAAGCTAGACAATAAATGGCTCCTTGAACCAGGATTACTGTGGCAAAAATTGAATGCCTAGTTGCATTTGGGGGCCACATGGCTTGAAAATTGTATTTTTCATTACAGCTTTTCAGTTCATGAAATTCGTTCTGATTGTGCAGAAAAAATATAATGGATAGAGCTCTATAGGTTGTATTGCTAGTGTGTGAAAACAGTCAAGATCCAAGGATCCCTAGGCATGCACATCTAGATGGTGGAGACATCAGGCGCCATCTTAGTGCCCGTGCATCTTCACTTCATCACAAGCCAGGTGCAGGAGGCTGGCCCATAGGGCAAATGGGGCACTATGCCATCAGCCTTAGCCCTGCCCTAGCTCAGCCTTTCGTTGACAGCATTGGGTCTCCCTGCCTTGGAATCTACCAGCCCCCAAGAGCACCAGGCACCACTGGGACACAAGGACCTCAAACATAAATGTCAGCATTCACTGACCTGCATGTCTAAAACTTGGGAAGGAGAGTGATAGATTAATATATGCACACTTCTTGGAGATTATCTTATTGCATTCTGCATGTTGTGCATTAACATATACACACTTCTAGGATATTATCTTATTGCATTCTGCATGTTGTTTTGAGCCGCTTTGAGCATGGCTGCACCATGAGGAGAGGGAGTACAAATAACGGTGGTCACACTCTTGTGTGAATGTCAACATTTCTGAACGGCCCGGGTGATTTCATTGATCCGGGGAATTCCATTTCTTCCCCTCGCTGGCTCCCCACTGCCAGACCCCTCACCCAACCTCGCCTGCCTCCGCCCCGCGGCACGGAGCTGCTCTGCCGCTCAAAAGCAGACGAGAGACCTGAGCGTGGCAAGGACAAGGCCACGCGGTGGCGAAGCCGATGCCTCTCGTGACATGGCTGCTGGCGGGGAAGGCCCCTCCCCTCCCCTGCCTCCCTCTTTCTATGATCCGGGGTCCTTGCAGAGCGGCCGATCACGCAAAAGAAACAGAGACATAGAGAGACAGAGCGCCTTAGCAGCGCTGCCCCGCGCACGGTGCATGCTGGGCCATCCCTCCCTCCCCGCCAGTCCTCCGAAGCTGCGCCGCGCTTGACACCCGTGCCTCTGGTCTTTTCTTTCCCCCGCTTCTTCTTTCCCCACTCCTCCTCCCTGCCCCCGCCCGGCCGCGCTCTCTCTCTCTCTCTCTCTCTCTCTCTCTCTCTCTCTCTCGTAATTCCCTCCCTCCCAACATGGTGGTGCTGGGCTCCGGGTGACCCCGAGCGGGGGGAGAGGGCGGAGGCGCAGCGCGGAGGCCCCTGCTCAGCCATCGCCGACCATCTCGACAGCCGCGCGTACGCCTAGAGCGCCTAGGCGGCCTTCCCCTTTTCCCACTCAGCTCTCAGGCAGGCCTAGCCGGGCCGGGCCGGGCCTAGCGCCTTCCCCTTCCTTCACAGCCCTCAGCGGCGGCGGCGGCGGCTGCTACCACCACCACCCTGCGCGCTCCGGCACAGCGGCCTAGGCCAGAAGGCGACGCGGAAGAGGAGGGGCGGCGTCTCGCTGTCAGGGGGCAGCCCGTCCTGCTTGCAAGCGGCGCCTGCTGGGCCCAAGGCGGGAAGCGGCAGCGCCAGGTGAGTATCGGGGGGGAGGAAGGGCGGCCTCTCCCCGCCCTGGGCACTTGGTTCCCCTTCGCAGCCCCCCGGGTGGGGGGGGGGGTCGTGGGATTGAGAAGGCCGCCCCTTCCCTTCCCCGGCCGCACTTTTCGCCCTTGTGCGGGGAAGCGAGGGAGGAGAGGCGGGCGGGGAAGCGCCGTTCACAGCTTCTCCAAGGGCTGGTTCTCTCTGTTTTTATTTTTTGCCCAGGTGTGTTTTTTCTGCAATAGTGTGAGGGGAGGCAGCGGGGCTTTTTTTGGGGGGGGAGCGCTAAAGTACCGGGTGCTCCGTGTCTGCAGCACCTGGGCGCGCGTATCGGGAGCCGGGCCTGGCTGCGCATCGTAAGTGCTGCCGCCGCCGCTCGCCCGCCCCAGACAAAACACGCTTATCAAGGCCTTAAGACGGGAAAGTTGCCTCCTCGAGTGGGGCCAAAGGTCTGATAAGCCCGCCGCCTTGTTCCCCCAGCAGTGGACTCTGCTATTATTTTATATTACATACATATATTAATATATGATATTATATAGATGGGGTGTGTATTATTCCGTTGCTGCTGCTGGCCTGATCTAACCTGCTTTTTCCTTTGTTCATCCTCCTGCGAGCAGGCTTCCGTCAAACGTTTGCATGCAACATTTGTCCCTAAGAGTTAGGAGCGGGACTCCCGGTCCACGTGGGTAGCATGGCTCTTCTGGTTGTGTGTAGTTGCCATCGAACTGAATTATGTGGCGGCTGTTGTGTAGCTTGACGGTTTCTGAGTAGAATTAGAAATCAGAAATTTGCACACTTTCCCCACAAGGTTTTGTTTCATTTTTTAAATTGGGTGACTAGAAGCCACATTTCCGTCCCTTAGTTTAATCGGATAATTGTTGCTGTCTGTTTCGCCTCTTTGTCACTACTTACTGTCCTAGGCTTGATGCAGGTGCCTAAACTGAAATTGTAACTGTTCCTCATGTAAACAAATACTCCATAACAAATGTTTACATTTAAAGTTGCATTGGATGCAGATTTGGGCTTCTGCAGTGGCAGTTCTGTTACTTCTGAAAATTTCCCAGCTAGAAAGCAGGACCTTAGCTCAGGTAACCTCTATGCAAGGCAGTATATATGGTCAGTAAAGGGACTTATTTTCCGTGTTCTGTAAAAATGATTATCAGAAGTAAGAGGATGACTGACTTTTAAAATACATCTCTTCTAAACATGTGGAAAATTTGAACACAATTTTAGAGCATGTTCAAGCATCGCAAAATCAACCTCAGGTTAACTCCAGCGCCACTTTGCTGCTGTGTGCTAGATGAGTGGCTGGGAACCTCCAGTCCATGGATCTGTTAGACCCACTGAGCCTCATAATGCTGGCCCACCAGGCTATTTTTGGTGATCCACATCCACATTTCCCATGTCTGACTTATAGATTCTTTCTTTGCAGTTCTTGCCACAGCTACTTCTTTCTTTGCAGCTGCAGCTTGAATTCAGTCTGATGCAGGAAGAATTGGGAGCACAAGAGTGTGCACCATTTTGTCCTTTGCTGCTGTGGATTGAAGGTACAATCACCTGACACCATATGACAGCTGACTGACAGGTGGGCAGTCCCGCCCACTTGTCAAAGTGGTTCATGAAGGGCTGGATATGTATACATCCAGCTGTCTGATCCAGTTGCATGCCACTGTGCTAGTTTTTTAAAGTCCAAATGCACTTAGTAAAACTCTACAAGTTAGGTTGAGGAACAAGTCTGACAGGGAAATAAACCCATACTAGATATTTATTTGACTGAAGGGAGTAGAAAAAGTACACCAAGCTGGTGCTAATGATGTATGTAAGATATTGTAGTTAACTTAAAGCTAAAGAAATTTTCTGCTCACAGTTTTTATACCATGAATGTGTCACAGGTGTGGATTTTAGTGGCAGTGTTTGCTGAATCTGATGACTGCAACCCCTAGACATAGTCCATGGTTTTTGATTAAGGGACGGAAATTCTTACAGCCAGATCTATGCCACTTCTTTTCCTTCAGCTGTTTCGGTGTAGGCACGCCAATCTCAACTATTGAGATATTATTGGGAGGTTGAGGGTGACGAATGTGCACTCTTTCTTGAATAGCTCTGGGAGGGAACGTGTGGCTTGCATCCGTCCCTAGTACAGTCATACCTCAGGTTACAAACGGCTCAGGTTGCGTTTTTTTGGGTTACAGACCCACCGAAACCTGGAAGTACCAGAACAGGTTACTTCCGGGTTTTGGTGTTTGTGCATGTGCAGAAGCGCTAAATCGTGCTTTGCGCACACACAGAAGCACCAAATCGCAACCCACGCATGCGCAGACGCACTGCTGCGGGTTGCGAACGTGCATCCCGCACGGATCACGTTTGCAACCTGAGCGTCCACTGTATCCACTAAGGATAGAATCTCCACTACCATTATTGGATGTTGTAATTTAGCGTGGATGACCCCTCCATTGTAGCAAAAAGGATTAACTGTATGATCAGGAGGGAGTTAAAAATAAGCCTGGTCCTTAGTCCATTTGGTGACCAGTTTTCATCTTGTATGTATTGCCCTGATTCTGGCAGACTTCAAAATAGTAATGCCCAAGTAGGACCTTAAAGTAGAGAACACTTGCTAAAGTGAGAGCAGTTTTCTCCAGCAAAGGAGATATGTGTTCATAAGTTGATGCAAGTACTTGTTGAAAGTATAAAATGCATGGGATATGTATTCTGATTCAGGGGTCGCTACTACATGCGACACAAGCAACTAGAGCTGGATTGGGGATATAATATTATCTTCACAATTCAAAATATTTAGGCAATATATATTATATTTGTGGGCGTTATTCTAAGCACAGCAACTATAAAGGAAATGGTTCTATAGTCTGATATCCACATGTTAGGAAAAAAAATCCAGTGCAACTAGTTCGTTTCTGTGAAAGAGCCCTAAATGTCTTTTCAGATGCCTTTGTTGTAAGGCTTTTCTCCATTCCCATCATATCTCTCCCCTCCTTTTTATTGTTGGCTCATCATCCCTGGCTTGCTGGAGCTGATGGGAGCTTAAGTTAAGCAACAACTTGAGAGCTAAATGTTCCCAACTCTTGATATATAAGATAGAGCCATACATGAGCATGAGATGATCAGTGATCTGAAGTGGGGAGCCTCTGTGAATAGAGGATGCCTGCTGCTTTAGATCATCATGCTCTCACATGTAGGGTCCCAAACTGTTTACAAACGATATACACAACTCCTTCTTGTGTGTGTTATTTACATATTAGGCAATCAAAATACCTGAAAAGGGCTTATCACAGTCAAATTCTGTTAAACTTTCCTGACTGTGGCTGTGATCGCACATAACACTAAAACAAGCCACAAATTTTCTAGCAGATGAGCGAACAAGCCATGGCTTCTTTCTCCATAACTTGGTTTGTTTTCCAGCTGCTTTTGCCTCATGCCTTTGTAGTTTGGCAAGCAGCTAGTTAAGATAGCCAAACAAATCATGGTTAAGCAAATATTTTGGGCTTTGAGAGGATGATGAACCATAGTCAAAACAAGCCATAGTTTGCTGGGCTGGTTTCACATATTAAAACAAAACCATAGTAAGTGTAAACAAACAATAGTGTAGCATTATGTGCGAATAAGGCTGTTATTGGAAGCTGCAGAAACATAAAGGCTTGGTTTTGTTTTATGTATAGAAAAATTGAGATTGGTACAAAATATTAGACAATTTCTGAACTCCTGTGTTTCCTTAATAAGTTTGTGTGACATAGGGTTTAATTGTTTTCTCTGCTTTTTTTTAAAAAAAAACATAGTTGGATTTTAACTTTATTTTCAGGAGTAAGGTATCCAGTATGCCATTTTTATTTAGAAAAGTTTATCTGGTTTTATCTTAGACGCAAAGCAGTTTAGAGTAAATATTTAGAATAATGCAAATAATATTTCTGTTGTGAATTAAGTTCTTCAGTCCCCTCCTGGTGTTTTGTGTATCTTCGTGCAGTTTTGCCCCCGAATGTGCTGTCTGCTTCATTTGCTGATGTTTGAGTGTTCTAGAGAAACGCCATTAGGCAGTTACCCACTAGAATGAATGTTCTGCTAATAAGAACATAATCCATGCGAATGTAATCCATGCAGGAGACACGTTTGCAACCCACAGCGCCTTGTCTGCGCACATGTGGGTTGCGATTTGGCGCTTCTGTGCAAAGCACGATTTAGTATTTTTGCGCATGCGCGAGCGCCAAAACCCAGAAGTAACCTGTTCCAGTATTTCTGGGGTTTGGTGTGTCTGTAACTCGAAAACGCACAACCTGAAGTGTCTGTATCCCGAGGTGTGACTGTATAAGCCAAATGGCTCCTTAAATCAGGGTTACACTTGCCAAAACTGTATGTGTAGGTGCCATTTTGGGGGCCAGCCAACTCAAATGTTGTATTTTTCAATACGACTTTTTGGTTCCTGAAATTCGTTCTGATTGTGCAGATAAAATGTCATGGATAGAATTCTACAAGGATGTGTTGTTAGTGTGTGAAAACGGATAAGATCCAAAATCTCTCTGGCCTGTCCTCAGATATCTATAATCAATTTAATTCTAAACTGAACAATTCATCTATTACTCTCCCTTCTCTTCTGCTTACCACCAGGAGAAATCTCCTAGGTGGTGACATGGTAGTACCCTGTTTGTGGGATGTCCTTCCCTTAGACATGTGACTGGTGCCAATAACAAGTCAAAACATGCCTATTTGCCCAGGCATTTTAGGGTTTTTTGTTCCTGAGTGATCAACTTGCTGGGTTTCCTCCTATGTGAATTTCATTACTCTTACGCTTTATTTCTAAAGTTTGTAAAACCGCAAATTATTCTTCCAGGTAGCTTTCAGGTATAATACTTCATGGTTGCAGTGGGATCATTGAAGAGTTAAATCTAATCCCTCATTGACAATATTTTTCTAAACTGTGCTGTATACTAATTGGCTAATGTAGTTGCTTAGTCATATTTGCTGTAAATGAATAGAGCACTATATGGAAGGTTAGACTTTGTATCCAGGTTGCTTCTTTCTGTTTTACTTCCACTCCTTCACTATATTGCCTAACTCTATTGCCTTGTTAACCCCAGAAACATAAAGCAGCGAACAACCCCAAACTTGTGCTCACTCTTTTTAGAATTGTAATTTTCCCTGGGGTCTTGTGATGAAGCCTGTGATATACATTTTCTAAATAAATATGGACATTTTGGCCCATATGTCTTTGGCCACATTTGCACATCAGGCTAAACCACGAAATGCAAAAACTAAAGCAAGCCCAACCAATCCTTAGATGTTCGTGTCCTGTCCTCTCATGCATCTGGAAGGAGAAGCTTTTACTTTCATTTCCTCTTAAGCTGTGCTTGTCATTTTGTCTGAATCTGGGACCATATTTTATCACTAACTGTGGTCATTTTCTATATAAGCTGACTTAATAACTGATGGTTTGAAATTGGCTTACTTTGAAACTGACCATAGTTGGTGTTAAACCACAATCCTGGGTTCAACCAGAATGACAAGTTGAGTTTAATGGAAAGTGAAAGTAAATGCCTCTGAAGTTGTTGTTCTGGTTACACAAGGGAGTGTGGAACAACCACGTGATTTGAAACATACACGGGGTTATTCCTATTGATGCATATTGTGGCGAGCCTTAGTTTAGTGTGACATGAGAATGTGGCCTTTGTTTAAAAAGCTAAGCCCTCCAAACTTCCCAGAAGCTGGGGTTGGTTAGGGCAGAGCAATTTATTTTTCTAAAAGGAAATGTACTTCTAGCAGTGACCGGTGTGGTGTGGCAGAGCCCCTCTCCCAACATCTAGGCTGGACTGAGCAAGGCATCTGTACAGCTCCAACCTCCCTGCCCACCCCCCTCCAGATAAGCCACAGAGATGCCCCAGCCGGTATTTGGTACTTGTTTATAAATGTTCATAATGAGATCTGAGAGAAATCGCAGTGCTCATATACAGAGCTTTAAAAATAGGAAAATGCAAGTTCACTCAGTTAGGTATACAGTGGTACCTCAGGTTAAGTACTTAATTCGTTCCGGAGGTCCGTACTTAACCTGAAACTGTTCTTAACCAGAAGCACTACTTTAGCTAATGGGGCCTCCTGCTACTGCTGCGCCGCCGGAGCACGATTTCTGTTCTCATCCTGAAGCAAAGTACTTAACCCGAGGTAATATTTCTGGGTTAGCGGAGTCTGTAACCTGAAGCGCCTGTAACCCGAAGCGTAAGTAACCTGAGGTACCACTGTACTTGATGATGATCTAGTGAGGAAGAAGATAGTATTTTCTCTTTTAACAAGGTCTCATTTGTCATTTGCATAACAAACATAATCAAAAAGAAAACTCAACCTCAAAATCAGAGAGGTTTTATAAAACATTGTTCACCTTTACTTCATACAAAAGAACTTGGCTATGAATTAGAGTCAGATCATTGGTCCATCTGACTCAGTATAGTCTCCTGGCTCTGCAAGGTTTCAGAGAGGGATCTCTCACAGCCATACCAAGAGATACTGGGATTGTACCTGGAATCTTTTGAATGCAAAGCATGTGCTCTGCAACCACTGAGCTATAACCCTTTGTTGTAGTTACTTTAAGCTATGGTTTAATGTGAACAAGCAGCATGCTGGTTCAAGCTGTTGAAATTGCAGGCAGTTTCCTTCTCTCCCACTCTTGCTACTGTCAGGAAACAAAGCATGGTCTGACTTGTTGTATCATCCGAATCTGAGCTCATGGTTTGTTTCTGTTCAAACAAACCATGAACAGAAGCATGCCAGTTCTTCACAGGAAACCAGGTTATTTTGTCTATGTTTTAATGTGACATGTGAACCAGGCCAGTGTTCATGACGTGACCATTTTTCTTGTTTTAAGAAATTATAAACACCGGCGTAACATTCTTGGATCTACATTTAATTTTAAGCAGGCTGTTTTTAGAAAATAAGAAACTTTCAGTACTTAAAAAACATTTACAAGAGCAAAAATCCAATTCATTTTTTTAGATGTGTGGGGTTTTTTACAATCATTTTTATTCATCCTGAGTGCAGTAAATAGTACAGCACAAATGAACTTCTAAAAGAGCATCATGTAGATTTTATGCATTAGACGATCTTAATCTTTATATAACTGATTAAAAAAACTGAAGTAAGATATTGTATTCTAGGTCCGCAGCCAATTGAAGGCCGTTTGGCAACGTGCAAGAACAACCTGCTGAAGTACTGGAAGAACATGGTATGTAGAATAGTTGTATCTTAGATATTGTGTTTTTATCAGCAGAAATAATTTCTCTTAATAAAACTGCCTTACAGAGAACAAATTTATGAAAGAAAACAATATTTATGAAGGTATTATAAAGTGCTGAATATTTGAGTACTTGATTGCCATATCATGTGCTATGGTCTTTTGAAAATTTGCAGTTTCCATTAATTAGCAGACTAACCGTATGAATGATGTAGCCTGCAAGTTGCTCCACAAATCAAGAATAACTTGTCTACTGTATGCTAGTTGCTTGTGGACAGAATATAAATTGGATCAGCTTTTGTCTTACCTTAACTGCTGAATGAACTTTTAGTATGCATAATGAATGGCATACCTTTTGTAAGTGTGAACACTTTTGACGGCTCATCTGGTATTATTCTGTTCCAGTATCACCTTTTTGTCAATTGGCTCAATGTCAAAAATCTCATGTTGCTACCACGTTCCTGGAAACAGTCCTAATTCACTTTATTTTAACATCTTATATTAAGTAACCAGTTTTAGTCTGGTTACCACAAAGCAAGCTAGTTTTAACTGCACTCTGATTTTATTGTTGCATGATGAAATACATGCTGAAATTCAGACATGCTGCTTGCTGTTGGTGGGGTTTTAAAATATCCAGTACAACAGCAGCTTTTAATTTGGTATAGTAGGAATCGTGAAGTCTTACCAAATTATTTCCTTTGTGCACTAGTTTGTGAACAAGAGAAATAAGATAAGACACCTAAGTAGAGAGCAAAACAGTT
Source organism: Podarcis gaigeae (assembly GCF_964106915.1). Taxonomy (NCBI): domain Eukaryota; kingdom Metazoa; phylum Chordata; class Lepidosauria; order Squamata; family Lacertidae; genus Podarcis; species Podarcis gaigeae. The sequence goes on along the minus strand of NC_139677.1, from coordinate 34,230,573 downwards.
ATATCTCCTTTACAGGGTTGCATTCTCCATATTGAAAGCCTGTTTGTAGGTGCCCCTTCCAGCCCACTCCCAACCGAAATGAATAGGCAGCCTTTGCAAGCGGATGCTGTTTGCAGACAGTAAATTACTGGTGGTCTTAACTGTGAAAATTGTACTTTGCACCCAATATCAGCTATTATGTGAAAGGAAAATTACGTTGGAATGACGCTGATTATGAAAGCTGACTTCTAGCTGAATTTACTTTTAAACTGTTCTTTGTCTGTTATGCTGCTTTCACATGCATAATCTGTCAGTTCTTGGGTGATTTTTGAGATTGGAACCTCGGGTGGCAGCCAGTGACTGCTCAGCTGCACTTGCACTCACAGCATCTCTGGGTCCGCCCACCTGCTTTGCTGTCCAGAAAGTTGATCCCAACTTTAATAAGATGGGCAGGGTTGATCACTATTGACCATGCATTCATTCCTTGCACAATTTCATTCTGAACACTCAGCTTGAGATTTGGAGATGTGTGTTGCATGCCTCTTATTTTAGGTCCCTAGTTGACTTTTTGTGTTATGTAATTGGAGAGCTGAAACTCGTATAACAATAGGGCCAGCTCTATCCAGATGATAGAATATAGGGCACAAGGCTCATGTGAGCACCATGTTCTCAAGCATAAATTCACCTCTTGGAAAATGTGTTCTTCTGTAGAATAAAATAAGAGATGATGAAATTTGGCCTTTGGCCAAGGGATTCTGGCAGTTTTAAGTTTCATTAGTATATTTCATTGGGCCCCAAAGGCATCACATTTTATACATAGAGAGCAGTCACTTAAAAGGGATTGCAAATTGGTAATAGCTATGAAGAAATAAACAGAAGTGTTTCTATTCTAGGATACTATAGGCAAAGAATAAATATGTTCCGGGACTAGGTCAGCTCAGCCACTCAACACTAGTACAGGGTTTCCCGAACTTGGGTCTCCAGCTGTTTTTAGACTACAACCAAAAGTAAAGTAAAGGTAAAGGGACCCCTGAGCATTAGGTCCAGTCGTGGCCGACTCTGGGGTTGCAGTGCTCATCTCGCTTTATTGGCCGAGGGAGCCGGCGTACAGCTTCTGGGTCATGTGGCCAGCATGACTAAGCTGCTTCTGGCGAACCAGAGCAGCGCACGGAAACACCGTTTACCTTCCCGCCGGAGCGGTACCTATTTATCTACTTGCACTTTGATGTGCTTTCGAACTGCTAGGTTGGCCGGAGCAATGGGAGCTCACCCCGTCACGGGGATTCGAACCACCAACCTTCTGATCAGCAAGTCCTAGGCTCTGTGGTTTAACCCACAGCGCCACCTGCACTATGGCAAAATGTCCTCCATAACAGAGACAGTATTGCTTTATCAATTAGGAGCATAGGAAGCTGCCTTATACTGAGTCACACCCTTAGCCCATCTAGCTTAGTACTGTCTTCACTGACTGGCAGCAACTTTCTAGGGTTTCAGCCACGGGACATTGCCAGCTTCTCCCGAGCTGGGAATTGGATGGCAATTTTAAGTGTTTTGTCTATCCTCCATTTTACACTACCTCTAAGACAGTGTCTCCCAAACTTGGGTCTCCAGCTGTTTTCAGACTACAGTTCCCATCATCCTTGACCACTGGTCTTGCTACCTAGGGAAACACTGCTCTCTATCCATCTGCTCCTCTCTGTAAACGGGGTTCTGATGTGCATGGCTATCCTAAACCTGGGTGCAGACAGTGCTTCAGATTTCTGCAAAAAAATGTTTATAGGGAGAGATCCAGTGCTGCACCAGTAGATGCAACAGAATTTCCTAGTCCTCTCCTCCCCATTCCTGCCCCCCATCCCTATAAAGCAAATGGGGCACTGCTGGGGAAAAGAAAGAGAGTCTTAAGTCCAGTTTGCACAAGAAGATGTCTGTTGTGCAAGCAGGACACCACATTTGGATATCACTCATACTTCAGAATATTCTTATTTGCCAAATGCTTTATAGTCAGATTTGGAAAGAGTGAGTTCAGGAAATTTAGTGATATTTTTTTTCAGGTTAAGGGTTTAAAATTTTGTACGTAAGAACAGATAAGATCAGATTATAGAATTAGGTAAGACATTAATTGGTTCCGTTTCAGCAATGGAAGTCTTCAGCTGGAGAGCAAAAAGCCAGTGGGTGGCCTCGGGGTGCTGTGGGTACGAGTGTTGCTGAATAATCACTGGCTGACAGCGACATGACAGAGTAGAAGATCAGCCTTACATCTTATACCAGAGAAGCCAGATCACAGGAGACAGTTGACAGGTAAAATTTTGAAATGGAAATGTCCACTACAAATGGGTTGCTGAAAAGAAGAGTACAACCATTGTAAACTGCATTATTTTCATCCTGTGTTTTTCATTAATTTGCATTGTGGGAAATTTTTAGAACAGTGGCTGTTAAACCTTGTCAAGGTCAACAGAAGCCGTCCTAAGGCCACTGCAAATCTCATGGAATTAAACCCCACGTTTCCACCAAGTAAACACTCAGCAGGAAAGTTCAGCCAGTCTCAGGTCTCTTGATACATACATTTGCAAGCACGTGTTTGTTGCACTCATAATTCACATTTTTTAAGGCATATATCTAAGATGCTTGATGTATACACTTAAAAATGTGATGTCTGAAGTGGTCCTGGAAAACTAGGACATTGGTGTGATAGGTGTTTCCTGTGAGAGGACTACTGGGATTCAAAAGTACATTCTAAAAAATAGGCAGTTACTCATTAATCACCCCATGTCATGGGGGGACAGGGTCCATACAGCTGTTCTTGCTGTAATTAGAAAGGAGTGGGTCAGCATTCTACCCCTAGCTGCCTCGTGATGTCTGCAAAAACAGGTCTGAGAAGGGGTGAGAGGTTCTTGTATATAAAGAGCCATGGATGTAATAGGCTGTATTTTTTTCTTTCAAGTTTTGGTGGCCACTAAAGCTGAATCTAGTGGTGAAGTACCTTGTGGTGGAATTACTAATTAATTGTAATAAAATTGTGACTGGTGTCCGTATTAAGTTTTACAAAGAAATGTGTTGTATAGTGGCCTCATCTCTTAGGCTGAAGTGGGTGATGCCAGAAATACAGCCTTTACCAATATTGAAATAGACCTTCCGGCCATTCTATCCTGGGCCATCAAAGGCCAACCTATATAAAAGATAATATGCACCTCTAGGAAATGTATGGATTTGTCTTAGTGAGTCTCAAGGGCAAACCTGTAACCTGTAATTACAGGTTAGCCACCTCTGTACACTTCCTTACATTCCTAAGTTGACACATGAATAATGAAAGAGGACACTCTTAAAATTTCATAGTAATGCACAAGGCTGGAGTTGGCCTCGGGGTATATTGGGGCATATCCTATTGTAGATCTTTTTTTATCATGAACCACACCTTGAATTGATCCTGGAGGTCAACAGGGAACAAATGCAATCTCTAGATCTTTATTGTAACGTGTTTTCTTGTGACCTACATCAGAAAGCAGAATTAACCTTAAACCAGCTTAATATTTTGAGCCATCATTAAGGATGGTTCTTTCTAAAGTAATGCAGGGTAGTGGAATTGGTAGAAAGCTCTTCTAGCCACAATTGCAGTGCATTGCTCCAGGCAAGACTACAAGCCTGAGTGAAAGTGCATGGCTAAACACAACCAGTAGTGGAAGTAAAAATATCTTCTCCATTCCCCAAGGTTTTCTGGCCATCATAATTTCTGTCTTTCATGGATTTCGTTTCAATAGCCTGACTTTAATGAACTACCCAACTACAACTGGACTCTGGGAAATGTCTTGCATTGAATCTAGACAAATTCAAAAGTTGATTTGTAAAGGCTGGAACTTAGTTTTGGCAGCAGAATTATTATATATATTTGTGTTAAGATTTCTTGCAACACAGAGTGTGTGTTGGCTAATGATCACAATTGTTCGTTTAATTGCCTAGTTTGAAGCATGAACTTGAGGATGTTTAACTAAGCATAACTTTATTCATTTAGCACTATTAAGCCTATGCTTGGCCCAGCACAAGAGGACCAGCGACAACCTGTTTTTAATCAACAACACAAAATTGTGATCACCCCAATGTCACCGAATGGCCACAGCTTGTAAAAGGTAAATGTCATGAACTTTTTTAAAAAAATGGTGTTTCAAATGCAAATAATGCTTTTTATGCTTCCATAACAGCTTAATTAGCAAGTAGTCTTTAGGAGGACACCATAGAGCCAAATACTTTTGAAGTGTCTATCCCTTCTTTATATTGCTCTGAATATCAGTGTTAATATTCTATAAAATGTTGTCGTCCCGCCCCTGAGTTGTTATATAGGGGAGACTGTCTCTGGTTCAGTAATTGCCAGAAGCAGTCCACCACAGTCTGACCTTGGAAGAAAATGAAAGAATGCACAGATTTGGGAGAGATCTCCATGGTATCTTGCTGACAATGGGTGCTCAATTTGGCTAAAACAATGATTTTGTTCCAGAGACTTGGTGAAATTGGCAAGTGCAGCAGACTTGCATGCCTTTGCTTTTTCTATCCTAGGAGTTACAGTGGAGGCAACTTCTTGCAGAATGGAGAAGTTCCTTTGAGTGGCATTGGAATTGAGCCACCATATAAAATTGCTAGCTCATGCTGCAGTGTTCAGATTAGTGGGTGGGTGTGTTGCGATCATGCTTTCTGCAGTGCTATTCGGGGCTGAAAACTTAAGCACTTGTAACGAAATTTATTAAACAAAAGCAAACCTTTTGGTTTTGGCTGGGGTTAGCTAAATAATGATAACTTTGATGTTTTCTAAACTTCTTAAGCAAGTTATGTTTAATTTTAAAATGCTTTTGTTCAAATACACAAATACATTCTACACTGTATTTATTTAATGGCTGTTAACCTACCTTTCAGAGAATCTGTCCTCCACAAGGCAGTTTTCAGCATCATGTAACAACACTGATAGACTGAAATTCCATAATATTTATTTTTTTGAAAAGCAAACAATAAAATAACATTTAAAAGATAGCAGATAAAACAATTCTTAAAAAAAAGTGCCGTAATTTTTATCAAATGCTGGTTAGAATAAAGAAGAGGTAAAAATATTTTCCTGGGGAGGGTATTCTACAAATGCAGAATCATCACAGAAAGGGCTGTGTCCTTGTAGAAAACCAGCACTGTTGTAGAATAAAGTTTTAAGTAGCACAGAACTTTGGATATCTGAACAACATTTCATTATACTTACTAATAATAAAACACTGTCAGCTGAGCTTCTGGAAAGCTTAGAAACATAGGCTTGTTGGAATCTCGAAACATACCAAGGCCACTTTTTAATATAGCACAAGGATTAATATAGCTCAGCTGAGCTGGTACTGACAAAATACTGATAATAAGAAAGTGGCAAATTATTGGGACAGCTAAAAATGCGGAAGTATTGTAAACAGTGGTTTTTATGAAGCATTTGATGTGAGAATAGAAAGTACTATGTAAAAGCGGTGTACAGTATGTAAAAGTTGATAATTGCAAAAGTAGACAACTGTGAGTGTATGATGAGCAGCTTATATCTGTGTTTATTTCGTTGTAAGCAGCCTTAACCTATAGGTAACTTTGATTTTAAATCACTAGGACTGACTTCCAAGAGAATATGTTATTGGTATTACTGAATCACGTAATATGCTAGTTGTATCTCTTTTCCTCTTAGCTGCATACAAAATGCTCACGTTTTTATTTAAACCTTTACAGATCACCAGGAGAACCTCACTCTGAAAATATTGAAGCTAGCCGAATGTAAGTATAACTAGCATATCAAAAGAGTGCATTTGGTATACAGTGGTACCTCGGGTTAAGTACTTAATTCGTTCCGGACGTCCATACTTAACCTGAAACTGTTCTTAACCTGAAGCACCACTTTAGCTAATGGGGCCTCCTGCTGCTGCTGCGCCGCTGGAGCACGATTTCTGTTCTCATCCTGAAGCAAAGTTCTTAACCTGAAGCACTATTTCTGGGTTAGCGGAGTCTGTAACCTGAAGCGTATGTAACCTGAAGCGTATGTTACCCGAGGTACCACTGTCTTTTGTGTGAAACCCAGATGCAATATCAGAGTTGCATTACCTCCATTCTTCAACAGCTACCTTTAAGTTATACTTGAGAAAAATTATTCATTGTTCACTTCTTCAACATGATGGTTTGCCCAGATCAGGTACATTGAGAACACAATCATTTGCCTAGATTAGGTATGTTGAAATCAATGGGAAATCACATTAGTCATGACTTGACTTTTGCCACTGATTTCAGTGGAATCTAAGTGCAGCTAACTTGGCAAGGATCCAGTTCATAGATCTCTTTGATGTTTTTGCTATGACAGTTCCTAGAGCCAATAACGCAAGCTGCTCCTAAAGGTGAATTACAGCTCGCTGCCTTGGCAGGTAAACTGTGCTAGTGAAAAATGTCACATCACCCACCATGTGCTTATTCTGTATGGGAATATAAATGACTGCTCTGGATCACAACCAGAGGCTTCTTCAACTTTTATTATCTACAACTAAAATTAAGCAGTGTCCAATTGTTTAGTGATACAGAAAATACTAGGTCAGGCTCATGAGTAGAAAAGGTACCTGTCTAACTACCAGACTTTGTAATTTCTGCTTCTTGTTATTTCAATGTTTCTGATTTATGATACCTGGTTTATATTCTGTCATTTTCTTGTGGTGATTTATATATTTTATGTTTTGTAATGGACCACATTGGAAATCTTTGGATTGAAAGGCAGGCTATACATTGTCATACTACTATTAATAACTGTAAATAATTTGCTTCATTATACTTGTGCTTTTCATATTATTTTAACTTGTAATTCTTGTAACTGAATGATTTGTTGGAACCAAACTATGACAAGTATTGACCATAGCCCTGTCCTAATTAAGTACTTTTGAAAGTTCTGTTACTTAAATCTTTCCAGTTGAAAGTAATCACATTGAAATGCTGAGCTTGGGGAGGGTCTTTGCCCCAGACTTCGATAATCTACATTTTTTAAAGAAACAGCAGACTAGTTTACACATTCACAAACTATACTGTGCATCAGACCTTTTATATTATTATTATTATTATTATTATTATTATTATTATTATTATTAGCAGGTGCATCTTGCCTTTCAGGATCTCTTGATGTGCAATATCTCTTAAATTGAGAGAGATTACTTCAGAGCCTCACTAATCTGTGCTTTGCCGACCATTTGAATGAGCTTGTATATGAAAGCCATACTAATCCTTGTGCTTACTGTTTGGATGTTTGGTACAGGAAGCGAGCAGCTGCAAAGCATCTAATAGAACGCTACTACCATCAGTTAACTGAGGGCTGTGGAAATGAAGCCTGCACGAATGAATTTTGTGCTTCCTGTCCAACTTTCCTCCGTATGGATAACAATGCAGCAGCCATTAAAGCCCTCGAGCTTTATAAGATTAATGCAAAACTCTGTGATCCTCATCCCTCCAAGAAAGGAACAAGCTCAGCCTACCTAGAAAACAATTCCAAAGGTGCCCACAACAACTCCTGCACTGACAGAAAAATGAACAAAAAGGAAATGCAAGGCCCAAGAGACGACTTTAAAGGTAAGGCATTACCTTTAACACTAGCTGCCAGTATGCTTCAGGTCCAGTTTCAAGGTGTTAGCAGTAAGTCTTAAACAAGTGGAGACCTAGGCACTTGAAGGAGCATCTCTCTATACTAACCTGTCTGTGCATTAAGAGTAGCCAGTGAGGCTTTCCTTTGCCTCCCAGTTTTAGAGGCTGTATATTATGTAGAAATGGAGAAAAGGGTCATTTCTTTGCTGATGCCCAGTGATGGAAGACTCTCCCTTCAGAAAGAGGCACCTTGCTTTATTGTCTGATAAAGAACCGATTATTCAGTCGGGCATTTCTGTTGCTTTATACTGTGTCCCATTTTGTGTTTTAAGATTAGTGCTGTTGGTTTATTTTATGTACCTTATTTTTATTTGATGAATCCTTGTTTTAAATTAATTAATTACACCGCCTTGAGATCAAGCAGTATAGGGCAGGCTATAAATATTTGAATAAATAAAATACAATAAGGTGGCTTGTTTCAACAAACCATGGTTAAGATTAACCACCATTTTGAATTCTGACATGGTGTTAACCTGGTTAATTGAAATCAAAAGTGAAAAATTTGCAGCACCCCCTTTACAGCTGTGCCAGAGCAGAGTGGGGAGCTGTGAGACCAGGGAGATGGTTTATCGTGACACTGAACACAACCCTACTTTCTAATTCAATCTTTTGTCATAATAAAGTGCCAAAGTTGTTGTATGCCTGCTGAAGTTGGTAAATAGTGGGTCTCTGCTTAATACATAGATTTTAAACTAAGTTCAACAGAGGTTTTCTGCTTTGTGTTTAACATTGTAGATGTGACATTCTTAACAGAAGACAAAGTCTATGAAATCCTTGAGCTATGTAGAGAAAAAGAGGACTATTCACCTTTAATCCGTGTCATCGGGAGAGTATTTTCTAGCGCTGAAGCTTTGGTACAGAGCTTTCGAAAAGCCAAGCAGCATACTAAGGAAGAACTGAAATCTCTTCAAGGAAAGGATGAAGATAAGGATGAAGATGAAAAGGAAAAAGCTGCCTGTTCTTCTGCCATGGAAGAAGATTCGGTTGCACCATCATCATCATCATCCAGAACAGGCGATGCCGCGCAGGGGGATAACAACCTACAAAAATTAGGCCCAGAAGAAGTGTCTGTAGACATTGATGCAGTCAGACGGGTCTACAATAGATTGCTTTCTAACGAAAAAATAGAATCTGCCTTTTTAAATGCACTTGTGTACTTGTCGCCCAATGTGGAATGTGACTTGACTTACCATAATGTGTACTCTCGAGATCCTAACTATCTCAACTTGTTTATTATCGTTATGGAAAATGGTAATCTTCACAGTCCTGAGTACCTGGAAATGGCACTGCCATTGTTTTGCAAAGCAATGAGTAAGCTACCCCTGGCAGCTCAAGCGAAGCTGGTCAGATTGTGGTCAAAGTATAGCGCAGACCAGATCCGACGGATGATGGAAACATTTCAACAACTTATAACCTACAAGGTCATAAGCAACGAGTTCAACAGCCGCAACTTAGTGAATGACGACGATGCCATTGTCGCTGCTTCAAAGTGCTTAAAAATGGTTTACTATGCAAATGTAGTGGGAGGGGATGTGGACACGGATCACAACGAGGAGGAAGACGAAGAGCCAATCCCAGAATCCAGCGAGCTAACGCTTCAGGAACTGCTGGGCGAGGAGAGAAGAAATAAAAAAGGACCCCGAGTAGACCCACTGGAAACAGAACTTGGTGTAAAAACTATAGATTGCCGAAAACCACTTATCCCCTTTGAAGAGTTTATCAATGAGCCACTGAATGACGTTCTAGAAATGGACAAAGATTACACCTTCTTCAAGGTAGAAACGGAAAACAAATTCTCCTTTATGACGTGCCCCTTTATATTGAATGCTGTTACGAAAAACCTGGGATTGTATTATGACAACAGAATCCGTATGTACAGTGAACGGCGCATCACCGTACTCTACAGTTTAGTTCAAGGACAGCAGTTAAATCCGTATTTGCGACTCAAAGTGAGACGGGATCACATCATAGATGATGCTCTTGTCCGGGTAAGTGGCGTATTGGTGTAAAAAGGTGTTTGACTGTCTATGTTGGAAAATAAAATAGCTAGAAGCCAGATTGTTACTACGCTATCGACTCAGGTTTCCTGGTGTCTGAAGTATTATAAGCACTAGTTGAGGTTACTGCTGCTTTGCGGGACTGATGTGTGGAGGAGCGGCCTGCCATGTACACAGGTTTGTTTCTTATCATTCCCAGAATTACTCCTGGAAAAACATTTGAACCTATGTTAAACGTGTATGGCTTTTCTTTTGCTAAAACCAAAAAGCCATCACGTTAGAATTTTAATCTCTGCACAAATGTTCCTGGAATATTTTGATTTGGCACACTATGGCTTTTATCCACAGATGACCATTCAGAAAGAGACTTGAGGTTCTTGGAAGTTCATTGATGGATAATGGTACATTCCATGTTGTGACAATGGTGGGGGGAAATTACACTGCTTTATTTCAGGTGTGCATTTGATGGGGTGTATCAGTTGGCAATGCCCGTTTAACTATCCATCTCAGAGTGTCCCCATAATCTGGCCACATTCCTGGGCAATCATCACATGAAACAGTTTGTGGTATAAAGCAGCGGTCAGGTACTCCAGCGTGTGAGCCTAATAAGCCCAGTAGGCCTCCCTCTTTGTCCTGTGAAGCCATTTTCACCAAGCCACACCTACCTTCTACACCCCTGTTGTAGGTAAAAAGATTCAGCTCCCTGCCCAAAGTGGAATTTTCAGGCACTGTCAATTCAGCTAGCTGGTGCTGCTTGCAAAACCATGTTCCCGTACAAGCACCGATGATAATCACATTTGCCCCTGTAAAGGCACAGGGCTTCACAAGCACTGGCGATCAGTGGAGGCATCCACACCTACAAAGCACTGTGCCTTGACCTGTGCAGTTTGATTTCAAACAACACAAGCAAAATAAAGCGCTTCACCCATCCTGCCTTTCAGAATGGCACACAGATCTATGGGGACCTAGGCATCCAGCCTGCCAGCTGGAAACTGTCCCCCGTCCTTGTCCCCCACAATTTAAAAAGTAAGAAGATAAAAATGAAAACACCACCTTCTGTAAAACTTATTAAAGCCTTTCCCTCCCTGTGTGTGAACTGATTGTTGTTGTTCCTTCCCAAAGACATCTCCCGCCTCCACGACATGCATACACATGTAGAATCATAGAATTGTAGAGTTGAAAGGCCCCCCAGTGGTTATTCAATCCAAACCCCTGTAATGCAGGAATCTCAGCTAAAGCATCCATGACAGATGGGCATCCAATCTCTGCTTAAAAACCACCAGTGAAGAAGAGTCCACAACCGAGGGAGACGGTTCCACTGTCGAAGAGCTCTTAACTGTCAGAAGGTTCTTCCTGGTGTTCAGTCAGAATTCCCTTTCTTGTAGAGAAGAGGCAATTTGCCCCATGGAACTGGTGGTATAAACCCCTAGCCCCTTCATCGCAAGCCTTTCTGTGGTTCATCTTAACTGTTTGAAGCTCAACCTGCCCCTCACAAAGCCGTAACTGGAACCATTAAAAAATCTCCCATTCAGTCTTAATAAAGCTAGTCTTCAAACCAGTGGTCTACATAGCACCAAGAGGTGTTAGTAAGCAAATTTGTCATTGTCTGAACACATGTCTTGGGTTAACAGCCTGACATCTGGGGAACAAAAGCTTCATGGAGTACTGTACTGAACTTTGCATCTCTGTTGTGTAGGTTACTAAAGTTTTACAGTAGCTTTCCAGCAGTGACCTCTTGAGTTTGGTTAGAGGAATAGAAAATATGGTTCGTGCTTTTTTCCTAGAATGCAGGTTCTTCAGTTTGTGATAGGAAACATGAGCAGTCCCTGATAGGGGAAGGAGCCGTGAATCAAGTCTCCCGAGACCTGTGTCACTTAGGTTAAAGAGTTTAACTGCAATTCTGGTGCTGGTGCTAGCATCTCGCGTGTAAGAATAATGTGCAATTGCATTAACATTTAGTGGTATCAAGTGGTCCTGTTCCACTGGTGAAACAGAGCTTTCCCCTTCTCTCTTCTCTCCTGCAGCCCCCCATTGGTAGACCCTATAGGGAAGATTTTGAAGGGTATACAGGGGAGATGCCACCCACTGCCTTCTAATTACTGTACATTCATTTGACTTGACTTTATTTAAACTAGGTTATATTTATTTTGCTGCATAGAAATAGAATATAAAACATAATATAGATAATAAAACAGTATTAAATCATAAAAGCATCACGAATCAAAACTGCAGAAATAGACTAATTTGAAAAGGCTTGGGAGAAAACATTTTCAGCAAACATCAAAAAGTCAACATTTTATGCAGCGGTGATAAGAGCCTCCTTATTTAGACCTGCTAACTTGATCAAGTCATAAATAGTGCAAAGCTCTGGGTTGGTCTGAAGACTTTGGGGTTGTCAGGAGAATCCTGAGTGAAGCTGAGAAATCCAGCTGCTATTTACCTCAGATAATTTTTCATGCATGGGAGGGGAAAACATGAATCTGCAGCTTTGCACCAGTCTGAAAGTTTGAGATTTTAAATTTGTTGCATGTTCTATTTCATTAAGAGTGAAAAGGCGCCTTCATATGCCCCTGTGAGTGGGATAATTTGATCCCTCTTTGGTGGTTGAATTCCAGAAGTATTGGTAGGAAGTGCTGCATCAGGAATAGCAAGCCTTTTTCTGTCCAAGGGATGTGTTGATCCTTGGCCAGTCCTCCATGCCTGCCATTGTTGTGGCCACTCCAGACACATGCACACTGTATCTGTACACACACATCCCAGAACTAAGTTTCTTTACTGGCAGTCACAGAATTTGGAATTGCAGTAAAACTTGTATTTGCCATGGCAATAATCCTGCAATTGCGCTTTGAGTATCTAAATGATTGCCAGTAGCAGAAGGGATAACCTTGGTCACAACTTGTTTTGATTCTGGCATTCTGTTCCACAATGGTGGGGGTGCACATGCCCTGATCCAGTGTATCTGCAGGAGAAAGCTGCATTACAGCTCACATTCAGCTCTTGCAAATCTATAATTCACTTAGTAAGTGTCCAAACTCTTAGGACAGAATTCTCGCCAGAACCTGTTTACATTGATCCTACAAATAAAATGGAACATTGTGTTCTATAAAACCTAGTTTAAGGCTGCTATATTTAATGTGTGTGTTTATCTAGTTTGACTCAGCTCTATTCTAAGCTGGATGTCTTTCTGTTTTTCATTTGCTCAGCAGTGCAGTTGGATTTATAGTATCAGAAATCCTATTCCTGTTCTGCAAGTAAATTTTTCCTCAGCCTTGGATATTGGCTGCCTTTTGTTAGCCTTTCCATTTTATGTACAACACATTTACATTGTGACTTGAGTACCACCGTTAAATTGTCAAGTATGTATCGTGTACCTTACTACACCCAAGATGTATCCTGAAACAGTAAACTTTCCTAATTACCGGGCAACTACCTTCCTACTCTGAACGCTGACAAAGTGCCCTTATAAACTTTTAATTCTTGTGCATTCATGGTCAGACTCGGTCTAATATCTATTTGAAAATTTGGTTTCACATATATTTAAGAAATAGCTGATTCACTTCTGTTCTGCAAGGCCTTGTAACCATCACAGAGTAACCTTTCTATAAACTATAGATTCAAAACAGATGTTCAATTAAAGCAGCCTTTGGCAACCTGGTGCCTTTCATGTGGATGGCACCAGGTTAGTGAAGATTGACTTAAAACTTGTAGCTCAACAGAGTGGGAACTGCCAGGTTCTCCACTAAACACCTGATATCAAGTAATTTGACACTTCTAAGTGCTCGCCCAGTTGTTTCCTTGCAGTTGTGGCTTAAATTCAAGCCAAGGCTGCAACGACTCCTGCTGGAAGTGTGGCTTGCATTCAACAGGGATTGGCTCCATTCAGGAGCTCTGATCGGGAGCTTGCAAGTGCTTGCATTTGGTACCAAATTTAAAAGCCTCTGGATGCAAGCCCCATTTGCAGAAGAAGAATTGGGGTTGCATTCTAAGGCTCCCGGTTGCTTTTGTGTAGCTGTGACCTTACCTGCCCTTCATCTTATGTCATATGATGTAAGGAGTGGGGCAGGTGGGGAAATTGCCTTGTGGGCCTTGTTTTGCCCATGATCTGAAGGTTCCTCCTCCATGACATAGAATATATTAGCTCGATTCACATGTCTTTGGAAACTGTAGGCAATAGTTTGGTATGAATGTGCATATCTGGACAATATGACTCTCACCTGCTGGCGCACAGAGGATATAAACCAGGATTCGTGACTTCGCATTATGTCAAAACCAGGAGACACGGACTGTTTTGCTCCCAACAAGCAAGACAAAAACAAATCTTGGCTACACATCCTGGTTAGAGAGTGAAACAAACTACAATCCCTGCTTTAAATGTCACACTAAGACAGTACTTCAGTTTTGTTTCCTCCCAGCATAAGCTGCAGAGACGCAAAGTGGCCAAGATCAGTGTGGTCACAATAAACCAGTGGTTTTCTACCACTGTGCCGTGGCACCCTGGGGTTCCTTAAATGATGGTCAGGGGTGCCATGGGCAGCACTGGCCTCTGTCCCTCTTTCCTTCCCTCCCTCCCTCTGATGCCTTCTCGAGTCCCTGCCTTCCAAAGACGTGCACAGCTGTTTGTTGCAGCTCCTCAGGCAAATGGTGTCTCTGGGAGGCACCTCTCTTTGGGGCGGGGAGGGGGCAGCTCAAAGACCAGGGGCGGCTGCAGCAACTGCCCAGAGGACTCCAGAGGAGAGAAGAGGAGGCTGAAGGAACACTCCACATGGGAGGGTGTTCAAAAAATGGTGAGAGGCTGCCAGCTCTGCAGACAATAACTTGGCTCCTGAGCCCCGCAGGGGTGCTGCAAAAAGAATGTGGTTGGTCAAGGGAGCCGAGGACTCAAAAAGGTTGAAAACTGCTGCCATAAACCATTAACTATGGTTTGCTGGGATGTGAGAACAAGGCCATTGTTGGTTGAAACATTTTGCCTAACTGATTGATTTGCATACAGCTTCACTCCATAAAACTCTTCTTGCATATCTCGTGTCAGTAAAAATGTCTACTCGTAAAGCAAAGTCCTTTATCGCCTTTTTATATTTAATTGCTCCAATCATATTCTAATGACCTTGTTCCAAGTGGCTGGATTAAATGAGATACCTTTCCGTAGTACAAAAGTAAAACGTTGCCCCAATTTCAATGATGGTACACATATTATGTGTTACATTTCCTTCTTAGAGGAGTCAAGAAAGTTTGTGTTAACCCAGTAAATAGCATTAATTGCGTCCTGTGAGGGTCAGAAGATCATTCTCTACAGTTCTTTCCCCTGTAAGGCTTCAGAAAACTTAGCAATGAGAAACTGGGCAGTACAAAGTGTTGTGCAATAGAGAGAGAACTTTCCCTTGATAATCTTAGTGGTTTTTTATTATTTCTGCAGTATGGTGGGTGATGGAATGTTTTGGAATCAAACTTGCTCCTGGCTAGATTAGCTGGTGACTTTTTCCCATCATCTGTATCAAGGAGCAGCATGGTTCACTTGGGTTTGAACCAGTTGTCAGTTTTCTTAATCATATTGAAGTGTTAACAGTGTCAGTTCGGATTCAGTAGGCCTTGTTGTATAAATAGATATTTTAAGCCTTCTACTTTGAAGGCTACATATAGATATCCAATCTAGTGGTGCAGAAGAAAAATTTCAAGAAACTGGGATAAATGCAAATATATGGGCATGAGTTGTATTAAATGTGCCCCAACTCTACAGAATTTTGCTCACACATGCTAAACCATAGTTTAGTGCCACATGAAGAAGCCACCTTGAGCCTCATGTGTTGCCTTACTGTGCTCAACAGAGAGATGCCAATTCAGACTTGAAGCAGTTAGTGTTTGTTCACTCTCACCTGCACACAATGCTCAGCTTAATAAATAACACATGGAGCACCAGCTGTCTAACAAACCAGCAAACTCCCTGGTCTACTCCCTTTTAAGCTGGATTGGATTTTAAATATTTACCACATTTTTCCGTCTGTAAGAGGCCCCCATGTATAAGTCTCAGATTTAAGAAAATGGGGGAAGATGGCCCAGAGTATTAAGACACCTCCCAATATTTGACATTTTTAAGGGGGGGAACCTAGTCTTATACACGGAAAAATATGGTACTGGTTAACTTACCATTGGTAGCGCATGAAACTATTAATCTCCAGGTTGTGGGTTTGAGTCCCACATTGGCAAAAGATTCCTGCATTGCAGGGGGTTGGACGAGATGACCCTCATGGTCCCTTCCAACTCTACAATTCTAGGATAGAAATCAAGGAATCTTAAGGAATCTTGCAGAAGAAACATGTTCCTTCCCCTATGGACACTTATGCAACCTAAAAGGATGGGAGGGCTCCAGAAGATTCTGCGATAAGCAGCTGGGGTGGAGGGAAGGAGAAGCATCTATTCTGTGAAGTTCTTTGTCTAAGGATTCAAGCCACTGTGTAGATTATGGCTTCTGATCCTTTGCGGATACTGTCATGTCTATCTTCAAGGCTCCTTTTAAGGCTTATGCAGAATATGAACTTGTAAGATGTACTCTAAGATCCTGTGGGCTATTTTTAAGTTTGAATCTAAAAGTTAAAACTTGTGTGTGCCCTAAAGGAGAGATCTCTGTAGGATTTGTGCAAGGCTTTGAGACAATGGGAGTCATCCTCAGCTATTGCTGCGGGAACGGTACTAGTCGCTGGAGATGACAGTAATCCCCTCAAACTCTGAGCCTAAAGGTCTGATTCTGAAGCAGCAGCTAGAGGGATGGTTCCTACCCTTGGGGATAGTTCCAAGAGCACTTTGGGAACCCTGTTTCCTCTTTCCCTGTTTAGGGAAGTATTTAATGACTGATGTTTAACTGTATTTTTAATCTTTTGTTGGAAGTCACCCAGAGTGGTGGTGGTGGTGTTATATTCCTCCATCCCGGTCTAGCAGATCCATCCAAAACATTCTCTAGGCATGTGCACAGTGCTTGCAGGCCTTCCCAGTTAACTTCATGCCCTCCTTTTTTTTTCTTTGACACCACAATGGGATGAGCCCAAAGTGGGTCACATTGTCCACCCCCCCTCACAGTGAACCTCATTATGTCCCCTGCTGTTCTGTATAACAGACTATAAATATTTTCTATGGCAAGTATTTATTGTGACCGTTACCCTGAATCACTTGCAACAAACTGCTTCGTTTTCTGAGTCTCGCTATTCCTTACGTTGTTAAAATATATTTCTAAGATAAAACAACAGCTTTCATTTTTGTTTGTGCATGTTGTAGTAGAGGGAGGTGGGGCTGTTTAGTATATCCACAGCATGGTGACCTATAAAATAGGATGTACTAAAGGAACGTTTTGTTTCTTATTCAATAGTTAGAAATGATTGCCATGGAAAATCCAGCAGATTTGAAAAAGCAATTGTATGTGGAATTTGAAGGAGAACAAGGGGTTGATGAAGGAGGAGTTTCCAAAGAGTTTTTCCAACTAGTTGTAGAGGAAATCTTCAACCCAGATATTGGTACGTAATTAACTTCATATTTATTTAATATGCAAAATGGCTTGTGTCTTGTCTTCTTAACAGTTACCTACTCTTTCCTGAGCCATATGAAAACCCATCTTTCTAGGTTTTTTTGTTTTTACTTGTAGCTTGTGTACCGTTCCTTAGACACCATCTTGTGACAACTCAGCAAAATCACATGTCATCCCTTCTAGGGAATGGTACACCATTTTTACATGCAAGTGTGCCTTGGTTTTGAGTGCTCACCAGCCCACCGGAAGCCAGCTGTAGCTAGCTGCCTTCTCCATACACACTATTCTTGTGCAGATAGTGTGTATGTCATGGAATGTTTAAGCATCCATTTCCAACACACACACACACAGAGAGAGAGAGAGAGAGTGTGTTTCAGTGGATTTTGGAATATTATGGTAGCTTTATTATACATGGGGACTTTTGAATGAAGTCTGGATGATGCTGTGAACTAAGCTGTGACTAAATAACAGGTGGATTTCTTCATGTGCCTCCTCCACAAGAGGCCCAGAAGGTGACAACATGAAAACAGGCCTTTTCTACAATGGCTCCCCATTTGTGGAATGCTCTCTCTCCGGGTTTATACATCTTAGGCGCCCAGTGAAAATATTCTTCTTCCACCAGGCCTTTTCAGGGAAGTTTTTAATGTGTGATATTTTAGTGTATCTTTTGTTTCTATGGAAGCCGCCCAGAGTGGCTGGGGAAACCCAGCCAGATGGGCGGGGTACAAATAAATTATTATTATTATTATTATTATTATTATTATTATTATTATTATTATTTTACTTAGTGACATCCGATGCCCTTTTAAATGTGTTCTGGGAGGGGAAATTATTGATTGATGTGTTCTTATTCTTATTATGTATTTTTGTGTGTTTTTTATATTGTTATGTTGTAAACCGCTTTGCAATCTTCGGATACAAATTAAGTAACAAAAATAATAAAAATTAAGCTTTCATGTTTTTTTCTTTTTTAAAAAAGTCTTGCTATTCAATTCACCAGTATTAATTTTGACATGCTTTTTTATAGGAATGTTCACTTACGATGAGTCTACAAAATTGTTTTGGTTTAACCCATCGTCTTTTGAAACTGAGGGACAGTTTACACTGATTGGAATTGTGCTGGGTCTGGCCATTTACAATAACTGCATTCTGGATGTCCATTTCCCAATGGTTGTCTACAGGAAACTAATGGGCAAAAAAGGAACTTTTC
Organism: Podarcis gaigeae; assembly: GCF_964106915.1. Taxonomy (NCBI): domain Eukaryota; kingdom Metazoa; phylum Chordata; class Lepidosauria; order Squamata; family Lacertidae; genus Podarcis; species Podarcis gaigeae. Next base: position 34,212,212 of record NC_139677.1, on the reverse strand, counting down.
GTGACCTGGCAGACTCTCACCCTGTAAGTTGATAATTACATTTGGAAATCTGTACTTACATTCTGAGTTGTTGTTGTTGTTGTTGTTGGCAGTGTGACACACTCTGAGTGTTCTCTTGCATGAAACATCAGTGGCCATTGTCTCAAAATTGCATAATAGAGACCAAAGTTGAGAGTGTTGCTTGCTTAGTAGTTCATGACAGAGACCGTGTTTAAACTGGTGACTTCACAGCTCCCACTGTTTGCTGCTTCACTACACATATCCACACCAGCTCTTAGTCCTGCGACAGTTTGCTTAATGGGCATTTTAGAAAAGTCAGCATTTAGCAACACTTCAAGTCACCTGTTATTACAGAACATGATGTCAGGTGCTCAAGGAAAAGGCTGCACAATGTGCAGTGTCAAGAGACCTGTACTGTCAACACAAATGTGCTTTGCCAGTACTGGAGAAGAGGGGAGCGTGTGTGTGGAAGGGAGGGTGACTGGGTCACTTAACCTGTTTGTCTTATCTAAGCAGCTGAGATCTTAAATGTATAGGGTGGCGGCAAGCCATATTGGCAGCTGAGTTATAAGGACGATCACAACAGTTTCGAAACTAGCTTTCTGAAACTTCACAATGCAGTTGTGAAAGCAAACGATGCCAGTGATTTTCTCGGTGTTATTTCATTCCAAAACAGAAACTTGCATCTGTTTCCTTTAGCTGAAAATCTATTGGAAATTATGGATGGTAAAAATAGGACAACTTCTTCTCCAAATGCAAAAGGAGGTGTGTGTGTCCGCCCACCTCCCCTGCTCTTTATCAGACTCCACTTATAGCCATTGTTAAGCTTTGGTTACCACAAAAAAAAAACCACACACTTGCCTGAAACAGTATCTTGCTGTGTGCATTTTTTTTTTTTTTTAATGAAAGGCAGCTCTGGGAGGCCACAACCTTGATCAGAACAGTAGGCAAGGGGTTGTAAAGATCTTTTTCCATTCAAAATTGTCCTCCCCTTGCTGCTTTTCCACCTACTGGGATGTGGGGATCTCTTCCCTGCCTGTGGAAAAACAGCACATGAAGGTGATTTGGATAGGAAAAACAGCCTTTGAATAAAGGATTAAAGAGCTCTCTCCTCCACAGTTGCTGTGATCTGATTCACAGTATCCTATAGCTGCTTTTCATTTAAATCTGGAAACTGACATGGGTGTAAGTAAAAACATACAGTTTGACCCATAACGTTCGTGCATACTGCATAATTACCAGGTCTGTTGCTGGGAGTTTAAAGCCTTGTGAAATATGTCTTGTTTCATTTTAGGTTCTCTATCAAAGCTTAAGAGACTTGTTGCAGTATGAGGGAAGCGTGGAAGATGATATGATGATAACCTTCCAGATATCTCATACGGATCTCTTTGGTAATCCGATGATGCACGATTTAAAGGAAAATGGAGATAAAATCCCTATTACAAATGAAAACAGAAAGGTAATTTGAATGGGCAGTGCCATCAGTTGCTGAGTGATTACCTGATCAATATTCCAGGAGAACAGATAGAAACACACCTTGTATGCATTTATATAAATTAAGCTCATTTGCATGATCTCTGCTGAGGCTGTCAGAAAGTTGTATTTTCTCATTTGCAAATAGTGCTCAAAGTAAAACAAAAGCGTGAAAATAAATTGAGTGAAACATACCAACAAAACTGAAAGAAATGCCACCAGTTCAACTAATTTCAGCAGACTTACAATTGCCATAACAAGCCAACTTGTAAGGCCAAAAGGCTATATGAATGAAAGCATCTCTGCCTGCTAGCAAAAGATAATGAGAGAGGGAGTATAGGATGAAGCACTGAGAAGGGGGTTCTGATAAATTGTGATTTTGAGAAGTGATTTTGGGGAAAATTCTTGCGGTACTGCCCTCCCTGTGGAATACTCTCCCATCAGATGTCAAGGAGATAAAGAACTACACAATTTTTAGAAGACATCTGAAGGCAGCCCTGTATTCAGAAGTTTTTAACGTTTTATTATGTTTTTATATTCTGCTGGAAGCCGCCCAGAGTGGCTGGGAAAACGCAGCAAGATAGACAGGGTATAAATTGTTGTTGTTATTGTTATTATTTATTAGATTTTTAAATACCTTTATTAGAAGTAGATGATGATGTGAGACATTCTCTGTGGCTTGTTTTGTAAACCACTTGATTTCGTGGATGGAGTGAAAAGAAATAGGATTTATTTGGGGAAAGCTCAAAATTATTAGCAGCCTGAATGATTTAAATATAAGTTATTAAATAGGGAGGAGGCTGTTCTGATTTTCGGCAGCAGTTCTTCCTATTTCTCTCCTGTAGCCACTTGTTAGTTGAAAGAAAGATTCGCACTTGACCACCGAGGAAACCTTGCATTATTTGTCTTTTTATTAAACAGGAATTTGTGAATCTGTATTCTGACTACATTCTCAACAAATCAGTAGAGAAGCAGTTTAAGGCCTTTCGAAGAGGATTCCACATGGTAACCAACGAATCTCCCCTAAAATATTTATTTAGACCCGAAGAGATTGAATTGCTCATTTGCGGAAGTAGGGTAAGGCACTTGAAACGTGCAAAAGACAATAACTTGCTCTCTGCTGAATATCTAAAGTCTGAGGTGGTGATACGATGTCTTGTATTTATAGAATCTAGACTTTCAAGCTCTAGAAGAAACTACGGAGTATGATGGCGGCTATACCAGAGACTCTCTAATTATTAGGTAGGAGGTTTAAGTTTTTCTGTGGGTGAATGGAGAAAACTCTGCCTGTTAGCAAGTGGTGTGAATAGCTAAATTACGACACAAATGTACCAGATAATGCACAGTTTAGAAAACAAAAAAGAGATGTGTTTAAGGCTTCCCGTTTTAAAATATACTAGATCTTTTTTTCTTGTCCATTCTGTGGTTAAAACCAGAAGATCTGATGTATTAGACATAGGTCAAAAAATCACATGTAGAAGGATGACTTCAAGAGTAGCAAAGGGGAGGGGGTGCTCCCCCCAAAAAAATAAAAATATTTATTGTCCCCTCCCAGCTTTCAGAGCCTATGTTGCCTAATAATGGTCTTTGAACTTTATGGGCTCCCCCAAATAGCTTTTCCTAGAGCCTTGCCTGGTCATATAGTAGCAACTTCTGTTTTGTAATCAACGTGGCTATTTGGAAAAGTTTTGTACTTGCCAAAAACAGTGGAGGACCCATTCTCAAATTTTGCGTCACGTGCTAGTATGTTCATGCTAGCGCTCTCAACAGCTAAGGATAGTGTTGAGAAAGGGGGAGTGTTAGGTAACTTAGGCAGTGTGGGAAATGAGAAGGTAGACTGCCATCCACTGTCCTCATCCTCATCCAAAGCCCTAAAACAGACCACTGAAGCTGAGTAGAAGTCTGTAGGTGTTTGAGTAAATGAGAGTGCAGTTCTTCAGTCAGGTAGGAATATACATTCAGAAGCACCATATTCCCCTACCTGGATTGAGATATATGTGTGCCTCTTTATATAGTATTTTTGCATTTGAAAACACTCTTAAACAAAACAGTGGTACCTTGGGTTATGCTTCAGGTTACATATACTTCAGGTTACAGACTCCACTAACGCAGAAATAGTACCTTGGGTTAAGAACTTTGCTTCAGGAGGAGAACAGAAATCATGTGGCGGCGGTGCAGCAGCAGTGGGAGGCCCCATTAGCTAAAGTGGTGCTTCAGGTTAAGAACAGTTTCAAGTTAAGAATAGACCTCCGGAACGAATTAAGTACGTAACCAGAGGTACCACTGTATATTGATACAGTATGCTTGCATTTGCTACTTCTAAGGTTAAGGGCAAGATATAAGCAGCACAAGACGTTTTGCTGTTCCCAGAATATTTATTTATTTTCATTTTTGCTTCAACAGAGAATTTTGGGAAATAGTCCATTCATTTACAGACGAGCAAAAAAGACTATTCCTCCAGTTTACAACAGGCACAGACAGAGCCCCAGTAGGAGGACTCGGAAAACTAAAGATGATTATAGCCAAAAATGGCCCCGACACAGAAAGGTAAACTCGTTTGACGTAAATCTTACTTTAAAATTCAGAAATTTAAGTGTATCATGCAGCAAGTGTAAAAAAAATACGTTTTAAGCCTCTTTCTGAGTTGAGTTCCCCCTCAGTCCCCACTATAGTCATACCTTGGAAGTCAAATGCCTTGGAGTCAAATGTTTTGGCTCCCAAATGCCGCAAACCTGGAAGTGAGTGTTCTGATTTGCGAAGGTTCTTTGGAACCCAAATGTCCGATGCAGCTTCCGATTGGTTGCAGGAGCTTCCTGCAGCCAATCGGAATCCGCGCCTTGGTTTCCAAATGTTTTGGAAGTCGAACGGACTTCCGTCACGGATTCCGTTCGACATCCGAGGTACGACTGTACTAGTTGTTGATTTGAGAAAAGCGACAGTAATGGCTTGTGCGTTTTGTGTTCCGCTCTCCCGTGACCTGATCGTTTTCTCCTCTTCCCTTTCTCCGTAGGTTACCGACGTCTCACACATGCTTTAATGTCCTTCTGCTTCCAGAGTACTCCAGCAAAGAAAAACTTAAAGAGAGATTGTTGAAGGCCATCACATATGCCAAAGGATTTGGCATGCTGTAACGAAAATAAATAAAATAACAAAAGGGATTAAAAAGATTTGGTGGTGATGGTGTCCCTGTCCAAAATAAATAAATAAAATAACCCCCACCCCACCCCACACCCACAAAAAGGCCATAAGATATAGAGAGCTACAGTAGTCACTCGTGTCTGTGCCCCCTTCTTCACTTGGGGACATTGGGCTGGAACAGCAGATTTCAGCTGCTTCTTTGAACAAATTATTTTTCTTTTAGCGTGAAAGTGTTACATATTCTTTCACTTGTATGTACAGAGAGGTTTTCCTGAATATTTATTTTAAAGGGTTAAATCACTTTTGCTTGTGTTTATTACTGCTTGAAGTTGAGCCTTTTTCTTTTTTTTTCTTTTTTGAGTATTTACAAGAAAACGAAACTGTACTCTCCCGAGGAAAAATATTGCCATCATTTGTAGATTGTGTAACCTTTTTAAGTATGTGCTACATTTTTCGTCCCAGTTTAATCAAATCAAAAATCAAGAACTGTACTTTTTTGGACAGTTTTGCTTTTGAAACTTGAAGTCTTGGAAAGCGAAATGGTGTGATGCAATGACTGCTGTTCTAGCCCCCAAAGAAATGTGTGGAAAAATCTTTAGACTCAATAAAAATGGAAGGGAGAACTTTGGAATGTTTAACTGCAGCCTTTGAGAATTTTACTTTAGTCACAGCACAACAATTAAAAAAATAATAATCTCATTTCAATATATATGTTGTCTTTCACATGTCTTGTCTAGTAGCATACAGTGTTTTTAATTAGCAAGGTTTCTAGCTGTATGAAAGCGTAAACATAGTTAGGTTGGGTTTTGTCTTTTCTTTTTTTTAAAAGAAAAAAAAGTTGTTTACTGGGAAAAGTGCATTTTCAGCCAAACAGCATTAGAGTAGGATGAAATGTGTTGTTGGAGAAATCGGAACGTTGGGTCTATAATCAAAAGCATGTGAAGTGCACTTAAAACAAAATTTTAATTGCCTATTATGTTGACATTTTAAATAGACAATCCAGTCTTCCCTGCAAGTTATTTTAATGAATTGTTGTTCCTTTTTCAAATCGTATGATCAGTGGTGCAGCCAAGGGATTCATCACCTCCCCACCCCCACCCCAGTTTAGCAATGGTGGGGGAATAATTAAACATCTTTAAGGGCAAGTTTGCATTGTAATACTCCCAATTATTCATTGTATGTGTCGGAAATAAACCCTAAGCTCACTTCCATCTCTTACATAACATGCCATAGGTTTGGAGTGTTTTAAGTCTGCATCCTATATCAGAGGGACGGAGCCCTTACCTTTCTACAGATTGTCCCTGCACGTTGGTGGTCGCCGCTGTAACAATATAAAATAAAGGGACTGTACATTTTTAACCAAGACAATGTAATTTGCATACCTCGTCTTAACTGCAAGTGACAACTGATGTGCAGATCTGAGCTTGTGCCTTGGTGATTGCTATGCCTGACTACTACACACAACAAATCAGCTTGATTTGTGCAGAATTGGTATTATTTCATTTGAGGGAGAGAGAAAAATGTGTCTTTCAGGATTATTTTATTAATTTTTTTTAGTAATAGATACAGGCAACTGTTATGTACCAATAATGCTAAATAAAACAGTGATGTTTTCCACCATGGTCCAGTGACAAAGAAGAAAAGTGATTTTCTTAGTTTCGTAAGTTAACCCTGGTATCGTTGGAGTGACCTTGATTTAAAATGCCATATTTATTGACTCCCTTTGGTATAAAGCTGTCCTTAACAATTCACTTGAAACTGACGGCCTTTACCACTCTCAAATGTGTCTTGACATTAGTGGGGCTTTTTACTCATCTTATAGGTGAAAGCAGGGGGTGGGAGGAGCTAAGCATATACCGTAATTTCTGTGGTTATTTGTATATGCCTCAATTAACGGGCAGTTTTAAAATAGCCACCTGAAGGGATGAAATTCTGATGGCTGAAACAATTTCCTATGTTAATAGATAAATGATGAACTTTTCCGGGGGCTCCTAAGAAGGCACTAGATGTTGTATTGATCTATTTCCTCTTAACAGTGCTGTTATGCAGGCCAACTCAGAAGCGAGTCCCATTTGTTCAGCATGACTAACGCTGTGTTGTAATTATGCGTGTTGAGGGTTGTAGCTGAAGTCACCTCCTACATTTAATTGGTTTTTAAGTTCTTACACTAGGCCGCCTTCCAATACCAGAAAGCTCTGGAGAGCAGCACTCCTGTTAGGAGGGAGGATACACTGCAACATTTTGTTGTGGGTCGCTTTTGTATGGTAATAGTTTCTGTAACATGAGCACCTAGCCTGTTTACCTGTACAGTGGTACCTTGGTTCTCAGACTTAATCCGTTCCAGGAGTCTGTTCGACTCTCAAAATCGTTCGAAAACCAAGGCGCAGCTTCCAGTTGGCTGCAGAAGCTTCCTGAACACAATTGGAAGCCACATCGGACGTTCAGCTTCCGAAAAACGTTTGCAAACCGGAACACTCACTTCTGGTTTTGCGACGTTCGGAAGCCGATTTTTTCGGGAGCCAAGCCGTTCAACTACCAAGGTACCACTGTACTTCTGTGTCTCCTTTTTAAATAATACAATACTGTGTATTAGTAGCACATTGAGGAGAGATAACAGACTGTGCTTTTTCTAGGACTGTGTACAGTAAATGGTCATTTGTAATACTATATGTAAACATTACTTTCTATTCGTTAAATTTCTGTCCTGGCCTTTCACCAAAGGAGTCCAGGGTAGCAAAGAGAAATGAACTTTTAAAAACAATTTTAAAACAATCCTGTATTCTCACAGCTAAACAAGTCCCTGGCAATCTTGAACAATATATTTTAGCCATCAAACACCTGGGAAGACAAGGATTTTGTAAAGTTCTGTCCAGGTGTAACTAATGAGGGAGATAAAAGTAGCTCATCAGGGAGAGCATTCCGTAAGAAGGGAGCCTGCTACTGAGGAGACTCTGTTCCAAATCAGCACCAGCCAGATATTACCCAGCGGTGGCCTTGCTAACTGTGCCAATTATAAGATGACTCTTGGTGTCCCAACTCTACAATTCTATGACTCATGCTGTGTCTTGTACTGTATCCTGATCTGATGTAAGGCAGGGGTGCAGAACCTTTTTGGCTCCGAGGGTTAGATTTGACAAGTTAGGCAAGGCTTCCCACCTGTCATTCGCTTGAGTTCACAAATGAAGTCCATGGCATGTCCCAAAAGGGTCTGGCAGGCCACTTTTGGCTGATGGGATGCAGGTTCTCCATCCCTGGTTGTAAGGCAACTTCACATGAACACTTACAGTGGGGCAGAGAGATTCCCTTCTGTGGGGAGCTTTCTGTGTAGAATTCCAGGTTACAAATTTCTCTAGACAACGTGCCTTGATAAAAGCACGGATCTAGGGCAGCCAATTCTATTAGATTTTCTTTCTTAGAATAAGTACCTATACATATCAAGGATTTTGGTCGCATACCCAAGAACCTGTCCTTTTAAGAGGGGGCAATTTCCACTCAGGTGGCTCAGGAGAGGACTGTTACACATTTTAGCATGTTGCTCTAGCATAAACTAGGGTGAAGACAACCAATACAAGGATTAATTGGGATTGGAGTCCTTGATTGTGTAAGTAAAGACCAGAAGGAAGACTTATCATTCTCCCTGATACTACTGCATTAATGGCAGCTGACACAACCATTAGTACAACAAATAGCAACAACCTCAGTGGCAGCAGGAAAAGAGCCCTGGATTCTGCCAGGTGGATTCTGAAAGGTGACGAGTTGAGCCATGTCATCCCTCCACAATATAATCTAGCTGAGTTTGGAAAGAAAACAACAGACACTGAGTTCGGTTTTATGGAAAAGAGGCAGAAGGGAATCTGGAAGAAGGCACAGTTTCATGGCGGTATAAGGTTAGTAAAGTGGCACATTGGAAGAGAGATTCTGGCCTATGTGCCAAAGTTCCTCTCTTTTGGTGGAAGAACTGGGTCATATCCAGTACAGTGGTACCTCGGGTTAAGTACTTAATCCGTTCCGGAGGTCCGTTCTTAACCTGAAACTGTTCTTAACCTGAAGCACCACTTTAGCTAATGGGGACTCCTGCTGCTGCTGTGCCACCAGAGCCCAATTTCTGTTCTCATCCTGAAGCAAAGGTCTTAACCTGAAGCACTATTTCTGGGTTAGCGGAGTCTGTAACCTGAAGCGTATGTAGCCTGAGGTACCACTGTAAAAAGGAAGGAATTAAAATATTCTATATAAATAAATCCAGATATGCTTATAGTTTATCTGAGTATTTTCAACTGCTACCTCCCCCCCCCCCCAAATCTGTAATCTGAAGCGTCTGTAACCTGAGGTATCACTGTATTGGATGAGTGGAGTTCTGCTTGTACAGCAGGACTTCCCCTCCCTCTGCCCCTTGCAGATACCTGTTCTATATGGTCTGCTAACTCTTGAGTGGGGCTTGGGGGTCTTATCAAGGGGAGGAGTGAAAGGAAATTCTGATGCACAAACAAATCTGATGCCACCTATCACCTTTACCCTAAAACATTTAATAAATTACTCAGATGGTAAACATGTTGACAATTATTAGGAAGAATTTTATTATCAGGACTTGACAATTTTTGTCCATTTGTAAGTTGCTTGTAGGTCTCCAGTCCCAACTGAAGTATTTTCTTCAATTAAATTACCCTACTTAAGCAGATCTTCATATGCATATGTTTGCCCGTTTTTTTTCAATGTACACTGGGATTGAAATTTATTTCTCCTTGACAAACTGTCAAAAGATATGTTGGGCCTAACAGAGTAACTGTAGATCATTGAGCACTTAATGCAAGTTTTGGGAGTGCATGTAATTAGAAATATTAAGTAAATCCTATCCCTTCAGGTAAGGCTCTTTCTGGTTTTAAGCAACAGTTATCAGCGCATATTTTCTCTTGAAATCATATGGGCTAAATACTGTAGGGTGTGTGTGAAAGATTATTGGAAACTCCAAACCTTAGTTTACGATCAGTTGATAAGGATTATTGTTCAACCACTTTCTTTCAATGAGGTTCTCTTCCGTAATAATCTCATTATAATATTCCCATATCAGAATTTCTAAAGGACTTTCCTTTCTCATAAAATCCCTGTCCAAATTCTTTATTGTAATGCTTCGGTGATTGCTTTCCGGACCTACTGGATTCCATTTTGCCTGCTCCTGTTGAGTATCCCATAGAAAATCCTGTTTTACCTGACTCCCTAAATTTTCTACCAGTCGCTCAGAATAATAATCTTGTAAAGTGGAGTCTGCCTCCTTTTTTAAAGCTGCGATCTTCTGGACAAAAAGCTTGACTTTGTTATTAAAACTGCCATGATTGTCTACCATCACGTGATTTGCCTTGCTGGAGTATCTTCCCTGTGGTGTGTTGTCCAACCCTAAGAAAAGATTCCTAGAATTAGGTCTCCATTTTTTATTTCTTTCCCCCTTGCTACTTTTTTTTTGCTCCAGAAAGCCTTCCTTCAGTCCTTTATTTACAAGTCCTTCAGGGCACAAAGACATGTTAGGATCTGTAGCCTCAGCTTGTGGATGCTGTAGCTGTGAATAAGTTGTCTCCGAAATCCCTTGATATCTGTAATTCACATCGGACAGCCTGTCGTGTTTCTGATGATAGGCAGTGAAGGGCCTTTTGTATCCAAGAATGCAGATAGGCTCACTTAAGTCAGTTTGCCTTTTGCAAATGGAAACCCTTTTAGCAGCTGATACATCCTTCCTGCGATATCCTCTTTGTGCATCAATTTCCTTAATAGCTCCAAGGTAGTTCTGTGGATCCTTAATCTCTGCTTCCTTACCTTGCAAGTCTTGGCAGCTCTGATTCTTGGCAACTGAGACCGCAGCCAGATGAGTCTGTATTCTGCACGGAGCTGAAACAGTCCGGGAGGCTTCCTCATTCTGCAATATAACTCTCACCGCCTGTTTGCTACCATCCGTCACAACCGTATGCAGATTTGGAAAGAGGCTCTTGGAAAGCTGTTTGGCAAGGTCTCTGTTGCCGTGCAGCTTGGCATGAGCCGCTTCTGACCTCCTGAGCTTGAGGCTGAATCTGTTGTACAAGATTCTTTGATCAAGAGTGAAGGAGGTTTCTGCCTGCTTCTTCATGGACTCCAAGATCCTAAGCTTCCTGTTTAACAGGATCTCCTCCTTGGCATTGCAAAACAAAGCCAGCTGCAATTTCTCTCCATCTTTGAACTCACGCCTTTCAACCATTGTGGAAGAGAAGGTTGAAATTTTATATATGAAACCAGACAAGTGCTTGGATTTAATTCTTTTCTGGCTGCTTTTTCTCCTTTCCACAGCAGATCATATTTAGCCTTTTGTGGTTTTCTGTTGCCAGGAGTGTGGAAGAAGCCTTTGAATTTACTCCAAGGGTGTTCTTAAATCTCAAGACGTATCGAAGTGCGACGCCAACAATCAAGGGTTTGTTGATGAGATCGAGTTCCTAATCTGCGTTGTTAAGGAAGCAAAAAACGAAAGCCTTCTTTTCAAAGATGGGAATCACCATGGATGGTAGCTTTATTAGTTTGGTTTTTCCACGAATGGACACCTTAAGCCGAGTAAATATTTATTGCAGGACAATGCTACAGTTTCTATAAACACTAGAGTCTTTTCACTCCGAGGAGGGAAGTCAAATGCCTTGTGAACAGAAACCATTTTGTTGACATTAGAACAGTCAGACCATGTCAAACAGAGTGCCAACCTTTTTAGACCTATGGGCACATTTGCAAACCAGAGAAACTGGGCATCACACACAAGCTGCTCTATGGTAGGGCTGCCATAAATCATCAAATCAAATCAAATTTTATTAAACGGTCACAGACCAGATTGACTCGTACAGCTAGTCAGCGAAACATAGCACCGGAAAAAACAAAGGACAATTTCAATACAGATTAGGCCATAACAACAATTTAAGATTGGACAGCATGAATAAAATTAAGTATTTGCCTTCGCCTGCATGTTGACATTGGAAAGCTCTTGTTTTCTGCGTCTGATAGCGGCTGCACAGAATTTAGCAACATTGATCGTGATTACAGGAACCTTATCTTCTACCAAGGCTCTCATACATTGAAGTTCTGATTCATTTTTAAGCTTTTGTAGAACTGGGGCAATAAAGGTCAGGCGTAGATCCTCGTAATAACTACAGTGCAGCAATACATGCAAACTTGTTTCCACTTCCGATGAGCCACATGGGCAAACACGTGACTCATATGGTTTGCCCTCATATCTGCCTAACAGCAGGGCAGAGGGCAGAACGTTTAATCTGGCCAGGGTAAAGGAATGTCTGTACTTAGGTATTTGTAAATCAGACAGATAGTTTGCGGGTGAGAACTCTCTCCCAAAGTCTCTAATTGTGGCGTGTTTATCCATTTTGCCCATATGACATTGCAGCTCTATGTCCCTAATGCGCTGGAGCACTTGACTTCTGGCTCTCTCATATCCTGCCGCTATCAAGATCTGCGGGGAGAATCCCAAGCTTCTTATCTTTTCAAACAGGGAAGCTTTCCAGGTAGAATGAAAGGTGTCTAAGAGTGTTAAGGGCGCCAAACCGGCCGGGGAAAAAATAAGTTTTAACCAGTAGTGTATCTTTAGAATCCACAAACGCGCGTTAACGGGTAGTTGTCCAACTTCTAAGCGGACAGCTATATTAGATACACAGGGAGGGATCCCCAATAAACACCGATAGAATTTTGCTTGAAATGCCTCCATAGGCGCAAAATTTTTAAAACTGCAAACCTGGGATCCATAAGTGAGTTGTGGGAGTATTTTTGCAGCAAAAACCTGGGAGGCCGCCGGAACATATTTTCCCCCTTTCCCGTGAAAGAATCTTGTAAGGGCTTTGTTGGCCCTTCCTGCGTTGGCAATGGCGTTTTTCATCTGTTGGTGCCACGAGACCCTTTCCTGAAAAGTTATTCCCAGGTATTTGAAAGTTGCTACCTGGTCAATAGGTTGACCATTAATTCTCCATTTATGTTTCCTTCTTTTTTTTGAAAACACCATAATTTTAGATTTGCTGTAATTTATTGATAGTTGTTCCGCTTGACAATAATCAGCAAGTGATCTCAAAAGCTTCCTCAAGCCAACACAGGAAAAGGAGAGTAGGACTGCATCGTCCGCATACAGAAGCACCGGGAGGGGCATACCTGCCAGTTTGGGAGGGTGGGCATTTTCTTTCGTCCTATTTACTGCTAGAGAGTTAATATAAAAATTAAATAGCATTGGCGCGAGGACACATCCTTGTTTAACCCCATAGTGTGTTTTAATTTCTTTAGTTAGATGGCCTGACCGATCGCATCTTACCCTCACCCTGGTGTTTTCGTATAGACCACGGATAAGGCGTAATAAGCGTTTATCTATGTTTGTAGCGCCAAGCTTTTCCCAGAGTCTATCCCTTGGTATTAGATCAAAGGCCGATTTGAAATCCACAAAAGCTGCATATAAAGACCCCCCTTTTCTAGAGTATTTGTCTGCCAGGTGTTGAAGGATAAGGGCCTGGTCTATAGTTGAACGCTTTGCTCTAAAACCAGCTTGAGCTTCTGATAGAATATGCTCTCTTTCCATCCACTCCACTAATTTGTCACATAAATGATGATTTTCCATAAATCATGATTTTCCCGGACATTACCTGGATTTCAATGGTGGAAGTGACGTCTGGGGAGGAATTTCTGAAAAGCGACAGTTCGTCCTGGATTTTTGTCAACATAACCAAAAAACACATTTGGAAAACTCATGTTTCCTCAACAACTTTGGCATTTTTCAATAATAATAATAATAATAATAAGCTCTGCAACTTGGGAATTTTCTTTTAAAAGGTCAGCAATAACATTGACTCCAAAATGTTTATTTTATCATTCATGGTGGTCTTGCAGAATAATAAAAGAATTATGGGAGATGGTTTATAATGAACTTCAGAAAATGTTTAAAAGAACATTTCCTAAAAACCCAGAAGCTTTTCCTTCTGGGAATAATAACAGCAGAAATCTGAAAAAATCACTCTACATTATGGATGGATGTGACTACAGCGGCCCAAACTCTGGTAACACAAAATGCAATACCATCACAAGAAGAATGGCACCTTAAAATATTAGATTATATAGAACTCGCCAGCATGACTCGCCAGATTAAGAAATAAAGATGATAAGAAACTAAAAGAAGACTGGACGCAGTTTGAAAAGATTTAAGTTGTTTTTTCTTATTATCTCATGTTTGACTGTAACACAGTATGCACTGATGATATGATTAAACAGAAAAACAAATTTCAAAAAGAAAAAAGGTCAACAATTTGTGTCCAGATTTTCGCTGCTTGAAATATGGCAAACCTATCTGTTGGCCAGAGGCTGGGAACATCAGACCTAAAGACCTCTTTAACTTTATCTCCCCGCACCACAACTCTCATTTGCACCCTTGTGGGATGTGTCCTTGAACTCTGATCATGCCTCTTATTGATCCAGGTGGAGGCTAGACATGGACGTGTTCATATGTGTAGAAACTAGCCTACTGGACAAATGTAACATTTGCATGCATTGCTCCGCCCACTTTTGCCTCTGCTCACACCGACCACTGGCGTGTGGCCCTTGGAAGATAGCCTAGAAGGAAATGCCTCCCTCAGGTGGAAAAGGTTCCCCATACCTGCTATTGGCTATCACAGATCACTTCTTTCAGCAGAGGGAGAGGACCCTGTAGATGGCAGTGAAGACCTTTGCTGGCCCAATGGCACCACACTGGCGACCCGTGAAGTCAAACAATGGATATAAATTTGAAGCACTTACAGTATTTCCCCTAATTTTTTCCACTGTCACCACACTGCATATGGTGGTGCTTTAGATACCAATGAGGATGCAATGACGGCAGCAGATACCTCCTTTTCCACCTTTGCTGCTACTGAGTAGCCTTGATTATGAGCATGGACCAACTTCCTCTCCACTTGCATTCAAGCACGTTGAGGTCCAGGGTACACCAGGGAGCCAAGCAGACTCTACAAAATGGGAGAGGGCACTCGGAGGCAGTTGTGTAAATGGTCCGAGTTATGTGATCGTTCTGCAAGTGCAACTGAGCCCAAGGCAGCTAGTGCTACATGAAAACAAAATCAAAGAACAGCAGAATGCTAAAGGCAGAATAATAAAATGATTTTTAAAATACAAAGAGTCATTACGCATCATTTAAACAACTGTAGAATGGCGTCCACATTATTGTTGCTATTATTGCATTATGCTGTTAGTTTATTAATTGCACATGGCACCATCAACATGCAAAGCATTTTCCAGAGAGGTCCCTTTTCCTGAGTAGCTTCCAGTCTAATATTCACCATGGAGGAAGGAGTGTCGGAGGAAACAGGTAAGTGACATGTAGTTGTTTCTATTGCACTTGCTCAGGGCAGATAAGAAGTTATGTATGATAAGAGAATTAGGCAATAATAAGGAACCACAATGCAAAGATGTTGGTTTGCATCCAACAGGGTGCTTGGGAGTCAGTCTGGGGCAGTTGCAAGGGGAAGAGAGAGAGAGAGGTAGTTTTACGTGACATGGTACAACCCACACAGTTTTTGTTACTCAGTATTGAACATGTCCAAAATTTAATTTAATGCTGCAATTTGATTGTGTGTGTATGCATCCATCCCCCACTTATGCGTGACTGCATTTATGATATAAATCTTTCCAAGCTGGAAATCACAGGAGAGAGCTGCAGAGTCCTTGTGGCTCATGGAGGAGACGAAAGAGGATGCAAAGAGGATGTCGAAAGAGACGGGAGGTGCAGCAGGGCTTGTTGAGCTTGCTCAGCCACAGGGTAGCACAGCAGCTGCTTCCCTGCACAACCTCCACTCTCCCACCAGCCCCAGAGCTTCCATTTTAGTTGTGGGTTTTTTATAGTATTACTGAACTGGATTGGTGAGAGAGCAGAGAGGGGTTTAGAGGCTTTTTAGAGGGTGCTCCCCAGTTATGCACTTTTCGCTTATGCGTGCGGGGGCCGAGAAGGTAACCCCCACATGAGTGCTGAGTCACCTGCTTACCATATTTTTCGCTGTATAACACGCACCAGACCATAACACGCACGTAGTTTTTAGAGGAGGAAAACAAGAAAAAAAATATTCTAAACGAAATAGTGGGTGTATGATTTTTGTGGTTCATGCTGTGGCCACAGACATGTGATATGACAGTGAGTTTGGAGTAGCCCAATGCAAAAATCCTGAGGATCCATGTGGATCCATGCTTTGTAACCACGGAGGAGGGAAGGAAGGGGAACCATGGATCCTCTGCTCACGACTGCAGCAGATCCCCCCCCCCCGCCACCCGCAGGCATTTGCTCCATAACACGCACAGACATTTCCCCTTACTTTCTAGGAGGAAAAAAGTGAGCGTTATGGTGCAAAAAATACGGTATATATACTATAACTCCTGCAGCATAGCCCCTGTGCTGATGATGAAAACTCAGCAATGACCCTTGTGCATGACAAATGACACATATGCACTTCATTCCATCTGCACCAGTGTTTCCCAAACTTTTCGTGTTTTTGGACCACAATTCCCATCATCCCTGACCACTGGTCCTGCTAGCTAAGGATGATGGGAGTTGTAGTCCGAAAACAGCTGAAGACCCAAGTTTGGGGAACTCTGCCATAATGCGTCTAGTGTTTCAGCAGCACAGGGATATTAAAGGGGGCGAGCTTTAATTCAGAAGCCTTGCCATCTGCCTCTCATTGTCAGTGTCAAAAATATCTGATAGGCTATGAAGAAAAAGCAAATTGCTGCACTGCTTTGGAATATGCCAATGTAGACTTGCTAGTACAAGTAGGAGAGGCTGTTCACAGCGGTGCACTGTGTCTATTTGGATTCCTAACAAGATCAGAAAAGCTGGCTGATGTGGTCTCAGTAGCTGAAAGCCTGCTAAGTAGAATCCTATATTCCAGCCTAATGGACCACAAAGAGAATTGCCAAGAGGCAAGGCAAACTAATCGAGCATAGCTGGCAGATTCAGTCTTGGTTTTGCAAGGGAAAATGTGAATGATTTGAGAGCTGCCGCCATATCCTGCCCCCTCATTTTCTCCCCTATGTAGCATTTTTTCTTGAGTTGCCACTTAGCTTCAGGGTTCAGTGTAATATCCAAAAGACTTCTTAGCCTGCGTGTTCCTGAGCCATTCTTTCTGAGTTCATAAATGGACGCAGGATTCTGAGTCGTCCTGGATTATTGAGAGTCCCGTTGGGATTCATGAGGATCAACAGTGAATATTCTCCAGATTATGCCTTAGCTCTTTCTCGGAAGCTTTAAAAATCAGATTTTTCTGCTCGTTATATGTTGGTTCTAAAGAGCCAAATAAGGGAACCAGAGCTGCTGGGTTCTGAACTGATGGTTTATTTGTCAATGTCATACATTTAAGAAAAAACTGTCAAGGGATTTTGGAAGAAAAGCCAATCTGATGCACCAAAACCGGGAGGTGGTGGGAATGTCCAATTTTCTTCAAACTGCAGGTGGTTTAAAGAGCTTGGATCATGAAAAGTAAGCATTAAAGATGGACGGTTGGTAATACAATGAGGGGACAGAGGCCTTCCAGAACATTCTTCACTGATGACCTCTTTGGACCAGCCATATATGTTACCAATGACTTTGTCCATATATAAATAAGTGTTCCACACAGTGGCTGTAACATATGGAGAGGTTTCACACTTAAATCATCACATACTGCGACTGCAATACTACTGTCACTCACCTGGGAGTAAATCCCACAGAACTCAGTGGACACATATATAGGATTGTACTGCATGTCTCAATTTCACTGTGGGGAATCTGCCAGAGTAGGCATTGCAAATAAAAAAGGTGGTTATACGATTTTACACAACTGCAAAATCAGGACGGGGGGGGTGCCATCACACAGGTGTTATTTCAAGCCCCCTCCATGTGGTGGTTGCCCTGTATTGACTATGGATCATAGACATGTTTGAATTCAAAATTTCTACAACATCTATGCAGCTCTGTCAGCAAATGCAAGCATACCAGCCAGCATTAAGTCCTACTCGAAGTAGATCCTTTCTGAGTATGCCTTAGTCGGATAGCATCTTAAGAATCATGGTTTGAATTTAATTGTTGGCTACTTGGATGAGTTGTACATTTTATGCATTTTGATAACTTCATATTTTGTATTATTTTTTGTATTATTGTTTACATATTCTGGCTGGGGCTGATGTCCCACAACACTTGACAGGACACAGATTCCTAGCCTCTGTCATAGGTGGGCAACTAAAGCAAGTGATTCCTTTGCCTTAAGTCACCTCAGCTCCTCGTGATTGCATTATGTTTCACCTCAGTAGCGCTTTGGGGCTGCCAAGGCAGCATCATCAAAGCAACCCAGCATTCCTTCTGATGTTTTCCACATCATGAGGCAGTACCATGCATAACTTTGAGGTACAATTTGAGCAGTTACATTTGCTGCGTCTCAGACCATCAAACAAACTTAGGCTGCAGTTCTAAACAACTGTACAGTGGTACCTCGGGTTAAGTACTTAATTCATTCCGGAGGTCCATTCTTAACCTGAAACTATTCTTAACCTGAAGCACCACTTTAGCTAATGGGGCCTCCTGCTGCCACCGCGCCGCCGGAGCACGATTTCTGTTCTCATCTTGAAGCAAAGTTCTTAACCTGAAGCACTATTTCTGGGTTAGTGGAGTCTGTAACCTGAAGCGTATGTAACCTGAAGCATATGTAACCCAAGGTACCATTGTATTAAGGAGGACATCATGTTAGACACTGAGAGTTGGGTTCTAGTCCTGGATTCACTGCAGTTGGGTCGCACTGAATCAATGCAATTAAATTAGTCATGTTTTAAGTTTTCACATTGAGTTCAATGGGGCCTATGTGCAACCAGGGCTTTTTTTTCCAGCCAGCACTCACTGGAACTCAGTTCCAGCCCTTCTCAGGTGGGTGCCATTGCCATTATAAGAGAACAAGGGCAGTATTCATGGTGAGTTCCGGCAGCAATTTTTATAGAAAAATAGCACTGTGTGTGACTAACTTAGATTGGATCCAACTCACAGGTGGGGGGGCGCAGTATCAAGCAAAAAATTTATTCAGAGTAGATTCAGCCATTAATTTCAATGGCTCTACTCTGAATAATTTTTTTGCTGCATTAATTCCAGCAGGTCTACTCTGAGGAAAAGTTAGTTGAATACCACCCACTGGAACATACTTCTGACTAAATATGCATGCTGCACTTTTAATTATGAGAAATGAATTTATAAATTACATCACATTCTAACTTTCTTTCTTTTCTTTTTTACAGTTCACAGCCTGTTACAGGTTACTGGAAACAAAGCTTTCCCCTAGAAGCAGTAAAAGGACATGCCTGAAGAAAATGAACACACTTTTATGCAATGGCTGTGAAATTGACAGGCAATAGGGCAAGACGAGAGGAAATCACCACTCCTCTGCTTAACAGCTTCATTGTTATGTATTAGCATAGAAAGGGGTGTAAGGAATGGCAGCAATATGGAGAAGAGAGAGAGAGAAAGAAGAATGTGGGGGAACTTATTTCACATGGCTGAGTTGTCTTATAGTGCTGCCTGTCAGTAAAGGCTTGCAAATATTGTATGACTTGCTGACTTCTGCTGCACAGTAGAAAAACGACAAGGAAACTACAGAGGACTGTCAGCAGTGCAGAAAAGCTAAAAAAAAACCTGCATTTTGTTAAAAACCAAAGTGAATAGTAAATTTAGGGGCAATGAACAGAGAAAGAGTACTAGGAATATGGGATAAGCATCAGAATAACGCAGCATGGTTTTTCTCATTTCTGTAAATTCTCAGAAAGTGGCGGTCATTGGTGGTGCAGTCTTGTCCCCTTTCCCCATGCTTCAATACTATCTATCTGCCTTATTATTCAAAGGGTCACTTTGTGCAGTTAAAATTTCATTCACTGCCTTTTAAACCAAACAAAAAACAACCACAGGGGGAGGGGGGGATTATGGATTCATGATGTTACAGGCACCATCCAATCAGCACTGTGCACAACCAGTTTCTGCTGCAAAACTGAGAAACTGGTTTCTTTTCAGCTCAGTTCTGGAATGAATGTTATACATCTGAACAAAAGTCCAGAGGGCATTTCCACAGCAGCCCTACTTACTGCTCCAATTTTGCCTATCTGAAATTCTCTGAGGTAGAGAAATTAGAACTCCGTCAGGCCCTTCCAACAGCCAAATACTATCATAAGTAGAACTATATGGAGATTTGTGACAAATAAGTATACAAGTAGCTCATTCACACATTCAGCAAGTACTATATAGATGGTTCTATATAGTGTTTAGCGTCTTCAAAATGAGTAGAATAAATTTATGTGAAAGTGGATAAATTATATTCACTGGGAGGCTGCTATGATTTCAAAGCAGAAATGGTGCAAGTAGTGATCTTATTTATATGTATGCATCTGTTTGATCAGTCCACTAAGTTATTAGTTTACAGAAGACCTCCTTGGTGCCAAATACATAGTGAAAGGTATCAATCACAAATGCAGTCAGACATGCACACACTCTGCCATCAAGGAGGTCTGATCATGACTCATAAGAAACCCATAACCAATACAAAATGAACAACAACAAAAAGGAAGTGAAGAACTGTTTCTAAAAATATCATAAAACATAAGAATTTCCTATTTACATGACAATTGCTTCAGTTAAAAATGCTACAAATGCCATTAATTTGGGTCCATATAAAAATAGCCTTGTTTACATATTTTCATGTGCATATCTCTTCTCTGATGCAATATTCTGAGCTGAATGAAGATGATAAAAGTGCCCACTTAATTCTTTTTCTCTTCCTGTGGTTTTTCACCCTCGTCACCTGACAGCGTACCACTTCCAAACTTTTTCACTTTTGTCTCCACTTTTACAAGTCTCTGCTTGACTTTGGCTTGAGACGCAGTGTACTCTCCGTGGAGTCTAGCAAACCTGGTCTGGAGAATGTCTAGGGCAGCTTCCAGCTTTTCGATTTTCTCCTCCAGGTCTTTGGGATCCGCTCCTGCTTTAGCTGCTTCCTCATCAATCAAATTGTCTTTCATCAAAATCTGCCGTCCTTTTTCTTCTAGTGCCTTTTTGGCATCAGGGTACTCAGTGAGAGCTTCCATCAGGTCATCTTTAGATAAGCAGAACAGGTCAGAATAGCCTATACTTCTGATGTTGGCTGTCCTCCTGTTGCCAGATTTGCTGCCTTTGATATTTAAGATGCTGATTTCTCCAAAGTAGCTGCCATCACTTAGGACCACAAACTGGGTCACACCATCATCAGCCACGACAGCCAGCTTCCCTTCTTTAATAATATACATGTCCCTTCCGATATCCCCTTTCTTGCAGATATAATCTCCAGGACTGAAGACCGTGGGTCTTAGCTTCAGCACCAGCTCAATAAGGAGTCCAGCTTCACAGTCTTGGAAGATGCGTACCTTCCTTAGTGTGTCTAAGTGGACGTTGATGGCAATTTCAGCCTTCAGTTTATCAGGGAGGTACTTCAGAACTTCTTTCTCTTCCACCGTTTTCTTGTTGGTCCACAGGTAATCAAACCATTTAATAACCCTGTTTTCCAAGTCTTTGGTGACTTTTCGGAACTGCAAGTACTGTTTGATAGAATCAACCTTCGCCTGGAACTCTGCCCTAGAGGCATTCATGTTAGAGATCATTGAGCCTACGTTACCGACAATGGTAGCAAAGATGAGCACACCAACCAGGAAGTCCATGACCACAAACAGATACTCTACATCTTTCACAGGAGGTGGAGTCTCGCCAATGGTTGTCAATGTCAATGTTGACCAATATAAACTGTAAATGTATTTCCTGGACAGACGTCCATGTTCTGGATGGGATATATTGGGATAGACCCAGGTGTCTGTTCCAAATCCAATCTGCTTGGAAATAGCAAAAAATATGCATGCATTCCAGTGGATAATGATAAGAATGTACAAGACAAGGTTCCCAATTCGAAACATGTTTGGGTAGTTTGTTCTCGTTTCTGTACGGTCAAAAAACTCAAATAGCCTAGCAATTCTCAGCAGCCGATTAAAGCGCAGCTCAGGATAGTTAACCCCAAATTTAAAATAGCCCAGGTCTGTTGGGACAAGAGAGAGCAAATCCAGCTTGAACTGCGTAGTAGATTGATAATTCAGTCTTAACTTTTTTTCATCACGAACTAGTAGTCCTTGTTCCAGGAAACCTGAAAAAGCAAAAGGACAGAGAAGGCAAGAGATTGCTTAAGCAGAACTGTCTACCCCAGAAAGCTGCTCATGGGTTTTCAAATATATTTATTTTCAATATTTTAACTGTTTTGTGACCATCTATAGCAAAATATTGTTTTGCCATCAATATTTATTGAAATAAATAAAATACAGTTGTACCTCGGCTCCTGAACGCCTTGGGAGTCGAACATTCCAGCTCCCGAACAATCGAAAACTGGAAGTGAATGTTCCGGTTTTTGAATGTTCTTTTGGAAGCAGAACGTCCGACGGGGCTTCCGTGGCGTCCGATTGGCTGCAGGAGCTTCCTGCAGCCAATCAGAAGCCATGCTTTGGAAGTCGAACGTTTTAGAAGTCGAACAGACTTCCGGAACAGATTCTGTTCAACTTCTGAGGTACGACCAGGCATTGCCACACTCATTTCATTTATTAAATTTCTATCCTGCTCTCCTTCTCCAAAGAGCCCAGGGTGGTAAACACAAAAATGGTAAGACATGGCATTACTCATCATATATAGGTAAGGTAAAGGGACCCCTGACCATTAGGTCCAATCGTGGCTGACTCTGGGGTTGCGGTGCTCATCTCACTTTACTGGCTGAGGGAGCCGGCGTACAGCTTCCGGGTCATGTGGCCAGCATGACTAAGCCGCTTCTGGCGAACCAGAGCAGCACATGGAAACACCATTTACCTTCCCGCCGGAGTGGTACCTATTTATCTACTTGCACTTTGACGTGCTTTTGAACTGCTAGGTTGGCAGGAGCAGGGACCGAGCAACGGGACCTCACCCTGTCGCGGATATTCGAACCACCGACCTTCTGATCAGCAAGCCCTAGGCTCTGTGGTTTAACCCACAGCGCCACCTGCATCCCAGACATGACATTACTCATCTTCTATAGTGCTCATCTTAACATCAGTGGGCAGAATCCAACATTGCATGAGCAGATTTCTGCTCACCCAACAGAACTTCACCTTTCTCTCCTTCTCTCGCCTTCCTTTGCACCCCCAAAATCTGAAGGGTCCCTCAGCTGCACAGAGCAGGTTTTGAGAGTGCACAGGGGACTGCAGCAGGATGCTCAAGTCCTTTCTGCTCACACCTAGCCTTCATTTTGTCAGTAAAAGCAAAGCAAGGGTTCTTGATTGGCCCAAGATGACAAAAATAAACAAGAAGCAGATCTGGGAACATAACTGAGCCAAAGCCAGCATGAATCCCACCCCCCTAATTTGAGTCCAGATTCACGCAGAGTCTGCTGCCATTCATGGTGTGATTCCGTGGTTGGAAACAGCTCAAACAACTCACCTGTTCTGTACCTGACAAATGTGTCCAGGACATAGATTACATCAGAGGAATAGTCCAAGATCAGCCAAAGTGTAATGTGTTCCAGTTGAAGCTCATCGAAACAGGCTCTAAACAAACAGAAAGGAATGGAAGATTTGCTTAGAGCTAACAACCGGTTCAAGGCAGGTTGCACTGGGGGAGAGCAAACCACACGTTCAACTTTACGTTAAAACACCGCCTGCTTTCATCTCCTATATATTCTCTGAGGTTGTAATTCTCCCTGTGCTTATCTTCCTGATACTGGTAAGGAAAGTGGAGAGCAGAAATCAATTTAGTGGAACTGCACTGAGCAAATTATCCAAGAAAAGCTGCACAAGGGCACAGCCTATCCAAAATATAATTCATGATCTGTGAACTGCAGGTCTACTCAGCCCACCAGATGGCGGTGACAGGTTGTTACAAGTGGCAAGAGATTGCTGCAAATGAGATGAGGATGGGGTGGGGAGGGCGGCAGTTCCTGCTTCAGAAAGAGCTGCGTATAGATGAAAGTATAGAATTGTAGGGCTAATATAAACCACTTGAATAGATAGATGATAGATATAGATAGATAGATAGATAGATAGATAGATAGATAGATAGATAGATAGATGATAGATAGATAGATAGATAGATAGATAGATAGATATAGATAGATAGATAGATAGATAGATAGATAGATAGATAGATAGATAGATAGATAGATAGATATAGATGATAGATAGATAGATAGATAGATAGATAGATAGATAGATAGATAGATAGATAGATAGATAGATGATAGATAGATAGATGATAGATAGATAGATAGATAGATAGATAGATAGATAGATAGATAGATGATAGACAGACAGCTGGATCTAATGAGTAAGAGATAACTAGGCCGGCATTCCAGATTTCAGAGCGAATTGAAAGTGAATGGCACGCAAAAAAAGAGGAAAAATATTAATAAAACATGAATATATTTAAAATTAGCCTGAAAGGTTATATTAAGCAAAACAAGGTTGTAGAATCTTGCGTTAAATTGAGAGGGAAAGAAGCAGAAATGAACTACAGTGACATTCAAAGCAAGCTAGATACAGTAGGCATATGATTTCAAATATAGTCAGCAGATTTGAAAACTGCTACTATTTCAATCTGCACAACTGTCTCAGAAGAAAGAACGCCAATAAATAAATAAATAAGCACTATAAAAATGATAATTGGGGGGGAAAACCAAACACCAGGACAAGAGTAGGAAAAGGAAAATAAACCAACGTTACATTCAGATACAAATATTTGCTGTGTTTTTTAAGAAGATCTAACGTGCGCAGGAGTAAAGACAAAGGACCAAAACAGGCAATGACAACAGAAGTACCCACCAACGAATAATCCTCACCTACACACTATCAAACACCAGTTATAGAATACAGGTGTTGCAATGATGGTCAGCCACCTATAGTACAGATCGCTTGAAGGGTCCATCACAAAGACCTCTTTCTTCTTCCTGAAAAGAAGGGGAAAGCGGGGGGGGGGGTTATTGTTTCGTTGTTTTTGTTTTAATGCTTTACTTGTTGTTCTAACTTGTATTTTATCTGTGAATCGCCCTGAGATCTTGCGATGAGGGGGTGGTATATAATCTAATAAATAAAATAATAGCAATAAGAATATGCAGATGTGAGCACATGAAATTCCATTGATCACAGACACATCTTGTGTCCCAGAGAGATCCTACTTCCAGTACACTGAAGGCTGTAATTTTGTAAAGAAATACATTATAGCCAGCATTGGTACTTCTAGTATGGCCCAACATGGCACCCACGTATACATTCATAAATTGGAATCAGCGAGTTTATCTTAGGGTCGCCATATTTCAAGAGGTACAAAATCCGGACACAAAAAGTTGTTGAGTTTTTTCCAGGGTAATCGCCTGACAGCTCCGCTGCTGAGTCTGAGTCGCCCATGCCAGATCCCGGGCCACCCCATGCACAAGTTATTATTTTTATTTTAACCCCAAATCCAGGACATTTGCTTTAAAATGCAAAATTTCTCCCTGGGTGGTCATGTAGGACCCCCAGAAGAGGACATGTCTGGGAATTCTCAGGTGTATAACTGATCCTACCATCAGTCAGTGCTTGTCATCAGCTAAAGTGGTCTCATCCTGTGCTTAAATTGAGGATGCTTCATTCACAGCATCTTAAGGCTTGAACTGAACAGGGTATCAAACAGATGGGCCATAAACATGTGAAAGACTTTGCTCACCAAACTATCAGCATTACATTTACAACCTTGCCAG
The DNA here is from genome assembly GCF_964106915.1 of Podarcis gaigeae. Taxonomy (NCBI): domain Eukaryota; kingdom Metazoa; phylum Chordata; class Lepidosauria; order Squamata; family Lacertidae; genus Podarcis; species Podarcis gaigeae. The sequence continues at coordinate 34,186,809 of NC_139677.1, read as the reverse complement.
TACAGTAAATGCAGAAGCTAGACATCTTGTTTTTAACCAGCTTTCACTACCTGCACAATCACTACTATCACAGTACAGCAGCAGGTACTATTACTACAAGTCTACAGCACGCAAAGTACACAACTACCACTATTGTTGCTTCGTTTTCTCACATCAGTAGCATAGTTGAGATACAATCTTTGCAACACACTTCTTGGAATCAATTATCTACTTTGCCTTTTGAGCGTTCTATTTCTTTCCAACCTTCCTCGACATGGTGTTGCAAGGAAGTTGATCCTCATCGGTGGGCACAAGCTTAGGTAGTGACCCAAAGCGCAAATCCCATGGCCATGTCTGAGTAAACCTGTGTAGGATTGAACTGCAAGGCTGCCATGCTATGCACCCTTCCTTCCAAGGCAGTCTTGTTGAAGTCAGTAGGATTCATTTGTCTCCAAGAATGCATGCATAGCCTTGCGCTTCATAGAAGTGCAAATAGGTTTAGCGGCTATATCAATGGCACCCCATCTGTTCACGCTAGCAGTACACATGACCTTAGTATTGGAAGCTTCAGCTATCAAACCTGAATGTGCCAAATCCTCCGGCCACTGTGGCCAGTTGTGTGCAAGAAATTCAAAGGGTGGGGTTAGCAGGAGCTTCCTTCCTGTAGTACAACCTTTGCCAACCTGGTAACCTCCCGGCAGGGGAGGATGGGAGTTGTAGTCCAATTCATTTGGAGTGCAGCAGCCTCCCAAAGACTGCTGCAATACATTCCTCTCTCGCTCACACAGCTTGTTTTGCTGCCCTAACTGGCCAATGTGCCAAGGAACCAGCAAGTGGGGAGAGGAGGGTAAGTGGGGTCAACATTTTCTTAAACTGCTCTAAGGGGACAACCAGAAAACACAGGCTTTGCCAAGCCTGACTTGCATATCCTTTATATGTTTACACTCCGGAGGCCACTTTTTTGTGAATTCATCTTACAGCAGTGCTGTTACTTTCTGTTTAAAAAGGTCTGTGGCCATGTGGACGGGGTCAGTCACAGGAGTTTTGCACTAACACTCAGAGCTGCAAGCCTTTATACAGGAAGGCAACATGGTGCGGAAAATGCACAGGGGACCAGCTCACATCATGCTGCTGTCACCCGTAAAAGGAGCTCTCAGCACCAAATGATGGCTGCAATGTTTCTGCAATGGTGCCGGAGTTATTCCATGTTTGCTCAATGTTCTGGGAGAGGTGGCCCTAATTCTCCATAAGTTGTGGAAGGTCCCTGAGTGGCTGCAGCATTCTAAAATGCGCCGTTTGTATATTCCAGAGCCAAAGCCGATTGTAGGTTTCAACACGACAATCACTCAAGAGCTAAACGACTCAGGAACAGTTAGTTGATTATACCATTCAATTCTGTACAGAGCAGGAAGTGTGTTGTAAAGATGCAGTCCTCCTAATTTATACTTACTCTTCTTCCTTCTTTTTATCATCCTTTTTATCATCTTTTTTGTCATCCTTTTTCTCCTCTTTCTTTTCCTCCTTTTTCTCCTCTTTCTTTTCCTCCTTTTTCTCCTCCTTAACATCTTTCTTTTCTTCCTTCTTTCTGCATAACACAGTGTGCAACGGACTTAGCAAAACGTGGTTGGCTCATCAGCAGCTGGGGAGCTAGCAAGCAGGGAGCCAGGTTCAGGAAGACTAGAGAAGGCCAGCCTAAAGTTTACCCAAATGGCTACTTGCATGGTTTAATACAAAACATTGTGCACATCACAATAGTTGGTGAATATCAGGAACGCAACACCACACACACACACAAAATGTGGCTGATTTTGAAAGAGCTTAGTACACACTTTATACATTTGCCAGCAATAAATCTTTCACACAACAGCCCAGAATTTATCTATTTGGCCTGGTGTGCTAAGGAATCATTCTGACACCTTTCTTTGGGGTGGGGTGGGGAAATAAAGTCTGATGAAGTATAAGAAATGTCTATAGAGAGTTTGTGTCAAGTTGTCCCTCTGCACCATTACCTAGATAGTACGTGGTGCTGTTTCTTTCTTAAGACTCCTATCATTAAACCAAGAATGCCTGCCCAGCTGAAATGAATAGTGCCTGAAGATTGTTCCCTGCCCAATCTACTTCTCTGACAATTATGAAGCCATAGGTGGGATATTTAACATGCAGTCAAACCAACATTTCATGTTTCGATAGATAGGCACATGATAGGAGCTGAAGCTCACAGAGTCTTCCTGTAAGTTTGCTAGAGAGGACTCTGTGAGAGACCAGCCTGCTGTGCCCTGACAGGGGGAAGGTGTAGCCATATATTCTCCTCCCTGCCTGGGCACATTCTCTTCCTCTCTTCGGTGACATCTGCTAAATCCGAGCTCCATGATCAGACTCCCTTTTAAGCTGGACTTTGTAGCTGATATACCATCTGTTACTCTGCAACACGTATTCTGAGCGAGTAAATGTTACTTTTACATTTCACAAGACTATTTTGTATGTGATTTGAGGAGAAATACCAAGAAAATCCAGTCTGCCTTAAAGCATCCTGGATTACTCAAAGTAAAAAACACGATATTAAACATGAGAGAGTTGGTGAAAGAGAGACTTAGCCCTGGCACAAACATCACAATAAGCCGCAGTTTGTTTTAAAACAGGCTTACCCATGGAAATACCTTCCCACTGCCAGGTGGGTTCATTGTCTGCCCCATGCAGCTCAACCAAGACACAGGATTGCTTGTCATGTTGTCCAAACCAAGGCTATTGCTGGTTTCAAACAATGCTTGAACGGTAAGCCATAAATAAACTATGGTTTGTCCTTGATGTTTTTCTGGCTTGTCTCTTGCGCTTTTGTTTGAAACATACTGTGGTCTGGATTCAGATGACATGACAAACAGCACTATGGTTTGTTTGACCAATGCAGGTGCTATGTAAGAGGGGGGGAAAGCTGCTCAGAGACCCACACAGCAGAGAGGAGCCACATTCCTGATTGAACCGTAGTTAAGCAAGTTAGCCTGAGCATGAGTTGCACACTGATACACACAGCTCATGCACTCCCACTTTGTTCCTCCTCTAAGTTGTGTGGTGAAACAAACTACAGAGCAGCTGACTTGGCGTCCATTACATCCAAACCAGTACTGATGGTTTGCTTCTCCCAAACAATCCATGATCGAGAAGCCAAGGGTGAAACCTTGGCTCCAGATCATGAGTTTTTTTGGAGAGAAACAAATTATGAGCCCAGGTTTGGATATAATACCAAGCCAAGTGGCTTTTTTCCCCACACAACTAAGAAATGAGTGAAATAGGAGTGTGACACCAATTGCACAGCTCACACGTCAGCCAGTTTGCTTAAATGTGGTGTGAGTCCAGTGTTATGTCAAAACACAGCCCACTTAAAAGAATGGACAGATTTTATCTGTAAATTTACATGGGAAAAGCTCCACAAAATCAGCCAGGTGGCTACAATTCAAAGTAAGGCTATAAATACAAGGGCATGGGGTCCCGTCCCCCGTCCCCAGCTAAATACTACGGTGTGTAAATTCCCAACTAGCAGCATCACTAACCAGAAGGAAAGGGATAGGTTATCATCTACAAGGAAGAGATTTTTCACAAAAGCATGGCAGCTGAAATAGGGTTTAGAAAGGGGGGGGGGGAGAGACAATTGATCTACAGTTGTGAGGAGCATGTTTTGCAGCAGTGGGGAGGGACTAGGCAAGCCACAGATCATCTACGTACTTACTCTTCATTGGTGTTGTTGGAATAGTTGATGTTAAATCTGGCCAGAGCCCATTGACTACAGTGAGTTAAAATTAACAAGTAAATGCATGGGTGAATAAAAGAGCAACGCAGAAAGCATTTAATACATTGGTCACTGTGTGCAACTATCCTTACCTCCATTATTCATTGCACTGTTAGGCCTTCCCAGATTCTGACAAGATTAAGGAGGTCAACTTTGACCGCAGCACTAAGCTCCTTTGCGTAACTATCCAGGGCACCGGGCACCCATGTTCACGTGCAGCTCACACACGTTTGTGGCCATGCCTGGTGCTTGAAGCACTTTAGCCTGGTCTCAGGCGTCCTAATGCTCGATGGTGGAGGATCCGGCTATTTATAGCACCCGTTTGGCTGCGACTCTTAAGTGTTCCTCAAGCCGTTCCAGTCATCCTCGCAGCAGCAGTGCCAAGACTGGCTTGGCAGAAAACAGGCATATTTACTGCTGCTGCAAACACCGTGACAGAGCAGAGACATGGCTGGAACGCTGCAAATCTGGAACTTCGAAGGAAGGGGAATGCTATCTATTGGAGAGCCCAGGTTCAACGCTTATCATTTGTGGGAGGGAGGGACGTCGCGGTAGCATCAGTGATGCACGCTTTTGATTCCCTGCCTGTAATAGGTGGAGACTCACAATTCTAAACTGAAGTGAACATATGAAGCCTGAAGTTAAGGAGCACCCAGATTGGTCTCTGAAACCTTGTAATCAACAGCAGATAGTGCTAGATATACAGAACACAGATTACTGGGGTATCACACCTTGGTTGGTAGAGCACGAGACTCTTAATCTCAGGTTTGTGAGTTTGAGCTCCAAGCTGGGCAAAAGATTCCTGGATTGCAGGGGGCTTGACTGGACGGCCCTCGTGGTCCCTTCCAACTCTACAGTTCTAAGATTCTATGCCCTCTTTTAATCATCCAGGGGCTACTACTTAAAATGGTTAAATATCGTCAACACACAGAGCAAACCTTTAGAAATATCTCCTTGACTGAATAAGGTGTAGACATTCTACAAGCTCAGGAACCTGACAAACAGCCAGCCCCAAGCACATTTTGTGGTATCTACTGCACCAGGAATGTGACCTTCCAGACGCTGTTGGACTACAACTCCCATCATTCCTCACAACGGACCATACTAGCTGGGGCTGATGGGAGATGGAAGCCAATAGCATGGGGAGGGTCGCAGACTCAGCGTCCCTGTGCCACACAATCCAGCATTCTAAGGACTCAATTCTGATTGGGTAGTCCAAGGGGCGAGAAAAAGCTGAAAACCTAAATAAGCAATATTTGGGGAAAGCTGAGACACCATAGAGGCCCGGGCAAGGTTCCAATGTCAATGGACAAGGCTTCTGGAGAAGGATGGTTGCATGGGTTGGTAGTGCACATTATATGCACCCAGAAAGTCTCAGGTTCACTTGCTGTCATCTCCTGGTAGGGTTGGGAAACTCTGAACAGCTGCTGTCAGTCAGGGCAGACAATACCAGCAAGATGAACCAATGGTCTGACTTGGGACAATGCAGCTTCCTGTGCTGTGTCCTGTCCTCATTTTCTCCCCAGCAGCTTTCATTCCCTCCTCCCTCAATTCTACCAATGGTCAGATCCCAGCCTCTACGCCCTTCCTTTCTCACTTTCCACGCATTGTTTCCTGCCCAACAGTGTGAGCTTTTTGGGGGGTCGGGGGAGAAATGAATCTTGGGCGTATGGTCATTTTTGCCAAAGAGGCAAAATTGATTTATATCTGCAAATTCATTTCATCTGCATTGTTATTCTCACTGCAGAAGTTTGGTTTCATTTGGCATCAAACAGGACCGAGGAACCTGTGGTCCTCCAGATATTGGTGAACTGAAAGTCCAATCAGTTATACCCAGCAGGGTCAAAGTGCAGGGATTATGGGAGTTGCAGCCAGCAGCACCTGCACTGTCACAGGTTCCTCAGCCCTGGTGTAAAATATGGAAGATTGAGTAAACAGCTCTATTTGCCATGCATTGCAGACCATCCATATTTCAAAATGGGCAGCCAAGTTCAGTCTGGAAGCCTGGGGCGGAAGTCATAGAAAGGATGCAGCCATAAATCTACATGATCAGGACTATGACTGAACGGGTACATTCACCGAAAACTATTGATATAGACTTGTAGCCCTTATACATGACAGGTGCAAGTCACATCTCATGAAAGCTAATGGCGAGACTTCCAATTAATTTTCAGGATTGTCTACAGCAAGGCCAAAGAAGCTCTGGTCCTCCAGAGGATGCTGGACTCCAACTCCCATCAGCCCCAGCCAGCACGGCCAGTGGTCAGGAATGATGGGAGTTGGAACCTAAAAACATTTGGAGGGCCAAAGCTTCCCCATACAGTATTCAGTACCTATCAGTTCTGCACTAAGCAATGCTTTTTCTTCCAAAATCAGAGCCTCATAGCTCCTTCCCAAAGTCCAGGAAGCTTCTTCCCAGCTTAGGAAAGGAGGCACAATGCTCTGGTAGAGTCCGAGAATCCTCCCTTGCATGGTGAGTACTGACACCTTTTTTCCTAGGAGAAAAGCACTTGCACTAAGTATCCCTCTGCCACAGGCAGCATCATTCTTCCTCTGTAAACACAACGTTCCAAGCAAATACCATCCCACAGAAGCTGTATCCTCTTACTTTTTCAATCCATCTGCCTCATCGTAGTTCAGCTGGGTGTTGCTGTCTCTACTGGGAATGTCTTTGAGCTCTGGCCCTCGGATTCGCTCAAGAAAGGAATCTGGCCTTTGGTCTTCATGATGTAAGTTCCTCCTGGCCCAGGATCGCAGTGATAAGATGAACCATGATAACCTGAAAGGATGGAGGGAACAGCTAGGCAGTACGAACTGACCAGGGGAAAGTGAACAACTGTACACATACTTCAGAAGGTTTCCTAAGGTTAGCATTCCCTTGTAATTGTGTCATCGAAGGTCTGTTTGAAACTTTCACAAATTAAACACATGGTGCGTGCAAAACCCTATTATTATTATTATTATTATTATTATTATTATTATTATTATTATTAACTTCTCCCATCTGGCTGGGTTTCCCCAGCCACTCTGGGAAGCTTGCAGCGTATATTACAACATAGTAAAACATCAAACATTAAAACTTCCCAAAACAGGGAAGGCCCTCTGCCTGATTCCCCGTAAGTTCTCTTCTTGCAGTAAGGGAACCAGCAGAAGGACCTCAGTGATGGGAGTGGAGATGCTCTTTCAGGTATACTGGGCCGAGGCCATTTAGGACTTCAAAAGTCAGCACCAACACCTCACTCCTTCCATTTTGATGTATTTCCATTTGATGAGGTGGATGTCTACACTTCAATATAAAACGTCTTTACATTTCAACATCTGAAGTAAATATTACACATATGTGCACAGGGGGATATATGTATAATTTGTCACATCTAACCAGGGCTATTCAAGTTATTATGGCACTGCAGCCAGAAAATCCTACATGACTTCTCCTTTTCCTAGGCAACAAAGATAATAAATAGCATTTGCTACCATTTCATGACACCCCAAAACATCTGCCCAAGGTGGCCTCCCCACTTTGGCTAAAAGTAGGGCTGGTCCCATAATGTAAACGTGTAGCTGAACCTTGCGCTATTGAAGTATTCATAGGACGGATTAAGTCCAAAGGAAGCCAACGAAAAGCTTTCACGCTCTGTGTTCTCCCCACTACTAATGCAGAGACAAAGCTATTTTTGCTAACATGGGTTTCTCCAACAACAATAACAAAACACTCTCCTTCACATAACCTAAAATCGCTTACATGATAAGTAACAATTCTTTGTCAAAGTTGTACGGTGAACATTTTGTTTTCGTCCAAATTATATTCTGGAAAAAGAACACACACACACCCGTGATGATAAAAGAGAACCGACCCAGCATTTTTGTGCCAATATTTGCAAAGCTGGATGCTTTCCCATATGTCAGACGCACAATCAACAAAACATTGAAGAGAAGGTAACATTTTGCAAGGACTTAGTGCTGCTCCACGCAGCCTCAATTTACCTGGTGCTGAGACAAGCCCCATGGTGGCTTTGAGACCTTTCAGAAGATTGTGGTTCCCCACCACCTCCCATGAAAACTGTTGAAGTGGGAGTTATGCCAAATACAAAATGTGACTTCTGATAGAAAACTGAAAAAGGTTTCACCAAGATTTCACTCTCAATTTTACATTCTCTCAAGGAACTAAAAAGAACATGCTTTGAATACCACCTTAATCGCCCAATGTAGCATGCCCCCAGTACTAATCAGGGGTGCCAACTTGAATAAAATATTGGGAGGACAAACTAAGCACAGTCAATCATATGACACAGTGCACACACACCATTTGAATGGCAATGCCCCTCAACTTTGGGTGGCCTGGCCCACTCAAATATTTTAGGGGGGGCAACGACCCATTGGTTCCTAGGAGTTGACTCCTATGATCCTAATAGTTCAGATGGTGATCAATTTATCGTCCATTTCTTCTATAATAGTTTGATGTGAACGAAAAATTTGTTTCTTAGGCATTTTCGCTGGCCAGCCCCGCCCCGCCCCTTTGCTTCCAGTGCAAGATCCCATTAACCTCTTGCAAGGTCACTGCCATGCCATCTCCCAAACGTAGCTTACCTAGCCATCGCTCCGCTGCCTGAGAACGAGCTTCTTCGAGATTCAGGCAGGCCGCCCGTCTCCATGGAAATGACTCTGTGCAATTCGGGAGACGTGTCCTCCTCACACAGCGAGCGGGTCCTTGAGAATCAAAGAGTAAAACCCGAAAGAACAACACATTTAGCCCCCATTTGACGTGCACTTGCTATTCCTCCAGCTCTCCCAATTAGGCAACAACTGTGGAGGAACATGCATTCCTTCCAAAGTCACAAGTGCTATTACTGTCACGGGTGACGTTATGAAAAATGCAGCACATTAATCATCTTCCGCCTCAGTTCCGCATCGCTTGATGTCCACAAGAATTTTGCCAGACGGAACTTACTGACAGATGCATTGTCTTCGCATCTATTAGATTTTCTGCCAGACCCATCTTAGATGGTCAAGGCAGAAAACAATAGGTGAACCGGGGGTGGGGGTGGGGGGACTGTAGAAATCCAGTCAGAATACTAACAGATACTAAAATCCATTCTGAGATGAGGGTAGAGGAGGAAATCCATTATATGGTTCAGAATGCAAACCTGAACCCACTTATCTGGAAGTCAGTCCCATTGAATCCAATACTTCTGATCAGCCATGGTTAGGATTGCACTGTTAAGGCTACAGTTCGACATTTACTTAGATGGGGTAGAAGGCATCCTATGGATTTAAATGGGGCTTATTTCTGGGTAGACCTGCACAGGAGTGCATGACGAGGTAAATTAGTGGGCTGGCATTTGTATTTATGATCTGACGTAGCCATTTCTGGGCCCAGGCACAGAGAGGTTGTGGTGGGGTGTGCAGAGAGCAAATGAATACCAGGAGACATCTTCTCATGACCAAGTGGGCAGTGAGTGGGGGAGGGGACTCAGAGTTTTTCTGAGCAGCAGGCAATGGCTTCAAGGGCATTATTGTGCCCATAGGCACCATGTTGGAAACCCTTGTGAACTATATTCCCATAATGTTTGGGTTTCAGGTTGTGCTTTATTTGGGAGTCAGGCTATGTTGAATTACAGAACCGAGTTTACCTGGTAAATCCATTTTCAAGCTTATCATCAGGGTCATCGTTGATAGTCTTCAGAGACAGCCTATGGATCGCAGGACAGGAGTGATAGGTATCAACTTTAGCCATTTTGCTTTACATATCAGCCTCCAAACCGTACCTGAAATACACAAAGAATGCATTGTGAATCCTGCATTACAGAGAAGAGACTTTAAAGTTCTTTTTTTAAAAAAAAAAATCAACACAATAAAAAGACCGAAAGGAGATGGGGAACTTATGCCGAGAAATTGTGGCATTGTTTTGCTCAGAAGTCATTCCCAAAGTTCAAAGGGACTTTGCTCCCTAACATTTAAGACAGCCGTCTCAGCAAACTAGAAGTGACATTAATCATACCATTACATATCCATGCATGTTTCTTTTTATCATTCACCTAGTTATTGGCTCTTCAATAGACCTATCGCACAGAAAACAGGCAAACGACCTGGGGTCCTCCAGAGGTTGTTGGACTGCATCTTCTGGTGTTGCTGGACCACAGCCCCAGCCAACAATCAGGGATGATGGGAGCTATAATCCACATCTGTAATCCACATCTGGGGTTCAACACACTGGCTACCCCTAGAATGTTCAACACAAGTGAATAAAGGTGGCATCAAGGAGGACAGAAGGAAGATCTCTGAGTGATTCACAAGGCTTATTACTTCCAACCATTTAATAGTAGCAACAACAAAAATTTGGGTGGCCAGGTGCAAAAGAAGGTAGGGCTCCTAGACTTTTAATAGTTGTATAGAAGAGGGAATTTCATCCATTGTTAAAGATGCAAGAGTCCTGGCCACTTTTGCATCTGGCTCCCAAACAAGAAGACTGAGATTAAGAAAACAGGCAGAAGGCAGAGAACCAGGAGCGAATGTCTCAAATGTACGGTGCAGATTTTACCCTAAAAGTCCATCACTCTTTAGTCCAATTCGAACCAATGAGACTTGTGTCACATGAAGAATTTGTCCCATTTATTTCTACAGGACCGAAGCAAGAGCCTTCGACCTCCACAAATTAATGTATTTTATTTATTTAAAATGTTATGTTCCACATCTCTGAAGAAAATAAATAATGGCTTAGAAGAACACAAAATACAATTCTAAACCAGCAACGTTACTCAGTAACAACAGAGAAACAGCCACAAGAAATGAAGGAAAGAGCAATTTTGTCAACCAAAACCCTGTTGGAAGAGGCTTGTGCTCCTCCCAGAAACCATCAGAAGAGTATCTTCTCACACCTCTGCAGAAAGAAAATTCCACAAACATGGGTCAATATCGAGAAAACCTTCGTTTTATGGCCAACACTATCCAAACACATCACAAAGATGGCAACAGTGATCCAGAAGTGGAGAGGCAGTCAGGAAGGTATGAAGGTCCCAAGCCATGCGTGGCTTCAAAGCATTTTTAAAAATACCCTGACTTAGACCAGTGGTGGGGAACCTCCAGCCTTTGGGCCTAACTGGTCCCACTGGACCTTGCATATTGGTCCACCACCAAAAGGAAGAAAAACCAGGAGCATACCCTGGTATTTCCTTTGCAGCCAAAGGCCAACATTTTTCATAATTAGGCAATGCAGAGCAACAGAAAAAGGCCATGCTTATAAAGAATTGGGAGCACATTTAGAGCAAGCTGCTAATTCCTTCCCTTGACATTATATAATCAGATGTCATGGTGTTGGTGGGTGGTTGGCAGTTTGAGAGGTCCTAGCTACCTGCCAAAGTGGTCTGGGGGACTTGAGGGTCCCATCTAGCTGGATCCAGATTTCTACTCCAGTTTGCAGCCAGAAGCATATTTAAAGTCATCATTGCTGGAACAAAACAGGTTGACGATGTACTACCTTCCAAACACCCAGCTCCAAACTTGACTTATTTTGTGATATTGTGATATGTATCTTTGCTGCACTGATACCCTTCAAATAAGGCCGCCGTATAAAGCCAGACATAAGAAGATAAGAGGAGCTCATCGAATCCAGCATCCCATTCTCACGCTGGTCAACCAGATGCCTCAGTGGGAAATCTGCAAGCGGGACCCAAGCACACAAAAAATGTTCTCCCCTCTCTGGCTGCTTCCAGCAACTGATATTCAGAAGCATTGCTGCCTCTAGCTAAGCTTCGTTTGTTGTCTCTGTTTTCATATCTGCGTGTTTTCTATAAAAAGGGGTACAACATTAATGTCTCCTATCAAATGTAACAGATCTGTAGAAAAGACTTTGCAACCTGAAAAAGAGACAATGCACATACTTTCATAAACCAATAAAATCTTTAATAAAATTATTTCATCATCATCATGGAATCCAGTGCTGAATCAGCAATCCCATGGTCTATAGAACAAGGGCGGGAAACCCATGACCCTCCATATGTTATTGAACTACAACTCCCATCATCCCTTGTATTTACAGCGCTGGCTGGGGCTGATGGAGGGTCATAGGTTCTCCTGCTGCATAACATAAACAACTGAGCTTTTTATGACACGCTGAAGCAGAAGCCAGTGCATGGGATTGCCTCCACATGACCAGCTGACCAGGAACAGTGCTGGATTTACGTATAAGCTAAACAAGCGATAGCTTAGGGCCCCACTCTCTTGGGAGCCCCCCAAAAATTTAAAGGGGAAAAAACTGGATGTACATTTCCAAAATATAAGATAAAATAAAATAAAAAATAAAATAAAAACTACATACAGCAACAGTGTTTTGTGTTGTGTAGGCTCCTATGATGATTGTAAGTAATACATATTTTGTTATGTGCAAATGGCTTTAGATACCTATTAGGTCCAGAAATTACCATATAGCATATATTCAACACAAAAAACAGCGACAATTTGTTGTTGACAAAGGACAGCTGGACATATAAAGGCCCCTATTTCAGTAGCTTAGGGCAGGCTTCCTCAACCTCGGCCCTCCAGGTGTTTTTGGCCGACAACTCCCATGATCCCTGGCTAGCAGGACCAGTGGTCAGGGATGATGGGAATTGTAGTCTCAAAACATCTGGAGGGCCAAGGAAGCCTGGCTTAGGGCCTCCTGACTAGGATGCGCAATGTTTACATTTAAAGCTGCCAGCACAAATATCAATTCTTGTGCAAACTTTCCATTCAAGAAGTACAGCATGTGCATTAGTCTTCCATTGCCTTAAATTATTCAGCTTGAATAAGCTGGATCACTAAATTTTGCTCCATTGAAGTACTGTGCACAGTTTACAATGGAAGGTATGCCATTATTATAAAGACACGCATTTAGGATTGCCTCTAAATACAGATGGATCGATCAGTTTCCAGTCTGGATCTGTTTCTCACATATTCAATCATAAATCAATCCCATCCGGTGTCTCCACATTTAGCTGCGATAATAATAATTTTAAAATCCATTTGAACATTTAAATGTTTTATTTCAAAATACCATTTCAATGCATATTTTATCTCAGTGTATGCCTTTCTAAATGTATTTTATCCTAAAATATGCAATGCATAAAATAAAATTACACATTCTCTTCCTGAGCAGAGAACTGTACTGTAAAGTTCTGCAGACGTGTGTACTCTGAAGGATAATTACCCGTATTTTTCGCTCTATAAGACGCACCAGACCACAAGACGCACCTAGTTTTTGGAGGAGGAAAACAAGAAAAAAAATATTCTGAATCTCAGAAGCCAGAACAGCAAGAGGGATCACTGCGCAGTGAAAGCATCAATCCCTCTTGCTGTTCTGGCTTCTGGGATAGCTGCGCACACACATCTCCCATAAGACACACACACAGTTCCCCTTACTTTTTAGGAGGGAAAAAGTGAGTCTTATAGAGTAAAAAATATGGTCCTTTCCAATCTGTGTCTTAGACCAAGAGGTGTGAATTAAATCAGCGTGTTTAAAAACGACGATCGAATGAAAGCCTCTCCGATCTTTAACTGCAGTTAGTCATGTAGGCTAAAGAAAAAGGAAACTATTCAAAGACTCCATGATGGTATCAACAGACAGTGACTCAGCATATCAAGGCAAATCAGCACATCACACCCCCCCCCCAATCTCTGCAGATCAACTGCATAAAGCACTTCTATTTTCTGTAACATCCATTGAATTTGGAGAAAGGCTAGGCACAAGCCCAAGTACCTATAAGGAAATTAGGCAGCATCACTGGCCTTGCTGAAAATGAAAGACTTGCTTTGTAAAACCTGCTGCTCACCTTTCAGAAAATTATGTGCCGTGTCTCATAATACAGATCCCATGTAATTTATAGAATGTCAACATAAGAACGGCTTCAAGAGGCAGTGAAAGGTTTCCCAGCTTTTCGACCAATGATACCTTGGACTGCAGCTCAGACCACATACCTGAGAAAGAGAGCATTCAACTGTCCCTGTTTTCCAGAGACAGTCCCAGATTTACAGAAGCCACCCAGGTTTCTGATTTGATCCCATAATGCCCCACTTTTCCTTAGGATGTCCCCATTTTCATCAGAGAAATGTTGGAAGGTATGGAGTTATGTGACCCCGCAACCCAAGGAGATAAGTAACTATACAACCTTTAGAAGGCATCTGAAGGCAACCTTGTATAAGGACGTTTCCAAATGTTTAATGTTTTATTGTGTCGTTATATATGTTGGAAACCACCCAGAATGGCTGGGGAAACCCAGTCAGATGGGTGGGGTATATTTTTGTTTGTTTGTTTGTTTGTTTGTTTGTTTGTTTGTTTGTTTGTTTGATTATTATTTAGGACTTCCCTATTTTCATCGGAGAAATGTTGGAGGGTAGGACATACTCCATCACACAGGAGTACAGTGGTACCTTGGGTTACATACGCTTCAGGTTACAGACTGTGCTAACCCAAAAATAGTATCTCGGGTTAAGAACTTTGCTTCAGGATGAGAACAGAAATCGTGCTCTGGTGGCACGGCAGCAGCAGGAGGCCCTATTAGCTAAAGTGGTGCTTCAGGTTAAGAACAGTTTCAGGTTAAGAACTGACCTCCAGAACGATTTAAGTTCTTAACCCGAGGTACCACTGTATGTCTCATTGAAACTTTCTCTTCACTTCCACCCCCAAGCCAAAACATAACCAGTCCTGCAAGTTAACAGCCACACATTGGCCATGGGCCTGAGGCAACCCATGCCTTTCATTGCTGACCATTGATATTGTTTCTTGAGTGAGGAAGCTGAGTTGAATGCTTCCTAGCTTTGCATTCAACTGAGAGTCCTGTGTAAGTCAGAGGAAGCTGTTTTACAGCTCACAAGCCACTCACCAATTTATCCTGGCCTTGTTTATCCCCAGCCCTAGGGAAGATACTTACTGAAAGGAGTAGAGTGCTTTTTTTGGCACCTGAGGTCGCAGTCATTTATTTCACCACAGAATAAATAAACAGATGCCCCTTGCAGCTGAGATCCTGATTTGCATGCTTATCACTTAGGAATGTGGGATGCTTTCTGGCTCACTATGGACAGCAGCTCTCCAGGGTTTTAGGGACAGGACATACTCAAGGAGTGTATGAAATAGGGCTGATAAGGGGTGTGGCATCAGGAAAGGGGGTGTGGCTGAGGAGAGTCCCAAAGGGCAGGTATAGAGGTTGCACCTGCGTCCAAGACCTGAGGTTCCCCACTCTTGCCACAGTAGTTTTTAGTCAACAAAGTGCTTTACAGTCATGAACTTTTATCTTTACCCTCCAACATTTCTCCGATGAAAATAGGGATGTCCTACCCAGTGCTGTTTTTCTAGAAAGAGATGCCAGAAATCACCATGAATGCCTGCCTTGTTCTCTTATAATGGCAATGGCGCCCACCTGAGAGGTGCTGGAACTGAGTTCCGGCAAGTTCCAGCTGAAAAAAGCCCTGGTCCTACCACACCCTCCAACATTTCTCCAATGAAAATAGCGACATCCTAAGGAAAATAGGGACATTCCAAAATCAAATCAGAAACTGGCCTGGCTTCTGTAAATCCGGGACTGTCCCTGGAAAATAGGGACACATGGAGGGTTTCCTGTTTCTACTCTGTGAAGCACTTATTAATCAGTATGTATCAGGGCTTTTCACAGTCTCACCAAAGGCAATATGTCACTGGAGTGTTTGGATTACACAGAGAATAGGAGCAGTTTCAGACTGTCGCTATTTTGGGTGGGATTCAATCTCCAATTCAGATTGCACAATAATAGCTGAATGGGAGGTCTTGCACCACAAACCCACCCAGTCCCCCAAAATGGGGAGGTGGTGCAATAAGAAGCATGATGGAGAAATGTGCTGCATGGCATTTCTCTGTAAACAAATCAGAACGAATGCTCATTAAGTAACCAGCATCATCTAACCTGCCTAGAGACAAAACAGGATGAAAGCTCAATAAATAGGTTGTGTGGAAGTTCCTTTGGTTGGGGTTCAGGTCCGACAAGCCAAGAATCAGGTCCAAATGAATAGGGCAGTATAGAATAGTTAACCAGAAGAAGCCACTGACAATGCAAATCCCAGACAGACCGGAAGTCAAATTCTGGGAAAGCACGTCCAAGATAATAAGTGGAGCGGAAATGTAAGAAAGGAATCCAGAGCTGAAGGAACTGCCTGCCACTTCTTCCTACTTCCTTTCGGCCACACATTGCTGGTGAACAGGAACCAAAGGATCCACTCAGCACAATGCAAGTGGAACGAGAGCAGGACCAAGGGAAAGGAACGAGAGAAAGACCAAGAAAGAGCAGTTGCCAGACTGTGGAGACAATGGCCTGGTTTGCAGATACAGTGGTACCTCGGGTTACAGACGCTTCATGTTACAGATGCTTCAGGTTACAGACTCCGCTAACCCAGAAATAGTACCTCGGGTTAAG
This sequence comes from Podarcis gaigeae, assembly GCF_964106915.1. Lineage (NCBI taxonomy): Eukaryota > Metazoa > Chordata > Lepidosauria > Squamata > Lacertidae > Podarcis > Podarcis gaigeae. Next base: position 34,170,636 of record NC_139677.1, on the reverse strand, counting down.
AACTTTGCTTCAGAATGAGAACAGAAATCACGTGGCGGCAGCGCGGCAGCAGGAGGCCCCATTAGCTAAAGTGGTGCTTCAGGTTAAGAACCGTTTCAGGTTAAGAACGGACCTCCAGAATGAATTAAGTTCTTAACCCAAGGTACCACTGTAATGTTCAACCACAGGGGCAGAGAACTTCTGGCCTGTGGGCCACATTTGGCCCACTTAACTCCATTTGGCTCTTTAAGCTGTTTTCCATGCGCACCAGTCCCCACAACTGATATTATATGTGATTCCAAGAATACAACAGGTGGGGACACTGTTTGGCTTGGGTGTGTGCAGTGGTGGAGGAAGAGGAGTGCGGGAAGGGCAGTGAGTGTTGGCGCTAATAGCGCCGGGCAAAGTAGCTCATTGCCACCATTGTCATTATGAATGGGTGAAGAACTGTCTACACCTGGTAAAATTACCTTTTCCAAACAACCCTCCTAAGAATCAGGAGGTGGTTAATATTTGCATCGTTTCAAATTGTATTTCCAAAGGTGTAATAGAAGCAAAAGCAAAATAACCCACTCAACCAACTCACCACTACCACCTACGATATTTAACAGTGCTCTGCTTTATTAATACCTTGAATAGAAGACTGGATAATCTCCATTTATTTTAATTTGGACTCTTTCTGTCAAAAGGTGTTGATTTTGATTGCAAGTCTTAAATACTAGTGTGCTCATTTTGTGTGAGCCTACATGGTTTTATGTATTGTAATTCACAGAAATTACGATCCATAATATTGTGTAGTATTGGGAAATGTGAAGGTATAATGAATAGTATTATTTTCTTTCATCATAGCATCGCCGCATCATAACCTTTAAATGGATAAGTGGGGTCATATTTATTCCACCACTGGTCCATTTTTCTATGTCACCATGGCAACCACTTCTGCACTATTGTGTATGATAGAATCTAACACAGAGTTGCCACATTTGGTACTAAAGTACCACATGTGGTACACTTTTGATTACTAAAGTACGGAAATATTACTACTACTCTTTACCACTTCTTCTACAACTAAATGAACGTGCAAGTCTTTTTGCAGCTCACTTGCCTGGCATTGAATTAGTACTGGAAAATCTCCTAGAGCTAAATTTGACGGCCAAAACAAGAAACGAAGTCCACAGAGTTTTCACTATGCTTGACATCTTTTGCCAGTGTGTTAATGTCATCTGTGTGGTACAAAATATTAGCTGGCATAGATATTTGCAACAAGGCCATCCAGGCTAGAAAGGCAACACTGGATGTTGAAGCAGCCACTGTAGAAGCTCTCCTCACAGAGCTGACAAAACTTCAAAACAACAGGAAACATGTGTGGAATGAAGCCGAATTGGTGGCACCAAACAACCTAAATATAATAATAAAACTCTCCTGTAAATGTGATGGAGTTTGGTGCATGCAGGCAAGGCTGCAGGATGACATCACCTGATGCTAACTTGGAAGAAATGAAATGCTACAGGTGGTACTCCAGAAGGAGTCTACTTCAGAAAATGCATTTTATTACATTTGCTGTTAAGCAGTTAGCAGGAAAAAAAAGTTGATTTCTTGTGGAAATATATCACCACGTCTGGGCTGTGGAAAGAAAAGCTTTTGCTTTATTAGAGCAATATCCTGCTGACCTTAATGGTGATGATTTTGGAAAAGAAATGTGACATTTATCCTCAATACATAAAGCAAATCTTGAAAATTTACAGTTAAGGCCATTAAATCTGTTGAACTTATTAGCAGAGTACAAACTTGGTGGCCTGTTTCCAAAATGTTTGTGTTTAGCTTAAGAATGCTATTAACCATGTCAGCAACAGCAGCTTCTGGAGAAAGGTCATTTAGCAAACTTAAGCTAATTAAGAATTATTTAAGCTCTACAATGCCTCAGGAATGTCTTGCGGATTTGGCCAGGCTAAATATTGAATCAAACATTGCCAGAACAATTAATTTTCATGCTGTGATTTGAAAATTTTCACTTAAAAAAGGGCCAGAAAAGTTCTTTTTTTAAAAAAGTAAATAGTAATTTAATCTACCTTTTTTAAATACTATTGTCTTCTGATGATATAATGTGCATTGCTATATGGAAGTGATACTTCCATGTGAATTCTTCTCCTTATTTGTATTGTAGTAAAAACAAAGATGTTCAAATCAAACGTGCTTTCTGATCCTCTTTTAATTTATTTATATTTATTCATTTATATTTATCATGGAGGGAGTATAAGAGCATATGGCCTCAAATTAAGAAAATTAACAGAGTGCTCCACTACACATCTCTTGCGTCTTCCATACCCTTTTTGATCTTACAGGTTACAGCTCATGGAATAAAACCATAGTAGATAAAAACAGAAAGGGACCCAAAGCAGAGGTGGGTTTTAGGCAGCAAGACTGGTTCTGCCCCACTGGGTGCTGACCCTAGGAGGCGCCACGGGACATTGTAACTATGACGTAATGAATTCAGCAGAAGATGAGACATGGGGGCGCCGAATTTTAAATCAAAGGGACCCCACTTTGGATAAAGATTGCAGCTTAATTTAGGGTTACCAGAAGTCCCCAGTTCCCGGGGACAGTCCCCGGATTTGCAAATCTGTTCCCGGGAAACATGGCAGCGGCAGTCTCAGCAGCCTGGAGCCAGCCTGGTAGCGCAGTTGGCTCTGGCTGGCTTCAGGAGCCACTGCTGAAGGGGAAACAGGGACGTCTGGCTGTACAGATCTCCTGCCCCCTTCCCCCTCTGTTTTGACAGATCAGGGGAGGCTTGAGAGTCGCGAGTGGGTGGCCATTGCCCAGGAGGGTCTCAAAGCATGCAGTTTCTCTGCCAGGCAAGGTGCAAAACCCTTCTTTCGTACCCTGTGAAACATAAATGCGCAGATTTTTTAAAAAAACTGGGCAGTGGCCAGCCGGCCATGATTCCCAAGCCTCCCCCAATCAGTCAAAACAAAGAGGGAAGGGGGAAAGAGATCAGGGGAGGCTCAGGGGTCATGAGTGGGCGGCGCGCCGTTGCTGTTTTTTAAAAACTCTGCACATTTATGTTTCACAGGGTGCGAAAGAAGGGCTTTGCACCTTTATACAATATGCATGTGTGCTTGGGCCCAGGGTCTTTTGCCTCACCATCCTCACTACTGACTCCCTGTTGCTCCTCAGCTTCAAAACAAAAAAAAAAGTGTCCCCGGATTCATTGAAAAAAATCTGGTAACCATAATTAATGTTTTAGAAGAGCCACTATAACTTCTATTTCATATCTTCATTCACGCAGTCAAATCCTATACATTTCTGCTGAGAAATAAGTCCTTTGGTGTTCAGTATGAATTACCCTGAGACAGCAAAGGTTGGTCCATTGGGGCAAATGGGGTGCTGCCCCACCTATCTCATTCTGCTCTCAGTCAGCCCCCAGCTGCCCCCTTTCCTACTTACAACCACTCCAGTGTGTGGCACTGGTTGTCACCCTTCTGTTTCTCTTCAAGAGCATTTTTAGAAATCTCTCAAGGTTTTCACCTGGCAAATCCAACCCCTCCCCAATTTTCAGTACCTCTAAGTTGCCAAGAATCCTTTAGGTTCCAAAGCAAAGATATTAAACCATCTGACTTGACATACGCTGACGCTGAGTGAACTAAAGGAGGCCATAGCTCCTCTGAAGCAGTTCCACATTATGGCAGGGTTCGAAGCAAACTTCTCAACATTAGTTTTCGTGCCACACTGAATCTCCCTGCTGCAGAGCAGAACTGGTTGCTTTCTAACACTGAATTCTTGTCCTGCCGCAGGTGGGAGGGGGTCAGTTCCTGGGAGTGATCATCATGAAGGACGATGTAACTTTGGCCTGTTTGCATTTAAATTGGCTGCGTCTCATCACAGCTGTTTAAATTGAAATTGAATTGAAATACTTTATTGTCACTTGTGCAACTTGTATACAGTAAGATTACACGAGCTCTCAGCTCTCTTAGTCTTAATTCCCCTCGTTTACTGACGCACACCCACCAAACCCGAAAGTCAGTTGCCCTGTTGTTATCTTTTCATTCAGCAGCCTAACAGTCCATGGATAGAAGCTGTTCTTTACCCTGTTGGTGCGACTAATTATGCTTCTATATCTTCTGCCTGAGGGCAGGAGATCAAGAAAGTGCCGGCCAGGGTGTGAATCATCCCTGAGAATTTTCCTCACTCTCCTGAGGCAACGTTCTTCTGCTATTTCATCCTGTGGATTCGCAGGACAGCCCATAATATCTTGTGCTGTATTCACCACCCTCTGAAGGCACTTCCTATCAGATGATGTCAAACCAGCGTACCACACCATGATGCAGTATGAAAGGACACTTTCTATTGTTGACCGGTAGAAGGAGATCATCAAATGTTGATTGACATCGTTCTTCCACAATACTCTGAGGAGATGGAGTCTCTGTTGGGCTTTCTTAACCACCTGGGTTGTATTTATTTTCCAAGTAAGGTCTTCCCTGAGATAAATGATGGTTTTGCCCAAATTCCTGTGTTTCTTTCAGAGACTCCCCATCTTCATCTCTGACCACTGGTTCATCGAATGGCAGTGAATCCTTAATGGACTCATGGATAAAGGGAAACACAGTAGAATGAGCAACTCTGTGTTGTATGGGCCAGTGTGGTGTAGTGGTTAAGAGCGGTAGACTCGTAATCTGGTGAACCAGGTTTGATTCCCCGCTCCTCCACATGCAGCTGCTGGGTGACCTTGGGCTAGTCACACTTCTTTGAAGTCTCTCAGCCTCACTCACCTCACAGAGTGTTTGTTGTGGGGGGAGGAAGGGAAAGGAGAATGTTAGCCGCTTTGAGACTCCTTTGGGTAGTGATAAAGTGGGATATCAAATCCAAACTCTTCTTCTGGAGGAAAGGGAAGTCTGAGAATCTGTAAGCAGGACCTGAGCACTAGAGCACCCTCCTTCTGCCCCTCTGCCCCTCCTGTGGTTTCCAGCAGCTGCTGTTCAGAAGCATTACTGCCTCTGACGATGGAGGCAGAACATAGCTATCATGGTTAGGAAGCATTGATAATTTTATCCTTCATGAAGATGGCAGATAAAGGGCTTTTTAGGATAAAGGAACTTATTTAGAGATGCCTCCCTTCCCGCCATTGTGAAGGTTTCCCTTTGGGCCCAACACAGGGATCTTTAGTACAATTGGTTCACATTGCTCAAGCTAGTGTATTTGCAGGCAGACCACTAAACGAAGTGAACTCCAATAGGTACACACTGTTAATTGGTTAAGTTATATGTGCTACTGAAGGCTTGAAGGAGGGAGGGAGACACTGAGGTCCAGCTAGATGAGTTAAGCTGGGAACACATCTGGGCCAAAATGTGCCTCCTTTATCCAGCCCGTCCTTGACCTATATATCCCTAGGACAGCTCCTGGTTGAAGAGGCTCTGGCCAAAGTGCATTCTGATGGACCTTCCCCCAGCTATGATGGTGAGCCTTCACAGGCTTACACTGCAGCTATGGCATGTGCCTGAGGGTCACCGCTTTAATCTCTCATGATGCCTTAGAGTAGAAGTGCAGAACTTGTGGCCTTCCTCTAGACACTGTTGGACTGCAACTCCCATCTTCTCTGACCATTAGCAAGGCTGGTTGGGAGCTGGAGTCTTAACAGCATCCGAAGGGCTACAGGTTCCTTGCCCCTGTCTTAGAGCACTGGACCAAAAAATGAATAAAGGCAGGAGGTAGAGCAGGGGTTCGTAGTGAACCCTGTCAGAGTGATGCAGCTCCAACAGCTGTCCACAGATGCCCGGTGTTGATGCCAGCATGTTCTGAATGCACGCAAAACCTGCTTCAATAGAACGATTATTGCGCACAAGCCAGAAAAAGGCAAGTGTCACAATTCCATTGAAATTCCACCTGACAGGATAAAATGGAAAGGTTTGAGAACCAGAGGAAGAACATCTCATCCACACATGCTACTGCAGAGGGCCCATGTGGGGTGCCTTGACCCCATTATGTCAATATCCTTCTCCAGCCCATGCCTATTCAACTAAAATCTCAATCCCTTTCATTTCAGAAGAACTTTCTCTTCCAATATTATTGTGTCTTATCAGCTTCAGAGGTCAAGATACACATTTTCATATGAGATAGGTAGTCTCTCTCTCCCTCCCTCCCTCACATTCTGTGTTTGCAGTTTTGTGTATTGTGTTTTCTATTCAAAGAGACTGGGGGAAAATAGAGAGAAGCACAAAACGTTAAAAAATATATATCTACATTGTGTAGTGCTTGTATCAGAGAAGCCTCTGACACTGACTGGCATGGAGCATTCAGTTACATGGGAAAGCAAAACCGTTTGCAGTCCAAATTCTGTGAGGGGAGGAAAAAATGTCAGCTTGACTGGAACCAATATCTCACACAGGCTGTGGAAATGGAAAGAAATACTAGGAGGTTGGGAAGCTGAGGAATAAAGAGCCCAGGGGGAAGAAGAAGGAAGGAAGAGTGCAGAACAGTGTACTGAGGAAGATGAACCTTCAAGAAGGGTAGGTGAATATGAAGCATGAGGAAATGGGCGGGAAATGGAGTCAGGAGGTATTGTGTGCTGCATGGAGAGAGCAAGAGGGGAAAGCTACAAATTTGGGGTGAAGAGGCAAGCTGGCTAAAAGCAATGAAACAACAACAAAAAGCAGTAGCCTGAGGAAACGATGCATGGAATGGTCACACCACACACTGAAAGCACTTCTATACCACTTAAAAGACAATGCTTCCCCCAGAGAATCCTGGGAATCTTAGTTTGTTAAGAGTGCAGGGAACTTTAGGTAAAAAGGTAAAATTACCCCTGACCATATTAGGTCCAGTCACGGACGACTCAGGGGTTGCGGCGCTTATCTCGCTCTATCGGCCGAGGGAGCTGGCGTTTGTCCGCAGACAGCTTCCAGGTCATGTGGCCAGCATGACTTAGCCGCTTCTGGTGAACCAGAGCAGTGCACGGAAATGCCGTTTACCTTCCCACCAGAGTGGTACCTATTTATCTACTTGCACTTTGACGTGCTTTCGAACTGCTAGGTTGGCAGGAGCAGGGACCGAACAACGGGAGCTCACCCCGTCTCAGGGATTTGAACTGCCGACCTTCTGATCGGCAAGTCCTAGGCTCTGTGGTTTAGACCACAGCGCCACCTGCAGGGAACTTTAGCTGTGTGTAATTCCCAGGATTCTTTGGGGGGGGGAGCCATGCCTGTTAAAGTGGAATAAGAGTGCTTTCAATGTATGGTATGGAAGTGAACAACAGTAGAGGAACAAATAGCCAGACAATGTCACGGAGAACAAAAATGTCCTCAGCCAATAACAAAACAAATACAAAGGAGTAGCCAGGCAGTGGTGTAAATTCATAAATTCAAGATCCAAGACCAAGGAAGTGCTATTGTATCAGGGCATGGCTAAAACGGCAATAGAAAAAGAGGGAATATGGAACAAGCCTTGGCACACAGACCTTAATGCAATCTGATTAAAGAACGACCAATCATTTCATCACATGACATCTAGTTGAATCACCTATAAATTATATTTGCATATCAGGGAAACCAAAATTTCTGAAGCAATACTTTCTTTAGTTTTGGATGGTGCAAACACATCATAGCAGGCAGCACCTTAGAAGAGGCATTTCTCCTGTATGTGAGAAAAAGAAATAAAAATGCCACTTTTCAAGGTGGTCCGTGTGTGTGTGTGTGTGTGTGTGTGTGTAGTGCAATCCAATTAATTGGAAGCACCCTTTTATTTAATTGAAAAGGTTTTTTATTTTTAAAAAAATAGACCACTGGAAAAGTGCAAACCAATTGTACCTGCTCAAAAATAAGCCCCACTGTTTTCAAAGGGGCTTGTTGTCTATAAGGTGCTATGGGGCTGCAGTCTAAATGTTGCGATCCTCATATATAGGAAAGGATGATCTTCCTCAGGTGGATTGGACTAACAATCTCTCTGGAAAAACTAGGACAGGATGGGACAGGGCAAACACTTCTACCAATAAGAAAAGATAGATTGTGGGTTTTCAGTCACAGCAGATGTGTCTGGCTGCGAGCAATTTCTAGAAATAATGAGCTCCCTTTTTGCAGTCTGTTTACTACAAGGTTGTCATAGTTCCCATGTCTCATGGATCACACCGAGAATCCCAGGATCACACAGAGAAATAAGCATTTTTCCCACTGGCTTGTGAAGAGGAATAGAGAAATCATGAGAAGCTTTTTTCTGTGCAGCAGAACTTAAAAGTCAACAAGTTAGCACATGTTTGTGCTAACCTTCTGCATCAGCCATTTCCCAGAGAAACTTAGGGTTCCTTGGAATCTTATCAAAAGCTTAAAGATAGCCTGCTGATCATCTTTTAGTTTTACTATAGAGAAGCAAAGTGTATGGTTCTTTCCCCTTAAGAGTGTGGCCTCTTCCACACTACAGAAGGAGGAGTGTGCCATTTGCACAGGTGTGCAATATTATCCGGCACACTATTGACAAGGTGTTATGGATCAGTAGAATACTGCCATACTGATGCGAGGACACTCCTATACATTTCTACTCAGAAGTAAGTTCCATGGAGTTCAGTGGTGTTTACTCCCAGAAGAGTAGATATAGGATTGCAGCCTTAAATGTGAAAACTCCCTTGGCAGTTTTGTCTATCATGGGATGAAAAAAGGTAAAACATATTTTGCTTTAAATTGCAGACCACAAGGACCTAAGCAGTATTCATTTCTCACTGGCTCTAGTACAAATTCAGTTCCACAATTACCAACACTGTTGAGAACGACACAATATGTATGTGACTTTGATTTAACCTAGTTTTAATTCCAGGGTGTATGCTAATTCCTATGGAGCAATAATAAAGATGAGAGTGATTTCAAGCATGCATGGACTGTCTTTTCTTCACACTGAATATCCACAACTAGCCATCAGAATATGAGTAAGGGCATTGAGTTCAGATGGCATGGGTTATGTCCACTAAATTATACACAGGTATCCACCAAAATCAATGGACTTAATGTTCGTCACAACAAATTCAAGTCCACTGGTTTCAACATTTCTGCTCTGAGAAGATTTAGTCAGTTACAACCCTATGACTTTTAGGCTAGTGTTATGAGTTTGGGAAGCTCTCATTACAGAAATTAGATATTGGAAAGGCTGGGATAGATCTGTGAGCTTTCTAAGTTCATATGCTTCACGCATGCATGGAAGAACAATTTTTTTTTGCCTGGATGCAAAGCATGGAATGTGAACCAGTGTTGTGACTCGTTTTCCATCAGGAGAGACCACTATTTCCCATCAGCAACGTGATGGCAAACTCGAACCCAAGCCTGTATTTGTTGTCAACTACTCCCAAACTGTGGCTGAGAGTCTATGCTGAAAAAGAATGTGCACAAAGAGCATGGGAACTGTCCCTGAATCTCCAAGCATCAGTAACACTAAGGAAATGACACCATAAAGCATCTCAACGTCAGACAAAAATGAAGAGGGTGGTCTTTTTTCACATATTAACAAAGTGGCTCAAATTAGCAACATCAGCTGGAGACAGATCATAGTGAAGAAGTGAAAATTATGGGACTATGGTTCCCCATTGTGTGGGGAAGCAGAGCGGGGAAGCTTTGGTCAGAAGAGGATTTAGAGCAGCATGAATGGTTCTGCCACACTGGGCGCTGAGCCTAGGGGCACTGCAGGGCATCGGAACCATGACATAGTGAATTGAGCAGAACAGAAGGTGAGAGGTGGAGGTGCCCAATTTTGGCCTCACACAGGGCACTGGTGGAATTTGAGAGGCCAAAGTCTGCCCCTGCTTTGGTCCCCCAGCTGTTGCTTGACTACAACTCCCATCATTCCTGACCACTGACTATGCTGATGGGAGCTGAGGGTCTAAAAGTATCTGGAAGACCACAAGTTCCCCAACTCTGGTGTGCCTTCTCATTTCTTTTATGCAGCTATCCTCTCCCTAGTCAAAGAGAGAGCATTGCAAAATAGTAACTTTTTTTATTACACGTACAAAAACTATTACTGGGCACTTTTGGAAGCCTGTTCTAAGCACACTTGTGCATTTTTGTTGCCTCCCACTGTCTAGTCAGGAAGAGGGAAGGCTATTTATAGTCACATCATCTGCTTTTTTAATAAAGGCATACCCTCCCCCTAAATCTTTAGTTGTATTTCCTAAACCTTAAGTGTGTAATGCGAGAATTCCCAAAGGGTGACAAAGACACATCTGCCAGAGACATTCATTCTCAGTCTTCTCTGGCATTCTGTTTACTGTGGAGTCAGGCTGGACATGACAACCCACCTTCAACCCACCTTCACTCCAGGTCAAGCCCAAGGGGATGGGGAGAGGGAGGAAGCAAGAAGGAAAATCTGCCCACCTCCTACTCAGTTCAAAGCAGTTCAAAGCTCCCACCTCAGAGCTCCGCTGGCAGCAACCAACTCTGTTCCCCACAAAACAGGATGGGTACCACAACTGCTGATGTGGGCAGTATCTTCCGTGAATGGCAATGAAGTGAATTGGTGCAACTGCTATTGCCGCTATCCATGTCAGAAAGACAGGTGAAAAGAGTCTTTCCTCAACCAAACATGGTCAATATGACAATTGTGATACCTAGGATGGAGTCCAGAGCCATTTCTCTGTCTCCTCCTCTCACAACCCTCACCCAGGCCACCGCCATCTTCCTAAGACATGGGCAGCAAAGATGGGTGAGCGTAATGCCCTCTCAAGGCTGCCACAGACACTTTCCACAGCCTCACTCCTAGTTCAAAAACAATGGACCTTTAGATATATACATATTGAAAGGTTTGGCCTTTTGACAGGTGGGACAATTGTAGAAAGGGCCAGTATATTGCTGGCAAGACTGCCTGGGACGATGCTTAGCTTCTCTTCCATTATGCCCCTGCTGCTTTTTTGTTCCACAGAACTCAATGGAAACCATGGTGAATGGGATTAGCCCTTATTTTGCTTATGTGCTGCTCTTTCATTGGAATAGCACTGCCTTGGCTTTAATTTCTTATACAGTGGTACCTCGGGTTAAGTACTTAATTCATTCCGGAGGTCCGTTCTTAACCTGAAACTGTTCTTAACCTGAAGCACCACATTAGCTAATGGGGCCTCCTGCTGCTGCGGCACCACCGGAGCACAATTTTTGTTCTCATCCTGAACAGAGGTACTATTTCTGGGTTAGTGGAGTCTGTAACCTGAAGCGTAAGTAATCTGAAGCGTATGTAACCCGAGGTACCACTGTACAATGACAGAATGTAACAAAACAGAACTCACAGACATGGACATTGGCCATGCTGGCTGGGACTGACATAAGTCCAGCAACATCTGGAAGACCACAAGTTCCCCTTCTCTGCATTACATTCTGCATCTAGGGGGGAAATGAAATCCCCATTCCTGAAAAACCATCATTTTACTTTTCCCATGCACTTCTAAAATAGCTATCTGTAAGGTAGAAGGGAAGTGGGTGAAAACGTTGCAGGAAGACATGCATTTTGGGAGAAGTCAACATGGACAGCTACAGAAGAAAACACACACATACTCCAAGCAGTTTTGCAAACTCCACAATGTTATTTGTGCCACACATGTTTCTTAAGAAGACTAAATTCTCCTGCCATCTTGCCATTCATTTTACCTGCCTTAATGCAGGTAGGGCAATCTGACCAGCAATCCTCAATAGTTCCCCATTTGACCCAGATAGTCTTCTCATCTTGTCTTCCCCTTCCCAGGAAATGATTTGGTTAGTTTTTTGGAGGGTGTTTTTTTTTTGGTTAAGTTTCAATTAGAGTCAACCGGGCATTTTAAAAGCCTAATTGTCGTGCATTGGGAGGATTTTGGTTGCGGAGTGGGGTCCCAGCTAAAGAAGGAAGGTTAACCCTTCCAATCCCATTCATTGCAACCTTCCCACCTTCCCATCAGAACTGCCTCTGCCTGAATTCTGTTCTCAGCAAAACTTTACAGTGAATCTTTATGCAAAAGGGAACCAGTGTCAACCAAAAAGTAACACGAGAGGGAAAAAATCCGTTTCAGCGGCACATGCACAATTAGCAAGAGAATTTGTTTAGCCTGGAATGTTCTCCAAAGCAAATGGGAGGCTAGAAGCAAGCCCCATTCCAGGCTAAGCTCTGAGAGAAGGGAGGGGTGGCGATGGAGCGACCCGCTTCCCGGTGCAACATAGGAGGCCGAGGAAGAGCGGGGCTCTGCATGACAAGCCCAGTGCCTGGCGCATTAAGATTACAGAGAGAGACTAAGAGTAAGACCGGCTAAAAGGAAAAGCAGCTCTAGGCTTTTGCTATCCTGTTAAGGTCTTTACAGGGATCAAAATGTCAGGCAATTGGCTTGTTCCGCGCACATTTCTGGCCACCTTCAAGGTATGGGCTTAGATGCTCTCCTTGCCTGGAAAAGGACTCGGTATAGTTGGAGAGACTTGCCCCCAATGTTTACTTTCTAAAAATTTTAAAAAGCACCACAGAGTCACAGAAGCCCTTCTATGCACGTGCTCAACGGCACCGTTTTCTTCCAGATGTCTCAAATCTGAGCTCTAGCACTGAAAATAAAGAAGGATTCAGGGGCGTTCTGTATCCTACTCGGTTCGTATAATAATAGTTATGCTGCGAACTACAGGGGGTTCCTCTCTTTGAGATCAAAAAGCACAGGCGCGTCTTTGATGCCCCCAGTCTAGTACCCTGTCGCTCTTGGGATTTCCCACACACACACACACACCGCTTTTTGCAATACAGCCGAGCCCCTCAATTTAACGCCTTCCACCAGCAAGTAGGGAAGTCCTGTTTCCCTTGCGCTCATGCACCGTCGCGGCTACTTTGCAGAAAAGTTACCAAGTTTCCTACCTGCTCTTTCTTGGTGTGCGCAGACTGCGGGGACATGGCCTCTTCGAAATGAGGAAGGAAGAGGAGAAACAAAACCAAAGTGGGGAAACCGCGAGATTAATAATACTAATATTAAAAATATCCAAGGGCAGCCTTCAAGCTCTCCCTAAGGGAGCGCGTCCGGTCAGATCCATCCCGAGGGGCGCTTTCCCACGCTGGTCCTATGAAGGCAGCTCCGAGTCCTTTTCTGCGACGGGAAGAACGCTTCACTTCGCTTCTCTGGAAACTCACAGCCTTGCTGGCGCCCGTTTCCCGGAACAGTGGCGATTCTGACCGGCTTCCCTCTTTAGCTCTGGTCACTGGGCGCACAGGGGTTGGGTCCGCGCGCTGTTTCAGCACCAGCAGCGTTGGACAGCTCCAAGCTGGAGGCAGGGAACCGACGCGTTGCGCGTGCGTTTTGCTTTATTGTGGCGGCGGCGGGCGCAACAGCCTCTTCAGTCTGCGCTCTCCTTCCTGCCACCAAGCGCGCCTTCCTCCCTCTCTCCCTTTGCGCCTTAATCTGCCCCAGCAGGGCAGCACGCCGGCCAACGAGCCCGCCCAGACCTTCTGCGCTCATTGAGTCCGAGGACGCCTTCCTCCTTCAGACAGCAAAACTCCATCTCTCCCCAAGCTTTTGGAGGGCGGAGATGAAGCTTTCGGTGATATTTGGGTAGGGGGGTAATTCGCAGCGTCTGTTTTCAACCAAGGCTTCGTTAAACCAGCTTCTGAATTTTTGCCCCTGCAAAAAAAAATCTACCTAGTCTGTTCCCACCACCAGTTTACTGCTGGCCGCTCTGAAGAATATGGAGAAGCAAGTTTTGCCACTGAAAATGCTCTCAACAGGAAGTTGCAAGGAGTCCTGGTTCCCTATCATGATGCTAGCTTTGCAAACTTGTTTTGTTCGGGGCTTTTTGCTTGCACAGTGTTCATGCATTTTTAGGGGTACACTTTAAAACTGCTGCTCCCGACCTGGTGACCTCCAGCTGTTTCACATTCCAATTCCCACCAGACCCAGCCCAGCCAGCAAGGATCTTTAGAACATCTTAGTGCGCACCTGAGGGACCTGGGTGGCGCTGTGGGTTAAACCACAGAGCCCAGGACTTGCCAATCAGAAGGTTGGCGGTTCAAATCCCCGCGACAGGGTGAGCGCCCGTTGCTCGGTCCCTGCTCCTGCCAACCTAGCAGTTCAAAAGCACGTCAAAGTGCAAGTAGATAAATAGGTACTGCTCCGGCGGGAAGGTAAACGGTGTTCACCAGAAGCAGCTTAGTCATGCTGGCCACATGACCCGGAAGCTGTATGCCGGTTCCCTCGGCCAATAAAGCAAGATGAGCGCCGCAAGCCCAGAGTCATCCACGACTGGACCTAATGGTCAGGGGTCCCTTTACCTTTAGTGTGCACCTGAGGAAAGTGATGTGTGAAATGACCTTACTCTGGTGCCTGTATGGTTTCAGCTTATCTGAAGGGGTTCTAGGAGTGAGAGACATTGTAGCCACTATTTCTTGGAGCACAATTTTAAAAAGACCAGTTTCAAAAAAGGAGGGACATGTGTTTAAGATTTTTGTATTTATGCCATTCTTTTCAATGCTCCCAGGAACGATTGTTTTACTTCTTGTATCAAGTTAGGCCTATAAAGACTCTTACTAGGGCTTTAAAGATTCTCTGCCATGGATGCTTTAGCTGAGATTCCTGCATTGCAGGGGGTTGGACTAGATGACCCTTGGGGTCCCTTCCAATTCTACGATTCTGTGATTCTAGTATACTTGTGCTGGTCTTTCATTGGAGAAGGATTATCATGGTGGGGGTACTTAAGAACTTTCCTCTGGCCCATGCATCACCCTGTAACTACCATGCGGCAACTGAAGTAGGCGACCTTTTTTTTCAGAGTGAAAGAATAGAAGAAGGAAAATTCTCTACCAGATATGGTTTTAATATCGCCACTAACATTGTTATATTTATGGGCAGGCAAAGTTCCATCTAATCTAGCATCCTGTTCTCACAGTAGTTTGACCAGATGCCTACCGGAAGCCCAGCAGCAAAACCTGAGCACAAGAGCACTTATACTTCCCAGCAACAGGCATTCAGATACTTCTTTGGCGATCACTCGCAGCCGAGCAAGATTGTCTTCTATAAACACGGTTTTAACAATGAGTCCGCAAGTGACTGTGGAGGCCAATTCTGGATCCACACGTCCTTCTGCAGTGGGGACATTGGTTTCCGGCTGGGAGGTGATCACTGTGTGGATTTGCCAAGCGAGCCTTCCTCTTAGCACGTTTCTCCCTTTCGTCCTGAGTTCAAGTGTCTTCAAAGCCCATTTACAGATAGGTAGCCGTGTTGGTCTGCCATAGTCAAAACAAAACAAAATTCCTTCCAGTAGCACCTTAAAGACCAACTAAGTCAGTTCTTGGTATGAGTCAGTTCTGTGTATCTGAAGAAGTGTGCATGCACACGAAAGCTCATACCAAGAACTGACTTAGTTGGTCTTTAAGGTGCTACTGGAAGGAATTTTTTTTTTGTTCAAAGCCCATGACACCTTTGGTAAAGGCTGTTCTCCAATTGGGGTGCTCACAGGCAAGTGTTTCCCAATTGTTGGTGTTTATATTACATTTTTTTAAAAAATTGCCTTGAGACAGTCTTTAAACCTCACTGCCTCCGAAAGTGGAGATAAAATATAGCCACCAGAGTTGGTAGCCTTATCCTCCACAAATTTGTCTAATCCTCTTTTAAAACCATCCAAGTTGGCGGCTGTAACTATATCTTGTGCGAGCAAATTCCTTGGTTTTCCTTGTGCTGTGTGAATAAGTACTTTATTTTTTATTTTTTCCTGGTCTGAATCTTCCAACACTCAGCTTCATTGGATCCAGCTCAGCTGTTGCTCTGTGGAGAGTGAGTCACAATTCAACAAAAAAAACCAACAACATATTGCCTGCTGCCAGAACATATAATAAGCCCAAACTCCTTAACCTCTTTGTACGCCGGAATTGCAGCCTCACCTTTCAGGGGGTTTACTTACTATTTGAGGGTACCTTTACTTCTCTCCACAGGTACACAAACTCTAGTGATTGCAGGCTAGGCAATAACCCATTACTGACATCAGTTCCTCCCTCTTCAGAATAAAAAGGAGGGGGAGCTAGAAAGGCATTAGAGGTAAAGACACCGTACTGGTAAGATATTTCTGGCCAGGAGGACAGCAGTTGTTGTTCTAAATCCCAGCATGATCTGTGTCATGCCTTTAGTGTTCATTCTCCTGCAGCTGGGGCACAGAACTGCTGCTGGATATTTACAGGTATTTAAAACCTGTAAAGATATACCTGCAAAGGGCATAATATGGGGTGTGGGTGGCGCTGTGGGTTAAACCACAGATCCTAGGGCTTGCTGATCAGAAGGTCGGCAGTTCGAATCCCCGCAACAGGGTGAGCTCCTGTTGCTCGGTCCCTGCTCCTGCCAACCTAGCAGTTCTAAAGCATGTCAAAGTGCAAGTAGATAAATAGGTACCACTCCAGTGGGAAGATAAACGGTGTTTCTGTGCACTGCTCTGGTTCGCCAGGAGCGGCTTAGTCATACTGGCCACATGACCTGAAAGCTGTACGCCGGTTCCCTCGGCCAATAAAGCGAGATGAGCGCCACAACCCCAGAGTCGTCTGTGACTGGACCTAATGGTCAGGGGTCCCTTTACCTTTTAAAAGGGTATAATATTGTGCTGCCATTGAGGGTGCAATCTGCAGTAGCAATGCGTGTGACAAACCAGGGATGTTCCTGGAGTTCAGCAATCGGATGCAGAATTTACCAGCCATCTCTTCCTCTTACACCATTGTTTTTAAAGGCACAATGGAATACAAGTATTTCCAGATCTTTCCTGTTCTCCATGCTTAAGCCATCAAGAAGTTGTTTGTCTTTCTGTGAATTAAGCCATATCCATCTCGGTTTTGTGCAGCTTTCAGTTTGCTTTTCTAAATAGCTACCCATATCCCAACTTAGCACTTTAGCCTCGAGTCAGCTTCCTCAGCGCCTAGGACTTGCCGATCGAAAGGTCGGCGGTTCGAATCCCTGCGGCGGGGTGCGCTCCCGCTGCTCGGTCCCAGCGCCTGCCAACCTAGCAGTTCGAAAGCACCTCCGGGTGCAAGTAGATAAATAGGGACCGCTTACCAGCGGGAAGGTAAACGGTGTTTCCGTGTGCGGCTCTGGCTCGCCAGATGCAGCTTTGTCACGCTGGCCACATGACCCAAGTGTCTCCGGACAGCGCTGGCCCCTGGCCTCTTCAGTGAGATGGGCGCACAACCCCAGAGTCTGTCAAGACTGGCCCGTACGGGCAGGGGTACCTTTACCTTTACCTTTACCAGCTTCCAACACAAAACCAAGAAAATACCCTGAGATCCAGCCATCTTAACTTCCTTTCCTGACCAATAAAAACAAGTGCGAAGAATCAAGGATATTTAGGTTCTGCATTATAGTTCCCAGGACCGCTAGAAAGCCAGTCCTGCAATTCAGATTGGCTGGCAGAGTCATCACAATCTAGCAGCTAAAGTGATGGGTTTGAATCATAGAACTGTAGAACTGGAAGGGACCACCAAGGTCATCTAGTCCAACCCCAGCAATACAGGAATCTTTTGTCCAATGTGAGGCTTCAACCCCTGACCCTCATATTAAAAGTCTCACGCTCTCCCAATTGAGCTATCCCTCTCACATGTTCTGGAAGATCCAAGTACAGATTCTTCTGGCTTCACTGTTGACGCATTGGACAAACATTAACATTTATGGTAACACTCACCTGCTTAGATGTTGGTGGGTTCCAAGTCCCATCAGTCCCGGCCAGCATGGCCAATGGGCAGTGAATATGGGAGTTGTAGTCCTCCAAAATCTGCTGATCAGAGATACTCCATCCCTGTCTTAGATGTATCTAAGACGTGAACCCTCAACAGCATAACAGAAAGACTGATTCTGTCATTGCCCTCACCTTCAGTTAGAGTTGCTTCAAATCAACGTGTATACAGTTCAGTATTTCGCCCCTAGCTGTTTCTTAGCCTGCAATCAATCACATACTTAGGAAATGCACATTGGGGGATCATGTATGGTTGTGGCTTCCTGCAGTGTGTTTCTGCTGTGTACTTTGTGCAAAAATACCTCCCATGTGAAAACAGAATTGTAGAATTGGAAGGGACTCTGAGTGTAATCTAGTCCAACCCCCTGCAATGCAGGAATCTCAACTAAAACATCCAAGACATATGGCCATCCAACCTCTGCTTAAAAACCTCCAAGGAAGGAGAGTCCACAACCTCCCGAAGGAGTCCATTCCACTGTCAAACAGCTATTACTGCCAGAAAGTTCTTCTTGATATTTAGTCGGAATCTCCTTTCTTGTAACTTGAAGCCATTGGTTCTTGTCCTACCCTCCAGAACAGGAGAAAACAAGCTTGTCCCTCTCTTCCACGTGACAGCCCTTGAGATATTTGAAGATGGCTATCATATCTCCTCTCAGTCTTCTCTTTTCCAAGCTGAACATACCCAGCTCCTTCAACTGCTCCTCATAAGGCTTGGTTTCCAGACACCATATACAACCACCTCACATATCATAGAGTAGAATTGTGCCCATGTTTAAATAAATAAATACGTCAAATCTTTCCCTTCTACTGCCAGGTGCAAAGCATTCTTCAGAGTTGTCTGCTCCATACTTTCAGTATAGGTTGCAGAAGAAAATATATATGAGATCCACCAGTACTTTGGACATTATATTATGAAGAAATTGCAGTGTTACTGAGGAAGTAGAAATCAAGGGAAAAGTAGCCTTAAGGCTCAGCGATGTTTAACTAGACCTTAGCCAGACACTCTGTGCCTGATTCGTTGACCCCGCTCCAATCTGTGATGGTCACCACTTGAAAATCAAATCTGGAAGTGCTATTTCTGTTTCCAATAGATGATTCATGCCTTTATATTCAAACTCATTCTAATTAATGCTCAAGACTGAATAAAATTACCATAGCATATGAGTGTCTGAAAAATGATATTATATAGTTTGATAGCCAATTTAACATTTGCTCCATATTATAAATTGATGCGGCATTCTGGCATCTGACAAACCACCACTACCAGGTTTTTAAAACAATTTCTGAAAAATTGAATTAAACACTATTTCTTTTATAAAAAAAAAATACAAAAGCAGGCCACTTTTCCTACTGAAGTGTCTAGAGAAAGGGACTCTCCTGATTGCAATACTATCTTCTCCACTAATGCAGAGAATATTTGAAATGTTTTAAAATTAGCTATCATTTCTTTATTGCACTCCTGGTTCTGAACTCAAGAGCTCCAAAACTCAGTTTCTCTAAGTCCGTTAGTTTTAGAAAATGCCTCTTCCAATCCTTTCCCCAGCCCAGTCCATTAGACTAATGATACAGAAATGATCTTGTATCTGTTTTCTTAGGTAAATCAAAGCCATAATTGGTGATAATTCCTGTCAGGACTGCCGCTAGGTCCCAGCTCACAGAGGACCAACGCCCAGTGGATATTATATACAAAAGTCTTTATTGAAGTTTAGTTTCCATTTCCAAGCTCTGGGCGCGCAGACCCACGTCTTAACGCTAGACCGGCTAAGTCCCCTCTGACTCACTGCTCCACCCACACCAGTTTAAGATTCTAGCCCGGCTCCACCTCTTGCGCTGCTCTTTCCTGCGTTGGGTCCTTCTGCCCTCTGGGGTTCCCTCCTTCCTGGACTCCTCTGACGCGGAGCCTCCTGAGTCTTGCCCCTCCCTCCGGCGGGCTTTAGGACCTGGCTCCCTTCCCGGGCTCCCCGCTGTGCCGCGCTCCTGTACATTTGAACTTGGCGCGCGCGCGCCCAGCCGGTGACTTTCCTTCTGACCGTTTCCCCGCTTCCTGATGTGGGTGTTGCCAAACCTGACTCCTCTCCTCCCTCTGGTGGTGAGGACACTGGTCCCGACTCCTGGGACTCCCCCTCCCCACTGCGCTCTGGTGGAGACGCTGGCCCTGATCTCCAGCTGCTGTTCAGGGACTCCCCGCTGGCCCCTCCCTCTTGAGGTTTCTCCCTTGGAATCTCCCTTGCTCTGGCCACCGGCGCTCCCTTCTGTGAGTCCTCCGATTCGCTAGAGAGGCTTGTGGAATAACTCTGGCCACTGTTACTGCCTGCGCCCCCCTCGTACTCCTCCTCCTCACTCTCCATTTGCTCCCCCTCCTGTGTCTCTCCTTCTGAACCCCTGACAATTCCTTATCCCCTAAATTGATTGTTTTGCTTTTTAATTACATAAAATGTATATACCTCTAGGTTGTAGAAAGACAAAACGAAACAAAATTTCTCAACATGGCTTGGGAAGATTTTCTTCTTGTCTGGTTGGCTGACTGGAATTTTTAACACATAGCCTTCAATCCTGAATGTAATTTACTAGGGAGTAAGCCCCACAGAACAGAATGGGACCTGATTTTCAGTAAACATATATTGGATTGCAGAGCAAACTGTGTACTTGGACCATCTAAATTAAATTTGATTGGATTTACCAAGTTACACTTGGGACTACGTAAATCTGCCCTCTGTTTGTCAATACTACTAGAATCTTGAAAGATAATATCCATGTAACAATCAATAAAACTCAATGATTCGATTTCTTCTGAAGCCGTGAAGGGCATCCCTGTCCGAGTCAAAATAGACCGTGACAGTTTTAACTGTATTAAGTGAGAAATTCAATTTACCATTAGAAGGAGCTATAAGGCACTTTCTTGACTGCATAGATCAAGGAGGTTGGTCATAGCTAGAGATGAGAAAAGGGCAAATGATCATAAGCTGAATAAATGATTTCTTCTGTCCCTGGATTTTTTGGAATAGCTTTTGTATCAAGCTGCTATTACAGTAAGAATGCCCTGGATACCATGAGTATCCAAAGTAAGGGTGCTTCTTGATGACACACATAAACACAACCCACAACCCCCACAGTCTTGGTTAATCCTTGTCCACCTAGGGATGGTGGATAAATTAAATTCAGTTCAATTTTAAAGGCAAACTTATGCTAGAGGAAGGTATCAGGGGCAGGTCAGTAATAACTCACATGGCCTCAGCAAAGCCAACTCTTTATTCAAAGAAACAAACAGCTTAGGAGACCTAGTGAGCCCAGCAGCTCCTCCCAGTAGATCTTGCTCCAACAAGGCAGTTGTGAAGACTGAAGGTCCCCACTTCTCCACAGTTTCCTAAGCCACCTCCTTAGAGAGCCAGTGTGATGTAGTGGTTAAGAGCGGTAGACTCGTAATCTGGTGAACTGGGTTCGTGTCCCCACTCCTCCACATGCAGCTGCTGGATGACCTTAGGCTAGTCACACTTCTTTGAAGTCTCTCAGCCCCACTCATCTCACAGAGTGTTTGTTGTGGGGGAGGACGGGAAAGGAGAATATTGGCCGCTTTGAGACTCCTTCGGGTAGTGATAAAGCGGGATATCAAATCCAAACTCTTTTTCTCCTCCTCCTCCTCCAGGTCCTTCCCAAGCAATCTGGTCTGTCTTTGCTCTTCCCTTTTTATACCTCTTTGTCTTCTGGGAGACCACAGGGGAGTGGAACTGGGCACCCCAAGAGGGGAAGACTCACTGGCTTCTTCAACCTCTCTACCTCTTGGTGCCCCTTCTCTCAAGCCTCCACTTCTGCCTCTGAGTCTGGACTGCTCTCCACCACAGCCCCTTCCTGCTCACTAAGCCCTGTTACCGCTTCAGCTTCCAACACCTCTTCCTCCCAGTCTGCTCCCTCTTCTCCCTCTGACCACTCATCACTGTCCCACCACCAACCCCCTAACTCTGAGCCTTCTTCCCTTGGGGGCTTCCCAGCTGGTACCTCCCACTACTCCTCTGCTTCCAGACAGTCCACGACACCAGCTCTTTTCTTGCATGATTGGATGTCTCTGTGTACCGTGCACCAAATTGCAGCCGGCAAGATCTACCGAGACATGTTGCTGTGCTCACTAGAGTTTGCTGCATTTCCTGGAATAAAGAATTAGCTTCACTGACTGCATGTGATTTATTGCCAACTTGCTCCTGACTCCTGCTCCTGTCTACTGAATGAACAACTGCAACAGCAAAAAGTGCAAACCATTTCATATACAGTTTGTGGAAGGACCTCTAAGCGGCTATGCCCCGTTGCTCTACAAAGCTGTTAATGTTTAATGAATAGACTTACACTGAAGGTAAATTTTGTACCATGCTTATAATAAAGCGTGGGCCATTGATATAAATGCAAGGCGGCAGCAGGGGAAATAGGCATAAAAATATGTTGATTGCAATGGCTTGAGGTAACTATCTAACTTAGAACAACCCTCCCTCCATAATGTAGGAGGACAGGGCACCTACTTGATAAACGGGTGCATAGTTAAAGATAAAAAGAAAGTAGCTTGTAGGCTGATGAATGCAGCTAAGCAGATTAACATAAATATATTACTTGAATAGATCATCAGATCCAATACATCTGAGCTGATGTAGTTGGATTCAGTTTAAGCATATAATTACACAGCACAGCCCCAAGTGATTATAAAACAGATTGTTATAACTTGTAGGGGCTGGAGGAATAATGACAAGTGCTCCTTGCCGCAGAATAAATATGCTGGTATTCTGTTGTATCGATTACCTTTCAAGGGAAGTACGCCACCCATGAAATCCTGGGAGAAATGCTCTGTGGACAGAGAAACATTTGACTTTGTTATTAATAACAAAAAGCACTCTCCAGTGATTCATGGTTCCTTTCCTATATTTCTTACTCAATAATGTATTCGCATATTGGTTTGAGAACCTTTATTTGCAACCCAGAATTCCATGTAATTCTCAGGCCCTTCCAGGTAAGCTGCAGCGATGCTCCTGGCAGGTTGTGTGTGTGTGTGTCTTTGAATGAGCAGGGAGGAATAAAGCTGCACATTGTATGCAGTCCCTGGATCAGCCCATCATAATAGTCCCTGGATGAAGATGAGTGACTTTTCATTGGCTACTTCCCCGGTATAGCACTACTGGTCAGTTTTTGATGGATCTTTTTGCTGCTGCTGCAATTCTAATTTCTTGGGGAGCAGGGAATGGTTCGTCCTCATTTTGGTGAGGTGTTCTCTGCTATGAGGTGTCTCTCCTATCTTTAAATTCCAAATGTTATTGTTTGAAATTTTAGTTAAAGCAACAGCAGTCGCTGGAAACTGATTGGCAAAAAGAAAAAAAGACATTTTGCAACTGCACTCTGCTGAGTTTCTATATGCTCCCTATTTATTTTAGCATTTGCCATCGTGCACACACCTCACCAGACTCCTTGGCTGCAGACTTAAGTCTCTTGACTCAAGGCTCAAACCTGTCTCCCACAAACAAAAGCTGCTCACCTGCACTTGGATTAGCTTTCACATTCCAGCAAATGCTTCCTTGTCGATCTTTAGGGCTGTCTTGTTTATTAAGGGGGTGGAGCAAGACTGGGGCAAGTTTGCAGGGGGTAGAAATTACATAAATACTAGACCACTTGGAAGATACTACCTGGAAGGTCCCACAGCATCCTAGGAAAATGCCTGGTCTAAGTATTTTGTCTTTCTAGCCCAATATTCTCTACTTTGGGCTCTCCAGGGTCTCAGGCAGAGAACTTTCACATCAATTGCTTCCTGATCCTGAAGACCTTGGGCATATGCTCTGCCACTGACCAAAGGTCCTCTCTCCGAAAAGTTCTTAACTTAACGGGAGACCCCAATAAATGGCTTCTATCTCCATTGCATCTTTTATAATTGCTCCAGTTGCAGAAGGCTCTTCTGCAGCATCGCTCTGCCAGTGATGTAACCATGCTCAGCAAACATAAATAAGACACCATTGGCAGAGCAATGCTGCAGAAAAGCTTTCTGCAACTGGAGCAATTATAAAAGATGCAACAGAGATGGAACATCTCCCAAAACGACAAAAGGTGGTCTCCTATAGACTGAAGGAGCTACTAAGCATTGGAAAAGAATCACAACGGTGTAACAATTTGGTAGAGAAAATTGGATAGAACGGTGGATCTAATTGAAACAGCAGGACCTTAATACCTGAACTGGCATTCAGCCAGGGCACTGAGGTTAATCCCACCACATCATGAGTGTCATGGGATCGTTAATGACTGCAGGGCTGTCAAGAAGTTGGCATTACCTACGCGTCCAAGAGACAGCTGCTGCCCCAACAGCCGTGTCTGCTAATGCCACACTAGAACATGTTGCACTGATAAGAGTGCCTGCTACTGGCTACTTCAGATGCATCTTGGTTCCAGATTCTGATGATGCGCAACTTTAATTATTAATTATCAGCATTATTATTAATGCCAAAATAGGCTTCGAAGCAGTTTACAGCAAACAGAAATCCATCCCAGTTGGTGGGCAGAGTTCCAAGGAAGCAAAGATGTGGCTGCCATTTTTACACTGGGTCTGTATTTTGGAGGTTCAGTGTTCCTTGCCCTCTCCCAGCAGCAGTGGCTGGTGCCCATTGGGAACTGTAGGAGAGAAGGCAGGGAGACTAGCAACAGGTGCAGCCAAAGCCATTGATAGGAAAAGCCAGCTCCTCACCGTTTGTATGCAATGTGGCAGGCAGATGAGGCTGCTTGGGCATTTGCTCTAATGGACCAGTGTCCACTGCCTCCCAGGCTGTGCATTGTTCTATAGAATATAGCAGCTGTTCTGCTGATATAGCAGCTGAAATAAGAATAAAAATGGGGTTCAGCTTCTTGGGAAAGGCTGGACCTTCGGAAAGAGCACGTTTGAGGCTCAAACCGGTTGGGAAATAAACAGAGACCAGACCAGGATGTACGAAAGCCAAGTGGCTATAAGCCTGATCTTTATTGAATACAGGACTGTTGAATACAGGGTTCCCACTCGTGTGACAGGCAACTGAGAGAGAACCCCGAACAAAAGAATCTCTGGACATATATACATTTCGGTTACAATACAGGTCAATAGAACAGACATTATCATACGTTTGCGGAGAGGGGATTACAGCAGATAAGCAGGGTATCCGAAGGGAGGGGGTAAAGGTTGTGATAACTTATGTCACTGTTGTGCTTAGGTGTACATAAAGGGTTCAGGGCTGGTTCCTGTTCTTGATTGTTCCGCTAATGACGGTGTTTTTCCTTTATCTACAGGCACCACGGAACTGCCCTGAGCGGGCTAAGTGAAGAGGTCATCTGACAGGATTTCCTCGAGGAATATATTTGACAGGATTTGGGGGGGGGGGCTGCGTTTGCATGTATATCAGTGACTTGACTCGTGAGCCTTTATTTATCCTAATAAAACCCTTTTGTCTGAGACAGATGAGTTTATGTAAATATTTGAAGGGAACCAGCATTGCAACACATAGCCAAACTTGCTTTAAAGACACATGACGTAAGGAAATATTGAGGACATAGAGATACATTTTACATACATTTTATGGGAGGCATAGATCGTATATTTATTAGGGATACATACATACATACAGAAGTCATTTATGTATAATCATAAGGTAAAGGCTACTGGTTTTCCCAGTAGTGATGTATGGAAGTGAGAGCTGGACCATAAAGAAGGCTGATCGCCGAAGAATTGATGCTTTTGAATTATGGTGCTGGAGGAGACTCTTGAGAGTCCCATGGACTGCAAGAAGATCAAACCTATCCATTCTGAAGGAAATCAGCCCTGAGTGCTCACTGGAAGAACAGATCCTGAAGCTGAGGCTCCAATACTTTGGCCATCTCATGAGAAGAGAAGACTCCCTGGAAAAGACCCTGATGTTGGGAAAGATGGAGGGCACAAGGAGAAGGGGATGACAGAGGATGAGATGGTTGGACAATGTTCTCAAAGCTACAAACATGAGTTTGACCAAACTGCGGGAGGCAGTGGAAGACAGGAGTGCCTGGCGTGCTCTGATCCATGGGGTCACGAAGAGTCGGACACGACTAAACAACAACAAGGTAAAGGCACATATAGTGGGAAAAGTAGGAGAGCCTCAGAGGCCTGAGGGGTCATAACTTTTTTTTTTAAGATAATATTTATTAAAGTTTTAAAGGTTACAGAAAAAAAAGAAAAAACACCAAATTACACAAAAACGAGACAACACATCATAATAAAAAAAGAAAAACAAAACAAAAAAGAAACAATTTGAAACAAACAAACAAACAAAAACCTTCCCATAACTTATCTTTCATTTGCTTGTTTCCTTGACTTCCTCACACCTCCCTTTTTTGTATTCTAGTTCAGTTAGCTATTTCAGCAAATCTTTTCCATCTTTCCCAATTTTTGTCCTGTCCCCAATTTTTTGTCTCTGCCAGACCCTGCCAGAGGGGTTCATAACTTTTACCCCCCCCCCTTGACCAAGTGAGTGACGTTTATTCTTATAACTCAGCAAACTGTCTTCCCTTTGGCACAGCCGGTGTTTAGGATTGCTTTGGCCAAGTACATGCAATTACTTCCTCAAAGACATTTGCCACAGCAGTAACATGCAGGACAAAGAACTGCAATTTGCCACGGAAGGAGCACACCATGAGGAGCTCTGCATGACATTAAGGAAAGTTAATTGAGAGGCACACTTTGCACTTAGTTCTCGCTCTGGGAAGAAATGAAAAGCTATAATTGCTGAACTTCTTGGGCCCTTTGTGAAGGACTATAGAATTAGGAACCAGGTGGCTTCCAGATAAGACCGGCTGCTGGGACAAACAGAAAGTATCGTGAAAAGATTAAAACAAAATGTAATAGCAAACATGGTTTGTGTGGACAGAAAGAGAAATGACTCCTAATTAAATGAATCATTTCTTTGGAAATGCCATAACACAGAAAAAACTATTCACGGTCCTCCAGAAATTAAGCCCATTGACATGACTAGCAGCTGTTGCACAATAACACAACTCTCCCATTCATTTCAACAATGAGAGAAATATCTCAATGGCTCATCCCTCCCTCCCTGTGAACTCCATGGGACTTGCTTCAGAGTGATGGCATGTGGATTAGCCTCTCACCTGTGTCTTTGAGTGGTTCACCTAAGGATGCAGTGAAGAGAGTCAATATGCCTCTCATGCGGAAGAGCAGCTGAAATTTCAGCCAATTATTATTTTTTTGCCTGCACTGTGCCAGGCAAAATGTAACCAGACATTATTCAATCAAGGTGTGCGAATGAACAAGAGAACTTATTTTCAGATTATAAAAATGGTAAACCATGCAAATTTGTAGAGTTCTGATAAGGAGTGTTGTAGACCCCACCTCAAAGGGGCCAGAAACTAAGGGCAGAGTAGAACAGAGTGGGGGGATTAAATTCAGTTTGCATTTAAGGGCAAACCTACCAAAATCACACATTGATTTTGGAACCCTAAATGAATGCAAGCACAGCCATCCTGTGAAATTTAACCACGCAGGCCATTTGTCTAATACAGGAGGACTTTTCTTCATTTTAAACTGAATCTCTCCAAAATTCTAACCAATTTTGACAACCCACTCAACACTAAAATTATAGAATATCTAATAGATGTGACAACCCAGTCCTAATCATTTTAGATGGGTTGCACCACCACTGAGGTCAGAGGGGGGAATCTATGGTCCTCCAGATGCTGTTGGACTACAATTCCCATCAGCCCTAGTCAGCATGGTCAATGATCAGGGATGATGGGAGTTGGAGTCCAAAAATATAGAGAGGGCCACCCCATTATATATATATATATATGTTTGTGTGTGTGTGTGTGTGTGTGTGTGTGTGTGTGTGTGTGTGTGTATGCTACATAGCAATACAGCTGAGGAGCCCCATTGAAGCCAATAGGCCAACCCAATTAGCTGGGCCAAACCTGCACAGATTCAAAGTCCAGGCCTTCTCTTTAGCACTGCCACATTTTAGACAATGCAGTGGCAGTTTGGAGACTTCCTTTGACTCTTTCAACTTTGGGCGTCAATTTTATCCCTGTTTTCCTCACTTTTATTCAGGCAGTGCATGCCCTGCTTAAGCCTCTCCCTCCCTCCCTCTCCTGTTTTAAGATTAGCAGCCTGCCATGAGATTGCCACTAATCTGTCTGATGCCTTTTGGAATGTCAAATGAGGGGTGGCAGTGCAGCTTCCACTAAAGACAGAGAGAGACTTCACAGTCTCTAGCACTGTCCGTATTTTACACAGACAATCTATTGGAATCTATGGGAAACAGGCCTTTTGACAGTCAAAAAATCTGAAACCTGCATAGCGAAGCTTGGAAGCAGTAACTGCGATATTGAGAACAGGGAAATCAGAGCACAAAACTTGACCCAGATTGTCTCATGGGAGATCAGTTAATCCCTACTGTATTTCTTCACGGCACACAGAAAGGAGACCAGCAGCATCACTAAAACATTTCGAGAATAAAGTTAGTACATACCTGTACATTATGATGAAACTGAGTTGTCCATGCCTGGCTTGGCCAACACTCTTGAGTTCACGATGGACACAAACATGAAGCTTGTTAGGTCTCAGGTACTTAACAATTTTCCATTTCAAACTGGTCAAAGCTGCTCAGGATCTGGTTCCGTTTTCCCAGAGTGGAGCACAGTGTTACTCAGGGAATGGCTGTCACCAAAAACCCTGTGCTGTGTTCTTCCCCTGACATATGACAATACATAACTTTGTGTCAAGGGCATAATATTTTTTGGGAGGTTGCGTGCCACCCCCAATCTCTGCTGAGCACTAGCAAGATTCCTGGGGGTTCCAGTAACTCACCCAGGGTTGTGTTTCTGTTGGGAAAATTGAGGAACAGTCGAGGCTAGTGTTGTCAAAAAATAGGTTTTACTTTACACCTAAAGTCTTCAAGGGAGACGGTGCAGAACATTATAACCTAACGGTGTCTCTCATCATCCCTGGCAGAGCTTTAGCAGGTTCAAAGCCACAATCATGGCTCTCACTCTCTTGCTGCAGCCTCCTTCAGTTAGAGCCAAGATGGCTCTGCCTACTTCCTCCTTCTTGTTCCCAGAACACTTTTAAGCTTTCAAAAGGGACACATTTTCCTGTAACACCACGTCCCCCTCAATCGCCTTGGCAACCTTCCAAATCTCTTTTCTTTGTCCATTCCTTTGAGGGGGCGGGGAGGAAGGATAGCTTTTTTGTATTGCCAATGGCCTTCATTTTGTATTGCCAATGGTTCCCCATTGTTTCTCAATAGCTCTGCACTCAAGCTAGCCCAGCCAGGCTGGTTTGCATAGGCTAACCTAGGAATTTCTTCTCTGGCACAGTTCTGCAATTTGTATTTTTCCATCATATCCCAAATATTATCTAAATGCTCCCATTTATTATATAGATTCTGGTACCCCAGATAACAGGGACGCAGGTGGCACTGTGGTCTAAACTACTGAGCCTCTTGGGCTTGCCAATCAGAAGGTTGGCGGTTCAATCCCCACGACGGGGTGAGCTCCTGTTGCTCTGTCCCAGCTCCTATCAACCTAGCAGTTCAAAAGCATGCCAATGCAAGTAGATAAATAGGTACCACTGCAGCAGGAAGGTAAACAGTTTCTGTGCACTCTGGTTTCCATCATGGTGTCCCGTTGCACCAGAAGCGGTTTAGTCATGCTGGTCACATGACCCGGAAAGCTGTCTGTGGACAAGCGCTGGCTCCCTTGGCCTGAAAGCGAGGTGAGCACCACAACCCCATAGTCGCCTTTGACTGGACTTAACCTTTCAGGGGTCCTTTACCTTTACCTACCCCAGATCTATGAAAATATCATTGGGATTCTCCCCAATCCTGCCCTGATATAACTGGCATGTTGGTGTTTTAGGAAATACACATGATCCTGCTGTAGTTAGGTTGTGCTGACTGGAGATCAATATCACCCACAAGGGGCACATGGGGCAGATTCTCACTTCAAAGTAATTGCTGAATGCAAATCTGAATGGACATGATTTGCAACAGAACCAGTGTGGTGGTTAGAGTGCTAGAGTAGGTAACCTGGGAGACCAGGGATCAAATTCCCACTCAGCCATAAATCTCACTGGGTGACCTGGAGTCAGTCACAGTCTCTCAACCTAACCTTCCTCACAAAGTTGTTAAATAAAAATGAGAGGGGTGAAGAACTGTGTGCACCACCTTAAGGTCCTTAGAGTAAAAGGGGAATATAAATGTCAGTATAAACGAACAGGTGTTTCTAACTTAAGCAACAGAGGAAGTGTCACATTCTTAGAGGATGTAATGACCTATGTTCCAGTATCTTCCCAGTCCTTTAAGAAGACTGGGGCAACTAGCAGAATCATAATTCTGAAGAGACTGGGGGGAAATATTAATACTCCATTATTCTAAGATTAAGAACCTGTCCTTTACACATAGCTGTCAACTTACAGATTTGAAAATAAGGGACCAGCAGCCAAAATAAGGGATTTTAGACAACTAGTTAAAAGGGACCAGATAATATTGGAGAGCAGCGCCGGTTTTTAGCCCTTCGTTTCCGGAGGTTGCTGCTCAAGACACCGGCCGATGAAACACTGCAATTAAATAACTACAAGCAGCAACCACTTTTCGCCCAAAACGAAGTCCAAGCTACAAAGATGCTGCTGCAGTTCTGTATCTTTTCTCTCGTGCTCCATCTGCAGCTCTCAATTCCATCAGGTGGGGCGGGAGGAAGGGGGGGGGAATAGCGCCCGAAGTAAACCTGCAGATCAGACCATCTATGCTAGTCTACCACTACAAATCTATGGGAGAAGCGCTTGCGATCCTTCCCTTGTAGCCCTTGGAACACCTGCCCGCGCCTCCGCCTCCTCCTCTTCCTCCTCTCTCTGAACTGCTTTCTCTATGGTTGCCCTCGCTGTCCTCTCAAGGCTCCTCATCAATTCATAGACCATGCCAGGCTGCCCATCTCATTCGGGT
This sequence comes from Podarcis gaigeae, assembly GCF_964106915.1. NCBI lineage: Eukaryota > Metazoa > Chordata > Lepidosauria > Squamata > Lacertidae > Podarcis > Podarcis gaigeae. The sequence goes on along the minus strand of NC_139677.1, from coordinate 34,140,053 downwards.
CCTTCGGCGGCACAGCCGCAGTACGGCCTAGCGGGAGCGGGAGCAGCGGTCATGGGCAGAGGGGAGGCCCCAGGCAGAGACGCTCAGTTCGGCGGCCGTGAGGAGGATGGTGGCGGAAGGGCCCGAGGCTCCCACCAGTCCCGGCAGGGAGGGGTTCCCGGGGGCCGAGGCTGGTGAGTGGAGGCCGGAGGGGGCGGGCCAGGCAGCCAAGCAACACAGTTGGAGCCTCCCTCCTCCCTGTCTGGCAGGAAGGGAGATGAGCTGCTTCCTTTGAAACCCGGGAAATTTAAGGGACATCCCTCAATAAGCAGTGGGACATGGCGCTGGGATAAGGGACTGTCCCTCCAAATAAGGGACGCTTGACAGCTATGCCTTTACAACAACCACAACTCTTCCATCATACATCTAGAAACCTAAAGGATGTCTACCTGTGCTAGCCCGATGACAGTCCCTTTTAGCAGAGGCCACCTCAAGCAGAAGTCATCCGCATAACTGCACAAATAGGGCACTGAAAAAGTGGTTTTGATCCTTCCTTATTCCTTTGCTCATGCATTCTTTCTGCACCACCACCCTGGCTTCAGATTCTTTCAGGGAAGGAGGATACACAAGACATACACCATCATGGGATGGTTCATCAGAATCCAGGCTCTGACATGACACTGACATACACCTGGAATCACCCATAAAGTGCATCCTATCTAGAACTGCACATCATATTCCTAGACTCATAGAGTTGGACGGTACCCTGAGGATCATCTAGTCCAACCCCCTGCAAAGCTGCCCCAAGCAGGGATCAAACCTGCAACCTTGGGATGATCAGCACCACGCTCTAACCATATGCAGCTGTCCCAAATGGGGATCAAACCTGCAACCTTGGGATGATCAGCACCACACTCTAACCAATTGCACTATCCAGGCAGACAACAGGGCATCTGTTCTCCGTACCAAGTTTAGGCACGTGCCAACGTGGTTCCTTTCGTCTGCCTCCTCATCGGTTTTTAACCGCACAGCCAGATTTTCAAAGATCTCCTTACAAAGATCTTGTGATGCTGCACAATTTAAATATTAAAAAAGTTTAATATCAAATTAAATGGTTTATTTGGGGTTGATATAATACGGTTTCATAACTGGCAACTAGACCCTTCCCCTCCCTGCTCCCCTGTTCACAACTTGCAGTCTTTATTTACAACTAAATGGCAAGGCTGTTTTTCCTTTGCGTGATGTGGTACTGCTGAAGCCGTCTTGCCAGCTCTTCCACCTTCTCGATGCTCGAAATGCTGGTCTCGCTGCTGCTGCTGGTGGCAGCCGTCCTAACAAGTTGAGGGGTGCTCTGCTGGCGCAAAGGAGAACCAGAGCTCCGGAGGGCCTTAGTTATCCTAAACTCAGAAGCATTTGAAGGCAGCCATGGCTTTCTACCTCGTGAAGAATGAGGACGCGGTAAGCCACGATAAGTAGGTGCTGGCAGGGGGGAAAAGGGGTGGAAGAAAAGGCGAAGATCGGTGAGATTAAACAAAACAATTCCCCCCCCCCCACGGCCTGTTAGAGGAGATGTAAGAGCAACAGAACTCATAACAAGCTGCCCAGGAAAACATAACAGACACCTGGACTGTACAGCGGTGAATAGATATGAGGGAAGGAGACAACATTAATGGCTGCTATGCTGCCTGACCCGCTGTAAGAGACCGATGGAGTATGGAGCTTCGTCATGCAAGCAAAGGTGTGCATGTGTGGAGCTTCATTCTCATTTGTAGTTATGTGAATGGTTGCAATTTTAAAAATGACTCACGTAAACACCATTGGTTTAAATAGGGGCTACTTTTTACGTTTTGCTTTATTGCTGGTGATGAGTTCTGTTGCTCTCCTATTTCCCCCCCCCCAATGTATTTGCTTGTTTATTTTAATAAAATAAAAATGGCTCTCTGTTCAGAAAGTTGCATCTTAGTCAAAATATATTTTTTCTGTTGGAAAAGCTTGGGAAGAAAATGTGAGTGGCATTTAAAACCGCCAGCTTCCCCCAAAATACAGCTTCTCCAAATTGAAGTGGATCAACATTTGGAGGTCCACGACATTTGCTGCCTTAATTCAACCATTTTCATTTCAATCCAAGAGATTTTCCTCTGCAACCACCTTATGGAAATAACCGTGTTTCTGCAGAAGGCAGGATCTTTCCCCTGTGGTCAGAGGGCAACATGAGTTTGGCAAACCAGACTTTGAAAAACGGGTCTTATGTGTGCTTTTTAAAGGAAAACTGGAGGAAAGGGAAGCAAAGGGTGTCTGGAATCTGAAAAAAATGAAATCCATAAAAACAGCTGCACATAAAATCTGTTAGAAGGTAACCATGCCAATGGATGCACAAGAAAATCATGTTTTATTAAAGTCACGTTTTAAGATTTACAACATACACCATACACTAATGAAGGTAACAGTGATTTATGCTAATAAAGATTTAAGTATGGAGGAGGGCTAGCTATCCCGAAACAAGGTGGACAATACAATATAAGGAGACAATTCTAACAATAACCGTGCTAGACATTATTTCCTAGACAAGAGATGAGTACTTACTCAAATAAATGGAAGCTGCACACATTTAATCAAGGTCTACTTTAGATAAGAGTCCATTTGGTCTGCAGACTTAGGATTTAAAATTCTATTTCATTCAACACTTTCACAGAAAATTCAAAACTAGCAGTCAGTGCTTATCTTTAAGAAAGGCGCCATCACCATTCAGTATGGAAACTCTGGCTTGCTACTAAAGAAATGAAGACTGTGCAGGCACTGTCAATTATTTGCTGATCGTCATACATAATGCTAAACCAAATTATGGCTTAGCGTGCGGGTTCTGAGAGAGGAGGCTGAGGCCACTTTGCTTCTTATTCAGTCCTGTTGCTGTCCTGTGGATTCAGACAACGTGCTACCATGACTTCACTCACAGCAGAAGGAAATCAGCCGCGCTCTCCTCTCCAGGATCCTGCATTTTTGTGCTAAGCCATAGTTTGGCTTAGCATTATGTGCAACCTGAGCCACTGCATGAATGTGGGAGATCAGCCTCAGATAATACGAAGGCATAGTCGCTTTATCATCCAGCAATGCAGATTATTTAACACATTGATCAAACAAAACCAGAAGACATCATGCATTAACTTTCTTTTTCTTGTTTCGTTTCCAAAGTATTGAGGGAGTTGAAAAGTGTCTGCTACCATAGGACGCATTATCAGACAACCTATTATAAGGTAATGTTTCCCAAACTTGGGTCTCCAGCTGTTTTTTGCACTACAACTCCCATCATCCCTAGCTAGCAGGATCAGGAATGATGGGAATTGTAGTCCAAAAACAGCTGGAGACAAGTTTGGGAAACAACATATAAGGGTTTTACATTGCAAGCCTACAGAGGTCTACTCAAAAGTAAGCCCCACTAGTTTCACATGACTTACTCCCAGGTAAGCATGTGTGGGATTGGAGCCTTCACATCTAAATTGTACTTTATTGTTCGTAAACCATGATTTGCAAGAGATATTCAACATACAATATATATACTGAATTTGCATATTGGGTCAGTACATTCACATTGATATCTGAAGCACATTCTCATAAAGGGGACAGAAATACACATTCAAGGTTAATCCCTTGATGACTAGCATGTGTAAAAGAGCCGACAAAGATCAAACATCTGCCAAAACTCTCATTCTTCATCGCATCATTGCTTCAGACTTTTCAAACATCAGATAATTTATTGGGCTTGTTCCCATGCTCAGTTGCAAGCTGGACAGTGGGACAGTGAGTTGCATCTCACGAAATTCTACTCAAGAGTAGACCCACTGAAATTAGTGGACTTAAGTTAGTTGTGTCTATCAATGTGAATGGGTCTCCTCTGAGAAGCAGTAGCACTAGATTCAACCCACTGTGCCATTAATGTGCATGTATGAATCAGACATAGGGGGGTAAGTCTATAGTAACACCACATTACAGCAACATAATAAAAGCACAAAGGAGGAGGGATACAAATGCCTGTGTTCTGAGACAGGAACTTTCCCAAACTAGGGAAGTTGTGGAACATTACTATTGCTTTTTACTGAGTAAAAAAAGTAAAAGTTTGAAAGGCAATTCACTGAGAACAACAAATTGCTAGAACAGGTTAAAAGGACTTTATAAGAAATTTTACATACAAACTGGAGAAATATTAATTTGGATTACTAGAAAGACATAAGAAGGGTCATACTGCACTGTCTGGGTGACTAAAAGTTAAAGGTTAGGCTTGGGAGGGAAATCTGGGTAAAGTTCGATCCTGCAGAGGGGTAAAAGCAATTCTGGAGTGCATAATTGTCAGGGAGCCAGAAGTTTCTCTTTTTAGTCTGTTCTCTTCTCTCTCTCTCTCTCTCTCTCTCTCTCTCTCTCTCTCTCTCTCACACACACACACACACACACACACACATATGGAGAAGAAATAACTGGGGGAAAACCTTTTTCACATATATCTATAATGTGATAATGGTTTTTTTCAGTTATTTCTTCTCCGTTCTTTTCTTCTTTCTCTTTTTTATACAATTGTGTTTGTTAAGGATAATGAGTATTCAATTTTATATTTTCTTTATTATTATTATTATTATTATTATTATTATTATTATTATTATTATTAATTTACTAGATATATTGCTTTTTATTAGCTTGTTATAAATGTGTTGGGATTTTTGTGCACAATATGTTGAAAACCTTCAATAAAAATGTTTTTGGTTAGTTTTTTAAAGAAGAAGAGTTTGGATTTGATATCCCGCCTTTTCACTCCCTTTAAGGAGTCTCAAAGCGGCTAACATTCTCCTTTCCCTTCCTCCCCCACAACAAACACTCTGTGAGGTGAGTGGGGCTGAGAGACTTCAAGGAAGTGTGACTGGCCCAAGGTCACCCAGCAGCTGCATGTGGAGGAGCGGAGACGCGAACCCGGTTACCCAGGATTACGAGACTACCGCTCTTAACCACTACACCAGGAAGTTCTTAATGTGGCTCAACAGAACAAAATGGTGGCAGTTTTCCTGGAGACCAATATGGCATATCAACGGAGGTACAGTAGTAGTCACTTGGGTATTTGCCAAGGAATGGCAAAAAAACCAAACCAAACTCCAAAGCACTGTATCCCTGGAGAAAGTATCATTCCTACAATATGCTGGAAGATCAGGGACAAGTGTCTGTATTTTCTCTCTTGTTAGGCTAACTGAGAAGATCTCAATTAGGAACGTGATACAGAAAGCAAGGATTAAAAAGAACCCTTGGGCTGTGAAACAACCAAAGTACAGAATCCTAATCACTAGGCAAAGTTATAGTAAATATAGAGTAAATAGACCTAATGCAAGTTTTCCATTTTGGATATATCTGACTTTACATCATCACTGGACTCCTGCTCTACTTTACTTGTTGTACCTGCACATCCATCTTTGATATGAGAGGGTGGCGACAAACTACTTTCTCTTATTTTCACTGTCCTCCTAGGGGCAGCCAGCTGCTCATCAGAGGGCCATGCTTTGCAGAGATCCTTCCTGCTCTTTGCTCTTCCTTTTCTGTTGTCCTTCTTCTTCCATTCACCTCCAGCAGAGATGCATTTAGTCTCTGCCTCTTCAGCCGCTCTATGGAAATGCTTCACAACTTTTATGTTTGGTCTAGATTAATTCAAAGCAGCAGATTAGCTAAATGCAGGCAGGCAGGATTTCAGCAACCGGGGTGTTTTTTCTCTCCAACGTGAGATGACAAGCAGAAACTAGTGAAAGTTCCCAGGAGTTATCTGATCGCAATTCCGCCCCTGTACCCCTTTCCCATTCTTCACATACTCAGTTTGTGCAGACTCTCTATGACCTGGTAACCTCTAGGTTAGATTACTGCAATGTGTTATATGTGCAGCTGTGTCTGAAGATGGTTCAGAAAGTTTAGCTGGTGGCTCACTGGGGCAAGACTGCTTGAGCATATAACACCAACCCTGACCCAACTACACTGACTTTCAGTTAGTTTCCAGGCCCAATTCAAAGCACTGGTTTTGACCTTTGAAGCCTTAAATGGCACAGGACCACAACAGCTCGAAGAATACCTCTTCGCATATGAACCAACCCAGACCACACAATCATCATCTGAGACCCTTCTTTGTGTGCTCCCCCCACAAGAGGTCCAGAGGGCGGCAACACGAGAACGGGCCTTTTCTGCAGTGGCTCCCTGTTTGTGGAATGCTCTCTCCAGGGAGGCTCGCCTGGCCCCTTCATTACTTATCTTTAGGCAGCCGGCAAAAACTTGCCTCTTCACCCAGGCTTTGGCTAATTACACAATCTATGGCCTTTTAGCTGTACAGTGGTACCTCAGGTTAAGTACTTAATTCATTCCAGAGGTCCGTTCTTAACCTGAAGCACCACTTTAGCTAATGGGGCCTCCCGCTGTCGCCGCACCGCCGGAGCACGATTTCTGTTCTCATCCTGAAGCAAAGTTCTTAACCTGAGGTACTATTTCTGGGTTAGCAGAGTCTGTAACCTGAAGCATATGTAACCTGAAGCGTATGCAACCCGAGGTACCACTGTATTTGTTTGTTATTATGGTATGTATTTTTGTGTTTTTATACTGTAAACCGCCCCGTGATCCTTGGACAAAGAGAGGCATATAAATGTAATAAATAATTCTAAACACTTATACTTTTTTCATCTCCATTCACACATCAACACACACACACACCAGTTCTTGTTACAATGGTGTTGCCTTATTATATCTCTGCACCCCCTTCCTACCACACAGCCCGTCTGTCTCTAGGTCATTTAATATCTCTGAGGTATTTTGGTTGGGACTGCTGTTCTTGCTTTGCAGAATCAACATTATTACTGTCACCATTCCAGGATTTGTATAGGTAGCATTGCTTGACATTTACCTTATCTCACACAGACGTAAGATATTTATTTATACATATTTATGAAATGGAGGGAGAAATGGGATTCAAGTATACTCACACAAGATAATCCATCATTCGGGTCATATTTATGTAGCAGCAGGAACAGGAATACCTTCTATGGCTGATTTTAATAAGCCCATTTCGTACACAGAATGCCTGCAGCAACAAAATCACCACATCTTTAAACTCAGTGGCTTTTATCTTGTCAAACCAACCATTCACATGAAGAAACTTGTACATGGAAGTAAAAAGAGTCAAGTTTCCAAAATGCAATGGTTTATTTATTTTTTAAAAAAGGGAAATAAAAAGGATAACTTACTAGAATAATTTGAAACACAGCAGAACATATGGGAAAACAGTTATTGGTGCCAAGAGAAGAGTTGATTAATAGGTTGTTTTAAGGATGAAGTTTCAGAACAGTAAGAACGACATTAAAATAATGAATGAAGAGAGTCCTTATTAATCAGATATGTTTCTTATGTTAATTGCTCATTTTTCCTGTCAGGAAGACAGGAAGAAAAGGTGCAAGCCAAGCTCTATGGTTCCACCAAAGGAAAAGACGCTATTAGTGTCAAGAATAAAAGGCACTGCAGTTTTCAAGGTCTGTCCACCTGCCGTCTTACCTTTTTGTTGTTGTATTTCAAAATGGTGTAGACTTTATCATCTAAATCAGATTTTAGTGGGGTTGCTATGACAGTACCAGGTACGTAATACTCGTCTCCCAATTGTTTCCTAACTCTTACAAATACATAGTCTCCAACCTGCAGAACCAGAAGAAGAATTAGGTTGAGTACATCAGCTTTAAATTTAAATGGTCCCAAAGGTCTTATCTTCTTAACCATCAACAGAGACAAGAATGCAATTACAGTGGTACCTCGGTTTTCGAACATAATCCATTCCGGAAGACCATTCAACTCCTGAAACGTTTGAAAACCAAGGCACAAAGGAATTTAATTGACGAAATTGAGAAACACTCAGAGGAAGCCGTTCGACTTCCGAGGCGCATTCAAAAATGGAAGCATTTACTTCCGGCTTTTCAGTGTTTGCAAACCAAAATGTTCGACTTCTGAGACGTTCAAAAACCAAGGTACAACTGTACAGTCATACCTTGTGTCTCGAACGCCCTGGAACTCAGACGTTTTGGCTTCCGAACACTGCAAATGTTTGTTCCAGTTTGCAAACGTTCTTTTGGAACCCTGACGTCCGACAGGGCTTCCGCGGCTTCTGATTGGCTACAGGAGCTTTCTGCAGCCAATCAGAAGACACAATTTGGTTTTTGAATGTTTTGAAAGTCAAACAGACTTCCTGAACGTATTCCGTTCGACTTCCAAGGTACAACTGTATACCTTGTGAGCTTAGTTTCCAGTAAAAAAAACAAAAACAACTCAACCAATGCCTTTCTTCTGCAGCTAAAGTTCTCCTCCCCAAAGCATCCAAGTAGCTTAAACCCAAACTTTACTCACCTGCCAATCAGGAAGTGAAATATTATGGCCGTACTATTCCTTGTGTAGGAAAGGAGTAGGGCAGAGCGAATTGTTGGCAACTTAGAAATGTCCTTAAACATGTGTCAGCATGCGTTCATCATGTGCCACAAGTTCTGATACCACCACATAGCTGGCATTTACATTTAAAAACAAACAGCTGAATGAAATGTACTCTCATTAATCTCATGTATCATACTGTTTTGGCTCTCCAAGACGTTTTTGCTGCCTGAGTGGCAAAACAGAAAATGGTGCTTTCCCACACTGCCACCACCTCTCCCACCACTGCTGCCTCTCACCACCACTGCCTCATTCACTGCTGCCGTCTGAGGCAACTCGAGGCAGTCCAGGGAAGCCCTGGCACACTGAGGGCAATGGGGGAAGAAAAAAAGAGGCCTGAGAGGAGCAGCTGTCAGCAGCAGCAGTTCTGCTCCTTTTACACAGTGGCCGCAGGCGACAAGTACAGGAGGTAGCGAACTGTTCAGAGGCCTGGATCTGCCACCCTTCGCAGCTGTCCCCAGTCCACCTACCACCTGAGGTGACTGCCTCCCCATGTCTAACAGGTGGGCCAGCCCTAGAAATATGTCCTTCCATCTATAACTGTGTCCCTTCTTTATAGAAATACAGTCATACCTTGGGAGTCAAACGGAATACGTTCCAGAAGTCCGTTCAACTTCCAAAACGTTCGGAAACCAAAGTGCGGCTTCTGAAACCAATCAGAAGCCGTGGAAGCCCCATCGGACGTTCGGCTTCCAAAAATAGTTTGCAAACTGGAACAGTCACTTCCGGGTTTGCGGCGCTTGGGAGGCAAAACGTTCAGAACTAAGCTGTTCGAAAACCAAGGTATGACTGTAGTTATGAAAGAGCATTATAGAATAAGTAATAAGTAACTCTGACTCCACCAGTGGCGTAGCATGGGTTGTCAGCACCCGGGGCAAGGCAAGTAATTTGCGCCCCCTAACCCCTAACCTGCTGCCGCTGCCAGCTTCTTCTTGCTGCTGCCTGGTCTGGTCTGGTGTGGTTCTCTCCCGCGCTCAGTGCTGCGCTGGGTGGCCGCTGCACTGTCCCTCCCCCAGATAGTCCCTCTCCGCACCGCACGCCTGGCACCCACCCCCTTCACAGTGGGCGGCGACCCGGCGGCTCGGATCGGATTCGCACAGCCAGCACTGCAGTGAGAGAGAGTGAGTGAGCCAGGTAGGGGCAGAGAGCTGCGAGTGCGAGCGCGCCCCCCCCCAGATGTTGCACCCGGTGCGGCCGGCCCCCCCTGCACCCCCCACACTACACCACTGGACTCCACTGAGCAACTACACCCTGCTTTTATATACAGAGAATCAAGGGAAAATGGTTCCTTTTGGTGGGGAGATGGCAGGATTCCTGCATATGCCCAGACACCTTTACCTCTTTTTCTTTTAAGTTTCCTGTAAGTGTTTGGCACTGTGGGTTAAACCACAGAGCCTAGGGCTTGCCGATCAGAAGGTTAGCAGTTCGAATCCCCACAACAGGGTGAGCTCCCGTTGCTCGGTCCCAGCTCCTGCCAACCTAGCAGTTCGAAAGCACGTCAAAGTGCAAGTAGATAAATAGGTACCGCTCCGGCGGGAAGGTAAACGGCATTTCCGTGTGCTGCTCTGGTTCGCCAGAAGCGGCTTAGTCATGCTGGCTACATGACCTGGAAGCTGTACGCCGGCTCCCTTGGCCAATAAAGCGAGATGAGTGCCGCAACCCCAGAGTCGGCCATGACTGGACCTAATGGTCAGGGGTCCCTTTACCTTTTTTAAGTGTTTCAGAAATTTTATTCACCAGAGTTGCAACTTATAGCTGGCCACCACATGGGTTCATCACTATTCACGTGCATCCTTAGATAAGTGTTATGTACTGAGTTGAATAGGATCCAAAAGGCAGCAGTCTGATTGGTCCTAGAACAATAGGATTCAGAATGCAGCAGTCTGATTGGTCCACAGGAGCCACCCAATCCAGCTCCAGGTGGAAGTGAATCTGCAACCTGATTGGCCTACAGGTGAATCCCGGAATTAGCCAATCACGTTGGGCCCATTGTGTAAATAATGTATATAAAGCAGATATTCTGGGGAAACTTCCATTCCTCCTCACCACTATGAACTGAATAAAGAGCATGAAATCCACACTCGACTCCGAGTATATTTCAATAAGAAAGCCCAATATCAACCTCAGACAGGTAAGTTCGCCTGGTCTGGTCCCATTTGCACCCAGTAAAAAAGACCGTGCAACTTGGATGAGCTAAAAGGAAGGGGGCGCATTCCTTTAAGAAAGCACTATGTAGAGGAGAACATGCACGAACTTCAGAAACGGTAAATCGCCTACCTGCAAGGATGGACAAGGCATTGCACCCCCCACAGGTATGATGAACTTCAAGGGGACGATCTCCGTGTGCCCACAGTTGAAATCAACAAGTGCGTAAAAAGGAGTGATGGTTCGTATTACCGTTCCTAAAACAAAGACCAGGAGAGAGAAAGCAATCCACGATTCAGATTACATGCTGTGCTTTGCAGCGTGCGAAATAAATGGAAACAGCTTTTTGTAAAAACTGGTTTTCAAAGCTCAGTGCAGATATGCACTGACTACAGATGAGACAGCTCAACTGCTGGCAGCTCCATTTACAGATCACGACTAATAGAACTGGGAAATATTCCTTCCTTGGGGTTGTGAAAACTGACGTTAGCCAAAGCAGACAGTCCTGGGTGACATGGACCAATGGATAACAAAATCTAATGTGTTCCTAATTCCCGCCCCACCACTGGTTGCAACCTGAGGGGTGTTCAGCTTTCACATGTTAAAAGGCAGCATGAGGGGGGGCACAGAGGGTAGCTGTACCGCCCTCTCAACAGCAACCAGCCACAATGGCTATGCTCTACCACCACAGTCAAGGCAGTATACTACTAAATGCCAATTGCCGAAAATCACAATTGGGTTCAGGCCCTCCATTGGCATCTGGTTGGCCACTGTGAGAACAGAACGCTGGACTAGATGGGACACTATCCAGGTCCATTAGAATGTTCTTACATTCAGGACTCGGCTACATTAGTAAAGAAACAGCGATTTGAATGTGCTATAAACATGCGACACCAGATGGCGCCAGAGAGCAGGGAATTTTTAAAATGCGGTTTTCCATAGAGATTTTTTTTCTTTTGTTAAAACCAGTGCTTTTTTTCTTTTAAAAAAATGCTTAGGGGTACTCTCATTTTCCTACTCATATTGAAATACTGCGCCTCAATGGGGCCAAACTTAGATTCACAAAATGTTTAGGGGTATGCGTACGCCTGCGCCCCCCCCCCCCGGAAAATAGCACTGGTTAAAACATCTAATTTCTGACTTATTCGTAGCGGGGTCTTTTCCCTGTGTTTAGATCCAACCTCAGTCGTGTGTTTAGAAAGTGCGGAAAGGTAACTTGAACACGTACCCATGTGTGTACACAGAGCTGCTTGAAGCAAGGATCCTTCCTCCTTTGCAATGGCTCTTATGCACACACATTCTCAAACCCACTGAATGCAGAGCCAACCGTGGATACGTAAGAGGGAAGAACTTCAGCATTCGGAACAAGTTTCCAAGTCTCACATACAGCATTTGTGTTAAGTCTGTAATAGTAGGTTGCCTGCATTGGGAGGGGGTTGGACTATGGGTAACTTTTGAGATTGCTTCCAGTTCTTGTTAGTTTCTGTTTATGCCACTGTGCAGTGCTTGGAGTCACAAGACTCTGTTTTGCATTCCAGAGATTCCATGTACAACCAGGGTCTATTTGATTGGTCGTGCAAGAAGCAAACAGTAAGCTTAAGTACTTATGAATTCCTGTAAAGTGCCCAATCCAGGTTTATCAGGACAACAAAGCATGTTTGGCTTTGCTGACTTTTGAAGGTTGTAAGCAAAGCACAAAGCACTTGCAATAGAAGCTGCTAGAGAATGTGTCATGTCCAGAAAGGACTCGTAACGGTATCCTATATGCCAGGTAATGAAATTCCTGCTGATTTATTGTCCAAGGTTGTTCCAAGTGATCAACACTGTACCCATGTACAGAAACTGGGTTTGTACTGAGATTGTACTCACACACTGCCCAGTGGTGTTCACAGAAAGGGGGAGGATGTTAGTTTCTGTTTATGCCACTGTGCAGTGCTTGGAGTCACAAGACTCTGTTTTGCATTCCAGAGATTCCAGGCTGGAAGTTTCACGGAAGACAGGAGACGGATGTGATGTTACTGGTTTCCTGTTCTTTTGTTTTTCGGTTGCTCTCTGCTTTCACAGAGAGAGCATGTATATTTATTTTCTGTCTGCATAGTTAGAAATAAAACCTAGCAATGTAGCTCAAACTTCTCATCTCTTCTGCTGTGTTTGATACTCTGATGAATGGAGAACGTGCCTGCAGCCTTATCAAAGGCTCAGGTTGTTAATCATTGTCGGAGGAGATTCCGAAGGCTCGACTGGAGGAGTAGCTCTGTCGAACGCAAGTTCTGACAGTTCTATGGTACCAGGTGCCCCTGACAGTCCCATGTGCGTCCTTCCTTTCTTCTCCATTGCACACTGCCAAGATTTTAAAATTCTGCACACACACGTAAGCATATAACCCCCCACAGGCACTAATGCCCATTCCTCAAAATACCGTATTTTTCGCTCTATAACACGCACCTGACCATAACACGCACATCGTTTTTAGAGGAGGAAAACAAGGGAAAAAACATTCTGAATGAAACAGTGGATGTATCATTTTTGTGCTTCATGCTGTGGCCACAGACATGTGATCTGATGGTGAATTTGGGCTGACCCAATGCAAAAATCCTGAGAATCCCTGTGCATCCATGGTTTGTAACCACGTTTTTGCACCATTGCAGCCCCAGGCAACAGTGGGTGCGTGATTTGGGGGGGGCAGGCTGTAGCCATGGACATGCTATGTGCTCTGATGGTGAATTTGGGCTGACCCAATGCAAAGATCCTGAGGATCCATGTGGATCCATGGTTTGTAACCATGTTTTTGCACCATTGCAGCCCCAGGCAACAGTGGGTATGTGATTTGGGGGGGGGGCAGGCTGTAGCCATGGACATGCTATGTGATCTGATGGTGAATTTGGGGTGACCCAATGCCAAAATCCTGAGAATTCCTGTGGATCCATGCTTTTTAACCACATTTTTGCACCATTGCAGCCCCAGGCAACAGTGGGTGCGTGATTTTTTTGGTGCAGGCTGTAGCCATGGACATGCTATGTGATCTGATGGTGAATTTGGGGTGACCCAATGCAAAGATCCTGAGGATCCATGCTTTGTAACCACATTTTAAGTGGGGAGCGAAGGAAAAACAAAGAAGGGACATTAGAGGGGTGTGCAGAGAAGCAGCTGGCTAAGAATGCAGGAGAGGGATTTAACGGGAGGGAGGAAAGAAAGGCAAAAGTTTCCCCCCACCCAAGCCAGCCATCTCTCTCTCTCTCTCTCTCTCTCTCTCTCTCTCTCTCTCCCCCCTCCCTCCCCCTCCCCCCTCTCTCTCCCTCCCCTCCCCCCTCTCTCTCTCCCTTCCCCCCTCTCTCTCCCTCTCCCCCAGCAGCACCGGAGCTTGCCTGGAGGGGAGGGGCTTTCCCTGCTCTTTGTTCCGTTTCAGCAAACACAGCAACGAAACAGAGGAGGGTGGGCAGTAAGACCCTGAGGCAGAATGCAGGAAAGCAGCCGCTTTCTCTTTCGCTTCTCCGTGCAGCGTGCAGCGCCGCGATTTGATTTTTGCATGATTTTTCGGCTCCAGGGACCACACATTCGCTCTATAACACGCACAGACATTTCCCCTTCCTTTTTAGAAGAAAAAATCTGCGTGTTATAGAAGGAAAAATACGGTATGTACAGATCCTAAACATTTGAACCAACACTGCCAACTATGTAATATCTCTGCATTGCGAGCTAAATATTACATTTGGTAACTGTCCTGGCTGATTAGTTATCACCTCCTGCTCCAAAGGACTCCCATCCACACGCCAGGTCTTGACACTGGTTTTAGGGTAGAATTCCAAGCCAAACAAACTACTATTTACAACGCAATTACCTGGGTAGTAAAATCCCGTGCTTTCTGATCTTGCAATGACCTTGTGGCCCTTGAGAGCATCAACCCTTTTCCCTTTCTGCGGCTTCTTTTCCTGTAGCTTTGATGAAAATTTCTGTGTTGCATATAAATGAGAAAGAGAGAGATTCGACCACCCCCAGTTCTTGAGATGTACATCATAACTGGACAACAACAACAACAACAGAAAAAGGGCATACAGTGGGGCAATATGCATAAAACAAAACCTTTGCAACTTTAGTAGTAAGCGCTTAGCACTTTTCAATGTGATATTTAAGAACAGCTAGCGTTCAGAATGACATTGATCAAATGAGGGGCTGTAGATCAGTGGTAGGGCAGGTGCTTTGCATATAGATGATAGTGGATTCATTCCCCAGGACTTCCAGTGGCAAATATATCACTACAGGGTTAGGGAAGTTCTCTACAGGGAAGTTCTCTACAGCCATTGCTAATCCAGCTGGGAAATATGACTGAAGGAACCAATGGTCTGATTCAAAATAAAAGCAGCTTCATGTCTCAGTCAGCAGAACATGAGACTCTAAATCTCAAGGTTGTGGGTTCGAGCTGCACGTTGGACAAAAGATCCCTGCATTACAGGGAGTTGGACCAGATGATCCTTGTGGTCAGTTCCAGCTCTATGAATCTATGTTCCTACAGTTTCAAATCTTCTTTTGTAGAATAAAACCACAATGGGGTTCCTTCTGGTGAAGACCCCATCAACCTCATGAACAGCAAAACATTTTGCCCTAATCATGCCTTTGGAAACAAACAGCTGCTCCAGGGGGAAAATGGGATGGAGAATAAAATATATCACCAGCAGATGGGGGCGGGGGGAATAATCTACGCTAGACAAGAAAAGTCTATGTGATATTGGAGAGATAATATATGCTGCAGCTGCCTTGGAGCATGAAAAGCAGGTATCTCAGGAGGAGTGCTGCTGTTCCACCCACATATTGGCTTTTGATCCAGTGAAAGCTTCTGAGGGGCAGAAAGGGCATTTTCATTCACCATTCCCTAATACCCACACCCAATTTGTTCCAAAGGTTTGAGGGACCCTCTGAAAGGTGGTTTTGGGGAGCAGCAGGGGAAAGAGGGTCGATCAGGGAAATAGCTGCCCCCATTCCTCTGTTAGTGGAAGAACCCACCCAACCTCTGAGCATCCCCTCAAACCAAATTATTGGGATCCATGCTGAGGGAACAAGTGAATCTAGCTCAAAGGATCTAATCTTTCAAGGGAAGCAGAAAATGTTCCCAATACCTCTTAAAGCTACTAGCTTTGAATACTTATTTCCTGTAACAGGGCTACAAGCCTCTTCATCAGTGCCATGGATGTGCGAAATGCGCTAACACTTGAAAGGTGCTCTATTAAATGCTAAGTCTTCTTCCTCCTTTATGCTTTTGCAATTACAATAACACTTCATTTTCTGATCTAAGGCAACCTAGTCTAAACTTATGTGCTTTGACTTTTATGGAATCTGTTTCAGACAAAAAAAATCTGCTCTGCACATTTCTGCCTTCTAGAAGAAGTTGTCAGTGCCTCCGTAGCTCCGTTTTGAGGCTCGGTAGATCTTTTAGACAGCATCTTAAAAAGCAGAGACATCACCTTGTTGACAAAGGTCCATATAGTTAAAGCTATGGAAGTGACAGCTGGACCATAAAGAAGGCTAATCGCGGAAGAATTGATGCTTTTGAATTATGGTGCTGGAGGAGACTCTTGAGAGCCCCATGGACTACAAGAAGATCAAACTGACCCGTTCTTAAGGAAATCAGCCCTGAGTGCTCACTGGAAGGACAGATCGTGAAGCTGAGGCTCCAGTACTTTGGCCACCTCATGAGAAGAGAAGAATTCCTGGAAAAGACCCTGATGTTGGGAAAGATTGAGGGCACACGGAGAAGGGGATGACAGAGGACAAGATGGTTGGACAGTGTTCTTGAAGCTACCAACGTGAGTTTGACCAAACTGTGGGAGGCAGTGGAAGACAGGAGTGCCTGGTGTGCTCTGGTCCATGGGGTCACGAAGAGTCGGACACGACTAAACGACTAAACAACAAAGATCTTTTACCCATCTGTACAAACAACAGCAATGGTGCAACTCTATCCACAAGCTGAACAATACCAACTTTCCAGCTTTTTTTGATAGCTTACATTAATTCAGCAATAGGTCTGAACAGATAGCCAACTGCTAAGGTCAGCCATAAAAGGTTACTATTTCTCTTTCAGCATTAATAGGCCATCTCCCCAGTGCTTTTTAAAAAAAATCAGATTTGTCCAAAGATTTAAATTCCAAGAAAACAGCATTGCATTCACTAATTAACTAATATACAAGGGAAATATACCTTGCCAAACATCTTTTTCTAACATCAAGTCATGTTGAGTATAGCTCATGTTTAGGGTGTGTGTGCAAAATAAGATAGGTATACATTTAGGCAAGACAAATAAAAAATGGGGGGGGGGGACACTAGCCATTTTTTGAAACGTCTCATTTCTATCCTGAACTCAACACCGTTTCTGAATGACACCTGCATTTCTACCACTCAGTCCTGAAGCTTTGCAGCTGCAGATTAGCAATTACTGAAGATGGGGCTCTGATTAGGCTGCTAATGCAGGTTGTCTCAGGATAAGTGATTGCACGGTGTTAATCACATCGCAGTCAGTAGCATATGTTGGCATGTCAGGACAGCAGGAGGGAAACACACCAGAAGGAACTGGTAAAGTACAGAAATGTTTCTGCTCCTGCAGAGCAGAGGAATGAACCGGTGGGTTAGAGGAAGATTATCAACAGCTACCGTACTCACTTAAGGGACGCTTCCTATTTTTATTAGGATATATCAAAGATTTTAGAGATTCAAGGGCACCAGATATTATCTTCAATCATTATTATTAAGCCAGCTCCCCCCCTCCCAGCCCTTTTTACAAGCACCATTCACGATGAGCCATACTAGCATGAAACAACTTTTCAGTGGCAGAGTTGAGATGCAGAATTAGAAAGGATCTCCTCTGCCTGTGGGGCAGGGCACACACAGTCATTGCAAGGCATCATGTGGATATTTGTTAGGCAGAGGCTGACAGGGAGGGGGGTGCCTGTGGGGAACTGACCCACATGTCAGAAGACTGGTAAGGCATGATGCACGCCAGAGGATCAAGGACAGAGGGGCTGTGAGGTGACCAAGATGCTGCTGTGTTGCTGTGTCCTTACAGGGAGGAGACATCTTGCAGTCATGCTTTGTGAAATTCAGGTGGTTGTGTTGAGGGACCGAAACCCAAAAAGGAAGCCTCAGGGAAGTGACTGACTACAGAGCTGACTCTGGGTGGTCTCTACAGCTGATGTTTGTGATGGTCCCTAGTATCCCTCTAGGTCCTTTCCTCAGTCTGACACCTGCCCTTTATTAATTGTATACCATTTTTCTTGAAGGACAGGGCTGTGCCCCAAAATGCCATCTCTCAGCTCTTAAGAGCCAGTACAGTCATACCTCGGAAGTTGAACGCCTTGCAATTTGAACATTTTGGCTCCCAAACACCACAAACCCAGAAGTGAGTGTTACGGTCTGCGAACGTTCTTTTGGAACCCAAACCTCCAATGCAGGTTCCGCAGCTTCCGAACGGACTTCTGGAACAGATTCCGTTCGACTTCTGAGGTACGACTGTTATCTTATTTCTACTTCACGTGGCACACTATGCTGTAGAAGCGTTGATCCTTTAGGTCACAGCTTTCCAAGCTTTAAATGTTGGTGACACACTTTTTAGACATGCATCATTTTGCGACACGGTAATTCAATTTCGCCAGCAAACTGGAGGTTAAACAAACCCCTTTCCAGCCCCAGGAGGAGTGCAGGGAGTGTTTGCGCTACACACTGCAGCAGACACACTAATGTGTCGCGACACACAGTTGGAAGGCTCTGGTTTATGTGATCAAAACCGCAATCCTATGCATGCTTACTTGTGAACAAATTCCACTGAGCTAGAGGTCTTCTGAGTAGGCATTTGTAGGTAAGATAAGGGCACTTTTCTAAAGCGCTCCTCATTTGAACATAAGCCATCTCTTGTTTAACTGGTAGCAAAATGAGAGCTTTTCACTTTGTTAAGATTGAAAGAAATACACAATTGGAAATCTGCCAGAGGTCTGGCCTTTTCTCAAAAGATAAGCTCCCTCTGTAATGCTTGCCAAAGAGCTTTTAAAAAGAAATATGGAAGAAGCTTTATTAGCATTTTAATAACACTTTTCTCAATAATTTTTTTGTTTCCCTGACTGAATGGTTGATTTAGCATAATCCTGCTGGGCGAAAGTTTTCATTTATCAACTGTCCATTTCAAATTACAGATTACATCAGTCAATCAAAGTGTAGAGCATCATTTCCTCTCCAAGTAGCAGGTGCCTATTTCATACAAATGAGTGATATTTAAAGCCAAACTGGCTGCTAAATGTGCTGCCGCTTCCCTGCACAAGAGGTCTAAGGAAACTCACGTCCCTGGTATGTTTAGAAAGTGCCAGTGAAAGCTGTTCCATCCCCATTATGCGCACAAAGAAAAACAACATTTTCATTTTATCAAAAGGTTACTGTTATGTACTAAGCTTGGATCCTAGAACAATAGGCAAGTAGGATCCTAGAATGCAACAACTGATTGGCTTGCAGGAAAAGACCAATCAGGCTCCAGGAGGAAGTTAATCAGCCTATTAGGCTGCTAGCATCGTAGAATGCAACAACTGATTGGCTCTAGGAGGGAAGCAGAATCAGCCAATCAGACGGGACTCATTGTGTAAATAATGTATATAAAAGCCTGAGGTTTGGGGGGCAATTTAATCACTGTTTTACAAGCTGCAATAAAGAGCATGAAATCACTACAGGACTCCGAGTATATGTCAGTTACAGTCATGCATATTTGTCTAAGCCCAATACAATGCACCCTTGTAGGAGACGAACCATCACGCACAAATGTATCCATTTATATATTTTATAAAGTATTATCTCACTCCTCAACATGGAACACAGCACTAGGTTTGGCTCTAAAAATCCCTCACCAAGGGAAGCAAGCAAGCAAGCACCTTTGCAACTAAGGTTGCAGTCCTCAACATTTCAATTAGATAACATTTTTTAAGTGCAGAAAAGGAATAATGCTGCACGTGACTGGCATACATTGGGAAGTTTCACAGTTCACATTTCTTGTCTGGTCTTTCTCAGAGGGAGTATCACAGTAACATACAGATGCTGCATGCACTCACAAGAGTAAACCATGGTTTGGCGCTCAAGGGATGAGCTGCAACAAGCCCAAACAAAGTGTTGGGCTTGCATTTCCTCACCTCCTCCCACATGGCTGAGAGGAGAACCTCTGCCTACTTCAGGTTTACTGAATCCCTTGGTTGAAAACAAGCTCTGGTCATCTTCATAAGAAGCCAACCATGGTTAGTTTCATAACCATGGCTTACAAAGCTGGCTTATTAAACCAGTGAATTAAAATAGAAGGAAGTGGTGGACTTTCCTTCCCAGAAGGTATTTAAACTATGGCTGGGTGGACATCTGTCAGGGGTGGTCCTGCACTGTAGATCCTGCACTGAGCAGCATAACCTTCAAGGTCCCTCCCAACTCTATGATTCTATGATAGGGCACAAAGTGGCAACCCAGTGCCCATCTGCTGTTGCTGCTGGATGTAATGTTGCACATGAGGAAACCTGCGTTCAAATACCCAGTGAAGCCCAAAGCTTATTTGGTGACCTTTGGAGGTCACCATGATTAAATTTTAAGGGTTTCTTTTCAAGAAAAGAGATCTATTTTTTTTTCCTTCATGACAAAGTTGTGCTATATCATTTCCTTTCCATTTTTTATTTCCATACATAGGCAAAACATGCCAAACAAAGCTACCGCGAACCTTAAAAACCTGAGTATTTTCAATATGTTGGTTATGCTTGAAAACTATGCTGGTGGCATTGCTAATGAAGTGTGTACTCTACTGCTCTTTTAAAATGCACTTCACTTTGGCTTCTCAGTTCATCCCTAAGATTGTGTTTCTTTCTTGCATTTTACTGATTTATTTATTTATTTTTTTGCAAGCTGTCTTGTGCATTTCTTGTAAAAAAACCAAAATGACACACCCCATAAATAAATAAATAAATAAATAAATAAATAAATAAGTAATGAAATACCACCTACCTGTTTAGCAGGGCAGATCCGAAGGGGACAGATTCTCTGGGGTTCCTCTTTGGAAGCTTCTTTAAGTTCAATGGCCTGCTGTTCATACGTTAATCCTGACAGAATCTCGTCTTCCAACAACATCACCTCTTCGTAGGAGATGGGCCAACTCGCATTTTCTAAGGCCTGGAGCAAAGATTCCTTACGTTCTATATATGAGACCGGCTTGTTCTGTTCGAACCTAAAAGCGAAAACAGCACTTGCACTCTGAGGCTACATAACAAGAGATACTGCCAGGCTTTAGGGAATCCTATCCCTCCCACTGTGTCAACCAAGAAGCAGATAAACAAGAAGAGTTCTTACCAAGTGGTTTATTCAATATTCACAGAGAGAGATGAGGGAATGTGGCCTCTCTTAGATAATGGTGTTGCTCCAAGTAAAGTCCCACCCCACTTAGTCCCTGTGCCAGCTGACCAGTGCTTTCTGCCTCTGAGCTTTCAGTTCTACTACTCTCAAGGCACACCTAGTCCTGGGAGAGGAGGGGTCATGAATGCTTTCTAAAGACAACTAGTCTGTCATCTGTCTCTCCCCTGGTGCTGCTTTTTCCTACTGCTCTCCCAATATTTCCCAGTTTATCCCCTCTGCAGCTATGACCTTCTGCAAACCACTGTTTTAAATCTATACTGTCCTCCTCTTCTCGGGAAGGTTCGGGGGGTGGTCCCCACCATTCCTCTTCAGTCCAATCCCTGACATCTAGGTATGTTGTGGGTGTCATGATCAACCAGTTGAAGAGTTTACAATAGACATAAGGAGGATTAAGTTTGGTCAGAATCGAGTATACACTTCCTGAGTTAATGCAAAATACATTACTTCTGGTCAATGAGCCACCATAGTCGCTAGAGGGGTGTGAAAATTTGCGTCCTGGGGTTTATAGACTTGTCTACCCATGTACTATCTGAAACCAAGGGAGTATATTGGTTGCCAGGTATGATTTTCCCCCCTGGCTCTCCTATGCCACTAAGGAAGAACAAGCAGCAGTCTCCTCTAGACAACTTCGCTTTGACTTCTGGAGGCTTCCCGGCTTGGAAAGTATGGTGACGGGGAAAGTTGCAACTATTGAACTTGGCTGTTTTATGCTGTTGTTAAAAGCATGGAGCCCCCACGATGAAAAATGACGGCAAATTCATAGAGGTCAACAAGAGGCTCTTAGCTATGACAGGTAAATGGAACCTCCCAGGGTACAATCTGAAAGCACTTAAGACTACTACCCTGCTAAAGCTAAACAGGTCTGGGCCTGGTCAGTGCTTGGATGGGAGGTCGCTTGAGAACTGCCCTGAGTTCCATGATGTAAGCAAAAATAACAGTACCTACATAAGTACAGTATACATTTGCATGCCAGCTGCTGGGGACAAAGAAAGGCACTTCCCTTCATGTCCTGTTTGCAAACTGCCAGAATAAAAAGGGTGACTGCTTCATGAAGCAGAATGCTGGGCTAAGCAGACCTTCTTTTCCCATCAAGTAAGGTGGGACTTATTTTTATTTTGATCATACTGTGGTACTATGAGAAAACCATACATAGAAGAAGAAGAAGAGGAGGAGGAGGAGGTTTGAATTTGATACCCCGCTTTATCACTACCCTAGGGAGTCTCAAAGCGGCTAACATTCTCCTTTCCCTTCCTCCCCCACCACAAACACTCTGTGAGGTGAGTGAGGCTGAGAGACTTCAGAGAAGTGTGACTAGCCCAAGGTCACCCAGCAGCTGCATGTGGAGGAGCGGAGACGCGAACCCGGTTCCCCAGATTACGAGTCTATCACTCTTAACCACTACACCACACTGGCTCTCGTAGGGTTGGATGAGGACTAATAAACTGAGACTGACTTCTGGCAAGACAGGGCTCTGTGGGTGAGTGTTTCCTGGGTCTGGGAAGTAGGTAAGTTGGCTTCCCTGGATGGGGTCGAACTCTCCTTGAAGGAACAGGAGTGCAGTCTGGGACTGCTCCATGATTCAGCTCTGTCACCAGAGGCTAAGGTGTCCTCAGTGGCTAGGAGTTCCTTTTACCAACTTCGGCTGGTAAGACAGCTACAGCCATTCCTGGACCAGAATAGTGTGAGCACAGTTGTCCATGCATTGATATCCTCAAATTTTGGATTACCATCATGCAGTCTATGTGGGGTACCCTTGAGCTTGGTGCAGGGGCTGTAGCTAGGTTGCACTGGGGAGCAAAACACCTCCAGTGTATAACAGCCTGCCTGTAATGGCTCCAGGGTTCTCATATAGCAGCTAGAGCCTTGCCATGGCAGGTTGCTGAAGGAAGGAGTGGCAGACCTGCTCTCAAAAAACTGTGAGAAAAAGAAGTACCACAGCTACCAACTCAGCAAGGGTCAGGTGACTGAAGGGCCCAATAGGGTTCCACTTGCTCCAACAAATCAACTATGAATGGGCAACTGACAGAATTCATTACGTAAGCACGGACTAAACCTGTGTTAATTAATTCATGCGAATTAGGCTAGAACTTTGCAGAATTAAACATATTAGGCTATTGGTACAGGCTGGATACACTTCTTATGTGCCCAGTCATGAGAGAGGCATCCTCACCCACTAGGAAATGCAACATCAAGTGATGCTTTGCATACATGAAAAATATGACATCGTTTTCTATTAGCCACAACCAATACCCTCCAACATTTCTCCAGTGAGAATAGGGACATCCTATTCCATAAGAATAACACCCCACCCATCTGACTGGGTAGCCCTAGACACTGTGGGTGGCTTCCAACGTACATAAAAACATAACAAAACATTAAACATTTTTTAAAAAAAAAAAACCTTCCCTGCTTTCATTTCTCCAACATTTCTCTGATGAAAAGAGGGATGTCCCAAGGAAAAGCAGGACTTTCCAGGATCAAATCAGAAAGTGGGACGGCTTCTGTAAATCTGGGACATTCCCTTGAAAATAGGGGCATTTGGAGGGTCTGGCAACCCCTTATGAATCTTGGAACCACTAGAGTCCAGGTGGGGGGGGGGGCAACCTGTGACCCTCAGTGAAGTTTCATGAAGATAGCAAGGTGGGGAGATAAGTCAAAAGGAGATGACAGAAAACAGAGAGAGAGAGAGAAAGGTCAAACAGAAAGAAAAGAGGGTGCCCCACCCACTTTTACCTCCAGCCCCACCCATCACTGGCATATGGCCCCTGACAGACTTTCCCTAAGGGACTGTGGCCCTCAACAGAAAAGCCTCCCTCCTGCACTATAGAGATGATTTTAAAAAGCATCAAATAAAATGCCTAAAACTCAAGGTGCACTTCCAACGGAGACATGAAACAGTGGCTCCCATTCCATCTATACTTAAAAAAAAAATCAAAAAAAAATCTTGAGCTGTAAAGCAAGAAGGCAGCATCTTACTTGTCTTTTTCCTCCTGGGGTAACGCTCTCCAAATAAGCTGATCAAGTCGCCTGTTAATGAAAACACAACAGTTTCTCAGAGCGCAGTAAGTGCACTTAACGAGATTAAATAAAACAGAACGCTCCATTCTTTTTAAAATAGGGGAGGGAGACCTGTGGCAAATTTGTACTCTGAGAGGCCTTAAAAAAGAAGTGTCAAGCTGCCCTCATCGGCCAACTATGAAATTCAAAATTATCCTCTGAAAACAAAGGCATCAGGAAAACATTGCTTTTCACAGTAACAATGTGACACAACCAGGGACGTGGAAGAATGCAGGTGAATTCCCATTGTAGCCTGCACAATGCTGTTCCATTGGGAGTTCCATCCAGCACAGAGTAATATAAACAAGCCACACAGCTGATAAAACATTAGTTAGTCAGGAATGATGCCGGCTTCACATATAACACACAATGGCTTGGTCTACAGATGCCCTATGTAATCTGAAGGTGCTTCTACTCATGCATGGGGGTGGAGGGGGCTGGAATCTGCATTGCACATCGTTCTAGTGGGACAATTGACCCCCAAGGAGCTGAACTGCAGTGGGTGGCTTTCCAGGGTCTCAGACAGTGGTCTTTCCCATCATCTCCTACTTGGCCATTTAACTGGACAAACCGGGAACTGAACTTGCAATGCATATACTCTCCTACTGAGCCATGGCTTTTCCTTTCGATTTTATCAGTCTGGTAACAAGCTACTACTCCACTAACAGGATATGTGGTGGTTTTCTACTGAAGGCCTGCTGAAACAATTAAGTGCCACCTTGAAGGTAAACCAACAAATCAAATCATTCAACGGTTTCGGTAAAGCAGGGGTGCAGAACCTGTGGCCCTTCCATACGCTGTTGAACTACAACTCCCACAATTCCTGGCTGTTGGCTGATGGGAGTGGAGTCCAACACCATCTGGGAGGCAGCAGATGTTCTCCATCCCTGTGGTAAAAAAAGGATACCAAGAGGACCTGCAGAATGGCAGCTTCTGGGAGGTCTGTTCCCATGAAACGGGTCTGGTGAAGAGTCCTCAGGTGCAGCACAGCTTCCCCAGAAGGAATTTGGCAGCAGTCCTGAACTAACCCCGTCTCTCTCTGAACCACAGGTGCATCCTGTTGGCAGTCAGGGACCAGAGCTACGACAGCATGCCAAGGGCATTTGTGCATTCCAGGGTATAATGAAGCATTCCAGGATAATTTTTGTGTCACATACTCAGATTCCCTAATTTATTCACAGGCATAAAATCTGACAGCGTTGGGATATTTATTTCTGAAGGGCACATGTTGCTTTCTGTTTGCCATCTGCTCCTTTTCTTATGCCTGTGATTATTCCAAACAATAATTCACTGTAGTTTTAAGATCTCTTTGTTTCGGGGGTGGGGTGGGGTGGGGTGTCATTCACCGCCCAGCAGGAAATATTCTCCTTCTTTCTGGAAGGTATGGCATTATTGTTACTGCCATTTTTTGCTTCGACTAAATTTCATGCTAATAGCGCTTGGGTTATTTATTGAGGAGGATGAGTTAATGTCATGCGTCCTTCTTCATTAAAGCTTTTCCGTGCAAAGACAAATTGGACAATTTGGCATGCATCAAATAAAAGTTCGACCTATCGCGATTCAGAAACTTGCGCTTCAACCCCTGCAAATTCAATTTGCAGAAATATAATGTACCATTCGTGGCGTAATAGACAAGCCTGAACAGCTGCTGTGAGAGACATTTAGAGTTATTGCTTGGTCATTTGCAAACAGCTCCATATTGAAATTTGTCCTCTTGATATTCCAGCTTGGAGAAGTCCCATAGGGAAAACAGTAACTGTTTCAAATATATAATGCTATTTTACAGTTGAAGAATTCAAATCGTACAGTTGTCTTCCCCCAAAAATGCCAACCAATCTTAGAGAGGAGCAGAAAACACATTTCTGTCTTGAAAAGCAAGTTAAAAACTTTGAGGAAGATAAATGCATTATTTCCAAATGCCTAAAATCAACTCTATGAATAACTAATGGAGTATTAATAAATATTAATGGCCAAATGTATCTTGCATATTACATTTATTTATGTCCTAGTCTTGAAAATGTCAATTAATAAAAATATTTTGTGTGCACAAGAGTAGACTTGCCTTTCATACACTTTGATTGCTTCTTGCAACTTCTTCTTATAAGCATCAAGATCCACTGCTTGAGGATTGATTAGCGTGACATATTTCTTATTGTTGCTCACATGGGCAAAGGGGAGAACCTGCCGCAGAAACACAGGATCAGGCCTTTGAAACTTGTCACTGTCAAATTCTGAAGCATGCACAGCCATAGAATGTATTGAGTCTAACTAGGCTAAGTAGGAAACAAAAACAAAGCTTTGAATGTTACTAGCCCACAAATCCCCAGCACATGTGATTGTTTACCTAGCAATTATAGGTACGCTTCCAGGGGGCAGGGCGGGGGATTACAATAGAAAAAGGCAGTTAACAAATTACAATTTAGCTAAAAATAACTATAAGCCAACAAGAAATAAAACAGTAAAATCCAAGCAGCTTTAAACAGTAAAGAAGCCTTTCGCAAGGGCTGACATGAAAACAAAGTAGGCACCAAGCAGACCTCAGCCTGGATAGCTCAGCTGGTTACAGCGTGGTGCTGATAACGCCAAGGCTGGAAGTTCGATCCCCAAAAAGGACAGCTGCATATTCCTGCACTGCAGAAGGTTGGACTAGGTCAGGGGTCTGCAACCCGCGGCTCCGGAGCCGCATGTGGCTCTTTTACACCTTTGCCGCGGCTCCGGGGCGGATACTAGCGAGGGGAGGAGGCGCATTGTGCGCCCTGACACTCCCCACTGTGACGGGCGCTGTACTGGCTGTGATGTCGCATGGGGGCGGTGCGTGCGTTAGTCACGCACTGTCCCGACGTCACCTTCCCACCCGCTGTCAGATCGCGGCTCTGGAGATATATTTGTTTTAAATGTCGCAATGGTTTTGCGGCTCCCAGTTTTTTTTCTTCTTCGGAAATGGGTCCAAGTGGCTCTTTTTGTCTTAAAGGTTGCAGACCCCTGGACTAGGTGATTCTCAGGATTCCTTCCAACTCTACAACTCTATGATTCTCTCTGGGGACAGCATTTGACTCACCTCACATTCAGATGGTGAGGGCACACAGAGGAGGCCACCTACAGAAGACCTCATGGGAAATCTAAAATACTACCAAAATGCTGCCAGGTGTCGCTGTGATTCATACAATAACAGTGGGCTAACCTCTGTGTACTGCTGGGTTTATACATTAACATACCACAGCAAAATTAAAGCAGGAATTCACTCTACAAGCTCGTTGTAACTATTATGTCTCAACCGGTGTCTCTGTGTGCTTATTTTTCCTCTTCCCTCCACATTCCCTTTGTGCCATATCTACTAGATTTCTGTGAGTGGCAGAACGCCACTAGATGAATGTGGTGCCCAAATAAAGAATAAAGCTAACCAAATGGAAGGCACTTAAGTCCCTGCCGTTTAACCATTTGCACAGAGAGAAGACTCCCTGGAAAAGACCCTGATGTTGGGAAGGATGGAGGGCACAAGGAGAAGGGGACGACAGAGGACAAGATGGTTGGACAGTGTTGTCGAAGCTGCCAGCATGAGTTTGACCAAACTGCAGGAGGCAGTGGAAGACAGGAGTGCCTGGCGTGCTCTGGTCCATGGGGTCACGAAGAGTCAGACACAACTAACGACTAAACAACAACAACAAACCTAATAGAACGTCACAAATGCAGCATAAATCGCACAAATCAATTAACCAATCATCAGTAAAAGCTATTATAATCTACAAAACACTAATAACAAAAAAGGAACTTAAAAATAAGCTGAACATCACAATTACAGCAAAATCAATACGGCGTTTATAATCAATAAAACAACATTAACAACTTTAGCTAAATAACAACTAAAGAAATAAGCTAAGCGCTGCTAAGGTGGTTGTTCTTCAAAGCACTTTAGAAACCACAATGAAGCCTCAAGAATTCAGGGATCCCACAGAGCTCAGTCTCTTTTCCAGGCTGGCTCACCAAGCGCAAAATGTTGGCGTGCCAGTGGCTTCGCGTGCAACCTAAGTGATCTGTTACCCAGAGTCAGTATTTGAAAAACAAGGTGTTAGTACACTGCCACCTATTGGTAAAAAAAGGAGGAAATGCAATTAAAGGAATCCTGGACTGGGAAAAGGGAACAACAACAACAACAGGGGAGGGGGGTGTTGACTACAAAAAGGTTTGTGAGAAACTGTAGAATTGTGAGGGTGTGAGGGCAGAGGTGAACTTCACTGGTGGAGATGCAAAACTCACTAGCGCTCCCCCTAGCTTATCTCTAGTAGCCAGGGGGCAACCATTCCCCCCACAGAATGCCCCTTGAATTTATTATTTTGGTCACAGACCAGTTCCAGCCCACATACAATATCAAGGAAGTCATAAAACACAATAGGGATTCATTTGAATTTGCAATTAGATATAACAGGGACACTACAGATATAGCAACAGTTAAAAAATATATAAATTAAAACTGAGTCACTAACATATAACCTAAAATTATTATTTAAGGCCTTAATCATTAGGATAGCACAGCTTGTTCCCTAAGCTTTATGGCAAACGCACAGAATTTGGCTACCCTTAATGTGATCTCAGGATCCTTGTCCTCTACCAGGGATTTTAGACATTGAAGTTCAGATTCATTTGGAGATTTTTGCATAGCAGGGGTAATAAACACCGAGCGTATATCCTTGCAGAAACAGCAGCGTAACAAGGCATGAGAGACAGTTTCTACCTTCATCAAGCTGCAGGCGCAGACTTGTTCCACGTATGGTTTACCCTCAAATCTGCCCTGCAATAAGGCAGATGGCAGCACGTTGAACCTAGAGAGGGTAAATGACCATCTGTATTTATGCCCCTTGAAATTTTGGGAGCGGGGGAGAGAATGATGGCCATCAGCACAGAGATGTCAGACATGCGAGCTGAAGCATTGATTCATTTCACTCCCATGCCCTTGCCCTCAAAATGGGGCCGTGAAACTTTGCGGGAGATTGGCACTGCGTCAGAAACAGCATTAATCCAAAGCAGAAATTAACTTTTCTCAGAGACTAAGCCCTTTCCTAAAACTGTTGTTTATTTCAGGTACATACACTGAAAACTCACATTTTATCAGCATGGCTTTAAAAGAGGTTTAGACAAATCATAGAATCATAGTTGGAAGGGACCCAAGCGTCATTCTAGCTCAACCCTCTGCAATGTAGGAATCCCAGCTAAAGCACCCAATAAGACTATCAGCAATGCCTTTAAAAGTTTGTCTTCTCTCCTAACTGACTTCATATGCCCCCAGGCAGTCACATCTGATTGGCTGCATAGCATCTTGACATCATGCAATTGACTAGATGATCCTCAATTGGCTGGGATCACACATGTGACTTGATCCAGAAAGGAGGAACAGCACAAAAGAGGTAAGGATGGCAAGAAATATAGGATTGCGAAGGAAAATAGACTATCCTTGCAATTAAAGAGTTTACAGTGAAATATTTCTGGACGCTCTCTTATCCCTGTCAACAGTCCCAGATATCAAAATGGGAACATACTCAACACAACCTGAATCCTTGCTTGATTCAGAGTCACACTGTTGATGTGGAGTTTCCCCAGAAACAACTAATTGACTTACATCATCAAATACTCTTGAAACAACATGTTTGTCTAGAATCGGAATGTATTTGGTTGTGCGAGGAACAGCTGTCGGGGCCAAAGCATCCATTATGGTGAGTCGCCTAGCAACCAAACCATGAGTCTTCAGCCACTTAGCGGAAGGGATATCTAAAGGGCTTTTTAAAAGACAGAAGGAGAAAATAAATGAGACACTGAAACCCATTCAAAAATACCCCTCCCCCCCTCCAAAAACAAGTTCATCAAATCTACTTACTCTTTATCTATCTTTTTATCTTGTGTCTTCTCTGCAGCGGGCACTTAAAAACAAGATTATTGTGTCATTTCACATGTGTCAGTACTGGGGGATGAACAGTCAGAAGCACAGGGTTGCCTAGAGTATAAGGTCCCGTCTGCACTATGCATTTAATGCAGTATCATACCACTTTAAATAGTCGTGGCTTCCCCCAAAGGATCCTGGGAACTGTAGTTGGTCAAGGGTGCTGAGAGTCATTAGAAGACCCCCCTATTCCCCTCACAGAGCTACGACTTAAAGTGGCATGATGCTGCCTTAAATGTACAGTGCAAAGGGGGCCTAAGCCCCAAACGAACCGAGACCAAAGTTAGAAGGGCGAGGGTGAGGCACAGGCAGACCAAAGAATAGATGGGAAAGGCAGACAGTTGGAAGGCTCTTGAGACAGCCACTCCAACAGTGCCAAAACCTGGCTGCTCTGCCCAGGTGACAGGCCCAGGGCCCAGTGAGCTGATGGAATGGGTTAGGCTATTTTGGAATTTGGGAGGGTGGCATGACACTTGCAGACTTCTCTCTGCAGCCATGACTGGCTCACCAGGGAGGGGCAGCCAAACACAAATCAGGAGCACACACCAAAGAAACACCCAACAACATTCTAGTCCTTGTTTTTCCTGACAGCATGAAAGCACGCCCGCCACTGCATTTAACGTTACATTAAATGCACAGCAGGCAGCAGCACTGCTAGCTTTAAAAGAAAACAGAAGTTAATAATACTGAGCACAGGAGGACCCTGTTTTAACAAAAACCACTGTACACGGAGAGAGAGAGTTCAATATTTAAGCTTTAATCCTTCCCTCCTCCAGAGGCAATTAAAATGACGTCTTACCCACCTGTTCTTAGAAGCTTTCCCCCATAAGGGTGGTTTTCATGGGATATTGGATGATTTGACAGGGGGCGATCCCACCAACCTGTCCAAGCTGGTCTACAGGGGGCAGGAGTGGAGATAAAGATCTAGCCCAGCAGGCCATAAATGTTCCCCACCGCTGGCTCAGAGGAACGAAACATGGCTTCTGTATAGCTTTCCCCCTGCATAACTGCAGTGGCCTCAGGACCCACTAGGTGATGTGAGGAGAGGGTTTCGTTCTCTCAGGAGAACAGAGTGCAGTTCAGTATTCAGTTAACTGGATATTCCACAGACAGGGCTAAGGCGTGCAGAAACAAATGGCGGCCTAAGCATTAATAAAAAGGGCCACAGCTCACTTTTTCTTTCGGGAGATCCTCTTTCATTTGGACTTTGTTCAGAAGGCTTTCCTGCATAGCGTTGCGTCCTAAGCATGCTGCTCCTTGTTTGTTCTGCAGAAAGATGTTCACAAACACACACAAGCAACTTAATAACAAACCAGAAGTCTGCTTAGATTCTGAAAAGCAAAACAACTTTTTAGTGCCTCCAGCCCTTTAGGCAAAAACTGAGCACAGGAAACATTCCCACAGACAAAATGCACAGCCTCCAAAATTAATTCTCTATACTTTTCCATTCACTGTGTGACTCAGTTGAAGATATAGCTGCTTCTGGGCAGAGTTGGGACCACACTCATAAGCTTTGAATATGCACTTTAAAGTTTATGTGCTGGAATTTTGACATTTTGATTTTGCAGCCCAAGATAAGGGGGCAAAGCCAGCTTTTTGGGAACAGGGCCATACAGCCATTTTCAAAAAGATAACAGGTCAAAGGAATTTTTCTCCCAGAGTTTCTATTTTTTAAAGATGTGTTCAAAATGCGAAAGGTTCAGATATAGAGTGCAATCCTACGTTAACTTACCTGAGAGTAAGTCCCACAATACTTAAGGAAACTTACTACTGAGTACAGTATACATGAATAGGATTCTGCTGTTCAGGAAGACTCCATTCATGGTGCTATCCCAAAAAATTGCATGACTTTCCCACTTAAGAAAAGGCACTGTTTCCTTGCAAATCGGAAGGAATAACACTGCTAATTCATTCAAGACGCTGATTTTGTCCAGTTTTAGCTGTTTCAGATAATCAGAAATCAGGATGCTGTTGAGCATTATAAAATTGCATTGTACCTTCAGATTTTCATGTCTCCATGCTATAAACTTACAGGAAACTTTCCAGACTCTCATCCCATAGACATCCACAGAAGCCCTTTCTACACTGGAGAACTGAGGTCAGTTCTTCGCGGGCCAAAGGGAATTCCTTTTCCCTTCAAACCAACAGGACATGCCACACAGTACATGCAACTAGAAGCAGGATTCTCTTTTTGCCCCACAGCAGGTTAATAAAGGGAGGGTTGGCAAAAGAACCATTGGAAGGATCAATGGGGACAGATCCCACCGTTCAGGATTGATTTTTTTCCAGCCGAAACTCAACAGAACCCATTTTCAGCACCTCTCAGGTAGGCGCCAGTGTTCATGGTGAGATCTGGCACCTCTTTTTCCAGAAAAATAGCACTGGCACCGCTGTATCCTCAAAGCTGCTCACAAATCGGCAGGATTTCCCACTGCAATCTGATACAGAAAACAGCGAACCACCTCAATATTATTAGTGTCATTTTAAATATTAGTGTCATTTTTGAAGCACAATTGTATTTCTTTTTGGTGAAGGGACCACAGTAATGAGGCAGACTGGAAAATAAATAATAAGAGAGAGTTCTGGTGTGTGTGCGCGCGCACACACACACACAGAGAGAGAGAGAGAGAGAGAGATCCATTTTAGACTTCAGTTGGAACTTTCTCCATGCTAGTCGTCTTTCGAATGTAGTTTTGAGAGGACTGCACTTAGCACACATCTGGTGTTAAACCATGTGGAAGAAGAGGTTTCATATTCAAGTTGTCAGAGACGGGACATGTTTCACTGAGGAATCTCCACAATCTGTTTTACCTGCGTATAAGGCTTTCTTCCTTCTGGTTGGACTTTCAGAGCGACCCTGACGTCCATCTGTACCAGGTTCTGGCGAAGCCGTTGCAGGCTCTTCAGAGGCCCAATATGGCCTATCTGGAGATGGGGGATTCAGTCCCTCACCGTGTGTGGTTGCTGCGGATGCAGCAAAAGGCTGCCTGCGATGTCTGTTTAAGAAACAGGCAAGTCACTACCTGCGCCGAAGCAAGCACACACATACACACCCACATATTTGGGAGAAACCGCTCTGAGAAGTGAGAAGCCTGAAATAAACACACATATTGTATTCAGCTAGGTTGGGGATTTCCCCAAACTTGGGTCTCCAGCTGTTTTGGGACTACAACTCCCATCATCCCTAGCTAGCAGGACCAGTGGTCAGGGATGATGGGAACTGTAGTCCAAAGACAGCTGGAAACCCAACTTTGGGGAACTCTGAACCAGGTCCTAGTCAGAGTATGCCTGTTGAAAACAATGAATCTGTTAGTGGTGTCTCTTAACTTCAAAAGGCTTACTCTGAGTAGGACTAGCACTGAATACCACACCGTGTTTCTGCATCTTGGTGTGCCACAAATGAACCAGCACTTGATGCTCAAAAACTGGCATAGAATTCTAGGTCTTGGACAACCAAGCAGCACCTAAAGTAAAGCTTAAGAGAAAGCATAAGATCAGCAACCACACATATTTCCATTTGGAATCCAAGGAATCTGACTCTGCTATGAGCTCCTAAGAGCATTCTTTCCAAGATCTGTTTCTCCGTGTGCAATCAGTCTTGGAGCAATCCGCATGCAACCTTACTGGTGTTCAAAATAACATCCATGTATGTGGATGAAACACTTCTCCACGACAAAGTAAAGGATGATGCAGGGGATCATCACATTTGTAGAAGCCTCTTTTATTCTTTGGCTTTGGGTTCTCCACTTGTGGCAACATGGACCTCTCTGATTGGTTCAACAAGATCAGGCATTTGCCTACCACCACTGAAGCCACATTTAGCACAGCTGTGGTGGCTCACAGACACAAAAGGAGGAGCAGCTTTTGGCTTGATCCTTTGGCAGAGAATCATCCTTGTGATGAGAGGAGTGAAATTTACCAGCATATAAAGGGGAACACATTATATTACCTACTGAAATGGATTTCTTAATGTAACGATGAGGAAATGGTAGCCCTCCAGATATTGTTAGACAACAATTCCCATTGTCCCTGAATGTTGGCCAGGCAGGCTGCTGCTGATGGGAGCTAGAGTCCAAGAATATTTGGAGGGTCACAGGTTCCCCATCCCCACCTCAGTGTTGTGAAGATGAGCACTTTATTTTCCTGTTCATATTTCCCTCCCGATATAGACATACTTATCCTGACGGTCTTTTGCTCCATTAAACAAATCCATCAATACGTTGTCAGTGTAAAAGGTATGTATTGTCTTCAGTTCTTTTTCTCCTCTTTCAATCTCTTTCTTTAGTAGATATATATCCTCACACTGCCAAAACGAGAAAACGGTGACTGAAATTAATTACGAACCAGTTCTAAACCAGATACCAAACCTACATAATAATACCAGGGGGGGTGGGGAGTTTTATTTATTAAAAGAGCCATATCCCATCTTTCAGGACAAGGTGGTTTGCAAAACCAATGATAAAACATATGAAACAGTAATTTAAAATAGCAATTTAAGCCTACAAATAAACCTCTTTAAAATTAATACTAAAACCACAGAAAGGCACATTAATTGATAAGAATAATTAAACACAGATGAAAATAAAAACATATTGAGGGTCCTTTTAGCAGTCATGGGGGAGGAGGGTTACAGGCACTTCATGGGCAATCTTTAATTGATATGGGGCCAGTACAGAAAAGGCCCATCTCTGAATCACTCAGCCTAGTCTCTCTTAATGGCAGGTAAGAGAGAATTCAGACAGCTTCATAAGGCAGTCCTTCAGGTAACAAGGTTCCAAACCATTGTGGGGTTAAAGGACAAAGCCAGCAATTTATAAACTGTGCCAGAAACAAATAGGCAGCCGCTGTAAGCCGTGCAGAACAGGTGTAATACGCTTCGATTGTTGGTCTCCTACAAACCATTCTTGCCTCTGCATTCTGTACTAACTGGAGTTTCTGAACCATTTTTGAAAGGCAGCCCCCACATAATGCATTACAGTAATCTAGCCAGGATACAACCAGAGAATGAGACACTAAGGGAAAGCCTACTTCCTCTGGTTAAGGGTAGAGGTAGAAAACCAGCCAATTTTCTAATCCAGTTAAGATTATACATAAAAATATATATCCTGCAGGAAAAAAACCTCATGCTTGAAAGTTAATTCAGCTTCATCCTTTACTATAGCTACTGATGTAATAACGTAACTATGATGGATGATCATGGCGATACATTCTGCTGCAAATCTAGAATCCCATTACTGCACCCTAAGAATTATTATTGAATTATTTGTCATTCATCTTTCTGATATATAATCCCCCACACTCTGATAACACATCCATTTCTTATTTTTTTCCCCATTTCATGACTAATGCACTTCCCAAAGGTGAAGTAAAAGCATGAACCTGCCATTCCAGCAACCTTCCTCCTCTTACCAGCGTGGAGGGGTATGAAATGGAAATAGCATAAAACAAAGGGTGGAAATCCCTGTTTCACAGCCCCCACAGCAAAAAAAAAAAAAAGACTTGCTTTGAGAGTTTAAGCTGTGCTCACTGCCTAAGACAAGACACACACACACCCGACTTAGACAGCAGCCAATTTTAGCATATATACAACTTTGTTCTTTGTAGATGTACTGGAGCTTATTAAAATCAACACATGCACACGCCCTTCAGCCAGGCTATTTATCCTTCCAGTGACAAGGCTACTTCTCCTTTCATTCAGTACAGCTGCACAGGATATTACACTGAGTTAACAGCAAGGATGAGCATCATCAGACACCTGTCAAAGCCCACACCCCAGCAAAGAGATCACTGCTAACAGCTCATCAGGTAGGAAACCCAGCAAGTGCTTACCAGAAGTGAGAGGGGTAAGATACCATATTGGTTCTGCCAGTGCATTTGCACTGCACTGACCTTCCCGCCACCTCAGCTCTCCGCCTCCCAGTAAGCAACAGAGACACATCTGCCAAGTCTTAACCCCAAAACCCTTGGGCACTCATCCTCCTTGCTGTTGCTTCCTGTTCATCTGCTTCCTTCAAGCAATGGCAAGAACAATGAGAAAGGCAACAGAGGCCTCCACTTGCTTTGATCTTTCCTCCTGGGTAAGGGATGTGCAGACTGGGCCCAAAAGGAGATCGCTGGTGGTGATCATGGCAAAGAGATGGGCACACTGACATCGGCTCACCAACAGGGACTGGCTGGATGAGGAAGAGTGGTGGGCACTGCCCACCGAAGAACCCTCCAGGGAGGACATGGAAGAAACAGGCTTAGACCCAGGATGGTGGTGGTGGGACACTGGGGAGCAGACTGAGGAAGGAACGAGCTGGGAGGTGCTAGAAGCAGGAGGTATGAGCAATCAAGGGGGATCAGGAGAAAGAGGCCCTTCCAGGACAGGAGGCTGAGGATCTCAGTGTGAGCACAGACTTAGATGGAGCAAAGTCAGAGGTTACCCCGCTACCCAGCGACAGGACAGTCCCAGTCCTGCTGGCTCCCCCTCCCGGCACCCCGCTCACGGAGAGTCCTGCATGATACTGAGCAATGGACCAGACAGGCCCAGAGAAGGAGCCCACCCCATTGCCTCAGTCTCCATCTGCTTGGGAGGAATCCAGAGTGAGAGGCTAGAGGGGAAAGGCGGGGCCAGCGGTCAGTTTCAGCAACATCTCCAGCTAAATGAGAGGAGCCAAAGGAACTCTGCTGTGTTGTTACTTTATGTGAAAAATAGCTAATTGCATTTTGTGACTCAAGTTCTTTCCTGCCCCGTGGATGACCTGGGCTCGCCTGACAGCCCCCTGACATTCACACATCTTACTCTAGGGTCCCTCAACATCTGGCACCAAACACCAGAATTCACAAGTGCCCTTGAAAATTAGGACTCAGGGGACTCTCCCACAAAGGCTAAGATTTGGCAGAGATAAGCTGTCAGCCGATCCTCCTGATGAGGCCTTAGTTCTGGTATATCCATTTTGCTTCTCAAAAATGCTTTTGAACCTTCCGTTTTATGCAGACCCTATTAAGAACTTTGTGCACTAACCAATTCCATCAAAAGTTATTATACAGCCTCCTTGATATGAAAAAGAAACACCTTAAAGTCTTCATCTTAACTATTACTAAAGACTTGCCTCAGAAGGTTTTGGAGCATCAGGGTCTCTCAAAATAATATGATAGTAATGAAACCGTCCACCTGTCTCACTGGCCAATTCATTTAAAAATTTATTCGCTCCGGTATCATCACAGTTAAAGGAAATAGTGTGAATTGGAATGTTCCGGTGAAGCTGGAGCTGGTCTAGAATTCTATCGGGGGGCTAAAAAGAGAGAGGGAGAGAAATTAAATGTATTGACACAGAGATATTAACCAATATGCACTGCATAACAAATCAACTGGCTTCAGATTATATCTTATTGAGGAAGTGATAGAAATAATAATAATAATAATAATAATAATAATAATAATAATAATAATAATAATAATAATTAATATCCTGCCCTGCCCAGCCGAAGCCAGGCTCAGGGCGGCTAACAACAATAAAATAATACAACATTCTAAAATCATTTAATTATAAAAATAATTAAAGCCTTCCGTGATTTATACCATAACAGACAGTGCTTTGAACTACAGGCAATCATCAAAACCAAAGGAAGCTTAAATTCTACTGGGTGAGTGTGGCATCCTGGGGATCAAAGTTCTCATTCAGAAGGCTCTAATTTGCTATTTGAGCACCTTCATCCAACAATCCAAACACTGAAGGAATCTTCAGGTTGATCTTGCTCCTGTGGGGTCCACAAGGCTGGCAGAACCAGCATTGATTGTGCAGTATGCCCAGCTAGTTTCCCAAACTGGGTATGACAGCTTCCCAGGTAAAAAAGTGTCCCTTTATCTCCAGGACATGCAACATCTAGTTCCAGCCTGAGACTGCAGCTCCTGCCACCACACTATCTCCTTAATGTTTGCTGTGCTTGATAAAGCTACGCTTTTCCATAACCAATACCTTCACGCCACCACTGTGGCTCCACTCCCCCCAGCTGCTCCTCCCTAAGCTCCTTGAGCCATTCTCCTTCCTCATCAACCCGCCACTCATATATGTCATTGTTCCTCCCATTCCAACTGTCTTCCAAGACCCTCATCAATGCTGCTTTCTCTAACCAGTACCTACAACTGTTTTTCTCTCCCTACAACCCCCCCCCCGAGCCCCTTGCCCCAGTTTTCTCAAGAACCTCCTTTCTCATCTACCCAAAGAGCTTTTGGACCCTCCTACTCTGGGCGCTGGAAGATCATGTTTCCTCTGTTATCATGCGTTCTTCACCATGTCCTCTTCCCAGACTCTCATGGTCCCAATGTCTGTCTGGAACAAAAGATGGTGAGGACACAAAGCTATGTATCTTCCTTGAACTGACTCAGACTAGTCTCAGTTTGGCCAGCCCTGCTCTACATCAATGCTCTGCTTTGTCATGTAGCCAGTGTTACATCATCATACTGCCCTGACATGTCTTGCTTCTTCCATAGATACCTGGTCAGGTCTCCCATCAGTGAGAAGATAAATGGCTTGAGTGTCACTATCAGAATAGGCAATCTGAAGTGCTTGCAAGGTATTTGTAGAACTTCCAATCTAAGCAGTCAACAGAGAGAGAAAAACATCAGGAGGAAATGGAAACATTAACAGTGCTAAACTTGTGAAATGGATTGTCACATCTCTTTGTCAGGTGTGCTAGTGAGAGGAACCTCACAATTTGTCCAAAGGAAAGACTTAATTCAGTCCCAGAAGTAGACTAAATCACCTGGTGGGCAACAGTCAAAATAGATTCCTTCCAGTAGCATACTTTTATGATGAAAGTATGAAATCTTTCTGCAGGAACTCTTCCCAAGACAGATTTCTCTGCTTCGAATACAGTGATACAACCAAAGGCACTTTCACCCTGATGCTAAATGCTCTTTTGAGACCCAATAGCCCACTTCAGACAACACATCCCTGGTCCAACAAATCATGGTTTTGTTCAATCAGGAATGTGCCGTACACCTATGTGCTCTCTTCTTGCCCTTCCCATTTTCTGATTGGGCTTAATACAAGACTTCCTGGTTTGTCAAGACTACAGTTTGCTGTGCCGTTCAAACCAGAAACTGTGGGTTGAGTGCTCCTACAAATTCTGGTTTGTAGGGAGCACTCAAAGTTCAGTGGACTGTGGCGTGACAAACTAGGAAGTCTTGTATTGTCAGGAGCATGAGGAGGAAAGGGGAGTGATAATAATAATAATAATAATAATAATAATAATAATAATAATAATAATAATAATAATATTTACATCCCGCCCTCTCCGGCGAGGCCGGACTCCGGGCGGCTAACATCAAAATATATAATACACTAAAACATTAAGTCAAACAATTGATTAAAATACAGCTTAAATTAGATTAAAAGCAAAATAGAATCAGATGGCAACCTATATGAATTATAA
Source organism: Podarcis gaigeae (assembly GCF_964106915.1). NCBI lineage: Eukaryota > Metazoa > Chordata > Lepidosauria > Squamata > Lacertidae > Podarcis > Podarcis gaigeae. The sequence continues at coordinate 34,100,653 of NC_139677.1, read as the reverse complement.
TGGTGCTTAGACCTTAGATTCAAATCCTCATTCAGCTTTGAAGGTGACCTTGTGCAATTACTATATTTCAGTCTAGTCAACTTTACAGTATTGCTGTGAATATACTGGAGGTTGCCCTAGCTAAAGAGCATACAATGGAAGAGGTATACAATCATGACTTCTTTGGAGAAATTGTGGGTTTAAAATGTGCTTAAGAACAATTCAGGAACTCTTATATTTAAGCTGTGCACACGAGGGAACATAGAGAAGAGCACAGGCACATGCAGCACATTCCCATAGCTTGTTAGATCAGGAATGTGTTGGCTGAACCAAGAATGTCTTAAATGCATAAGGAGAGTGGGAGAAGGTGTTACTCTTGCAAATAAAATTGTGCCTTTCAAGCCAGCTTTACAGTAACCAAAAATTAATTGAGGTGCACAGCAAAAACTTGGGTTACTCACATTTTCTTAAAGTGGTTTTTGTTCCTATATTTACCTCCAGATCGTTTACCCATAGTAGAGCTTCTCCCAAACTTTCTTCATTAACTCTAGCGAGTTTCTCCTTCCAAGCCACTGCCTCAGTGTCAAATTTAACAAAGTTAACTTTGGTTTTGTCTCTCAGTTGTTCCTGTAAGAAATGCTCCATTGAATTCTCCTTCATAGAAATGTCACACTTCTTGCTGTATTTGAAAAGCAAATGACTACAGGAGTACATTTCATTCTTCTAGAAGTGATAACAATTATTTATTTCTGGAGATTGTAATTCTACCTCACAGCGTTTTGGACGTACTGAATCTACCCACATAACTCAAACTGGAGAAAGTATCTATGTTTTCATTAGAGGGAAAAGATTGTCACTGAGTGGTAGTTAGGGATGTTAGGCATCGTTTCCCATTCCACTCTGTAATCATCGCATGCAGCACTGTTTCCACTTCTGCTGCTGTTTGCCTTCTGCCAAAGACAGCTTTATTATTCTCACTATCTGATGTGGTGAAATTACATAACTTACATAATGAATTATGTAAATGCCATTGTCACTATGTTATTCCAACCCCATTCATTTCAATGCAAAGGAAACACAAAACAAATGGGGGGAAAGACATAATCAGTGAAATATCATTCATGAACAAAAAGCAATGGCAGCAAATGTGGATCATATTGTGGATCAAATTGATTTTCATTCTGGACACAGGGATGTACAGTGGTACCTTGGTTCTCAAACGCCAAAAAACCTGGAAGTAAGTGTTCCGGTTTTCGAACGTTTTTCGGAAGCCGAACGTCCAATGTGACTATCGGCTATTGTTTCCAGGATGCCTGCACCAATCAGAAGCCACGGCTTGGTTTTCGAACATTTCGAAAGTCAAACAGACTTCCAGAACAGATTAAGTTTGAGTACCACTGGATTTGGCACTTTTGTTTTTGCTATTTATTTTGCATTTTTGTTTTTGAGGCTTTTTCGGTTAATTTGTTTTTGTGACTGTGTAGAACCCAGTTCAGCTACTGATTGATTGACTGATTGTGTGACTGTGGAAATGAATAAAAGACCCCCATCCAAACAATGACTATCATCAGTGCAGGTAAGGAAAAAAAGTAATTTCAATTTTTATCATCCACAATATTGTCTTATTTATTTTATAGGACAGCACGTTGATTATTGCTTTCGTTTTATGGATCAATGGTCTCATTAGATAGTAAAATTCATGTCAAATTGCTGTTTTAGGGGTTGTTTTTTAAAGTCTGGAACAGATTAATCCATTTTGCATTACTTTCTATGAGAAAGCACGCTTTAGTTTTGGAACGGACTTCCGGATAGGATTAAGTTTGAGAACCAAGGTACCACTGTATAAACAAACATCAGCAATTTCCATTCCCATTTCCACTCTCCTAATGGCAGAGCACATAGTTTGCACTCAATAAGGTCTTACGTTTTGTCCTTGCATCTCCAGGCAGGATTGGAAAGAATCCTGTCTGAAGCACTGGGAGTAGACCAGTTAGGTGGACTAATCCATCATCTGACTTGGTACAGCTTTCTATATCCCTCTGCATGACTGAAGAAATATAGAATATGTCTTTGCACGCATTTTGTTTTACAATCCTTGCCTTGGGGAACATAGTTGTCACTCACCCGCATGAGCTGAAATATTTTCTGCTTCACCACGGGCAGTTTGTCTTTCATAGAGTGGGATGTATCAATGAGAAAATAGATGTTATCTTCAGTTACGTCTCCAAAGAGTGCTCTGCTCCCTTTTTTCAGCTCCTGAAGTCTACAGGAAAACACACTCAATGTGAAATGAGAGGCACAGACTAAACTGTGTAAAATGCTCCCATTGTCTTTCCTTAATTATCCTATGTTTGTAAAAACTTATCTTATAATAGAGATCAAATAGAAAAACCCAGTCAAATATTTTTTTAAAAAAAACCTGAAGTCATTATATATACAATACTCTTTAAATGTGAAAACCTCTTAAAGCTTAAAACCATACAAGAAAGGGATCTAGAGTCTAGAACTCCTCCGCATTTTCAGGGGTATCAGTATGGTGTGGTAGTTTGAGTGTTGGACTAGGACTGAGAAGACGATGTCGTTAATTTGTAGGCCACAAAGTTCACCAGAGGACATTGGGCCAATTACCATCTGTCCACTTGATCTATCTCAAATTGCAAGGGTAGAATGAGGTTGGGGGACTATGTATTCTGCTTTGAGGCCCTTGAAGTACAGTGGTACCTCAGGTTAAGTACTTAATTTGTTCCAGAGGTCCGTTCTTAACCTGAAACTGTTCTTAACCTGAAGCACCACTTTAGCTAATGGGGCCTCCTGCTGCCGCCGCGCCACCTTAGCACGATTTCTGTTCTCATCCTGAAGCAAAGTTCTTAACCTGAGGTACTATTTCTGGGTTAGCAGAGTCTGTAACCTGAAGCGTATGTAACCTGAAGCATATGTAACCCGAGGTACCACTGTATATTATTAATGGTAACATCGTCAACAACGTTTTTTAAAAAAAATCTTTATTCAATTACAGTATAGATGTATTATTGTTTACTATATAATTATCGTGTTGCTTCACAAATTCCTGATAATGTACTCATTACCATTTCCCCTTCATCTCAAAATGTAATGCATAAAAATAAATACCTGAATGGTTGACATGGCAACCGAGAGAAGCTATAGTGTCAGAGAAGGCTGTTTACCATGTTAGGTTCATTACCTACTGTTCCTTAGCTTAACCTTTTCCCACCCATGGCCTTTTAAACTGAACTCTCACATTAATACACCTACATCAACGTGTGGGCTGTGTGTTTCAAAACAACACTTAACCAACCACTTTACTGGAGAATATAGAGCAAGGGTATGGAACCGATGACCATCCAGATATTGTAAGACTCCCAACTCCCATCTGCTCCATGCAGCATGGCCAATTCTCAGCGAAGATGGGAGTTGTAGACCAAAACATCTAGAGGACATCAAAGCAGGAAAGGCTATCAAGACCATAATTCAGAGAACTATGTGGGATGTAACATCACAAAAGCAGTCAAATACAGTGGTACCTCGGGTTACAGACGCTTCAGGTTACAGACTCCGGTAACCCAGAAATAGTACCTCAGGTTAAAAACTTTGCTTCAGGATGAGAACAGAAATCGCGCAGCGGCAGCGCAGCAGCAACGGGAGGCCCCATTAGCTAAAGTGGTGCTTCAGGTTAAGAACAGTTTCAGGTTAAGAACGGACCTCCAGAAAGAATTAAGTTCTTAAACCCGAGGTACCACTGTAAAACATTTCCTGTTTGCCCAGAGGGGACACATAGGGGAAAGTTGCTACAGCCAGGAGGACTTCCTGTCACACCTGGTCTGGAGCATCCTCCTCTTGTGTGTGACCAAGTAAATAAGCGTGACCCTGGGAGACCCCATAAAAGAGCTGGTCACGCAGCCATCTTCCCCTTTTCTCTTGATGCCCGTCCTCTTGTATTATCTTGATGCTTTTGCTGTGTGCTGGCTCTCAGCCAGCAGCACATGGGCTCATTCCTCACAAGAGGATCAACCCACACTTTTCTATGTATCTGTAACTACAAGCTAAAGCCTGCCTTCAGGATCACACTGTGGACTGAATGTCGGTAAACCTTATCACTACTTTAAAAGAAGATTTCACTGTGTCATTATTGTTTTAAGAGGGAACAAAAGGGGATTAACCAGGAACAAAGCCAATCTGGACAAGCCAGACTGGATTGCATAAGTCTATTGATTCTCACAAATCCAATCAACCAGCTTCCTGCTATGTACAGTGGTACCTCAGGTTACATACGCTTCAGGTTACATACGCTTCAGGTTACAGACTCCGCTAACCCAGAAATAGTACCTCGGGTTAAGAACTTTGCTTCAGGATGAGAACAGAAATTGTGCTCCGGTGGCGCAGCAGGAGGCCCCATTAGCTAAAGTGGTGCTTCAGGTTAAGAACAGTTTCAGGTTAAGAACGGACCTCCAGAACGAATTAAGTACTTAACCCAAGGTACCACTGTACATGGGAATATGTTCCGCTACAAGCTCACTAGTGTGAGTGAGGAAGGATAACATTAATCAATATATCCTCTCCTACTGTCCTCAACGTTCCCACAAACTATGCTGAGGCCTTCTTAACAGACAATATAGTGCATCTTCTGAGAAGGGGATCACAGGTTCCCCATCCCTGTCATGCGGAATACAGAGCGCGTTACAGGTTAGGCATGAAAATGTTGTACAGTGGTGCCTCGCAAGACGAAATTAATTCGTTCCGCAAGTCTTTTCGTCTTGCGAGTTTTTCGTCTTGCGAAGCACGGTTTCCCATAGGAATGCATTGAAAATCAATCAATGCGTTCCTATGGAAACCGCCTTCAGACCAGGTTTGGGGACAGTCTGTCCCCGGACCTCTTCTGAAGGCCGACGGGGGGGGGCGAAAGTCTTTGCTCCCCCCCCTTCCCGGGACAGCGGAGACTTCTCCGCTGTCCTGGGGCGATTTTAAAATGCTGGCGGGCGGCAGCGAAACCTTCGCTGCCGCCCGCCAGCATTTTAAAAACCCCGGGACAGCGGAGGACTTCTCCGCTGTCCGGGGCGATCTTAAAATGCTGGCGGGCGGCAGCGCTGCCGCCCGCCAGCATTTTAAAATCCCCCGGGAAGGCAGGCAGGGGGGACAAAGACTTTTGCCCCCCACCCGCCTTCAGAAGAGGTCCAGAGGGCTCTCCAAGCTGCGGATAGCAGCCTGCTGCCCCGCGCGAGGGGCAGACATTCGCAGCTTGGGGAGCCCTGCAAGACTTCCCCTGCAGGGCTCCCCAAGCGGCGAATGTCTGCCCCGCGCGAGGGGCGCTCTGCTTAAGAGCGCCCCTCGCACGGGGCAGCAGGCTGCTATCCGCAGCCTAGGCGGGAACTCTTCTGAAGGCTGGGGGGAGAAGGGCTTTTCTTCCCACCGCCAGCCTTCAGAACAGCCTTCTGAATGTTGGCGGTGGGGAGGAAAACCTTCCTCCCACCGCAAGTCTTCAAGACAGGTCCGGGAACAGAGGAGAAGCGCTGCGCACCTTCCCCTCTGTTCCCGGACCTGTCCTGAAGGCTTGCGGTGGGAGGAGGGCTTTCCTCCCCACCGCCAACATTCAGAATGCTGTTCTGAATGTTGGCGGTGGGGAGGAAAAACCCTCCTCCCACCGCAAGCCCCGGGAACAGAGGAGAAGCCCTTCGCGCCTTCCCCTCTGTTCCCGGACCTGTCCTGAAGGCTTGCAGTGGGAGGAGGGCTTTCCTCCCCACCGCCAACATTCAGAATGCTGTTCTGAATGTTGGCGGTGGGGAGGAAAAACCCTCCTCCCACCGCAAGCCCCGGGAACAGAGGAGAAGCCCTTCGCGCCTTGTCCTCTGTTTCCGGACCTCCCACCGCAAGCCTTAGGACAGGTCCAGGAACAGAGGAGAAGGCGCGCTGCGCTTCCCTGCTGTCCCCGGAGATTTCCCTATGGGCTTTCGTCTTGCGAAGCAAGCCCATAGGGAAATTCGTCTTGCGAAGCCGCTAAAAAATCGGAAAACCCTTTCGTCTTGCGGGTTTTTCGTTTAGCGAGGCATTCGTCTTGCGGGGCACCACTGTATTTAGGTTCAGGTATGATCTCAAACCCACAGGTGAATTGCACCATAACTTGAGAAATCATGTAAGAAGATTGAACTGGTGATACAAACATCTCCTGTAATACATCTCTCAATAAGGTCACTCTAAATGCTTTATCAACTAATATTTGTGTGACTTTTTTTCATATGCTAATCCAAAAGTTGTTGTTTTTTAAGGCCTGGTGAAAGTTTTAAGACCTGACAAAAGTTTATAACAGTGCCCAAATATCGCACAATCATTTTTAAAGCAGACACAAATTACGCATTGGATAGCTTTCCCATTATGGGACACTGGTTTTGAAAATATTACATTAGAAAGCAATTGAACCTTAGTTCCATTTGATCGAGAACAGTCTTCATTTTATCTTCATACTGTTTGCACCTTTCCCCAGTCAAATGCATATGGAGTGTGGGCCCATCTTCCAAGTCTGTATGCAAAAACTTGTCACAGTATTTTGCATCGATTAACTTCTTGTTAGACTCCTATACGAGCAAGACGTTCGGGGGAGAAAGTGGAGACATGATCTACACAAAGTATTGGTTGGAACATTTTAATGCTGCATTTTTATGAAGACATGGCAAACACACACACACACAAGCTCTCTTAGGCCTCCCTGTCCAACCAAAACAGTGTCCCCCCTTCCCCTGCTTGGGCTTGTGAGGGGAAACTAATGTAGCTAATAGAAGACTTTTCCGCAGCCTAATTGTAACATGGGGTAGGATCACTGGCGGAGGAAGAGGAGTGCGGGGGGAGCGTACCGCCCCTGGCAGCACGATCCCGGTAGAGTGCCATCGTGGCTGCATCCTCCACCCACGCTGGGTGCCCTGCCCCTGCAGGTGGCACCCACCGCCCCCAGGGTGCACACCAGCCCCGCTCCCGCCTGCTCTCCACTCCCCGGTGCTGGAGCATGAAGCACTGCCGCTGGATAGGATAGAGGGAGTCACAACTGGGGAAAGCAGATTTAAGTCCCCCAAATAATTCTAGGAACTGCAGTTTGCTAAGGAACTGTAGCTCTGTGAGTGGAAAACTACAGTTCCCAGGATTCTTTGGGGGGTAAGTCAAGTGTTTTAAATGTACTTTAACTGTATAGTGTAGATCCACCCTGACAAGATGCTGACTTGAACTCACTTCCTCTTCCTACATGCCTCCCTCATGACACCAGACATATTTAACATTCTCTTCTGCTTAGATGAAAGAGGAGGATGTGGTGCCTGCTGCAGCACGCCAGAAGCTCTGTGGTCAGCATGACCAGCATGACCAGTCTAATTTACCTTCCCCTCAACTTCCCTCCCCTTTCTGTGATTATTTATTTTATATCTTTTTTATTACTGCATATCAATTCAAATATATTTACTAATTTCCCCTTATCTTCCCCTTAATTATATCTTACTGCACGTGTTTATATCAGTCCCACTAATGTTTTGTTTTGTTTTTATTTGTATCTTCAAATAGTCAATAAATTTTCCCCATTCTATTTTTTTAAAGTCTCTCTTCCTGGTTTCTTATTCATCCAGTGAGTTCCGCCATTTCTGTGTGTTCCATCAGTTTCAGTTGCCAATCTTCCTTTGTTGGAACCACAAAGGCCAAAGTTCTGGCATGCTCTTTAATCCCCCCGGAGAGATACTGACAGTGTGGATTCATCCCTGTCATAATCTAGCACAGCTGTAAACCAATGTGACAAAACTGCAGTCAAGAAAATGTACCAAAACTAGTGGATTACCTACAGCATCAGTTTGCACCGATTCATCCTGCGGCTTGGTTCTTATGTTGACAATCCCCTTTGCATGACGAAAACTGAGATCACCAAATGCTTTTGTTATGGTCAGCTTCTGCGCTTTCAAGCCATTCTTCTGAAGCCACTCCTTGGAATTCACATAATCCTCTGCTCTTGAATCATTTACTATACCGTCAGTTTGGGCTGATGGCGTAAAAAGGTATGAATGGAATGTGCATTTGCTGACACTAGACTGAACCTAATATAATCAACTGGAGTACTCTCATTTTAAAAAATACATGCTTTCCTTCCTTTTAGAAAGCAATACTGCTTTGTTAAAATGACCTAAGATAGGAAGACTTTGCATATGAAAAAGCAAAGCACAATGCTTTAAAAACATAATGCCTAAATTGGCATTTCCAAATCCAGAATTTGGAACTGTAATAATCGCCCTGTGAAATCAAAACGAGTTGTTGATCAGCTTGCCCTGCAAGACTATAAAGTGCCCTAATGTGCACTGTGAGAGATATAGCTTTAAGATAACTTGTAAACTGATAAGATATGGTCCTTCGAGTCTGAAAGGATTTTGCGATAATGCATCCATTTTAAATCCATCACTCCTGGCGCAGACTGAGCCTGCACTTGAACCTAGATCTCCTGGGTAAACTACACAACTTGAGCAAGGAAAGATGAAGTTTGCAGCTGATGGTACTTTTTTAAAAAAAATGGTGGATGATGTACAGTACAGACCAACAGGCAAGGGAAGTTTAGGGCATGAGGGCTGGTAGGCCTGGCCATTCCTTGCCTCCCCAGTGCTGCTCTGCCATTTACTCTGCAGTTTAGAAGACAGCAATTTAGAGGCAAAAGCACACATGACACCAGAGACACGAGATACTGTAGACCATTGGGTCCATCTAGCTCAGCATTAAATAAACTCACTGGCAGCAGCCTTCCAAGATTTAAGGTAGTGTCTGCATGCATAACATGTATTCTATCAATGAGCCATGGCTTCAAGCATGCTAGAGTGACACACTCATAATTCACACTTGCAAGAAAGACTGCAGCCACTCTATTAGGCAAACTTCCTGCAACGTGCAGATCTGTAAGAGCAACCTCATCCTTTTGAGTGCCACTGACTTACAACTGTCCGTAATGGAATCGAGAGCATAATCATCAATGCTGCAATGCAGTCAGAATATTTAAAAATGTGTGTGTGTGTGTGTTCATAACATACCTGAAGGTAGTTCAGACTGCTCAAACTCTATCAGAATTCTCTGAACTTGTATCAGTGCATTCCTGGCTTCTTCCATCTCCTTCCAGATCAGGTACACATCTTCTCTGACCCCTGTTCCTGAATTTTGGAGTAATGCAAGAGGAACAGAAATAGAAGCAAATTTAGTTACCTACTGAGTTTCTCTGGCCTTTCATGCCCTCTGAATGCCTTTACTTTTGATAATCATAGAGGAGTCGTGGGCAATCACTGCACACCTTTCAATAATATATCCAGGAGAAAATGCATTCTGAGTATATGGGAATGACTAATCCCGATAGGGGGAGCAAATCTGAGCTGGTTTTATAGTGTCTGACAGTAAACCTAAAGACCTGTGGATTGCTTTCTCTGGACTGCATCTAGACCCACGGGTTTGGTTTGGGTTTTTTGCAAAAAAAAATAAAATTATATTGATTAAAAGAACTACAGCTCACATTGTTCTTTTTTTCAAAGAACCCATTATGAAACATTTATTTATTCATGTATCTGCAAATATATCTGTACTGCCAAACCAAAAAACTATCAAGGCAGTGGACAGTGTCAATCATGATTTTAAAGTGAATAAACAAAAATAAGCCAAATATAACAAATCAGGTTAATACCTCAGCTGGCTCACCCCTGTGTGAACAGCTATGTGAACATACGTGTTTTAACATGATCACTAAGGACTGGTAATTTTTGCTTCTGAACTCTTATACACTTATTATATATTTTAAAATTGCAAGATCATAGGTACATCATCATAATTTATTATTTATACCCCGCCCATCTGGCTGGGTTTTCCCAGCCACTCTGGGTGACTTCAAACAAAATATTTTTTAAAAAATGCAATAAAACGTCAAACATTTAAAAAATTCCTAAACAAGGCTGCCTTCAGGTGTCCTCTAAAAGTCAGTTAGTTGTTAATTTCCTTAACATCTGATGGGAGGGTGTTCCACAGGGCGGGCGCCACTACCGAGAAGGCCCTCCGCCTGGTTCCCTGTAACCTCACTTCTCGCAGTGAGGGAACTGCCAGAAGGCCCTTGGAGCTGGACCTCAGTCTCCAGGCTGAACGATGGGGGTGGAGATGCTCCTTCAGGAAATACTTGCATGCATGCCCCAAATGGAAAAAGGTAGTCAAGAGCAAAGGGACACTTATTGAGCGGAGGGGCCAAAGCACACAGCACAGAAATATTACATCAAGGATCGCCCACTGGTATGGATGTGAAATAAAAAGCATAGCTATGGAAAGCATTAAACCGAGTGCATTTGAACCTCGTGTGCCCATCACCCACAGACAGGGGCGCCGACTTATAAAAAATATTGGGGGGGCGGGGGCCCATACCGACTTATAAAAAATATTGGGGGGGCCCAAGACCTCCAAACCGCTGCTGCTGGGGGAACGAAAGGGGCGAGCCCCGGGCTGCCCCGACCTTAAGTGAACCTGTGAGGGCCCGCCCTTTGCGGCAGCCGATTGGCTGCCGCCGTGGGCGGTGAATATTAATGAGCTAGGGGGAATCCCCGCTTCTCGCGGGGCTGACGCCAGCCCCGCGAGATTGTTGATGGGTCGAGAGCCCGCAACCCCACCCCCTCTCTAGATTTTCTTACATTATTGGGGGGGCGGAGCCCCCCAAACGAATTTTTGAGGGGGCTCGGGCCCCCTCAGGCCCCATGGAGTCGGCGCCTATGCCCACAGAGAAAAATCACGTGTGAATGGCCCGTTTGTGAGTTCTTGCCCCTACCTGAAATCACCCATTGCTATAGTGAGTCAAAGCTGTGTGTTCCAGTCTACCAAGAAAAAATCCTGCACAGAAGTGTACTGCATCTCCACGTACAGAAATGCAGAAATGCAGTGCTCTCTACAGATGCTTGCAATATAAAATGTGCATTTGATGTAGTCCACAAATGTTTAAGCCTTGATAAATACGTGGAATCGTTAAGGTGCCACAAATCTTCTCCCCACCGCAAACCCTACTTATCACAATGGTGGGCATTTTGCTAGTAGAGCCACACCGCAATTAAATGCTATAAAAAAACTCAGCATGGATGCAGATAAGATAGGGAATCACACACAGACACACAAATATCACAAGAACAAATGTGTGCTTCTTTTCCTATATACCAGAAAGCTTCTCTGGAGCTGTATTTTAAATCAAATATACCTGCAAACGCGCTAGTTCACTGCGCCTGCAAAGCAGTCACAGATTGACTCCCCATCATTAAATACCAGCACCGGCTTTATTTGCCTGCAGTATCAGCTTAACCCTCTTCTGTGCCAAGATAATGTCATGGTTTATGATGCTGCAGTGGCACCGCAGTTGGTGCGAACTACTTTTTGAGGAGTTTATTTCCTGGCACAGCAAAATCTTGAGAGGGGGCCATAAGCCGCAGATCTGACAGCAACATGCTTCAGCTATCATAAAACTTTGAAGAAGCTAATATTTGAGGGTCCAATAAATCTACAATTATTGCTGAGCTGAAATAAAGTATGTATGTTCTTGCATATGCACAAGTGCAGCTCTGACAGAAACAGCAAGGCTCCTCTCACTCCTTTTTCTTCTAGCATTGCACAACTTTAAATGTGCTATTGTATACTGCCATCTCCTGGGACTCTCCTATATTTCTACTTTCATATTAGAGGGGGAAATCAGCCTAGGAGAATGAAGGAAAGGTTAGTAGCACACAGTTCTTAAAAGAATACAACAGGATTTGCTGTTCCCATTTATTAGCCAGAAATAAATTTTATTGCTTAAGAACAAGCAGTGGCTTATTATCATCACAACCATGGGGGGGGGGGGGACCGGGGACCACATAAACCTGTACAAGCCAGGATCATCAGATTACGGTCTGTATAAAATGAGCCACAGTCACTATGATTTGGGCATTTAAAGTTATTCCCAATGCTTATCTTTTACAAGCCCCTTTTATACTGCCTTAGAACCATAAGGAAACATAGGCACTTTAATTTTTTTAGTTATTTAGGTTAACCATGTGATGATCATAATATGGAGCAACAGGAACCTTTGAAAATACTACACTTCATGGTTTTCCACTCTGAACGTATTTGTTTATTCTCTTGTGTTTCTTTTAACGTTTGATAGACTATTGTATTTTAATATTCTGTTGGAAGCCGTCCAGAGTGCTGGGGAAACCCAGCCAGATGGGCGGGGTATAAATAAATTATTATTATTATTATTATTATTAAAAACAAAAAAAATTCCTTCCAGTAGCACCTTAAAGACCAACTAAGTCAGTTCTTGGTATGAGCTTTCGTGTGCATGCACACTTCTTCAGATCTGAAGAAGTGTGCATGCACACGAAAGCTCATACCAAGAACTGACTTAGTTGGTCTTTAAGGTGCTACTGGAAGGAATTTTTTTTGTTTTGACTATGGCAGACCAACACGGCTACCTATCTGTAACTATTATTATTATTATTATTATTATTATTATTATTATTATTATTCTACCTCTGCATGAATCCCACAATTCACAATGGGTTAAGACCTACTGACGGCCTTTGCCTAATAATAATAATAGCAAAATATAACCCGCATATCAGACTCAGCATACCTTGAAAACCCAGGTGCTTAAGAAAAGAAACAGGCTCAAAAGTTTTCTTTGAACTGGGTCACAAATCCGCCCAGAAGAGAAAGAAAGAGCTGCTAACTGATTTCCTCTAGGCATCTGCAACTGGGCAAATGAAACAATGACTCTGTTCTGAACACACCACTGATCCTGAATGTTTAATCTGTTTATCGCCGGTTCAATGAACTGCACTGCCACAGAACATGGGAACAAGTTGCATGCAGTTCCAGACCTGCATTTTGTTGCATATGCTTGGTGTGTTAGGTTCAGGTTGCTCTCGCACAGAGATATTAAAAGGAAAGGTAGACACTTGGAGGCAGTAGCAGACTGAGATAAAAGCAAGCACTCATCAGCAGCTTTGCTTCTTAAAATGTATGTATGGCCCTAGGAAGGTGCCTTCACAGGTCCTGGAAGGTTACTGCCAACTACACTGCCTGCCAGTGGCTCTCCAGGGTTTCTGACCAGTCCTACCTGGAGATGCCAAGGACTGCACCTGGTACTTCCTTCATGTTTATTGATCTAAGAGCCCTTTCTCACTATGGCTTTGAGCACTCGGCCCTACCATTGGGCAGAGTGAGGCAGTTGTCTCAAGCAGCATATGCTATGGGGCAGAAAATGCCAGTGAGATGCTGGGTGGGGAAGAGATGTGTTTGCATTACACAGACTGCCCTGCATCTCCTGCCTTAACTTGCTGCCTTCAGGCAAGATTGGAGGTCCTTGTCCTATCACCAGCATTGGTGTAAGACTGAACGGCCAGCTCAGTGGGCTTCCGTAGGTTGTAGGAAGGGAGGGAACCATCTTGTCCTTCGCCTCAGGCTGCAAAGTGTCTTAGGCCTGCACTCAATGACACCAAGCTCTATCCACCAAGTAGTCAACCAGCACAGAAGGTATATCAACCTGCTACGGAGTCACAAGTTCTGTGGGACTAATTCATGAAAATATGAAACATTGATGGGCTAGTTGCCCGAATTTCACACTGGGGTCCTATGGTTAAATAGCCTGCTTAACACAAGAGAAAAGCTGTGCTGGGTAGCTGACTGAGGACACCAGCTATGTTCCCATAACAATTTAAGTAGTCTGGGGAGCCCACTCAAAGTATCTCTGAACCTTTAACATGAAAACACTAAACTTCCTAGGTTTCCTCTTTCTCTTTCTCTCTCTCCCTCTCTCTCTCTCTCTGATTTGGGTATCATTTAGCCCCATTTCACACACCAGCATGTCAGAATGCAATCGTTATTTTCATATTATATCTTCTTTGTTTCTCAGGACATCCTTTCTAGGAAGAGCTCGATAAACAGACCCCAAAACATGCAAGACAAATATATCACTCCAGGGTCTTTTCTGCTGTAGAAGGCAGAGAGAGACAGAGAGGCAGAGGGAGTCCTGGACGTGCCCAGAGTTTTCCAATTGGCTAGCCATGATGTCATAACCACAGCTATAATACTAGGTAAATGCCCAAGACTAATTGTGTTCCCCTTTAATGTGTAAATTCTATTCTGTAAAAGCAATAAATACACGGCCTACAAAGCGTTTCTAGTAGATTACTGCACTTGCGGGCTGATTAAAACCATTCTGCAATTTAGCCATTAAGAAAAGGGAAAGTGCAGGGGCATAATTTTAAGAGCCGCAGCAGCTTTCAACGCATCTATTGAAATATAAACGAGAGGGAGCAGGAATGCTTCTTGCTCACAATGGAACCCAGCAGAGAGGCTCTGTTAGTTGCAAGCCATCATTAAACAGCTGCTGAATTAAAATTAAAATACAGAGGAATTAGAAAGTTGTCCCTCTTAGAAATATCACAGTCCCAAGTGACCTTTAAATAAAAGGACAAGCAGTGCTTCCAAGAAAAGGGGGTATGCTTTTTCTGGCTACATTTTATGCAATTACACTTATTCTATTCTTTATGTTCCAGGATCTACTCTTTGTTTTGCAGCCTGGGGGGCACGGGTGTCAACACCATGTGCTGGCTTGAACCCTACATGGCTTGGATAATTAGGCTGCGTACGCAACATACCTTAAAAACATATTCTTTCCCTCAAAGAATTATGAACACTGGTTTGCCGAGGGTTGCTGGGAATTGTAACTTTGCAAGAGGTAAACTACACTGCCCAGATTTCTTAAGAGGAAAAGAATGTGGTTCCTGGTGGTCAGTTTGCAAGGCAGGTTTTTTTTTAACATATTAAAGTCAAATAAATGCTGGCTAATTCCCCACGACCCTGGTGCATTTACTTATACAATCGTACCTTGGATCCTGAACGCCTTGTGAGTCGGGCGTTTTGGCTCCTGAACACCGCAAACCCGGAAGTGAGTGTTTCAGTTTGCAAACATTCTTTGGAACCCGAATGTCCAACACAGCTTACGCGGCTTCCGATTGGCTGCAGGAGCTTCCTGCAGCCAATCAGAAGCTGCACCTTGGTTTCCAAACGTCTTGGAAGTCGAACAGACTCCCGGAACGGATTCTGTTCCGCTTCCGAGGTACGACTGTAATGTGGATGCTCAACATGTGTCCTGTTTAAAATCTTACATTTTAGAAAATATATGAAAAGTAATTGAATCAAGATGTGATGACTTGTTAGTGATACAACACACACACACAACACATATGCAGCTCAGTGACAAAAAGGGAGGAAAGAACTTGTATTGATTTATGTACAGTGGTGCCTCGCAAGACGAAGTTAATTCATTCCGCGAGTTGCTTCGTCTTGCGATTTTTTCGTCTTGCGGAGCGCGGATTCCCCGGGTATTAATAGCTTTAAGAAAAAGGAAGCAAACTCGCAAGACGTTTTCGTCTTGCGAAGCAAGCCCATAGGGAAATTCGTCTTGCAAAGCATCTCGAAAAACGGAAAACCCTTTCGTCTAGCGAGTTTTTCATCTTGCGAGGCATTCGTCTTGCAGGACACCACTGTATGTATATAGTCTGCCTTGTTCCTGGGTAATCAGCATTTGAAAATTGTGTGTACTCAGTCACAACAGGGACTAATATTTCTCTGTTTTCCCCTGGCGGTTAGTGATTCCTTCTTTCCTATTAACACACGTAATTTGATACACAATTATTTGGAAGCTACCAAACCCCTTGGGGGCTTTTGCATTTATTCAGAACAGGCCTGCTGGAACATGCAAACTTGCCACCTTTCTGAAAGGGACTGTTTTTCACTCTTCCTCTTCGCTTTCTCTAAATATCAAACACTCTTCTCTAAAATACAGGAAATAGGGGGTGTCCAGCTCCATTAGCTAAGAATGGTTTCAGAAAGAAAATGGCCTTTCCCCCTCCCACACAGCACAATGAACTTCTCAATATTATGTGCCATTGTAAAACTGTTCCCCATTACCATATTGTTCTATGGGCTGTCCCAGTGATGTGTTCTACTCTGTGTGCCTTCCAGTTTACCTTAGGAAATTTGTGAAATTAATTTCAGAACTGGTACACGCATTGTTTGCCACTGTTTTGAATGTGCACCCCCACCATCTGAAGTGAGGCAGGTGGGTACAGGGGGGAAAGACCTTTTTGGATGCAACACTTCATTTGCAGAATTCTTTCACCATGGAGGCATGCCTAGTCTCTTAGGTGCCAGCCAGACAACATTTTGATTTCCCCAGACGTTTAACCTCCAGTGTATCTCTCTTTCACACACACACACACACACACAAAATATGATTGTTTTTACCACTGTTCTACCATTGTGAGTCATTGTATTGATCACTGCTCTTTTACTGTGCTTTTTGAGTCATTGTAAACTCTCCTGGAAATTTCTGAATGAAAAGAGGTAGTGTAGAAATGTTTCAAATAAACATTGTTGTGTTTTTTTATGTGTGTGTACACAATGAAAACAATTGAAGTACTAGTGGTTTTATATTGTGGTTTTATGTTGTAACTTTCCTGACGCTTGCAGATATTGGACGAAAATAAAATAAAATAGAAGAAGTGGCAACCTGAGCAGAAAAATGTGCACTGCTCCAGGAAGATGCAGAGGTTCTAGTTTTGGAGTCCTCCAGTGAAAAAGTCCCACAGTTGTGGGGCAGCCACACATGCATCTGCCAGTCACACCGGCGACATATCCGGTGATTCAGATAGGGCAGGACCACAGGACTAAATATGGCAGAAGGTGAAGGCAGTGGCAAACAGCCCCAGCATCAACATCTAGGCTGGCATGGGCAGGCTGAGGTCCACCAGGAAAGATGCTGGTTACTACAGAATCCTTTGCTATTATTCTGTTGTCATAGGGGCAGCTGGCACGTACATGGGATACTAATGCTCTTTTAAAAAAATAATGAAACACATTCTCCTTTTCTGCAACGAAGGGCCCCATTTGAGTCCTGTCAGCATGATGGTGCTGTGATTTATGCATGCTCTTAAAATGCAAAACTGCACATGCTCAAGAGTGTCGTAATTTTTACCACAGCTAGAAAACTGTTCTTGCTTAAGAGTTTTGCTCTAACATGTCAGGAATGTAAAACAAATGTCAATGGAAAGAAGACAAATGTCAATGGTCTGCTTTGCCTCTCTAAGACTGTGAAGTCCAGGGTCCAAAACAGTGTCTCCCAAATTTGGGTCTCCAGCTGTTTTTGGAGTACAACTACCATCACCCCTAGCTAGCAAGACCAGTGGACAGGGATGATGGGAGTTGTAGTCCAAAAACAGCTGGAGACCCAAGTTGGGGAAACACAGGTCTGAAATTCCCTTGTTGCACTATTGGTTCTACCTTCTTCCAAAGAACTCTTGCTTACCTCCGTTCTGTATTGAGGAAGCATTCTGTTCCAATAAAATGCCTGCTAGTGCCCCCAGATTCTCCTAGATAAAAATGTTATCTTGAAGATTCTAAGGCAACAGTGGGCAGACTTCTTAATCCCCAAACCCACATTCCCCTCTGGGGAACTTTACGAGGGCTACATGTCAGGGGGTGGGTGAGGCCAGATGCAAACTTCTCTGTCCTCCATCTAGACCATCGAGAGGCATCGCCACAGACCAGGAATGCATCCTTCCAGGCAAAAGCACATAAGGAGGGCACAGAGCGAGGAGCAAGGCTGGTGAGAGCTATGGTCCATGGAGATTCTGGAGGACTGAAAGGAGGAAGGCATTTGGGGCATAACAATCAACCTTTTTTTGTTTTACCTAGAGGCAGGTTCCCTTTCAGTTTCCTCGAATTCTGGGTAAGTAAGGCTTTCTCATCCTCGTCGCTTATTGAGGTTTCTATCATGTCCATGTAGTCCTCTCTCTCAGCAAATGCATGGAACCTGAAGGGATAAAGTGTTTCAATCTGTATGCAAAGGTTATAAACAGGCATCAAGGGAGCTGGTATGGAGCAGTGGCTAGAATGTCAGACCAGGCAGACCCAAGTTAAGTCACTAATCAGCTACTGTCTACTGAGTGATTTTGGGGCAGTCAGCCTCTCTCAGCCTAGCTTACCTCACATGGCTGTTTTAAAAAATATGAGGGAAGAGAACACGTTTCACTTTTGACTTCTTAAAGAGAAGATAACTGCAACAAATAAACACAGTAATTTCCACTGGTTGTCAGGCTCAAGCACCATTAGGATGTTCTCATTGTACTCTTTTATCACCAGAGTTTCATAAAACTCACAGGTGCCCATAACAAACTGGGTGTTCCCATACTATAACTTGCATTTATCAGTTTAATAGCAACTCACGATTGAGGCCTCACTCTTTTAGGCTTGCTCTACTGTTAAGCAGAGCTGCCTTGGGGTGCTGATTTTGGATGTCATGAAAGGCACTAAATGCTTGTCATTGTTGTGTATTTTACTCCCAGGGAGTAACTTGGTCAAGTTTGAGTACTCTGCACCTTGCATAGGGGAGAGGGGCATTTAACTACAGTAGTACCTCAGGCTACAAACTTAATTCGTTCCAGAGGTCCGTTCTTAACTCGAAACCATTCTTAACCTGAGGCGTGCTTTTGCTAATGGGGCCTTCTGCTGCCGCCATGCCACCGGCATGCGTTTTCCGTTCTCATCCTGGGGCAAAGTTCTCAACCCAAGTTACTACTTCCGGGTTAGTGGAGTTTGTAACCCAAAGTGTTTGTAACCCGAAGCGTTTGTAACCTGAGGTACCACTGTAGTCCGCATTGGGCAGCTAAACAACTTGGGCTGAACCTGCTCCACCAGACCTTGTTATTTTCATCTCAGAGAGACAGAGGAAGGGGGAAAGTGACATATTTGGGCAAAAAACACAAAGAGAAAGCATGCGATCTGCAAGGATCCAGATCTCCATTTGCAAAATAGATTGATAGTGATGAAATCATTTACCTCATACCTGCCAGTGGTCAGATGACTCAGCTCCTTTAATAAAGCAATGGTCTCTTCTTCTCGAGCATTAAAAGACACTGTATGGACTGGGCACGGGCACCTCGATATCTTCTGCAGGAGCAAATGTCTCATGCATTCTGGCATATCGCCCACAGTGAAATAGTACACGGCCTCGGTCTGTGATGGACAAGTCATTTGAACCATGAAGCATTTTTGTAACATTCCCCCCCCCCCCCGCTTTTCATTTCTATCCCCCCCATTCATCCAAGGAGCTAAGGTGGCATATATTGTTTTCCCTTCTCCTCACAACATCCTTGTGAGCTAGGCTAGGCTAAGGGACGGTGACTGACCCAAGTCCATGGCTTTGTGGCCAAGTGGGGATTTGAACCCCAATCTCCCAGGTCCTAGTCCAACACACTTAACCTCTACACCACACTGGCATCTCTTATAATAGCAGCAATTCAGCCCAAAAGGCTGCACAGTGAGCCCCACATGCCCAGAAGTGTTAGGGAAGCTGAGATTAATTGGAGACTTCCCGGCTTAATTGTGGCTTGCCTAAAAAAGGTTGCAGTGCACCAAAGAGGTATTTGCATCTCTTAACTTTCACATAGGTTCATTGAAACTAGGCCTATGCTTCAAAGCCCCTTTAGTGTCATTGAAACATTTCTCTCTTGCCTGTTCCGTGGGAAATTCTGCTCTCAGAACGCAATGCTGTCATGCATATATGATATTGGTAAGAACCAGCCTGCAGATCAACTTGAAAGAAATTCCTTCTAAATAGCCCCCAATGTTCTTTTATTAGCATGTATTATCCCCGTCCATAATTCATGTCTGTAGCACTTGCAGTCAAAACTCTCACGGGGATATATCCCTAGACATAACCGAAGACTTCTAGAAATGTGTGAGAGAGATTACCGTGTCATCAAACAAGGCCTCCATGATCGCTTCCGTGGGGCCCGAGTGGCAAATAGCTGGCCTGTACTCTATCGCCCACAGCCACTCGACAGCCGCTTCTATAGAGGCCTCCGACACAGGAACAGTTTTCTCTTGCCACTTTGCAAGATCTTGAGCCCCCCTGGAAAGGAGAATAGCTAAAATACCTGGAGAAATGGCTAAATTTGTCTTGCAATAACAGCTCTGGTAGACTTAAAAAGAGCAGCAAGGAGCATCTGTCCCCGTCAAGGTTTTGGTCTGGAGATTATGGGGGGGGGGATGGAAGGGGAAAGGACTTATCCAGTGTCTAGACAGACATATGATCTGGGTGCCAAATGTCTGTGGAGTTTCCCAGATGAATTACTTCGATCAACATTCAGTGAAAAGGTCCCGCTCATTCTCCCAGTCTGGCAGAGGTCGAAGAGAAAGGGAAGAGGGGCCTGAGCATTCAGCATTGATCCCTGCGCTTTGAGCTAAAAATCTCATCCTGAAATAATGGACACAGTGGGGCCACCACCTAGACTTCCTGGAGAATAGAGTCAGAGTAGATTGCCCTAACCCCCCCCCCCCCAAATCAGTCTCTTATCCAAAGTGCCTCTTTGGCCCCATGCAAATCAAGTACTAGGCAGGACCCCTCAAATCCCAGAATGGGCTCCCCAGGTCTGTAGTTGCTGACCCTTAGCATAAACAAACATGTTTTAAAAAATTAACATATACTTTGTCTGAGGGAGCAATAGGTGCATTAGCTATAGAGAATAAAGTTTGTGGGGGGTATTATGGAGGTACTAAATCTGACCTTAATTGTATCTACTGTATTTTTCGCTCTATAAGACTACTTTTTCCCTCCTTCAAAGTAAGGGGAAATGTGTGTGCGTCTTATGGAGCGAATGCAGGCTGCGCAGCTATCCCAGAAGCCAGAACAGCAAGAGGGATCGCTGCTTTCACTGCGCAGCGATCCCTCTTGCTGTTCTGGCTTCTGGGATTCAGAATATTTTTTTCTTGTTTTCCTCCTCCAAAAACTAGGTGCATCTTGTGGTCTGGTGCGTCTTATACAGCGAAAAATACGGTACTTACTATGTTTTGTTTTGGTCTCTAAGACAAAATCTAGCTGGCCTTTGCAGGAAAATGTGTGTTGATCAATGCTGAGAGGAAGATACACAGTTTGAAAACAAATCTTTTCCACTTAAGGAGAACTAGTGTTTTAAAATAAATAAATAAAACGCTTAAGAAGGATTTCTACTCATGGCCTCATATTCAAAATGGCATAAAGGCTTTGCAGATAAAGTCTGATTATGTTCATCAGCGATATGCTTTCAACAAACTTCATTATTATGGTTGTAGTCTTAGGAATTCCAGCAAGTCTCCTTAATAAAGTGTAGGAAACTTACTGAATGATGTTAAATCGGGAGATTTGGGCCACTTGCTGTTTGAAGACCATAGAAAGCGCCTCTCGACACAGATCAAACTCAGCTCTAGAAGCAACACCGAAATCCAGAACAATGGTGATGCTCTGTTCCTGAATCACTCCAAATATTTGCCGGCTTTCTGTGGTTAGCCATTCCATCCTTTGTTTATACAGTTCGATAGCTCCAGTAAGACAATCCACAAAATGAAAGAGGAGGTCTTTTTTGGCTGTCAGCTGCATTTAAATTTTAAAAAGAGTGAAGATGTCAAAATCAAGACAGAGAATAATAGGGATGGAAAATGAAGAAGATGTGCATCAAGGCAATTACAAATGCAAACACCCTTTTTAAGAGCTGGCAAACCTCCTTGATGGATTTGTACTTTGGTATTAATATTTTATTGAAAAGGGTTCAATTATAAAGAAATAAAGTGATGCAAAGAAAAAGAGAATGAGAAAAGAAAAAGGAACAAAAATTTGTAGAAAATATATATATGAATATAAATGAAAAACACCCTAACCCATACATTCTTTTGTAAATTTGATATTATTATCCTAATACATATGTAAAGATGAATGACCTACTACATTTTCTATAAACTCGTTCCAAATATTGTCATATTTATCCAAACAAAGTCTACGTCTGTAAGCAGTATGTTCGTAAGCTGTGAGTGTTATCATATTGTCAATCCATTTATTAACGTGGATCATATGTTTATTCCTCCAGATCATCAACATCAGTCTCTTGGCTACCATAAGAGCGCAACAGAATCACATTTTCTCTACTTGACGGGTCTCTCCTATCCTTGCCTTCTGATGCAAAATCCAGAACGGGGTCAAACTGGAGCCACTGTTTTTCAGCAAGTTTTCACCATCAAAGCAGTGTTTCCCAACCTTGGGCCTCCAGCTGTTTTTGAACTACAACTCCCATCATCCCTGACTAGCAAGACCAGTGGCAAGGGATGATGGGAATTGTAGTCCAAAAACAGCTGGAGGCCCAAGGTTGGGAAACACTGCATCAAAGTACTGAACAAGCATCCAAATGGTGAGCACAGCAGCAGCCCTTGAGTGGACAGAGTGATGGGGCATGCTCCCAGCAGTTGTGCCACTGCTAGCTTAAGAGAGCTGTGAGGTCTTAGATATATGGTAATGTTCATAAGTTACCAACCAAGCACGTACATAGATCAGCACAGAAAGACCAACCTGGAACCATTTTGATTCTTAAGCTGAGCAAATGTTTTCTCTGCAAGGTCAAAGTGGGAAACCTCTGCATTGTCTCTTTCTTCACAAATCCTGTCTTAAGGGCACATTTAAGATATGAATAGGGTGTGAGCCTGTGACCTGGCCCAGGAACTAAATATTTATCATTATAAAAGACTGGCCAGGCTCTCCAGGCAGTCCAATCAAGTAACCTGCCAGACAGGAGATAAACAATGACAGGAGGAAAACAACATTCAAATTTCTGTTTTAGACCACCTTTTCGGTGGTCTTAGGTTACACCCCTTCTGTGATGTATGTATGATGTTTCTGGGGGTGGTCTTGATCTACAGGGGGGGAATTTCAAAGGTCTTTATAAGGCCTTGCATGCCATTGTTCTGAGTTCCTCCTCTCCTGCGGGTGAGGGGAGCACCCTGTTGCAACAGATCAATAAAGATCAAGCTTACTAGCTGCTTTGCTTCTCAATATTCTCTGGTTGGCCTCTGTTATTTTCTCCTACCAATAGGAAACCTATGTAAGGACTCTATATGGGCTCTTGGATACCCCATAAGGGAAAAGGGCAATTTTTGTTTACAACAGAGCAAAGTGATGGTGAGGTGGGAGGAGCTCCAGTTTAGTCATAGAAGCCCTAAAGGGCATGTTGGTGTGAGGAGCTCGTCCTACACTCGAGTAGGACCCTGGTAGAGTCACATGCCCGACTGGCATGTTCTCTCCCTCCTGGTCATTTGTTCAGGAGCTTCAAAAGCTTTCTTCTGCCCGAACATCACAGCGACCGATGCCAACAGACATCGGCACACTTAGGGATCTGCCGCTTGCGTAACAGACCTCAGCAACTCAGCATTTTGGCTAATCTACTTTATTTACATATAAACACACACGGAGCACTGCAACATGGCTCGCTCTCTCTCTAGCATCAGACAGCAAAGAGGAAAAGAACAAAGGACAATATTCCCACTTCAAGGAACACAGTAAGACAAACATCCTGTCTCCATCACTTACCACTCTGTGGAGTCAAAGCATATACCGTCATGTGATAGACAACAATCCCATGACTGCAATCATGGAGCAGGAATTCTAACAGTTAGGCCGCCAACCAGCAACCAGGAGCTCCCCCAACCTTATGATCGCCTCGCCTGATCCCAATGAGCAACAGTACTCAGCAGCAGGAGGGTGCTGAGTGGGGTAGCTGTTCGCAACAGAACTGCGAATCTCTGGAGCTATGATTCACACACATCTACCACCCAATCAGCATTTCACAATGGATGAAAAGTGGCCAAAAAAAAATTTGTTCGGTTTCATGGAACGTCCAAACAATACCAGCTTCTAGCTCATTAAATCCTACTAGACCTTGGAAAAATTCAAGAGAGGAAGTCCTGATTCTGAAAATAACCCATGTCAGTAGTTTTGTTGTTGTTGAATAATATAGGTGCTGGATCAGCAAACCAATATCGGTTATCAAACACCTCTCTGAAGCTAAGTGACCCCAGGCTCATTGTTATTACTTCCACTCTGTATTCTGGAGGTAGTTCTCCCCAAGCCCAGCTTCAACAGGTCAGCAAAAACTCTGAAAGCAGAGTCCAGATTTTAAAGAGCATCAAACACAAACTTTTTATAGCCAGAGGGCAGGTTGTTACTACACCCAGCCACCACCTCATCCTGCCAATATATAATATTATCTTACCCAAAAGATATATTATTACTCTGAATCCGCTACTTACGTTATACAGCTTGCCGTCTTCTCCTGTCATGTATTGACGATACAACCCATTTGCGTATCGAGAAGCCACAAGTTTCCCCAGGATGGCTACATAGTCTAGAATAAAAAGAAGTTGTACATGTGCTGTCTCCATCATGCAGGGTCATATATTTTTTTTGCACCAATTCCTTGCCCGTTTATTTAGAAGTGAGCCCCAATGGATATCCCATACACAAGCTGTTACTTACTGTTGAATGCAACAGGGTTTATTTCTCCAGCTAACTGAGCAAAAGATCAGGCTGTGCATCATGCAAAGGGAAAAGACTTGTTGCACATCATACCTTCTTTGTGCTGAAATCCAATCTTGGATAAAATCTGAGAAAAGGTCAACTTGTTCCTTTTGAGCCCATGCAGCTGAAGCCATTTAGGGGAAGAGATGAGAAGTTGCACATCCAAGTCCCACTGAACGCCATAATCTCTCCTTTCTTTTCGCTCCAAGTTCTTCTCGAAGGCAACCAGCGTCTTGGGTTTTTCAGGATCTTTTTTAGGCTTCCCACCAAAAGTAACTTCTGTAAAGGGGAAAACGTGCAAGCTAGGTGTTATGTACTGAAGTTCTCACCCTGGGCCAGCAGGGGGATACTGTAGTTATGCAAATGAAGGATCGAAAGGGACGTTCAGTGATTGGATAGTTTTTATGCAAATGAAGGATCAAAAGTGACGTTCAGTGATTGGATAGTTTTAGAAAGTTGCTACAGTAACATTGTACTGGAGCTCCATATAAGCAGGCTGACTGAGCCCTTCAGTCAGTTCTAGTTCTGGCCTCTGAATAAACAAGAGCTGTTTGAATAATCACTGTGTCGTCTGATATGTTCACCCACAACTTAACACCAGGTTTACTTATTGCAATCCCTTCGTCTGCCAACTATCTCATCTCACCCTCTCACCTCCTTTCAATGGTACTCTACTGTATTCTCATGACTCCTCCTTTTTTAAAGCATTATCAAAAAGAGAAACTTTTAAATAAATACAAAAGCCTCTCCCTTCTTTTTCTCTCTCTCTTTATGTACAAGAAGATACATGTACAAAAATATTCCATACATAGAGCTGAGTCTGGAATTAGTCTTAAGAGGTTTTATGTTACCAAGCATAGGTTTGCACAGAGCCATTAGGTACATTCACACAATACACTGAAAGCACTGTGAATACCACTTTATACAGTCAAAGACACAACATAGCTCCAACAGAAGTTCCATGTGTAATTTTATTAATAAAATATCATAACCTTAGAATACTCACGTTCACTCCATGCAAGCCGTTTACCTATACCGCCAGTCATTGCAACCACACTGATTTTTTGCTTCCTTCTGTGTTCCCCTTAAAACATGAATAAAAACACATGTTTGTTTTTTATTGATGCCATCCAACCAGTAAATCAGGTCTGGTCTCAATGCTATAAATTGAATTTAAATTAAAGTTAGCAGCAGCTCCAACAGCTTTCATTAGCCAGAAACCTAGTCCTCCCACTTACCCAGGAGGAAGCCCCACTGAATTCAACAGGACTTACTTCTGAGCAGACACGGTTAAGATTGTGCTGTCTAATTATTTCAAATATTTCTATACTACTTCTCACTAGCATACCACAGTGACAAAATGGTTACAAAAAGATAACTTACCTGTTTAAGGAAAATGAAATAAAAAGAATGTTTTTAAAATACCACAGCATTAGTAATAAACATTAAAAGAACTTACTAGGAGGTGAAACCATGGGCAACAATAAAAAAATGCCTAAAACCAGAGAAAATACAGAAGGTTCTATGTACACCAGGTTCAACCTGGTGCCTGAAAGAAAGAAGTATTGGTGCAAGGCAAGGATCTCTAGTGAGGTCATTCTATTGTCATCTTGTTTGGAGATGAGAAATTAGAGAGAAAAGCTATGGTTGGTGAACTAATGGTGAAGGCACAGAGGCGGCATATTCAGTTACCTAGGCCCCCAAGATGATGATGATGATAATAATAATAATAATAATAATAATAATAATAATAATAATAATAATAATTTATTTATACCCCGCCCTCCCCTGCCAAGACCGGGCTCAGGGCGGCTGATGTTTTGCTAGTGAAGCTTTTGCCAACTGCGTTGGAGATGGGATGCAGATATCCTTATCAAATCATGGCAGCTGTGTTCTGCACCAACTGATGCTTCCTGGTCATCTTTCAAGCCACACCTAAAATACCATTATAGCAGTCTAATCAGGTGGTGATCACGGTGGGGCTAACTGTGACCCAGAGCATTCCTGTCCAGCAGAGGCTGCAGTTGGTGACGCAGGAAGGAGGAGGTGCTCTAGAGAGCAAAACTGGATCCAATGGGAACAGGGAACCAAAAAGTGAAGTTGACCCTTCGGGGGGAGGGTGCAACCCATTCTAGAGCAAGTAGAATGCAAACTCCCAGAATACAAGAACCATCTACCCACAGCTTTCCCCTCTTGTTGGGATTGGGCTTCAGTTGACTGGCCCTCTCCAAAGAAAAGCAAAGCTGAGTGTTATCAGTATGCTGATAGTGTCTCACTCTGAACCCCTGGTTGACCCTCTGAAGCAACTTTAAAGCTGACTGGGTGGCTGAGAGGTGAGTAGGGAGGAAACAGGGAACTTTCCTTCAGTCAAATTCCTGAAGTTGTCTTAAGATCCAAATTCTAATGTGTATTTGAATTATAATTACTATTTTGATTTATTATCCGCCCATAAAGGCCCTGGGAAAGTTACAGCGGTTTAAAATGCAATGATGAAAATAGTTTAAAACAGACTGCAGGCACAATAATTGGGTGGGCCCTAGAAATGTACGTTTTGGGTGCCAAAGACCAGAATAAAGAAGTGAATCACTTTGGCCTCTTCAGTTACCTGGCAGAATGTTATTCCAGTATTCCAGATCCACATACCACTGTAGTCACTTGGGTAACTTTAAACAAGAAGACCAGAACAACAGGGCTAGTGATGCAGTAACTAGGAAGCCCTTCAGAATGCCCTATATGTGCACAGAGGAGGGTTTGTGCAAACATTTACCCTTTGGCTGCTGTACCAAGTGGTAAGTTGTGCATTTTGCCTCCAGGGAGACAGAACTCTTGTCTCTTAAGTGTCAGCTATAAAACATATGAATCACCGCAATTTATTTACCCGTGTGATGGACTAGGGCCTTAATTCAAGTACTTTGATGCCGTGATTTCATGTTGCAAAATCCCTATGCAAAGGACACTTCCATAGAACAATTTGCATGTATTCCACATGTATCCCATATGAGATAATGTGTGTGAAATGCTTTAAATACTAAGTACTGATACTTTATTCTGTGGATCATAATCTGTGGTGATCCCACATGCATGAACATTAACTGCAGCATGTATGCTGATTGAGTCTGCAGTCAGTCTCGGTTGTTTATCTATGTTAAATTGCCACATCAAAATTATCTTACATGGAAATCACTTTTTTTTTTCCTGGAAAGGAGCCCTGAGTAACACTGAACAAGCTAATAGCTATCATCCTCCATTGCCCAGTTTGTAAAATGGGAATAATAAGGACCAGCCTTACAAGGTGGCAAAAAAGAATGAATTAGGATTGTAAAACACTTTGCATAGTTATATATTTATTTTACATTTATATTTCATCTTTTTCTCCAAGGTGCTCAATGTGGCATACACAGTTTTCCTCCTCATCTTATAAACACAACAACTCTGTGAGGTAGGTTAGGTTGAGAGTGAGTGACTGGTCAGATATCACCCAGTTTGCTGAGTGGAGGTTTGAACCCTGGTCTCTCAGGTCTTAGCCCAACACTCAAGCCGCTATACCACATTGGCACCAAAAAGGTGCTGTGATTAACAGTATTCATTCACAAGAGAATCTACTAGGAATCACTGCAATCCAGTTCTTCTAATATAACATGGAGACCCGAGCTGGTGACTCCATGGCAAATGAAATCCTGCGATAAGCACTGTAATTCAATAGAGTGCAAAAGTCCCGGCTACCAGATCCAAATGCCATGCTATTTTGATAGCTGTTCAGAGGCTTGGACGTAGCACACTCTTTTTTTTCACTCTGGAATTTAATTCCTTGCTAGCTCAAGTTTCTTCACCTGAACTGCTCAGGCAATTGTGTGGCAAATGGGAGAAGAACATACAGGGGTTCTGACAGAAAAAGAATCCGTAAAAAGCAAAACTCAACTTAAATGAGGGGTGGCCCGGCTAATTAGAGACATATTAATAATCTTAAGACCAACATTTTAAACCAAGTTTCAGTGAGAAAGTTTGGAAAGAGTTTTTACCCACTCAGTCAGTGTCTTCAGTTTGGGGGAACATATAAGCACATCTCTTACATCCAAGCTTTAGTATGGATTTTTAAATTTTTACAGACGCAGCCATCTATGCTAGGAAAACGATACACCTTATAATAAATGCATGGACTTCTCAGGAAGCTTAGGGAGCTGTAAAAATGCAAAGTAATAAACTGGCAAGAGTCCACACAAAATTCAGTGAAACTTGGGGGGTTGCCCACATATAGCTTTTTGAATTCAACCTGGCAGTGGGGAGGGAGAGCAGTTTGGCTTAGTTTTCCAGGTTTAGACAGACCTACTGTATTTCGATTTCCCAGAGAAAATGATTCCACTCTAAACAATTTCACATTCTATGTTCAGGTTATACCAATTGGAGGTGTGGAATTGCAGGTATGGCATGAATTCAAAGTGGGAACATGTATAGAACTGAATTCCTGCTTACATTTGTCACCAAGCCCATTTCTGTGGGGAAAAACATCTCAATAAGTACATTGCGGTCTAGAAGTAGAAAGTTGACTACATGCTACTACAGTTACCCACTTATCAGCAAAGCATGGTTGAGGGCTGAAATAAATTTTGTGTGGGAGTTCTGTGACTAGATTTCCCAATTTATTACCTGAAATATAAATATACAAGGTTGGAAATCTGCTCACAAAAGATTCCTCATTTATCCACATTATTTGCTTGGTCCATATGGCTTCCAGCTCTTTCCCTCTAAGGAATAAAGAGTGAAAAGCTCAAGTTTCTTTACCTGAACTGCTCTGGCAATTTTATACCTCCCACTTTCAGGTTTTGGCTTAGAATTACCGGTATCCACGTTAAGTCCCCCCAATCTTCACATCAAACCAAGCATACCTGAGAGTAAACACCATTAAGTTCAATAGGACTTCTTAGTAGCTATAGTCAGGACTGCAGCCTATATTCAAACAAGAATTATTTCTGAGCAAGCTTAAGATGTCAAAGCTGTGAAAGAGAAGTTTCCCAAGAGCAAAGTTTATCCTCTTGCTGCAGAACTGTGCCAGGAAAACCTGCATTTCACAAAAGCCCCCATATTTATGCAACCCAAGGCCCACCTACAGGTCTTGGACCTGTCAAAACTATATCTACCTCTTCACCCAGCCTTTTGATGCTTGAGCTGTATATTTTTAGGACACCACTTATTTTTGAGACTAGAAGTTGTTTTAAACCATTTCTAATATTTTGTTGTTACACACCCTGCGACCTTAGAGTAAAAGGCAGGTAAACAATAAATAATAATAATAATAATAATAATAATAATAATAATTCCTGAGCTAATAATAATATCACTAATAAAAACAACAATAATTTTATTATTTATACTCCGCCTATCTGGCTGGGTTTGCGCAGCCACTCTGGGCAGCTTACAGCATATCTAAAAACATAATAAAAGCATCAAGCTCTAAAGCTTTGATTTTATAATAACCTAATGTTATACATTAGGTTATTATAGAATCAAAGCTTTATACACGTGGCTCTGTCGGTACAGCATGAGGCTCTTAATCTCAGGGTCGTGGGTTTGAGCCTCACGTTGGGCAAAAGATTCCTGCATTGCAGGGGGTTGGACTAGATGACCCATGGGGTCCCTTCCAGCTCTACCATTCTATGATTCCTTGTAGCACACACCAACAACAGTAGGGACAAGTGTGGTGCTGTGGGTTAAACCACAGAGCCTAGGACTTGCTGATCAGAAGGTCGGCGGTTCGAATCCCCACGACGGGGTGAGCTCCCGTTGCTCGGTCCCTGCTCCTGCCAACTAGCAGTTCGAAAGCACATCAAAGTGCAAGTAGATAAATAGGTACCGCTCTGGTGGGAAGGTAAACAGCGTTTCCGTGTGCTGCTCTGGTTCGCCAGAAGCGGCTTAGTCATGCTGGCCACATGACCCGGAAGCTGTACACCGGCTCCCCCTGCCAATAAAGCGAGATGAGCGCCGCAACCCCAGAGTCGGTCACAACTGGACCTAATGGTCAGGGGTCCCTTTACCTTTACCAGCAACAGTGACGA
Organism: Podarcis gaigeae; assembly: GCF_964106915.1. Taxonomy (NCBI): domain Eukaryota; kingdom Metazoa; phylum Chordata; class Lepidosauria; order Squamata; family Lacertidae; genus Podarcis; species Podarcis gaigeae. Next base: position 34,070,176 of record NC_139677.1, on the reverse strand, counting down.
ATCACAACAGTTGCCTTTAAGACAGCTCAGCCAGTAGAGCGTGAGGCTCTTCATCCCCACGCTGTGCAAAAGATTCTTGTATTGCAAGGGGTTGGACTAGATTATCCGGGGGTGGGGCATCCCTTACAATTCTATGTTTCTATGAAATGAATAAGGACCTCACTCATTTTGTGACGTTCGGATCAATCAAGTGCCCAGCGCCCCAACTTGGCACAGGCGCAGAGAGGGAAATCTGATCCCAGGGCGATAGGGGGACAGAAGGATAGGGGGCCCGTGGGGTGAACCAACCAGAGCTGGAAGCCTTCAGCCGACCGTGGGAAGAAGCCCCCATCCGAGAGGGGGCTCTCGGGGGCGCCCCACCTCACCTGCTTCGAGCCCCCCGATCGCTTCCATCCCATTGTGACGCGCAGGCGAGTTCCACGGTGGCGCCGCTGCCGCCCCGCTTCTTTCTTTCGTTGACACGGGAGACGCCGCGGTTGCTAAGCCCCGTCCCGTGAGCGGCCGGCTTTCGCGGAGCCGCCCCTTCCAGGAGGAGCTTCCAGAGTCTAGTGGGGCAAAGCAAGGGCGGAAAAATGGAGCCTAGTTCAAAGGGCGGCGCGCTTTGCTTCTCTGGACAAGCGCCAACTTTGGGTTCGAGGCGTGTGAGTTCAATCTAGAGTCTCCTCATCCCCCCCCCCCGCGAACGTGTGAGCGCGGATCGCGTGCACAGTGCATTTCCATATCTACACCTGAGAGAAGGAGCTGCGTGTGGGATTTTCCAGACAGGTGGGAACCCTTCTTTGCGCTGTGCCTATATTTATTTATATGTGCTCCTTACTAAAGTTTGTCATATGCTGCGGCTTCCCAATGAACGAAAATCTCATACCGTCCAACATTTCTCCAATGAAAATAGGGCCATCCTATCTAATAGTAGTAGTAGTAGTAGTAGTGCTACCCCGTCCATCTGACTGGGTTGCCCCAGCCACTCTGGGCTGCTTCCAACATAAATAAAAACATAATAAAACATTAAGCATTTTAAAAACAACAACCATTTCCCAATACAGGGCTGTCTTCAGATGGCTCAGGGCTCAGATAACTCCATACCCTCCAACATTTCTCAGATGCAAATAGGGAAAAGTGGGACATTCTGAGATCAAATAAGAAATTGGGATGGCTTCTGTAAATCCAAGACTGTCCCTGGAAAATAGGGACACATGGAAAGTCTGATATCTGCATGTTTTTGTATATGCTGGAAGGCGCCCAGAGTGGCTTGGGCAACCCAGTCAGATAGGCAGGGTACAAATAATAAAAATTGTTTATTTGTTTATTTTATTTTATTTATTTATTTTTATTATTATTATATTCAAATATCTCTACAGGCAAGACAGATGCTCCACCGCTGAGTTACTAGCCTTCCCAGATATCAATAGGAAATCATAGAATGTATGCTATATATATTTCTTAGAATCACAGGATCATAAAGCCACTAACCACAGAACTGTAAGCGAAATGCAGTGGATCCCATATAGTGTACAGTATATCCAAAGTATCACAAGGTTCCCCAACCTTCTTGAAAAGTACAGAGGTGAAGAACGCGTGACTGCAAGGATCCGACTGGAATATTACTCTGCTAGTAATATGCAGCCAGATCCTACTCAAAGTTAGGCGTGATTAAAAGCCATTCAGTTCAAAAGAAGTGAATGTGCAGAATTCTGCATTGAGCTGTGCAGTTACTGTGTGTGGAACCTTTGGCCCGCCAGATGTTGCTGAACTACAACTCCCATCTGCCCCAGCAAGCATGGCCTGTGACCAGGGAGGGTGGGAGTTGTAGTTCAACAACATGGTGGGCATGTCAAAGGTTCCCCACTCCTGCTGTATACGGTATATAATATGGGGAAGAAACTAGGCTTAATTCGTGTATCTATTGACCTGGGGGCAGTGTTACAGAGTGGGATATGAAAGCTAGGAGCTAAATGGCACCTTAAACCTAGGTTATGGGCGCAACAACGGAATGTCTAAGCACACTTTTTAAATAACAAGTATACAAAGCTGAAAATGAATGAACTGCAGCTAATTTTTCACATAGTCTAGTCCTCATCTGAAGTCTGCAAAAAAACAACAAAGCCATACTTCCTCTGCCTGCCCCCCTAATATTTTTAAGAGTCTCTTCTCCAGTCTTCAGAGAGTGACTGGAAGGGGGGAGGCAGAAAAAGGTCCTCCTTTCCTTCCACTGCAGTTTTAATCTGAAATCTTGGGTGCAGTACCACTGAGGGGGAAGGAAAACGGCGTTTCCATGCACTCTGGTTTCCGTCAGTGTTCTGTTGCACCAGAAGCGGTTTAGTCATGCTGGCCACATGACCCAGAAAGCTGTCTATAGACAAACGTCAGCTCCCTCGGCCTGAAAGCAAGATGAGCATTGTACCCCATAGTCACCTTTGACTGGACTTAACCATCCAGTGTTCTTTTACCCTTACCTTTACCTTACTGCACCCAGAGCTCAGAAACTGCTCACACTAATAAAATTCCTTGTCACAAAACGAGCCTAGAACAATGGAGTTTTGAACTCTGCCTGGGAGTAACCCAGCATAAACTCAATGGTACTTATAGCTGAGAGGTCATATAAAAGATGATGGTAATGATGATGATTTATTAAATTTGTATACTACCCCATACCTATAGATCTCTGGGCACTTCACAACATAAAATGGCAATTTAAACAACACAAAGTACATAATAAGTTAATCCCTTTGTAGCTGTATTTTTGTCTTCCTTGCATTAGGACTATTGATAAACTAAACACTTCAGGGTGGACAAATTTAAAACGGATAAAGGGGGGGGCAAAGGTGGGAAATAATATACAGCAGTTCAGTGACAAGATGTAGGGGTGGTTGACAATTTGGACTTTGACAGTGGTTTTCCATTAACCTCAGCAATTTTTAAATAGCTGTAAAATAAAATGGCTTCCTCCTGACAGTCTAACCTTTTTCTGATTCTTCATGGCAGGTGTTAGAGAGCGAAATTGGCTTTTGACAACTTAGGGCCCTGATCTAAGGCAATGGTGACAGGCAGGCTTGCAGGGAAAGGAAATAGATCAGTGTTGTAGAAAACAATTGGGGTTGGCTTTTACAGCCCAACTCCCCATCAAGGAACTCTGTGTCCCCCTACATCCATTATCTGTCAGAGAAGAATGGATGGAGGCAAGATCCAGAGAAAGCAAGGCAGATCTTTATTTTTTTCTGTTGCAACCGAATTTTTACAGTTCAGTAAATACCATCAGCAGTGAAATTACTTGCCCTATCCACACGCTTAATAAATAGCTTGCTAAAATGGCTTTTTTTCTGTAGGAGGCACCTTATATAATCAGCACAGTTTGTTTTAAGTAAGAACCTACTCATAAACAATGTCATTGCTCTGTGCCATAAGAAACAACCCTGGGGACAGAAGGAGACTCTAAATAACTGCTTTTTTATAAAAAAAAAATTAATTGCAAATTGCACAGATAGATAGCATCTTGTCAGCCCACCAGTTAATTATGGTACAGTAAAAACAGCAGAGCAAAATATAGCTCTATTCCATTGTAAATGGAATCAGCCAAGTGCAAAAAAACAACACATTTAACTTTCAGGAAACCTAAGATGAATGAGCTTCATCCAGGATCTCAGAATGCAAAAAAGACAGAAATTTTTTTTTAGACATTCTAATTAGGGGAGTTATTTCCCCCTGATTGACTAGGAAGTTTTGCCCCTTCTTGTGTACCATTTGGCTTGCCTTATTTGCATGAAAGACCATTTGCTCAGCCCCAGGCACATCTCACATGAAGACCTTTTTCATTCCACTTCTGTACAGTTTAGATGATGTAATGCATAGCAGAAAAGTAAAGTTGTGTGGCTGGCGAGTCCTGTTTTAGGACATTAGTTATACTGACCTTTCGCTGCACTCCCTTGAGATTTCCACATCATTTCCCTCCTTTAATAAATCAATGTAAGACTAAACTAAGCCCGGAATCCTATGCAGATGTAGTTAGGAGGGTGGCCATTTTAATGCAATATGTGTCTCAGCACATATTCAAAGGCTTGAGCTCCATGGAAACTAAACAGTCCCATGAACAGTTACTCCCAGAAGGGAAGCTTCCACTCCCAGCATCAGTCTTCATGATACACAGTCCTGGTCCTGGTCCACCCCACCACTGGGGGAGTTTATTAAAAGCGACTTTAAGAAGCACATTTTGAATCATATCTAATTCTCGGTTAATGGCAGGCTTTGGAGAATTGGCTTCCGCCCCCCTGGCCGTAAAAGAGCAAATCAAACGAAAGGGAATTATTACTAGTTAGTTTCTTTAATAAACATAAAAAGGTAAAGGGACCCCTGACCATTAGGTCCAGTTGCGGACAACTCTGGGGTTGCGCGCTCATCTCACTTTATTGGCCGAGGGAGCCGGCATACAGCTTCCGGGTCATGTGGCCAGCATAACTAATCTGCTTCTGGCGAACCAGAGCAGCGGTACCTATTTATCTACTTGCACTTTGATGTGCTTTCAAACTCCTAGGTTGGCAGGAGCAGGGACCAAGCAACAGGAGCTCACCCCGTCACGGGGATTCGAACTGCGACCTTCGATCAGCAAGCCCTAGGCTCTGTAGTTTAACCCACAGCATAGTGAAGGACAAAAGAATGCATCTAACAAGAATGGCAGTGCTCCCAATTAAGGTCACTCCCCCCTCCGTCCCTATTAATCCATGTCACTCCTACGTTTTGTAATCTGAGTTTGTAGTCTCTGTGCTTTCTGTTCTGAGACTTTCTGAGCTCTCTGAGACTTTGGGGAAGGGGGGTGGATACTATCCAGAGACTGTGAATCTGTTAACTCTCTCTCTCTGCTCTTCCGCTAGCAATTCCCCATCTAGTATTTCCCAGCTTCTGCCTTCTGAACTATGCCCCTCTGCAAACCACTGTTCCAAATCTATACTGTCCTCCTGCTCCTGGGAATATTCAGGATAAGGAGGAGGGTGTGGCTCCCACCATTCTTCCTCAGTGCAGCCCTCCCCAGCATGGCCCCTGACAGTTAACAAAAATGTAGAATGCTTAATGCAGGGCCAAATAATGGCTTCCAAAACCATGACAAAACTAACTGAATTAATTGAGAATAACAAATCCACAGGGAATAGGACCTTTTTCTGAGAAACAGCCACATGGTTTCTGTTGAAGTGCCAGCTCATCAAATAGCCAAAAGTAAATCTTCTTATAAAGTTCAAATATGTTTGGTGTTTTTAGCTGGCAACTATGTTTATCACTCTCTTTCCCCATATATTTTTCAGACTAGTGTGTTTAAAGATTACCCTTTAAAAAGTCTTCCTTGATTACACAAACGTTCCCCAGAGGCGAAGAAAATGCATATAATTCTCAGCCATAACATATTTTCCCATTATATCATTTTTAAAAGCAAGAACTAAATGTTCTGTAGATGTAAAATTAGCTCTGCAGCATAGCCTGTAATAGAAAATGAGTTTCAGACATTTTTATAGTCTTGAGAGTTAACTACCATAAACTATAAGCAAGTTAAAGTTCTCCGAGAAGATGAATTAAAATACTTTACTAAGTATTTGTTATTTTTTAAAGTATATATTATTTTTTAAATTTGCTGGGAAACCTACAGGTAGACTCTAGGTGTCAGGGATATGATGAAGCACACATCCCCAGCAATGTGTCATTGCTGCCCTTGGCAGAGCTAGTCGTCCCTGCCCTAAGGCAGAGCAGATATTTGACTTCCACAACTACAACTCCTGTCATCCCTGACCATTTGCCATGCTTGCCAGGGCTATTGTAAGTGGAATCTTGGGGAGAACGGCTGTAGTTCAGCGATAGGTCATCTGCTTTGCATGCAGATGGTCCCAGTTTCAAAGCCCGGCATCTATAGTCAGGGCTAGGAAAGACTCCTTATCTATGTTGGTTTTATTTGGTTTAAAGAAAAAGAGGTAAATATAAAGAGAATTCCCTGGGTGCCTAAGATCCAGGTTTGGGGCAAGTACTCTTTGGTGAGAGAACCCTAGCAGAGATTGAAAATCACAAAATATACAGCAAAGTAAAGTGTTAGACTTTTAAAACACCCTTTCTAAGTTGCTTCCAAAGTTCCCCTCTTCCCTCAGCACAGAAAGAGACCACACATTTGGGTAAGTTAAAAATGGTTTACTTACAAACTTTTAAAGGTCAGATTCATGTTCTTTTCCATACATCAGTCAGAATACAAAAGCAGTAAAACATCCATACATCAGTCAGAATACAAAAGCTCCAAAGTGGTGAACGTTCCTAAATTATTTGTATAGAAACACAAACACAGTCAAACCTCAGTTGTCAAACGAAATCCGTTCCGGAAGACTGTTCGATTTCCGAAACATTCGACAACAGAGGCGCAGCTTCCGATTGGTTGCAAGAGCTTCTTGCACTCAAGCGGAAGCTGCATCAGATGTCCGAGTTCTGAAAAACTTTCAATAACCAGAGCATTTACTTCTGGGTTTTTGGTATTCGGGAGTCGAAATGTTCGAAAATGGAACCATTGGAGAACCGAGGTTTGACTGTGTGGCTTGCTTAAGCCATACAGTCTGAGCTTGCAGCAGCCAGCTCAGATCTCTTTACTCCTTGGCGCTCACATGGTGGAACAGGAAGAACAAAGTTTGATGACACTTCCTCCCAAGCTGATGGGGGCGTGACCTAGCTAAACCTGGCAGAACAGCTCACTCTATGGTCTTAACCCCCTCATGCATTAAAATAGAGTTAAGAATCTTGGTTATATGAAACTGATTTCCCCACAATCTGAAGCCCTGGAGAGCCGCTGCAGTCAGTGTTGACAATACAGAGTTAGGTGGACCAATGGTCTGTATTCGGCTGCCAGCACAGCTAGGCCTGTGCAAATTTTTCACCGGGTTTCAAAGATGGGATGCCACAAGAATAGAAAATGCCCTATCTCAAATTATCGCTGCTGATACTAGGAGAATGGACCTCTGAGGATGATCTTAATAGCTGGGCAGGTGTGTGCAAGAGCAGATGGCCTTTTAATGACCCAGATTACAAGCCATTTGGAGCTATGAAGGTGACTCTGCTTGGTAATGGGACACCCAAAGCTGTTGCATTTTTAGATCCCTCCCCCTCCAACCCAGTCTGTACCAGAGTCTGTCTCTGTGTAATATATAACAGAGTCATCTTAGCACAGCTAAGCAAATCAGCCTCCGTTCAAGCCCAAACAAATAGAATCTAACTTCTTTATTAGTTGCAGTTCCATCTTTCTCATGCTGAGGACTTAGCTACGCTAATGTGATTGTTTTGTTACCAGTTACTGTACGCGCGAATGGTTATTGGGTTCCTTTTGCATGCAATTTAAGCTGTAACTGAATTATCAAGCAGTGCTGGAAAGGGAGATATGAAAGCTAGGAGCTAAGTAGCACCTTAAACCTAGATTATGGGCGCAACAACGGAATGTCTTTTTTATATAGTAAGAATACAAAGCTGAAAATGAATGAAATGCATCTAAAATATTATGTTCATTTTTCACATGATCTAGTCCTTCCCCTTTCCATACCCCTAATATTCTTAAAGGGGTCTCTTCTCCAGGCTTCAGGGAGTAGCTAGAAGTGGGGAGACAGAAAAAGGTCCTCCTTTCCTTCCACTCTGCAGTTTTAATCTGAAATTTTAGGCATACAGTGGTACCTCAGGTTAAGTACTTAATTCGTTCCGGAGGTCTGTACTTAACCTGAAAGTGTTCTTAACCTGAAGCACCACTTTAGCTAATGGGGCCTCCTGCTGCCGCCGCGCAGCTGGAGCATGATTTCTGTTCTCATACTGAAGCAAAGTACTTAACCTGAAGCACTATTTCTGGGTTAGCGGAGTCTGTAACCTGAAGTGTATGTAACCTGAAGCGTATGTAGCCCGAGGTACCACTGTAGTCCCGCACCCCAAGCTCAGAAACTGCTCGCGCTAATGAAATTAATTCCCTGTCGCAAAATGCGCCTAGAACAATGGGAGTTTCGAATGCTGTTATCAAGACAGTACCTGGCTTCAGTATCTTTGTTGCTATTGGACCCAATCAGAAGCTGGGAATGGCTTTATTTTATTATTACTGTATTTATTAGTTTTATATACAACCCTTCATCATAAGATCTGAGGACAATTCACAGAGTAAAATACAGGATAAAAATGTGAAAATAAGTAAAACAGCAAAACTAGCGCCAGAAAATATATAATGAAGGCGCCAGGCGAACCTCCCTGGGGTGAGCATTCTGTAAATCCCGAATGTCTCAGTCAAAACGGGGCAGTTGTGGGGTATGGTGTGCTGCAGGCATCCCCAAACTTGGCTCTCCAGATCTTTTGGTACTACATCTCCCATCATCCCTAGCTAACAGGACCAGTGGTCAGGGATGATGGGAGTTGCAGTCCCAAAACATCTGGAGGACCGAGTTTGGGGATGCCTGGTGTGGCGTCATGATCAAGGGAAATACAATTCTCTGATTCTATGAGCAGAGGTGAGGAGAGAAAGTGATGATGAAGTAATCAGAACAGGAACCATAGGGAACTGTGTTATATTGAGTCAGTCTCTTGGTCCATCTAACTTTTAAAGTGGTATACAATTGCTGTAAATGTATGGTGTGGATGTAGTGTTAATGTGACAAAAAAGACAAGCCTATTTAATGTTAGCTAGCACTGCAGCCTCATTGTGAGCAAACATTGACCTCTGTTCCAGTCCTGAAATGCCTTGGGCTGGGGAGAGATTTGACCGCACTGACCGATTCCATTGACTGTAGCAGGAATGTTCACCGTTCACTGTAATTTACCAAGGGCTCACTGCAAAATTGTCCTCCCGCAGTTAAGCCCTTGGATATCAACAGAAAGCCATTATCAACAGCAGCAGGTAAACCATTTTAGCATATTACTCTGGCTGCAATACTTGGACCCAACTTTAACAGCTAATTGAAGATTGCAGAACTCACACTATCTGTGAAAGCTAAGCAAATAAAAGAGACGGCAACAGTAGCTTTTATCCATCAGTTTTATTTATTTTTAGATTTTTTAGACTGGTACTGAAAGTTTTCAATATATTTCGAAAACAGGGTCAATTCAGCTCTGAACTGCTTGAGACAGAATAAATATGGATGTCTACAATGTTCTTCCAAAGTAGAACTGCATTTTAATGCAGTAATAATTCATGCCAAGTGTACCGGGCCTCAAGCCAAGAAAAGTGCCATTAAAACAAACAAACACTTAAGATTTTGTATCTAGCACATTCCTATTGGGGTTCTTTCACTGCACGTACTCACTTGTACATAACATATGTTATACGTTACAGTTGTAATAATTCCACACAATTACTGAGAAATCTACTTTTAGAGCATTCACAGATACAAATATTTTGTAGTATTTCCCACCCTGCAGCACGATGATTCCTGTGTAGGCAGTTTTGCTGACACAGTCTTGCTGCTGTTAAGTTGTCAGATCATGACAGTTTTAGCATCAGACCTTAGAAAGACGTGTCCTAATCAATGCGCTGTAGAACAAGATTTTTATAATAGTATAGTTCAGGATATTAATACTTGCATAGCTTTTTCTCTGCAATTCACATGCATTTGTAATGACTCCTTATATATAGAGTAGCACCTCATTGAATAGGTTATGTACACAGCTCTGGTTCACATGCCACATTAAACCATAGCTAAAATAGACTATAGAGACGCAGGTGGCGCTGTGGGTTAAACCACAGAGCCTAGGACTTGCCGATCAGAAGGTCGGCGGTTCAAATCCCCGCGACGGGGTGAGCTCCCGTTGCTCAGTCCCTGCTCCTGCCAACCTAGCAGTTCGAAAGCACGTCAGAGTGCAAGTAGATAAATAGGTACCGCTCTGGCGGGAAGGTAAACAGCGTTTCCGTTTGCTGCTCTGGTTCTCCAGAAGCAGCTTAGTCATGCTGGCCACATGACCCAGAAGCTGTACGCCGGCTCCCTCGGCCAATAAAGTGAGATGAGCGCCGCAACCCCAGAGTCAGTTACGACTGGACCTAATGGTCAGGGTTCCCTTTACCTTAAAATAGACTATGGTCTAGTGTGAATAAGCAGCATGCTGGTACACACTGGTCAAAAGTTTTTAATGTACTCATCTCCCACTCCTGCTGCACCAGAAAGGAAACAAGCCATCCAAACTCAACCACATTTGAATTGAAGCTCATAGTTTGTTTTTCTCCAAAAAAAACAACAACCCACAAACACAAACTAAAGTTTGTTTGGGGGAAATAAACTCTGAGTCCAGGTTCAGATAACACAAGAAACTAGAATAATGACCTGTTTTCTGATGAGGTGGCAGCAAGTGGAGTGAGGATTAAATTGAAAAGATTGAAGCAGTATGTATGAGCACGTCACACAGTCACATTAAGCCATAAATTACATTAACTATAGTAACTTTAATGTGCCATGCCAGCTGAGCCACTATCCGTTATAATGGATACTTGAACATAAATACTGCACTGCATATGTGAATACCTCATAAACCAAATATATGTTTTAATATTCCTACGCAATACATTTCAATAAAATTTCCAAAAGAAAGAAAGAAAAATCATTGCTCCTGTCTTCTATAGTCCTTTCTCCAGCATGATCACAGTAAAGATCATCAGTGTTACTAATCAGGCATTGATAAATATTACAAGATAGCTACTTCCTCCATGTCATGTCCAGTGGCTTGTATTTTTACTTCTTGGGACCTTTATTCAACACAAGAGCAAACAGGTCCTCCTCTTTTTCACTTTGATGACTTATTATATTCTCACTTAAAGCTGAAAGATGAGGTTGTTGGCTGATTCCTCCTCTTTTCTGTAGACATTCCCTTCATATCCATTCAGCCCGTGTGAGTTCTCTGGTGTGTTAGGGGCATATCAAGTGATTACTGTGCAGGCCCATTCATTGCCTACTCATTCCCTACATTTCCTCCTATGCTTTCGATTTCATTTTCACAGCCATCAAGGTCAAAACCTTGTAGCTTTTAAATTTCAAAGCTGGGGTATCAAGGGGTTTCGTGTCTAATTCTGAGTTCTGCATGTATATAGTACAATTTCAGAAGCATGGAGTACCTTCAGCTATGCTCTATGATATGCCCCTGAAAGCGTATTCCGAGCAATGTTGATAATGGAGGTCCCCAGAACAAAAAGGGGGGGAAACTGTAAACAGAGCCCATGCTGTGTGTGTTCCAACTTTGTATAATTTCCCACAGTTACCCTTTCACTGCAAGTCTTTGGTTTTATTTAAAGCCTGAGAGCACGTCCTGATCACACATTGCAGTCCTCAAATGCCATACCTTGGGAACAAAAGGGACCTGTATAATTATCATTCTATTAAATATGCCCAATTATCTTAGCAATGACTCCTGTTCTTTCCAACCTTCGCAACTCATTCATCACAACCTGCTGTGGCTGTTTTATAATAATTAAGCTTCTATAATGATGGGAAATTATATCATGTTGCAGTCGACGGTTCATGCATTAGGGCCGTGCATTCATTCATGTTAAATGAGCTGCAGAATAATTGCTATGCCAAGGTATGGTTGTACGGTACTGTCTGTAACTCCAGTCATTTGTCATCATAAGTGTGGCCCTGCAACAAATTATTGCAGCGTAGGGTGCTTCTCTGGTTCAGGTTTCCAGCCATGCCATCTATTCCCCTCTCCCTCTTGTTTTTCATTCCTCACTCCAACTCTCAACCGTCAGTCAGTATCCCATGGGCTTTGAACAATCTCAGTCTTCATTTATAAATCAATCAATCAATCAATCAATCAATGAGTTTATTGTTCTAGCCAAAAGCCATGACATTCATAATAATAATAATAAAATAATACAGAACATACACCCGTAATATGAGCCTACACCCAAGTTGTAATAGATAGAAGATACCAGAGACACCAACAAGCTTAAACCTAGCTTGATTTCAAAATAAACCTCTGAATCTCCAAAACAGCTTATATAGCAATGTTATCAAACTCAGTTTTCCTTATTTATTTTTTGCAACCGGTGCATAAAGGGCCACTTTGTGTTATGAAAGGGCCACTTTGTGTTATGAAGCTATTATTATCATACAAAATAAACTGAATAAATAAATAAACTGAATAAATAAAACTTCTGCTGGAATGTACCTGCTTTCTTGTGTGAACAATAGTTTCAGAAACAGATCTTTTGGGTCTCCCTATTCGAAAGCACATCAAAGTGCAAGTAGATAAATAGGTACTGCTCCGGCAGAAAGGTAAACGGTGTTTCCCTGTGCTGCTCTGGTTCGCCAGAAGCGGCTTAGTCATGCTGGCCACATGACCCAGAAGCTGTACGCTGGCTTCCTCAGCCAATAAAGCGAGATGAGTGCCGCAACCCCGGAGTCGGTTACGACTGGACCTAATGGTCAGGGGTCCCTTTACATTTACCTATAAGGGTCAAGCTAACAGGTAATGAGTGATGTCTTCCACCTGAGGTTGACCACAAAGTACAGGACCTTGTTGTAGCAATCAACCAAAACAGCAGAGGGCATCACTTGGAGATGCAGCTCAGTAATGGCATTTTCTTTCGGAAACTGGCAAGAGTTTGGTCAAATAACTAGCTCTAAAATGCACTGTTTTCAGGAGTGGGTACTAAGGGGGAAATGTGGTGTTTCTAATTAATTTCAGATCCCTTCTGGATTTTATTCAGATGGTAAGTAGGTAGGTAGATGATAGATAGATAGATAGATAGATAGATAGATAGATAGATAGATAGATAGATAGATAGTACTTGGGGTTAAGCACCTAAAGACTCAGGAGATCAGTATTAGTATACAGTATGTTTCCAGCATATCACTGTTGCATCATTTGTAAACACAATGTGACTTCATGCTGGTCACCTCATGTATAACCCTGGGTTACATCATTCCTTCTAAAGCAAACTGGAGAGGCTCTTGCCAAAACACGTGCTCTAGCGAATTCCTTAGAGTTGAATGTTGAAACTCCAATTGTGTAGCACCTTCCTCTGTGAATAGTCAACTCCAGGGCACTGTTTGCTCAATGAATCACACCCCTCAGCAGAATTTGTGGCATTTTAAACCTCCCACAGAGCTTGCAGGCAAGGACGGAGACATTTTCCAATGGAAACTCAAGGCATTTCATAGATTTACAGGAAATGCGGCTGGAGATAAAGTGGCGGGGGGGGGGTAGCAAACTGAAGATTAATCTACAGTGGTACTACTGGTTGCGAACGGGATCCGTTCTGGAGGCCCATTCACAACATGAAAAGCGCAACCGGCAGTGGTGCGTCTGCGCACGCACGCATTGCGATCCACCGCTTCTGCGCGTGTGCCAAAAAGATAAAAGAGACAAGGCCTGTCTGATATGCAGTGGGAGGGAGCCACTGCACTCAAGGGCCAGAATCGTATAGAATGGACCTCCTGTTAAGATAGTATCTGCAGGAAGCCTTCTGCAAATTGCTGTTATCAGCTGGGTATATAATGTACTTTAAATGCAAAGTGTCTCCCACGTAGTTATACCCCGCAACATTTCTAATATGGACGTTGTGTCAGTCATCAGGAAAACGGATCGCCCCCCCCCCCACACACAGCCAGCTGCCAGGGATAGAAAGACAGGAAAAGCTCTAACCAAAGTATTTTATTCAATATTCACAGAAAGAGACTTAGAAAGGTAGCCTCTTGGAACAATGGTGTTGCTTCGAGTAATCTCCCCCCTCCCTTCCCTTCTCAGTCACCAACAGCAGCACCAGCCTTACGGCGGCTGCTTAAGGCCATTTGCCTCTTAGCTCTTTGCTCTCCTACTTTCACTGCTTGCCAGGTTCTGGGAAAAGGAGGGTCTTGAATGTTTTCTGGTGATAATGTGTCAGCCAGCTGCTCCAGCTCTGCTTTTCCCCGCTCCTCCCATTATTTCTCAGCTTTGCCCCTCTTCTATCTCTGAGCCATGACCTCTCCCCCTCCCCACTCCTACCTTTGTCTGCTGGTCTCCTCTGCATCAGGAGGTGCTGCACCACCCGGCACGGCCTAGGGGTGTTCCAGGCTGTGTGGCATCGGGAGATGCCCCTGAACACCCCCCAGTGCAGCCGCCGCCTCCTCAAGTGATAAATGACTGAAATAATGGTACAGTTGTCAGAATTCCAAGGAACAATAGCAAGAAATTTGGTCTCACAGGCCTCAGCCTTCTTCTTAGCAGTAATGCTTATGTATAATGAACATTATACGGTGATAATATCTCTGGTGACTGTAACCAAATTTTCTCAACGGCAACGTGTGTCTCGGAGCATGCCGAAATGTGGATGGCTGTCAAGTGAGTCACTGATTGATTCTACTCAGGCAATTCTGGCATTCAGCCTTAAAGCAGATTAGTTCACAAGCTCCCCGGTATAAGAGCAGGGAAGCAAATAATCACCTCTTGTTAAAATCATAAAATTTACACTTTAGGTCAACTTCTCACAAATTCTCACTACTTTCTTTCTTGATTGATTGACTTGATGGATAAAATGTATATCCCACTTCCTAGCCAAGAAAGACTGTACCACTTTCAGGGTGCTACATGGTATATGTATGAGAATGTGAGTCAAGGTACATATTCTTAAATAAATAAGTGAACATTATGCAGGTGCCTATTTTTCTGCATATACAGTATGTATACATGGCAAAACCGTATAATCTTCACTTGTTATTATGTACTCACGTGTATTTTTTTCCTTTTTAAACCTGCATAGAAGGAAGCAAAAAGAGGGAAACTTACAAGTTCTTCCTACAGCTGTATGTGCCTTTGCACATCTGTACAGAAATGACATTGCATGTTTCATTCTATCACTGATGGTAGCAGAGTGTATTTTGGAAGTATCAGTGGAAAAGGAGCTTCCAGGCATCATGCATTTTAATGAATTTCCCGTCCTTGCAATTCCTGGCATAGAGAAGGGGATTGTTCTGTCTTCACACAGGGCCATGGAAGTGTGTCTACATCGGCTCCTGCTCTGATGCAACAGGGACAAGAAGGATGTGCATCAAGACACGAGCCCAAACCTTTCTTAGGCAAGAATGATGCTCACACTATTACCAAGGGCTCACACCACTTCTCCAGCCATGCAAACTGTCATCAAGCAATTATAGCAGGGGTTACTCTGGTTTGCAGGTGGTTTGTTGTTGGTTTTTAGTTTGTAAGATTTTATTAATACACTACAATTAAAAAATGAAAAGTAAAAAGGCATATAAAGTCCTCTTTCACAGGCAAATCTTAACTTGACCAACACAAAGAAATGTGAAACCTCCTAGCTCTCACCTGGGAGCTTCCCTTTCTTCTCCCAACCTCCCACCCTGGGAAATCTTCCCTTCTTCTCACATAAGGTCCTACATCATCTGTCCATCACTTTCATCTGCATGTTAAAGGTAAAGGTACCCCTGCCTGTACGGGCCAGTCTTGACAGACTCTGGGGTTGTGCGCCCATCTCACTCAAGAGGCCAGGGGCCAGCGCTGTCCGGAGACACTTCCGGGTCACGTGGCCAGCGTGACATCGCTGCTCTGGCGAGCCAGAGCCGCACACGGAAACGCCGTTTACCTTCCCGCTGGTAAGCGGTCCCTATTTATCTACTTGCACCCGGAGGTGCTTTCGAACTGCTAGGTTGGCAGGCGCTGGGACCGAGCAGCGGGAGCGCACCCCGCCGCAGGGATTCGAACCGCCGACCTTTCAATCGGCAAGTCCTAGGCGCTGAGGCTTTTACCCACAGCGCCACCTGCGTCCCTTCATCTGCATGTTAGCCCTACCTTAACCTTCGCAGTGTTTCCCAACCTTGTGCCTCCAGATGTTTTTGGCCTACAACTCCCATCATCCCTAGCTAGCAAGACCAGTGGTCAGGGATGATGGGAGTTGTAGGCCAAAAACATCTGGAGGCACAAGGTTGGGAAACACTGAATTAGAGGACCACAAATAATACAGAAGTCTGGAACAAAGCAAAACAACAACAACAACAAGGAAAGGGAAAGGAAAGAGAACAAAGATATAATAATATTAAAGGAAATAATTACAGAATAGAAAGGTAAAGAAAGGTAAGAATGGAATAAGTAGAAGGGACTTCCAACTATCCATCTGTCAATTATATATCCAAGAGTTCCTCAAAAGAGTCCAATGTTCTGGTTTGCAGTTTTAAACCTGCATCAGCCACAGGGATAAATACTGCAAGAGGATGAAAACAGTGCATGCTTGGAGAACAGTAGCAATTGAGGAACCATAGAGACACAGGAAGCTGCCTTCGGGGGCAGGCTCCTTCCTGCCACTCACCACCTGGCCAGGGCAGGGCCTGAAGCCTCACAAGGACTGCTTGCTGCTTGCTCCCTGCTGCCCAGGAAGACTCCCCTGTGTGAGTGCCTGAGGACCCTGCTCCTACCACTTACCACCTGGCCCAGGGCGGGGCCTGACAGGCCTCACAGGGACGGTTGCTGTCACTGCTGCTGCAGCTCAGGGGGATCCGGAGGGGCGCAGAGTTCTTTTTAAAATGTTTTAAAATTTTCCTTTTCCTTTTTATTTATTTATTATTGTTATTTTGTATATGCGGGGATGGGGGTGGGATGGATGTTTAGTTGGGAATTTGTTTGATTTTGATGGATTTGTAATTTTTACAGTTTTTTATTTGTATTGTTTTTTGTTTTCTCGGGTTTCTTTTTTTTATTGTTTTAAGGTCTTATTTTGTTCTTAAGGGAAGAGGTCAGGACTGCCGGGGAGTGGGTCCCAGCCAACAAAATGGCTGGGGCATGTTCCACAGAGGGGTATGCGCTGGGACAACCGATCTCAGTGATCGCGGGTAGGAGGAGGAGTTACGCTAACACCAGACCATGTCATTACAGAGGAGGCAGGTTTAGTTGTTGTCTGAGGACTATCCCTGCCTCCGGGTCTGGTCCTGACCGGACGGATACTAGAATCAGCAAGGGATACCCACATGACCTGAAGGTGCTGCTGTGCAATGCCAGGTCAATGATTCATAAGACCACTGCCATCCATGACTTGATCATGGATGGAGGATTTGACCTGGCATGTGTAACAGAGACTGCTTGTCCACCAGGTTTCTCTTATGCACAGCAACCCAGGCCTTGTGGGCGGGGAGGGGGGGTTGCAGTGATTTTTAGGAAGTCATTAGTTTGCACCAGGCGTCCTGTTGGGAAGACCCAGTTCTCTGAGTGCATGTTCTGGAAGTTGGGCAATAGGGACAGTACAGGATTCCTTTTCGTGTACCGACCTCCCCGCTGCACCAAGGATTCCCTGCCCGAGCTGCTTCAGGTCGTGGCGGATGTTCTCCTGGAGACACCTAGTTTGGTTGTCCTAGGGGATTTTAATATCCATGCCGACACGACCTTACAAGGGGCCGCTTGGGACTTTGTGGAAAACATGGCCTCCATGGGGCTGTCCCTGAATAAGTTTGGCCCAACTCATAGCTGCGGACATGCCTTGGACCTGGTGTTTACCTCTATGGATGTTGGTGATCTGACACTAAGTAAAAGCGAAACGAAAGAAGTGCCATGGTCAGACCACTTCCTGGTGCAACTTGACTTCTCCGCGACCCATCCCCTCTGCAGGGAGGTGGGACCGATTCGGATGGTCCGCCCCCGCCACTTAATGGATCCAAATGGTTTCCAGAGAGTGGTAGGGGATGCTTTATCCCATGTTGATGGCCTTTCAGCTGATTCCCTGGTGGCCCACTGGAATGTGGAGTTAACCAGGGCTATTGACTGTTTGGCTCCGAAGCGCCCTCTCCGATTGCATGGAGCCCGGACAGCCCTGTGGTTTTCCACGGATCTGAGGGCAATGAAACAATCGTTGAGACGGCTAGAGCGCCAGTGGCGGATGACCCATTCTGAAGCTGACCGGACACAGGTTAGAGCTCATTGTCGAGCCTACCAAGTGGCGGTAGCGATGGCGAAGAAGACTTTCTTCACCGCCTCTATTGCATCTGCAGAAAATAGCAGCAGGAGACTTTTTCAGGTGGTCCGCAATTTAGCGGAACCACCTGCTACAGCGGGGCCCAGTATGGGCCACATGATCTCCTGCAATGATTTTGCAAAGTTTTTTGCAGATAAAGTCGCTCGGATTCGGGAATAGGTAGATGCCACCGTGGGAGCAGGGCCGGGGCGGGAGAGTGCTAGAGTCCTGTCTAGTCAAATTGCGTGGGATCAATTCCAATCTGTTACCTCCGAGGATGTGGACAGGCTACTTGGACGAGTGATCCTTGCCCATCCTGGCTTATAAAAGCTAGACAGGAAGGGCTGGGTGATGGGCTTTGTGGGGTGGTGAATGCTTCCCTCCATGAGGGAGCCTTCCCAGACCCGCTGAAAGAGGCGGTTATTAAACCGCTTCTTAAAAAACCATCTTTAGATGCGGCCACGATGGCCAACTATCGCCCAGTCTCAAATCTTCCATTCTTGGGCAAGGTGATTGAGCGGGTGGTTGCTGAACAACTCCAGGCACGCCTGGAAGAAGCTGACCATTTGGATCCCTTCCAGTCGGGATTCAGGCCTCACCACGGGACTGAAACTGCCTTGGTCGCACTGATTGATGATCTCCGGCGGGCTAGGGACAAAGGTGAGAGCTGTTTCCTAGTTCTGCTGGATCTCTTAGCGGCGTTTGATACCATCAACCATAACATCCTTCTGGACTGTCTTGAGGGGCTGGGAGCTGGGGGCACTGTCATACAGTGGTTCCGCTCCTTCCTCCTGGGCCGTGTTCAGACAGTGGGGGGGGGATGAGTGTTCAGACCCCTGGGCTCTCACTTGTGGGGTGCCTCAGGGTTCTGTCCTCTCCCCCATGCTTTTCAACATCTACATGCAGCCGCTGGGAGAGATCATCAGGGGGTTTGGGCTGGGTGCTCATCAGTATGCGGATGATACCCAGCTCTACCTCTCTTTCAAATCAGAACCAGTGAAGGCAGTGACGGTCCTGTGTGAGTGTCTGGAGGCGGTTGGAGGATGGATGGCGGCTAACAGATTGAGATTGAATCCTGACAAGACAGAAGTACTGTTTCTGGGGGACAGAAGGCGGGCAGGTGTGGAGGATTCCCTGGTCCTGAATGGGGTAACTGTGCCCCTGAAGGACCAGGTGTGCAGCCTGGGAGTCATTTTGGACTCACAGCTGTCCGTGGAGGCACAGGTTAAATCCATGTCCAGGGCAGCTGTGTACCAGCTCTATCTGGTACGCAGGCTGAGACCCTATCTGCCTGCGGACTGCCTCGCCAGCGTGGTGCATGCTCTGGTTATCTCCCGCTTGGACTACTGCAATGCGCTCTACGTGGGGCTACCTTTGAAGGTGACCCGGAAACTACAACTAATCCAGAACGCAGCAGCTAGACTGGTGACTGGGAGCAGCCTCCGAGACCATATAACACTGGTCTTGAAAGACCTACATTGGCTCCCAGTACGTTTCCGAGCACAATTCAAAGTGTTGGTGCTGACCTTTAAAGCCCTAAATGGCCTCGGTCCAGTATACCTGAAGGAGCGTCTCCACCCCCATTGTTCTACCCAGACACTGAGGTCCAGCACCCTCACTGCGAGAAGCCAAGTTACAGGGAACCAGGCAGAGGGCCTTCTCGGTAGTGGCACCAGCCCTGTGGAACGCCCTCCCACCAGATGTCAAAGAGAACAACAACTACCAGACTTTTAGAAGACATCTGAAGGCAGCCCTGTTTAGGGAAGCTTTTAATGTTTGATGTATCACAGTATTTTAATATTCTTTTGGAAGCCGCCCAGAGTGGCTGGGGAAGCCCAGCCAGATGGGCAGGGTATAAATAAATTATTATTATTATTATTATTATTATTATTATTATTATTATTATTATTATTATTATTATACCTAGCAGTTGGCGTTGGCTAGATTGGCCCCTGCTAAGGGCGCAGGCCCAGGGGGGCATGAAAATCACACCTCACCACTCTGGGAGTGGCTAAGAACATGCCTGCCCATCCATGTGCTCCCTGGGGCACTCCTCCGCTGCTCTGGGCAGCCATGTGAGGTGCACAGGCTTCTCTGGGTGCCTCCGTGAAGGAATTCAGTCGCTGGCCTGGGCTTTCACAGCAGCCCTGGGGGGCGGCTTCCCAATCGGCTGGCTGTGCTATGAGCAGAGTGCTCAGCAGGGCTCTGAGAGAAGAAAGAGGGAGAGCGTGGGTGAGAGTTGCAGGAGGAACGAAAAGGAAGGGAGGAAGGAGGCAGAAGGGAAAGCAAGTGGAGGGAGGAAGAAAGGCAGGCAGACGGACTGACAAGGAGGGACACCATAGTGTGTGGCAGCAGCTGCTGCTGCACGTGTGCTTTCAATGGGCTCATATTTAAAAATAGCATAGTTCTAAGTTGGATGTCGTCCTGGGTAAAGGCAATGCCTAGCAAGCCTCCACAGTATTTTTGTTACCACAGCAACTTCAGTGCTATGGCTACCACCTACAGCACATGCAGATCAGGCAATGGCTTCTTGTTGCAGTCACTGACTATAACTGCAAAAAAATAATTGCCGTGCTCCACTCACAGCCTAAGGGATCACGCTCTTGCGCTTCTTTTTTTGGCCATTGTATACATGCCGATTTAGATGTGGTTTCTCCAGACTTGGAATCTGGCCTCTGGTCTGTCACTTCCTGGTCCACAGTATGATTGGCAGCGTTATTGAATTGCTTCTCTCCCAGGCAGAGGGTGTGTCTTGGATTACTCAGCAATATCTGTGTGAGTGCTGTTTCATTATGAATAAGTCTTAGTTGGCTGAATACTCTTGGTCAGCATTATGAAGCCAACAAAATGGTGGAACTAATGGGAAGGGTTAGAAACCAAAGAGTACAAGAAGCCTTATAGGAAGATGAAGTCCTGGCCTCTTGGATTAGACTGCCCCAAAGACTGAGATGAATTATATCAGGAGCTCAAATGCCAGCCCTCACAGCCATAGTCCCCAAGCGAAACTCACATCCCTGCCAGCTCTTGTTGATCCAACCCAAGGATCACCCAGTTTATTAGGCTCAGCTGATGGTCATAGACTAGACTAGACAAAAATGTGTTTCAGGAAAACGCATTGTAAACCTCAAAGTAGGAAATCGTGTTGGCGAAAGACAGAACTCCACAGCGCCATCTGATGTCACAGTGTTATAATGCTTATTAAAACACTTTCTTTACTAATGTAGCTGAGTCCCTAGGAAGCTGGCAAAGAGCGGTGAATACTTGAACTTTGGCTAGGAAGACCTGGGTTCACATACCTGCTCAACCATCAGGTTCACTGTATGCCCTTGAGACAGTTACTGACTAAGCACAGCCTACCTAAGGAGCAATGTGTCAGGCCAGACCTGCTTTACAACTCCCCAGGGTTAAAATACTTGCAAATACTGCTCTGCCAGATGATGTCATCACCAATACTGCGGGGGGGGGGGGGAAGAGTTCTGTAGCTGCACTCCCCCACATTGCTGCTCTGCTGCACCACTGGTGGTGCTTAGCCTTTGTTGGATAATACATGCCTTTCCCAAAGCCATTCACTACTCTGGTTAATGTTTCATATCTGCAGTCAAGAAAGGCAGTCCTCCCAAGTTTAGAAATGGAAGCTTGCAAAAGCAAGTGTTAATTAAACAAAGTCACCTTGGAGGTAAGAAAAAACTGAATGGAGTGGAATCTCTATGATGGGGCTGTGTGTGTGTGTGTGTGTGTGTGTGTGTGTGTGTGTGTGTGTGTGTAGCACCATTATATTGCTATTCCAAGGACTAAAAAGATGGTAGAGAAAACAGGAGAAGTAGGAAAACATATGCATGGCAGACAGGTGGTGGTCATTTAAAAAATAATAATCTTGTGCTGTCTGAGGCATAAAGGTTTGTTTGCAGTGAATCACATCTCCTACGCAAGCATGAGCAGAACAAATGAATGAATTGACTGGTGCCACATCAGCGTTCTGAATAAGAGATTGCACCCGCCCTGCATTCTTCTTCCATTAAATCTTTTTTGCCCACAGCTACATGGGTTCGGCCCTTCATAGGACTTGTTCCTACTAAGAGATTTACATCTGGTTTACAGGCCCACTTTTCACATACTTTATACAGCAGAGCTGTTGGCAGCTGCAATGATAATTTGGTTGTAATTACAAGCAATATGATTTCTCGTCTCAGCCTTCTTCAAATGTAGTGTCCTGATTTCCCTTGCACGGAGGCAGTGAATTCCACTGCATGTGAAGACAGGCTTATTTTTAGAATAGGGACAATTCTGGTTTATTTGGTTTTGAAATTGAAGGGAGGCTGATCACCCCCAAAGGTGTCAGTACTCCAAACTTCCATCTACCTGACCCCCCAGCTCTACCCAAACAAGAGCAACCCTAGTTCAGGATGAATTTTTCAAAACCAGGATTGCCCTTAAAATGCTTTAAGTGATCAGCAACTAGAACTGTGAGCATGATAAGGAAGGAATAAGCGTTAACAAACCTATTTTACCTGGGGGGGGGGGGTGTCTGCTGAATTTCATGGGAGTTGCTACTGAGTAGATATGCACAGCATTGCATGGTTGAGAGATTGGTTTTTGTTCAACACCACTTCACTATAAATTACCCCTAATCTGCTTTAAGCACCCTGTCAGTTTTGCAGGGAGTGAATGACTAGCTAACAGGTGGGGATTTCTCAAGTTCACTCAGGGGTGACCTAAGGATCCTCCATCGCTATCACTTTTTTCATGTTTCAGTGATCTTAAATTAAAAAAACCAACCTCCCCATAAAACCACCATGAAGGCAGGTAGGGGAGGCTATTTAAATGTGAGGAATGGGGGAATGTGGCAGACTGCTAGTTTAAGTGCCACGCCATACATGCAATCTGGGAGATAATTTTCAGGGAATTTTAGACATGCATACCATACAGAAATGTGGATGCAACCCGAAAGGCATATCCATAAAAACATGTCACGGCCTCCTCCCTCCAAACATGAATACATATGCATAGCTGGTGAGGGGAATAGGACCTTTTGCAGCTTTAACTCTTGCACCTTCAACAGTTGTATAAAAGAGTGGATTTCAGCAAGGTTAAGTTGTCCTACAAAGCCCACCTGCTGAGATTTCTTCATTGGCACAACTGTCTAAGGTACAGAAACACTGTCCTCTTTTGCATCAGTTTCTAGGCATGATGATCATTTACTGTATGTGCAGAGCAACCCTATGCATGCTTACTCAGAAGTAATGTTCACTGTGGTCAGAGGGCTCCCTCCCAAGTGTCTGTAAATAAATGTTTCCAGAAGGCATTGTGTCCTAAACAACAAATGTTCTTATTTTTATCTGTGAGCTGCCTTGAGTCCCTTGTCAGGAAAAATCTGAATTCTGAGTCACTTGAAAAGGCATGTTTTAGAAAGTACCGCAATATAGAATCATAGAATCATAGAGTTGGAAGAGACCACAAGGGCCATCGAGTCCAAGCCCCTGCCAAGCAGGAAACACCATCAGAGCACTCCTGACATATGGTTGTCAAGCCTCTGCTTAAAGACCTCCAAAGAAGGAGACTCCACCACACTCCTTGGCAGCAAATTCCACTGTCAAACAGCTCTTACTGTCAGGAAATTCTTCCTAATGTTTAGGTGGAATCTTCTTTCTTGTAGTTTGGATCCATTGCTCGGTGTCCGCTTCTCTGGAGCAGCAGAAAACAACCTTTCTCCCTCCTCCATGTGACATCCTTTTATATATTTGAACATGGCTATCATATCACCCCTTAACCTCCTCTTCTCCAGGCTAAACATGCCCAGCTCCCTTAGCCGTTCCTCATAAGGCATCGTTTCCAGGCCTTTGACCATTTTGGTTGCCCTCCTCTGGACACGTTCCAGTTTGTCAGTGTCCTTCTTGAACTGTGGTGCCCAGAACTGGACACAGTACTCCAGGTGAAGTCTGACCAAAGCAGAATACAGGGGCACTATTACTTCCCTTAATCTAGATGCTATACTCCTATTGATGCAGCCCAGAATTGCATTGGCTTTTTTAGCCTCCGGGTCACACTGTTGGCTCATGTCAAGTTTGTGGTCAACCAAGACTCCTAGATCCTTTTCACATGTACTGCTCTCAAGCCAGGTGTCACCCATCTTGTATTTGTGCCTCTCATTTTTTTTGCCCAAGTGCAATACTTTACATTTCTCCCTGTTAAAATTCATCTTGTTTGTTTTGGCCCAGTTCTCTAATCTGTCAAGGTCGTTTTGAAGTGTGATCCTGTCCTTTGGGGACAACATTTTTAATACTATCACTGGGATTTGGGCTGCTTTCTACCAGTCCTTCCAAATATTGTTATAGCTTAGCAGCAGACCATGTGTTTTGCATGCAGAAGGTCAATCCCTGACATCTGCATCTAGGGCTGCGACTGTCTCTGTCTGAAACCTTGAAGAGCCACTGCCCCAGTCAGTTAGATGGCATTGAGTCAGACAGACAAATGGACTGACACTGATTATGGCACCTTGTTAAACATTGCTAGAAGCTAACTAATGCTGCTGAGCTGGTCTTGGTTACAGACAGCTGTAGATATATCTGATGTAGACTTGTATAATTGCAAAGCAATACAATACTTTTCTGGTTGGAAAACAGTACAGATCATCCACTACCAGGCCCAGTCATGCAAAAGTTTAAGCACAGGACATAAGTTCAAAGATAGCTTTTCCCTCACCCCACTCACTATCAGAGATCAAAGAATTCAATAGGCCCCTATGCTATGTGAGAATTAAACCCCTGAAAGTGACAGTTCTGAAAGTGACAAGAGACTGCCTATTAAAAAATAATATTGTGGTTTGCCAATATTTAAAAAATGCCATTTCTACATTTATTGCTGCTCTTTGCCAAAGGGGATCTGTATTTTGCTTCAGGTGGGAGACGGTTCTAGATTTTATGTTTTGAAAAATGGGGAAACAGCCATTATGTTTCTTCATCCCTATATCACAATGTACAGGAAACCAGTATAGTGCCTACAAGAGCCCAGTGTATTCAACCTTCTATGTCTTCACACATTCCATTGTAAGATCGAGACCAATGCAAACTTTATGGCTTTAATATCAATCCAGGTCACACACACACACATGCATAAATTGCTTAGCATCCAGTTACAAACCGGAACTCAAAAACTTGTTCACTGTTTCTGACATCCGGCTTGGTAACATTAATTCTAATAAAGGTATTGCTATCCTATGGATTGGTTTCTTACTCATGAGCCAACATAGCTACCTTTCTTCTTTGTAAACAAAGATATTAGTATGATGAAGCCTTGGGTGGCAGCAATTGGTTTGTGGTGATGTGGTATCAAAGAATGCCCATTAATGCTCTAACAGATCAAGGAGGGAAGGCTTGGGCAAGAGAATGTTCACATCAGTTTTCTTGGAAATAAATAAAATATCAGGTTGGCTTATATGTAAATGTCCTAAAGACAGGGAGTGCTGTGTGACTAATAGAGAGACTGAAATGATGTTTGAGGAAAGGTCGAAGGAGTCCAGAGCTACTCAAGGAAGGGGTAAGAGTAGAAAACAGATTCTGAACACAAATTGTATAGAATTCATAGGGTCCTCTGCCTTTATTTGAAACCGCCTAGGAGACTATTCAACTGTTTGCTTCATCTTGTTAAAAGTTACATCCTTTAGGTTAGGGTGATCAGGCTTGTTGATCTACCTTGTTTTATAGTAGAATTTCAAGATCTAAGAGCATAGGAATATAGGAAACTGCTTTACACTAAGCTGGCTGAGCTAGCTCAGTACTGTCCACATAGCTCCCTGTGGTTATAATTTGGGGACATTCCCAGTCCAGTGCTACTTACAATTGCCCAGAACAGAACCTGGGTTTTCTGCATGCAAAGCAGATGCTCTATTACTGAGCTACAACCCTCCTACTAACCAGACTCAAATGATACAATTGAGACTTAAAGAACAGGACTCCCCACACATCTGGAGCCTAGGAAATCATTTTCAGTACCCAGAACAGCACCCAGTACAGTGACCAGAACTGTTTTGCCCCCAAAACCTAATCCTGATTAGTTTTTTCCATTTGAGCAGCTTATTTAAGTGAGAAAAGTCACGTTGGTGAGGCTGTTAAATAATTGGGAGATGGATATATTTTGTGATCTATTGACAGTCAACCAGAAATCTATCAAAATATAGCAGTCTACCTTCTGCACATCTGTGGGTTTTTTTAGATCAGCCTGTGCTGATTGAGTTAACTGCTGTAGAAAAATGTGAGGAAGTTTTGAATCTCAAAGGAGTAGGTGGCCTTAGAAAGATGCTTACTAGGCGTACTTGGGAAAGCTTTGATGGTTTCCTTCAGACAGGACATGCTCAGGGCAAAGAATGCGTATGAGCAATAAGGCCAACTGAGGATGATGAGTTACAGCATCAACTTGTGGGAGCCAGCTAATTATGCAATCCAATGTGGAGTAGTTTGGAGTTCAAAGGAGAACCTAAGAGACTTATGCCAATTTGCTTAATAACAAATCCCAAGTAACAGAAAGAGCAAGAATGAAAATGAAAGATGAGAGGAAGCTTAAAAAGCAGGAGTGTGCATTCAAATCAATGCTAGACAACAAATGAAAACTAAAACATGTACTATATACCCGATAGGGTCATAATGTCTCAATTTGTACCCCAAGGTGAAATATGATAGTCTCACTGCAACAATCCAATATGAACGAATGATTTGATTTATTTTGGTTAGTGATGGGAGTGCAACAATTCAATAGGATTTACTTCTTTAAAAAAATATGAATAAGGTTGCACTTTTGGTGTTTAATAGGCACTATTGGTGTTTAATATGCAGGAATTTGGTTTTTTTGTGCTGGCAATAGCAGACTGATTCTACACATAGGAATTAAGTGTGCACATAGGTACAAGGCTACCCTTGCACATATTCTATGGAATTTTACAGGCAATTAGTGTCTTATCTCATTTAAGGAGATAGTCTGTTTGCGCAATGTTGGAGATGGGCAGTAGGAGATATTGCGTGTCCAGAGACCTGCAAGCACCATTGAGAATCATAGGATCCTAGAGTTGGGGGGACTCCAAGGACCATCTAGTCTAACCCCATACAATGCAGGAATCTCAGTTGAAGCATCCATGACAGATGACAACCTGACCTCTGCTTAAAAACCTCCGAGGAAGTAGAATCCGCCTCCTTTCGAGGGAGTCCGTAAAATTACACACGACCTAAACAGTCACCGCGTGTGTGTGCGTGTGTGTGAGAGAGAGAGAGAGAGAGCAATCTGTGTCAACAGCGCTCCTCTAATCAAGCCGTGATTCAGACTCGTAAATCTTCTGCAAATGGTGAGATTTCCACCGAGCACTGCTTCAGCCAATCTCAAAGGGGCTCCCCGTATTAAAATGGAACTGCCTATGCCCTTACCAAAGATGGCGGGGGGAGGTTTCAGCTCTGTCAGCCTAGCTCGGAGAGGCGTAAAGCGGAGCCTTCCGCCACGCCGCTCACGCTCTCCCTGTTGCTCACCGTACTGTGAACTCCGTGCCCTGATGAAAAATGGCGGCTCTTAACCTAGCTTGTAAAAAACAACCACATAGCGGAAGGACCCTGCCCATATTAAAGATGGCCGAATCGCAGTATTTTATTATTATTATTTTTATTATTGGTTGCCTATAGGAGGTGTGTGAGCGTAGCGGAGCGACGCCCCTTCACGCGCGAGGCGGAGTGGGGGGGGGGAGGAGCGAAAAGAGAGGGGAGAGAGAGAGGAGGAAGCGCGTGCGATGTGCGCGCGCCGAGCGCTCGCACCCGCCCAGTGCAGCGGCTGGCTCTCGCACGCGCCCTAACGAGAGAGGGAGGGGAGAAAGACACACACACACACAGTCGCGGCGAGAACTGCCTCGCGGGCCAAGCAGGGCCCCCTCAGACGGCGACGGAATCCCCGGCGAGCTGAGGCGACAACAACAACAACAACCAAGCAAACAATAACAACGGCGGCAACACGATGGCGGCGGCGTTGAAGCGGGAAGCGGCTCCCCGTCCTCGCTCCTCCTCCGGGTCCCCCTCGGTCCCTGCGGCCGAGAGCCGGTCGGTAGCGGCGGCCCCCTGGCTCGGAGTCACGCTGCGGCTGCTGGTGGCGCTGCTCCTGAACGCGGCCCGGGCCGAGAAAGAAGGTGAGGGGGAGGGAAGGAAGGAAAGGGCTGGCGGGCGGGGAGGAGGCGGCGGGAGAGGAGAAACGCTGCCTCCTCCCTCACGGCGACCCGAGAGATCGCGACCCTCCCCGTGGGGCCGCCTCTGCCCACCTCTTCCCCAGATGTTTCATTAAATGCCCCTCCGCTCGCTTGGTTCTCACGTGCCCACACCTGGTTCGGGGCCGCCCTCTTGCTCCTCCTCCGTGCTCCCCCCTGGGGCGAGGGGTAGGGTTTTTTCCCCCTCTGTGTGTGTTTGGTGAGGGGACGACGACCCCTTAACCCTTCGCCGGGTCTTTCCCAAAGTTGTCAGCGGTTCCCCTCCTGCCCCACAAAGCGCCTCAGTCGGAAATCAGTGCTGAAGTTTCTGGGTACTATTGGCATCCCCTTGGCTTTCTGCATCTCTTCCCTTGCCCACCCTCCTTCATTCCCTCTTTCTTTTTGGGGTCCCGCCGGCTGCGTATTTCTCCTCCTTCCCCCTTTTCCTCTCCCGGTGCTCTGGCTCGTCCCCTCCCAGCCGGGCTGCCAACTCACTGGCCGGCCCTGTTGGCTGCTCCACCCGGCTGTGGGGACCTGCCGCCTCTGGGCCTGGCTCTCTTTCCCTCTCCCTCTCCCTCTCCCTCCATCTCTCTCTCCTCGCTTTGTGACCCGGGCCGTAGTAAAATGCCGAAGCTCGGCGCATGCATTTGTCAGTGAGGTAAAGTTGCTGGGGGTTTTTTAAATCCCGCTTTTGTTTTTGTGTGTTGGGAGATGGGGACGGAGCTCTAGTCCTGCCCCTGCTGAGCTGGAGGATCCCGCCCGCACAAGGCAAGGCAAGGCTGGCCAGCTGCAGGCACCACCATCTGCAGCCCAAAGTTGGACCTGGCTTCTTTTAAGAAGCTCACCTCTTAAAATATTTACCTTGGCTACCCTGAGCAGCTGTCAGATTGCACCTTGCACCCGCTGGATAAGTGCTTTCTTTCAAAAACAAGCAAAGGAACAAAAAAGGTCTTTTGAGATTTCTGGACATCACTGCATTTTTATTTTTATTTTTGAAAAATCCAAAATATTAATTCGGGATTCCTTTTAAAGCTTGTTCTGTGGAGGTAGTGTAATGTCAGCACGGTTGAACTGTGTGGCATTTTTAAAAACAAAATTCCCGAGAATCCTGCATACTGAGAAAATACATGAAGTGGTTTTGGATTTGGTTACTGATGCAGCAAAAAGGAAATGAGGGCAGCATCAAAGAGTAGCACATGCTACTCCAACCTCCACCCCCAGCCTCATTTTGGTACTTGGAAATAAAGATGTATTGATAGCATGCAAATTGCCCAGCATGTTTTGATAAATAGTTTTCAGGGACGCTGTAAATCATGGATAGACAACTGGTGCCCAGCAAAGGTTGTTGGACTCCAATTCCCAGCAGCCTCAGTCAATGTGGCTAGTGGACAGGTGGGAGTTGAAACCCAAGAGTGCATGAAGGGCACCATGTTGGTTACCCATGTTGTTAACCCATAAAAAATATAGTTTTATAGGTGTCTGTTTACAGAGTCCCTGAAGAGCATTTATCAAAAAAGTCAAGCATTTCATTTTATATATGCAGTACCAGTTTGAAGTTTCACCTGCCATTCTGAAGCATCTTCAGGACTTAATAAAATGTCTAGTAGTGGTCTTTGAAGCACTGTGAAGAGCAGCAAATGATTTTAAGTAAGGGGGTTTAGCCACTGGAGGAAAAGATAACAGACATTCTTGAAGAAGAAACACATCAAATAAATCTGCAAAACAGATGTGAGTCATCTTCCTTAGAAGTATCTTGCTTATAGCAATGCTTCGTAACTTTGTGAAGTTACTAGAACCTTTAAACTGGAAACCAAGTGGATTTTATGAAAACCCATATCCTTAACTTTGGTTTGACGCAAACTTTATGAAGCTGAGTTGAAATTCTATTAACCAGTGACCTTAAACATTAAAATGTCATAATGTACATAACTTTTTATCTGGTTGTTTATCATATGGAGCCCGAAGAAATTGTCCCTTATCTTTTCAGTGGTTTGTGTATATATATATACAGTGTGTGTTGAGATTTTGCTGCTTCACTCTATTTAAAAATGTGCCTTCATTTGTAGCTAGGACTTACAGTGTCAGCAGTTAGTCTTGCAATGTCATTCATAGATTTTCTTTTTTAATGATTCATGAAGATCGCTCTGATTCTGTGGTCGTTCTCAGGCTTGCTGCTTGGTTGTTTGGTACTTTGCTATGTTCAAAGAAGGCAAACAGTTCTGAATAGTATTGTCAGTTTATCATGACTGACAATGAGAGTTAATATTTCTATCTACATTTGAGTATCTGTGTGCTACCTCCCCAGAGACTATTTCGCTTAAGCAAATTGACAAGAATCTTGCAATTTCTGCCTGTGTGCATAAACTTACTTTTTATCGCCTCTAGTTCTGACCCATTGTGCCACAGAGCTCTATTCTTCAGGGTTGTTGAGTTTTCTAGCTTGTACCTGTGTGCTATACTAGTCTTTCCCATCGTGTTCAAATGAACACAGGGGGAGTTTGCTGACTGTATAGTGTCAATTAACCTCCTTAACCAATGTCCGTATGTTGCTATCTTAACTTCTTACTAGTAGTCTGTTTTACTCAAGATACCTCTATTCGTATAGCTGAGTGATTTATCCCTTCCAGACTGCTATTGTTGGTGACTACTTAGGAGCTACCTACAGAAGGTTTTTTAATGTTTGCAAGTGTGAACTTCTAAGAAATTAGTATGATTCTGGTTTCAAAATTTACTATTTAGAGGCACAAACCTGGATTTCTTTTATTATGCAGATAGGCAGCCTAAAATAAGTACAGTAAAGTTGTTCTAGTCTCAAAGTATTTTAAGAGTGAACATCATTGATTATGTTGCTGCTGATTTCATAAGCACAAGAGGAAGGTTGCACATTAATAACTGCTTAGCAGTTTCTGTTAACTGGACTTTGCAGAAAAATATTTTACTCACTGCTTTTACTTGAGCTTTTACTTCTTGCCTTATATCTTAACAACTGTGAAAAGCTACAAAAATTTACTGCTATGCCAGTATCTTTCATGTATTAAATTGTGGTCATGGTCCCAAAAAGCTATGTCTTTTTCAAATGCTGGATATTTTGAAACATTTAAAACATGCATTACTTTGAACCACAACATTTTCTAAATTGTCTTTTTTTTAAAACAAAACAAAACAGTTTTCACTTTTACAGTTTTGCAGACTGTGTGAAAGCAGTAGCTGTGGTTTTGACAGGCAGGTTCTCACTATTCTGGCTGTAGTGTCTTGTCAACTAACCATTTTTGTTGGGTGTGCAGGTAAATACCTATTCCTGTTCCAGACAGGTAGCTTGCCACTTGACTGGTTGTCTGCATAGAATAGCATTTGTCCTCAGGCAACCAAGCAAGTGGCAAGGACAGAAGCCCGTTTAACCCTCTTTCTGCTGCCTATTTACTCATGGCACTCTTTGTAGCTATTGTAGCATTGCTTGGTTTTCCCCTTCCACGCTGGAGAATTGCGACAGAGTACTCTGGCTCCACTTTCTCTTCTCTTTTTCTAGAATGTGTGAGTGAGAACATAATCTGATGCGTTTAGCAGCTGGGAGAGGAAGAACAAGTAGCACTTCTAGTAAAGGTTAAGCTGGAAAGGCCAGGGATGTATAGGACAGTAACTTGCATTTCTGCACGTGCAATATGAGAGAAGAAAGGAGTCAGGCAACTGATTGAAATGGGGGGTAGCGGGTATCCTGGATAGCTCAGTTGGATAGACTGAGTGTGGTGCTGATAATGCCAAGGTTGCAGGTCTGAGCCACATATGGGACAGCTGCATATTCCTGTATTGCAGGGGGTTGTACTACTAAATAGTCCCTTCCAACTCTACAGTTCTATGAATCCAATTTTCCTTTGGTTCACATTGATGATGAAGTGTTTACTGAAAGAAGATGTAGTGTTTACCAAAAGATCACTCCACTGTCTGGTGACAGGAGAATGTAATGAACATGCCAAGCCACAGTTATGAAAAGAGTGGATGCTTAAGCCTTGATTGACACTTCATATGTTAATGTATTATATGTTTAGAAAGTGGGTGCTAGTTTACAACTCATTATACAGTATAAGACATCTCTGGAATGTGTGTTGAAACAACATGGACCTAGTCAACCTTAACATACAGATGCAACAACATCTTTGTGTTAGTCTTGATCGTTTTAGTTTTGATAGCAGGAACTCATAATTTTTAACTCATTGTTTTCAATAGAAACCTCACAACAGAGTGTGTTATAGTTCTGAAATATACTGACCCATTTGACAAGAATGAAATCTTAGACTTGAATTCTATGACAAGTTAACTTAAGACAGTTTATGGAAGGAAAGATCCCCATGGCTTCCTCCCTACTGTGGTCACTTGTGTCTTTGGGGGGGGGGAACCTCTCTAGAGGGTCAGGGACAACCCCCTCCAAACAAAAAGAATGGGGGATGAACCATTGGGGGCTGCTGGAAGGGAGTAATCTAAAATCCAACTTTCTAAGATAAGGAATTTCATGGAAGGAAAGTTTTTGTTTTTCTGTATTGGTCAGGAGGGTCCTCAAACCTTTCAGGCAGCTGCAGCAGGAGGAAGGGAATGAGAATTTTTCCTTCTTTGAGCCTCCTTTACTTCATTTTTAAGGTCCATTAAAGTATTACTTTAAATACATTTCTACTCCTAGTTTATTTTTGTGTGCTGTTAAGAGTTTCTACAAGCTGCCTACAAATCTATATAGCATGTTATAATCCAGGACATGTTGAGGTTTTCATTGAATGCATTAAGACACCCATGTCTTGTGTTCTTTTTGTAATACATTAAAAACTCATTTAAGTTTTCATCTGTCCTTTTTACTTACGCCCTTTTTATAAGTCACTTTGATTCTACCATCCCATGTTGTAGTTCTCACTCCCATTTTCAAGGTAATTTTTCTTGGCCTTGCGTTCTTATATCCACACATCTGCTAATTGGAGTATACCTAATATGCATGTTTAATTAGTATATATATTAAATTTATATCATCTCCTTTCCTCCAAGAAGGTGTACATGGTTCTTTCCCCACCCCCACCCCATTTTATGCTCAGAGAAACCATGTGAGGAAGACTAGGCTGAGAGACTGTGACTGTCCCAAGGTTTCCCAGTGAGCTTCATGGCCAAGTGGGGATTTCTACTCTGGTCTACCAGGTCCTAGTCCAACACTGATTTCTGTGTTTTTGTAAGACTAAGGTAAAGGTAAACGATCCCATGATGGTTAAGTCCGCTTAAGGGGGGGGACTATGGGGTGCGGTGCTTATCTCGCTTCAGGCTGAGGGAGCCAGCGTTTGTCCACAGACATCTTTCTGGGTCATGTGGCCAGCATGATTAAATAATTTCAATGGGACATTATGATGAGTGCCAGAGCGCACAGAAATCCCATTTACCTTCACACCACAGCAGCACCTATTTATTTACTTGCACTGGTATGCTTTCGAACTGCTAAGTTGGCAGGAACTGGGACAGAACAACAAGAACTCCCACCATCACATGGATTTGAACCACCAACCTTCTGATCAGCAAGCCCAAGAGGCTCAGTGGTTTAGACTACAGCGCCACCCACTCCCTGGTTTTGTAAGACTACAAAAGATTAAGTACAACCCCATCATTTGCGCATCTGCACATAAATAAATGCTTTTGAGTTCATTGGGCTTACTTCCAGGAAAGTGTGTATAGGATTTCAACCTAACAGTGCAAACCTAGACAGACTTACAAGTGAGTAAGACCCCCTGGACATAAAGAAACTTCTGACTAGACTGACATAGGATTTCACCGTCTATCTCTGTATATAACACAGGGCTCCACCACTCCCAATGAATCAATGATTTACATACAGCTCATGGTCATTGAACATTATAGTGATTTTAACAATCTATGCTAGTTTACTCTAAAGTTGAAATAGGCTGCAGAGCACTGGTGTCCAACCTTTTTTGCAGACATGCTCAAAATGATGAGGGCTTTATATCAATGATGGAAGAAATAGGGCAGAAACAGATGGCTACATAACTCTGTTTTGCAAGCCTCAAGGACAGCTGATCTTTCCTAAAACCACCATCCTAAACACCTGATGTTCTTTGAAAATTAGATTGGATTGAAAAGCTGTGCTTTTCTGTGCCCATGCCTCCTGCACACACGCCTTAAGCCAGCCTTTGCCAACCTGCTCCTTCCAGATGTTTTGGAGTGCAACTTCTGGTCTTGCCTCTCCCTCACTCCATTCTGGAAGCCTGTGTACTTGGGTCACATAAACATGGTGGGGTGGGGTGGGGGGCGCCAATACAGCTTCTTGCCAGGGGTACCTCTGAAGAGGGGTAGTTGTATGCGACTAACTCCTTTGCCTTGTATCTGCATTTTGGTTAGCTGATCATGAGATTGCAGTGACACAGTTGGATAGCTCAGTTGATTAGAGCGTGGTGCTGATAATGCTAAGGTTACAGGTTCAATCCCCGTATGGGACAGCTGCATGTTCAGATTGGGCTAGATGATCCTCAGGGTCCCTTCCAACTCTATTACAGTAGTACCTCTAGTTACGGACTTAATTCGTTCCGGAGGTCCATTCTTAACCTGAAACTGTTCTTGACTAGAGGCGTGCTTTTGCTAATGGGGCTTCTTGCTGCTGCTGCTGTGCCGGCGGCGGCACACAATTTCCATTCTCATCTCAAGTTCTCAACTTGAGGTAACTCTTCCAGGTTAGCGGAGTTTGTAACTTGAAGCTTTTGTAACCTGAGGCATTTGGAACTTGAGGTACCACTGTATTCTATGAATCTATAAGTTATAGGATCTTCTGGATTAAGTGCTGAGAAATTCTGCTCTTTGTAGTGAGTTAAAATGATAACCACTAATATATACTTCTTGGGCAGCCTACACTGTTAGATGTCTTTCCCCTGCACTGTCGGATTTGGCCCTTGTGTGGGATCATTTGGCGTTTGGAGACACCTGCATTTACCCAACAGACCTTGGCCCTGAAGTCTTAGTGTGCTTATTCAGTCAATATGTCATGGATTGGATTCAGGGGTTGGGTGGGGGAACAAACTGAGAAGCTTAATCCAAATAATTATCATGTGATCTGGGACAGGGAATAGGCGCTCCTACTGTAGATGAGATTCTTCCATCTATGCAGTCTTATATGTTGGGATTAAATTGTTTTTGAAAGTTATACTTCAGTTAGTCATATGTGACCCTCAAGGAATACTGGCAGGAAGTTGTCATGACTCAGCTAAGAAATGTGCAGTTCTCACACATACAAGCACCCGCTGAAGGGTGAAATCCCACCCATTGGTATGTGTGCCTTGTAGTGTTTCTCTGTTGCTGAACTTTCCTGTGAACGCAGATACAGTCATACCTCATGTTACATCTGCTTCATGTTATGTTCTTTCAGGTTACGTCCCGTGGCGACCCAGAAGTACCTGAAAGGGTTACTTCCGGGTTTCGCCGCATGTGCAGATGCACAAAATGACACCAAGGGCATTTGCAGAAGCGGCGAATTGCAACCCGCGCATGCGCAGACGCGCCGCTGTGGGTTGCGTTCTTTTCATATTGCGAACGGGACTCTGGAATGGATCCCGTTCGCAACCAGAGGTACCATTGTACATGATCTGCAGAAACTTGTGGGTGAAAATCCTGTGCTGTGTACTGTCCTATTTTTTTTCTTCAAAAGACTGATTTTCATCTAATTGTTCTGCACTTCTAAGAGCATATTAAATATATGCAATTGGGCTTAAATCTTCAATTATGACTTAATTATGACATCTTTAAAAATGGGTGAGAATTGGGGTTTTTTAGATGTTCTTTATTAAGGACTGTTTGTAGCATAGGCTTACAGCTATATGAAGATGGAATTTGGAGCCTACAGTGATTCCTAATGCCATTTTTTGGAAATATTTCTTTCCTAAACTTCAACTCAAAATGGGGCCACAAAACAGCAAACTATTATAAAAAAAAAAACCAATAGCATAGAACTAGCTCTACCTAGAGGCACCAGAAATTGAACTTGCAACTGTTTGTATGCAAATCATGTTCTACTAAGGAGCCCTTTCCCAGTTATTTATTTGTGTCTGTTTATTTTTACATCATTTTATTTGGGGGGTGGGGGTAGCTCAGTGAATAGAACACATGTTTTGCATATTGAGGATCCAAGGTTCGATCTCCAGGTACGTCTGGGAAAGGGTCTTGTTTGAAACCCCAGAGAACCACTGCCAGTAAATTTAGACAGTTTGAAATTCAGGCATCTTCTGAATTTCAGTGCTAGCTGTTGTTTTATATTACTTTGAAAATACGTTGGGGCCACTTGACCTATAGCATAACATACGTGCAATATTTCATTTTTCCTCTTTCCCTTTAATTGAACTGTAATTCATAGCAATTTCCTTGTAATGAAACTCTTAAATTAAATTATATAGAGCTGGGACAAGCATCAAAAGGCCACGGAACCAACCTCTTTCTTAGAGAAAACAATAAAGTGTGAAGTACAGAATCTGGGTAGATGAATTTATGTGATTTTTTTATATCTTTTTTAGGGTTCAAAAGTGTAAGAAAGTGAAGATCACAGGGGAATTAATAAAATCTGATGGTTGGCTGAGTGAATAACATGGTTTTTTTATCAAGAGAACAACGTGAGACAACCACGTGTTTAAGAAGTACTTGAAACTCCAATGCTATGAGGGCACTGCTCTGCCTATTGTTAGATATACTTCTTTCCAGAGGCCAAGAAAATCAGATGCCACCACGAAATCATATCTTTCTGAACAGACCACAAATAATCTATCTTTTACTGCACTGTGAAGGAAGTCCTGCAATCTTGACACAGTAATTCAAGTGTTACCAAGGTAACACAATTTGGCGGACTGGGCAGGAGTAGCGCTATTTTGGTACGGGCATGGTAAGGCTGTTATAATGAGAGCTAGGAGAGCTAGTTCTCCCCCCCCCCTGCAGTGCCCCCAAAAGAAAAACCAAACAGGAAAATGCTCTGGGAGCTTCTGATATCATCTTTCTTATGGGACCTAGAAGACTCAAATATGTTCCAATATGTGAATAAGAATATCATGGGGTAGGTGATCTAGTAACAATTTCATATCTGGCCACCAATGTGCTTTGTTTTCAGATAGTACATGGGTAGAGGAGTCTAAAAAGCCTCGGAAACAAATTTTCATGGCCCTCTAGCAACTATGATGGCTCATTTACCAGAAGTAATGTATTTAGCATTAACTCTGGAAGTGTATAATCAATTCTGACCAAACTAAGCTTCCTGATTTATATTTTGCTCTAGGCGGCTTCGTTTGGCCAGAATCTAGTATATACTTGCAGAGTTAATGCTAAATACATTACTTCTGGTAAATGAGCCACCATAGCCTCTAGAGGGCCATGAACAGTGATAGAAACTCAGATATATAATGCAATCTTCAAATGGCACCTTAAACCTAGGCTGCAGCTGCCACAAAGGAATGTCTAGGCACTGTTCCATCCCCTCCATAGGATTTTTATTTTTCATTCTATTTCTATACCGCTTTATATTTCAAAGAACAAATCTAGAAGCATTTTACAACACATTAAAACATCAACTAAAACAATCCAGAATGAAACTAATTCAAGTTTCAAGGAAAATATTTCATATCCTTCTCTAAGTCACCTTTTGCTTTCCTCAGTCGCCATCTTGGCATCCAGAGATCTCCGCATGGTCACAATTGGACCCGCACCAGGTCCAAAATGTGCCTGGCACCTGGCTAATTTTGAACATTAGCCATGAAATTTCATGTCCTGGGCTTTTTAGACTCACCTACTCATGTACTATCTGAAACCAAAGGAGTGCATTGGTTGCCTGATGTGAAATATATTGGCATTATTTTCAGCTTCCCTACCCTACTAATAGAAGGTAATTCTAAAGCTGGAGTGAGAAACATGTGATCTTCCAGATGTTGTACAACTTGCATCATCCCTGTCCATAGGACATGACTCATGTTGCTGGTCTCACACGGGTGGCAGAATCGCGCTGCCAACACCCACACAAGGCTGCTGCAGCAAAGGGATTCATGCCTTAGACACATGCTTTAGGAAATCCTCCTCCTCTAATATGGACTTTATGTGTGTGTGTGTGTTGTGTTTTTTCAATAAACCAGTACTGTATTGCATTTTCTGATTAGCATTGTTGATGCTATTGACAATGATAACGTCAGTAACTGGCGTCTTGGAATCCAGATCTGATGGTCAGAAAGAAAAATAATCTACTTTGTCGTTGGTTGAGGAGACAAAGGTAGAGCTTAGACCCATAGAAGAAGTCTGTTCGAGTGTGGGAACTGTCCACTACTGAGCACTGTGTGCCCTATTGGTATATGAAATTTGAGTAACAGTTGTGGGTCTGTCTGTGCTTGTTGAACATTTGTTCCCTTGGCTGACCAAGTGTGAAGGTTGCAGGCATCACATGCTGCCTCAGCAGACTAATAGTGGCTATGGTACACATAACAATATAGCCACCTGGAACTGCTGATGAAGTCTTGGAAAAACAAAATTATATTAGTAGGTGAGATGTTGGCAGTTCAGGACCTCCTAAGATAGTACTTTCAGATGTGCTATCTGTTTATATGCAGGGCCAGCTACCCAGGCAGAACTGTAGAGACTCAGTGCATGGATGAGAGGTGGGTGTTGGATGAAAGGTTTAGATTTACAATATACATTCAGTCATGATTTGGTAGAAACTTCATCTGTACAGAAGAGATGGTTCCAATTTGATACTAGTAGAACCTGATTGACCCTTTTTTATTTTAAGCACTAGTACATAGCATTTGTGGAGGAAAGCTAGCAGGAGCTGAGAAGTCTTTCATAACAATTGTAGGGTTGGAAGACATCCCCTGGGTCATCTAGTCCAACCCCCTGCAATGCAGGAATCACAGCTAAGTCAGTTTAGTCATGGGAGTTCCATACCTGCAAATTATTTCTTTATTTGTTGTAGTATAGGAAGTTAAGCAAGTACTCGTTTGTATGTATGGATTTACTTCTTCCATTGACAATAAAAACAAAAACAGATATTGCTAGAATCACTGCAGTATTGAGCACGAAAATAACCAAGCAAATGGTGCTACCTTGTTTCAGACTCCAAATTCTGTTCTTAGGTGAAGTGCCACATTTTATCTAGAAGTAAGGCAGAAAACAGATCAGCCAACCCTGCCCTAAAGCATCAGATTCCCGCCTAGAGATTGTTCCTTGCTATGCTCTTGCAGCTCTTTGGCACCAAGTACTTTTTTCCAGTTGTGATTGGTGTGCCAGCTGTGTCTCCTCCACACTCTGATAATATCTTGCTTAGACTACTGTAACACACTGTATGCAGGAGCTGGAAATACAGGAAGTAGCCTTATACTGAGTCAGACCTATTGTTGTTGAGAGACGTGGAGTCCTCACAACAAACCTGTGAGGTAGATTGCACTGCAAGAGAGTGACTGGCCCAAAGTAAACTACTGTACTGAATTCCCTGGCCATGTGAGAATTTAAATCCTTTGGCGCACCAACCAGTACACCACACTGGCTATCAAATTAAGTTTGCTTTGCTGTAATTATTCATAGTCATTTATGTTTAACGTCTTTGTAGGGATAGCCTCCATACATGCCTCTAAATAATGCAAGTAGGGGTTAAGAATCCTGAAAAGTCACAAAACGTGACCCAAGCATAACGCTTCTGACCTATGAGAAGTGGATTCTTGGCATCCACCTGTCTCGAGACAACGGAGTGCGCCTCCAGGGGTGAAGTCAAACCCCTGTATTAGCAGCACTGGTAACCTCCCCAGAGCGTGCAATCCTAGGCAGTGTGTATGGAGTTCCTGGGCTGCCCCAATAACAAAACCTCCCTCTCGGCCTCACTGAAGCTGTCCAAAGGAAAGCAGAACAACACGTTTGGCATCAGCTTGGCTGCAGGAGTTGCCAGAAGGAGACATACAAGACATCCATGCAGCCATCTTAGCCTGTGGAGGGTAGCCAAAAAGAGATGTTATGGTAATGGGTGAGATCACTTATCCTTGCATTGGTCTTGTTTGCATATAACATGCAACCAAAAATTACATGAGCTGTGTGCTAGTTCACACAGCTGGAACACTCCCACTTTGTTCCCTCCTTTAGTCAGATGTGGGGAATGAAACCATAAGGTGATTGGATCATAGTTAGTTTGTTGCTAAATAAACTGCAAATGCTGGTTTGGATATAGTGCCAGGCCAACCACTCCCATGGTATGTTTCGCTACTCACGAGAGGAAGGAGTGAAGTAGGAAGTGCTGAGCTACATGCATCACCTAATTCGACTAACTGTGGTTCATAGCATTGAGTCAAAACATAGCTACTGTCTGGTAAATGTATATTCAGATACTGGCAGCATTAGCATATAAAACTAACTACAGTTTAGCACTACATGGCGACGCCTCAACAAGACAACATTGCTGTGGGAGAAATACCGATAAAGAAATCACAGATAAACTGCATAAATTATTTGCATTCTGGTCCACTTTTTGATGCATCTGCAGAGTCAAGTCAAATAGATATGGGAGTATAACATCCTAGAATTAACTAATACCAGTCAGTTACCTAAATATTTTTTACTCAGATGTGAATTTGCTGTCTTTAATAATGTTTGCTGCCATTAAAATTGTCACCTTTCTTGGAAGATTAGAAGGTAGGCAATGTAACATCATTAAAATAAAATAAAAATATGTGGGATGGGGAGCCAAAAAATCACAGGCCTTTCCTCCTAGTTTATGTCTCAATTGGTAGAAGGTATTATTAAAGTTAAAATTATAGAAGAATAAGCAAGCAACATGTCATCTATAAAGGCAAGTCCTGATTTGTTGACATTTTTAATGTCAAGGCACATATACATATATAGGGATAGGCCAGTAGGCACTGTATACTTCTTTTAACCATGCACTGTTTAACAAGCAAGGATTCAACTCTCATATATTCGTATAGCATGTAGTCTGTTTTGCCTTATGTTGATTTGTTGTGCCTCTGAACACCCAGCTAGTATGCATACCAAAGTCTTTTTCATTGCCCAAAGACCAGCAAGACACTACTGAAATGTCAATTCTTCTACTTTTGTCTGGCTTCAAAACATTCTTCTCCTCTTCCCAAGACATATGAGCAAAAAACAGACCTAAAGCATCCCTTTCTTCCTCCATTTCTAGGCACATTCCATGAGAAGTGTTATTAGCCTTTTTTTTTTTGTGAACTCGTAACCCTATCAAAAAAAATCATTTCTTCTGCAGGCATGAGAGAGAGACTTTTTATTAATACAAAAACTTTACTTCTGAGCAAGAAGAAGTAACGGTGTTAGCAGTAATTTTGATTTTTAGATATAAAAAGAGTGGATGGATTGTTGCAGGAAAAGTATAGTAGGAATTAAATGTGTGATGGTGGCCAGGAGAGGCTTTCAGGCCAAACTGCATTTATGTTGGTTGAACTTTGATGTAATGTGCTAAGAGCAAAGGTTTGTGTCTAACATATAGTTCTCATTGTGTCTAACATATAGCTCTCATAACAGATCCCTGTGCAAATTTAAATTTTGGGGTGGAGGGCTTACCAGCAAGGAAGTGGTTGGGGAAAGTAGTCTATTGCTAAACAGAATGAGGAAGGAGGAAAAGGTCTGTGAAAGTGCCAGTGAGTGTCCTTCAGCCATGTAAGCATTTTTGTTTTTTAGCTGCTTTCCCCTCTCATTACTGTAGTAAGACAAGGTAGAGTGATACATCAATTTTTATTTTAATTAATTTTTATAATGTTTTTATAATGTTGCACTGTTTTAGTGTTGTTAGCCGCCCTGAGCCCAGCTTTGGCTGGGGAGGGCGGGATATAAATAAAATTTATTATTATTATTATTATTAAATAGAATTAAAGTAGAATATTGAGCTTGGACATAATGTCAAACCACATATAATGCAAGCCAAGATTCACAAAACAACTTCGGGCATGCTTTGAAATCCTGGTCTGTTGGTCCCAAAGTTAGTGAGCCTAGTTAGGTTTGGATGAAGCCAAATGAAGCCAAAGGAATTGGATTTATAATCAGAGCATATGGGTAAAAATTGTAGGAGAGGGAAACAACAGTGGTCTTACTGTGTCTGCTATAGACCTCCAAGCCAGACTGAGGACTTGGATGATGCCTTCATAGAGCAGATCACCAAACATTCAAAAAGAAAGATGATAGTAATCCTGGAATACTTCAGCTACCCCAATATCTTTTGGAACTCATACTCTGCTAAGAATGTAAGGTTCAACAGATTCCTCAATTGCTTCACTTTCCCACATTCCCAGAAGGCCGAGGAAGCAACAAGGGGGTCATCTCAACTTGGTCCTCACCAACATGGAGGAACTGATTGACAAAGTGAAAGTACAGGAAACCTTGGTAGGAAATGATAATGTCCTCTTTGGTTTCATTATACACAAGCAAGGGGAGGCTGTGTAGTTGGACATGCAATCTGGACTTTAAGAAGGCTGATTTCAAAAAGCTTAAGGAACTACTGGGTGAATTTCCATTGTCAGAAATACTCAGAGAAGGGTATACTAGCATACTAAAGGAACTTGCAAGTGTAATCTCAGAGCATCTGTCTATAATATTTGATAATTCTTGGAGAACAGGTGAGGTCCCTGCGGATTGCAGGTGTGCACATGTTGTCCCCTCTTCAAAACAGGGGAGGCAGAACACCCAGATAACTACCAACAAGTGAGCTTGACATTGATGCTAGGCAAGTTCCTAGAACAGCTAAGTTAAACAGTCGGCCTGTGAGCACTTAGGATAGGACGCTGTGATTACCAGGGGCTTCTCAAAAACAAGTCATGCCAGATGTGGATCAGGGGAATATTGTGGATGTAATGTATCTTGATTTTAGTAAGGCTTTCAACAAAATTCCCCAATGGTATTGTGGATAAGCTGGTAGAATGTGGACTGGATGCGATAACTGTTAGGTGGATTTGTAGCTGGTTGACTGACCAAACCCAAAGAATGCTCACTGTATAGATGCCTTTTATAAAATGTTAGCGCAGTCTCGCATGAAACTGCATATGAACAGCAATATTAGCCATGATAACTAAATAAAGCACCTATGTTTTGGGGACCATCTGAATAGCAA
Source organism: Podarcis gaigeae (assembly GCF_964106915.1). Classification (NCBI taxonomy): domain Eukaryota; kingdom Metazoa; phylum Chordata; class Lepidosauria; order Squamata; family Lacertidae; genus Podarcis; species Podarcis gaigeae. Next base: position 34,026,979 of record NC_139677.1, on the reverse strand, counting down.
ATGTAGGGACTCACAGCAAGGAGAATCCTGCTTAGCAGGCTTTATGATAGGATCTGACTAGCAACTGTTGGAAATAAGATGCAAGACTAGATGAAAACCTTGGCTTGGCAGGGCCTTTATGCTATTGACAAACTTTAAGTTGTTTCTATTTTAAATGTTTAGGGGGTGGGTAACTGGAGGACCACTTCACAGCTATCTCCAGATGGACAGCATTACTTGATCAGAATGAAGTTTTAATTTGTATTTCTCTTGCTTTATAGCTTTCATCCAGTCAGATAGCATAATAGAAGTTCTACGCTTTGATGAAGGAGGCTTATTACAGGTAAATATTTTTTATTAAAATAAATGGGTCTGTCCTGTATTGCTGTTGTGTGTAGTAAAATTTCTTTAGTCTGCTGTGTTCTCTTGAAGTCTCTTAATGAAGAAATAAAATTGATGGCTGGAACTTCAAGTCTAACTTGACTCACTCATCTTTTCTGTCTGGTCCCTTGCAAATTTCCAGTGTTCAATTATTTTGGGCTGAATCCAATTGTGTAATGTTGCTAAACAAGTTTATTTACTTGAAAGCTGAGGCTGCAATCTTATGCACATTCAATCCTATGAGTTGGGTGGAGGATAGATAGATAGATAGATAGATAGATAGATAGATAGATGATAGATAGATAGATAGATAGATAGATAGATAGATAGAGATAGATATACACATACATACATACAAACATGAGTTCAGTATCTTTTATATGAACATGAGTGGGTGATCCTGGTGAAATAGTATAGCATATAGCATCATCTTTATGATTCCAGTACCTTCAAATTTTCATAAGCACATTAGAGTTGCCCTACAGATAGCAGCATAAGCTGGTGTTTATATATTTCTTATTTTTTATTTATTTGTTGAACTTATATACCGTCCTATACTCAGAGGTCTCAGGGTGGTTTTATAGAGGTTGGGAGGGGCTTTGTGTGTATGATAGTGAGAAGAACAAAAACATTGGTGTGACCCATAGTACTGCTTATACTTTGCTCACTGTTCACAGAAATGGTTCCCTGTTCTGTGATTGAATTTAAACACTTCTATACCTTAATGCAGAGGTTTTCAACCTTTTTGAGCCCACAGCTTCCTTGACCAGCTACACTCTTTCTCCGGCTCCCCTGTGGGGAAATGGGCTTCAAGCCTCAGAAGCTCAGTTATGCCACCCCTTGCCTGCAGAGCCACCAACCTATCAACCCTTTTCAACCACCCTCCCTTGTGGAGTGTTCCCTCAGCCCATTCACCTCCCCTCACCTTGGGAGCCCTCTGAGCAGCCACTGTCCCTGGTCCCTGAGCTGCGCCCCCTGCCCCAAAGAGAGGTGCCTCCTCACACCGCCCCACAGGGGCCTGGGAGGAGGATGCCCCCAGCCTTAGTAGACTGACCAAAGGTGAATATGAGGCCAACACCTTACTCACCTTAGGAGGCAGCAGTGGCAGCTGCTGGGCCTCCATGGTGGAAAGGCTCTTCTTCGGTGTTGGGCACTCAGCTCCCAGGCAGGTATTGCACACAGCAAGCACAAAAAAGGCCAGCATGGTACCTGCCTGCCTGTCCATTCCCAACAGCAAAGGCTGGTGGACTGTCTGTCTGGCTTGGCTCCCTCATCCACTTGCTTACCTACTCCAAGGCTGCCTCAGCTCCTGGCAACCAGCAGCCCCTGGCCAGCGCCAGAGGTACCATTCGCCTGGGGAGCTTGTAACCAGGACTGCTGCAACAAACAGCCACACAAGCCTTTGAGAGGCAGAAATGCGAGAGGGCATCAGAGAAGGGAAGTAAAGAGGGACAGAGCCTAGTGTTGCCTGCAGCACCCCTGACCATCCTTCATGGCATGGTTGCTAGTTGGCTGCAGCAGTTTCAGGCAGAAGACAGGGAGGGTAATCAGACAAATAACGGATTAGAAACGCTCCCATACAAATAATGGAAGTCTGTCACCTAACAAATGATTTCCTGGAAGTGCATTGTGTTTGGAAAGTGGGACCTGTGTGTACATATCTATGCAGGGCAGCTGAGACACAATGAGGGATAAAAGATTAAATTAATCAAACACACATTAGCTTGTCTCTTAAAAGTTATGCTACTATACTTAGGAAATAATTCTCAAGTAGGTGTTTCAGCTTGTTATTTGAAGTGGAAAATTTGAATGGGCCAATGGCCTAACATTAGTGGTAACGCACTTGGGAGTAGGTTTTATTGAACCTCCTTACTTCTAAGCATCTGAGCAGTGCTTTTTCCCCTCTAAAAAAATGTTTAGGGGTACTCTCATTTTGACTCAAGAAAATCACCATTTTATAGTTCAAGTCAGGGAAAATAAATACAGTAAAAAGTACAAAGATCACAAAATGTTTAGCGGTATGTGTATCCCTGCATCCCCCCAGAAAAAAACACTGCATCTGAGTAAAGATGCATAGAACTGTTCTGTAAATTCTCATATGATAAACTGGGCAGTAGTGCTTCTTTATAAGAGTCCTTGACAAGAGCTAAGAGGTTTTGAATAATTGGAAGCTGATATTTTGGGCTGCAGTCCTACCTCCAGTTACTTGAGAGTAAGCCCCATTGAATTCAATAGGACTTATTTCTGAAGAGAAACACAGTTAGGATTGCACTCTTAAAGAGTTGGATTTGAGATTTACGCAAGCTACTGTGTATTCTGATTGCTTATCAATAAATTTTCAAGGAACATACTTTGTTGCTGAAATTTGATATTCTTTTCTTTTCAGACTGAGACAACGATTGGCCTCAGTTCATATCAGCAGAAAAGGTAAGATTTTTTTTACAGTCCATTGTTTCCTTTAATTCCAAACAATGGTTAAAATTATCTTTTAATTTGAAAATGTTTGACTGTTTCAGTGAACCAAACTATTAACATTGTTTGCTTAATCCAAGGAAATTATTTTGTTTCTTTAGAGGATTGCTATTCCACCTTTTAATTCAGTGCTCAGAGGATAATCACAATTGTCAGCATATGTATACATTGATACGTGATCATTTGTATAAAATGGCATTTACAGAGTAGCCATTGATGATACTTTTCTCATCTCCTGAACATGGGGCCTTGTTGGTACAGGCAAGGTTGCCAAGTCTTATATTAAAGACATTTAACTACCTCCTCATGTGATCATATGAACTGGCCTTGGTAATCTTGAAAGCCATGGAGGTATCCAGACAATCATGGGAATATCAAATAATTACATAGGTTTCTATCATTTAAAATCTCTCCAGCCCAGTTATTTCTGGATAACCGTATTGTGTGTGTGTGTGGGGGGGTGTTATCATGGATTTCTCCCTTCTATAAGTCCAGAATCATGCCGAAAACTTTGGAAAGGGGGGATGTTTGCAATTGGGCTAGAGTTGGGCTCTTGTAGAAGATATGTTAACTGCTTCTGTCTTCTGCAAAAGTCCTGTAGGGAAGAGAGAGAAATCACTTCTCCTTTCCTCCATGGAAAATGAAGAAAACAGAGGTGGCATCTCTCCCATGAGCAAAGGATATTGACCTGATGGTGGAGTGTTATTTGGAACTGTGCTTCTCCTTGTAGATGCCATTTTATTTGACAGGATGTCTGTAAAATGTGGGTGTAATGGACAGCTCAGGTAGACCAGAGTCTTTTGGTGCAGTGTGGTGAAATTCTACCAGAGTGGTGTAGCTTGCACAGTGCTGGGCTGGAGATCACTCTTTAAACCTCTTTTGTTGTCCACCGGTATTTCGCTTTCCATTCTTAAGTTGGGAATAGAGTAGTTGCTTTGGAAGATAATAATCAGGCATCCAAACAACATGACCAATCCAACGAAGTTGATGTTGAAGAATCATTGCTTCGACACTGGTGATCTTTCTTTTTGTACACTGGCATTAGTTTGCCTGTCTTCCCAAGTGATGTGTAAATTTTTTCGGAGACACTGTTGATGGAATATTTTGAGTTGGAGATTTATAAGTGGTCTGTGTTTAAGCATACAGTAAAGTTAGTAGTACAATAGCTTTGTAAACAAGCATTTTGATTTCCCTGCGAATGTTCTGTCCTCAAACACTCTGCACTTCAATCGGGAGCATTAACTGTAACATCTCTGAGGTTAGCTTAGCTTAAGGAACTGAATATACGCTGTGCATTTACCATCTTGCTGAGAAGCCTGTAACATCCACCAAAGTTTATAGACAGACAGACAGACAGACAGATGATAGAATTCTTTCAAGAAACAGTAACTGTCTCCTGACACATCTTTTGTTTTACCAATTTTGTTGTAAAATAAAATCTTTTTTTCTTGTTTAACTCCCCTAAGTCTCCAGTTTTCTTTAAAAAGCTAAAACAGCCAATAGGAAAAGGGGGCATCCCTCAGTGGACCTAGACAGGGGTTAGATGAAAGCTGCTTATCTGACAGTTCAGTTCTAAAAAGAGACAGCGCACTACTTTACAATAAAAACATTTACATATCTTTCTTCAAAAAGGGTAATGTGTCTTGAGTACAGCTGCTTGTTATGTAAATGTCACTGTGCCCAATTAAGAGCCACTTGTCAGTAGGTGCAGCTGGATCACACACTAGCATAGCAATGGTGTTGCCATTTTGCCATTTGTAAAGGCTTAAAATTGTACGTTAGGAGGGTAATGACCTCAGTAGTATTTAGTCCAATGAAGTGACATGATTCACAATATCCAAACTTCCCTTCCTATCAGTTCATATTAGAAACAGCCTGTGGTTTTCAGCTTTGGTGTGTTGCAAGTGATACAACCAGCTATATGGACACTAGTTTTGGTGTGTTCCAGATGATAGTAACAATTAGCTATGGCATCATAATGCCCCGGAGAGTGATAATTCATGACTGAAAGGCTGTTGGAGGAGAGGTGTGCAGAGTAACAGAGATGAAATTCATATATGCTTTTCTCTTTGTGTGAAATTCATATATGCTTCTCTCCTTAGCACTGGAAATTCCTGTCTGCATCTCACATGTATTTTTTGCTAGCTAATCACCAGCGCGTCTACAGTAGTTGTAAAGCTACTTTCAAGTAGTCTTCCTGTACTTATTATTTATTTAGTTAACTTAGGGACCATTTGCTATATATAAAAAAGTCTTTAAAACTACAATAAGGAGTTGAAGAATCAAAGACACAAAGCATGGGATTTTTAAAAAAATGTTCCTATTGTAGTTGGAAGATTGCAGTTGCAAGATTGCAGTTTTTTTTTACCTTATTTATGGGTATATAGATATCTTTGTTTTAGGCACTGAGAGCATGCATAGCATGCTGGAATCCTTCAAATTAAAGTGGAAATTTGTAAAACATTTTAGCTGTTTTGTCTAAGCTTGAAGTAGCGTGATGAAACTGTCAGGTCATTTAAAGGCACCAGAGGAAACAGCTAGCTAATGCATTTGAACATTCATTTGGTTTTTACATAGGTATATAAATGTTAGCTTAGCTACTACACTCACTTTCTACTCTACTTTTGAAATGCCAGATTTAAATTTACAAGAAGACATATGTACACTAATTTCCAAAAACCAAACAGAAACCAGAAGCATTCAGTCACTTAACTTGATATCTTAACCTCAAATGTTATTTTAAGAATAGTAAATTTTCAGTTACTTCTGTTGAATATTTGCTAAACAGTATAAGAGGAAGTACTGTCAGGTCATTGAATCTATGCAAATTGTTGTGAAGCTACCGGTAATTGTTACTAAAAATGCAAGGAATGGCACTATGGAGTACTTGATCTAAAGGTATTCAATATTTTAAGAGCCTAAGACGACAAACCTATACTCACCTAGGTATAAGTCCAATTGCACTTAATGAGGCATAGTTTTGAGTGGGCATATATAGAATTGCCTGTGAAGTTACTGTTTGTACATTTGGGATGCCACTGCCTTGGCATCCCAAAGAGTCTTTGGAAACATCAAGAGAAAAGTTAATTACAGGTCCAGAAACAAATAGCACAATAAATTTACAGTTGCATTGCCTAAAAATATATACAATGGATGAGTTGAGATAAATTTGCATCATCAGTAGTATCATAAACAATTACCACAGCTGTTGTCTTCCTGCTTCTCTAAGGCCAGGCCTACTGTGAGTTGTAAGGAACCCACTATCTCAGATATGATGAAAGGTCTAATTGAGGGGAATCCTCATCCCTTCTGTCACTCATTAGGCCAAGGGTGGGGAAATGGATGTGACCAGCAAGGCAGAACTTTATCTCCCCTACTCTGTGTGGCCAAGTCTGACAGATGGGCATGGCCAATCACCTCTCAGTCATCGGACATCACAATGGTATTGGTATTTATGACCCTTGCAATTTTTGGCATTTGGAAGCCCCAACAATCACCTGGTAGTACTTTGAAATGGATTCAAAGATTGATTGAATATGCGAAACTAGACAGTTTGTCTGAAAAAATAAAGAACAAACCAAAACAGGTATTTGTATCTAAATGGGAAGGCTTCAAAATATATTTGAAAAATAATTACAGTAGCTTAAACTCTGTTGCAGCATTTGATTAACTTCAGTAGTAGCTTTAAGAATGACCTAAGATAAATTAAGATGCAGTTTAATTATGATAATAGTTTGTATCAGCAACAAGTTTGTGTATCTGAATTAAGGAGTAGATAGAAAGTTATTTGTGTCTTTGAGTCGGTTTGTATTAAGTCTATTTGGTTTTGTATGGTATAGATGTACTGGGTTCCCCCCCCCCCTTTTCTTTGTGTATTACAAAAAATAAAAAAAATAATAAAAAAGATAGTACTTTGAAGTGCCACTCAGGGCTCCCTGTAAGAACAGACAACCAGCTGATTTTCAGAGACTTCAAACTACTTTTTGGCCCAGCTGTGATTTTACCTGCCTCATATCTGACATCAGGTGTATGTAGGTGGGCATTGGTTGGCCAAAACTGCCTCACAGACCAAATGGAAAACCTGGCTGCCAGAGATTCTCCACTACTGTGTTAGACAGTCCAATTTATTTGCTAATTATAATTGGTCATCACAAAGCTACAATCAATTTGGGAGATGCATGTTCAGCTATGTTGATCCCCAGTATGCTGGGCCCTGTTTTAGTGAGATATACTGTAGTGTATAGTCAGTCAGTAAATAACAGATCCCAAGAAGCAGCAATGGGAGTGTGGTTTTCAACCCCCTGACAGTTATGCTATGAAATACCACAGGCGTGTTTTATTCCCAATGTTTTTAACATTCATATGCAGTAATTGGGAACCATGATTGGGATATTTGGGGCAAGGTGCCATTGGTATGCTGACAAGATTCAGAATTGTTTCTCCATAACATCTGAATCAAGAAATATCATGCAGATTCTGGAACATGGCCTGGATGCAGGAAATTAAGCTGAGCTTGAATCCTGGCAAGACAGAGGCTCTGTGGGCAAGTGGTTCTCATATCTGAAAAATTGTCCAGCTGCTTGCCCTGGACAGAGCTACACTCCCTCTTAAAGAACAGGTATGCAGTCTGTGAATCTTCCTGGAGCACTTTTTATTATTTCAGCTAGTACAGCAACTGGACCTGATAGCTTGATCACAGTAGTCCAGAACTTGGTAATTTAAAGGCTGGATTACTGCAGTGTGGGGCTTTCCTGGCACTTGGTCCTGAAACTGCAGTTAGTACAGAATGCTGCAGTATGATTATTGTCAGGAGCAAGTTCCTATTATTCCTCTGCTCAAATATCTGCATTGGCTGCCAGTTTGTTACAGGGCCAAGTTCCAAGTTTATTATCAGTATTCAAAGCCCTTAACAGCTTGTGATCAGTTTACTTGTCTTACCCCATATATATTTACTTACATACATACATACATACATACATACATACATAAAGGTAAAGGGACCCCTGACCATTAGGTCCAGTTGTGACCGACTCTGGGGTTGCTGAGCTCATCTTGCTTTATTGGCCGAGGGAGCCGGCGTACAGCTTCTGGGTCATGTGACCAGCATGACTAAGCCGCTTCTGGCGAACCAGAGCAGCGCACGGAAACGCTGATTACCTTCCCGATTGAGTGGTACCTATTTATCTACTTGCACTTTGACGTGCTTTCAAACTGCTAGGTTGGCAGCAGCAGGGACCGAGCAACGGGAGCTCACCTGGGATTCGAACCACCGACCTTCTGATCGGCAAGTCCTAGGCTCTGTGGTTTAACCCACAGCGCCACCCGCGTACCATACATAATACATACATACATAACCCCGGATAGGTGTTCCAGTCAGTATAGTAGGCAATACTGAGCTAAATGAGCCAATGATCTGATTTGGTATAAAGTTGCCTGGGTTTCTACATTGGCTGGATAGTGTAGAGAAGTGATGCACAACCTGCAGCCATCGTCAGATGCATGGAATGGTGAGAGGTGAGAGGGGAACCCCCTGTAAGCAATCAGTTCAGACCTCTGGTAAGAGTAACCTGTCCCTTCCACAGCAACCTGTCCAGTGCAGGCATGTAGTGTCCAAGGGGATTTGGCCCTCAGGGGAAAAAACAAAGTTCTCCACTCCTAGACTAGGGTATGATCCTCTCTTCGGGTAGAAGAGTTCCCAGGTTCAGATCTTGGATAACCTTACTCAGGGTGGGAAGGCTGACTGTACCTTTAATGAAGCATTCGTTTCTGTTCGTTGTTAATAGGCCAGGTAAACAAAAGTTATGACTGAAGGTGCTTGAATACACCTTTGAGTGCTGCAGGCACATGCTGAGTCAGTGCTAGGTGGGGACTTCCATAAGTTTGCACTGAACAGATGCCTTAACATGGCTTTAAAAGACTTGTGCAGCACAAGGAATGCAGTTCCTCCCCCCTCACACACACAGTTGCTCCTATAATAGTCTATAATTTTCTTAAAGACTGGAGGTGGTAATAATTTGATTTTGGGGGTGAAAATTCCTAGTAATCTACGTGCAGTAATTAAGCAGTATTTGTGTGTGTGTGTGTGTGTGTGTGTGTGTGTGTGTGTGTGTGTTGCAAGTAGTTACAGCATGTTACTGATATGATATGCAGGTTTGGGACAAGACGGCACCTTGCATAAACTTCTGCTTATAGGCCTTTTCTGTTTGAGCCAAATGTTATTACCTGTGCTATGTCTGCTCATTAAGAGTGGATTTTTAAGTTTGTAGTTAAGGTACGTGATCTAGACACACTGTGCCTTTGCCTAAGTTGCAGACACTCATAGACATAAACCTTGAAAAATGGAAAGTGAGGCAGAAAACTACTATCTGCTATGTGAGATTCTCTCATCATATTTCTTTTTTTCTAACAAATATGAAAGGGTCCACTTGTTCCAGTTGCATATTAGCCACTAAGCTCCAAACAATAGTACAATTACTAGAATAAATTTAACAATAAAGTAAAGTATTTGTATAGCTTAGGGCATCTTGCTAGTCAGCCTGGAGTCTCTCCTGTGGTGTAATAAGATTGTTGTTTCTGTACTAGACTTCTTTGAAACTCCCCATAGACTATAGATCATGATGGAAAAGGCAATTCAGATATTGGTAAATATTTTTTATTATGATTATGAACAGCCTGATATGACTAGACACAATCAGTACAGAAGTTCTTTGGTAACTAAGCAAGACCAATAATGTAATCTTAGTTTCTAAACTTGAATACACACCCACACCCACACACCTCTACATCCTTCTCTGTGCAGAGCAGAAACAGGAAAAGAGTGAATATTTTATCAGTGAAGGTGTGATCATTTACTTGGGCACCAACAGCAGTTTGCCATTTAAGGACAAAAAGTTAACCTCAGCTGCTTCTGATGTGAAGAATTACTCTCAGATATTTTGTATTTTTACATCATTGCTGCTTCCAGTTGCCTATGATGAGTTATAGTTTTGAAATGCAAAGGGTCTAGAAATTTTCAAGAAGGGTTTGCAGCATAAACTACCGGTACTTTGAGTGTTTTCTAGCAGAGCCTGAAATTGTCTTCAGAATTCTAACCTTAAGTTGAATAAATCTGAAAGCTGCTATGATGTCCTTGTGCCTACCAATTCAGGGTTTGCATAATTCTGTTGGGCTTGTTTGTGACCTTGTGTTGTGTTTTTTGTTGCGTAGGTTCTTAAGTATATTATGGTTGGAATGTGGTTATGCTGTTAGCATTGATCAAGACTTAATCTTCCACTTCCAAAGTGGGAGGAATGTACTGCATGTTTTTATTTTATTCAAAGTTATTAGTACGCTTTATTGCTCCAGGTTTGCAATAGCAAGTTTTCACACTTAAAGCTGAAGACAGTTTAACTTGCTCATGTCTCACATATTTTGCTTGAAAGCTCTTTTGGGGTTGGTCCCTATCTGTTGCTTGGTTATGAAATTTCGAGCACAATGCAGGATAGATAAAAATGAGTGTTGTCAGGTTTTGGTTAGATTTTCTAGTGCCCTAAATTGATTAGGATTTGGTTTTGTTTGCTTGTTTGACTTATTTAGTAAGCAAACTTTGAAGAGTATGCCATGTTAATTTAGCATGTTGCCAAAGCCTTTTGAATAACTTAAAATGTTAGAACTTAAATACTTTTGTGAGGCAAGGGGAGGAATTCATGAAGCATATGTGATGTGGTTTAAATGTTATATTCAAACAAAATAAAGGTACATGGAAATATTTTTTATTGGAGGACTTATATTTTTTTTACAGTGCATAGTCAATTCAAGCATTATAAGTTTCCCTTACATTGTTTAAAATTTAGGAGTGTTGGTGGAATAGCACTGAAAACTTTAGCATGTCCAAGAATCTGTGCATTGGGTGGTATGCCTACATTTATTTTTAAATATATATTTATTTATTAGAGGTATAGAAATTTCAAGGTATAGTTAACTCCAAACGTTAATTAAAACCTTAAAATGGACACATTTGTTTGGTATCATATCCATTCATTACATCACTAGATCAATTTTATGAAAATATACCTTTTATAAATTGATTTTTTTACAACACTGAAATTGATGTGAAAATAGTATGATATTTTTAGTTTAAAAGGTTAACATTTCAGTTATATTAGGATTCCCTTAAAAACATCCTGGTTTAAAATACCTTAATATAATGCTAACAAAGCCATTGAAGTCTATATTCATAATCTTTTTAAATTGAAGATAGCAGCTTCTACCAAACACATCTCAAATTTAGCTAGATGAGAGTCTAGATGTTATCAAGTCCATTAGTACACAGTGGTTTCAGTGGTATTTGGTGACCTAATAATACATTTCAAAGAACTTGATGTCCTTTGGTTTGTGTAAAGATATTTACATTGCAGATAGTGCTTGAAAGGAAGGATTTCATTTTTAAAAAAGATTTCAACTTACTATTTTATCTCCCATCTCAACATTGCTGCTTATAAATAATATATATTAATGGAGACTTGGTTATATTCTATGCTAGCAGGGGTGCCTGCTGCTGCCCTGGATTTTTGAGAAATCAAAAAAATATTGTGGTGTTCGAAATACCGGTCATTTAAAATATTTTAGACCGCCGTTCTAGAAATTAGACACTTAAAATGAAAGATATAAGGCAGGGGTCTGCAACCCGCGGCTCCAGAGCCGCATGTGGCTCTTTTACACCTTTGCCGCAGCTCCGGGGCGGATACTAGTGAGGGGAGGAGGCGCATTGTGCACCCCGACACTCCCCACTGTGGCGGGCGCTATACTGGCTGTGACGTCGCATGGGGGCGGTGCGTGCGTTAGTCACGCACCGTCCCAACGTCACCTCCCCGGTTTTGCGGCTCCCAGTTTTTTTCCCTTTGGAAACAGGTCCAAGTGGCTCTTTTTGTCTTAAAGGTTGCAGACCCCTGATATAAGGGAATGTCATCAGCATATTGATGACACCTAAGCACAAACTCCCAGATGACCCTTCCCACTGTTTTCAAGGAAATGTTAAACAGCATGAGACACAAAATGGAACCTTGTAACATCCTGTAGGCAAAAGTCCAATGGATGGAACAGGAGTCCCATAGCACTACTTTTTGGGACCTCCAGAAAACATGCTAGGCACGTGACAGAGTGCATCTCTGGAAAGGTGACCCAGAGTAATACTGTGGTTGCTTGGGAGATCCGAAAGAACTGACAGAGTTTCACTTCCCTTATCTACTTGCCCGTACCATTCACCCAGCAGAGCAACAAAGGTTGTTTCTGTCCCCAACACCAAGCTGGCAACCAGACTAAAATGGATCTGAATAATCACTGTTCAGGTTTGTCTGGAGTTCAGATTCCACCACTTGTTCTGTCTCCTTGCCCAGGAATGAAATAAGTGATACTGGATTGTAATTTTTCCCCGTTGCTTTTTAAAAAAGTAATCACCCTGGGGACCCACATAAGACACACTACACCTGACGGCTTTAATTTATCTTATATTTCAGTTTAGATGTAACTAAGATTTACAATCCTATTCCCAATTAATCTGGGAGTAAAGCCTAAAGAATTTAATAGGACCTAACCACTGAATAGATATGGTTAGGATTGCACAGTTAGTCATTCATGTATAATAAGAACATTTGTAATAGTTCTCCAGCCTAGCTAAGGCAGATTCTCATTACAATTGCTAATACTAAAAGGCATTGTGATATACAGATGTTTGGGTACCCTTTTTTGAACTGCCCTGAACTGCTCCAGAGGGCTGAGAAAAACTAGAATAGATTTTTGGTGGGAGTGGGATGCAACATGAAGGAAAGTTCAGTTGTGCAAGTGGAAGTCCTTGGGCTAATGGGACTACTTTGCTGGATGCAAGCCTGGATTGTCATTCAACTTAATTGGCAACTTAATTTGGAAGATTCTGAACATGAATTAAAAACTGAATGCCATCTTAATTTGTTCTCTTCTCATTTCCCCCAACAGTATATCTATGTATCGAGGGAATTGCAGACCGATTCGGTTTGAACCACCAATGCTGGATTTCCATGAGCAGTAAGTTGTGAACACTTTGCCTAGCATTCTAAATAGAAGGCATCTGGAAGTTAATAGCTGTCTGAGAAACCTATGTATTAAAAAGACAAAGCTGATAATATGTTAATGTTAGATGCCCAGAACCTTATCTGCCCAGCATCAATCACATAGTTTCTGTATAAGGGGCTCTGTGTGTTGGCTAAGTCATATAACAGGCCTTAGTGGATGAATAGTATTGATGGTTCACACTTGCAGAAATTTGCACCTGTTGTACTTCAGGCATACCACATGGTTTCGTATTTGGAGGGAAAAGAAACATATGGGAGAAGGTGGAAGAGGAGGAATAAATGAAGTCTAAATTGGAGGAATGATTGAAGTATCTGTTGTTGCTGCTTCTGTCTGCTTTACTGAGGAAAGGGCCCTTCGACTGAAAAAATCTAATAAGATTTTCCAGTAACACCAAAGGATGAAGTTGTTAATCCTTGTGTATGCTTTCCGTGCAGCACTAGTTTATACAGTAGTTATTTGAGGACTGTACTGCTTTAGGCTACAGGTTGTACGTGCAGAGTTTGGTGCCATCTATTTACCACTTGAATCTACTGGTTCCAGGGACCCTGGAAAAACTAAATTCTCGGGATCCCTGGCATGTGAGTGCTTCTCTAGATACAACTCATGTGCACCAATGGGGAACATATTTCATGCCGCAGCAGCCAGATAAGGAGCACTGTGTGGAGGGAGTTGGACCAAGTTGTTCTTCAGATTACATCATTGGTAGTGTGACAGGAACTGAAAGGGCCTTGAATAGAACCAAGCTTTTTCTGACCTACTAGGAACATAGCTTGGTTAGCTGAGTCAAACTCTGTATTGGGGTGGGGGAATGTTGTCTGCCAACAGTGGGTATATAAAAAGTAGAATATAAAATAGTCAAAATGTGCAAGGTTGAATGACTTTGGCTTTTGAATATTAATTTACTCTGCTGATAAATTAAACATCAGAACAGCGCTCACTCTTTTCTTCTCATCATTCGTCTTTCAATGCCTGGAGATACAGCCATAATGGCAGTAGTCATAGTGCAGCATTTCCCTGGAGTTATTAATGCAGCAGTTCTACAGTGGCTGCATATGCATGTTGCACATCTCTGGATTAAGGCCAGAAGACAGAATTGTTTAGTTGCAGCGTTAGCCCACTCCATTAGTCAGTTGAAAGGCAGGATAAAAATAACTTTGCAAAATTTATTTATTTATAATCTGTACAAAATATTAGCATAAAATATATATGCCAAACTAAGCAACAACAGTCAATATAAAAATAGTCCTATCATGGCTAATGAGTATAAAGACTGAGATTTCTACCCAAAATATAAGGACAGTAGAGCCTAGAGCACAATATTTAAAGACGTCCAACAGCTCTTTATCCCATCGAAAGACATCAGTGCAACTCCCTGTTCCCTTTTCAAACGACACCAAATTAGATGAGGAATTTGGCGCCTCCGACATTTCTATGGCAACAACACATAAAGAACTCTATGTTGCTGACAATCTGGAGATATCCAGCACCAAATCTACATCTGGACCTTTGCCTAATGTTCCAAAAACTTACCAGAATGATCAGCCTTCTCTACTGTACTCCTGGCGAGACAGGATGGACAGATCTTTCGAATTCGAATCTGGCTCTTTGTTGGCCAGTGATCCACATTTTATAACACATACCTCATTAATACTTCCACAGCCACAGATAGAACCAACAATCCTCCAATTAACCCAGGAGGGGAGGGGGATTGACAGTTAATGAAACACCATGGGACTGTCCACCCTGCTTGGGGTGCGGTTGGTTGGGTTTTATCTTCTAGGGATACTTACCCTATCAGACCTCCACCTCTTTCCCATACCACTTTGACCCATGAGTCCTGGCCCAAGGACGACTTGTTATTGAGAGGATGTTACCCATCTATTGGGGAGGCTAGTATGGGATCTGGGATTTCCACAATTGAAGGGCTAGGGAGGAATGGCGGTGGGGCTAAATATCTCTATCGGCGAAGGGTTTCGAGATGCAGTGATCCTCGAACCCCTTCCAATCTACGCCCCATCCCGAGGGATGAGGGTAGGGAGAGCAAGGATTACACACCTCCGTCATTGGTGCTGTGCAATGCCAGGTCCATAGGCAACAAAACCGCCACCATGCATGACTTTTTTGTCTTGCAGGGGATTGACCTGGCTTGCGTGACGGAGACCTGGGTAAGGGTAGGCGAAGTAGTCTCCCTACATGAGATAACACCCCCAGGTTTCTCTGTCCTCCATCAATCGCGGACTGTGGGTTGGGGGGGAGGAGTAGCGTTGTTATTCCGGGAGGATTGCTCTTTCAGAGCTCTGCCATCACCGGCGATCTCCGGCATTGAATGTGTTGGTCTCGTGTGGGGCACCAAGGAGAGCTTGGCTGCCTGGCTGGTGTACCGACCACCCAGCACACCTGCAGCCACCCTGTCAGACCTGCTGGAGGTGGTGGCGGGCTGGGCCTTGGAGTTCCCAAACCTACTGGTTTTGGGAGACTTCAACGTCCATGCCGATGCCGCCCCCTCCTCACAGGCTCTGGACCTAGTGACTTCCATGGCAACACTAGGGCTCTCCCAGGTTGTTTTGGGCCCCACTCATCAAGCAGGCCACACGCTGGATCTGATCTTTGGGGCTGGCATAGATGTGATCATGCTCCCTGCTGTGGAAGTGCCATGGTCTGATCACTACGCTCTGAAAGCCAAGATAGACTTCCCGCTCCTCCCCGGCTCGGGTGGTGAACCTATTTGGGCTCGTCCGCGAAAACTGATGGATCCTGATAGATTCCGACAAGCCTTGCGGAACCCTGCTCCTCCTGGCGACTCATTAGATGACCTTGTTGAGGACTGGAATAACCGGCTCTTGGCAGCCATTGATGAGATCGCGCCTAAGCGCCCTCTGCGACCCCGTCGAAACCGGGCTCCTTGGTTTACTGAGGAGCTCCGGAAAATGAAGCGGGATCTCAGACGGCTAGAGCGAGTATGGCGACGGATTCGTGACGGAGCCTCAAGAACATCTTATAGGACGCTTATGAAAGCCTATGAGATGGCTATGAAAGCTGCTAAGAAATCTTACTTTGCAGCTTCCATTGCATCCGCTACCTCTCACCCGGCACAACTTTTTAAAATAATTAGGTCAATAACGTCCTTAGGAGGACAACCAAATTTAAGCACAAATTCGACCCACAGCTGTGAGGCATTCACGAGTTTTTTTGCGGAGAAAGTCCTGTTGCTCCGCCGTGACCTCCCTGCCAATTTAGATACAGTGACTGAACTGGAGTCCCCTCGACTGACTTCAGGTCCAGTGTTGGACCATTTCGATTGGATACTCCCTACTGATGTGGATAGATTCCTCCAAGTTGGTAGGCCCACCACCTGCCTCCTTGATCCGTGCCCGTCTTGGCTGATTAGGGAGTGTCCAGATGTTGTGCGGACCCCCCTGGTTGAAATTATCAATTTGTCCCTTGACACGGGGACATTCCCAGGGGAATTGAAGGAAGCAGTGGTGTGTCCACTCTTAAAAAAAACTTCATTAGATCCCTTAGACCTATCCAATTACCGCCCAGTTTCAAATCTTCCATACCTGGGTAAGGTAATTGAGAGAGCGGTTGCTGAACAGCTTGGTAGGTTTCTGGAGGAAACATCAGCATTAGATCCATTTCAGTCCGGTTTCCGTCCTGGTTTTGGGACGGAGACGGCTCTGGTTGCCCTAACAGATGATCTCCGTAGACAACTGGATCGAGGCGGGTCAGGACTGCTGATCCTTTTAGATTTGTCAGCAGCCTTTGACATGGTCGATCATGATCTTCTGGACCACCGCCTTGCAGACGTGGGGATACAGGGCATAGCCCGTAACTGGTTGTGCTCTTTTATCTCTGGTCGGGGACAGAGGGTGGCACTAGGGAGGGAAATGTCATCGCGCCACTCCTTGGTGTGTGGAGTGCCGCAGGGCGCAATTCTCTCCCCGATGCTTTTTAACATCTTTATGCGCCCCCTTGCCCAGATTATCCAGAGCTTTGGGCTGGGCTGTCACCAATATGCTGATGACACTCAGCTCTATCTGCTGATGGATGGCCACACTGACTCGGCCCCGAACACACTGACCAGATGCTTGGAAGCTGTGGCTGGATGGTTTCGTGGGAGCCGATTGAAACTAAATCCTTCGAAGACAGAGGTCCTATGGCTAGGTCGGGATGGCATGGGGATGAGGGACCAACTCCCTTCTCTTGCAGGGGCCCAATTAGTGCCATTGCCTTCCGTTAAGAGTTTGGGTGTACTCCTTGATGCCTCCCTTTCCATGGAGGCGCAAGTTACAGCAACAGCCAAGGCGACATTTTTCCACCTTTGCCGCATCAAGCAGTTGGTCCCTTACCTTTCCCGCCCCGACCTGGCCACAGTGATCCATGCGACGGTCATCTCCAGGCTTGACTACTGTAATTCGCTCTATGCGGGGCTGCCCATATTCACCCAGTGCTTTTCAAGCTGCACTGGCTCCCGGTGGAGTACAGGGTCAGATTTAAGGTGCTGCTTTTGACCTTTAAAGCCCTTCACGGCCTAGGACCCTCGTACCTGCGGGACCGCCTCTCCTGGTATGCCCCACGGAGAGCCTCAAGGTCCATAAATAACAACACCCTAGTGGTCCCAGGCCCTAAAGAAGTTAGATTGGCTTCAACCAGAGCCAGGGCCTTTTCAACTCTGGCTCCGGCCTGGTGGAACGCTCTGCCTCATGAGACCAGGGCCCTGCAGGATCTGATTTCTTTCCGCAGGGCCTGTAAGACAGAATTGTTCCGCCTGGCCTTTGGCTTAGAGCCAATTTGATTCCCTCCCTCTTTCTCCCCCCCCCCCTTTTCCTTCTCCTGCGATGAGGCTACATTTTAATATTTTAATGTTCCATTATTTTAATGTTGTATTTTATTTTTGTTTTTAAGTTGTAATCTTGTTTTTATTATTGCTTGTAAGCCGCTCTGAGCCCGGCCTTGGCTGGGGAGGGCGGGGTATAAATAAAAAAAATATTATTATTATTATTATTATCAGCTTATTGGAGCAATTATAACTTTGCATCATAAGTAATTGCGAGCCCACATGCTAAACCCTGTCCCCGGTGCCCACCACACCCCCAAGAGATGAGACATGACAAGAATGTATGGGTTTAAATAAGGCCACAACTTCATCTATTTTCAGGTGTAGGAACCTTGGCTTAGGACTTGGAAGGTATCCTGCTCATGCCCGACAGGGGCTGAGGATGCACAGGGCAATCAGCTGTTGTGGGAGGGGACTGTAAAGCGTAAACTTACACAGCATACCCTCCCACTTCACCTAGCCGGGAGTTTGACCTATATGCTGCCACTGTAGGACCAGTGACTCCCGCAATCAACCCTTTAACGGGCCCTGCAAACGCCACAGCACGGGGGTGCATCAATATGCTGCCCTGACTCACAGATAGACTATAGAATATAGACCAAGGCCTAAAACCGGCACCCGAGACCCTAACTAGGGTCTCGCCACCAATATACCTACAGCTGAACATCTCCTACCGAGAAGGACTAGACTCTGACACCCACCAATCCCTGAGGTCCCGATGAGTCCTATCAGCTAATTGGAGCAATTATAACTTTGCATCATGAATAATTATATGCTTGCAATAAAGTAATGACACAAACACTTGTAGGGAATACAACAAGAAGTTGTGGCAGCTTAAAAGGCTAACAAGTGTATTGCACCATAAGGTTTCATGGATTACAGTCTAATTCATCTAATGTATGAAGTGTTATCCTGTGTAATGGGTGTGTGTATGTATCACAGGTCTTGCAGAGCTTGTCTGAGGCCTGGGGTAGGTGTCTTGTTAGAATAAACTCAAACAAAAAAGAAGCTGGTCCCTAGCAGGCCTTCCTGGCCAGCTTAGCCCTCTGAGGCTTGGGACTAGTTTACCCAGCTTCTCCCATCCCCTCTGCATTGGCCTGATGTATCATATATTACATACAGGTTGGGGTGGGGTAGTGGAGGAGGATTGTAAATGGTAAGGTCAGAAGGAAAGGAAATGCAAAGAAAGAGTACAGGACCAGGATCCTGTGATAATGAGGTCCTTCTTCATACGCCTCCTCTGCAACAGGTCTGGAGGATAACAACACAAGAACAGGCATTTTCTGCAGTGGTGACTCAGCACCTTCGTTGCATATTTTTATGCACCAGGCAAAACCATTCCTCTTCTCCTGGCTAATTAAACAATATGGCCTTTTAAACTGTGGGGAGGGGGGTTATTGTTTGTTATATGGTGTTTATAATGTGCTTTTATATTGTAAACTGCCCTATGATCCTCAGATGAAGGGTGGTATATAAATTTTAATAATAATAATTGACAGTGGTCATTCACAAAATGCACCTGTTTGTTCCTTGCAACCATAAAACTATAAATATTTTGTGGTTGTAGGCAGTTGAGGAAACAATTTAAATGCTTTTTCTACTCTCTTTTAATACAGGCCAGTTGGGATGCCAAAAATGGAAAAGGTTTACTTGCACAATCCAAGTGCAGAAGAAACTATTATATTAGTATCAATATCTGCAACAACCTCACATTTTCATGCATCGTTTTTTCAAAACAGGGTGAGTTAGCTCTGTTTTCCCAAGTTGGTGTTATTCTGCAAGCTGGTTTCACTTCAGCAAAAACTGATATTACTCCAAAGTACATCACAGTAACTAAAATAGCTTCTCTTTAAATGCAAACTCAACAAAATTATGCCACGTACAATTCACTGTGGAGGGGTTATATGAAAAGTAAATGTCAGGAGGTTTCTTCTTCATTCTAGGGCAGTGGTGGAGAACCTCCGGGCCATAGCATTGGTGTTCTCAAGAATATGGAAAATGGATAATTATAGCTCAGAAATGGTTTCTAACCAGTAGTAGCTGAATTTAGTCCATGGGGGGAGGGGGGAATCCATACCAGGATAGTAATTTTACTATTACCAACCAAAGTCCCCCAAGTAATGTGTGAGTTTTCAAGTTCATCAGAACTTAATCCTTTTGGTATAACACAGCCAGGAGCAGAGTACTGCTGATGCATTAATTTTCAGTAGGAGTTGCTACTTAGAGCTTATGCACTCAATACGTAGTTGCCGATAAATGGTTGCCGCCCTTTGGAAGTGATTCTGTCATTTTTGTGCATGCTTCTATGAGCTGCTAAGATAACTAGTATTTTTTTATTGTGTTTCTTCACCATGTTTTTGTAAAACCAACTAACCAAGTGCCTAAAATATATGAAAAAGGCTCCAAATAAGGCTGCATTTTACAAGGCACTTGCGAAAGCAAATAACCAACAACATGTATTTCAATTAAGATCGTGTCTCTTCGCCACTGTCAGGGTGTCAACCAGTATTAAGTGAAAGCTGAAATGATCATTGGTCCTTCTCTTTGTCCTGTTATTCCAGAAGCATGTTTAATTAGCAAGGGTGTGTGTTTCTTTACTGCCACTTGAAATAATCTTTTGAGCTTAAATCCAAGTGTTTAATATTTGAGGGGGGAGAATGGGGGAGGGAGTATGGAAAGCTTGTAAATTCATACTCCCTTCTTAATCCTAATACAAGACTTAACTGATCACACATCTTCCCTAAAGCAATTAACATATTTAATGAAATCTATCAATGTAGGACTCTTCCATAATGGAGGTGACAGTGTGTGAGGTGTGGAGTGTGTGAATGGATAGATTTGTGTGGATAGGGTATGTATGCGGTTTTTTGACCCTACCTGCTTTTGGTTTTAGCCATGTCCACCCTTGCTTGTGACCTCTGGAAGATTACCAATGCTATAATGTGGCTCTGAAACTGAAAAGGTTTCCTCAGATAGTAAAGTCTTCATTATGGGTATCTCCTAAACTTATGGTCACTCTGTGCTCATTGATTCAAACAATTATGGGTGTTGTCTATAAGAAAATAGAAGATTCCCGAAGTGTTATATAACTTTGCTCAGGGAGGAGTCACATCAGATAATTTTTCTGTGTTTTAAGGCCAATTGAGAAGGATGAGTCAGAGCACCAGTTCGTAGGAGCTACATTATGTACTCCAATCTGGCATTTAGAGTGGAACCTGAGACACTTGGAGCAATGTGCTTAGTAAGCTAAACAATAAGCAGTTCAGTGTTCTTTCACATTAGTAATATTGCTATAATGTTTAAAAAAGAAATTTTTCCTGCATGTTGTACTTTACAGTTGTTTGTTTCGATGCAGTATCAACCAAATCAAAAAGAGTGTATTGGAAGTAACTTTTGTAAGGTACTTAAATTGATTTTTCCAAAGAAAGGGCTATAGTATGTGGCTTGCTTGTCTCATGGGTGTTCACACACAGCTTCTACATATCAATTGTGTTTGAATGCCCAATCTTATATTTGAAGCACTACACTTCTAAGATGAACAACATGTCATGTTATATCTGGTGTTTTATTTTTCAGAAAATCGTTCCAGGGGGGAACACATCATTTGATGTGGTTTTTCTTGCAAGAATGGTGGGGAATGTAGAAAATACTTTATTTATTAATACATCTAATCATGGGGTATTTACTTACCAGGTAAGAGAAAACATCATGTTACCGTGTCTTAAATGATTGAGAACAGAAGTGAAAGCACATTATTAAGATTGGTGCTCAGCATATACAGTGGTACCTCGGTTTACGAACTTAATCCGTTCCGGAAGTCCGTTCTTAGACCAAAGCCATTCTTAAACCAAGGCGCACTTTCCCTAATGAGGCCTCCCGTCGCTGGTGCCCTTCCACTGTTCGGCTTCCATTTGTAGACCGAGGTAAAGTTTGCCAACTGGAACACTACTTCCTTTTTAGTGGAGTTTGTATACCAAATAGTTCGTAAACAGGGATGTTCTTAAACTGAGGTGGCACTGTACTGCAATGTGTGACTACTTCATAGTTTAGCATATGTCTCTTAAGTCAGTGCTTTCAATTGAAACCAACAGCCACGTATCATGAACTTAGATTTTCTGATTGACATTCCTGCTTTCAAATGGGAATTACTCATTGAGCAAGATGCCATTTGTCTTCAATATATACATATTATTTGATGCTGTGAGACACCTGCAATAAGTGCCACTGTGCTATGGAAATTCCATGCACTTGAGATTACAAAAAGTCTTACAGTATTAATGCGCCTCCTACAGCTTAGAAATGAACAAGCTATTTGCAAGATGAAAAGCCTCCAAGTTGTCTATTAAAATGCAAAACAGGCTTCTGTTGATTTATGAGATACATTAATAGTGATTGACTTGAAAGTTGATAATACACTTGATCTAATACAGTTGATTGATTTAAGCACACCACAATATTTTAAAAAAATTAAGAGAAGGACATTTAAATGGCAAAGTAGCTTTTGCAGGAACAAGATCACATATTTTAGAAAACTGAAAGGAATGACAAAAATGGGGGGAATGCCATTTTTTGTATTCATGAACATAATCATGATTTACTACCTGTTACTGTGGTTCGGAGCTAGAAAAAAATACAAAGGGTTGTATTGACTCAGTCCTACTCAGTGATCTTAAGTTGTTGTTGTTTTAAAAAAATCTGCATTGCATATAAAAAGTTCAAAAACTGGTTGCAAAACAAATATTTAGAGAAAAGCTGGTCTGTAGTTGTCACTTGTGTGGCTCCTGAAAGGAAGAAAAAGATATATTTTCTTGTATCCTAAAGCAATAGATACTGTATGAGACCACTTTAAAATACTGTAACTGTAAACTTCCAAGTTGGGAAAGAGGTAGTGTTTCTTTGTTGTCAATGATTGTGTGAGTTTTAAAGGTGGAAAACAGACAATTACTCACATTGGGATACTAAAAGGTTGTTTTCTTTTTCTTAAACAGGTATTTGGTGTAGGAGTACCAAACCCTTACAGACTTCGCCCTTTTATAGGAGCAAAAGTTCCAGTAAACAGCAGTTTTTCTCCTATTATAAATATACACAACCCCCATAGTGAGCCTTTGCAGGTATGTAGGAGCACTGTTCATATTTACAGTTACCTGTTAAAATATAATGTTAATGTATTTCAGGTGCTCTTTGTATACTATGATTCTATTCCTTTATTTTCAGTTCGGAATGTTATATGTATAAACCATTGAAGTTAAAATAATTGTCTTAGTGGTAGTTTTGAGAAGCTATGTTCATGGAACTAAAGCTTTGCATGTAAGGTTTGACTTGGCAAATACAGAAACTTGCATAAAATCATTTGATTATTATTTTTTTATTTGGTGGAATGATAAATGACATATTCTAACACTTGAAGGAATTCATTGACTATGTTGTATGTGTGGTCTTTACCACAGAGAAAATAAAATATAAATAGTTTCCCCTTAGCTGGCAACCATGAGAGTGTGTCTAGTTGGAACTTGAGCCCCAACTTTATCAGTTATTATTTTTGGCTATCCTCACAGGTGGTAGAAATGTATTCAAGTGGAGGTGATCTCCACCTAGAGCTTCCAACTGGTCAGCAAGGGGGTACAAGAAAATTATGGGTGAGTAGCGCAAATATTACTTGACTCACACTAAGGTATTAATAAGTTCTGGCAAAGAGTAATATTTGTTGTGGCTTAAACTTTTGTTGTGAGCCAGAGCACCCTTCCTCAGATGCATGGTGTTCTCCTCTGCTGATCCTGAAATCTCATGCACACATATACAGATAAGAGGGTGGATGTTGTTTTGAAATGAGGCCAGGAGGCCCAGCAATTGAAGATAAGGGAGTAAACCATAACTGTGCAGCATCAAATATCAACAGGGTCCAGTGACAAGTATGAAAGTTCAAAGCAGAATGAGAACGAACTTGTCATGAATTTTCAAAGTAACGTTAATATTGTATATACCAGCAAATGTGGACAACTGCTTTGTGGGGGGGGGGGGCTGACGCAAAAGGTGAAAGGCAGAAACAAATTTAAAATGAGAATTCCATTCATAACAAGAGAAGAACAAATGCTCTACAGTAAAACCAATGCTATTAATTATATATTACTTATATGTATATGATGTTACATGTTTTGTTTTTGTCACAAAAGTAAATAAAACTTATTTTAAAATAAATATTGTATACAAATACCTAACAATTATGTCCTATAGTGAGTTAGCCACTTTCAATTTCATTTCATCGCAAGTCTGATAGCACCTAAGCTTTTTACCAAGTGATTTTAGACACGTGTGTGGTTTTTATCTAATATTCTAGCCACAGAATATTCCAAAAGTTGTAGTTTTGACTGAAGATATAACACCAACTACCTTTTATGTAGCAAAGAAATACTAGGGAACTTTTCTAGGATTTTCCAGGACAATCCTCCAGTTTATATTTTTTATAAAATTTCAGTTTATATTTTTGTATAAAATTGCTAGTGTGCCTGCATGCAATTTGAGATGGTTGCTGATGACTCCTTGGTTTGTATCCAACTAAGTCCTACTGAGACCCATTGAAAATGGACTTAAGTTGGTCATTTTCATTTATTTCAGTGGGTCTAGTCTGAGTATAACTTAAATTGGATACATTTATTTTTACACTTTCTGAGTAGCAGTGATTAGAATCTCCCACTTTTGAAGCGTATAGACAAATTAAGTCCTTTTCTCTTTGCTATAATGTAGGCTTTCCAGAAATTTTGAATGCACAGGAGGAAAGAAAATTATGGCTTGCCTGTTGTGGGAGTGGGGAATGAGTGGGCTTGGATGGCACAGACAGAAGTATCTACACATTTTTGTGCTACTGATGCAAAATAGGCTTTTAAGTGTTTCTCTAAAACATTGGTAGCATCACCAAATATATTTCTTGTACTGGTTTCTTACAACAGAACTAGTCTTAGGCACTTAGGAAAAGGCAAGTTTAACAAACTGTTACTTGTCAGCATGAATAATCTACACGTGATGATTCTGAACCTTTTATGTGATGGTTGTTTCTGAAACTGTTTGACACTTCCATCTCACTATTTAGTTAGTTCATGGCCTAAAAACGCCAACTGTATACTCCATATTCCACTTGTATTATAGCTGGCATTGTGGACCTTTTTATTATACTGACTTTTATATTCTGCACAATTGTCTGTTTCAATAGGAAATTCCCCCCTATGAAACTAAAGGAGTTATGAGAGCCAGTTTCTCTTCAAGGGAAGCAGATAATTACACAGCCTTCATTCGAATAAAAACAAATGCCTCAGACAGCACAGAGTTTATTATTCTGCCAGTAGAAGTAGAAGTCACAACAGGTTTGTAGAAATGTAATGTTTCATCAACTTCATGTATTTTCCTACTGCAGTAGTGAAAGATACTCACTTTGTTTTGTCCTATCTTAAAGCCCCAGGAATTTATTCATCGACAGAAATGCTAGATTTTGGTACTTTAAGAACCCAAGGTGAGTCCTATATTTTAATACACCTCCATTTCAGATTATGAGTAGACACACCTCATTTTGCAAGAGCTGCGTAATATCAGTTTCATGTGTTTGTTCCTTAGCCTGTGCATGTAGGCCTTCATATGTATTGGGTTGCATCCAGACAGGTCCTGCTGCTAATGGAAAGGATCCACCCATTTACATAAATAAATAAAAATAAAAATCCAGGGTTCTTCTGGAGACAGGGTGCAGGAAGGTGATTTTTGGTATTATCTCTGCGGCTACTTTTCATAGTGTTTCATGGAGTCCCCAAACCCTCCAGAGCAGATCTTTGGGGGGGCTACAGGAGAAAGGAGGAATTGGTGAAAATAATTTCTTCTTCTAGCAGAACTCTGCATGAGGGAAACTTTCTGAATCCACCTCATTTGTATTTAAATGCCTAGGATATCTAGCTTTAGAAATATTATATAAAATAAAATGAAATAACTTAATAACGCAATTATAAATAGTACTTTTTATAACATCACTCTTAATTTATACACCTGCCAAATGACTGTACACAGGTGCATCTGTATTCAGACTAGTCTCCAAATCATAGTTTGGAACGGTCTTCCCCAACCTGTTGCCCTTCAGCTGTTTCGGTCATCAATTGCATAATCTCTGACCATTGACCATACTGGGAAAGGGCAGGTGGGACTTGTAGTCTAAAGCATGTGGTAGGCACCAGGCTGGTTTGGAAGATCAGGATTTAGTAATGGTGACCATGATCCCCCCCCTCCCTTCCCTTGCAACAAACCATAGTTTGCCCATTTGCTCCAGTGTGACAAATTATGGTTTGCCTAGACAATAGTTTGCCACCATTCCTGGATCCTGACTGGAGAACAAATTAATTTGCACACTAACCACAGTTTACTGCAGTTGGATAAAATGGCAGACTATTGTTTACTGCAGATTAGAAGCAGAAGCATCAAACATCCGCTCCTTATGTCTGGGGGAGAAGGGAATGGCGAAGTGCAATAATTAAGTAAAATTTCAGCATTGGATTAACTTGAATAAATGTCACAAAGCTGACTTGACTTTTAAAAAATCCCTTTTATGCAAACGAGCCTTAGTGCTTTTTTATTGGCTTTCAACAGATCTGCCCAAAATCTTAAATCTACACTTGTTAAATTCAGGAACAAAGGATGTACCAATAACAGTAAGTATTACCTCTTTTATTTCACTATCTCAATATATTTTTCTAGACATAAAAGATAACATGAATCCACTAGATATTAAAGCTCAAGTTCTGTTAGTTTAGTCCCTTTTTTCCAAATGGACTCAACGAAATGCAGCTTTCGATGCACTTAACAGCTTTCAGCAGTGTATCCTTCCCATGCTACATGTTGTGACTGTATAGTTAAACTGAACTAAAGCACTTTGCATTCCCTTCAACTTTCTACTAAAGACTAAGACTACAGGGGCATATTTAAAGGTTTGTTTAGTTGCTTGTTATTCAGACTTTACTTTTTTTTACTTTTCAGTGTCATCATAAATTAATACTTACAGCTTGTAATTGTACAACTATCTTAAATAATTGCTGTTATGGTGTCACATTACAATAAAAAGCAATGGGATTTCCAGCAAGTACATGGGAATGCATTTAATAATTCCCAGTTATTTCTGACTAAATCATTCAGGGCAAATGCCTTGAAAAGCATGCAGATAACCAGTATGACAATTACAAAATAAAAATGCAAACAAGAATTAAAGGTTCTTTTGTAGCTGGTATTTCACAACAAACTTCAGCATATAAAAGTGGTTAATATTGGCTTGCAATAGAGATTTGTCTTAACCACTGTAAAGGAGGTAGTTTTGAGACTCAAAGCTAAAGAGGCCTGTCCCAGACCCAGAATACGATTCAAACATCTGGCTAGTCACAAATATTCTCTTTCGGGCTAAGGTGTTTGAGCTGGTGTGTTCTGTCAGTGCTGAAATGCTTTTGTCACCAAGCAATGTCTCTTGTTGTCTAAATCCCTTTTCTCAACCACTGTTCTAGTTTGTCCAGCATGGGAGATGAGAGAGTACTGTGCTTGTTTCCATGTCTTTGAAATGTATATTTATCTCTTGCAGCAATAGCTGTGTTTTACCTCTTCCTGTATAAAGGGGAGAATAATAATAATAATAATAATAATTTTTTATTTATACCCCACCCTCCCCAGCCAAGGCCGGGCTCAGAGCGGCTTACAAGCAATAATAAAAACAAGATGAATGAAATGATGCCTACTGGATAATCTCTTAGACCAGAGGCTATGTCTGTTCTTTTTAGTTTGTATAAGACTAACTCCTCTGGAGTCTTTTCCCTCTCTAACTTGCTAGCAGCACCAGTGGGTTTAACAAGCTGTTGTCATTATAAAGATAGCCCATAGGTTTCCTGGGCTCAAACTCAGAGGCACAGAAGCATATCTCACAAAATGTGGGGCATCATTAGTTTCATATTTGGTAATAATCTACAATGGCTTATAAAAAGTGAAAGGCCTGTATGTATATCCTCACATAAGGATGTTCTACAAAGAGCTCCAGTCCTTAATGAACCCTTTGTGAACTCATAGGTCTGGCCTGTTTCCCTCCCTCTGACTTACAGAGTGCAGAGAAAAATACAGAATGGTCAGCTTAGATTTTTCAAATTGCACACTACACCACAGGGTTAGTGACAGAAAGGCTGCTTGCAGTAAGTGAGCAAAAATATGGAGTCACTGATGTTAAAAACAGGAATCATTGATGCAGCAGAAGTAATGTACATAATTTTACTTAAATTTTCTTTTGCATGTGATAGCAAAGGTGATAAGTGTTAAACTACTGAGCAGTGGATTATATAGCCAAGCTTCGGAATCACATTATTTTAACACCTCATTCTCTGATATTTTGCCCTCATTCTTGACTGAAGAAATACTGACTGTATGACCTCATAATATGCAGTCCCAGTGTTTTGACGCTGCTCAGATTTCTGCTACCATCTTAGATGTTAAGTGGGTTGGGGAAGTGTCAGATACCATCAAGCATATCTTAAAGGCTAAACTATTTGCTCATATTTCCATGTAAACATGGGGCGGGGGGAGGACAGGGATATATGCCTCTTGGAGTTTGTTCTGATACAGTTTGGAAGCGAGGAAGAAACTGGTTTCAAACTTCATGCTAATGTCATGGGAAAAGGCCAAGATATATTTAGCAGAAATTTAAGCTAGATACTCATAGAACTAAATTCCTTCGAGGCACTTTAAGAGTATTGTTGCCAGTTACTATAGTCATAAAAAGTTTTTACCTTCACTGACACTTTATATTGGAGTCTGTGAAACTGAACAATTTTAAAAGAAGAAAGGCAATTTATAATATTAAAAATAATACTAAATTAATGTAAAAATATCATGTACGTATTTATAGCATTGCTGGTTCTGAGCCAGAAGACTGTGTATTTACCGTTTTGTCAGCAGCGCTTAATATTCAGCTGAGTTGCATAACTATAGCCATTATCCTTCCATTAGAATTGAAATTTATGTTTGGTAACACAATATATGATAGTTCTGTATTAAAGTTTATATGGAAGTTTAAGTAAAATGTGTGTATTGCTATATTAACTAGTTCTAACATTTCTTTTAAATGTTTTTCATTGAGAACAGACAACTAGAACAACAACAAAATACATTTAGATGGTAGTGAAAGACTGTATACTTAATAGCTGATTGCATTCAGGCAGTATTCCTTCCAAAAGGCCCTCTCCCTTCCTGACCCTGCACTGTGTAGTATATATATGACGTACTTCATATTAACAGTAAATTACAAAACTTGTTTGAACTTGCTTGAAACATGAGAATCCCTCTTCTATGGTTGTAAGGCTTGTACATTCATCCATAATTATGAATTTTGCATGCTCATCCTCTCTCTTTCTTGGAATGAGGTATCTTTCTATATTATCTTCTGAAAGGGGGCATCCTTCGTTGTTGTTGTCATCTGTCAACTTTATTCTGACACATTCTTATATTGATGTTCTCTCATCTTTCTTATCCTTATTTGAGTTCTTTTCTTCGTGTCACATGGTGTTACCTTGAAGGCCTAGTAACTTGAATGGAAATCTGCACTCTGAGCTTTTTGATGTGCTGCTGATATTGATTCCACACCTCAAAGCCTCCGGACCTGAAAGTCTTAATCTTTAGCATTCATGTTCTAGCAGCTCTGGAGTTTGCATTTCTCTCAAAATAGTTGGTCTTTCGCAGAATTAGGCCACATTTGAAACAACAACAACAACAACATTTATACCCCACCCATCTGGCTGGGTTTCCCCAGCCACTCTGGGCGGTTCCCAACAGAATATTAAAAACATAATAAAACAGCAAACATTAAAAAGTTCCCTAAACAGGGCTGTCTTTAAGACACTTAAATAATTTGTTGGTTTGTTTTGGGCATTCCCTGCTGCTCTGCAATGCTGTCAGCGTGTTTCTTCAGCTGTTTAGCTTTCTAAAGTGGAGATACTGGAAGTGAAGACACAGTTAAAATAATGTGAGTGTAGTCTTCTGCCTTGTGGAGGATCTCTAAACAATTGCACTAGGTATACAAGAACAGGAACAACCTCAAGTATAACTCTTGTAAAATTTAAGATGGAAGTGTAGGGCTATTTTTGATGTGTGCATTCTCATTAATAGAACTCATATAGATGGCTCTGATATTCTTTTGGTGCACCTTGCGCTGAAAGGCTAGTTCTCTTTAGGTGGCTACAGACATTTTAGCCAAAAAACACCCCCAACCTAGTTCATTGCCTCCTTTTCTAGTGAAGCAGGCATGTGTTGAAATAAAATGAAACAAAGCTAGTAAATCTGCTGGAGTTTCACTGTTGTTTCTGCTATAAATTATGTATATATATTTGGAAACATTCCTGACTCGTGTTGTTCTAATGACATGTATCCACATTTTTATAACTTAGAATAAGTGTCAGCAGATTCTCAACTTTTGAAGGAAAAGATAACAGATATATACAGACTTTTCCAGTAGTTGTTTGGTAAGCACTTCTTTTATGCTTTTCCAGAGTGTTAGACCCACACCACAGAATGAAGCTATCACAGTACATTTCAAGCCAATTACACTTCGAGCTTCTGAAAGTAAATATACCAAAGTTGCAAGTATTAGCTTTGACGGTAAGTAAAAGTCTGTTCTGGAAGTTGTATGTTTCTCATTCACAGGATGGGAAGCCTTTTGTTAGCGTATCTGAACATATTTCTTAGTTTGGGGTCCACACTTGCTTTTCTTTTGAACGCAGTTACTGCTTGGAACGAGTTACATAATACTGCCAGGGATATTGCTGCAGTTGTAGAAGTTTCTTCCTGGTTTTCCCGCAACCCCCACCCCCAAACTTTCAGGAGAGACTTTTCAGGATGCTGCTGGGCAGAGGAGGGGCTGGGAAAGTCTGCTTCCTCCAGCTGCCTTCTGTGAGCTTTCCTCTGAATCCCATCCCATGTGTTTTATCATGCTGTTCAGTGTATATACACAGAGACCAAGAGTGGAGAGCATTTAATGATGACTGTTCACTGAAGTCTTCATCTTTTTTGCTAAGAAGGGGAACCTGTGGCCTTTCTGATGTTGACGGGTGACAGCTCCCAGTAGCCTAGGCCAGCATGGCATTTGGTTAGAATTAACAGGAAGCAACATTTGCAGGCTTATAGGTTTCCCCACCCCTCGGCTGAAAGTTGAAGAAGGGATGTTGCTGTATTACCCACTCTCCCTGAAGCCGCTTGAGCTCAGCAAGCAGCATTATACTCACATTTTAGAGCTAAACAGTGACTGCACCCTAATATATTACACGAGTAGCTTAGTTACAAATGTGATCAAAATGGTTTGTGATACTTTGTAGTAAATCAAAGCCCCAACAGTGACTGTTTTACTATCAGAGTAAAAATAAATATGTGTCAATTTTGTGTATGCGTCAATAATAGTAACACTGTTTGTTTTTATTTATCTATTTGTATGTACTATATAGCATCAAAAGCAAAACGACCTGCACAGTTTTCAGGAAAAATAACAGTTAAAGCAAAAGAGAAGAGTTACTCAAAACTTGAAATTCCATATCAAGCAGAAGTGTTAGATGGGTAAGATTGCACGGGATACTGTTGTCTTACATTTAACTCACACCTCGTTCCTGTACACAAGTAACTAACCACTTGCATGGCTTCCTGTAGCAAATAAATAGGCTTCCAAATGAGTCTTTCTTATAATAGGAACACTGGGTTTAAAGCCAGTGTTATTGTGTGGACACTGCACTGAATTTTTGTGTATTCCTGGATAAAGAGCTACAAACTGAATTGGAGCCAAAGGATCAGCGTGCAGTGGCCATCACACAGCCCTGTTTAAACAAAGCATGTGACTATTGCCGTGAATAGTGCTGGCTTGCACTCAGATAACTTTATTTTGCCCATTGCTACAAGTGTTAGGGACAAGCTTGAGCAATTGCTTTTTTACTGTTTCTAACTTCTACATTTATAAGCTAGTATATTCTAATTCTTCCACGTTTTAAGTTCTGGTTATAACTCTTTATTTGCTAGGTAATGTATTTGGTTTCAGACTTCTTTGCTGCTAAATGGAACAACTGTATAAATTCTTCAGACCATTATATTACTCAGTATTGATTTTTAAGTTTTATGTATTTGAATTACACACCTGGCTTGGGCAGGATATGACGATAGGGCATGGGGAATGAATCTGGGTCCTTTGGGTGAATTTAAACTTGCTGATAAGTAAAATCAGGAATGGGTCTGTAGCCTGCCAATTGGCAGTCCTTCAGGCATTATATGATGTTTATGAAGTTGAGTGAACAAGCCAAAGAGAGATCTTAAACTGCTGCTGTTGGATGGAAAACCTGTGGCCCTCCAGATGATATTAGACTACAACTTTGATCGCTCTTCAGCTTTAGTCATACTTGCTAGAGCTGATGGAATTTGAGTCCAACGACATTTGGAGAGTCAGGTTCCTCATCTCTGTGACTAACCAATTTTCTGGTGATTATTGTGAGGTTTTTTTATAGAGGATTGTGCAAATCTCTACTTTTTGGCTTTTTTATATTTTGAAATAGGTACTTGGGATTTGATCATGCAGCCACATTATTTCATATTCGTGACAGTCCAGCAGACTCTGTGGAAAGACCAATCTACTTAACAAACACATTCAATTTTGCAGTCCTCATTCATGATATAATGCTACCAGATGAAATCAAAGGAATATTTAAAGTAAGCCCAATTACGCGCTGAACTATTTCATTGCTATTAAATGTTACATAAATTGGATTCACTGTTAACCTAGATCATATTTATTCATTATACTAGGTACACAACTTCAGCAAACCAGTTTTAATTCCACCAAATGAATCCAGATATATTTTCACACTTTATTTTGTGGCTTCCTTGTCATCTCTTCACATTGATAACAATATTTTGCTCATTACAAATGCTTCTAAATTTCATCTACCTGTAAGAGCATACACTGGATTTTTAGATGTAAGTATATCAGTTTTTTAAAAAATCTTTTCTATTTTTACAGTGAAATACATTAGATGTGGTTTCTTTGTGTTTCTGGATAACATGTTCTCAGCAGTGAAGCCAAATTCAAACTGAATGCAAATTTGGTAGCTGGTTTATATTTCAGAAGTCTAATGCCTGCTAGAATAGACCTATGGATGGAACCCATTCTGTTCTTTTGCCATGTGGCAGTTCTGCGGGATGTAATATTAATGTGTTAGATATTATTTTTGTAGGTTTGCTGTTTGATTGAAATTGAATTTATAGGAATTACATTACTTTTTTTAAAAAAAAAGAAACATTAATATGTCTGTACGTGGGGGCCTGTTCAAAATGACTGAACTTGGAACTGAACTCATATTTTAATGTGTTGATTTTCTAGCTCTCAGTTACGCATACTGCCAACAAAAACATATTGGCAGCTGCCTTCACTAATTAACATGGGGCACAGTCCACTCAAATGCTCTCCTGTATAGGCCCCTTAAGACTAGGGAGCTTCAGAAAACCATGCTGTTGTGCCTGTTGCATCACTCTTCCATCTTAGCGGGATTTCTACAGAAGAGGAGAATTAGCAGTGGATTGTACTCAGTAGTTTGTTAGACCTGTTTTGTCTTTCACTCAGTCACCTTTAATAGTGCCTTGCCTTATCTCATGATAGGTCAGCATCTGGTTGCCCAACAGAATGAATAAAAGGTAGATGTGTTTCCCAGCAATTGTAGCACTTTCTGTGTAATCGGCAGATTGTATACCTGAAAACCAAATACAGATTCTTCAGTCCCAGATCTTATGGGCTACTTGTCCAAAATATTGGGGGAGGGGGGGGAAAGGAGCCAACATGTTAGAACTGGTGGTAGTACTTCTGAGCCCTTGCAGTAACAGATATATGAGCTGCCTGTCCCTAATGCAGTTGATGCTCTTCCGTTTTTCTAGTATTTTGTATTGCCCCCAAGACCTGAAGAACAGATAATAGATTTTGGTATATTGAGTGCCACAGAAACAAGTAGTATTCTGCTTGCAATCATGAACAGCAATCCAATTCAGGTAAGAGACATTCTTTTATTTGTTGTTTGTTTTACTTAAATGGCATATCTGTTTAATTTATTACTAAAACTATTGTGCCCTTTTAAAGTTGGCTATAAAAAGCTGGCATGTGATAGGTGATGGTTTGACCATGGAACTCCTTGCTGCTGAAAAAGGCAACAGAACTACAATAATTGCAAGTCTTCCAGACTTGGAAAAGGCCAATGCATTGGATCAAACTTCGGTAAGTAACACATATTTTACTTATTACAGTTATGTCTGGCATATGGACAAAAGATGCAAATCTTATCACTAAGTAAAAAGAAGCGGGGTGTGTGTGTGTGTGTGTGTGTGTGTGTGTGTGTGATCACCACATCTGCTTATGTCCAGTGCTTTTCTGAGGGGACGACGTTGCAGGGAGACGCATACCCCTAAACATTTTGTGAATCTTTGTACTTTTGTCCATTTACTGTATTTATTTTTCCCGATCTGAACTATAAAATGGTGGTTTTCTTGAGTCAAAATGATAGTACCCCTAAACATTTTTTTTAGAAAAAGAAGCACTGCTTATGTCTATGTATAGACATGGTGCTAGCTATTTTTATATGTAAACAAACACCCCACACATATCCACATCTGGAGGAAAAAAGTGAACAAGGAGAGTGCCTCTGTGAGAGATTTAACTGATGAAAATAAATAGTGGAGAGTGTTTTACTTATGGGGTAGGCAAAACATTATTCTTTGTATTTCATCATGAAGCCCTTTCAGATAACTGTGTGTGTGCATTTTTGTTACAGTGACCGGGGTTTTTTTGTTGTCTATTGGAGGAATGTGAGATTAAAGCAATGAAGCAACTATATAATTCTGTTCTACAGGTAACATTGATGCCTGGTTCATACACTGTATTCAGAGTAAGATTATTACCAAAAGAACTTGAAGGGATTCATGATGGGGCTATACAAATCACAACTGATTATGAGGTACTCTTACGTTTATATTGGTCCTAAAAGTAATGTGTATGGAAATAGAAAAGAAATGGATTTTTTTGGGGGGGACACACCTGGCTTTTAGCTGTTGTGATGGCAAGTGCAGTTGCTTGGTTTCCTCTCTGGCAGTATATTTAGCACTGGCTAGTGCATGCGACAGTTTAGGTGTGTAACCTTCCAGGAGTTTCAGAAGATTGTTTTAATTGTTCTTCATTTGGTATGCCCATCATGCTTGCTTTCTGAAAACTAAATGATGATCACCTGGTATTTCCTATACCATATCTATAGAAGGATGCAAAACTACTTTAAGATTAATAAAGATGTATAGAAGACAGTCAACCTATTTCTGATTCTCAGCATATAAGCTTGCAGATACTTTCAGAAGAGAACAGTTGAGATTTTTGTTGGGCTTATGTGCTCATCTTATAAAAACAGATTTTAGATTTTTGCACAAGTATGCTAGCAGAAATGTAGGCTTGTGTCCAGTTATGGCTTTGTGCTAATGCAGCGGAGGGAAACCTTTTTGGATGAAACCCATAGTCTAAAACTTATTGATAAGAGTTAACGTAAATGTTGCATTTAAGCTACTATTCTTTTTCTCTTTTTTCAGATTTTAACCATTCCTGTGAAGGCTGTAATTGCTGTAGGCTCATTGATGTGCTCCCCAAAACACATTCTTCTTCCACCTTCTTTTCCAGTAAGATAATATATTTTGAAGAATTTCTAACAGTTTCTTCTTGCTATTTATCCATCATTATGAAAAAGGAAACAAACTGATTTTAGCCATGCTACAGGAGTTTATCTCACACCCCATCACTGGGAAGGCATTTTAACCTCATGGAGCCTGGGATGCGTCCCCAGCCTTTGTTTCTCATTGCTATAGGGTAATTGAATCAGTCTTAGTGGTAAGAACTAGCATATGTTAACTCCATCAATCCATATGTCTGAAATGATGAACAACTGCTGCTGAAATACGAGACGTGTTTTTTTCCAAAGGAAGTTGGCTGCTGTTTTGATACACTACAGTCCTAAACACAGGGAAGCATAGAAATCAAACCCTTAGTTGCTCCTTGCACAACCTCTCAGAATAATTGAGACCATGTAGCAGTTACCTTGGAGTATATCTTTTGCCAGATCTTTATTAGAGGATTGGAAATCTGTGTGGCAGGATTCAATTACGGGCAGTCACTTTTTGAAAATAATGTGCTATTTCCAAGTTCCTGCCTAGTCCAAAATTGGATACATCTTCTGTGGGAGCGGGTGGCGCTGTGGTCTAAACCACTAAGGCTCTTGGGCTTGCTGATCAGAAGGTCAGATCCGTGTGATGGGGTGAGGGCCCGTTGCTTTGTCCCAGCTTCTGCCAACCTAGCAGTTCGAAAGCACACCAGTGCAAGTAGAAAAATAGGTACTGCTGCGGTGGAAAGGTAAACAGTGTTTCCGTGTGCTCTGGCTTCCGTCACGGTATTCTGTTGTGTCAGAAGCGGTTTAGTCATGCTGGCCACATGACCCAGAAAGCTGTTGGCCTGAACATCGGTTCCCTCGGCCTGAAGTGAGATGAGCACCGCACTCCATAGTCACCTTTGACTGGACTTAACCATCCAGGGGTCCTTTCCCTTTCTCTTTTACTTACCCTCTATAATCCTTTTCCTGGTTTTTGTATGGTGGCATTTTAAATCTTGCAGTTGCATTTGTGGTATCTTTATAATTCCCTTCTAAACACAAAAATGAGGAAAGAGGAAAGAGAACTTTGTTTGAGAGTGCCTTATGGAGGTGGCTGTTTTTATTATATTCTGGTAAGAACATTTTTCTTTTTTAATACGCCACTCCATTAGATTGTAAAAGAGAGGAGGAAGAGACATTTTTTCTACATTGAGCACATAATGTAGCTATAAAATGCACCACTATTTTCACTCCAAGGTAGCTTCATGGAGCTGGAAAAACGTTTTATTATTTCCTGAGATTAAAGCCTGCAGTTTTGTTTAATTCTTCCTACTTTATTTTCTATTAAGAACTGGGATAGAAAGTGTGAGAGAAATAGCTGAGCCTCATAGAGATGTTTAAAG
Organism: Podarcis gaigeae; assembly: GCF_964106915.1. NCBI lineage: Eukaryota > Metazoa > Chordata > Lepidosauria > Squamata > Lacertidae > Podarcis > Podarcis gaigeae. Next base: position 33,990,140 of record NC_139677.1, on the reverse strand, counting down.
TAAGTTCCTTATAAGGTTCTAGATGCAAAATAAGGTTCTAGATGCAAAATGTATAAGGTTCTAGATGCAAAATATTACTATGTTAGCTCTTCCTTTATGCAGCCACTCTCGCTAATTTTAAGTAACTGTATTTACCTCCCTCTGTTCCTAATTTATGGGGGTGATTTCTGGCAATTGTTGAGTGGTGAATGAAGGACCTACGAATTAACCTGGCAATAAGATTTTATTTGAACTTTGAGTACAGTGGGAGCAGATAATGGAAGTGGATAATGCTCATGATATTATATCGACAACTTGTGATGCAGGACAGGAAACACAGACTGGTCTTCCTCTGTAGAACATGTCCCCTCATTTCAGTCTGTTTCTGGCATTTCTGCAAAAAATGTTTTTTTAAAAAACAACAACAATCAATTGGTTGACTTGTAACATTGCACGATACTTTTTCTTAATGTGTGCAGTATCGTATCTCTAAACTGAAAAGGTTTGAATCAGGTGGTTATAGGAAAATAATGTAGATGGAATAACTCTCCCAGAGCAACCTTAGCCTATATTACCAGGGGTGCTAAAAACTTAGCAATCATGGGCACAAAGATGTGTAAAAAACCCACAATTGTACATTCTTTCTTAGGGTAAGACTGTTCATCAGAGTTTGAGTATCATGAGCTCTTTCTCACAGAAGGTAAAAATACAACAGATCCGTTCACTATCAGAAGATGTTCGGTTTTATTACAAGAGATTACGAAGTAACAAAGAAGATCTGGAGCCAGGGAAAAAATCCAAGGTTCGAGCACTATGAATATTATTCAAAATTACCTAACTATGTTTAAAAATATAGATATTTCACAGTTTTTCATTCCTAAGAGGGGTCTTTTTAAATTCTTGGTTGCTGCTGCTTATATTTTTCAGATTGCAAATGTTTACTTTGACCCTGGTTTACAGTGTGGGAATCACTGTTATGTGGGGTTGCCTTTTCTGAGTAAAGGTAAGTAATTTTAATATCTTTTAAACACTCTTAACATTCTAGATCAGGGGTCTGCAACCCGCGGCTCCGGAGCCGCATGTGGCTCTTTTACACCTTTGCCGTGGCTCCGGGGCGGATACTAGCGAGGGGAGGAGGCGCATTGTGTGCCCCGACACTCCCCACTGTGGCGGGCGCTGTACTGGCTGTGACGTCGCATGGGGGCAGTGCGTGCGTTAGTCACGTACCGTCCCGACGTCACCTTCCCGCCCGCCCGCTACATTGTAAGGGGCATGTACGCTGGTCACTGCATTGAAAGGGGACATGTACGCTGGTCACTGTTTTGAAGGGGAGTGAAGAACACACACACACACAAAGGTAACTTGTTAATTTAACGTTTATTTCTATGAGGAGGAGTAATTCTGAGGGGTCAAACAAAGAAATAATAACAAAGTGACAAAAAAGTTATTTTTATAATGATGAGTTTTGCGGCTCCCAGGTGTTTTTTTTTCTTCGGAAACGGGTCCAAGTGGCTCTTTTTGTCTTAAAGGTTGCAGACCCCTGTTCTAGATATTGAAGATGTTAAGGTGAAATTTATGTTTCTCTTTTCTAGCTGAATCAAAATTACAACACAGTACATCTATGCAAGAAGATGCATGGGATTCAGATTGGGATTTGCATGATAATCTGTTCAGAGAATGGATTGGAATAAGAGATCACTCAGGCAATCAGTGAGTGTTTTAAAATAAGGAATGGCTTTTTGGTTGGTTACTGAAATTCAGGGAATCTTAATTGCTTGTCAACATTGTTTGAGAAGTGTTGCAGTAGTCAATGAATGGGTTGGAAATATAGATGAAACAGTAAACAGTGCTTTATTAGCTTCCAAATGCAGCTAATAAACTTGTAATGGAACTGAAGGCTACTCCAAGAATACTGAATAAATTATCCTAGCTTACTGCAGTTATTTTTTTTTTTTAAATCCTTATTATGTAGAATCATAAAACTGACTGTGTCTATATGCATGTGAATTCCATGAAATATTATGGTTTTATTTTTGAAGCTTGATACTATTTTTTCTTAATGCTAAATTACATTGCTGCTCTAGATTAAGTGCTGTATTTGAAGTGGACACAGATCTCCAGAAGGCTGTGACTTCCAAAATCACAGCAGAATTGGCATGGCCGTCTCTACTTGGCTCACTGCGCCATTTGGATTTTTCACTTACCAACACAAACAGTTCATCTGTAAGTCTTGGCATTGTCAATGTAGTACTAAGAACACAAAAGTTAATATTGAAAATGATTTCCTATATTTGCTACTTTGGGACAATAAGTCTGAATCTAAACCTGTTCCTCTAGGAGGAAGAAATTCTTCTAGAAAATCCAGCAGATGTTCCTGTTTTTGTTCAGCTTCTTCCCATAGCACTATATTCCAATCCATCAGTCTTCATAGATAAGCTAATGGACCGGTAAGTGGTGGTAAAAAGTGGTGCTTGCAAGGAGATAATGTTGAGGGCTGGGTTTAGGGTACATCACTTGCCTATCTTCTTTGCTCTTAAAATAGAGCCCCCTGAATACTACTTTCTACATGAATTGAGGCAGACCTGCTATTTAAATACCAGTCTATTAAATTCATACAACTTCAGTTATCAGATATATTATGTATTGTATGTCATATAATATGTTATTTCTAGTATTCATAATAGTTTTATTGTATGATAACATAAACCAACATTTCTCCCCCATCAGATATAATCCCAACAGGCCATTGCCGCAGAACAGAAACAAAAATTATTTGTGCACCTTATTTCTTCTTAAAGTGAATCTAAATATTTTTCCAGAGTACTCGGCCGCACCTAACTATGTGCTTTTCTTTCAGGTTTAACTTGACTAAGCCTGCAAACTTCAATTTGAAGACACTAGAATTTCAAGTCTCTCGAAACTGTGTAAGTAATCCTTTAAAACCCAGTTTTGTTCTACCCAGTTCTTAATACTGAGCTGCTGTTAGTACAGTTATTACGAGCATAAGCATGGTTTGCAAAACAGTCACAAGCCATAGGCTGCCATTGCATTCAAACCACTGAGTTATGGTTTGCACTCAAATGCTATTAATTTAATTGGAGCATGCACAGCAGGAAAAAGGGCATGGGCACAATGCTTAGTTCTTGTAGTACCAAACCATAATTGGATGCTAGGCTGAAACCAAGGCATAGCTTTGCTAGTGCTTTTACTGAACACCTGACTGCATGTGAACAACCTTGGTTTACACTTTATCCCAGTGGTTCCTGTGCATTGGATTGCAGCCTGTAGCTGTTGGTTAGGGGTTCAGTCTCTTCATCTTCTTGAAATGACCTTTGCTTTTATAGTTGGCTACAGTAGCAAAGGGACGCGGGTGGCGCTGTGGGTAAAAGCCTCAGCGCCTAGGGCTTGCCGATCGAAAGGTCGGCGGTTCGAATCCCCGCGGCGGGGTGCGCTCCCGTTGCTCGGTCCCAGCGCCTGCCAACCTAGCAGTTCGAAAGCACCCTCGGGTGCAAGTGGATAAATAGGGACCGCTTTCTAGCGGGAAGGTAAACGGCGTTTCCGTATGCAGCTCTGGCTCGCCAGAGCAGCGATGTCACACTGGCCACGTGACCCGGAAGTGTCTTCGGACAGCGCTGGCCCCTGGCCTCTTGAGTGAGATGGGCGCACAACCCCAGAGTCTGGCAAGACTGGCCCGTACGGGCAGGGGTACCTTTACCTTTACCTTTACAGTAGCAAATCCTCTTGTTACCCTTGCCTTTCTCTCTGCTTATCACAATCAAGTGATCCAGACACTTAAGTGCCTTCTCAGTCTGCTACGATTTCTCTGTTAGATTGTTCCCTTAGCCCTTCCCTCCCTATTTAAATTTAGATTTGAAAGCTCCTTTTAGTAATAGGTGCCTGCCTTTTGTTGGTTAGTCTATAAAGCTGTCAGGTACACAGGTTGTGCTATATAGATAAGAATTAGGTTCATATATTTGCTTTTCATATATTTAAAATGAGAGTTTAAAAATATGCAGCGTTTTACAGAGCTACAAGCTAGGCACTGATTAAAAGTATGCAAACTTTCTAACCTTTTAATTTGATTTGTCTTCCTCTTTCAAGGGTCATGCGTTGCAAAGCGCCACAGGATTTATGGAGGGCTTGTCTCGGCAGTCAGTTTTAAACATAATTTTAAAGCCTGGGGAAAGAAAATCTGTCAAAGTGAAGTTTACTCCAGTTCTTAATAAAACAGTTTCATCGCTAATCATTATCAGGTATTGGTAGATCTTCGGAATTGCTTTAATTAATAGGGATGTTCAAATTTAGAGCTACATTTTTCCAGCCATCTTCGGGACACATTGATTGCTTTCAAGATGAACTATAGTGGCAGTTTGGTTATATGTGAGAAGTTCTATACAACTGAATGCAATGTAATTTAACATACATAAGTCTTAAGGGTCAGCTCATACAACCTGGCTGTCTCTACGAGATGCTAATGCTGCACCATAAATTTTGCTAATGCTTGCTCAGCTGCAAAATCATCCCCATGAGCATGTTGAGCCAGAAGCAGGATAACAGCTTGGGACACCTAGGAGTATATGGGTAGGCACACCCACATTTTTACTGGCCACATGGCCCCACTAACTTGCATGGTCACTGTGATGACACAAATGGGAATGGATGAATGTGTCAACTCCTTTTAGAAGTTCATTAGTTTATTTAATGTTTTATCTCAATTTAATCCTGTAAGCTGACCATGCACTGCGGCAGTTGTGTAGAAACCACCAACTGCATGAAATAAACGAGGCTTGCACAAAAATTTGCAAGGTTCAAATGGCAAAAGATGTTCAGCAGCATTTAGGATAGCACACAAAGTGCTACTTCAGATGTGCCCAACGACTTGTGGTACCCAGTAGGACAGATTCCTTTGAAAAGCAGACCCCAAAGCAGCATCACACACATAAATTTCCAGGAACGTGTTACACTGGTGCTACTGTTCAGGGAACTTAATGGGGGGAAATGCCATGCAGTGGCTCCTGGCCTCCATCTCCTTAGTTAATGCATGATATTTATTAATAACTTGAGAAAATTAGCATTATAGCTTTTATCCATACCAGTAGCTTTATTTAAAAACGAGTAAGTTAGAATCCATTTGTGGAGTAGGGAAAGACAATGTCTATGTATTAGTTTGTTTTATTGATTTTATGAAACTCGTTACTGGCTTTTCCTCATTAAATAACCCCAATATAGCTAGAAACAGTAGAGTTCTTCATAATTTCATAATGCTTTATTTGGCTTTTCTCCCCTACAGAAATAATTTGACTGTAATAGAAGCTATAATGGTTAAAGGACAAGGAACAACAGAGAGCATGAGGATTGCAGGCAAGCCACCTGGGCCGGGCAGTTCTTTACGCTTTAAAATCACGGAAGCATTATTAAAAGACTGCACTGAAAGTAAGTCTTCTGTGGTGAAGCCAAACATCAAATTCAAGAGTGTGTGAGAAAGAAACTAGACAATCATTCTCGCATTTTAAAAGCAAGAATGAAAGAAGTGAAAGTAACTGAAGTAGCTTTGTGAAACCAGTTGAGCCAAATGCTGACATCATTTTCTTGTTAAATAATAGTCTAATTTTAACTGCATTTTTCTCTTTATTTCAGAAACGAAATTAAAGGAACCAAACTTCACATTGAAAAGAACGTTCAAGGTGGAGAATACGGGGCAGCTTCAAGTTAATATAAAATCCATAGAAATCAGTGGATATTCATGTGAAGGATATGGATTTAAAGTAGTTAACTGTAAAGAATTTGCACTAAGTTCCAATGCCTCTAAAGAGATTGTCGTATTGTAAGTTAACTTATGCTGAAGACTGGCACCATTTTCAGTTTATGGGGCAGCGGGTGGTTGGAGTTTCTATACTTAGCATTGTATATAGAAAATGCTCTTTTTATATAGTTTGCCAGAGGTTCCTGGAGCACACTGAACACCTTCTTTACATAGATTTCTTCTACGTAAATGAAACCCGTCAAGCCGTTTACCCCTTCAGTTTAGATAAATTTATGTAAGCTGTAACAGTGCTATGTTCAAATATCTCTCAACAAGCTAAGATACAAATGAGTTTCATGCACTTGACTTGTCTCCCCACTTGTGTGAAGGGAAGAGCAAAAGAGCTACATGTGGATATAAGATACACTCATGCGTATCTTGGTTTAATAATGCACACAGTGGCTCTGCCTGAGGGATGGGGAACCAGCAGCCCATGGGGCAGAGACAACCCATGGAGCCTACTCCCTCTGGCCCCTCCCTGCCCTCTCCTAGCAACAATTATGCTTGAACAAAAGTTTATGTTAGAGTCAGATGAAGTATGTGTCAAGTGGTATATAGCAGAAGTTGCATGAGGCTACCCATCACTCTTAAAGATAATAGCCTTTTCCTTATTTGTCATGAAATACTAACCGCACCATCATATTTGATACAGTTACTGAAGAGCCGAATGGGTTGGGGTTAGGACTCGCATTGCATGACGGAGACAGGAGAGCAAAGATCTCTGGGAGGCGGGCACAGGCCCCTTCAGTTTTTTTCTCTCCTGCCTGACGAATCAGGTCGTTTTCTCCCGGCTCTCTCTGATTTTCTCTATCAGCCAAGTGCTAACAAATAAGAGATAATTCTATCATATTCCTAAGCACCACATTTCTATTTTCATTTATCCCCATAAATGATTTTTATTTCTACTTACCCCCATAAAGATGCACTCTGTGTGCACAGTTAATATTGGCATGTGCAGAACTTATTAAATTATAAGAATTAAATTGCAGCATTAAAACCTGCAGAGAGTTTGAATCTAGATTTAGTTATAATTAAACAACCCCATTGAAATCAGTGGGTCTGGGCCTAGATCAAACCATTTTTGTTAGGAATGGGGAGTGTTTAAGTGCAAAAATTCACATGTGAGCCCCCACTTCTCCTTTCAAGATCTTTGCATCATGACTTTAATCTAAATTCAAGCAGTAACTATTATTAGAGGCTTATTTGATCTGCTATAGATGGGGATGTTGAATCCTAGATTGACTCTAATGTAACTGGAACGTGTGGATTTGTCATCAAGTGTATATATATAATCTAGATAAACAATAACAATCCTTTACTCTCAACAGGTTTACACCAGATTTCACAACTTCCAGAGTCATCCGTGAACTGAAACTAACCACAACAGGAGGTTCTGAGTTTATGTTCATATTAAATGCATCCCTTCCCTATCATATGTTAGCAACTTGTGCAGAAGCTCTGCCCAGGCCCAATTGGGAGCTGGCACTGTACGTATTAGTCTCAGGAATAATGAGGTACTATACACAATTTTTTAATAGTTTTTTATAATATACATGTATTTCTATGTTAATAAATCAAATATGTTAAGAAAATGGCATAATATTTTGCTTTGAATATGCATATGTAAGAAATTTTACCTAAGCAATATATGTTGGTTATTAACAGTGCTGCAGTGGGGCTTACAACCAGAATATGCACAGACAGCAGAGAGCAAAAGTCACATTTTATCTGAATAAACTCATTAGCTCCTGTTGCATAACCATCTGCATTTAATTGTAATAACTAGTGGGAAAACCTCTCCAAATCCCATGAACATGGAAATTTGTTGACAGTTACAGCACATGATATACCAGTAGCAGTTCTGTTGAGAGTTGGTATATTCAAAGCATGGAGTCACATAGTAGTCGATCTTAGAGAGATAGATTGAGCAGACAGATGTCTTATTATTTTAATAACTTCTTACAAATGAGCTAGAAGCAGTTGAAACGAGTGTGAGTCAGTTTCTTACCGCATATCCCATTTCAGCAAACACAGTAAGCTGGGAAACTCCTGGGAGAAACAGATCCTAAGTTTGGGCATAACTTGCTGTGCGACAGCACTTTCTCTGCTGGGAGTCCCTCACTTAGGAATTCAGCTTCTTGGGCAGCTTGCCAGTACTTTCAGCTTAATAATTCGCAAGTTGCCTTTGTTTTTCCTACCAGATTTAGTCTTGCTTTTTCAGGATCAGCATCTATGCTTGTTCCAATAATAGGTGCTTATGGAGGTCTTAATTATATAGTATGTAAATGTTACTGGAACTTGGCATTTCAGTACCAGCATGGTGGGGGGTTGTGATTTGTGTAGGTGGGAGTAAAACATTGTTTCTCTTAATTTGTCAACAAGAGATGAGCTCGCCTTGTGTCTTCAGTTTTTCCAGGCTATGATGGCAGAAACACTGATGCTTTACTTACTTGTCTGTTGCAGTGTGCTCTTCCTTTTGGTAATTGGAACAGCCTATTTAGAAGCTCAAGGAATTTGGGAGCCATTCAGACGACGCTTGTCCTTTGAGGCATCCAATCCTCCCTTTGATATGGGAAGACCATTTGATCTCAGGAGAATAGTTGGAATTTCATCTGATGGAAAGTAAGCTCTTACTTATGAATTGGATGTTTGCAAAGTAGCATTTCTCACCAGTATATGTCACTCTTGTAAACGAGGCTCCTAGCCTCACAACTTGAACAGATCACAGGTGCAGCAAAAATATCTATGGAATTTAAAACAACTGATGCAGAATGGTCTTTCAGACTTTATTAGCTTGGAAAATACATGATGGATAGTTGAATAGTGAATAGTTGTTATCTTAAAACTAGAACATCAGTTGCAAACATTCTCAGAAGCTGGTAGATATATCTTGATACTATATAGGGATTGCGTCTTATGTTTTTGTATTCAGGAACAGTTTAAGTGGTAACTTAACTACTTAATGTAACACTAGTATGTGGTTCTGCTTGCAAAAGCCATCATTTGTGCAGTAATATATCATCAATTGATATCGTGCACATATATTGTGCACTTGAGTATAACTCAGTAAGCAATGCATCAAAGCAGTCCTTGGATAATTGCATACTTCTATGGAAGCTGCTATGCAATACTACCTAAATGTAAGAATTACATAGAAAATACATAAATAGAAAAGAGTGAAGAAATTGTGATAAAGGAGGAAGAAAACGGGAGCCAGGAAATGCCTTTGTGGAATGATGTATAAATTACTGTTTTTCAAAAACAGGGATTGTATATCAGTTTTGTTGGTCTCTGTAGCAAGGAGCTATTCTTCAATAGCAGGGCCTGTTAACATGCTGCTTTAGAAAAAACTTACTTGTCTCTTGATCAAGTTCTGAGGCCCAGTTTAGCACTATACACTTATATTTCCAGAAGCTATGTTGAATCAACCTTTTAGATGCTACCTAGAAACATTAAGAGCTACTACTACGCTTTGCTAAATAGGTTGGGAACTGTGCAGCTACATTTTACTAAATATTTATGAGAAGTAAAAACAAATTTGATCTGCTTCCAGCTTGAATGCACTTGGATCAGATTCGAACCACAGCTCTTCCAGAGGAATCTATGGACCAGGAAGTTCCTCATCACGATCCAATGCAGGAAGTAATAAGCAATGCAATTCATCTGTACACCTGCACAGCAATAGAAATTCAGTCGAAGTTGAAAACATGAAGTATAAAAACAGTTCAAATGTTGCTAGTAGGACTTCTATGCAGGCAGGTTCTGCACAGTCAACAAACAGAGCAGGTTCCCTCTTCCTGGACTCCAGTTCTGCAACTCAGAATCACACAGCAGGCAGGAAGTCCAGGGGTGGAAAACAAAATCTGCACTCAAACCAGCAGCACGCACCAGTCTTACTAGAGCAACATTCGTCACAGTCACCAGCAGTGCCTCACCAACAAGAGCAGCAGACTGAAAACTCCCTGCCGCAGCTTCCTACTCCTTCACATTCAGAATGTGCCAGCAACACGAGGCACAGCTCAGAGGATTCCGACATTGCTGCTCTTATAGAAACCATGGACAAAGACTTTGATCATCCAGAATCCCCTTCCCCAGATGTGTTTACAGAGCAGCCCCCATCTCCAGTAGCAAAAAACAAAGGTAATAAACTCCTACTTCACCCAATTAACTCTTATCTTACGAATTGTGTACATATAAAGTTGTAGGTGCTGGGTGAGACAACTCTCTATGGGAGGCAAAACAAGAGTCTCTGTCATCTGTTTCCCCCTCTATGACATTTATGCACCTCTCTCATCGAAACTTGTCCTTTGTGCACTTCTTATGTGAAATAATTCTCTTTTTAAAAAATGGATTCAGTACAGTGGTGCCTCGCAAGACGAAATTAATTCGTTCCGCAAGTCTTTTCGTCTTGCGAGTTTTTCGTCTTGCGAAGCACGGCTTCCCATAGGAATGCATTAAAAATCAATTAATGCGTTCCTATGGAAACCGCCTTCAGACCAGGTCCGGGGACAGTCTGTCCCCCGACCTCTTCTGAAGGCCGGCGGGGGGCGAAAGTCTTTGCTTCCCCCCCCCGCCTGCCTTTCCGGGACAGCAGAGACTTCTCCGTCTTTGTCCCCCCTGCCTGCCTTCCCGGGAGAGCGGAGAAACGCAGCGGGGCGATCTTAAAATGCTGGCGGGTGGCAGTGAAGGCTTCGCTGCCGTCCCCCAGCATTTTAAAAGCTGTCCCGGGGCGATTTAAAAGCCCCCGGGAAGGCAGGCAGGGGGGACAAAGACTTTTGCCCCCCGCCCGCCTTCAGAAGAGGTCCTGGACCTCTTCTGAAGGCCGGTGGGGGGCAAAAGTCTTTGCTCCCCCCCCCCCGCCTGCCTTCAAAAGCCATCCGGGATAGTGGGAAGCGCTTCCCTGCTATCCCGGACTGCTTTTAAAATGCTGGCGGTGGGGAGCAAAGCCTTTCGGCCCCCGCCGGCCTTCCTGGACCTCTTCTGAAGGCCGGGGGGGGGAAGGCTTTGCTCCCCACCGCTAGCATTTAAAAGAGGTCCCCGGAGATTTCCCTATGGGCTTTCTTCTTGCGAAGCAAGCCCATAGGGAAATTCGTTTTGCGAAGCGCCTCCAAAACGGAAAACCCTTTCGTCTAGCGGGTTTTTCGTCTTGCGAGGCGTTCGTCTTGCGGGGCACCACTGTAAAGGCTTTTGAAACGACCACACACTCCCTGTTCCCGATAGCAGTGGTTATTTGAATAGGAGTTCCAGCAACTTAAAGAAGCGAGGAGAAGTGTCAGAGAATTTCTACTAGGCTGTGCTCATATGCAGAGTGGTGGTGAACTTGCTTTCCTCATGCTAATGCTCCTTGTTTGTTAAATCTAAGTTAAAAGATTAATTCGGGGGTGGGAAGTGTTTTTGGCTCCAAGGACCAGACCCAATGACTTCAGAGAGTGAACAAGGTCATATGGTAGAGAGGATCATGGTGCTGTTTGTACTACATACAGCTGGGGTGCGGGAAGTGATAAAGGAGGAAGAATGTTCAAGAAAGCTAGTAAGTGCTTTTGTGTCGCTTTTCATGTACTTTGACTCCTGAGGATTACACTCTTAATATCCATTTTTAGGTAATGTAACCCAGAGATAATGGGAAGAAAAGTTTGAAAAACAAACCCTGAAGAAGCACCCTGAGTTGTGCTTGACTTATCAGAATAATGCTGTAGAATTTTGAAGTATTCCTGTGCTTGAATGACTTTTTAAAAGTGATAATACGTGGATAAACACGTAGGGTTGTATCCAACTCTGTCCATCCAGAAGAGGAGCAGACTTCCAGTTGCACAGCAAGGCTTCACTTTCTCTCTCTGCAACATCCTCCCAGACCTTCAAAATCTTCTCCGGAGGGTTGGGGGGGCCTGCAGAAGGGAGGAGACGAAGGTGCAGCCTTGCAAGAGTGGATGTTTGCTCACACAGTGTTGAAGTCTGGCTGTAGAAACTTGTAAGAAATTGTGTAGCAGCCAACTCATCCAATACCACTATTCTGTACTGAATGCTTTAAGACTAAAGCCTGCTTGCTAACACTAATAGAAAATACAGGATTTCTGAAGGAAATAGATATGCTGCTGAAACCTAGAACCTGTGCAAAATGTATGACGGTGTTGTGTTAAGCAGAAGTAATTGTTAGTATGTTTAAACAGATTTTATATACATATATAGCTTTAATTCTATTTTTGTCAATGTTTAATTGTATTTTAATGGTTGCTTTTTCTATATTTTTAGTTGTTCTTGTTTTTATCTGTAAGCTGCCTTCAGTCCCATCAGGGAAAATGTGGGGTATAAGTAATGTTAGTATTAGTTTGTGGTGGGGGTATATACTCTGCATTTTGCTTTCTTCATAGTTATATGTTATAGGGATTACCAGTAACATATCAATTGTGCAGTAGTTCCTTTGTTCGCACATTGTAGCCAGAAAGCTAAGGGAAACTGCATATTATCAGTGGCCAGTATCTGTAAAACACAGTAAGGTGTGTGAAATCCCTTAGACTTCTTAAATTTGATACCACCAACATCAGAAAGTGGCTCTGAAATGAATTGCATCCTGCTTGAAGTAGTACAGCTGACCTGGAGTGCGGTGTGCCAGGAATTTTCCTCCATTGAAGTGTACTGGTACAATTCCTAGTGTATGATGTTCCTAGTGGACTTTGTCCCAGGTACATCACGGTGATGAAAAGCTGTTGTTCTCTACAGCTGTCACAGATCACAGCTGTTGCTAATTGGAAGCTGCCTTTAATACCCCAGGGAAAGGAAAACCGTTTCAACGCAAATCTAAACCCCAGAAGAAGCGGGAAGAAAAGGAGAGAAGAGGAAAGGGAAAGCAACAAGAGGATGAACTGAAGGATTCTCTTGCAGATGATGACAGTTCTTCAACTACCACAGAAACTTCCAACCCCGACACAGAAGCACTTCTGAAAGAGGTAGACTTTTTTTAAAAAGGGGGGGGTGTCAAATGAGAGAAGATGATGGGTCTGGGGGTTTCATACTTTAAACTCGCCACTATATTTATGCATTAAGAGATTTAAACTCCACTTCTTCCCCACAAAGTGTCCCCCATAAGGCTGCTCACAAGAATTGTTAACAACTTGGTAATGGAAACAACTCAAAAGCAGAAGCAGGAAAAAAAACCCCACAATGTACCTAATCAAACTCCAGAATATTAGAAAACACAGCCACCTAATTTGTAAAACCAAAAGCGCAATGAAACAATGCTGCATTTATTGAGCATTGATTCAAGAGAAAAGGCCAAGCAAACCTCCTTGAGCAGGAAGGTACACAGTTGGGTTGAAAAAGTCCTGTAATGCATTCCTACCATCTCTGAAGGCAGTAGGATACAGAACAGGACCTTCCCAGAAAACCTCAGTGAATGGTCAGAATCATGTGGGAGAGGATGTTCTTTCTCAAAACACCTAGCTCCAAACCATTTAGCAATGATGATAATCAAACTTTAAGACTGGGCTTAGAAACAAACTAGGAGCCAATGAGACTAAACAAAATTAGAATAGCAGCATTTTGTACCAGCTAAGTTTTCTGGTCACTTTTCAAATGCACCCTCGTGTAGAGCATACTTCAGTAATTCAATCTGGATTTGACCAGGGCCTGTGTAGCAATGGCCATATTCGCTTCTCCAGGAAAGGCGCACACAGACTTGAAAATGTGTCAAAGCATTTCTGGCAATCTAGGAGCAAGGCCAGAAATGATTTCTCCAACCATGAAACTAGTTTTTGAGGGGAGCACAACCCAAAAAGTTGAACATTTGTCCTCCAACCTAACCTCCTAGGACCAGCCCTGCATTAAAAAACCAGAGCTAGCACAACGTGGTACCCGGCTCCTAGGCCCATCCCTGTTGGTCTAGAAGGATACTGTGACTGATGTAGAATTACTTCATGAAATTACACATCTACCATTTGATTTTTAAAATTGAACATTTGGGAGCAAAAGTAGATGAGATACCAAATGTGTGGTTTAAAAAAATATAATAATAATGGTAGGTGAGGGGGGCACAAAATTCAATGGGACAATAACATGTGGGGAGGTTTACCCCTTGCCTCCCTTGGTGCAGTACTGATGAATATTGCCCCTTGCTACATCCACTTGGTAATAATGCGTTTAGCATCATGTCTAAACTGGCCTTTAGATATCCCTAAGTAATTTGTAGAATTTACTGTGCTCTAGGTTTCTTGTAGCATAGCAAAATGAACTGGTAGCTTCAGTTAAGTAACTTAAAGGAAAAGCTCTCTGCTTACATTTTTAAATATAATTATCAAAGCTGTTTTGTGAAAGAAATGGGGAGATTTAGCTATAATACATATTGTTCCTAGAATTGTTGTCTTCCTCTCCTTTCAATGTATTATTGTTTACTTAATATTTTTATTGGGATTTGGTTGGCTGTTTGTAGGAGCCAGAAAAGCAAAAGGGAAAACAGCCAGTACCAGAAAAACAGGAAAATGAAATCCAAGTAAAACAGAAAAGCAAAAAGCTATCGCTTATCAAGAAAGAAATCCCGACAGATGTGAAGTCCAGGTACGCATAGAACTATGTTAATGCCATCCAAACTACTTTCCTAAGTAGGCATGAGGAAATAAAGTTCCTGGCAGCAGAACTTTGCATCAGTCAGCTGAGAGAAATGTGTCACACGCTGCAATAATTACCATTTCTTCTCTGTTAACGTGGCTGAAGAAAAGGAAGTGGTAGTGCCTGGGCACAAGAAGAATGATAGATAATAGAAACTGAACAGAAAGGGGAAACCTTGTAATTATGGGAAACTCTGCACAATAAGGAGCCTGCTTTTTTTGTAAGCAAGAAGTTAGACAAATAGACACTTCTCCATTTGTTTTTCCTAACAGTTAAGACAAAGGGAGTCGGCTTGGAGGAGATTAGAGAAAGCTGTTTCTCTTCTGCGCACTTTTATGTATGCAGGATCTTACTTTGTTGGTCAAACTGTTACAAATAATAACTTTTTTTGGATCATGCTTTTATTACAGTTCCTTTGAGATGTCAAGTCCTTCGTCACTCGAAAATAAGCAGCACAAAAGCTTTTCATCCAAGTTGTCTTCTCAGCATATGTTCGCAAATGGGTTCAAACCAAGAAACCTCCAGAAAACAAAAGGTATTCTTTGGCTGTTCAGCTATTAATCAAGATTTACCTCTGAAACTTTAGTTTTAGCTGTTCCTCACTGGCTGTACTTGTGAGGCTGAAGTGCTGTATGCCCTACAAACTACAGGTTTATTTGTTGTTTCTTCTTCTTCCTATTAATAATAATAACAATAATAATATTTATTTGCAGGTATCAATATGAAGCTGATGGATAATAGGCCATCTTCACTAGCAAAGTTTTTCTCCAGTGGTTCTGGTCAGGAGCTGGGCAATACCAGCAGCTCAGAAGGAGAAAAAGATTCACCACCACCAGAGTGGGACTCAGTGCCAATTCACAAGGCAGGCAGCTGTAAGTACTCTGGGCATTAATTTAACATTAACAATTAGCTTATGGGCAGTGAATCAGTTCAATAACAAAGGATTTGATTTCTTTTTCTATTTGAACACAATTCTTTGTGCTTAACATCAGAATAGCATATGGTTGTCACAGAGTTCTTGGCACAAAGGGATAACGGAGGGCTTGTTTGGATAAGATGCCTCTGCTGTCCAACTGCTGTCCCCTGAACTCATTGCTGATAATAAACTTTTTGTTTTGTGATTTGTAACAAAAGTGGATTTATTAAGCACACTAAATAATAATAAAACTCCTCAAGAGAGAGACTGAGGAGAAAGGATTGTTTCCAGGCACTCTATGTTATACTACTTGGGTGGCTTCTCCACTGAGAAAATGCCCCTTGTGGGGGTGCTCCTTCCCTGTACAGGGACTTTTTACCCACTCTGCCTTTGCAGCAACTACAGCAGAGCAGTTATACTGAGTGATCTGTAAGAGTCTGTTTAGGCATTACTACTCCCTTCCCAACTCAGGGAGATGTTAGGCCAGAGAGAGACTGGCAGTGGGATTTGGCTTGTACTCTTACCAGGATAATGGGAGGTCCCAAGAGTATCCAAATCACAGAACCTCCTATTTTGGGTATTCACCTCTTCTTACAAGCAAGGAGTGGGGAAATGTGTACGTATGTCAAAGGCATTTTCTCCTCACTTCAGCACTGTTTTAGTAATGTGCATGAGTGAGAGTTAGGGTTGCCGTATTTCAAAAAGTGAACATCTGGACACAAAAGCTGTTGTTGTTGTTTTTTCAAAATCTTCAAAAAAGGATAAGTTTTTAACCTTCTGAATTTTTGAAAATTCCACCTGGACACCATTTTTGATGGACGAATCCCAGCTATGTCCGGGAAATTCTGCATGTATGGCAGCCCTAGAGTTAGTTCCTTTTTAAAGGTTAGAAGTGCAGAACTTGACAACCTCAACTTTGCCACTTTAGGTGGTGCAGAATATCTGACTTACTGGGCACCAAACTGAAACTTGTAGTTGCCTGAAACATTATCAGACTTGGAATAAGTTAACACTATTAAAATCTGCTCTCCTGGTAAGAGATTTAATTTGTGACTGATTTGTTTATTTATTTATTTATTTATTTATTTTAAAAGTTCATGAGGCATATCCAGTGCTCCAACGTCCCCATCCTCCTCTCCTGCCCCCTTCAGCTGCACACACCCTCAAAATCATTTCCAGGAGAGGAGGGGACCCCCTCCAAAGCAGGGTGTGTGTTTTTGTAGGGGGAGGAAATGGAAGTCCCATTGTACCAGCAGAACTCCTGGCACAGCACTGGATACAACCACAAGTAACTGTTTCAAGACTGACTTTGTACTATGAAGTAATAAAAATAAGACATCTCTTCTTCTGGTTCCCAGCTACTGACAACCTATATAAGCTGTCCCTGCAAACCCTTAGTGCAGATGCTTTCTTGAAACAACGACAGACCTCACCAACTCCTGCCTCGCCATCTCCACCCCCTGCATCATTGGCCTTTGTGCCCCGAAGCACTTATAGCAGTATTGTGAACAACTGCAGGTAAGTTCAGGTGCTCACTGCATAACCAAGCAAAACATCTGAAGGCAAGAAACTTGTGTCGTTATTTTTATTTATTTAGCTGCATTACCATTTTCAGTTCCAACTTTCAACAAAAATTAGTTTTTAACTTCTTTCCTTCCTAGTTTATGACACAATCTATTGGGATGAGTCCAAGGTCCAGTTTTCTGTATAACCTCTGTAGGGGGCCAAGATCCAAACCTAGGTCTGAACAGCAGACAGGGGCAAAGGCAACAAATTATAAACAAAATGAATTAGGATGAGGGTAAGACTCTCTTGATATGCTGAGAGATACATACTCTCATCGGCAGTAGAAGCAATCCTAGCTCACTGTATACACATCTCAGGATGGTTTTGGCAAGAACTTAGTGTCAGAAGTGGTGTATAAAAAATGTGGATGTTTTCTTATTCAAAAACTAAAAGAAAAATAGGTTTCAGGACACAATATCTGTGTCAGCCCTTAGTTAGGCTGTATCCAAATCACCAGATTGGTACTAAGCCCATAATTCACAGATTTCCTCTTTAACTGGACCTTTGGCTGATTGACATCAAATGCCCTTTTAAAAATGTGTTGGGTAGGGAGGCTTTATTGGGTTATTTTTGTTTTTAATTTTATTATGTATTTTGTATTTTTATATTCTGATTTTATGTTGTAACCGCCCTGAGACCTGTGGGTATAGGGCAGTATACAAATTTAGTTAATAGTAGTAGTAGTAGTAATATCTCAAACAAGGCAACAGGTGATGTTAGATCACTGCCTTGAAATATCCAAACCCTAGCATATTAACTTTATGGCAAAATCCAGTTCAGGTAAGCTCTAAAGAACACCACTCCCCCCCCCCCCCGCCTTGTTTCTTTCAGTGAACCGAAAAGCAAGGTGCTCAGTGGTGCCAAACATAAGGTGGCAAAGACAGCTTCTCTCCCTGGCAGGAATGGAAACCCTACATTTGCTGCTGTAGCTGCTGGTTATGACAAGAGCCCAGGTAAAACACAGGAATCAAAAAGCTATGGCTATTTGAGGGTGTGATTGTTCTGCTATCTTCCTATTCTCATTTAAACTCCATTGTTACAGGTGGCAGTGGCCTAGCAAAACCTTCGCCAATGAAGAGCGAGGCATCTGGCTGTATGAATGTTTCACACACAACCGTTGACAGTGACGGCTCTGACAGGTAACTTGAATTAATCCTTTGGAAACAGAAGCTCAACAATGGTGGATATGGTAAAAAGCTGCTTTCCCTCTTGCACCCCCGTTAGAAGAATATGTCCATTAAAAACCCTATACTTTGCACATAGAAAATCCTCACTTCATAATTTGCCTATCCAAAAAATAATAATCTTCTGTTTCATGTTATTTTTTATTTTCAAAAAATTGTTTTAAAATTTGGATGCTGGCTGTTTAGCATAGCATAGCATGTTTGTAATTTGACAATAAAACAACAAAACTGAAGTCCAACATTTCGTCTTCTCATAAGATACTGAAAGATGGGGACCAAGTGTGTACTTTTCAGTTGTGTGGGCATTAAAAATAAATAAATGACAGTTTAGTTAACTTAGTTAATTAAGGATGTGACTGTAGGCCTACTTTCAGCTACAAAACTCACTGGCACATACCTGTAAATAATAAGTGTCGGGAATTCACCCTTGGCATTTTTTGTCAAAATTGACAGTGTGTTAAAATCATTATTTGTTGTCCACATGATATTTGGCTGTGTTATGGTGGTCTTCACACTGAAGTGACCTTATTAATGAAAACCTCTTCTCCTCTGCTACACTTAGTTCTGGTTTGTGGAGTCCTATAAGCAATCCTAGCAGCCCGGATTTCACACCCCTCAATTCCTTCTCAGCATTTGGAAACTCCTTTAACTTAACTGGAGGTGAGTGGTATGTTACAGTAGTTAAAAAAAGGAACAGAACAATATGCCATATTTCTCAATTGGCTACCCTGGCCAATCTTTCCTATTGTAATAAGGCTCACTTCCTTTGAAGATGTTTTTGGCAGTGTTATGCCTTGGAAAATAAAGAATGACAGAAAATATTAAAGATACCTTTTCTTTTAACGAAAAATGATCTTGTTTTTCTTAATTACATAAATAATCACACACTTCAGTATACCAGGGGTGGGTGGGTGTGTTTATGTTTGAGATAGATAGATAAATAAAAGCCAGATTCTAGTGGCATGCCAATTTATTTTAGTTTTATTGATTGAGCTACTTGTCAGTTCCCATGCAAACAGTGGAGAGTCAGGTGAGGAACTTCCCAGTGGGTTGACTGCGCATCAGACTGCTTTAGAGTTCAACATGATGGAGGGAGATGTAGGTGTCCTCTCCTCAAGGGGAGAAAAGAGCAGGGCTTTACTCACCACCGGCATCGGAGGTCTGATGATCAAAGAGATCAAAGGTGGGGCAATGATAAAATAGGGGGATCATGATCAATGGAAAACTATGCCTCAATATAGAATCTCCAAATTGCTGTAGGAAGTAAAACCTCTCAGCAAATAAAGCATGGAGATTTATGAAATGGTTAGGGGGACTTAATAACTTTTCTGTAACAGCTGTCAAAGTTCAGTGTTTGTCCCAAGAATTGTATATTTGAGTTTATAGAGTCTGGTCCCACAGAACAGCAAAAACAAAACAAAACAAAACAAAACACCATAAAATCAGTAAGCTTTGTTGGGGCAGCTAGTGTTTAAAAATGTTCAAAGGAAGCTCTCCTATTAGAAGAATTATTCCTCAGATATGGTTGCTCAGAGCAAGAAATAGAGAAGGCACAGCACCACAATGATCTAGTAATGGCAGTCCGTCACATAAAAGGTCAGAGCAAACACTGGGTCATTCAACTGGATTGCTGTATGGGCAGCTCTTTCTCACTTAGTTGTGCTGTTTAGCACTTGTGTTCTGGCTTGCAAATCAGGCTAAGCCAAATGCTGGCTCAGCATGAATGCAGGAATATATGGACCCCTAATATGAATTTGCAGCTGCCTTACTTCTTCCTGGCCCTTTTTGCTGCCACACTGTGCTGAGCCAACACAAAGTTTGGCTTTGCATGTTTTCCAAAGCTGGGATCATCCTTAAGCCCTCTCCCAATTAGTCTTGCACTTAGTCTGAAGAGCTCATAAGCCTGCATTCAGAGAACATACTAAGCCAGACGTTGGCTTAGCCTTGACTAGGGCAGGATATGCAGTCTTCTGCTTCCATGTTTGTGGCGCTGTGGGTTAAAGCCTCAGCGCCTAGGACTTGCCGATCGAAAGGTCGGCGGTTCGAATCCCTGCGGCGGGGTGCGCTCCCGCTGCTCGGTCCCAGCGCCTGCCAACCTAGCAGTTCGAAAGCACCTCCGGGTGCAAGTAGATAAATAGGGACCGCTTACCAGCGGGAAGGTAAACGGCGTTTCCGTGTGCGGCTCTGGCTCGCCAGATGCAGCTTTGTCACGCTGGCCACGTGACCCGGAAGTGTCTCCGGACAGCGCTGGCCCCTGGCCTCTTAAGTGAGATGGGCGCACAACCCCAGAGTCTGTCAAGACTGGCCCGTACGGGCAGGGGTACCTTTACCTTTACCTTTTTAGCTGTTGATTTCATCTATGAAAAATAATATTGTGCATAGGTTTTGCAAGACAGAATGTAACATGGATGTTTTGTCTTATTCTCCATTCCCTCAACTTAGAAGTTTTCAGCAAGCTTGGGCTGTCACAGTCTGTTTATAGTCCAGATGTTCAACGAAACTGGACTGAGCTTAGTAATGTTCCTTCATCCATCTGGGACTCCTCAGCTACAGATCTGATACCTCCCTGGCCCACAAGTTCAGGATCCCCAACTCACACCACTTCAGTAAGTATATGAATGTGTGTGTGTGTGTGTGTCTATTACTCCATATGGTGCTCTCTTTTTCCTGGTAGTATTGAATACTTGTGTGTCATAGCTCTTGTCCTTATTTTGTTTTTTATTAATATAGTCTATCCTTGGGAACCCAAGCGGCCTGTGGTCTACCACCACCACTCCGTTCAGCAGTTCCATTTGGTCAAGTAATTTGAACAGTAGCCTTCCTTTCAACACTCCAGCTAACACGTTGCCAGGTATTGATCTTGGGAGTGAAAACACCCCTCCACCAGCTGCTGCTGCCCCAATAGTTAGCAATCCTGAAGATTTGGGACAAGCATATAACCCTTGGCTAATTTGGAGCCCTGCAATCGGGAGAAGAAGCTCAGATCCTTGGCCTAATGTGCATTACCCACCTGAAAACGGAAATTAAGAACAAAGGGACTGTTGTCCAGATTGGATCATGGTAAATTCTGTAATATGCCTGGAACATAATTTGCAGTTTGCTACCATTCCTACTCAGACCCCAACATGGTTACAATCTAGTCATACATTCATCACTTTAAAGTCTGTCTTGAGATTATGGTAGTATAAAATTACTGATCAGCTTGGAAAAGTTTGGATGTGGGTTAAAAAATCCTATAAGACGATATTCTTTTTTTCTTTTTCTTTTTACCAACTGCCCATTCTGTTTTTTAAACACTTGGCAATTTCCAAAATGCAGTGATTTTTAACTACCGTGCTTGGTTTTTAATTTCCCCCCAGTATTATGCTCTCAAACATAATTTTTAAGAGCACCTTGTGCTAAAAATGCAGAGTATTTTTTTAAAAAATAAGGCTCTCTTTGTTAAAGGCTCTACGAATGTAAAAACCTTAGGAGCAAATGTATGCGCATACTGTTCAAACTATACATTTTATGTGCTGTTTGTACATTTGTAAACCTGAATGCATTTTTAAGTTGAACTGAAATGTGCATAGCCAATACTTGTGGATGAAAAAAAAAAGATTCCTTGTGCTTTTCTTACCAATACAACTTCAAGTTGTACTTGAAAAATAAAATAATGCTTTTTTTCATTTCTGCCGTATGTGCTTCTGTGGAATGTTTGAATTTCAAAGATTTGACAGCCTTTCTGGAAAAGTTTTAATATACGTGCTAATCATTGGTGGCATTTCGGGACAGGCTTTGGAACTTTTGTTCATGGGAACAACAGTCCACCTTAAGCACATTTGTTACAAAAACAGTTGGACTATGGTGAACTCTAGTCCCTGTGAACGTCAGCAGCACAGGAAAACATTGTATAAAAATAGCCATGCCATGCAAACTAAATGGCAGCTATAGTGTGTTTGCTGGCAGTAGGCTTGGTGACAGCTGTTGTAGCACATCTAGTCTGCTGCTGAGTCACCAAAGAGAAACTGTAGATGTATCCTCTTTTTACACACACCACACAGTCCAATCCTTTGTCCTTCCAAAGTGATGCATTCTGCACAGAGTAGAATCATAGAACTGTAGAATTGTAAGGAACCACAAGAGTCATCTAGTCTAATCTTCTGCAGTGTAGGAATTTTTTTGGCCAATGGGCTCGAACCCATGACCATGAAGATTGAGAGTCCCATGTTCTGTTGACTGAGCTATCACAGCACAATCAAAATCACATGCAAGATCACAGGTTTACTTATATTAAAATTCTGGATATCCTGTCCTAACTGAGACAGTATAGATATCGATAGATGGATAAAGAACTGATTTAAGTGAAGAAGAGAAGAGAGTTTTATCTTCTAGAATAAACTTTCACACATGAAGTTTCTGGGAGCATTCTTTATGCCATTTGGAGTACAGTGGACCCTCGGGTTACATTACCTTCGGGTAACATAACTTTTGGGTTGCGAACGCGGCAAACCTGGAAGTGTATTCTTCTGGGTTTCACCACGCATGCATGGGCAGAAGCAGCGCCTCGTGTTGCAGACTTTTCGGGGTACGTAAGGACCCCCGGAACGAATTAAATTTGTATCTGGAGAGTCCACTGTACAAATTTAATATTTTCCCGAGGAGCCTTGCCCAGCTGGAAGCATTTTAAGGTAATCTGAAAACTGAACTGGAGCACCTTTTTGCTACAAATACAAGCGTGTGGAATTCTCCAGGGTTGAACCCTTATAATTGAACTTAAGTTATTTACAATGAATCTGGCATATAGAATAATGTATATGAGACCTGATAATTAAGAATGACTTGTATGGGACAAAATATCTCATTATCCATATTGTATCTAATTTTCATTAACTTACTCTTTAGGAAGGATGAAGGGGGCAGGTGCAAGCACCTGCATTGATGGCACACACATGGAGATCCAACCTTTAAACACTGGTTTTAAAGGTTAGGGCTATCTAGTTTTTCTGCCTTGAAGAATGTAAGGATAATATTTACTAAGCAAAGTGTAGTTTTATAAGCAAACCAGAGGCCTTCATTTTGGCTGATAGCATATCAGTGTGCCGATTTAAGGCTCCCTCGCTTCTTCACATCTCATTTCTGCTCATTGTTATACCTTCTCCTCCTGACTTTCTCTCTTCATGCCATTCTTCTGCGTCATGTCCTTTTCCTGGAATCTTCTGTGTTCCTCGGTCTGTTATTTTACCCCTCCACCTGCCTGTCTCATCCCTTTGAACTCAGCCAATTGCTGCCTGAGAATTAACTGTACTCACTATGGCAACATTAGTTCATTGCAGTATAGAGCAATGTACATTTAAAGCAGGCATTGAGTGATGAACACAGCCACAATTTTTTCATTCTGATGTTCGGCTTGTGGAATTGCATTAGCAAAACATGACTCCATATGCATGCAATGCGTCTTGTCTCACTAGAAGCAGGGGCTGCTCCTTCCTGCTTTCTGTATGTGTCTGCACTTAGTCATCTCAGTTAGACATTTTAGAACTGGTGGTGTGTTAATACGGCCAGCAGTAAAACAGCAGGTGTTAATAAGTTTAGTATTAGTGCATTAGCAAGTATGATGACAGTGCCTTTATGCCTGGAAGAAGGCGGCACAGCCAAATGCAGACTCCAAAGTGGATTCCAGTGACAGAGGCACTTAGTTACAAGCAAGCAATTTGTCAGGCTGCAGAAAGGCCATTACTTGGCATGCTGGCGTCAACTCTTTGGAAGCACAATAATTCTAAGGTTGTTCCTACAGTTACGCTGTGCTCTTGAGACATGTATGCAGCTGATGGTAAAAGTATGAGAAAAGCAACTTGGGGCTCAAGACAAGACTGCAGCTGGGAATGGCAAGTAAAGCACACGTAAATGTGCAATATGTTTCTGAATTTATCTCTATTATTTCATTTAGCAGCTTGGTCCAGGGAGGTATTTTGTCATGCTTCTTGCTTAGTCCAGGTTGCTGCAAGTCAAGCTTTACACAGTTAGAAAGATTACCTGGCATGCTGTGGTTCTGATGGTACAGCATGACCATTTGTTTTGGTTTTGTTCTTTCTCTCCTTTTGTTACCTGTAATTCCCAAGGAGGCTCGCCTGGCGC
Organism: Podarcis gaigeae; assembly: GCF_964106915.1. NCBI lineage: Eukaryota > Metazoa > Chordata > Lepidosauria > Squamata > Lacertidae > Podarcis > Podarcis gaigeae. Next base: position 33,965,977 of record NC_139677.1, on the reverse strand, counting down.
CTTTGTTACATATCTTTAGGCGCCAGGCAAAAACATTCTTCTCCTCCCAGGCCTTTGGCTAATTAAATAATCTATAGTTTTCTAACGGGGGGGAGGGTATTGTTTTCATTTGCTATAATGTTACATGTTTTTTGGGTGTGGGTGTGTGTGTGTGTGTGTGTGTGTGTGTATATATATATATCTCCATGATCTTTGGATGAAGGGTGGTATAGACTCATCGAACTGTAGTTGAAAGGGACCCTGAGGATCATCTAGTCTGACCCCCTGCAACACAGGAATCTTTTGCCCAACTTGGGACTTGAACCCGTGAACCCTGAGATTAAGAGTGTCATGCTCTATTGACTGAGCTATCCCGGCTTAATAATAATAATTATAATATGTCCAGCCTGGTTGGTGCTGTTGTTTTCCCTCTCTTCTCTCTCCATCCAGCTTTCAGGAAAACTTGAAAGCTTGCCCGCTACTTTCGTATTTTGGTTTGTCCTAACAGTCCTGAGACAAGTTGAAGGAAGGCTAATGATGTGAGGTGGGTGGTGAATGATTCCTTCCTCAGCTAACAGGCTAGAAAGTATTTGAAGGATCTTCCTTGAGTTCTCTGAATGGGAGGGACGAATGGGACTAGGGAGGTAACATCGTTTTTTCTCTCCCTTTCCCTGCTGGGAGTGGCTCTGATGGGTAGGGCTGAGAGGAAGAGAGAGAAAAAGGAAGGAAAGAAACATAAATGCAAGTGACAAAAGGCAAATTGCTGAAGCATCTTGGGGTGCCTCACTCTGGAAGTATGAAATGGGACAGTGGATTTGCTGCTTGTATGAACGCTCTGCTTCTTCATTTATACATCAAATATTACAAAGCGTAGTGATCTCCAAGTAAAGCCAGCCCCTGGGTAGTGCTGCCCCTGGAGCTTTTCACTGCCTAGGGAAGTGTGGCGAAACAGTGAGACTAAAGTGTACAATGACAATATTTTGCTGCTGAAGTGCTATCTTGAAACTACTTCGTAATGAACCGTATAAACTCCCCTGCAGTGTCCTTTCTGTGCAGGGAAAACAACAAAAAATGAGCTGGCAATGGAAACAATATTGCAAGGTCAGCAGGTTTTACAATAAATGCTGCAACGTAACATTCTTCCCTCTTTTTTCCTGATTTAGAAATAAGAAAGACTCAATTTTCTGTGCCGTCAGGGTCTGGTTTTGGGGAACTAAGGAAGCTGCCTTGTTGAGAGTCGGGTCATCCGTCAATCTAGCAGAGTGTTCTCTACACTGACTGGCAGTGAGTCTCCATTGTTTCAGACCAGAATCTTTTTCCAGATTTACTTGGAGATACCAGGTATTGAACATGGAACGCTTTGCTGCTAAGCTACAGTTCATTCTCCAAAGCTGCAGTTGTAGATCGGCAGCACCACCTTCTGGCCAAATTGTATTCATTGTTAGATACAAGGTAGTCTGTAACCAATTTCTTTGAAATAGCAAGTCTTTAAAACAAGGTTTTGGGGAAAATATAAATTTAGTAAGAAAATCACTTACACTGTACTAATAGGCGACTATTTTGGAGGGTGGAAGGGAAGGGTTTTCTGCAAAGCATTACTCCTTTCCCCCAATTCCCCTGTGGTGGTTTTTAAAACTGACTACTTTGCCATACAAGGAGTAATGGAGTGTAATGATGTTAATTTATATAATTATATCTTTAAAAGTTTGCAGAATGGTAAACAGCATCCTTCAGTACTCAAAAGAAATATGTATAAGACTACATGGGTATAGAAATGATTTGATATTAAAGATTCTGGCCATATCACAGTGGGATGATGGGGCAGCAAGGGTGCTATCACTTTCCTATAAATCTCATGTACAGTAGATAACTATTGGGTTTAGGCCAAAGGCAGAGTTCCCTTTGAAGAATGACTAGAAAAAGACACCATCTGCTCCAGGATCCTATTCCTCCTAGAACTTAGTGCACATTGTTTCCACTCCAGTCTGACCCAACAGAACTTCTAAGAACCTACAGCAAGTTATCAAAATACTTGGTACACACGCCTCTATCTCGTCGTTCTTGCGTCTTGCCCCAAGCAAATGCCACAAAAGCTAGCAGAGTTATTATGATTCACAGGTACAATCTAGAGAAAGTGGAGTGCACTTTTCAATTTTTTAAATAGTATTTTATTAAATGTTTTAAAATGTGTGTGTGTGTGTATGTGCATGAACACACATGCATATACAGACTTAGTTCAATATTTTCTACAATAAATTGACTCTATTAATCAGATCTGTAGATGTGGTTTATTAATTTAACTGATTCAAAGAATTCTGTATACACATGAACATAAAGATTACATCATTACAGTGGACGCTCGGGTGGCGAACCTATCCATGCGGGATGCATGCTTACAACCCGCAGTATGTGCAACCTGCAGCGGCGCATCTGTGCATGCGCAAAGAGCAATTCCGGTACTTCCGGGTTTCGATGGTCCGCAAACCGAAAAAACACAACCTGAAGCATCTGTAACCCAAGGTATGACTGTACTTTCCTTCTGTCGATGCTGATGTAGCATATTCATGTAATTTATTTCCCCCTTGTGCTTCTAAATTAACAAAACTTTCCAGCATTTCACGTAGTTTATTCTATGTGGCTATTACACAAAAAAATCTCGTGTAAAATAATTGGTGTGTGCTTTCTGAAAGTTAACGTAAACATTATTGGATCTAATGGCAAATTTATTCCGTGAAAGTAATTCTAAATCCATGCTTGTTTTTCTCTAGATTGTGCTCAACGTGTGTATACTAATTTCACTACTCCCTAATAGAATTTTTGCCCGTTATTTGCAGATAAATCAATATTAAATAACTAAGCATCTATTTCAGTCTACCAGACAACATGGGTTTTTAACGTTCTGAGGTAAAACTCGCGAGATGTCTTAAGTCCTATGGATTCTCTCTCAGTGGTGCAAGTTCAATTTGGACCTTTCACAAGATTTTTTTCAGCAATAGAGGCAATACAAATGGCAGCAGTGTTGATGCCTACCAACCTAATATTGCTCTGGCTATGCTTAGCTCCCTGCATTATGCCATCAGCTCACTCTTCAAATGGAGGCCAGTGTCATGAAATGAGCTATTTTAGAGCCAAATCTTGGGACTCCCAGAGGATGGGTATCTTTCACCCTCTTCCAGCTATATGTTCTGTGCTAGTAAAGGAGGCTGAAAACCCCTTTGTGATGTGGCTTCTGGTTTCCCCCCCCCCCCCATATAATTAATATACCACTTGATTGGTGTGTTTTTTAAAAAAACAAAAAAAAACCAACCGCAATTTAATTTTAGGTATTGCAACACAAACCTGATTGGATAGCAACACCAGAGATCAGGATGCCCATTATATGTATGCTTGAGGAAGGAACTTCAGTAAGTCCTTATAACAATACAAAATATTATTATTATTATTTTAAAGCAGCTAGCAGAAGTGACTGGAACTTCCCTAAATCACAATTTTTCATTATGAAAGCTTTGTTCTCCTTGTTCAGTTTGTTACTCCAGTCCACTACCATCATTCCTCTTGTTAGTGAACCTTTGAGCTCAACAGTTACACCAATTGCTGTGTATTCTGTTACAAAATTCTCTTCGATGGCAGCTGCCATAGCGTAGGAATCACATGGAACAAACCCTGACCGCCATTCTTTTTCACCTGGATTTTCCCCCAAGATTTTTGAGAATTCAAAAGAATGAGAAAATATTTTCTTCATGAACATAGCTTTCTCAGTTTTCTGGTTAACCCATTCATGGTAGAATTCCTGCAAAGTAAATAACAGTTTGGGCTTTTTTAAAAAAAGAGAACTATTCAACTGCATAAAAAGTTAAGTAAAAACTCCAGAATAAACATTATTGACCTTGACATCAGTAATGTTCCACAGGGAATTCACAGTGGCAAGAATTAATCATTTTAGCTCCCGATGGATATATAGTCATGAGGATGATAGATTTCTTTATATAAAATAGACTTGTCATATTCAATTTAGTTTTTTAAAAATCAGTTACCAACTAAGTCACGTTCAGGGCAGACCCATTGAAATTGATGGACCTAAGTTACTCATGGTCACTCATTTCAGTGGGTCTATTCTAAACAGGACTAATGCTGGATACAACCCAGATGCAATCCTATACATGTCTACTCAGAAATGAGAACCATTGAGCTCAATGTGGCTTACTTCCAGGTAACTACATATAGGATTACTGCCACGTGATCAAGCTGAAACACTTGCCTAGATATTAACAGATCATTAATACCTTACCCAGGATAGTGGGCAGGAACATGTGAACTCCCATGATGCAATGTAAGTTGGGCAGGTGTACTCATTTAAGACAATGTAAGCAGCTTCTGGGTCTGTTGCAAAATTGAATTCTCCACAGACTGTAGTATTTCCTCTGGCTAATAGAAACAAAAAAAGAGCTACATTAGCTTTCTGTGGGACAATTCGTTCAGTTTCTAACAGCTGCTTCCTTCACAACAGCTCTTTGTTATTTGCCACAGGTGCAGGACAATTCCACCCCCGCTGCCAAACATGTACATTGTCATATGTGAACAAAAAGCCCATACAAACTCATAGACTGCACCAATGTTAAAAAGGCGCAGTCAGAGAGACAGAAGAGGCCGGAAGAATGTGGAATTCATGTGATGGAATGGTCTGCTTCAAGCAAAGGCAGGAAACAAACTGACACTCCAAGGCAGGGAGACCCAGCGATTTCCTTTGGAGCTACATTTCCTGCGTTCAGATACCAGAAGGAGCACAATCACACTTGGAGGAGTCTCTAATGCCCAATTTTTAAAAAGGAGCATGTTTTCCATGGGGAAGCTGCAAGCTAAATGCAAAACCACTGAGACCCCATGTGGAGAAAACAAGGGACAAGTGGGAAACAGCTTGGACCCATGCTTTCTAGGCATGGAACAACTGGAAGTATGGACTAATGCTTAGTTGTTTCAAATGTCTCCAAAGTAGGCAACAAAATGCCCACACAAAAGAAAAGTATGCTGTCTTCAGGAATAATCAGGAGGATTTCTTGCAAATTCAGTTGCTGAACCATCAAGGTAACAACTAAGACAAAATAAGTACTTGAATGATGACTCAACTTAACTTGTTGCAAAACACTGAAACACAGTGTTCTGCAGGCAAGAATATTCTTTAAAAAGCAGCTCACTTGTGAAATATTAAGAGAGAAAACAATTACATACAAACATGCCTAACAAGCCCTCTTGATTTACCTTCCGTATTTCCTCCCATGATGAACACATTTTTAAGTTTCTTAGGAAATGTTGGGTCCATTTTCACGGCCAGCGCTAAATTGGTCAAGGGACCCGTAGCAACTAGAGAAACCTATAAAACATACACAACAATTCATCGAAATGACTTATATAATAGTTGTGCTGTCTTGTGTTGACAACCCCTCTGTAGTTAAATATTCCCGGCTGAGCTCCAGGAAAAAGACCCGGTCAGGGCTATATCTTTTTCTGGGCAGCTGACAACCGTATAATAATAACACCAAATAAGGAACTATGAGTTGAGAAATCCCAGTTCAAACAGTGCACACCCATGATCTCATATGCACATAGGAAGCTGTTATGACCAGTGCTAAATTTTAACGTGAACCAGGCACCCCATGTCAATGCCCGATGACACAGAGCACCTTGCTTGCATAATTCTTCCCCGTTTTGAAGGGAGTCTGCATGATCAGGTCTCTGTATGGAGCTACAGTTCCCATGAAGTATCATTGCTATGGCGTGGATGGGAAATCTCACTCTTCCACAACATGAGGATGGTGCCACCACCCTCTTCTGCCACAGAAGCCGGAGATGAGTTCATGCTTGCTAAATGCACTGAACGCTCAAAAAGCCCAGTATGTTAAGCATTATTAGCAGCATTATTTTCCCTAGCAATAACAACACAGCTGGGGCTCCAAGGGAGGGGTTAGGGTTGTATTTCTAAGGAAATACTAAGCTGTACACAAATTATACAAACAATCGTCATCACTGCAGAAGCATTGGTGACAGAAGGAGCAAAATACGGTACTATCGAAACTCCTTTTAGTAAGTCCCATGTCCACCACTATACAGCCCGTGCTAAATTTATTATGTATGCTTTTCCCTCCAGAGCCATATAGTCTCTTTCCTCCAGCCATTTCTTACCCACCCACACCACCAATATCTGCACCCCGTACTACTTTCCTTACCGAAAAAAATCCATTTCCTCTTGGCCCATCTTCACCCACCGGGATGATTCTTAGAACCAAACTAGATCTGTCAGTAACACACACACACATATTCCAGTATATATATATTCTAAAAATGTAAATATCAGCCACGGAAGGGGCAAGGGGACCTGAGTAGGACAGCAGGAAGGTGGGAAGGGAGTATTTAATCATTTCCCTCCCACTGTAATACCGACGAAGATCATCCCATTGCTATTTGTACCAGGAGAGAAACCTTCATTATTCACCTACAAAATACAGGAACTATGAAAGAAGGAAAGTGGATAAGAGTATAGTATTGAAAATATAGTTAATTGAATTTAAGGAAACCAGTGTGTCGTGCAGAAATGAAATGTGATGGGAAACAGTGCAGTTCACTCAATCTGTAAGGGGCAATTTTATTTTTATTTTTGAAATGGTTTTGAAGACCAAGGAACTTTAGGGAAGCTAAACCCCCAAAGCACTGATATATGAGAGAGAGAAAATATTTAAAAGACATCTAGATGATCACCTCTCTCACACAGAGTGATCTACTGCCAACTGCCCTCTAGAAAGGATTCTGCTAACTTTTTATATGTATCCACATGCTTTTGGATCCATGTCTACTTTGAATAGTAAAATTCACTAGGGAGGAGCTGAATGAATTTTATATCATTTCACCTGACCCGGTCGTTCATTGACTATTCTTAACATTGCAAGCACAGCATGTTCTTCCTGCAGAAGCTCTAATCCTGGAGCGTTGGGATCTGGAACATCACCCAGTCCATCTTTTCCATGATAATCTGCCCCTTCCACAGGTCCACCAAGTATCGGAGATGAGGCACCAGGATAAACTGGAATCTATGCAAGATATGACAACCATGTGATTTTAATTTTAAGACAAAAACCATTGATGCCATCAAAATAAAATACAGTTGTCAAATAGCTTTTATTGCCAACTAGTTAATCTGCAGGAGTTGGGCTTAGGCCAAACTGTGACTAAGGCTGTGTACATACTCCCATTTGCTCTGCATCCAGTGTGCTCCACTGTGGGTTTGGAAAGTGGTGTACACACGACATCAACCACAATCCATATCTATCCTGCATCTATCCCATCATTCCTTATGGATTAATAAACTTTTATCTGTTCTTATCCAAACCTGCTTCAGTCTTGCCTGTGAATGCTGTACTTCAAATTATACAGTTACAGGTGTCAATTTTACACACACACAAACACACAAAATACAATTACATATTATGTGAGGGGTTCCATATAAGCAAAAACACGTATACTCAAAATGTCATCTTAGAACTGCTCCTGTGAGAGCATTCCTAGCCTTCCAGAGCTGACAAGCTGAGCAGGCCTTGCCCCCCCCCCCCAAAGCAAGGCAGAGAGCTCAAGGCAGAGGTCACACCTGTAACCCAAGTGGACCATATGCAAAAAGAGCTTTTAAGTTCTCTGCCTTGCTGCGGGGTGGGAAGGCCCTCTTGTCATGCCAGTTCTGGGATATTGTGGGGCTGTCTGGTCTCCTACGAGATCTCATGCAAGCATCCATAGCTTTTTAAAACAAATCAATAGTAACTAAATGATGATAAGACCCTTTTGCATTTTCTTTGACAAGGCTTAATTAGATCTTACTGTCATGCACAATTATTAGCATTCATTCTTTGCCTTTACCCACATGCATTTGACAAGCGCTTTTTCTTTTCTTTTTTACGCAACTGAGATCTATCTTTAAATCAGACTAGGGAAATAAGTATCTAAGGGGTTGTTGTTGTTTTTAATCCTTCTCATATTGGAAGCCCACTTTACATCAGAACAGAAGGAATGACAAGAGCTAATCTTGAATCCAAGTGTAATCCATGGAAAGGAACATATGTCTCCTGTCTTACGTTTAGGGAACTGATGCACAAAACTCCCCTGCTCATGATGGCCATTTCTGTTTACTTTCTGTACCACAGTCCTAATCACGTTTAAAATCTTAAAATTCTATTGCAAACAAGCTCCATTAATTTTAATGGGATGGAACAAAGTAAGTACATTAAGGGTGCCTCCTTAAACTGAAACCCTGATCACATTTACTTGGTAATAACGTCCACTGCAAACAATGAAATACAGAGCTACCCACATCCAGGTAGTCATGCATGCTTTTGTAATAGCCACTATTAATAGAAGGCAGTAAACCATTAAGAGAAGCAGCTGCAATCTTTAAGATCACAGATGCAACCACATTTATTTATTTATTTAATTATTTATCTATTTATGAATAATAATACTGATAAACCACCCGTTCATATAAAATATCAAGGCAGTGTGCAACAATTTATATGGCAACAAAAAAACAACAACCACAAGATACTATAATAAAACAATGCAGAATAATCATAAATTGACTGATTCATCTTGAAAAAGTTTAATCGCCTGAAGAGGCCTGCCAGCATAAAAAGGTTTTCAAGAGATACCTGAAAATTAGCAGCAGATGTTTACTGACTCTCTGGTGGAAGAGTATTCTACACCATGGGACCAGGAAAATTCAATGTGTGGCTTCTAGTTGAAGCCAGTTGACTCAACCAAATGTTCTCAGTGATTGCCATTATGTGTAAAAATTAGACACTACTTGGAAGCAAGTACAGTATGCATAAGATCAAGTTATCTGTTTATGAATACCACATCATGACACCATAATGCAAAATTTGAAAGATTATTCAGCAGGAACAGATTACCTCAAGCTTGTTACAAATATGTAACACACGAAGTACATTTTTACATATATTTTCCAAGATGCTGTTTCCATAACAGCAAGTAATCCCCAGGACTTCAACATTGGGAGATGCCAGGGCCATCATAATAGCTTGAGCATCATCAACACCACAATCAACATCAACCAGCAGAAGTTTCTTCATTTTAGAAATGCCTATGAAAAAGTAAAACAAATAATTTAAATAGACAAGCTTTGTATCATATTGACCACCAGACCAGTGGAACTGTGGTAACAGAGGGATGCTCATGCACACAAAACATATTTAGGAAGATCTACTACACCTCCTCTGGGGTGTACTACACTCAAGGGCATGGGGAAAACAAGTGAGACACAAATGCCTCTTTCATCTTCACTCCAGACTTAAACCAGGGCAGCAACAGGCTCACAACCAACACTAGTCCACTTGGCAAAAAGCTAAATATTGGACAGCTGTCTCTAAATGTATGGTGGTTGTCAGCTTATCACAAGTGCAAAATGCTTGGACTTCATTCACTTCATTCAGTCACCACAAGAGGCATTTAGGTTTTACACTTTGTCCAATAGGATTCTATGCTTTAGAAGATGCATAATCAAGTAGAATTCCAGTAGTGCAGCTTTCCCCCATCACTGGGCTCCATAACTGTGCTCTGTTTTGAATTAAACTGAATGAATGAATAGGTGACTATTACTAGATCTTTTTTTAGTTTTTCAAATTAGATTTTCAGTTATGCAATAAAGAGAGAAGCAATATATACAACAGACAAAGGAAAGAACACAAAAATAACCCCAAGACAGAATGGAGATGAGGTCCAGAGCTTACTAAGATTCTCTCTCCAACTTTGTGCACCTGCCAACTTGAGAAAACCTTCCATGCAACTGAAGAGGTGGTCTCTAGTCTGCAAAATGTACGTCATGAACAATTTGTTTCATTATCTAAGCTGCAACAATATTTTGCAGTTATTGTAATAACGACGCTGGGTTAATACACATTCCTGTTGCTGCACTGCTGTGTTGCTAAGCTGCTTTGGGCACATCTCCTTGAGAAAGCAGCATACAGCATAAAGTACCGTAGTAACAATGATGACGAGGACGAAGATTACAGAGAGTAACTGTACTTAATGGATTTTCTGCTTCTTATGCAGCTGTTGCACGGCATCAGGGCAAAATGAGACAACGGCAGAGATAACGTGGAAATTGACCACGATGTAGCATGTATAAAGCAATATATAATTGAGACAAGTTGGCTAAGGTCTTTAAAGATACGGTATTTTGCGTTTAGCTGGTTTTTAAAAATCCGTCGTTCATTTCTGACAAGATTTGCTTTAGCAAACTCGGTTACAAATATTGTTTTACAGGGGAGGGGAACTGTTTTTCTGTGAAAAGGTGGGGGTTTTATTTTGGGGGTGGGGGCAGACCTGTGTGGGTTAGAAAGCAAAAGCCAGGACAAACATTTGGACAAAACGTCCCAGAGGGGGGAAACGTGGCCGCCCGCATGCCAATAAATTAAACAGCCTGCAGGTGCGAGCACGTGGCCAGGACCGCCTTCCTTCCAACCCGGCCGCAGGGAGCAACGTCGGGGGCGGACTCTTTCTCCCCCGACCCTCCAATGAATAGCGGGCTCCTCTCTTTCACGCCCCCCCCCCGCCTCCTACCTGCAATGAGAGAGAGAGCGGCCGCGGTTCACTCCCGTTGTCGCGCGCCGAAAGGCCTCCCGCTGCTCACAGAGAGGCAAGCTGGCCAATCACGAGTCGCTTCGTCCACGAGTTCGCGCGAGGTGAGAGGGACAGGGGAGGGAGGCTGGTCGGCGCTGTTGCTATGGCAGCCGCGGCCTAAGCTGCAGAAGGCAAGCGCTCGCCTCCACGCGTAACGGCTTTTTCGCCGTGGGGAGGAGGGATAGGGGCTGAAAACGCATAGCCTGGGGTGGAGGGGAGGGGGGGGACCGTCGAGGACTGCCTGTGTGTGTTGCTGGCGGCAGCCGGGGTGGGGGTGGTCTCAGTTGGGACGACGGTCGTGGCCTGAAGCAGAATGTCAATAAGGTACAGGTGGTATACTTTGTCCCCTTGCCTGGAGTGGGGGGGGGGGGCGCGGTGTTGTAAATAGAAAATGCCATTTTCCCTTATGGGGTATCCAAGAGCCCATATAGAGTCCTTACATAGGTTCCCTATTGGTAGGAGAAGATAACAGAGGCCAACCAGAGAATATTGAGAAGCAAAGCAGCTAGTAAACCTGATCTTTATTGATCTGTTGCAACAGGGTGCTCCCCTCACACGCAGGAGAGGAGGAGGAACCCAGAAAAATGGCGCGCAAAACCTTATAAAGACTTTTGAAATTGCCACCCTGTAGATCAAGACCACCCCAGAATCATCATACATACATCACAGAAGGGGTGTAACCTAAGACCACCCCTCAGATACATCACACCTACATCACAGAAAAGGCGGTCTAAACAGAAATTTGAATGTTGTTTTTCTCCTGTCTGGCAGGTTACTTGATTGGATTTCCTGGGGAGCCTGGCTAGTCTTTTGTAATGATAAATACTTAGTTCCTGGGCCAGGTCACAGGCTCACACCCTATTCATATCTTAAATGTGCCCTTAAGACAGGATTTGTGAGGAAAGAGACAATGGGGAGGTTTCCCACTTTCACCTAGCAGAGAAAACATTTGCTTAGTTTAGGAATCAAAATGGTTCCAGGTCTGTCTTCCTTTGATCTATGTAGGTGCTTGGTTGGTACACTTATGAACATTACCATATATCTAAGACCATAAAATTCCTATCACGGGGGGGGGGGGGGGTAGATTGCAAATGTAATAATGGAAGCAGCACCTGTAGCTTCATGAGTAATAATGAGCAGCTTGTTCAGCCAGAAGCTGTACCTTGTGAATTGTGAGGAACTCTCCATTTTTTTTTATTCCTGATCCTCCTGTCCCCACCACAGCCCATGTTGAATCCTCCACATCACCTTTCCAGAGTTGCTGCTGCAGCACACTCCTCTTCAGGGCGTGCCAACCCAAAGTTAGAATTAGAGAGAGTTGGAAGGGACCCCGAAGGTCATCTAGTCCAGCCGCCCTGCAATGCAGGAATATATGCAGCTGTCCCATACAGGGGATCGCAGAAAGCATGCACTATGGAAAGGAAGTATCAGCCATGCCTTATCTTGAAGGTGTGTGCCTTTTTTAAAATTGCTGGAAGATGGGTGGCATATTTCCAAATTCTAGGGCTATGTTCATAGAAAAGACTCTAGACTCCTTAAATAATTCTTTCTTTCTTTTTAATCAGATGCTGTAGAGAACATACTCTATCTTTGACTCGCCACTGGCACCCCACAATGCTACTAGAAGCAGCAGCAGCCACCAGACTCCTGCAGGTGAGTAATACCTGGGCACCTTTGTTTGTTCAGTGCATCCCTCCTTTTGCCACACTCCCCTTTTTGTGCTGAAATACTGCAAAATAGCTTACAAGTCATTATTAGCCCCATGGTTACCCTGCCCCTTTGCAAAATGACATGCTTGCGCTGAAAGCAAAAAATATTATGTGACTTCTGTGATTGTCGAAGTTTGATGTTTGTGTCGTTATTGTGTGTGTTGCAAGCCTATTATACGCCTTTAGGCACCAGGCAAAAATGTTCCTCTTCAACTAGGCCTTGGGCTGATTAACATCCTGTACCCTTTCAAATGTTTGTGGGGGAGGGGTGTTATTGGTTTGTGGTTTGTGTTGTTGTTTTTATTGTGTTTTTATCTTGTATTTTGTTGTTGTGAACCACATTGAGATCTACAGGTGTGTGTGTATACACAGACTATATACAAATATAATAATAATAATAATAATAATAATAATAATAATAATAATAATAAAACAAATTAAACAGTAGCTGCTTGGTAATAGGTTCTGGGGGGAGAGATGATCTCTGGGAGAATTTATTGGGCGGCTCCTTGGTCAGGTAACTTCTTTCTGATTGGTCTGGGTGGCAGCAGACTCCAGTTGTCCAGCAGTTTTATGGTTGGACATTAACTGTTGGTTAAGGACAGTTGAACTTTGATGGAGTTGAGGAAGGTAGTGTGAGGAGAAAAGCTAAGGCCTGAATATTAATACTCTGTTATTAATACGCCTCTGGTGAAGATAAGGAGAAGGGAGCCGGAGGATGAATTGGTCTGAGAAGCTGCCCTATATAAAAATCTTACCAGAAGAGCATGATACAAGTAGGTTTTTTAAATTGGCTAAACTGTCCAAGGGATCAGAAGTACAACCAGAGGAGCTTTGAATTTCAGAGGCAGCTTATACCCATTGGTTCTCCAGGGCTGTGGGTGTATTTGGCTGGGATGGAGGTTTAGGGAATTTGGCCTGAAGGTAAAAGCAACTGCTAAATTAGGCTGGTGTCAGAAACTGTCCTCAAGTGCCTTTAAGATCCCAATATAAATAACAGTACGTATATCCGGTCATTCAGATCTTCCAGTGAGGTCTTCCTGGTTGCATTGCAACCTGCAGAGGTCCCTCTTGTTGTGGTGGCCTATGGAACGATTTCCTCTCAGAGATAAGGCAAACACCTCATGTTTTGGGTGTTTAGCACTTGCTAAATACTTTTTATTCTAGACCTTTGCTGGCTATTAATACCTGTGTATTGAGTTTATCCTATTTTTGTTGCTGTTGTGTTTTTTGTTTTTTTGTGAATTGCCTTGGGATATTTTTATGAAAGGTAGTATAATAAAATATTTAAATAAACACATCTGAAATCTGCCCTAGCATTTGTCTTGATGATATAGCTGACAAAGTGAATTCAAAGCCATCTAAGTTTCCTGTATTACTCATTTTCTTGTGTTAAATGTATGTGTAATGAGATTTCCTAGATAAATAAATAACCCACCTTCAAAGCTGATTCTGCAGCACACACAAAATTACCGTATTTTTTGCTCTATAAAACACACCAGACCATAAGATGCACCTAGTTTTTGGAGGAGGAAAATATATATATATATTCTGAATCTCAGAAGCCAGCAAGAGGGATTGCTGCGCAGCAAAAGCAGCGATCCCTCTTCCTGTTCTGGCTTCTGGGATAGCTGCGCAGCCTGCATTCGCTCCATAACACACACACACATTTCCCCTTACTTTTTAGAAGGGAAAAAGTGAGTCTTATAGAGCAAAAAATATGGTATATCTTGGTTCATTCACTACTTTCACTATTACAGTTCTTTGTTTAGGGAGAACATGACCTATTAATAGCTGACAGTAGTATTACAATACCTTTATATTTTAGGATGTAATATAAATCTGGGAGCTTATAAAGCCCAAAAATGATATACTCCACAGTTCATTGTGGTTGTATTATTACTATTACTGTTTCATTACCTTCATGAATTTATTTTATTTTATTTGCCTCAGAGCTCTATCAAACACACTTAAACTGAAAATTATATACTTGGTGATACAAACCAGACATCAGATCCACATAATGATATATGGTACTGTGTAACAGTCAAATGTTTTTTCTCTTTCCCACCCACACTGCTCAGCACATTATCTTTTTTTTCCTCCCAAAAGCTAAACTTAAAATGTGTGTTCTTACCTGGTATTGGTGAAATTCTTTTCAGGCCGATGTTTGATTGCTACCTTCTAACCCAGTGGAACTTGACCTGAGCTAACACATTTTATAAGGGCATGTAAGTTAATATTTACCACTCACATAATAAACGGTAGGGTTATATTAGGTCTCCTCAACAATTAGAGAGAAGTGATTATATAAATCACTCAAAATTAATAAATACTCTTAGGGCCAAACTACATGCTCTATTGGCTATCCATTACTGGATTTCCTGATTTGGCACTGAAAGCCTTGCACTATAAATCAGTGTGTGTGAGGGTAATATTTCCAATTGTTTAATAAGCAATCCTTCTTCCCAGGGGACTCTGGAAACTGTAGATCTTTGAGGAGAAGGGGTTCTCCTAGTAACAAACTACAGTTCCCAGGGTTATTTGCAGGAAACCATGATTGTTTAAAGTGGCAAAATACTTCTTTAAATGTATAGTGTAGATGGGGTCTAAAAGCAAAAAAAAAAGGGGGGGTAGGGGATCAGGAATATATGATCTCATGGACTCCTTACAGCACCCAAGAAGCAAAACACTTAGAAGAACTAAGGATATCACTGGTTAATGGATCTGATATGAAGTCAATCAATAGGGCAAAGTCTATTAGTACAAGTCTATTAGTTGCCCAGGGACGCGGGTGGCGCTGTGGGTAAATGCCTCAGCGCCTAGGACTTGCCGATCGAAAGGTCGGTGGTTCGAATCCCTGCGGCGGGGTGCGCTCCCGTTGCTCAGTCCCAGCGCCTGCCAACCTAGCAGTTGCACCCTTGGGTGCAAGTAGATAAATAGGGACCGCTTTCTAGCGGGAAGGTAAACGGCGTTTCCGTGTGCAGCTCTGGCTCGCCAGAGCAGCGATGTCACGCTGGCCACGTGACCCGGAAGTGTCTCCGGACAGCGCTGGCCCCTGGCCTCTTGAGTGAGATGGGCGCACAACCCCAGAGTCTGGCAAGACTGGCCCGTACGGGCAGGGGTACCTTTACCTTTACCTTTATTAGTTGCCTAAGCTTGGGTAGTATGAGAAGGAAAGTCATGCTCCATTTTAGCACTTAATCCTGTCAAAATAGATAGGCAACTGTCCACACCCCTCTAGAAAGTTATATTTTATTACTCAGAAGGTCAAAGAAAAATATGTAGAGGCATTAGATATTCTGCAACAGAAAACGCATGGAATCCTGGTATTTACCTTGGCTAGGTAAAAAAGAGCAACCTGTCTAATTGATTCTTCAATATAACCATAGGGAGAGAGACTTCCTCTGCCTTCCCTGTTTCAGTTAGCATCCCTCAGGGACCTGTTCTTTCTTTATGCACTTTCTCTGTGTGCTGTCATAAAATCCTATGGCTTTTGGTATCACCCATCTTTCATGTTTTTATTAAAAGCCATACATGCAAGCAAAGTCAGACAGTTCTCTGTGTCCAGAAATGTATATAAAATGGATTTTCCAAATAGCTAGCCATCATTCCTGTTGAGCAGCTCATTGCCTGATCAGAGCATTGTTTGGTGAGCTACTTTGACATCAATTTTTCTTGGATGCCTTGCTAATGTTAATATTTATCATGTTGTGTGGTATATTTATCTTACCATCAGTTTCTTTTTTTGGATCAGGACTATATTTTGTTCATTAAAAAATAAACTCTGCTTTCTCTCAGATTTGTTCCTATGGACTATAGATATGTTCCCATAGATAAACTGGTGTTTCAGTTTATCATGTAGAGACTTTTTCTTTCTTTTGAGTGACGGCTGTTTTGTGAGCTGTTTAAAGGCTTTGACATGTTTTAGGTCCCAATTGGGAGTATAACACTTGGAGTCTAACCCTCAGTTCATCTGTTGCCTAGACCGCAGTAACTTTCTCATTGCTGTCCTTCCATTCTCTCATCTTGGTTTCCTCATCGAGCACTCTCTTGCCAAGATCATTCACATCTCTTGTTGCTTGGTCATTTCGTTCTTATCTATGCAATAATAATGTAAAAACCTCATAATGCAGTCCCCATCGGAGAATTTGTAGTGCCTCATCAAAGTTCTGTACCATTTTCCTCTCAATATTTTCCCACCCCCACTTTATTCGAAGTTTTTTTAAAAAAAAAACTTTTTTATTGATTTTCTTTTCTCAAAACAAGTATTCAGTATCATTGCTGAACATACATTTTCCAATTTCCTCCCTCCCTGTTGATTTCTCTCAAATACCATTTCTGGTTTATTACATCAAATGATACATTCTGCTGTTTATATACAGTATTATGTTATCACATTGTTATACTTCTTGTTCTCTGTAAATAAAGTTGTAAATGTTTATTTAAATCCTGCCAACGAGACCATTTCTTTCTGTTGTTTCTGCAAATATATTGTAAAGAGTTCCCATTCCCATTGGAGAGTTAGCAAAGTTAATAGACAAACTGCATGAAAAGGACAATAGTGACTTTGAATAGACTTTCAAAGTTCTGCCATTGTTTAAAGCAATGTTTTTCTTTCAGCATCACTCACTTCATTGTACTTAAGACTTCTCCCTCTTCCATTCCTCAGCTGCCTCATGTGTGAGAGAGAATGTGGAGCCCTCAAATATACCGTAGTACCTTTCTGCAATGTACTCCCCCCCCCACACACACTTCTGATATCATTTGTTGTTTTCAACATGAATTTCCAGATTCAGTGTGTAATGTAGAATGGATGTTTAACTAACAAGCAAACATCCATATATGTACAACATCTATCAACTGGACCCTTAGCTGAATAAGCTAACTGGCAGACTTGCTCTTAATATGCTATTCGTCTTAAAGATACAGTAACATATATCAGCGTGGGGTATGTGCGCAAAGGGGTCTGCAGTATAGGCGGATCAGGATGGAAATGGGGGTGGTCTGTGTGCAGAGGTGAGTTGAGAAAAGTAAGGAGGAGGGTGAAGGGAAAAAGGAGTGAAGGGAAAATTGGGGGTGCAAAGGGGCTTGCAAAAAGGGGGGCAGTAGAAGGCGTAGGAATGGGGGCTGAACATGAAAGCCAGGATCATGACAGCATCTGAAGAATAGAAGGGGATGATGGCTTCATAACTGGGCAGAAAATGAAAAGGGTGCTTAGTAGTTGCAATGTGTGGAAGGAGGAAGATGCAGGAAGTTACCAGGGATGTGTGTGTGAAAATGGGTACAAAGCAGGGCTGTGGAACAGGAAAGTGACTTTAGAAAGTGGTTTGGGAAAGTGAAAAGTGAGCTTAATAGTTGCATGGGAAGGCGATTAATATGGGGAGAATGGCAGTGGGTTGGTGAGCAGTGGACGGAGACACAGCCCCTCAAATATGTCCATGTTTGTGGCCTTCAGTCCTCCATTGTCACCCCTTCAGCCGGCCAGAGGTTTTCTGCTCCTTCAGAAGATTCCACCCCCTTCCCCTTTGCTGGCCTGCATCCTCAAAATCCACTTATGTGAAGCCTTTGGTTTAGCCCCCTGGTTACCATGCCACATTACAACTAAGCCTGTAATTAAGTCTTAAGTATGTGTACCCAAAATCACATTCTTTCCTGGTTTGCATTAAAGTAAGTTCCATGTCAAATTTTTGATTGTAAGACCATGAGCACAGCCATAGCCATACATCTTGCTAGTGCTATATAAATAATACTTTATGCAGGACCAAAGGCTTGGGTATACCAGTGGACTTTTTTTTACTCCCCCTTAGATTATTAGATCAGCAACCCCTTGTCATATACTATGTAACACCGAGTTCCCTTAATTTCAGACGTAGTTTGCTTTTTTTGGTGGGGGGTGGGAGAGGCTGCTGTTTGATAAACATAAGATCTATGGCCTTATATCCTAAATCTCAAATCCCTTAAATTATAAATCATTCTATACCATCTCTGCAATATATTGTACCAAACAGCATCTTTAGCTTATATTCATTGTGAGCCACACAAAGATTTGGCCCTATATATACTGATAAAAAATAAAATGTCTATTTCTCCTTATTAATAAAGGCACAATAGTAGGACCACCTTTATCAACAATAAAAACAAATCTTTAAATAAAAATTAAAAACAAAATGCAACCGCTTGTAGGCAGTTACACTGAGAGAGAGGTATAGGGATACTGATGTACTGAACCCACACTAGCAGGTGGCCATACTTTCATTAAAAGGACAAAAGGGGGGGGGGCGGACGAAAGAAAGGTACACATCTAAGCAATTTCTCTGAAATTTCCACCCATGTATTTAGCCTTTGAGCAAAGTCAGAGCTGTGATTGATGAGTGAGTTGTTTGGATACCAGGCGACAGAAATAGGAAAAGGGATGGGGAAAACTGCAGTCTTTTAGGACCTCCATGGATTAATAATTATTTTATATATACCCTGGCCATCTGGTTGGTTTGCCGTAACCAACTGATCTATCCAGGCCCGCTGCCCTTGGAAGATGTGTTGCTTTTTCCTAGCAACCAGGATGCATCTTTTCAGGGTGGTTGTACCCCCTAGAAGTTATATTTTGGGACCCTCCATCTGCAAAAAGAGAACATAGATTTGCACATGCAAGTTGCATGCAAGTTTGCATCCTCTTTCGCAAGTGGTCACTGGTCCCAGTCCAGATACAGTGTACTGGGCCCAGAAAATCCCAACACCCCTGCTAGTAGGAAAACCCTAGAAAGTATAATATAATAGAGGTCCTAAAGCCTTGAAAGTTGCAATGTATTTTATCTTTTTTTTTAATGAAACAAAAATACTAATCTCAGCATTCTTGTCAGTTCTTTATTATTATTTTATCCCTAAAGACTAGCACATTTACAGCATACATGGATTGGAAGAATTGACTATATAAAACAGTAATCATATGTTTATGGTATATTAATACTGCCCCAAAACAAATAAATAAAATAAACTTTTCAATGCACCAAGCTTGGCAAATACAACTGTGTTGAGACAAAAACAGTGCTCTATTTTACAATAGCTCTACATACATAAATGAAACCCAAAAGGCAACTGTGCTGTGGGTGTTTTAATAGAACAGAGACAAACAGACTTAGCAGCAGTTTCTTTTATACCCCTTTAGTAGGTTTCATTTCTAAAATGTCCAAAAAAAAATTAGTTAGAACTTCATGTTATAGTATTCCTTAAGAATGCCTTTTCTGTGCAATCTGTCACTCAAATAAAACAATTAAATGAAGTTTCCTAATATGGATTTATGTTTTCAGAGTTTTCCATTTTTCATTAAGCTCTACTCAGTTTGTCCTCAATGGAATCCTATCTATGCATATGTCAAATTGTCTTTATAAAATATTACATGGACAAAGTTGTTCTACATATTGCAAACAACCCAAAGATAATCAGAATATTGAATCCCTTTCCTATAATTAATGCAGTACTATAGCTTGGTATCTTAAAAAAAGTGAGGGTTTCAAAGGACACATATGAGGAGTTTGGAAATTCTTCATATAAGTATTGCAATGCTATATAATGCATTTCTATCCACAGAGCCTCACCAAAGTGAATGAAACATTGTAAAAACAAACAATTTTCCGTAGTGTAATTCAAGTAGGCATGTAAAATAAAGGCTCACTGTTATTTAGAGGGGGCATAGCTAAAAATAGCTAGAAATCTGATCCTGAACATTTATACTAGCCAATCTGGCCTAAAGTTTCAGCTTCCCTTTCCCATTAAAAGAATGGGGAAATACACCCTATGGCTCCAAGAGATGGCTGACAGTATTCTGTGTCTAAGAACATTGCTTGCCAAAGTTTTAGAGAATCATTAAATTACTGAAATCTTTTCAGTAGCCCTTCCTCCAAAGCTGAAAAATAATAACTTAAGTGTTTAAGTACATGATTAATATGTACAAAAAAATACACTGAGTGGTGAACATAAAATAAATACAAAATAATGCACATTTATGCTATATCAGGATAAGTTTTCCCAATAGTACAATTTCAACATGGACCAAAAACGTTTACACTTGGTGCAGAGTTCCAAGGTTAAACATGTTACATAGCATTCATAACACTGAAACTGCAAACAAGGCTGAAACAGCAATAAAAGACTAGTTCACCAAAATCATGATTAGTGCAAAATCATGACTAGCACATGTAACAACACAGCTAAGCCATCAAACTGCAAAAAGCAAATGGTATAACAAATGTCTGTAGGCCTAGAATAAACAATGAAAACCTTTGCGAAATTAAAGTGCAAATATAAATAGCTGGGAGAAGTAACACAGAATTGGAAAATGTCCCATGTATACCGGTTTCTTATTTTGTGGAGAATAACTGAACCACATTTCCCATTTCCATTACCGGGCCCATGATCCTAAACATAGTTATTATACATAAACACCACTAATAATGGTTATTATATACTGGATTAAACAACTCTACAGAAGATTAAGCATGACGTGATTTTAAAAAATCAGTGCTTAATTTCACTTTTGTTTTGCTGCTGGTCACATATCAACAGAAGACTGTATTGTTCTACCTTAAGCATTATTCACACATTTGCTTTTTGTACTGGTGCAATCAATTAATATTCATGAGTGTCTTTCTAAAGGGTAGTTTTGTTAATAGCGGCTTTTCACATGAGCATCTCCCATTGGAAGACAATAATTCTGAACCACAATTTAGCATTATGTGAACAAGCAGCAGTGTCTCTCTCAAACTGAAAAGCTCCTATCTCCTCTTCCATGTGCTCATCCTCCAGGGTAGCTCAAGGAGAAGAGATGCATTAACTTCCTGCCTTAAACAGAAGTTTGAGGAGTAGCTTGGAAACTTCCACTTCCTGTCTTTAAGCAGCAGTTTATTGTTCTGTCCAAAAGGGATAAATGGTTAGCTTAAACTAAGATTTGTTGAGACAAGCCAGTACAGTGGTACCTCGGGTTACATACGCTTCAGGTTACAGACTCCGCTAACCCAGAAATATTACCTTGGGTTAAGAACTTTGCTTCAGGATGAGAACAGAAATCGTGCTCTGGCAGCGCGGCCGCAGCAGGAGGCCCCGTTAGCTTAAGTGGTGCTTCCGGTTAAGAACAGTTTCAGGTTAAGAACGGACCCCCAGAATGAATTAAGTACTTAACCTGAGGTACCACTGTATCATAAGCTATGATTTTGGCCGGACTTGTTTCAGTGAACCATAGTTTAAACTAACTGTCTGTTCCTTTGGGGCATAACAATCATAGGAGCCGACTCCTAGGGTCCGAGGTCCCTCCCCCCCCCCAAAAAAAAATATTTGAGGGGGCTGGGCCCTCCCAAAGTTGATGGGTATTGCCATTCAAATGGTGTGCATGTGCCATGTCACGTGATCAATTATGTGGGGTAGGATTTGCCTGGGCCCCCAATATTTTATTCAAGTTGGCACACCTGATAACAATAAACTGCATCTGGTTTAAAAAGAAGTTCCCACTCCTCATCAGAGTTGTAATTACGGAGGTGTGAGCCTAAAGCTCATTCACATAACACTGAACTATGGTTTAGTGTTACACCCATACCAGTTCAGTGCGTAGCCTAATCATCAATGAATTATGGGGTCATGAGAAACATTTGGCTTTTGTTTAAATCAATGATCTGAAAGTAGAAATCCCTTATGTACTTCATAGTTTTCATTACCTATGGGCTGTATTTAACTATTATGGGGAGTAGACTCACTGAAATTAATGGGTCTAAGTTAGTCATGGCCTTTAATATCAATGGGTTTACTCCTAGTAAAAGTTAAATATAATACAGTAAACATATTTGAAAGGCTGAAGACAGAGAGGAAAGTAAGGAACCACCAAATGGTTAAAGTGCATCTCATTCAGTCCTAGAACCAGGCTGTAAATCCAGCAAGCATACTTGGCAAAAGGCTTGCAAACATCAAACAGCTGCTTCCACAAGTGAAGTTGTATAATATCATCTTGTGCATGAAAAAAAGAGAGAGCACGCGCTTCTGAATATTTGTCTTCCACTGAATGGCATTGCTGTGTGCAGTAAGCTGATGGATATAAACAGAAAGAGGTGCAAACTGAAATAGGTTGGATGCCTCTGATGATGCAGATATGCAGAGGACTCAGCCTCCTTGGCACTTCAGAGGCCAAACCAGAATGCACTTTTGTATCTAATTTACAATGCCAGCCAGTTAAGAATGTGTACCTTGTCTTTTCAGGCCTCTGCCCAGGCTAGTCACATTAACTATTTTGCCCTGTGCAACTCTCTCTTCCTTGAGCCTACTTTTCAAAGGTATAGAATTATAAAATTTCTAAAGACAACTGAAAGAATCATGGGTCCGGTCCAGTTTTTAATCTGGGCTTTGTGTCAATTCCTGATGCTGTATAGTACACACCACCTATATGATAGTGTCCTACATAAAGGAAAACATTTTAAGGTCCTGGCATTTATATTACTGTGCTGCACTGTCTTAAAAACTGAGTTTTAGCTTCTCCTGCATAACAATGCTGCTTGCAACTTATCAAACTGTCTCACATCCAATTCATTTACTATTTACAAAGTCTGAGGTTTTTTTAAAAAAGTATTATATGAAAGTCTTAATCTCAAATCAAATCAGTATAAAAAGATGTGTGAAACAGCTGCCTAAACATCATTCATAAAATCATCAACACTCCAGGAATTACCTTTCTTATTTAGGCATATAAGTAAGAAATCAATGGAACAGGCATCTTACATACACTGATGGCTAGTTACATGAGCAGACGGTCATCACATTTTCATGTTATAAGGGGTCAGTAAATAATATTTTTCCTATGGAATCCAATTTAATAAAAGTACATGCTTGGTATTAACTAGTGAAACGTACAAAAAATTGTTTCTGACATTGTTGTCAAAGTTCATATACTAAAATTGAGTGTATCCACATTTGTTTTTAACGGAACAACTAATTACAGGACAGAGTAATCTTATGATTCAACTTTTCCATAAGTTCCTTCAGGAGGCCTGTAATACTTGGGGAAAGCCTTCAGTTGCAGGGAATTAAATGCATACTTGCGACATCCAACATTCTTCATTGTATTTTCTCTTCGACAACCCTCACTGGGAAAGAGAGACAAGCACAAAAAATGACAGCAGTAAAAACAAAAATGAACAATTATTTTAGACAATAATGAGGTGAACTAGTTAGTTCATAGCATTGAAATACTTGAACAGGTGCTTGAATAATTTGCCATTGCAAATTTAAAAGCAGTGGATCACTAAACAGTTCAGCTATGAGGCACGTGAAATAGAAACATGCAGTGTCTAGTTGCTAAACTTGCAATTCTAAAAATCAATAGTGTAACTAGTTGCAATGCAACTGATCTCTGCAATGTTCCGAAGTATTTCATGGCACATATGCTGTGCAGTAAGTAATAAATGCCTTTCAACAACAACTATTTCCTGCATATCAGTTTAGCTAGGGCTTTGCTCAAGGTTACCATGACTAGATAATTTGCTATGCACAGTAGGAGCGGTTGGGGAGAGGAACTTAACCAACTAATACTAAAACAATCACAATCCTTAAAAGTTTAGTACTGTTTAATTGCTTGAAAAAATACTCTTTCATGTACAGCCACCAACCATATGCTAGAAAGCCATCAATATTTAGGAATGCAACCTTCCCTCATATTTACCTACTGCAGGTAATTAATTACCTATTGCAGGTTAACCTAAGAAATCTATAGTGGGCTGTGGGCTTGTGCATTCCCTTCCATTTAACCATGATTTAATGTTATGTATGCACTTGTGCTAACCAAATTTCTTCTCACCTAGGATTGGAAACCAGCTTCATACTGTAGTTATAATGGGAGTCCAGTTAGCACATAACAACAAACCATGGTAAAAGGGAGAAGTGGATATGAAATTGCATGTGAAATTGTAGGAGACGATGGGGTCAATAATTCTGCTGACCTGCTCCTTAACTATGGTTTAAAGTGGCAGAATAAAATCTATACTGGGCTGTTGGGGAACAGTCCTCTTTTGGTGTGATAGTCATTGCTACAATAGGCTATCTTAACATTTACACTCTGGTTTTGAACTCTATTGCATTTCAATACAATATTTCTGAAATCTATTTAAAAGGCCATTATTTTTCATGAAACTGAAAGTGCTGAAAAACAGCTATGTAAGGAAGCACATCATTTTGGTACACATGAATTAACTTAGACCATCAAAAGAGAACTTTCTTTGGTTCCTATGAATATAGAAGATAACAATGGAAAATGAAAATGGTTTCATGCTAGACAAACAAAGCACACAAACATAGGACTGATATATAATTATATTTTAAATAATTAAGGACAGCAACATTTAATATGCCCCTTGTTAAACTACAGCAGCATTGTTTCCAAGGTGGTGAGATTTTGAATTATAATAATTTATTCCACTATCAACATAAGGCAAGACCCAGACAAACAAGCTCTTTTGAAATTCTGTTGATTTCAGTGGGCATATTAACAGCTGTTTTACTTTCATACTGAAATCTACTCTATGGATTGTGCACACCTTGATATGAAACTGGAATTAACTGATTTCATTAACTCAATTGTCATTGTATAATACACATTTTTATATGGCTTAATTTCACAAGTAAATGATATTATTGTCCTTCCTCTAAAACAACGCATTGGGATTCTGAAGTACTTATTTTATAGGTAAAGGTAAAGGGACCCCAGACCATTAGGTCCAGTCGTGACTGACTCTGGGGTTGCGGCGCTCATCACCCTTTACTGGCCAAGGGAGTCGGCCTACAGCTTCCGGGTCATGTGGCCAGCATGACTAAGCCGCTTCTGACAAACCAGAGCAGCGCACGGAAATGCTGTTTACCATCCCGCCAGAGTGGTACCTATTTATCTACTTGCACTGTGTGCTTTCAAACTGCTAGGTTGGCAGGAGCAGGGACCAAGCAATGGGACCTCACCCTGTCATGGGGATTTGAACCACCGACCTTCCGATTGGCAAGCCCTAGGCTCTGTGGTTTAACCCACAGTGTCACACTATCTGTAGTGACTTTAATTTATACTTGAGTGTCACTTGGATTCATTTAAAAGCACAAAAGTATTCTAGGGTGTTAAATTTGTGGCAACAATTTGCACACATTTTGATTTAGCAGTCTTGCAGAGGGAGGGTATGTATAGATAGTCTGATTTTGTGCACCCAGCTTACTCTGTGTACACTGATTGAGGATGTGTTTACTATCTGAAACTCATTTGATACCATCCTAAGCTCTTCTGGATTCACAAAGCTCTGCATATTTAAGAGCTACCTCATTTTCTTCAATGCTGCAGAAGGAGAAGGCAGGATAGCTAAGTCTTACAAATATTGACTAGCCCACCCCTGCCTATGTTAATCATTTGTGGCACACTGACAGCCTACAAGAAAAAACAGTAAAACTGCTTCCTTGCCTGGTTGTAGTCAGCCTGACAACTGGCTACTTACCAAGAAGTGTGTGTGTGTGTGTGTGTGTTTTGAAATTGTGGCTTCTGGGAAACACATATGACCCAGATAGACATTTTTGACCCTATGCGTGTTTTTTTATTCTTGTTTGAGAGGCGAGACTCAATGCATGCAATGACAAGTTACAATGTATGTATGAAGCATTCCTCTGACAAGAAAGGCTTTAATGCTGTCGTGTGGTATGCTTACATTTCAGGAAGGTGGGGCGGATAATCTTGCAATGCATTCCTCACAAGACATGTTATATTGCCTGAGTAGTGTGGCTGCTGCTTCTGAGCAGATGAAACCTGCACTGTAGAAACATTCTACAATAATGTCTGTATAAAGCAGTCTCATGCATCAGGAGTATTTCCCACACCAACATCACTGGGTTGCATCCAATTTTCATCCTCCTCAGACTAGATCCACTGAAATTAGTAGATATGTCTACTTTAGGTCCATTAATTTCAATAGGTCTACTCTGAGTACATAAATTATTTTGATGTAGTGTGAAATAATGCCTGTTTACCCCAAGTCACATGACTGCTTCCTACAAATGTTATTGGAGCAGGATAGGATTGAGCTACAGGAGCAGTAGCTCTCATACTACTCTGGTAACATACAAACAGTCCATAATCAAGGCTACATCTGCTTCTTATACTAGTTGTCAAAATAAATGCAATTGAAACAACATCTTTGTACCAGTGGGACATAGCACAATGGAACATGGCAGTTAGAATTTGTCTCTAAGCCTACTTAACTCCTGTTAAAATCTCAAATTTACAATGGCAGTCACATGCATGTGGAACGGACTGCCACTAGGGCAGTGGGGTTTCATCTTCCTAACGATCCCATGCACCCCCCAAATCTGCTCTAGAGGTTCATAGACCTTCTAAAGCAGAATTGGGGAGGGAATGGCGAGTGGCAGAGAAGGGGAATTCCGTTTGTGCAATGTTGGCTGTTGCCTTATACTTAAATTAATCCACAAAATTATAACTTTAATATATCTATACAAGCTTTCTGAATGTTGATATGTGCATATTTGAACAATTAAATGTCATAACTGTAGCAATTAAGCATAATTCTCTGTTGTCCACTAAAGTATTAGAGTAATTTTCTGGGAACAGTTACTCAGTTATGTTAGCATCTTTTAACTATTTTAAGTTTATTTCATCTCTTCTAACTAAAACGTTAACCATTAGCTGAAATATCTCATTAGTGCATCTTTTATGGCAATATTTAATGTCAGGATTAATTTACATATGATCACATTCACATATACTATAAAAATATTTTCCCGGAGATTTAAATAGAATTACAGATTATTTGTAAGCTATTCTTTGCTACCCACTCGTCCCTTTTTGATACATTAAAAAAGTAGATATAGAAATAAACTGAAAGTACGGTATATTGCATGCAGTACACTGCAGTTCAAGTTGGTTCTTTTTTTTAAAGTTGGTATAATTTGCTGCAACAGATTTAACTTTGGGGGGGGGGAACAAGTACATGATTCTAAGCATGGATCGCTATAATTATTTAGAGCAGCCTTCACCAAGCTGGTGCCCTCTCCAGATGTTTTGGACTACAACTTCCATCCGCCCCCAACCAGCACAACCATGCTGGCAGGGGATGGTGAAACTGTAGTCCCAAAACATCTGGAGGGCACCAAGTTGGCAAAGGCTGCTTTAGAGGCTATGCCTAGAAATCAAAGTAGTAAGGTGCTGAGCATATTTGTTTAGCTAAACCTGTTACAAACCATCACTTTGTTTCTTCGCATATCACATAAATATGAAACGCAAGATTGACACACTTTAAGAATATACAAAAAAGATACAAATTCTTTTCTCTGGAATACAAGTTCCTTTCTCTGGAATACATGGAATATGTGAAACAAAACTGTGTGTATCTACAGAGAGAGAAAGTAAAGAGACTCCGGATTTGGATGCCTGAAAAATATTTGGTAAGAGAAACTAATCTTCAGGTTGGGTAAAATACCGAGGTAACAGGGCTGCTGTCAGACTATGTTACAAGCACTGAAAGCGTTAACACTTTAAACGTTCGATACAATTCCTTTTCATAAAATAATCTGATGTGTATTTACAAGTTTAGTACAATAGAAACACAAAATTGTAAGGCATAATAATAATTATTATTCTTGGCAGACGATGCTATGAGACATTCTTTGACAAATAGGTACCAGGTGGCAATAAATATTCTGGCACTTCATTGAAATTTTTGCTTCTGTTTGCTTTTAAACTCATCTTCACTTGCAACGTAATTTAGCCACCAAGTAGGCAATGCTCAGAAATAGCCACACAATCAGTAAATTGGGGCTTAGAGCTAGTAAAGGAATAGAGTAGAGAAGATTGGGGTCTAGCCTGAAATCCCGGATGGGCACCAGGCCACACAGGTTCTTCTGCGTGACTACCTCCCGTGTTCCAATACTGTGAAAAGGAAGAAGTTCGGGGAGAAAGGAAAGTAAAGAAAGAAACACACAGAGACATGCAATGGTCGTACCAAAAGGAAATAAAAGTGGCAAAATAAAACAGAATCAAATCAAGAAGAGGAGAAAAAGAAACATCAAAGAAGCCACAACAGAAAATAGAACGTGTTAGGTTAAAGAATAGGGAGGTGTGCCAATTTTAAATCATAATAATAATAATAAAAGGCACAATTACAGAATAAAGGAGAGAGAAAGAGAATAAAAAGAGAAAATAAGAAAGAATACTGTAATCTACTGAAAATAAATACATGTAGGTTGAACAAGAATGGTTTTCCATGTTCATTTTCTCATTTGGCCAAGCAATGTTTCCATGCTGCTCTGCCATGCTTCCACATGCTGCAAAGGAAGGGAGCTCTGAAAAGCAAAACTGAACATGAATAACCATTATAGCATTTGACCCTTTCAAAAATTCTTCAATGTGAGTTGTACCATATTAGTTCAATAACCTAGCTATTAAAAGTATCAGTGTTAAAAATTACTTAGCTCCAAAGTAGGTTAGTTTAAAAAATGATTTTTAAAAAGTCATCAAACAAACAAAAATCCACCATAATGAGCCAGCAAATTGGCCTCCTACTCAGTGAACAACACCAGCACAAGGCTGGTTCAGGGAAGGTGGCATAAGCAGCACTCCGGACAATCACCCTGGAAAGCCCCCTCATGCTATGCCCCCGACTACCTCTGTCCAATTTCTGAGGATTCCTCCTTCCACCTCAGTCCCCTGCACCACAGCATATCAACCCTTATGTGAAGCTCTTCATGGGGCTCTTGAAGGAAGGATGGGAGTGGGGTGATAACCTTCCAATTTACACCCTTCTCCCAGCATTTCTATGGGTCCAGCCCTAATGTTATTTTCCTAAATGTTAAATGCACTTAACATAAATGGCATGGCTTTTCTCTCCCAAACCAGAAGTGGTTAAACAATCAGGTGCATTAAATGAAACTTTAAAATGATGAACAATGCCTATATTGTACCCACTTTTATTAAAAATGTCCAGATCTATTAAAAATGTAGTTAGTATTATCAGAAGGACATCAATTAAATATTATGAATGAGGCTGCGAATACATTTGAGCATATATATTTCTGTCTCTTTCTCTCTTATATATGTTAATGTTTTCTTAACCAGAATGCTGGTTTAATCATAGCCCAGGTTTAAGGTGATTCCCCTTTATGGAATCATACGCTTTACATAAAAGACTCCATGGCAAATTCAGAAAGCAATATTGCTGAAGTAAAAAGGTAACATAAAAAGTAGACCATTGAAGATTTAGAAAGGATCAAATAGCAAAAACATACAGAAAGGATAAGAGAATTGAACACTTTTGAGAATTTGGTGAGAAGACACACAGTACGGTACATTCAGCGAAAGTGAATGTTGAGAACAGGACTCTACGGTAGTGCTGAAAACACCAATAAAGACTAAAACTGGATTTCTTATCCTTTCTTTTTTGGTATGTAAAATTGGAGCTTTCGAGTAGTGCTTGAAACAATGTATTGAACAGTAAACAGATTCCTTACATTTTAAAAACAGAACAGAATTTTCAAGTATGTCTGCAGCTTCAGAAAACAGGAGTTAAACTGATATGACCACAGAACATTGACAGGTTGTGATGGGTTCTGATTGCTGCATCATGAAACATTCAAAATGACAATTTGCTGAAGAAGCAAACTGTATTGCTTGAGGAATAAGCGTAGCAAAACAATGCAACCTGCAGATGTGTATCCTTCACAAAACAGGTAAACCATACAGATCACCTCTAAGCAAAAATGGCAAGACGACAACTGAGGCAATCCTACAATTACAAAGCTTTCAAATTGGTAGAGCAGAAAAGACTGCACCCTGTGCAATACTTTCTTTACATCTCAGTTATTCAATAAACTGCTGAAAATATACAAAGTATTTTCCTCTTTTAGGAGATTTTTTAAAATATACACATACAAATATGACAGCTCTCTTTATATCAAAAAATACTGAGTGAGGTCCAAAGTACTTCAGGAAACTGTAGGCTGTGCAATTTATCTTTCTTGATAGTTATATTTGTTATATAACTATCCCCATCAAAGATGGTTGAAAACCACCCATCTGCAGTTTACATGGCTCCAGGGTTAGGAACAAGAGGCCAGCGAGCAGACGGTCCTTACCTTCTCATGCATTCCAGGGCTTGTGTGAAGACCTGTGGAGCCATTCCATGTTCATGCTGCAATATTAGACACTGCTCTAGAGTCACTGACATGGCAGTCCTATCCTTGGCACTTTTACAGCTTGTAAACCGAACACCATTGAGTCTGCGGCAAATCTAGAAAAGGACACTATCTATTAGCTTCATTGTAATGCTTCAGTGTAATGTAATATCCCCACATTTGGGAGCAATAAGGGGACCCAAGGCTGGGAAAGGTTGCCTTTAGATGGTGAAGGGGACCATGTGGCCCTCCAGTTATTATTGGGCTAAAACTCCCATTAGCCTCAGCCACCATGGGCATCGGTCAAGGATGACCAATTCACTATACACCTTTAGGTGCCAGGCAAAAGTGCTCCTCTTCAATCAGGCCTTTGGCTGATTGACATTCAATGCCCTTGTAAAATGTGTTGGTGAAATTATTAAATTGTTTTTATTTTGATAGTGTATTTCATGTTTTTATGTTGTGATTTTATCCTGTCAGCTGCCCTGAGACAAATTTTAATAATAATAATGAAGAAACACTAGTCCAGCAACTTCGAAAGAATCACAGATATCCCATTTCAGCATTAGGTGGGCTATATACCAGCAGGTGAAGAGAAAACAAAGTGGCATTTACTAGTATCTCAGTGCTGTAAATGAATTTTGGAGGTTGTCCACCTCTGCTCATTTTGCCTGGATGTTTCTGTCCTCTTATCCTACTGCAATGGCACACTGACAAATATCACATAGCAAACATGGTGGTACACAGGAGATTCTGCCAGTAGGCATGGGTTTTCATGGCCATGCACCCTGGGAAGGAAAGCGATCAGCCTTTGCAAGGACAATGGACTTAGTAAGGCTACAAACCATCCCATCCTCCAAATGAGCGACATGTAACTCACTTCCCCCTTCAACATCCTTGGAGACCTGACCCATCTTCCTGGACAAGCCACCAACCTTACTCCATGCTGCACAGCAAGCCAGCAGTAGCTCATAAGGGGTGGGCAGAGGCAGTGGTGTCATTACAGCAGGGCAGTTAAAAGGTAAACATGGTGACCTGCACAAACATCACATATCCATCAAATGTTTGTAGAATAAGAATAATAAATACCTCAGCAGCTTGCCAAAGAATATCAACATTCTTATTTTTCCTTGCATGTACATTCTGTCCAAGAAACCGTAACAGTTCAGGCAGGCACGTTTGACTACGAGATCGAGGTAGACCTTAAATGAAATAAAGAAAGTGTAAGTATTCCCCATTCTCTGTGGTCAGACATGAGAGAAAGGTTTATCAGCACATGCAGATTTATTCAGGCTGAACTATACAGTTGATCCCTTTCTCCTATTTTTGTGCAGTACCTTAGAAATTTTGTAGAAATGAGCATCCTGAGCTAAATTTGTCACTGAACAGTGGGGTCACATGGCATTTTGTACTCCAGGAATTTAGAATCTGTATACTAATCTGGGAAACTAGATCAAGAAACTGTCCACATGTCACATATTAAAAATTGTCATTTGTTTCGGTTAGGGCTACACTATGTGATCAGCTAAAAAAAATCTGTTGAATTGACTAAAAAGCACCCCTAATTAATCAGTCAGCAGATTTTTTTTCAAAAATAATTTTTTATGCAAGTACTTAGGAAAACTGCAAACAGCAAGCACCTTTTATAAGTTGCCTGCTGCAATGCATGTTGTAAGTATGCCTCTTGGTTCAGAAGTATTGTTTCACCCGCATGCAAATTTATATTGAAAGACTAAGCTTCATATGATAACTGATCACCATTTCCTTAGAAAGCAATCCTATAGACCCTGGAAGAGTTTCAGGATAGAGCAGATCTGTCTCTCCTTGAGTATAGAGGGAGGGTCACAGGCAGAGAAGATCATCTGCCCTTGCAAGTCTCTCCATTGTGGATCAATGGGAAGGGGTGGGGGGAAAGACACCAAGCTGACAAGGAAGAAAAACACCAGAAAGAGCCACTCTACCATCTTCTGTGCTGCTGGCACAAGCCCAGTAAGGCTTTGGCTCTGGTAGTTTCTCCTCCTGGAATTTACACTTCCCAGTCCATCTGCCCTTCTCCCTTTGGAATGATCTATTCATCAGGTTCCTTGAAACTTATGAAGACCATATGGATGCCTTTTAAAAGGATTAGACAAATTCATGGAGGATATAAGACTATCAGTGGCTAGTAGCTATGATGGTTATGCTCTGCAGTCAGAGGCAGTATACTGCTGAATACCAATTGCCAGAATTGACAGGAGGGGAGAGTGCTCTTGTGCTCAGGTCCTCCTAGTGGGTTTTCCACAGGCATCTGGTTGGCCACCATGAGAACAAGATGCTGGACTAGCTGGGCCACTGGCTGGATCCAGCAGCCTCTTTTGGAGGAGTAGCCAAGAGGGAATGGGGCCTTTGGGCCAAAAAACAGATCCACACCCCTTTGGTTCTATTTTAAACAACAACTATATTCCTTTGCTATAACTAACTCAATGGTAGAATCTAGAAAACATACCTGTACTTGGTCCTGCTAATAACAATTCAACCTCAGTTGTCTCAGCTTCTCTTACTTGGCTCTTGGGACATGACCTCACTTGAATATATTGAAAAACCATCTCATTTCACTCTTATCTGCTCTTTCATTGCAAGACATAGCTATATTATTCTCTATTAAGGTGCTCCCAGGTGGACCTTTATGGTGGAACCAATACCACTTGTGCACACAAGTTCTTCACACACCCCATATTACATCATCGTAATCAAAATGCCAGTGTCATATTTTTATACAGTTAATCATAATTTCCTCTTACTGTGGAAGAACCCTTAAATAAAAAAATCAATTACGCATTCACTATCACTGGTCATGTGAAAGTTTGTTAGTACTTTCTTTGGGTGGATGATTTGTAACGTGCATCAGTGGGTACTCCCTGTTGCCACACCCCTACTCCCATTTGCTCCTCAGCTGGACCTATTTTGTTTCTGGCAGTTCTGGCAGGAGGCCTGTTTCCACTGATTACTACATGCTGAAGGCATGTAGGAATTTCAACCACCTAGGTGGGTAGAGCTAGCATCTCAATATGTGTAGCTGATCACCTAGGAGACACCTACGTATATCATGACTTCTTTAAAAATAATAATAATATGGATGTTTTCCACAATATCTCTATCAGAATTTCAGTACAGCTAAATAGCTATTTTGCACAAAACCTCTGTATTGGGGTTTTTTGTAGGGAAATAGGTGTTGCCCCCCACAAAGTCACAAGCCACCATCTTGCTCATTGTGAATCATGATAACTAGGGCCTGGTACTGATGGCTCAATCCTCCTTTACTGTGCTTGCCACACACATATCTTGACTTCTTGACTATTATATAATATTCCCCCATTTAATTTTGGTTCCCCCCCCTTTTCTTTTCAAATTTGAATGTCCAATTGAATCTTATTAATTACCAATATGTGATTGCTCTCCATGATATAATTTAAGTTCAGGGACAGAAAAATACTAAATTCTCTTACGGGTTTATCAGACGATGACTGCCAAATTGCTTCTGTATACTCACATTTTAAACAGAATCTTATAACTCAGTTTTCATCATGCTAATTTTATACTCCAGTACTTCTACATATATATATATATATATATATATATATATATATATATATATATATATAAATAGATCATTCTGTTGAGCAAATTGGTTCTGTTATACTAGGCATAATATTATCTGGGCAGATTGCGTTGCGTCCGCTTCATGTTGCATCTTTTTGCGTTACATCCTGCTGCAACCCAGAAGTACCGGAACGGGTTACTTCCGGGTTTTGCCGCATGCGCAGAAGCACTAAATTGCTCCACGCACTTGTGCAGACACGGCACTTCGAGTTGTGGGCATTTCACATTATGAACGGGCCTCCGGAACGGATCCCATCCGTAACACGAGGTACCACTGTACTACTGCCAGGCTAAAAATGAAGATGACAAAAAGTGTTAAAGATAAAAGGCCTAACTGTCTCTCTTCAAAAGTATATCTATATAAAAATGTCCTTTTATTTACTTATTTATTTATTTATTTATTTATTTATTTATTTATTTAGCCTTTGCATCTTTATAGGAAAGTCATGATCTAATGGCCAAATTTATCTCCAATGTAATTTCCTCCAAACTGTTGTCACTTTGTCAGATACTTTGTCAGAATCTAAAAAGGACAACTGCTTTCATTGGAGTGGGGAGGGCTGATTTTACATTCCCCATAGATCAGTGAGTCACCGGGGAGAGGCTGTTGAGAGGAAAGCAGCGGGTGGCAGTTGTGTGAGAGTTTGCACTCCTTGTCACCACGGTCCTTTTGCTCTTAAAATCATCTCCTGCCCCAACCCTTCATTTTATCTATGATTGGTTTATGGATTACTACAGTGAGTGACTGTGGCCGTTGTTTAACTTAAATTTAAGCATATTAGATATGAATATTTCTTAGGCACACTTACAGTCTTCAGGCAAAACTTCTTTGAACTGCTCGAAGTAGGAATTCAACCGCACTAAGCTTTCCATGTTAATCACTTCTTGTAAAGAGGTGTCTCCAAACCTTTAAAAATCAAAGAAGCCACCTTAGCACAAATAAGGTTTTTCTCTCTCATTCACACACATCCTTTCCAAACAAAGAAAGCTAGGAGAACAGCTTCAGAATTTAATGCTGAAAATGTTATTGTAAGACTCACCTTAAACATTTGACAGACAATGTGTAAACTACAAATGCTCGCTCAAATTTAGGTACTAATGTAGAGGGGTGATAGGACTAAATTATCAAGGGAACAGCTGATCAACTTAACAACTTACAGCTACTTTCGCATAAACCAGGCATATCCAGAGTCCATTTTGGGGGCCTAATTCAGCCTAATTTGGCCCTCACACATGTTCAGATCATCAAATCTGGCCCTAAGACCAAGGCTTGTCTCAAGCAAACCATAGTTAACAATAACCACAGTGTGCCAGTTCTGGCGATATGGCATGCTGTGCTTAAGGGAAGCTTTCAAACTCCTTTCAGCTGCGCTGGAGAAGTGAAGATGGGAGGACCATGCAAACTTGAGACTTGTTATGGCTCATTTACATCACACTAAACCATCCCAAAAACTTACATTCTAAGGGCCATCAAAGCAACCGCATTGGCACAATAGTTAAGGCAATTTAAATATGACAAGCATTGGATGCTATTGCAGCAAAGTAACCCATGAGAACAGGACTCTGATTAAGTCAAAAGGTAGTAACAGACCTTACACATTATACAGCAGATGATATATAAAACATAATACAACATGTATTGTGTTTTTATATATGTGCTGGAAGCTGCCCAGGGTGGCTGGGGAAACCCAGCCAGATGAGCGGGGCATAAATAAAAAAATTGTTGTTGTTGTTACTATGAAAGTGAACAACCACCTGAGCAACTGAAATAAGCCAATGTTTTAAACTCGGTGTCGCCTAACCTATTCCTGAGCCATTATTTGGATAACCAAGCTGTAGGGAACTGGATTTTACTAGTAAATTAACTTAATATAGTCCCAGGAGGACTGTTGATTTAATCTAACTTTGGCTAAGTGTGATATGTTTTAAAAATAGAATATATATATACTTCTCTGCTAAGGTTTGTTGTTCATTTATCCCCACATTGAAGAGAACGGGCTGAACTCTCAGTAACATGCCACTCTGAATTTCACGGGGCAGTGCATCAAATAAGGTGCTTGGCAGCGGTATTCTCACATTGAACCCATCCCTAAATCAGGGCAAGAAAAAATGAAGTTAAACAAGCAATGCAAATCATAAAGCATTTAAAAAGAACATCCTTTTGAGGCTGAGGAATGTGGTCTGCACAGGAACTTGCAAGTACACTCAGAAATCATTATTAATTTTATTATTATTATTATTAGAATTTATAGATTTCCCTATACCCGGCGGTCTCAGGGCAGTTCTGTATCTACTGTATGTTCAATTTGTCTTTTCTTACCCTGCCAAACAGCTTTTTGTAAAGGCTGTTACTCTATTTCTTTCAGCACTCAATAATTAATACACCTCAGCGAAAGTAAATGGGTTTTCAGGGTGCCTCACAGAAAATTAAAGACTTGGTACAACTCTGTGTGACAACTGAATTTATGATTGGTAATTCTTAACATGTAGGTGAGGAGTAAACTCAAATGGGCTCAGCTGGTCTCCTCATAATGTTCTCTGTTATACCATCAGTGAAACCCATCTTCCGTCAGTCCTGTTTCTAGAATAAGTGGATTTAGCTCAAAGAAGAAAAGCTTCAACTTATTCTGTGGATGCTGTGATTTCTGTACTCCCCCGTGGACTCCCCTAAAGAAAGATTGGTTGGAACATAGGAAGTTGTCTTATACCACATCAGGCCATTGCTCAGTATTGTCTATGCTGATTGGTGGCAGCTCTCCAAGGCCAACCACTGCGCTCTGGCCTACCCCTAAGCCACAGCTGATATTAAATCTCTACAAACACCATCCTTTAGACAGGTTCTGAACTTTAATTACAAGTCCAAGAGTAAAGTCTGCATATCAGGCCATAACGGTGAAGGAAAATCTTTATATAGATGTGAACAGTACTGAGCTGAAGACAGAATTCAAATAGTTAAGTGCAAAGCTAACTAGATTCCCCACCCCAACATTTCCTGAATATAGATGGATGAGGGAGCAGAATCGCAAACACAGGCTCTGCTCCTGATCTGTGTGCTCTTATTTTAAGGTCAGAATAGAGTTCCTGCTCAAACAACTGTATGTGCATTGGGTTCTCTTCATGTGATCAGGAACCCTAAAAGCAGGGATTCTGATAGTATTTAGAGCAGAGCTTTCCAAATTGTGTACACTGGTGCCTCGCTAGACGAAAAGAATTCGTTCCGCGATTCTCTTCGTCTAGCGGTTTTTTCGTCTTGCGAAGCAAGCCCATAGGGAAATTCGTTTTGCGAAGCGCCTCCAAAACAGAAAACCCTTTCGTCTAGCGGGTTTTCCGTCTTGCGAGGCGTTCGTCTTGCGGGGCACCACTGTATCTTCAGTGTGTAGGTATGCCATGCGAGTTAGTTTAACCTCTGTTTGTTTACTACTAAAACTGAATTACCTTGTTGCCAATTTGTGCATGTCTAAAAAGTGTGTCACCAACATGAAATGTCTGGAAAGCTCTGATTTAGAGGGAAATAATAATAGTTGACTTTTGTATAGCACTTTCAAATGTTCAAAGCGCTTTACCTGCATTATCCAGCTGTAATCCTAACAACCACCCTGTAAGGTAAGTTATGTATAGCTATACACACAGGGCCTCTATGCCTACCTTTAAGAAAAGAGAAAAGTATATGCATAGAACAAGAGTGGGACTATATTGATTAGTCACCCAAAGAAGGCTAATATCTTCCACTTTCAGGGAATGGAACATAAAGGAATTTTCTTAGACCACATCTGCAGTATTTTGAGTGAAAAGAGAAGACCAATCACAAAGGAAAGAACAAAATAATTGCATTCTGGAGTAGGAAATGGCCACTTCATATTCTTATGAATATGAACATTCGGTGCCCATGTTGAAAAACTTGACTTTTCTCCTCAAAATAATATTAAGCAGGTCAGTTTTGTGTCACACTTTGTATATCTTCTTAACAAATATTTGGGTTAAACACTACACCAAAGATAATCTCTGAGATATTTTTAAAAATAACAATAATGGAAATATAGCCTAATTTAGTTAAGCAGGTCAAGGTTAAAGGTTTAAGGCCATTCCATAAAACCAGCTCAAAGTATTTCTGTACTGGATCACTATGCATTTGCCCAGGTCTTTACTTTTCTCTGTGCCATTCAAGTGTCCTAGCTGAAGCAAAACTTGCTTTCACTTCTCTTTCCCCTTTCCCCTGCCCTTTATCTTTACCGATTTCCTGTAATGACTGGTAGCATGTCAGCAGATGCATTTGATGTGGCCTGAGTTACTTTAAACGTTACATTCCTCAAGTCCATTATCCCAACACTCATATCCTCTAGCATTGCCAGCTCTTCACCTAAACAAAGAAAAGATGAATGAGATTATAAGTAGTCATACTTTAAATATATATAAAAAAGCTATTGCCAACTGACTTGAATTCAGGCACCCTAGTATTAAAAAGAAAAAGTGTTGTGTAACATATGTGATTGCCTGTTTTTACACAACCCCACGTGAAATGCCTCTTGTTACACTCCTGAATCCTCTCGACCTCAGCTGGGTTGCAAAAATTAATACCCTTTAATATAGGATGAAAATTTGCCGCATGTGTTTTGCTGAAGACGGAAAGCAGAAGCAATCAATGCATTTATAGATGTGCCCATATACTTAAATGTTCTTAGGTGAAAGCTCACAAAATTGTGGCTCACCAAAATAATAACTTTGCAGACATGGTTTTTAAGCATGAAATTTTGGCAGAAACACAAAAAACAGGGAAATTTAAACTTTACAATTTTGTGAAATAAATTTTAAGTTTGAAATTTTATTTTGAAAAGGTCTTTTAACAAACTAGATCTCAACATTCTGATGCTAGCCACCTTTATTCATTCTAGTAATCTTAATTGGTTTCAATTGAACTTGATACTTTGTACCTTATTTTTTACCAGTCATGGGGCCCATTTGTGCAATGACTTCCCATCTGATGCAACAGTAATCTCATTTAGGCATCTAATATAACTTCAATAGTTCTCTGAAGCTTTTGCTGGCTACTATTGCAGTAACTGTTTAGCATGTTTTACTTGGACTTGTAGATGCCAATCAATTTATTATTTTACTGTATTTTTAGTGATATTTTTTGTTATGAATCCCCTGATATTTTTATGAAATAAATAAATAAATAAAATTTAACAACTCTATAAGCAACAGCCTTTGTAAGTTGAGAATTATAGAGAAAAGCAATTCGGGAGAATACTCATTTGAATTTTTGCAAAAAAAGTATAAAGTTTGGACAATTTGCTCAAGAACACCCCCCAAATATATATTTTTTATATTTTTATTTTGCTTTAGTTCTGTGTTCAAAGTATTACAAATAGTTATTTTCAATGTGTCCTTGTGAATCTGGTGTACTCTTCAACCTTAACGTCTAAACTCCTTTTGGGGGGGGGGGCAGAGGAAGGATGGTAACAAGTAAAACTTTGTTGTGCCTTTTAAGGAAGGACACAATCATAAGCATGTCCAGCAATGTTTCTTTTTAAACATGAAGAGTAGGCAACCTTTTTGAAAATTTCCAGCATTTCAAAACTGATTTCTGATGTGGTATAATCGATACCTACTGTATATAGTTGCTTCATAAAAACCAAAAGCTTGGTTTCGACCAAGGTCATCACACATCTATTTACAGTTACACAATATTTTATGTACCAAATACCACATTACAACACAGTTTTGTTCTAAACTTCTTTTTTGTTTCTAACCCTCTGCATGCACCTTGCAAACACTCTGCAGTGAATGAATTCAGTAAGTTGTAAATGCTTGCCCCAGCCAGTTTTTACCATAAGTGCTCAGAAGGCTTTCAAACTGTGCCAGCAGACCAATGGTGTAGAGCTGCCTCAGAAATCCATTATCATGCAGGCAGTTCCTCAGCTTGATAATGAAGCCACAGATAAGGGCTGTGAGCTGTGTGAGAGAATAGAGAAATGAAGTAACCGAAGACTTATGAAGAGACCTTCCAAAACCCTCATGCCAGAGGTAGGACACCAGTGACTCACTCCCTAATTTTAAAGAAGGATCTGTATACCTAACTTCATTGGCTCCTTTTAATGTGCTTTAAATAAGATGGTTTAAAAAACAACAACTTTTGAGGATGGAATATAGACAACTCAGGAGTCCTATATTTATTTAGAAACAGAAGCTCTGCTTGGCAAGAAATTTCTCCCCCCGCCCAGGTCAAAATGCCCATAGGAGGCTGAAATAAATAGATGTGTTTCTACCTTTTAAGCAGAGTACTAATAGAGTTATGTAATAATGCTATACCACATTGGAGACAGGGAGAACTAATGCTGGATGTACCAGCACTGCCACATTTGCCCTAAATGCACCCTCCTTTTTTCCCCCTATGCATTTCTATGCATTTTTTTTAAAAAAAATGGTGTGCACGAACATGCAAAACAATGCACCAGTTTCCCTACCATGCTCTCCCACCCCCACTAATGACCAATCCAGATAGCAATTGCTGCATATCGTGTTTGGCTTTTGTAAAAGTATAAAGGGACCCCTGACCGTTAGGTCCAGTCACGGACGACTCTGGGGTTGCAGCGCTCATCTCGCTTTATTGGTTGAGGGAGCCGGCGTACAGCTTCTGGGTCATGTGGCCAGCATGACTAAGCCGCTTCTGGCGAACCAGAGCAGCGCATGGAAATGCCGTTTACCTTCCCGCCAGAGTGGTACCTATTTATCTACTTGCACTTTGATGTGCTTTCAAACTGCTAGGTTGGCAGGAGCAAGGGCTGAGCAACAGGCGCTCACGCCGTCACGGGGATTCGAATTTCCTGCTTGGCAGGGGGTTGGACTCGATGGCCCTTGTGGTCTCTTCCAACTCTATGATTCTATGAATTGCCGACCTTCTGATCAGCAAGCCCTAGGCTCTGTAGTTTAGACCACCCGTGTCCCTTGTAGAAGTATAATGGGATTAAATGTCCTAATGAAGGTCAGATCCTGCTACCTGCCCCCCTGTATTAAAACATTCTCTAGTTTAAAAGGATCTATGCCCAGGAGAGATTGCAGCCAAAGCTGCTGAAGTGGGGGGGGGGGTTGTTGTTCAGAAATGTGTAGTGATTCTTACTGCTTTCAAAGTTACTCTTCCTTTTAAAAAAAATGGTATCCAAAGTCTAATGTATGAATTCTACTTTCTTGCTTACAGTTTGGCAAAAGACAACATCCCGTCGGTACTGAAGGCTCAAGCAAAGAGCTATTGTTGGGGCACTATCTTGCATCAAGAGAAAGACCATCGCTTTCTTTGCCTTGTCACTCATCATGGCTACGCAGTCTGTGAGTGTTGTCAGCAATGGGTAAAGGGCCTCACTCCATTCACCTGCAGTTTTCAAAAGGAAGGAGGAGGCAATTAATGGAAATATATCATTTTTAAAATAAAAATACCCAAAAAGAAACAGCTTTTAAGAAACATACTAACACAACTTAAAGGCCTGGTATGGATTTAAGGCTGCATATCTCTTAAGCCATGGTTGAGTCATTGGAAGTAGGCCCATGGCTCATGCATGCCTTTACTCTCCATTGTCCGAACTGGCTGTAGTGCAACATTACATCTATGCCAATGCTAACCAAGGGTAGATTTTTAACCACTTTGAAATCAGGATTTGAAACTGATTTGCAAAACCTGTTTAAAGCTAACCTTGGTAAGTCATGTGCCTATGTAATGCTACACCATGGGTAAGAGACTGTTGGGGGAATTTGCATCAAAGAAGAGAGTTAAACTTAGTTCTGGAGAATAGTTACAGCCACACTGGGACAAAGTAGAAGAGTCTTATTGCCATAAATTGAACCCACTGGCCCTGTTAGAATGTAACAGTAAGCCATTGTCTGAAATAACCTATGGTTTATTATGAATGTGCAGCATTCTGGTACAAGCTGCTCTGCTCGAAGCAAGTACTCTCTGTTCCTTGACAGCCATTCAAATGAAGGGCAGTTACGGAAAGTTGTTTTTAGAATACCATAAAGTACTGTGGTATCTTAAACCTGTGTCCCATCCTATAGACAGATAGATAGATACACACACACACACACACACACAGTTATTTGGCCCTATGTCTCAGAACACAGCTGGATTCTTTTAACAGTAGGCAAGCTGCTCTTTATGATACAGTTTTTCCAAAATAATCTAGTACTCTAAATAAGATTATCTATGCAATGAAAAATAAAGGTTGTTCTATTCATGTATTTGCTCTGAAGTGCTTTTTATAGACAATTATTTTCAGGATATAGAAATTACTGTATTTTTCGCACCATAGGGCGCACCGGACCATAGGGTGCACCCAGTTTTTAGGGGGGGAAATCAAGGGGGAAAAAATTCCCCCCCAGCCCCAAAGAGCAGCGTACAGGCTGCGCACAACCTCTCCCTGCCGGAGGGGTTGCGCACGGCTATGGCACAAGCCAAGGCAGCGAGCAGGATGGATCCCGCTCACTGTTTTGGCTTCCCCTTTAGCCCCGTGCAGCCTCTCCGTCCCGGGAGAGGCTGCGTGGGGCTAAAGAATCCATAGCCCCGTGCAGCCTCTCCTTGCCGGGAGACGCTGCGCAGGGCTTTCCTGGCTTTACTGGGAGGTGGGGGGATTCACCCAGCTCCCGCAAAACCGGCAGAAGCCGCGCAACTCCTTTAAAGAGATCGCGGCTTCTCCTGGCTTTTCTGGGAGGTGGGAGAAGGGACTGATGCGGCCAGTCAGTCCCTTCTCCCTCCTGTGGAAAAGCCCGCAAGAGCGCACAGAGCTTGTGTGCAGCTCTTGGGGGCTTTTCCCGCCTGCTTCCCTCCTGCATTCGCTCCATAGGACGCACACACATTTTCCCTTGCTTTTTAGGAGGGGAAAAGTGCGTCCTATGGTGCGAAAAATATGGTACAAAACATTTTTAAATAGCCAAGCTAAATAGACAAAAACTCAAAATAATTATAGTAAGTATTCAGTTTATACTGTGGAAATAAATGGTAACTTAAAAAACAATCTGCACACAAACCCGAACACATTTTAATTCTTTTTATATAAAAAAAGAGAATTCTGGCCCCTACCCCCCACAAGTTCTGTAATATGCTATCAGGTGGCTCATGTCTCTTCTCTCAAGGTCAGCCAGCATGGCACAAGGGATAATGTGTTGGGTTTGGATACCCAGGTTCAAATTCTGGCTTATTCTAGGACAAGTCACATGCTCCCAGTCTCATCTGCTTCCCAGCATTATTTTAAAGGAAAGGGGGGAAACAACAAGCATTACTCAGCATTTTGTACCCACCCAGTAAAGAACCACAGAATATTAACACACACACAAACAAACAAACCCAAATTGAAGGTGGTTCAATGTAGCCTCTGACCAAATGGGTTAAAACCAGTTTTACCAGCACTCTGCAGACATACACAAAAGAGGCAACACCTGTTTTAACTAGACAGTAGCAGCTACATATGACTGCCTTCCAGCATATTTTTAAAAATGTCTTCCTGTCACATAATTACTGTGTGTTGAAATTTATTGGCAAGGAAGGCCAGTTTGCACCTACTAACCTAACAGCAAAAATACTTTTATTCACGTAGCAGTACCCAAATTAGCATCAGCAAAAGTCATTTGTGTTAGATGCACAGAGAACCTTTTTCTTCTGCAGTTTTCAGACGCAAATACTGTGAATGGAGGGGAGAAAACACACACATACCTGGGCCAGTCTCTTCAGGAGTGGGACTGCAATCTGCACAAAAATGGAGGTGCAACATGCATGATTAAGGGGAAGCAACACATTTTAAACATAGGCAACTGAAACGCTTAGTGTAGAAGTTCTCAAACTTTTTTTCTGCAAAGTGGCACACCACAGACAGACTACCACTGATCGCCTCTCCTCCTGACTGTGCCAGCATAAAATACTCCACAACCGCTTGTGCTTGGTACAACAAGCTGTTATAAATTATTTCTAGCACTGGAAACTAGGAGAAGTGAGCACGACAACAGGAGAAATATAGGTCTCTGTAGTCTGCTGGAAACAGCTGTATGTGAGCCACAGACAACACAGTTTGAGAACCACTAGCTTAATGACTTGCATTAAAAGCAGCTAAATAGAATAGCAGAACACTGGCAAGAGTTTTTGGGTGCATTAAGTAACCCTAATACACACATGTGGCATTTTTAGGTGTACACCTAAGATACTTTACATGTGCGCCTGAAACTGTAAAGTGTGAATATAACAAACTTGTTTGCAAATGCACGTATTTTTTAATAGACTAGCTCACCAAGGAATACAGACTAAGCACATCTCCTTCAGGATCATTCATGTATTCAGTGACAAGTTTGAATTTGTGCCATACAATGTATGAAACAGAGGTTTCAAAATATCTAGGTCATATTTTTAGGAGCCAGAGTGCCCAAAATTAAGGCTGGATCCAATTCCCACTGAAATGAATGGAAGAGATGCTATCAACTAGAACTGGA
Organism: Podarcis gaigeae; assembly: GCF_964106915.1. NCBI lineage: Eukaryota > Metazoa > Chordata > Lepidosauria > Squamata > Lacertidae > Podarcis > Podarcis gaigeae. The sequence goes on along the minus strand of NC_139677.1, from coordinate 33,921,335 downwards.
AGATCATGTCTCACTTATTATTTTGCCAAGCACACAACAGGTCTGTATGAACAAATGTGAGTTTTATTCCGCCATTTCCTCCCACCAAAACCACAAGGTGCCTTTTAAGATCCCTCCCCATTTAAATTAGTTTGGGGCTTTGGAAAAGAAGAAAGGGAAGCTGCCGCTTGGGCATTCACTTTCAGCCATTCTCGAACTAAGCTAACTTTTTAAACAGCAGTTAGAGGAAAACTAATGAATGAAGGGATGCTACCAGAAACTGCATGCGTTGAAATTGCACAAACATTATGTGTTTGAACTGTACCAAGCTGGTCCTGGGTGAATTGGGACGTGTTCTCTAAGGACACTAATCTGAGAGCACTGTTCTTCCATTTCCTTTCTTTGGCTCCTCGTATTTCTCCAAACCTATTTATAACATGGGTATAGGATTTACTCACATGACAACTAAATTTCTGAAACAAAAGCATCTCTTTTCACAAGCATTATTGATCTCATACTTCTTCCATTCAAGTCAGAGGGCAATTCGCTGTAAGCAACAGCTTTTTCCAATCTGCACTGGCTTTCTTACAAATTATAATATGCTTCTCTCCATCTAATCACATGGCCAAAACGCAAATCAGAATAGGCTACGATCATTGCGAAAAATAATTTCCCTTATTTACTAATCTTTAAATTGGCTGACTACCTGTCTCATTTCACATTTGAAATATAAGTCGCTTCATAATTTTTCAGTCATTACATTTTCTCTCTCTTTCTACTCTGCTCCATTGTCATTCCCTAGCTCATTCTTCAGGCTGCATCCTTAAGCTATAAGCCATTGCCAGGGACTAGGTTTGTTTTTAACTTGTATAGCGTCTAGCACATCAGGCATGCTATAAATAATAAAGTTAAAAACATCCTGTTTTCAACACGTTCCACATGAAGCCGTTCTAGCATCTCAATATGCCTTTGACTGCAAATTAAACTACTTGGAATTGAAAACAGTGCACCTCTGTGCATGTAAACATTAAAAGCAATGATGCACAGCTTGAGCTGAGCACAACGGCAAGCATTGAAACATGTTGATTCATAATTTCAATGCTTCTCAGTCAATACATTATCAGAAAACATTTGATGAATTGAGAGAGAATGTTTGCCACATACAAAAATTATACAGTACTGTGCTGTATAATAGATACTGACTGCATTGAGTGAACTTCGTTTCTTAATCACTCTGATGTGAAAGTTCTTTAGCAATTACTTGATTCAGACAATATATCTTCCCCACACATATTGTCACACAGCTTATTAAAAAAAGAAGTTTAAGATTTAAATTCAATCTGCAAACAGTTGAAAGGCATTGGTTTTCATGTTATCTAAGTTATTTCATAGGGATCAATACACTCAGTTCTTCATCCTTGCATCTTGCTAATTCTTAACAACATATGGAATGAATAACTAGAAACACAGAAAAGTTATAGTTTACGAAGCTTCACAAATCATACACTACTAGTTCTGCACCTAATAAATTAAAAGAAAAAAATATATTATTTCACGAGACAGCATTTTACTCTGTTAAAAAACTTGTACCTCCGAAATATTAATTATGAAATGACTGTGTGAAATCACAAATACAAATTTGTTGTGAAGACACATAATGAAAATACAGTATGAGAAAGGTAGTTTTCAGTTGCCTTCTCATACGAATTGTTGTATGAATTGTTTTGAAATGTCATACAAGAAAGCAGACTGTTCTCAGTCCTCGAAAGAAACTATTGGGTTCTAACATATCCTTCAATGTAACACAACAAATAATTTGGTAGGGCAGCTCTACACACTGTGATCGGCATGGGGTGGGGTGGAGGAATCAGTTACATATTTGTTACAGAAACACAGGTGTAACATATAGACATCACACACGTGTATACTTAAAAAAAATAATCTGTGTACACTTGGAAATACAATTCCTCTAACCATTTACAAGCCAACAAATCAAAGCACCAGGGGGAATATGGCCTAGCACGATTTCCCAAACTTGGGCTTCCAGCTGTTTTTGGTCTACAAATCCCATCATTCCTGACCACTGGTCCTGCTAGCTAGGGATGATGGGAGTTGTAGTCCAAAAACAGCTGGAGACCAACTTTGGGAAACTCAGCCTAGAAGTTCAACAATGTCACCTAAATATATGCTCAATTTGCAAATTCCCACACTCCTGATGGGGTCTAGTTATGTAGTCACAATGAGGAACATGAGAAGTGTCCTAAGAGTCACCATACTCTGACAAATATACAGGAATGAGGCCAACAGAGAATGCCCCGCTATCAGCTGGGTGAAACAGAAGAATCTAATTCAGACTAAAACAGCCTGAACCTTTCAACTGCAGGGACCTGATGTACAGAAATAGTACACAGTATATAATTTTCTGAACTATAAGCAAAGAGCATGAACTATGAACCAGAAGTCCTCAATACAAATTAGCAATATATAGAACTAAACAGAAAACGCTGTTAAGCGATTTTGCCAAAGCCCCAAAGCAGAATCCAGCAGTTTCTCACACCTCCTCACATTGTCACTGCGTTAGCGCCTAGTTCACTTCAGCAAAACAGTCACCCAAGCTCTACTCACTCCTCTGGTCTTATTTAGAAACACCCTATCAGCGGAAGGGCCTATGCAGAGGAGACCTTAATCCCCATGTTTCAGGAGAAACATGAAAGTAGCATCTTGAAATAAATCTAAGGAAAAATGGCTCCCACATCTCTCCTGCAGCATACATTTTGGCCACGTTCAGATGACCAGATCTCAGCTCCATACACCAAGATATGCACAAGTTTCACACACCTGCACACAATCCCTTTGCTCCAGCTTCCTTCCTTTCACTGCACAAGCAAGCAAGCATGCCAGAAAACCACAGTTAACCAGCCACACATGCCTGCCAGACTGGAAACAATGGTTAACAGCTTCCAAACAAGCGAGGACCTAGATGACATTTTTAAACTATGGCTCCCTCTCAGGCCTTGTTTGGAAGCTGCTCAGCATAGATACAGAACCTGCTTCTGATGCCAACATTAACTGCAGCTTCCTGGCTTGCTTCCTCAATCATGCTTCAAAGGAGGAGCACAGTACAGGTGCATGAAGCTTGTTGAGCTGAGGTTTGATTGTCTAAATGCAGCCACTTACTCATAAACACCACATGGAGAAAAGGGTAAGAAAAACGCCAAAGCGGAGGAGCGGCAGGAAGAAGCCATGGCTGTCATACGCACTTGTGTCTTGGGGACAATGGCATGCAGAGGATGGTATGGATGAAGATGATGGGGATGACGAAGATGATGAGGTGCATGGCTTTATCCAGTACGCACGGGTATCCCGTTTACCTTTCTTGCTAGAACAGCTGGTGTCACACTGAAAAACGTCTTCACAGCTATCACTATGCAAACGCTCTTTCTGGAGGAGTTTGTCCACCCTCTGGATAATGCATTCAAGACTTTTGTCAACATTCACCCAGACTTTTTCCTGGGAAGGAATGAAAAACAAAACAGACTAACTAAAGACTCCTGTAACTTTAATGGGGGGGCGGGGGGAGGCGGTTTACATCATTCTGATCTCACTGCAGGAAGGATCTTGGGTCAAAATAGCAGTTAAAGAAGCCCGAAGTAGAACAAGAAACTTAGCAACACAATGGGCTCAGCCACAAGACTATCTTTCAGGAGAATGTTTTCCATTTTTTATGAGGGTGTATTTTATAGGCTCTCTCTGTAAGGTGCTCAGTACATGTGCTTTACAACCCTTTTCTAGCCATTTTAACTTTGCAACGGAATTAAAAAACAGTCAACATCAGTTTCTGGTTGGATGAAACTGCACAGTTTGATTCAAGTCCTACAAGATGTTACAGCATCCTTTGCTTTCCCCTATAAAAAAAAAAGTATAGCATCACACCACCTGGGAAGTTAGAAAACTTGTTTAGATATTGTTGCTCCCATTTGTACAGGCAGTTCAAGAGAGATGAAATCCATTAAATAATGCATATCATTTTCTGTCTCATACCAATATAAACAAGGGCTACAAATTCTGATCATATTTTGGTGGGGAAACTAATTGGGGACTGGCCTTCATGACACCATTTTTCATTGCTCCTAACAAGAATATCAGTTAGCATCATTTATCAGTTATAAAGCTGATGGCTGACTTGTTGAAGAGCTTTCCAATAGTAGATGCTTGTCTTCAGATTTTGCTTTCCATAGAAAATGTGCCTATAACAGCACTTTCCCCAAAAATTTCCCTCACTGACCACTTGAAAATTGCTGAGATTCTTGGCAGACCAATTCATACCTTTTCGGCAGCAATTGCAGTGTGCTGCGCTAGATGATGTATGATTTATAATTGTAATTTTGTTGTTTTTACTTCTTATATATATTTTACTGAATTCAGTTTAAATTCCACAGAATTCAAATTTCAAAACAATAAAACACAATGTTATTATTTAATGTGATGGATGTGGCACCTCCCTTTTTCAACCACAGAAACAAAGACACATAGTGTCTTCACCTGAGTGAAGCTCATGGATCCCTGGTGATCCCTGAGCCACAGTTTGAAAACCCAAATCTACAGAATGGAGAGATGTAGTATAACTATACCCCTCAAGCTTTCAGCAGCAAGACTGCTAATAGAAACTGAATCCCAGGTCAACAAACTTACCCATTCTTCTTCATGCCAGTCCACTTGTAGAGAAGATCGGCTATTTCTTCCTGTCCACCTGGCCACCAGGGTATCTTGGTCATTCCTCAGTACCACTTGCTCTTCCTCTACAGAGGTTGGAGAGGCCTTTGAAGCTATATAATCTGGTCTTGCAGCATTTAGCGCATGTATTGAATTTGCCAGCAGTTTGCAGTCGCAGACGGTGACAAGCTGCCGTGTCTAGAAAGGATTGAAACAACAAAGTATTTTGCAACTCTTTCTACAGTCCATATTCCATCATGATTTCAGGAACTGCAGAGGAACCACTAAGACTGCCTTGCCATGTTCTCTTACAGTCACAACTTAATATTCAAACAGGATAGCCAAGGCTGCCTTCTTAGTACCGTATTTTTCGCCCTATAGGATGCACTTTTTCCCCTCCAAAAATGAAGGGGAAATGTGTGTGCGTCCTATGGGGCGAATGCAGGCTTCGCGGACTTCTCCGCAAGCAGCGGGAGCACTCCCACGGCTTGCAGAGAGCTGCCTGTTTGGGGGCTGGGGTTGGGGGAAGCTTGGGCGGGCCTCCCCTGCCCCAGCCACGTGCCTGGGGGGGAAGTAATTTTTTCCCCTTTATTTTCCCCCCAAAAAACTAGGTGCACCTTATGGGACGGTGCGTCCTATAGGGCGAAAAATACGGTATATTCAGAGAGACCACAATAGGACATAGGGACTCTTGATCATATCCCATACCTTATCTGCCAGAATGGCAAGTGTTCTTTCAAGCCCATTGGCGGATCTGTCCTTGGCAGCTCTGGAGAGTCTTTCTGCGTAGTAACTAACTTGAGTTTTCAAAGTATTGATCTGTGCAATAATCTCCTTTGCTCGGATAATATCTTGTGGTATGTACACTATTGACTGGGTATTGGTCGAAGTGCTGGGGAGTGGAGAAACGGATAATATTTTTAAAACATAAAAATAAAAATCAATCCAACAGATCAGCAATGCAATTCCATTCCTTTTTCATGCTGAAAAAGGAGAAAGCACAGGCAAACAGTTTCTCCCAATTAACTATCAAGCATGAAGAGACCGAGAGGTGCTACAAGGACTCATGTTCAGACTACCACCCAGGCCCAACTCTGCCTTTAATGAAGCCAATTGACTGCTCATAACTTCCACAGGGATAGGATATGGCAATCACTGAATGAGGATTTAATGTGACCTATAGCACACTTCTAACTGTGTCTACTCAGAAGAAAGTCCAACTGAATTCAGTGGAGCTTGCTCCCAGATAAGTGGGGTTAGGATTGCAGTATTAGTCTAATCCCCTGCTCTAAACATATATTTATTTATTCATTCACATTTAACAAACAAATAATTTTTTAAAAGATAATTTATTTCCTACCATTTGGTAGGCTTCAAAGTCCTCTAGGCAGCTCACAGTTACTAGAACTATCACTACTTCATAAATAAACAAAGCAAAACTATTTCTGCTCATAAGCCTTTGACTCAGAATGGACCATCAGTCCTTACCACGATAAGGTCTTCTCTGTGCATGCAAAGATGACATCAGGCAAGAGTTGAGCTCCCCCTAGTGGTTGAGGGGGGGACGCAGGTGGCGCTGTGGGTTAAAGCCTCAGCGCCTAGGACTTGCCGATCGAAAGGTCGGCGGTTCGAATCCCTGCAGCGGGGTGCGCTCCCGCTGCTCGGTCCCAGCGCCTGCCAACCTAGCAGTTCGAAAGCACCTCCGGGTGCAAGTAGATAAATAGGGACCGCTTACCAGCGGGAAGGTAAACGGTGTTTCCGTGTGCGGCTCTGGCTCGCCAGATGCAGCTTTGTCACGCTGGCCACGTGACCCGGAAGTGTCTCCGGACAGCGCTGGCCCCTGGCCTCTTAAGTGAGATGGGCGCACAACCCCAGAGTCTGTCAAGACTGGCCCGTACGGGCAGGGGTACCTTTACCTTTAGTGGTTGAGGGAGGAAAATGCTGTTCAATTTCTGCCTTCAACCAACTCAAAAGACCTCAGCCGATGCCTGGTGTCATTTTACATACACAAGAGGATAGTGGAGCTTTGCTTGGCCCCATGTTCAATCTTCCTCACCAGTTTAAATTCATTTAAGCCTGAGTCTCAAACCTGCACTGCCTGTGACCAGCCAAGACAAACAGACTCCACCAGCCAAGTGCTGTATGGACTGCCATCTGATTGCAACCCTCACTGTTTTTCTGTCCCAAACATGTTGCAAAACCAGGATGTTATTCTTGCCCATAACCCTCTACCTATATTGCTGATGCAACTACAGAGCTCCCATAATCCCTGTCCCTTGACCATGCTAGCCGGGGCTGATGGAAGTCATCGTCCTACAACATCTAGGTTCCCCTCTCCTGTCCTAGAGCAAAAATGTGTGGGAGAATGCTATGCTGACACAATGCCCTAGTTGAAAATAAGATCCCATCATGTGGGTATGTAAGCCTAAAGGCATAACATCTTCTTTTTTCAAAACAACAGCTGTTCCACACGGGCAGCAAACTGCTTCTGAAACCGGATCAGGTTTTCAGAGTGAGATGCCAACATGGAACAGGGTAATAATGTTGGACACCACTTTTGGGGAGTGTGGCTGTTGTTCTGCACATCATTTGTTTAGACCAAATGGATCTAGAATTCCTAACTTTGCAGGATCAAAGGTCTTGAAAACCAGTAACTGGAAACAACGTGTTTACTGAAATTGTCAGCAATGGTCATAGCAATTGGGTCATTTATGGCTCTTGACCAGCTATTTCAAGGACAGCAGCCTTTATCAAACACTGTTAGGCATGTTTAAACCTACTGATTCAAAATAGCTTTAGCATGCCTCTTCCATTGGATTTTCACCAGGGTTCATTGTTTCTATATGCGGCAGCTGTTTAAAAATCTCCACCATCTCAATAGTCACATCCAACTATCCAGAGTTATTAACTGTTTTTCTTACAATAAGGGAGATATCATGCAGAAGAATTAGGATATAATTGGCAGCACAGTCCATGCAGCCTGGTGAGTCTCATATTAAAAGAAGGGAAGCAAATCTATTGCCAAATAAGAGGAAATAAATTATTTGATGGTATGAAGTTCACAGACAACAAACTACCGTATTTTTTGCACCATAACACTCACTTTTTTCCTCCTAGAAACTATGGGGAAATGTCTGTGCATGTTATGGAGGAAATGCCTACGGGTGGCATGCCTACGGATTTTCCTCTAAAAACTACGTGCGTGTTATGGTCGGGTGCGTGTTATAGAGCGAAAAATACGGTACTATCTGCCGTCATTCTCCCAAATGAACAGCTGTCAGCTTTCACTGGCAACTTGAAGTTCAAAGCCCAAATCATCTAACCGATTTTCATACATTTGTGGATTCATAAAAAGAGTGACCAATATAACGTAAAAGGTTCATGCCGTATTCTGAGTATTTTCAGTTTCTAACAAAAATGGTCTCTTAAAGTTGAAGCATTCCAATTAAATTGGCTCCCAATGTTCTAGCAACCAAACTTGGTCTGTGTTAGCTGTTCATTAGGAAGGCAAATAATGCAGATGACAAGATCAAATTAAATCATGCAACATACCCCAGTAAACAACCACATTAACTGAACGAAGCAAAATTAGCAAAAGCAAATGCAAAGTGTTAAAAGGGGGAGGCATCTCTGTACATAAACACATTAACTTTTGTTTAAAAAAGAAAAAGATCAAACAGGAAAGTTCTGCCTCAAACTGAGAAACAGAAAACTCACCAACATTCCTCATAACTGCTAAAAAAAATAAAACCAAATGAAAGTTAGCCATTATTTGTTAGCAGATACCAAAAGCAAAAAACAAAGCAAAGCAACATTAGATAAACAATGTTAGTTGTTTTAAATATTTTCCCCAATAAGGTTTGCTTATGTCATTAAAATTGTAAGCAAAACAAAATCATAGTCAATGCAGAATGGTTTATGACTTGCAACCCATTCCATAGATTTCTGGCTGCATCAGCACAATGGGTGCTACATGCGACACAAGGAACTTGACTGCAAAATGCACAAATAACTCTGCAATCTGGCAGCATAACACAAATCTATGGGCTGGGATCCAAAGAACTACACAATTTACTTTGCACAGATTTGGGGGGGCAGGGGTTACAGTTCATGTTTCTCATCAGCCTCCCACCCAAAATACCAAACTGGTTTGGCAGTGAAGGAACCTTTAGAAGCAGATTCTCATATGGCACAAGTGTCTGCTATCCAGAGAGGTGGAAGGAGTTAAAAAAGAACTGCCCTGGAGATTAGTTCTTTCAATCCTGACCCAAGTGTGGGTTGCTTAAGAGCTTGGGGTGGATATATAGGTCCATTTTGGTTTCTCATTTTTCCAATAATAAGTTCAGATTTCCACATCATGGAAATTTATCGGTATTTTAGTATGTATTCTAATATACAGATTTATGTATGCATTTCCCCCAACACACATTTTTGCAAGCAATCTCCTCTAATGTAATGCAGTTTTGTATATGTTCACTCATATATGCATTTTTATACACAGTTCACTTTGATACATTTTTGTTTTGAGAACTGCACAGTAATATTAGAAGATCAAATTCCAAAGAATAGCTGTGTTTTGGTTTCTGTTACTGTTCCGGGCAGTGTAAATTACTGAACAATTCCCCTCATCACTATTAATAACCCTTATGCAAACCTCACAACACCCCACTTCCCTCCTTGCTGTGACCAGGAGACTTCTAGCAGGCAGGAAGACAGGAAGGACTGGAGATATTATAGAGGAGGAGAAATAAAGGAGATGCAGCAAGTTCAATGGGTTGCACTCCTTCCTTCCTTCCTTCCTTCCACCTACCCTCTATTAATGCAGCGTTTCCACAACATATTAAACATCAAAAAATTTAGAGGACTGCAGCACCCATGTTCTTCCCAGGTACCAACAGAGCCAGGAGGAAGAATAATTCTGTTTACTGGACCACCATCTGCTGGTTAAAAACGACACCTGATGTGGCAGTGACAACAAGTCACTTAAAACCAACAGAGATCAAATAATTGTAGTTTAGTGTAGACCTTTGCTACATATTTTTCTCCATACAAATATGTTTTTGCAAAATACAACATCAAGTAATAGTAGTGATACAACAGCTAGTACAGACATCTGGTGCGTTCCCCAAAAGCCAGTCCTTTGCCAGGAGTTCCAGCTGTGATAAAAGCATGGGTCTGACTGTAGCACAGTCGGGGTGGGGTGGGGAGATGGTTGTAAGGTGCACGCTTATATGAAATGTCTTCCATAGTAGAGTGGCTCTCTAAAAGGAAATTTCTGCATGTATTCCTCAGGTGCAGATGTTGTCTTTCTGGGTGACTGGTTTACCACTGAACCATTTAAACCTGAAAGGGTGGAAATGGCACAAATAGTGTCTTTCCAGCTTAAAATAACAAGCAAAACTAGAAGCCAGCCCACCCAGCTGCTGTCCTCCTTCCTCTCTTGTTTTGACTGTGGGGACCACAAGACAACGAGGATGGAATCTGCATCTCCACGCTGCAGGTGACACTTCCGGCCAGCTTAAGAAACTCCTATGGATATGCGTTTTGACATTTTCCCAGTACCTTTTCCCCCTTCAGGCATGTATAGACTTAACCTTTTGTATTATGGTGTAGACAGGGAGCAATGTCAGAACTGTGGCAATTCCAGTATGCCAGTTTACTAGCAATTACCTCTGGGAATCGAGCATCTCATCCAAGGATTAAGATTTACCTTCCGTATTTTAAATTTTATAGCGAAAACACAGAAAGTAGAAGTGTAAATCACTCCTATCCTGTCTTCCATACAAACCAGCTGCTAGAGGAAACCAGAGAGTGTGCTTCCTCAAAGCCATTCCCGCAGTTATAGAATACAATAGGTTTCTGCTCTCTAATGAGAAAATATAGTAGGAATGCCCACTCCAAAAAGGGTCAGAGTTTACTATCTCGCTCTTAAAAAAAAGAAGACGCAGCACTGATTGAATTTCCTTTTCACAGAACCTAAGATGATTGCTAAAAGACCAAGAAAGAATAGGGAGTCTCGCTCTTTCAGCATGTTCTCAAGAAAGGTCTTTGGCACCTATTAGGAAATGACAGAGACAGAAGCTAGGAAAATTAGTTTAGCCATGTTCCCATCTGACTTCAGATTGGGAAGCTTCAATAAAGACAGTCATTAAGAATCTCCAAAAACCTTTAGATTGAAAAATTAGGAGAAAGGTTAAAGACCAATTTTCTAGACTATTTCAGGATGTTCCCTGAACATCCCTCTCCCTCTACAGGGAGTAGACACAGTAAAAATGCAGTTGCCAGGAAATGGTGATGCCATAGCAGTATAAGGAGCAGACTTCTGATCCTTTGATTTGATTTCAGCTGTTCAGATCAAAGAGTAAAAACAGCCTAGGTCAAACTTAGGGACTGCAGGAATCTACACGTACAGTCAAACCTTTTACACATCTATACAGAAAGGCTAATGCTTATATTAAATATACAATAGCTCATTAAGCTGTCATAAGCTATCTATCTATCTATCTATCTATCTATCTACTTAAAACTGAAGTAAAATTACTGGCTGAAAAAATGGGAAAACCTTCTTCTGTCAAACTCTTTCCATAAACTGGCTCTAATCTTCGTGGTTTTGGACTGAATCTTCCTATATGTAGAAGCAACAAAAAAAGACACAAGGTATTAGATGCTTTTTACAAAACGGGGGCGACAGGAAGGGGCAGACAGCCACCAAGCATTCTACTTACTGTTTCTTGGCATCTTCAAATTTGTGCAGCTTTTTCCGCAGGCCCCCAGACTTAAAGCCTTGACAGTGAGCTGCTGGTGCTCCTATAGTTACAATATCATAGTTCTGATCTAAACAAAACCAAAAGTGAGGAGGAGATGTTTAAAGGAGAATACTCACCATCCAGACTTGGACTGCAAGCCTTTGTACTATAAGAATGTAATTTGCAAAGCACCTAATATATCTGGGGGTTGCCAAGCTTTTTAGACCAGTGGGCACATTTCCATTTCTGAGAGAGTGCTGTGGGGTACCAGTAACAAAATGGCTGCCATGGAGGGCACAGCGTAACACAAATTAGAGAAAGTGCTGTCACGTTGAAGCTTCTCCTGCTATCGTATTTCTGTGTTTTTTTTATAATATTTTTTATTAGTTTTATGAAATACAGAAAAAAGAATAAAGAGCCTATTATAAAAGTAGAAAAAGAAAGTTACAAATTTTCTTGTTCTTTTTTCCAGATCTACTGGACTTCCCCGCGTCCTCCCAACCCTGCATTCTCTGTAATACATAACATCTGCAATTTGTTAACTTGTTTCAATACTTATTGTATCTCCCATTTTATCATGTTACCCAATTTCAAATATATTATGACCCAAATCATGTACGTTTTCATTTTAACACAATAAAGTTGTTTCATTATTCTATCTCTGACTTCTTGTACCTTAATTTCCATTTCTTTAATTTAACATTACTGAAGCTAGAATTTCCTAAAAGGTGCGTTTTTTAACATTCATACAACTTATAATATTTTTCCAAATAGTCTTTAAATTTTTTCCAGTCCTCCTCAATTGTTTCTTCTCCCAAGTCTCGGATTCTGCCAGTCATTTCGGCCAATCTGCTATCGTATTTCTGTACTGGGAAAGGAGTAACCTTGTTGAGTTTCTGCCTGCCATACAGCTGCCATAGGCACAAAACCCCTACTTTTGCCCAATGCCACCCCTAAACCACTTGCCTGGGTGTAAGCCCTATTAAACACAGACTTACTTCTGAATAAACAAGTATATAACTGTTCTGTAAGTTAACGAAACAGTGCATTCTTAATGAGTGCCTGGGTTCAGCCTTTAACTATTGCAGAGCAGTAGACATTCCTTAGAGTCTCTGCAAATTTTCATACTTTGCAGTTGACATTTTATTGGAAGAGAGGGGTCTTTAAAATCCACTCACGCTGAGTATGTAGTAGTATTTGCAGAAAATAACTTCTAGAGACTACCTGATCTCAGACAAACCCAACACAGGAAAGATGCATCCTGATTGCTAGGAGGGAAAATGGAAGGGCAAACTATGGAGAATCCGAGGACTAGAAAATAAGGCAAAAGCAGGAGAAGTAGACTAAAGAGGAGGGGGAGGAAGCAGCCCCTTAGGAACCCAGGGATTCCAATGCCTGGTGTCTAAACAATTCACTGATCAAAGCTCTGGTTTCACTAGTTGGCTAAAAACACAGGCAAGCAGGAGCAACCAGGCTGGCTCATTTCACAGTAATGCTTTGAAGTACCCGCACATTTCACTTCATAACTTTTTTTGGAGGAGGGCTAGAAACTTCCTTTTTTCAAAAAAATGAAAGCTGCAACTCAGTAGTAGAGCACATAAGTTGCATAAAAGTTGCAAGCTCAAACCCCAGCATCAATGTGAAGGATTGGGAAACACACACAAACACAAAATAGAACCTACAGAATATATGAGCAAGAAAAAAATACCTGATCCTGCATCATCTTGGACTCTCATTCGCTGTATGTGTAAATTTGTGGGCACAAATTCCAGCTTTTTGTCAGCTTTCAGGCTACTTGCTTTGAACGATGGACCTGAGGATATAAAGAAGATGATTTCTGCATGCTGAGTCCACAAAAATGCAACCACTAAGAAAAAAATGCTGGCAAATTGCAGTACAAAAACTGCAGCATGAAGTTTGTACTGGCAATGAGATTTCCTAAAGGGCCTCTTTGAAAATGATGGACGGTATGCAGTGAAATGTTGGGAATGTTCAGCACCCCTGTCTTTTGCTGTTAAAAGTGAACTCCATCTTTCCCCCCCATGCAACTGAATAAGTCTTTTGTTTAAATAGATGATGCTAGTCCCACCACACGGCGACATCCACACCATACATTTAAACTACATTTAACTGCATATCTAAGGCACCTGGCTTGCGCCAAAGAATCATGGATGGTGTGGTTGGACAATAAGTGGCAAGCTTTTTGTTTTGTGTTTAAAGAATGGAATTCTGAAGTCAAAAACCCAGATAAACAACAGAGGTAAGGAAAGTTAAAGGTACACAATCCACTTGCACCACAGGTGGAGAATCGCAGTAGGAATCTTCAAAGCCCTGTTTTCTCTCTTCCTCCATCTACGTACGCAGATGGGCACACCTCATATTTCTTTTAGGCTCCAGGCAAAGTCCTTGCTGTTCTTCTGTGCTTTTAATGGTAATCAGGATTCTTTCAATGGTTTTCTGCTGCTGCTTTCATCGGCTATCATTGTTTTCCCTTGTGGTTTTGGTGTCACTTTCCAGTTGTTTGAAATTTACTGTTCCTTGTGAGCTGCCTTGGCGTTTGCATCAAAAGGCAAGGTATAAACAGGTGCACATTCAGGGAATGGAAAATCTCTTAGATCTTCAAGCTAGCCTTCCCTCCAGTTACTTGCACTGAACAGAGAAGGATGGGCTAGATAGGGTTGCAGGGAAAATGCCCAATATGTTTTTCTTTCTGAAGGGAAGGATAAGAGAACATCCTTTCCCCATTTCACATACAGAAGCTTACTGGACTGGCAGTTAAACCCTGCAGCTCCGGTGACAGGATAGTATGCTCTGAAGCAAGGTAAATAAGGGAACAAGGAGATGAGTGGCAGCAAAGGGGAAGGGTTGGGGATGCTCAGGAGCCAGAGCCAGGAACTGCTTCTTTCGCCTAGCATCTGTCATCTGAGGTGGTTGTCTCCCTCTGCCTAGTGCTAGGGCTGGTCCTGCATGCACTTCCTTATGTCCTACCCAGTTGCCCACACATGTGTCTGGGCACAGATGGAGGTGGAAAGGAGAGTGAAACAGAACTTTTTTAGTGCCAATGCTCCACGCCCAGGCACTACATCTGTGGTGCAAATAGGATGTGCCCACAGTTTAACCGTTTTTCTCTAGAGAACAGCTGAATCATACATTACATCAGGTGTTTTAAAAATAATCATACAAACATAGTTCCAAACATGCATTCTGTATTATGGAGGCGGTGGTAAAGATGTCAGTTACCTTTGTACTGGTGAAGATTTGTGAGGTTTTCCTGGTACGTTAGAATAATCGTTTGGTACTGAGTAACTATTTGCCGACGAAGACTTTCCCAACAAGGAGACAGCTCTCCCAGTTCTTCAAGTTCACAAACCCTACACAAAAACACCCCAAAAGACAGGGATATGCTATTAATTTGGTTGTATGACCAACAAAAAGCAAAATCTGCCTTCAACCATATCTATTACTTGCCCCTGCCTCAAGCACATCAGGGCCATTTTGAGACATTAGTCAAGTTTGGGCTGGTTTCCTTTGTTTGCTTTTTAAGAAAAGATGTTGTGGCACTCTTACACCTGACAGTCATACAGAACAATATACTATCTGCACAAAAGACTACCGCCAATGCTTATACTTGCCTTAAACCAGACAAAATTACAGGTTCATTCTAATGCACTTGGTGCACTGTGCCATCTCTTGTGTGACTTCATGGAGGCTAACCACACAGGTGTCCCCACATTTGGGAAGAAGCACAAAACCCCAATTCTACAAATGCCTTTAAGTTTGATCCTAGGAACAGGAAACATGCAGTGTTGATGCTTGTGTGATTATTATATCATCAAAAAGCATTCCGTTTGGTTTTCCAGCTGGATTGGCCTCACTTCTGTGGCACATGTGCTAAAATTGAAGCATTGCAACAGGACAATATTTTCATGTGCACCATAGCCACAGCTCAGCATCATTACTGAGCACAGCAATGGGTAGAACTAGACATTACTTGCATGCCATCAAATGTGACCTGGAACACAGGCCAGACCAACAACCTAACTTGCCCTGCAGAGGTACCTATAGCAGCCATGTGAGCATATTTTGCTATTCTGAAAATGGCAGGAGGAGAGGTTTTCCCTTTTTAAAGGGGAAAGGAAAGAGAATTGGAGGGACCCTGAAACCAGGCCTGTGCAAAGGGGCAGGCAGCCAGATACACTTGCCCCAGGACTTGGAGGAATAAGCTGGCCAAAGGGCTGGGGGAAGGGAGCTAGACCCTGCCAGGGACTGACTGCTTTTTTGTTTCAGTTTATAACTTTATTCTAACAAGACCCACACCCTGGGCCTCAGACAAGCTCCCCACAGGCCTGCCTAAAACCTTGCCATCTGATGGCACTCTGCCTGTGGAAACTAAATCAATTGAGATTTTGCTATTGTAAGAGACACATTCTTTGGAGGGGTGAAAACGAGAGTGACTGGCTCTGTGTCAAGCACTGGAAGAGATCACTTCTCACTCATGTGGTTCCATCAAACTCAGCAAACCTCCCTGAGTCATTTCCCTCCTCTGCAAATCCTGTTTCTTCTCATTCCTCTTTGGCTTGTGATGCCAATGAACTCATTTAAGCCTTTTTGAAATGTCACATGTAGAGTAAGATTTGAGAAATGCTTTCAATACATCTGTGTTACTGGGAATCAAAATGTGCAAATGTCAGTATATTGTCAATGCATAACCCTTCACGACTGAAGAATTAGGACCACTGATCATTACTAGTATCCAAAGCCATCCTTTTTCTACAAAGCCCACTTGACTAAGCCCGACTTCCCACTCACCCCAAAATGTTCTGCTATGCATAATTAGGAAATGTGTCTGTACCTTTCCACCCTGCACACTAGATATGCCCAAATACTGCTGGATTTCATACACAGGCATAACATTTGACTAGAAAGAAGAGGAGGATGGATGGAGAAACAAGCCACCACCATGATGCAGTCATCTCCTTTAAAAACTGCTGCTGAAACATAAGCAGGTTTGGGGCTTGAGGAGCCATGGGCCATTCCAAAAACCTTATTCCCAGACTGCCACTCTTCTCTTTTCCCAACCCATTGCCAGGAGGTTTGCTTCTCTGCCATGTCCACAGATACACAGCCCTTCCCAACTCTTAAAAAGAAATATTTCAAAGATACTTGTCCAAAACTCATGGGAAAGTGCCCTATTCAGGACTTCTCTTCCATACACAATAAGAAGAAGAGCAGAGTAATGCTCAATGTTCCCAGTGACACCCGTGTCCATCGTGACCCACCATCCTTCTTGGGTTGGAAGGAGAACATCTGCAGCAGGGAGCCTGCTGTTCTTATTGAAGTTCCACATGCAATTTAGGATCAATTTAGTTTATCAAATGGGGGACACATGGAGAGCCAGGGGATATGATTCAGGGGCGGGGACAGACAGTGTATTCCCTCCTCTCCCTCACACATTTCTAATCATGTGAGGGACCTGAACGTCCAAATAAGGCTCAGATAACAACAGTGAACAAGCTAAAAATTATTACCAATCAACTTAGGGAGATATATATAAAATGAAAAAATATACAGAGAGGTATGGGATATCAGCGGGAAATGTTTCTTGGCCGATACAGAGCAGTGACTATGACTGACTATAGGATTAAGCTGGACACAAACCCACAAGTATGTTTTTATCAGCAATATTTGCTTCTCTTCAGTGAAAACTGATGTGTCCAAAGAGAGTTTCCTGTGATACCTTCATTGAGCTTTACATATGTTTTTAGTGTAGATGCCTCCTATTTTTTGCCATTGCCCTAATTTAGTTTCCTAACCCAATACAAAGCTATTACGAAAGGAGTCAAGTAGCCAGTGACCTCGAAATGAATTGAGGTCCCAACAAACCATAGTAATAGCCAAGCAACATGGGCAGCAGATGATGTATGCAGAAATCAGAGTTTCAAATATAATAATATTTCATCACCTTTAAAATAACTTTTCAACTAGGCTGTGTAATGCAAGGAGCTTCAAAACAGTAAAAGGCCATGGGAACCAGTTCTCATTAAAGATTTACCTCAAACCTTGAGGTTGGCTTTTTATAGAACTGTGGCTGAATAATGTAATAGCAACAGCAGCACTTCTCGTGGCATACTCGGTTTATCCTGAGTCCTGACTCCACTTGAGCTAGCCAGATTATCATTATATCTATCAAAAAGTTATCTGATAGTATAAACTGACAAAGCCCTGATTCAGTTCAGCTGGTAACATCTTTCAGTCACAGGAAGACAGAAGGGAATCGCATCCTAACAGTTAACTAGGCTGAAAACAACCCATGACAGTTCTGGCAGCCAAACCCAGAATTTGTTGTTGATTTTTGGAAAATCAGCCTAAATTTGCAAGCTCATAAAATGGGTCTGTGCCACTGGGACTTTGACGTTCCTAGCAATACTCCTTCAAAAGATTTTGCAAGGCAGGTCAGGAGAGTGGGTCAGAAATGCAGAGCTGTGAGGGCAGATATTTACAACGAAGCTGCATACAATATATTGTTTTCTTAACAACTTCAAAAGCATAGGTGTAAAGCATTTTTATAGGGACTGCTGAGGTGGTGGTGGGGGGGGTTACCTGGCAGCATCTTCCTCAAGTAGCAGTTTCACAAACTGTCTGGGAATGTGTAGGGAGAGCACACTCTCTGCCATTTGCTCCAAGATCCGCAGGTGGTTGCCATCAGTGGTGGGGAAGCGATACATCCGACAAATGGCCCCTCCAAACACTAAAATGTTAAAAGACATAATTTGCTACCAGATAATACAAACTCCATTCCCCTAACACCAAAGTTGTTAAGAGGCTCAGAGATCACAAATGGCCTATTACACCAAAACATACAAAAGATTAATGTAACAGCATTACACTTAGTTAATTCCCCACCCCCACCCAGTGCACATATTCAAACAACCACAGCAAAAGCAGAAATTGAGGTCTGATCAATTCTTGAATCACTTTTCCATATACTGCATTTTTTTTATTTAAAAAATGTGCATTAAAAATGTTAGACTAGTCATAAAGGTAAGGTAAAGGGACCCCTGACCATTAGGTCCAGTCGTGGCCGACTCGGGTTGCGGCGCTCATCTCGCTTTATTGGCCGAGGGAGCCGGCGTACAGCTTCCGGGTCATGTGGCTAGCATGACTAAGCCACTTCTGGCGAACCAGAGCAGTGCACCGTCCCACCGGAGCGGTACCTATTTATCTACTTGCACTTTGACGTGCTTTCAAACTGCTAGGTTGGCAGGAGCAGGGACCGAGCAACGGGAGCTTCCCCCCCCCCCATCGCGGGGATTCGAACCGCCAACCTTCTGATCGGCAAGTCCTAGGCTCTGTGGTTTAACCCACAGCGCCACCTGCGTCCCTTAGACTAGTCATAGACATGTATATTTGGGTTACAACGCAGATGCTCAACAGCTTCATAATGAGCTTTATCGGGACCACACTTTTGCAGGCAATCCTGATCCCACAATCCAAGCTTCATCCACGTGACATGGCCTGGACCTTTCTCCTGCACACAATCACACAATCACATAAATTGTGTGGCTGTTCGTTTCCAAGTAGTGTCTTAGCTTCCCAGCACTGATGTCCAAGGAGAGTGCTACCATAATCATAGATATTGATGTAAGGAAGCCTTTATGAGCAACAGCATAGATGATGCTAGATAAGAGTCTGGATGAGTAATGCTCTGTGTCCAACAAACACTGAAAAATAAGCAATTCTGTTTAGTTTGCCACTCTGCAGCAAGCTACTCAGAATGAGTTCACGTGACAAAGTTATATAGAAAAGAGCCTCAATGGAGTATGTATACGGACACACACACAATTATTTTGTTGCATCATCCTTACAAGTGCATCCCCAGCTGACGAAACATGACTGAAGGCAGATGTGATATGGAAAGGGAGCTCACAGCTCAACCCTCCGCCTATCTTAGGCAGCTAGGCTGCAGGGCAGTTTGCCTCCTCCTATGGCTGGGAAACAAAAGGATTTATCAGCATTCCATCTGCTGGTTACAACAGAAACAGCTGTGGATATATCTTTCTAGAAGAGACCTTGAAGTGTCTTCCCAGTGTTGTGAGCTGCCTCTGTCTTCAGCCAGTGATACAACGGTGGCCGAGACCCAAAGGTTTATGTGCATTCGCTAGGGCAGCCTTCCCTAGTCTGGTGCCCTCCAAATGCTTTGGACTGCAACTCCCATAATCCTCAACTACTGACCTGCTAACTGGAACTAATGGGCATTGTAGTCCAAAACCAGTTTAGGGAAGGCTGCTCTAAGGACTTCCCTTCCTCCTCCTGCAGCTCTTTGTGAATGTGGGCTGCCATGTGCTTCTAACAGAAGCCCTTCCAGAGATGTGTTTCATACAGCACATGGCACTGCAACTGTGAGCAAAAAAAACGGCATGTCTCCCTGTGCATGCAGAGAAGCACTTAAGCGACACACAAACACGCTTTCTCTAGATCACACAGCATATCAACGGTTGCCCCTGAAAACTAACTTTTGCTTCCAGTGATGTTTTTTTGGGGGAAACCTTGCAAGACATTTTGCCTCAAAAACTTTATGCTGCAACTCTGCTAGTACTGCTTGCTTATCTATCTATCTATCTATCTATCTATCTATCTATCTATCTATCTATCGTTTTATGAAAATTTCAACCCAGTGTGCAGCAGCTGTGAAGAGTTCACTGCAAGGGATCATGAAGAAAGGACAGTTCTGGTTGCCTTATCTCAAAAAAGATATTGTAGAGTGTGGAAAGGTTCAGGAAAAGGCATCCAAAATGATAAAGGACAGAGCAATTCCCTTATAAGGAGAGATGTTGGGATATTTAGCTTAGGGACAAGGCTTGTACGAGGCGACATGGCAGAAGTTCATAAAATTATTCATGGCATAGGGGATCAAGAAAATGTTTTCTCTTTCTCGTAACATTGGAATTCACAGACATCCAATGCAGCTAAATGTTGGAAGATATTAAGGCAGTGATGGCCACCTATCTAGATGGCTTTAAAAGAAGATTAAGCAATTCATGCCAGAGAGGGCAATTGATGACTACCAGCCATGATTGTTCTGCTCTGCTCAGTTGGAGCTGAACAAAATAACACAACACGATGGCCAATAACAATGTCACTAAACACTATATTAGTCTAATACAAATGATCAGAAATTGCAACCAAAGTCTCTAACGCTTCTGAATACCAGTTGCTAGAAATCGTAGGAGGGGAGAGGGCTCTCGTGTTTGGGTCCTGCTTGCAGGTTTCCCACTGGCCTCTGGCTCGCCACTGTGAGAACACCAGATGGGCCATTGGTTTGACCCAGAAGGCTCATCTTATGTTCTTATGCTCTTAAACTCAGATCAGCAGTGCACCCCTGTCCCCATCTACTTATATGCATGTCGTCAAGATGACACATCAGTTAAAACAAATGCAGATACACCCAACTCCTTTAATGCAGTCAAAAGACTGACTCAGCATACATTTGAAGATTAGGAAGTCATTTGCTGGAACACTGAGCTATATGGGATCCGGAAGTATCAATGAGCAGCACAGGTAGGTACCTACCGGATTTTAACAACACGTCTTTCCGTAATGAAGCATATTTGGATCGGATTCCTAAAGATTCTGTTAAACTTTCATCAACTGACAGCACAGTCTGAAGAAAATGAGAATAGTATTAATACATAAAACGCAATGCTTCATCACTGATTTTTTTTTTTAAAATAAAGTGTACTGAGCTATAGAGGACTGTTTACTTCTGAGACATTTTCAACAAGATCTGCTATCAGATAAATGTGTAGCATTCAGGGATGTTTTACACACAGCTACAGCATAAAGAAACCCTGAGCGATATTTGTGTATATTCTGCCACCTGTCAATGTGATAACCTTTTATAATACCCAGTGGAATTCATGGACTCTCTCTCTAGTCTTGACAGGTGATCACCGCTTATTTTGAGAAAAATAAAAACTGACGACAAGACACATGCTTCTGAAATTATCGTTCCGCAATGAGATACCAATCAGCATGGAATAAAATCCCAGATATACTTCCTGATATTATAGTGGCACAACTACTGCAATCATGGGACTGTTTGCTGTATATGTACAGTATGCTTGCTCCCTGAACGCTTGCACCCAAGTAAGGTCTGAACAGCGCCATGGGTTAAAAGAACAGCAACACAGTGTGAATTGTCCTTGAGGATGGTTGGGGAAAGTGTAGAAGAAGGTGGTGAGGAGATCATCAACCACATCTTTTATTTCCAGCATTGTCTTGAGAAGGAGGGCAAGATATTCACTCACCCTTCCATTGATGGTGTCAGGAGACCTGGTAACTGGAGGCCTTTGGTCTGTTTTTTCTTCCACTTGCCATCCTATGACTGTAATGTTACCAACACGATCACTTTCAGCAGATCTGCAACACACACATCATTGCTGTGATCCATCAGCTAGGACTATTGATTGGTTGCTGTTGCACATACTATGCCATTACAGGCCTTACAGAAGCAAAACGCACAGGTCCCTGTCCCAAGGAGTTTACAGTACGCATTTCAAATACAGGGCAGGCAACTAAGCAGGAAGAGAAGGGGAAAACAGGAGAGACATGTAATGGAGAAGGGATACTAGCAAATGCAGTTGCATCTGCTTTGGCATTAAGGCCTAAGCCAAAATTCAAAAAAATAAATCTGATGTTGATGTTGAAGTGCAGAAGGACACTTCTGAAAACTTATATGCATGTATGTAATTGACTTTGCCAGATGCAATTTCCTTGTCATTGTGATCTATGAAAGCTCTGCCAAACAGAATCGTTACCAATGTTTTGCATTTACATCTTTATATTCCTTCAGAATCTGGGAGCTGGCTTACTGATACACATTTAAATTAGCTTTTCTGACATTAGCTTTTCATTTCTAAGTGTAAACAAAACACAAAAACCCACAGAACTTATTAAAGTACAGGTATGGAACACATACAACTGTGAAGAATGAGGTTTCAGAAGATTAAAAATAATACTTTATATCAATGGTTGCCCCACTGCACAAGTAACACATGAAAAAGACTCCCAAGGTTACTTGTTGGTGTTCAAGTCTCTGTTTTTATGCTGGGTGGGGAAGATCATAAGACAAATATTCTACTTTACCAAAGTTCTACTAACAAGAATTACCAGAAAGTCTCTGCCCTGTGCAAGATTTGTGCTGAACATTAAATTGTCTTACAGCTACTCGATATGAGAGGAAACTTTGAAGTTCCAATATTTATTTCCTTACAACACAAAATTTAAAAAAGGTCTTATTGAGTATTCATAACCCTAAAAGCCTGGACACTTCACTTTCTGAACTGGGGTACAACAAAGGACCCCAGTTTAAACAGCATCAATCGTGCAGTTAAATGGCCTAGTTTTCCAATAGTACACACAGATGTGGAAGCCTGATTCTTTTCAAATGATGAAAAATGGAGCACAAACCTTAGTGTTAAATGCAACCTATGGTTCCTCTCCTTAAGTAGCTGCTTTACAGTGAACATCACAGAACCCAATAGATACATCTGGAAAAGACAAGTATTGTCAATGCAGAGGACATTTTAATCCTAATTACGTTTCTAATTTCTATTTACAAAGCTCATTCCTATGGCTTCAAGGTGATGTCTGAAACCAAAGCCTCTCACTTTCTCTGGCCCAGTACTGACATCGTGCCAGAATATAGAATGCACTAGCAATACTTCAGAATGATAGCTTGACTTTCCAAAGCCTGCAAGACTCAAATCACAATTCAGAGTGGCTTGTCTGCCTTCATTTTCTATCAGTGCAGTATTCAGGTTCATAAGTTCACTTCTGTCTCTAGGATTCAACAGTCTTCAGAGACAGAACAATGGCTGCAATGTCAAAAGCAGGGCTTTGGGATTATGCTTTGCTAGACGATTACATACATACCATATTTTATCAATTCAGACATCACACCAAGCCTTGGCTAGTTTTATAAACTACAATTTGGCAGTGTGTGTGTGTGTGTGTGTGTGTGTGTGTGAGAGAGAGAGAGAGAGAGAGAGAGAGAGAGAGAGAGAGAGAGAGAAACTACAAGCATGGTTATTTTTAATCAGTTGGATCCACAGATTCCCACTCTCCATCAGAGGAAGGGAATCATTGGATGTCGCCCAAAATGAGCATCTTCAAGCACATGTTTAGAATGCTCATTTAACTATACCATCTCCTAAGGCATTGTGGGGTGGGGACCTTTTCCAACCTAAGGGCCAAATTCCTTCATAGGCAACTTTCCAGGCACTACATACCTGTGGTGGGCGGAGCCAAGGGCAAAATAGTGGGTGGGGCAACCGATATGGCTCTTACTTTGTACAGTGGCCTATGTATTAGCCTCACTAAAATGTATACACAAACCCCTCTCTCCATCCTCAATCCAGGCAAGAGGATTTGTCACAGTTCAAGGACCCATTCCAGCCAAGCAAAAGCACATGAAGGAGGCCTAAAAACATGGCCAGTGACAGATGTGATGTGGAGGAGAGGCATGGCCTGCAGACACTCCTGAGGGCTGGATGGAGACGGCTGGATTTGGCCCTCAGCCCTCAAGTTCCTGACCCCAGCACTAAGAAAGCAATCCTAACTCCATTTAGCCAGGAGTAAGCCCCACAGAGTAAGCCAACCTAGCAGTTCAAAAGCACGTCACAAGTAGATAAATAGGTACCGCTCTGGCGGGAAGGTAAACAGCGTTTCCGTGCGCTGCTCTGGTTCGCCAGAAGCTGCTTAGTCATGCTGGCCACATGACCCGGAAGCTGTATGCCAGCTCCCTCGGCCAATAAAGCGAGATGAGCGCCGCACCCCCAGAGTTGGTCACGACTGGACCTAATGGTCAGGGGTCCCTTTACCTTTACCTAAGCCCCGCAGAATTCAACAAGACTTACTTCTGAGTAGATAAGGTTAGGATTACACTGTTAGTGCTGGCCTTCAAGGGGGAGAACAGGCAGTGTACCTCAGACCAAAGGCATATGCAACATTTTGTTTACACTGAACATGAATGACAGAGAAGACATTTGGTGAATCGGACTTACAGTTCCCTGAGATCTATCTTTAACATCATATACAGAAAGTTTTATTTGTGTCATCTGGTTAATAAGAGAGTCTTGAAAAAAGGCAATACTGCTTAGAAAGATTGGGTTGCTTGTTCCCTGCAATTTAAAAAAAAAAAGGAGAGAAAAAGTTACGTTTGGAAAACTTGGTATCAGCTAAGATTAACTGGTGGTGCTGTGGCTGGCACAGCGGGTAATGTAGTATTACTTACCTCAATAATCTCTGTCTGAGCATGCTTTGTCCAGAATGCCTGAGGTGGTGTAGTTACACTCACTGCTACAAAACTATTTGGCTTTCTATCTAGCGATGGGGTAAGGAGCTCGCTGCAAGCTATAGGAAAGAAACAATACGGCTTACACACCATGTCACGCAAATATATGCAAAGTATAAAGGGGAAGGGAAGCCCATTTTTCACTTGTCTGCCTCAGTGGCACAGTGTGGGAAAGGGCCACGGGGCAGTTGCCCCGGACACAAAATGGTTAGGGGCGCAAAATGTCAACACCCAGTGCTGCCTCAATACAGCTGCGGGCTTCGGTCACTGGGCTCCCTTGAAAACGGCTTCTCCGTGCGAATCAGAAAGTGACCTCTCCAGACAACGGAACTACTCACCTAAACTGAATTCTAAGATTGGCTCATCCGGATCTTGGCTGTTACCTGCAAATTACAAAGATTAGCATAAGCGTATAAAGATATACAGATTAAGTCAGTTTGCTCCTTTTAAAATAGTCTTACGCTCTCATTAAGGAGCAAAGACAATTTAGGGGTAAATAGAGTAAAAAGTAAACACTTATTCACTTATTCAAATAACTGTGTAAATAGTTCACCTAGAACTTCAATCTTATGTATCTCAAATTGTAAACACGCACTCTCACTCTCACTCTCTCTCTCTCTCTCTCACACACACACACACACTTCAAAGCAAATGGTGTTCAAAGAAAAATGGTCAAAGATCATATTAAGCATATAAAAGCATTTGGTCATGCATGAAGTAATTATCTGGATGAAGGACCAATCTGCAGCTTCTGATGCAAAATTGTTCATTCAAAAATTGTAAGGCAATGCTATGGGAAGAACTTACAAAGGTAGGGAAGAATTTGGGACATAACGACATAAATTCATTGTTGACTGGTCTCTTTTTTCTGTCTCTAACACTTTTCTGTCTCTTATTTATGTTGTTGTTGTTTAGTCGTTTAGTCATGTCCAACTCTTCGTGACCCCATGGACCAGAGCACGCCAGGCACTCCTGTCTTCCACTGCCTCCTGCAGCTTGGTCAAACTCATGCTGGTAGCTTCAAGAACACTATCCAACCACCTAGTCCTCTGTCATCCCCTTCTCCTTCTACCCTCCATCTTTCCCAACATCAGGGTCTTTTCCAAGGAGTCTTCTCTTCTCATGAGGTGGCCAAAGTATTGGAGCCTCAGCTTCAGGATCTGTCCTTGCAGTGAGCACTCAGGGCTGATTTCCTTCAGAATGGATAGGTTTGATCTTCTTGCAGTCCATGGGACTCTCAAGAGTCTCCTCCAGCACCATAATTCAAAAGCATCAATTTTTTGGCGATCAGCCTTCTTTATGGCCCAGCTCTCACTTCCACTCACTTCTCTTATTTATACTGCTCCCAAATCTACTATCCTCCCCACTGTCCTTGTATCGTGCCCACTGCTTATAACATGGGGGAAAGATAAAATATAACAAACAGTGCATGTGTTCCCAAATTAATATTTTCATTACCAGCACTGGGTGCAGGGGGGAGGGGACTGTCTAAAAAACTAGAATTTCAAACAGAAAAGCAAGACAAATTAAGAATTCAATACAACCATGAGGACACAGGTAGGAAGAAAAGATACTAACCTGCCAAAGACAAATCTAACATGTCAGTCGTGACATCAATAGTTGAGGCCCGCTGCACAGTGCGGGATTTTGCACCATGGCGGGGGCTGATATCTTTTGCTGACATGTTGTCATGGGGAAGATGCCTCTTTTCACTGTTTGATCACAGCAAAGCCTTGATGAAGGACCAAAATAGAGTGTCGCCTTCACTTGCAGCCCTTATGACAGCAGGCTAAGGCAGAATGAAAACAAAACACAATCTGAAATAGGTTCGTTTAAATGCTGATTTTAACAGCAAAGGCTCAAATGATTTTAATGGTAGCATTAAAGAAGAATTAATTTACCATTTTAACAGGAGACCATTTGCTTCAGCAGACCTCACCATATATTTTAGATGCTATCAAAATGATAATAGTTTCTCAGGGTTCACAATTATGAGGAGGCCTGCAAGCACATTCAGAAAAAAACACAAGCCTGCTTCGGACCTTTACCCTAAAAACATGAAGGTTGAGGGTGGAGCAGACACGTCTGGTGCCACTCACCTTCCCCCCCCCCCCCCATGATCCCTCCGTAGGTGTTTTCCCCTTATGTGTCAAGGCTGAAATGTCAGAAGAGGGCTATGGTCTAATCTACATAACCCGAAGCTGCCTATGTCAATGAAAAACACCCACTTAGGAAGAGTCTTGATTCTCAGCTGCAGTCAAAGAATTTGCACAAAGTACTACATGGTTTTGCTCCAGACAAGCAGGCAGTGTCACACACGTTGACTATGTTCAGACCATGTTTTATACTAACAATGAGCCTCAAACCCAACCGCTCCATTCTTCTGCCACAGCTTTAGGAAGATCTGAAGCTTCCACCTCCCTTTTAGATTAACCACAGTTTAGTGTACCGTCCAACCCTTACATGACGGTTTATCTTTAGCGTTTGTTGAAACGAGCCAAATGAATAAACTATGTTTTCAAGCTGGCTTATTTAAACAATAGTAAAGATTAACCAATAGGGACGCAGGTGGTGCTGTGTGTTAAACCATTGAGCCTAGGGCTTGCCAATCAGAAGGTCGGCGGTTCGAATCCCCGCGATGGGGGTGAGCTCCCGTTGCTCGGTCCCAGCTCCTGCCAACCTAGCAGTTTGAAAGCATGTCAAAGTGCAAGTAGATAAATAGGTACCACTCCGGCGGGAAGGTAAACACCGTTTCTGTGTGCTGCTCTGGTTCGCCAGAAGCGGCTTAGTCATGCTGGCCACATGGCCCGGACTGCACGCTGGCTCCCTCGGCCAATAAAGCGAGATGAGCGCCGCAACCCCAGAGTCGTCCACAACTGGACCAAATGGTCAGGGGTCCCTCTACCTTTACCTTTAAAGATGAACCACACATTTGTTTGGGATTGGATGTTATGCCAAGCTGTGGTTAATCAAAAACTTATGTAAAATATTCCGAACTCCTCTTTGTGGCTGCACCAGAAGAGATATAGGAAGGAGGATGTCAACCCTAGGCTCATATTTGTTAATGTTAAACCATGGTGTCACATCCAAGCAAGACCAATGGTGACCTACGGATCAAAATGTCTGTCTGAGTATCCATTCATGTGTTTGATCATCCCTATGGAAAGAATCAGTATTGTGTTGGGTGAGCCACACCCTGGAGCAGCCTTGGCCAATATGTTGTCCCTCAGAAGTTTTGGATCACAGCTCCCATCGTCTCTGACGTTGGTCATATTGGCTCTTTCTGATGGAAGTTATAGTCAAAACACCATCTGGAGGTCACCAAGTTGAGCAAGTTATCATCTCTAACAAGTTTTTTTTTTCCCCACACAAAAACAAAACAATTTCAAAAGATTTGCAAAATTTAAATGTGATTAAAATTCCAAGTCTCACCCACTTGAATTCCGAGTTATGATTCAGCTTACAAGAAGCTCCCTATTGTAGTAAATTTTCATAATGTGTGTGACATTTTACACCAAACATCTTTTTACTTACAGCGGGCTGTTGTTTTCTTGGGTGAGAGCATGGTATTTTGCATTTCTTAAAGGCAGCTTTATTTTCCCATCTGAAAAAAACACACACAATGAATTACTGAGTCTGAGCATTCAAAATTGATATTGATTTTTAAATACACATGTCTATTTAGTCTTCCACTCATATCACATGCCTTTATCACTGTGAGCTTAACTGCCATTATAGCGTCAGGTGTGAAATTGGGGTTTTCAAAGAGATTCCATTATATGCATTTAGAAGATGACTAATTTAGAGCCATTCTGTTTTTTCGTTTTTATTTTTTTAAAGACACAAAGTATAAGAAGTGACCATAATAAATGTTCATAAAATATAGCATTCCCTTGCATATATTCAGGATGAGGTTTGGTTTCTGAATTATACCATGAGTTCCCACCATTCTGAACTATTTTCCTCGTTGATGGAAGGCACTTCACGTCAAAGAGGCCACTTGTGTGTCAAGTGACGGGAATGGATCCAGTAATGGATTTTTAGTCTTTTCTGCACAAGAGCAGTTTTCTCCTGGCACACTGTTGTGCTCTGGCACATAGTTTGGGTATTTCTGTTCTAATTAATACTATTATAAACTATTTGCCCAGAATAAATATTTTGCTTACACCACTATCACAACAGAACGATTTCCCACCATAACAAATTGCCTCCTTGGCAAATGAGATGATTTCACTCCAGCATAAATCCAGAATATGAGTTATTCTCACCATATGGATGGAGATTTTAAATAAAGAGGAGGAGGAGGAGGAGGAGGAGGAGAAAAAGAAGAAGAAGAAGAAGAAGAAGAAGAAGAAGAAGAAGAAGAAGAAGAAGAAGAAGAAGAAGAAGAAGAAACTGAAACTATTGGAATAGCTAGCTTTTAAAATGGAAATATATTTTAAACATCGTAATTAAAGAACATTTAAGGTGCTTCATTCTTTTGCGCAACTTTCCAGCTGTGCATTTCTTTTTAACCGCCAGAATTAAAAGTTACTACTCAGGGGTAACTTTCAGGGGAATTCACAGAATCCAGCTATGAAGAAATATTTTGTAGAAATCTTAAGGGAAACCAAGCTGTTTTAAAATAGACCAGTCTCATTCTTCAAGGAAGTGTTGCATTTCTGTAGCTCAGATTAAGATTTAAGTCATGGCATCCATGACTGGGGATGGGGAACCTCAGCACCAGGGACCAAATGTGGCCCCCAGGCCTCTCTGTACCTGGCCCTTGGAACTCTCCCAGGTCACACCCTTCACTGTTTATGCTTCTCAGCCTGTTTTTGCCTGGCTGGAATGTGTCCTCAGACACCTCCAGCTTGTCTGGATAGAGGGTACTAAGTGTATGTGTAGGAGCTAGCCTCCTGTACAAAGGCAAAATTTACATCTGTTGCTCCGCCCACTCTTGGCATGTGGCCCTTGGAAGGTTTCTTAGAAGGAAATGTGGCCCACTACACACACACACATATATATATGCATGCATAAAGAACCTCTTGCTCAACTTGAGAGGTTAACACTGCCAAGAAGCGAAATGCATCTTTGCATCCATATTTATAAAACTACCCCTCAAACCCAGTTCATTCCAGTTATATATAGAAAACCGCAGCAGTCCAACTTTTCATGACTATGCTTTTCTTCTTTATTCCTTCTAGGACTTGGGACATGTTATCCTGGCTGTGCCATATAAAACAAACTATCATGGTATTTTTAGACATTCAGGGTTTTTACTTAGCAAAAATATACTGATTTCAAATCCCATGATCTAAGTAGAACACACTATGCCCTTTTTCCTGTGACTCAGAGGCTAAGGATTGCTCTCATATCCAGCACCACACCAGCCTATAAACACCTCTGCTTTCAAACAACCAACCAACACTCACAAAGAGCTGTTCTCCCTTCTGTGACACTAAACATATACAGTAGCTGCGCTCCTTGTCAAACCTATTACATTCACCTGACGTCAGTTTATTATCTCAGTTTATTATCTTATTAACTCAGTTTCTCCTGCCAGCAAGCCTGTTTACTCATGGTACAAGGCTGTGGTAACAAGAGGGGTGGAGGAGGCTGAGAAAAGCCTTCGGTAAGCAGTGACTGGGGTGCAGATGCACAGCACATTCAGCAATCCCATTCCTCGTCACCAAGTTTACTCCATAAAAGAAGTGACGGTAGTGAAACAAGTTACAGAGAAAGGAGAATGAACTGGAAACTTGGGTCAAAGGGTACTTCCAGGTGTGGATGATTTAGTAAGCAACTGGTCATTGCTGTTCTACAAGCAGGCTAGTGACTCTGCTTCCAGACTTCTGGAATCAAAATAGCACTGTGTAGTCAAGCAAGCAGTCACTTCCCCCCCCCCCCATTTCCCAATGTTAGAAGGGATGGTTTTCAATGGAATTGTGGTGTGAGGGAAAGTGTTGCATATTCCCTTCGCCTGCTGCAATGGGGGGTGTGGGGTGTGGATGGATAAAAAGGCAATGCAATTGGGAAAAGGAAGGGTTAAAATGATAAAGGGTTGATTCCTAGAGTTGAGAGGTGGACCACAAAAAGGAAATACCTAGAGCAACTGTCTATAGAACATGCAATGCATATGGTCCCAGGTTCAATCTCTGACTTCTCCAGATAGGGATGTGTACCAGGCTGGCTAGACCCTGTCTAGTAGGTGATGAGCCTGGGAGACGTTCCACACCAATACTATTGATGCGGTTTTTAAAAAATGGCTCCAGTTTGGTTCACTTTGCATGGAGGGTGCTTGAGACCTGATGGAAAAAGCAGCCAAATAAGTTGGTCATCTCAACTGAGATGATGTTGCCAGTCAAATGCACTGGGTACAGCTTTCTACAATCTATTCAAGTCTTGCTCTAATCAAACTAGAAGAAGAGTTATGTACCAAAAAATAATATTAATCCTATCAGGGTGGACCACACAAAGTGTTCTCATACCAAGGATAGGAAATGAGGAATGACAGCTCTGCTATCTGCTATGAAGCTTTTGTCCAAAAGGGTCTAAAAACCTCTAGGCTTGCAGCAAAAAAATGGTTCCAGTTGCGCAGATCCTCTTTGCCTGAAATTACCGTATTTTTCTGTGTATAAGACTTGTTTCCCTAAAAAATAATGTCAAGAATTAGGGGGCGTCTTATACACGGATACATCTCCATTTTCTTAAATCTGAGTCTCAAAAAAATAGGGGGCGTCTTATACATGGGGGAGTCTTATAGACGGAAAAATACGGCGCTTCTGCTGAATCACTCATGCTGTCAGTCAGATTCCAGGGGTCTGACTTCCCTGCTTTTCCTTCAATACCCCTGGTTCCCATTTCTTTGGACACCTTCCTGCCGAAGTAGAGGTCCCAGCTGGTTGCAGCAGTTCAAATGTCATTTTAAAGACTCTACTTCATTTCCTACTTCCCCTGGTACTTTGCTAGCTGAAGCAGAAATCCTTATTCCAGTCACCAAGAAACCATTTGGTGGGCTGTCTCATGCTTGCTGTCTTCACAGTTCTCCTGCCTGACCCAGGAATTCCAGAATGCCTCAGTTTCACTTCTTGAGGGCTGGGGAGAGAATACAATAACTTGCTGCCTGCCCTACATTCTGGATAAATGAGGCATGCTTGGCCCTAACACTCATTCAAGGCTTCATAGCCTTGAATTATCATTTGAACTGGGCCAATGTATAGTCAAGAGGACTTGTTTTGACTTCATTTCCTTGTGTTCCGAAGCACCATCCATTTCTAGCATCGGCTTAACTTAAACCACAAAAGGAACAAAATGGAAAGGGAAAGCTGTAGGAAGCTTAATTGCCCAGGTCTTTTAAAATAGCAAGCAACTGGTTTGCAAACTTTCCATTTATAGAAAACATTTTCCACACAGACCCCTGCTTGACAGTCATGGAATGCCAAGCGCCACAGAGGATTCTGGGGCATTTTCTAGGGTACAAATTTACTTCACATAATATACTTGCCAGTCATGTTCAAATTAACTTTCACACCATGTGTATTTGAAGTGTGCCCCAGGATTCAGTTAAAACCAAAAACAAGAACTGTAGTCAACAGC
Source organism: Podarcis gaigeae (assembly GCF_964106915.1). Classification (NCBI taxonomy): domain Eukaryota; kingdom Metazoa; phylum Chordata; class Lepidosauria; order Squamata; family Lacertidae; genus Podarcis; species Podarcis gaigeae. The sequence goes on along the minus strand of NC_139677.1, from coordinate 33,888,965 downwards.
ACCTCAGTGATAGGGAACATCCAACCCACAGACCTAGTTTGGGATATAAACAGTTCATTTTCTATCACAATTGCTTGTCTTAAATGCATCTTCAGTGGTTTTTGAATCTCTAAAATATCCTATGATAGCTGTTACTAAAACAAAGGGTATATTCTGTGCTTTAAAAAGTGCAACCTATATAAATTATGTGAATCCAACAAATGCAGCTGTTTTGTGACTGCTACATATGGTAGGGTGAAAGACACTCTCATCTCTGAAGACATTTGCAGAACTTCCCTGCAGTCTCACACTGACTGAAAATCTCTGCTCAATACACATACACCTACTGAGATATCGCCAGAAATTGCCCAAACATAATGGTTTTTTTATTTCAGTTTTGCCACAAACTTAAAAACTAGAAGCTTACCTTTCTAGGTTTCCAATTAAAAGCTAAAAATCCTAGGATAACTAGTACCAAATTCTGTACTTGTTCAATATAACTGTAGAATCGAGATATCCATGTTGCCTTAATTTGTTTTCCACGGGTGACACACCGCTGTTCCTCCCAGGCTGAATGGTCACAAAACCTGAAAAATAAGAAAAGGGATCTCCTGGTAATGCTCATCTGTTGAACTTCATGAAAATAATGTAAAAATATCAGCTTTTTAGAATGCCACTTGCAAGCTAGCCTACGCCAAAAGTATCAAAAGGGTGCAATTTCAGCACTTCTTTGTTGGTACTGGGAAGTGCTCCCTCGGGTTGATAAACATTTGATCCAATTAATGAATTTAAGAAGAAACAAAAAGTACTTTTGAAGCTGCCAAGCCATTCCTCAGTTTGACAAGGAATTCAATGATGTGATTACTTTTAAATCAAGAGCCCTTTCCAGCTCCTAAAGTATTGCTTCTGGAAGTCAGTATCTGCAAACAACAAGAGGCTTCCTGTGGCAGCCTTAAACACTAGCTAAAGTATTGTAGGAAATCCTTTCCACAGACATTTCCGGATGAGTTGCTCTGAGAAGGAAGTGAAATCTCTTGAGCACATGAGGGTCATGTGACATGCACCAATTTTAAAAAGGGGAAAGGAAAAAATATGAGTATATCGAAGTCTACTCTCCCATTTCAGTGAAAGCTACAAAACATATTTCTGATCTTTAGGAAACTGGGCACCTTTATTTTATATGTATGTACATATGTATATATAATACATGTGGAAATTGCAAAGTTCAAGAACTGTCCAGATTACTTAACAACCGAGCATCACATTACAGAAAGCAATTCATTTGTTGTCATGAATTTGCTTCTCCTCTCGCCCTTAAAGCCAGCATATGCAGTGATTATGTTAGGACTCCTATACCCAACTTAAAGAAAATACAATTTTTTATTAAGCAAATAAGCATGTGCTTTAAATGCCTTATGGTACATGGCTGAGGGAGTGGCCATCACTGAACAAGTGTCTGGCATCCCTGCCCCATGTTTCAATCCTAAACCGAGTTTTCAGTCTTCAAAAAGTTAGATTCACAGAGAATCTGACTTGTATTCAAAACCAAAGCATTAAGAAGTCACTTCTCAGTTTCATCCCAGAACCCAAGTTTTGCAATTTGCCTTGGGACTCTGGCTAGACTTTGTTTGGGAGTGAAACCAACAAAAGGATTCTGTACACTTTGCCCGTGGAGTAATCCATTTCAGTTCCTTGCTCTTGATATTAAGTGTTCCCTAACTTATGTACTGGAGCATATATTATCCAGGCGCTTACTCCTGACATTTAGCTGGAAGAAAGCAGCATGAATGTTGTTTGCCAACAACTCTGTAGTAAGCCCATTCCCCCTATATATATATATTCCCCATCCATTCTGAAGGGACTCGACATTGCAGGAGGCCTGTAAGCTAAAATACACCAGAAACACTGCATAAACCCTGACTGCACAATGATAAATGAAACAAACCTAAACCTAACCCATAACAGGCTTAGGGCAAAATTGCAAGCAAGGCAGGCAACAGTCATGTGTAACAGAAGCCCAAAAAGGCCAGCTCTGCAGCAAAGAACTGTGGGAAAGGGGGTTATTTAATTCTTGCCATATTGGTCACCCACCCAATTTGCTTTTACCACTGCATGATTCCAGACTCATGTCTGCAAAATAAACCTGTGGTACAAGTATTTGGGGGTGGGGTGTTTAGGGAAAAGCAGCTGGCCTGCAAAGGGCTAAGAAACCTCCCTCACCCAACACTTCTCTCCTGCAAAACTACTCGATCACATTAAGTACTCTGCAACAGGAAGTGGGCTGCTGGGCTACCTTCATATGCACATGCCAGGTAAGGTGTCCCGTGTGTTATGATTCTAATTGTGTGGAAAATTCCCTGATATGGCATGGAGCAATGTTCCATGATCAGTCAACCTGGCAAGCTGAACGGATGACTTGTAGTCTGTTATATCAAGGGGAAAAGGCCATTTTCAGGAGAGCAATGTGAATATGATTTCAAACACCATTTATTCAAATGAGTTTCCATTGTGCTTTAATATAATGAACAGAAGCAATAAGCACCAGTGCAGACTACTTGATGCTTACTTAGCATTTAAAACCACACATCAAGCATTCTAAGTGCTCCACACACATTATCTCAGTGTGATCGCCCTCTCTAAAAGTAGGGCAGCATTATTATCCCTATATTGCAGGAGGGAGTTGGCTCCAGTTACAATTAACTCTCATGGAGTACCATTCCTTGCCTTTTCGCAAAGATTTTTATATGTGTATTCTTTGGATAGCTTAAAGTTTCACAGGGTAAATCATCTCCAGCTCTCCCTGAATATGCTGCTGAAAGTGCCAACATGCACTTCGTAAAACATCAATGCCCTGATCAATAAATTAAATACCACATGCTGCCTTCACCCTGCCAAAGACAAGCTGCAAATATATCTGCAATGCTGCAGTGCAGATTTCCTTAAAAGTAAATGCTGTGGTTATTTACATTCCAAATACGGCACCTTGTGAAAAGTGGAGATAACCTAACTCTGAGAAAAAGGTTTCACACATTTTGGGGAAAGTTGTGTGCGTTCTGTTTTTAAAATGTATTTCCTTCTCTTTTGGACATAGGCACACACACACCCCACCAGACACATATGAACAGTATTTACCTCTTAATCTACTTTTTCCATTCAAATTCATACTAGTACTTCTTCCCTTTTGTGTTAGCCCCCACTTTCTAAATTGCTGATTTCACTGCACAGATAGTACTGACAGGGTATGCACACAGATTGCTCCCCCCCAAACACCAATACCCCCCCCCCCAAAAAAAAATGCCCAGTCAGGAAGTGCTGAACTGCACACAGTAAGGTAATTGAAAATTCTCAGCACATACTTTTGCAGTTTTCTGGATCTGTGCAAATCTAAGGGATCAAAATAATATACACCCATACATATAAAGCTACACTCTCTGGTTCAGGAGTGTGTTGGCTGGAAAAGAAATGAATGCAGTTGTGCATTCTCAACACACACTTTTCAGATTGCTGCACAATATCTGTGGCAGAAATATTTAGTGTGGTTTGCTTGGGCAGTTTTCTGGTTTGGGGACAAATCTGAGGGATCAGAAGAAGTACATATTAAATAGTTACAGCATGGTTGGAAATGAAATGAAAGCACTAAGGAAGTAACGGGCACGGAAAGGTGAGTAGCAGAAAGTGACAATTGATACAGTCACCCCAAAACAACAAAACAAATAGTCTTTGAAGTTGAGAGGTTTGGAGTTCCACTTTCCCCAACTTGTTGGATTATCTCCAGATCAAGTAAACCTGAATTTACAGGGGGGGGAGCATATAGAGATTGGTGGAGTTTGCAGGTGATGTAATATGGCCTATGCACGACTAATGTAATGTGGACTAGGCCCTTGGAAGTACTTGAAAACCTTCAAGGTCAACACAACCAATGGGGTGATCTATCTTCCTTCCCAGCTCTGAGTTGCGGTGGGAGGGAGACACCCCTGTTGCCCTAGCTTTGGAGACATTTGGGGAACAGCTTGATAGCTCCAAGATTCGGGCAAAGTCTGGAGAAATCCCCACCCGCTCAACATTCTGGGGAAGCATAAGAGATCTTAAAAGATGTACCGTATTTGCCAGGGCAACTATATCTATAGAACTCTGTGGCTATTAGCCTAAAAATCACAGTCAAGGTGCTGCTTCAGTATATTATACTGCTACTAGGAGTGAAAGCTGAAAGTCACAAAACTGAAAGCACAACTTAAGGCAATGAATGCACTTGGTAGCATAAAACAATGTGACAGCAAAAATGCACATCATGTCTCCATGACAGCTTCCAGCGCTGACACTGTGCCAATACAGAACAGCATATGTAAATTTCCAGAGTGCGTTTCCCAATCCTATTTATGCAAAAACACGTCATACGGTGTGTAGTTGGGCTTACTCCCTAGTAACGGCACATTCTTCTGAAGCCTAAGGCTTAGATACATTTCCCACAACATCTCTTTTTAAATCAAATTCCAAATCACCAGCACCTTGCAGCCCTGATCCCTTTTCTGCCTGAATTTAATGTATTGCACAACCCAGACCACAAGACTTAGAATAAAAATAGAAGACCAAATTAAAGCACCCCCACTGCCAGGATTTCAGCAATATCACAAGTGTGGTTTTCATTAGTAATGCAACAGTGTTTCCCTCCCTCCCAACACATTCTTGCTAGGGATTATGAGAGTAGAAAGGTTAATGCAGAACAAACATGCTACGACATTTACCAGGGGATTTTTACCTAATAAAAATGTTCAAGTCCTGCTATTTCCTCAATGCTTGATAGAATATTCTGATTAGTGCTATAGAAGACATAAGGCTACATCATGGTTCAAAAGCAAACCATGGAAGGGAGGGGGATTTCTGTGAGAGAGGACAGCGCATGCAAGTCTACAGCACACTCCTATTCCCTTAAGTACAGTTAGAAGATTGGGAACATTTCATCTGCCCTAGGCCATACTACAGTAAGCACTTTCTGATTTAAACTAGGTTGTAGATGCTTTGTAGTGCTTCTGCCATTTTGCATAAAGTATATAATGAACCGTTGGATATTCAGACTCTAAACCAAGGATTGGGAACCTGTGGTCCTCAGGAATTATACAGTTGCCACCAACCCTGACCCTTGACCATGCTGGCTGAAGCTGACAGGAGTCCAACAACATCTGGAGGGCCACAGGTTCCCCCACCACTGCTCAAAGCATTCCCTCATTATTAATAACAAATGACTGTTCCGTTACAGGTAAGGGTTCTGGTAGAAAGCAAGTCCAAGATGAGGTGTTCAAGATGGACAACTCAATGCACAGCTCAAGCTGAAGCAAATTTAGATTGCTGTTTCAGCAAACAAGTTATTCCAAACTGAGCCTTTAATAGCGGCTGCTGAGTAGTTAGCTCTATCACCACCAGTGGGAGCTGCTCCTCTGGTTAAAGGGGTCCTTAAAAAAACCCCAGGGGAAAACACAAACACAATCCCGCACTGCCACAAAGTTTCCCCATATTTGAGGAAACTGCAAGGACCAGCACACCAAATTGCAATGGATGAGCCTTCCCCTGGGAAAACTTCCTTCATGAACAATGTATTTTCCACTGCCAGGTGAGTATGTTTTGAATCCTATGACATGGGCTAGATAGCTTTGATGTAGCTTCTGAGACCGGCGTCCTCAAAGGCAGAAGGGTGGCAATGTGACCTCCTTGGGCCTGGAAGGTTTTGGCAGAATGGCCTTCTGTGCTGGAGTTTCCAGCACAGTTCTCTCTGATTCTTCCTCCAGTTCCACACTGGGATCCTGAGGTCATGATAGTGACTTTGCCCTGTATTATCCAATATAGCTCCTGTCTTTGAGGGCTTTTAACACCAAATACTGAAGTGGATCTTTTGCATGCATGGAGAAAGTAGGAACTGAAAGAAAAATGGAGCTAACTTGGATTTATGTTCTGTATTACCTCAGAGTAATCAGAATGACAGATGAGTGAATGTTCAACCATGAAACTTCTTCCCAACCAACAAAATCCCATGCTTTAAAGAATGGTGCAACGTCTATTCTGAGGTCCATCTAATAATCAGAGCTCAACTGTGAAGAGATCTTTGTTAAAGACTTCCGTCCCCAAATACAGTACAGCACTGGGCTAAACCTTGCTTGCATCCCTTTCACAAAGTTGTCTTTCTTATTCCATAGGGGCAGGCATCAAGTTCTGGAGCTGCTAAGATCAAATCTATAAAAGTTCTAGAAGATCACGAGTCTCAGCCATGACCCCAATCAAAGATGTGAGCCAGAGCATTTTCTAGCGGCTTATTTTATCTTGGACTTTTTTTTTGCCATTTCATCTCTTCATATAGCAACAATGAATAGGTGCTGATTGAAGAAACAATGTTAAGCAAGCTTTGCAAAGTTTTATTTTGTTGCTTTGTTTACCAAATACAAAATAAACATGCTAGACTAGATCACTCTCCAGGGAAACAGAAAAATTTCCAATGCAAATAATCCTAATTTGCGTGGTTGTTCCCCCACCCCATCCCCCATAAAACACACATCACTGATCCCAGTGCTGCCACAGACTGCTTCTCTGTGTGGGGGTAGGAAATGGCTGAGGGAGAGTCCACAAGTAGCAGGAAGTGTCCATGCAGGAATAAGGATACCTGACTGATATACTGGTTGCCTAGGTAACTATCTCTCATTCCTGGCTCCTCACTCTAGCCAATCAACTCTTTTTGAAGGCTGAGCCATAGCCTCATCAATGACCTGAGAGAAGCGCAGTGACCCTTACATGAGCAAGTTCTTAAAGCCACAAGAATGCTTGTGGGCACTGACTTGCAAAAAGTAGGAAGTTTAAGGGAAAAGACATAGGGCCAAGCTCTGTACTCTTTTCCCAGCTTCCAGAATTCCCACTGATGCTTGCTTTCCAGTTAAACTCCTAACACAGTCCACTGAATATTCTTATGGCTATACTCTATTTTAAAAAGAAAACCACTGAGTTTTTCTATTTTGCACTGCAAGTGCTTGAACACAAATTGCACACATTATTCTTATACCTTCCTTCTAGAGATGAGAAATAGTAGCCTGCCAATGTATTTATATGTCTTGTGAGTTTATAGTGTATAAACACCTTGTGTGTTTATACTGGAGATGAGATTTGAACTAGGACACAGGCATTAATCTGCACCACCTCTTTGTTAAGAGGCATGTGGTGGGACAACACCTCAGGCCTGGGTCCTCATTTCCTCCATGTTGTCCTTGGGACACGCTCCCTAATCCAGGGGTAGTCAACCTGGTGCCCTCCAGATGTCATTCATCTGCAACTCCCATCACACCTGGCCATTGGCCGTGCTGGCTGATGGGGGTTGCAGTTCAATAGCAACTGGTATCCCTGTCCTATCCTATATCCCTTCAATGGGTCACACTTCTCACCAGTGTGGGCCTACACCTTCCTTGAGTGCTTTTGCCTGGCTGGAGCGGGTCCTTGAACCCTGATCATGTCTCTTGGCTGCAGGAATGGAGAGAAGTGGGGTGCACACATAGATGCACTTCCAACGGTTGCATAATGCAGCCTACTACACAAAGGCAAGTGACTGCCATTATCTGGTCCACTTTTACCTCTGCTCCCCCTGAAAGGTTCCAACAACAACAACAACAACAACAACAACAATAATAAATGAAGGCCTCAGGTTCCCCACCCCTGGCCTATGCAAACAAAAGTGGCCATTAGCATTCATCATGTCTGGAAACTAGACAAACCCCAACCCAAGTGCCAACTGTTCACATTATCCCCCTAGCTTTAAAAGGTGCTCTGAAGTAGGCGAGACAAAGAATTGCTGAGGAAACAAAACCAACAGAGTTACGTCTTCCGTGCAGCGACTGCACACAAAGTAGCAAATCATGTTTTCTGCCTCATTAATGGATTGGCATATTACTATAATAAATATTGCTTAAAATGTTATGCTTCAGTACTACCAATGGTGATCTCCGCACATTTTCACCAATTACTATATACGGGAGTAGAAGCACTTGGTTCTTGAAGAAAAATGTGGGGCGTGCTCCACTAGGGAGAAATAACGGCAAAAGAAAATAATCTTAAGGGAGTTTATTTTGTGCGCTAAAATAAAATGTGGAGGGCGAACAGCTGCAAAAGAAATTAAGATCAGCATTAACAGCCAGAGCACCTGGGAGGTTAAGGGAGAGGTCTAACCTTTGTTCTTCCCCATTGCTGCTGCCAGATTCCCCTAGAGGAGAGAGACAGCCTCGGTCCAGTATACCTGAAGGAGCGTCTCCACCCCCATCGTTCTACCCGGACACTGAGGTCCAGCGCCGAGGGCTTTCTGGTGGTTCCCTCACTGCGAGAAGCCAAGCTTACAGGGAACCAGGCAGAGGGCCTTCTCGGTAGTGGCACCAGCCCTGTGGAACGCCCTCCCACCAGATGTCAAAGAGAACAACAACCACCAGACTTTTAGAAGACATCTGAAGGCAGCCCTGTTTAGGGAAGCTTTTAATATTTGATGCATTACTGTATTTTAATATTTTGTTGGAAGCCACCCAGAGTGGCTGGGGAAGCCCAGCCAGATGGGCGGGGTATAAATAATAAATTATTATTATTATTAGACAAGGGAACCATCCAGGGGAAAAGACCCCACAATAGAGGTATATAAATATAAGTGTAAAAGGTAAAGGGTAAAGGGGCCCCTGACCATTAGGTCCAGTCGTGACTGACTCTGGGGTTGTGGCGCTCATCTTCCTTTATTGGCCGAGGGAGCCGGCGTACAGCTTCCGGGTTATGCGGCCAGCATGACTAAGCCGCTTCTGGCGAACCAGAGCAGCGCACAGAAACGCCATTTACCTTCCCGCTGGAGCGGTACCTATTTATCTACTTGCACTTGATGTGCTTTTGAACTGCTAGGTTGGCAGGAGCTGGGACCGAGCAACGGGAGCTCACCCCGTCACAGGGATTCGAACCGCCGACCTTCTGATCAGCAATTCCTAGGCTCTGTGGTTTGACCCACAGCACCACCCGCGTCCCAAATATAAGTATATAAGTATATAAATATATGCAATAGCTGTGTTACATCACATCACATCAGACCATGTCCATCCAGCTCTTGAAAACTGAAGCAAGCTCTCCAGGGTCTCAGGCAGGCATTTCCCAGCTCTACTGGTAGACACCAGGGATTGAACCTGTGAGTTTCAGCATGCAGGGCTAATGCTCTCCCACTGAACTACAGGCCTTCCTCAATACATCTAACCCAAACAACACAGTGAACAAAAACAAAGACCCGTATGAAAGTAATTAATATCAACTTACAGCAGTAGCAGCAAAATCATTTGGGACACCAATGCTGGTTTAAACAAATCTAGCTTAGGAGAGTTACCCCCAATGTTTCCAGATGCTTGATAAATACAAAACAAGAGTGGCTTGCGTAAGATTTAAAAAATAGGAGGCTTCTCTAACACCTCCTTAAGCATAACACATGAATTCGCATGCCACACATGACTAGGGCTGTAGACACAGGAGTACAGGTAAACTTCTGGAAGTATCTCTAGAGCTCAGAGAGGCTGTCATGTGGTCAGGAATCCCATGCCAGAGAGAGGGGCCTGAATACCAATAGCATACCAAGCCAACCACACCCTGTCAGTCACCATGCACCCAATCCTGGGATGGAAATTCTGACAGTGCTACCTGGCTTGTCAAAATGCCAAGACAATCAATATTTTGCCTCTGTCTATACTGCGATCCGCTCTGGCCACTTTTGTAGCTATGCTCTCTAGAATATGAAAAATTGCTTTTGCTCTCTACTTGAAAGAAATCATGTGTCATTGCCCATCTAGGCATAAATATACAAGCCAAATTTACACCAGATCAGGAAACTAAAAGGACTTTCTTAACTGTTGTGAAACTAGGAGGCATTAGTAGAAATGTGTTTCTTCTTTGAGCCTTAAGATGAATGGCTCTAAATCATTATTGTTCCATTACTGGATTTTCTCTGAAAAAAAACGGAAACCAGCACTTAAACGATTGGAGTTCTTAAAAGCGACACTCCTTGACAGAGGAAGTTTAGAAAGCTGTTTGTGTGTGCACTAACAACAGCTTACAATCAAATGACATGCTGGCCTGCTTTTTAATGGTTTTAGTAATTCTAGGTAATCCCAAAGTCAGAGAGAGCTAGGATTCCCACAGTTCCCTGCAAAGAGGGATTGATTGTTAAACCACTCTGGGAATTGTAACTTTTTGAGGAGAATAAGGGTCTCCTAACAACTTTCAGCACTCTTAACTACAGTCCTCAGGATTCTGAGCCATGACTGTTTAAACTGGTATGATACTGTTTTAAATGCATAGGGGAGATGGGGTCTAAATCTCACTTATTATAACCCAAAATGGAAGAGAGAGGTGCAGAGAACTTCTAGTGCAGAGAACGAGGAGTTAATAAAACTACTACAGTGACTTAGCAATCAACAGATTTCTGGAAAGGGACACCAGATATCCCCAAAGAGCCCATTTTCCCACTGAAGCGCAATTACGACTGGAGAAGATGCCGAAACAATTAAGAGCCCCCAAACACACACAACTGGACACACACACACACACACACACACACACACACACACACTGCTTTCCCAGTGCCAACCACTCTTCAAATAGGGCATCTATTTCCTGCTGTCACTTCCCAGTAAACCTTTCCACTTCTAAATAAGCTCATTTTAAAAGACTCCCCCCCCCACCGCTTCAAATTCTATAATCACAGACACTTCAAGTCAAATTAAATATATCTACCTATGTCTATTATTAGTGCGAGCATTAGCTCTGATTGAATAAATACATCTGTTGCTGAAGAACTATTCTGGTGTGAGGGAGGAGGGCAACAGCAACGTGTTTAAAAATTAATCCCTGTACTCCAGCTTTCCCTGAAATAACAATAATGTACTGATCTCTTATAAGATCATCGGTACAGGCAACTTGCTAAGGACAAACCAACAATCTGAAATACAGTACGTCATGGGGATCAACGTGTTACCAAAGAACTGCAAGAACTAAAAAGAGACTCTCATGGGTTTGACTCTTTGACTTCAAAAATACAGAGCCTCCCAAAGGGCTGGATCACTACCAGGCACAATAACAAATTTACAGTCTTAATAACAAGCAGCTGGCCACTCTCTTATCTCTAACATGGCTACGGAGGATTATATAATACAGGAAACTAGTGAATGGACGTGCCTGTTTTGCTTCTCTCCCCTTCGCACAAGCCGTTAGCTGTGCAATACTCTGTAACCCATTCCGGGCAGCTATGAGGCTGCTCACGAAAAACACCAGCAGCACAGAGACTGACATCGTCTGATGAAAAGCAATGAAATATGAAATCCTGCTCTTTACTAGCCTATTCTTTTATCTGTACCCAACAGGCATTCTTACCTCGAGACTTCTAATTGCAGTCAGAAGATGATCCTGCTGAGCAGAACCTCTGCAGTTCCAGCCTCCACTCACAATCGAAAAACATCCTAGTAGCCCTATTTGGTGCAGCAGGTAATTAGCATTAGCGTTTTTCCTGCTGCTGCCTGAGCCGTTCCATCTGAAATCCAACTAATATGAGAACCTACTCCTAGACTCAGGGCTGTTTGATATGTGATGAATTTCCCTCACCGACAGAATTTCTGAAAATGATAATAAAGAGGCAAGTGGGGAAAGATGAATCCAATATATTGCTACAGCTCTCTTGGTTCTCAAATCTATCCAGCATATTTGTAAAGCGTGGTTTGAACCGTTACCTTCTCAACTAAAAGGTTTCCAGACCCTTGATCATCTTGATTGCCCTCCTCTGCACATGTTCTACCTTGTCAATATCCTTAAATTGTGGCAACCAGAAGTATACACAGTACTCCAAGTGTGGTCTGACTAAGGCAAAACAGAGCTAGGTACTACACCTTCCCTTGATCAGGACACTAAGCTTCCGCTGATGCAGCCTAGAATAGCATTAACTTTTTTAGCTGCTGCATCACGCTGTTGACTCATGTTAAGCTTGTGATCTACTCAGACCCCAGATCCTTTTCACATGTACTATTGGCAAGCCAGGTGTTCCCCATCTTATATTTGTGCAACTGGCTATTCCTGCCTACGTGTAGAATCTTAATTTGTTCCTATTGAAATTCATTTTGCTAGTTCTCCAATCTGTTTAATTCATATTTAATCCTAATTCTGTCTTCTGCAGCATTAGCTAACCATCCCAGTTTGGTGTCACCAGCAGATTTGATGAGCATCCTCTCAATTCCATCGTCCAAGTTGTTTATAAATAAAAGGTACAACAGGATCAGGACAGAACCCTGTGGCACCTTCAAGTTCGGTCATTCAACCAGCTAAAAAAAAAATCACCCTTACAGTTACCTTGTTCACCCTGCAGTTTCCTGCCGTAAGTACATATATTTATGGTTGCTATGTTCATTATTTCCACAAACATGTTGAACAAACCATACTTCCTTCTAAAGTCAACAGAAAAACTCCCACAGATTTTAAAGCAAACACAAAACTTTACAAATGATGGGATGAACACAACAGTGTTGTTATATATTCAGACTGGCTGCAGTTCTCACTATACAGTGGTGCCCCGCAAGACGAACGCCTCGCAAGACGGAAAACCCGCTAGACGAAAGGGTTTTCTGTTTTGGAGGCACTTCGCAAAACGAATTTCCCTATGGGCTTGCTTTGCAAGACGAAAATGTCTTGCGAGTTCCTGCGGGGGTTTTTCCCTCCCCCCCTTTTTCTAAGCAGCTAAGCTGCTTATCAGCTGATCCGCTAAGCTGATAAACCGCTAAAAGCCGCTAAACCGCTAAGCTGTCAATGGGCTTGCTTCGCAAGACGAAAAAACCGCTATGCTATACGAAGAGCCTCACGGAACGAATTAATTTCATCTTGTGAGGCACCACTGTACAACAAGTGTAATCCAAACTAGTTTACCTGGGACTCTTTGCACACCCACCCGAAAGTACAGTACTGCTAATATGTGCAGGTATGCATTTCATACCAACCATGAAAATTTTGTGTGTTTGTAAGCATTTGGTACCTATCAAATTCCAAAGATGACACCTGCATTCAGCAACCACTGATGCAAGTTTTGTACCTAAACCCCAATCAATATATATTCAAACCTGTAACATAATCCTTTTAGATTACTTTGTTACAACCTGCCAGTTTCCGTCAGGAAAACCAACTGCAAAAAGCACACAGTGCTTGTGCTATTTAAACTTAAAATGGATATATTTTGCACTGCACTCCAAAGGAAGTGTCCTAACATGTAAAATTCATTGAATCCATAATAAGTGCTTTTACTTGCAAAATGTGCCAATGAGTAGCTAGCTATCCCAGTCTCAGAAACAGCATCGCTGTCATTATCTGTTTGTTTGTTTGTTTGTTTGTTTGTTTGTTTGTTTGTTTGTCTGTCTGTCTGTCTGTTTGTTTGTTTGTATGCTCCCCTTTTGTGAAAGACTGTGTCCAAAGAGGCTCACAATATATTAAATGAACAGCAATAAATTTAGCCGGCACAATCAGGACTTAATTCCAGAATCTGCTTCTAGTGTGCAAAGCTTAGATTTGGAACATCTGAAACTAAGCAGTATATTCAGTATTTTCTTCCTCTCCTTCACTATCTAGCAATCGTAAACATGTCCTGGCCACACATGCCTGTATCTATGATGCTGAGTTTCCAGTCAGAAGGCGTAACTTGAAGGTTGCCACTTTCCTCTCAAACTTGTACACCTCACACCCAGTTCCTCCCTTCCTCCTCCTCCTCCTCCTCCTCCTCCTCCTCCTCTCTCTCTCTCTCTCTCTCTCTCTCTCTCCCTCCCTCCCTCCCATTCAGTGGCTCTGCCTTAAAAAAAACAACAGGTTGGTGTTAAGAAATTCTACAGGTGTGCTTTCCCAATAAGCACATTCCAATGCTAGGAAATGCTGCACCTCTAGAATTTCTGCATGCTGCACAGCTGTTAAAAAACACAGGTTCAAGAAAGAGAGAAGCAACCCTTAGTTTGGTTTGGGTGGGCTCTAAAGGGAAGAGGGATGGTTTGGACAAGGGGGTTTGGACAAGGGGGTTAGGGTGGGTGAGCAAAGCAACCAGGGTGGCAGCCCCTAACATATACACCATACATAGGCACCTGTATTTGAGTGGAAATTCCCTTTTTTTTTAAATGAACCTGTGGTTAGAAGAGTAGTAAAGAGGCAATGCGGCCTCATGAAGGAAGCCTCTGATCTGCATCATCCACGGCAAAGGATGCCGCTTCCCAGAAGTGACATATACCCAAGGGTTGACACTGAAAAAACATGTTGGTGCACTGGAACAAGCAGAGCTTGTGAACAATGAACACCCTAGTCAGAGCCAGTGAGAACATTTTTTTACAGGCTTTGTCTGTGCAACTAAATGCTCACACCAACGGCCTACATAGTTGAGCAGCATAATGTCAGAAGTGTTGCTCATGGAAGGTCACAGCAGCTGCTTCTGTTCAAAGAGATACCCCCCTTGAGTGTAAACTGCTCATGTGAAACTGCCTTATTCCAAGGTCAGGTCAACTCTCCCTTGGCTGGGCTCAGCACAAGGTTAAAAAGAACCAGGGAGGGTTAAGGCAGCTGTGAGCTCCTCTCTGGGAGTCTGTGCAATCTTGGGAAGCCATAGTTTGGTTCACCATGTTGTGTGAACCAGATTTATGGCTCAAGCTAAAACTGGATAAGGAATTATCACTTTCCATATTCTAAATTTCTATTACCAAACCTCACTCTCAAGACAGAATGCTTTTTCCCTGGTTGCTTGCCCTTTCTTAAACAATAATATATAATAATACATATATTTGCACTGCAGTAAACTTGAGAGATCCCAGGGGCCTAGTTGCCATGGTCCCCTCGTATCTGGCACATAAATATTTTTTTCCAACATGGCACAGATGGCACTTTTAAATGTGAGGCTGACACCTAAATATATGTAGTATTTTTATCACTCCTGTGTTACAAAATCCCAGTCATATTTCCCTTGCAAGAAATGCTACTTTGGGGGGAAAGGGAGGATTTGTTTTCTTGAAAATAATCCCTACAAAAAGTGCTGATATATATGAATTTCTGTGTTTACAAACAACTCAGGAGAAGCATATTAATGAACTACTAGCCACCTTAGAACAGGCGTCCTCAACTTCGGCCCTCCAGATGTTTTTGGCCTACAACTCCCATAATCCCTAGCTAGCAGGACCAGTGGTCAGGGATGATGGGAATTGTAGTCTCAAAACATCTGGAGGGCCGAGGTTGAGAAAGCCTGCCTTAGAACATATATAAGTAATACATAGGTACTCTTGAGCAAATTTGCTGCAGTACTGCCTCCAGGTTCTAGGGTCGGGCCATATCTGGTTTTCAACATCACAATATATTGATACATCACAATGTATGAAATAAGGATGGTCACTATTTATCTGGAAGACAGAGCCTTCTGTCAGTGGTTCTTTGACTTTTTTTAGGACAAGTCCAACTCTCTCAAAAAATAAAAATGCAGTTAGAAACCATACAGTATACAGTGGTACCGCTGGTTGCGAATGGGATCCGTTCCGGAGGCCCGTTTGCAACATGAAAAGAACGCAACCCACAGTGGCGCGTCTGCACATGCGCGGGTTGTGATTCCCCGCTTTTGTGCATGCGCGAGTGGCGAAACCCGGAAGTAACCCTTTCCGGTACTTCCGGATCACCGTGGGATGTAACCTGAAAGAACGTAACATGAAGCGGACGGAACATGAAGTATGACTGTATAGCACAGTGCATTACAATTGCTACAATATGCAGGGGGGGGCCTTAAGTGGTCTGCCAAGACCCTCAGCCATTTTCAAAACTCCTGGGTAGGGAGAAAGGTTTTGGAACTGCTGTGCTAAGTCACTGCTTTTCCACAATAACCCAGAAACAGATTTAAATTGGTGGCTCCACACGGTATTTAATATAGCCTTATTTTCCTCATAAATATCCAACAATGTCCACCTCACATTGGCAAGACCCAATTCTAACTTCTGTTCTAAAGGTCCCGCTTCTTCCTTCTCTTAGACAGCAGCTTCCTCTTTGCTCCTTTTAAAGTTGCTAATTAGATTCTTCCTGTTCACTCACCACAAATCCTTGAACTGACCTTGTTCCCTAGGGCGATGGCAGCAATGTGGTGGGGGCTCTAATTACTAGTTCCCTCTCTGCAGCCAGAACAATCGCTCATTAATTTTTATTTTTTATGCAATTGCAAAATTGGTTTTGCTGCAATGTTTGAACTGGGCCATTGTAAGCCTACACAAAAGTGAAAGACGAGCTTAGGAGCCAATTAATTCAAAGTCAATGACATGCTATTGTCGTACCTTAAACAATTACAATCCTATATACTGTTGAACAATGCTGTAGCTGTTTGAGGCCCTCAATTCTGTCCATTCAATGCTATATTGAAATGCTTTTCTGTTAAACTAGGCTATCCTGCATTCACCAAATGAAACGTTCTTGCAAAGCTGTGATAGACGCACCAACTGTCCATTTTAGCCCTTATTTGGGCGTTCTTATGAACACATGTGTAGGGATATCCCTTCACACACAGAGCAAAACCATCTGTAGTAACAGAGGCTTCAGTAAAGATTCTGTGCAGGGTCTCTCTCATTATAGACTGCCATGCTCCTTCCATGAAGGTTGGTCATCCCCGCTCCTGAATCAAGCAAAATGTCCAAATAGGTGTTGTTGTTGTTTTTGTAGCAGATTATACCAATCATGATGTTGGAGGTAGCACACTCCTGTATTCCAGTTACTGAGGACCACAAGTGGGGATAAGTACTATTGCTCTTATATCCTGCTTTGGCTACTGCAGAGGCATTTGGTTGGTCACTGTGAGAACAGGATGGTAGACCGGGTGGGCAACTGGCCAGATCCACTGAGGTGGTTCTTCTTACATTCTACTGCTAGAACTAGGGTCTATCAACCTTTGTCTACACCAGGAGTGGGGAACCTGTTGCCTTCCAAATATTGTTGAGACTACAGTTCTCATCTCATCATCCCTGAACTCTACTGGCCATAGTTGCTGGGGTCGATGGGAGTTGTAGGGCCACACCAAGACTTTTGGCAACACTGTGTAATATTATAGAGAATAATCAAAGAATGATAGGGAACATTGTTCTCTGAGGAGTCTCCTAAAAACTCTCGGCACCCTCAACTAAATCCCAGTTCCCTGGATTCTTTGGGAGAAACCGCAACTGTTTAAAATGGCACCAGAACTGGATGTGTCCATTACGTTGCATGTTTTCACTTGCCCTACAGCATTTGACAGATGAAAACAGTGACATTCATGGGGAGAAGTAAGGGGTGGGTCCCACAATTCTAAAGGAAAGCATGTAATAAGCCGAAAACGAGACTTAATGAAATACTTTCTGCAAAGATTGCTAAACCAAGTAAGTCACTAAGACAGACCAGATGGCTCAATTGAGCAAGTCAAGTCCTCTACCACACTGAAAGAAAAAACTCCAACGCTTTGCTAATCTTCCTCACCTCAACCACCTATGCCCCAACTGTGAAACAAAATTTGTACACCATGTTTTCTCAGAAAGCAATTTCCTAATCTATTATCGCAATTCCATAAGCAGTACCCAGGTGTTTTGTTTTCTGTTTGCCTTCAAGGACAGGAACTCCGGACATGTTTAGAAGTCCTCTGATCCTTATTATTTATTTCTCCCCAGTCTTCACCTTGCTATTAATCCTGCACAGTCTTTCCTCGCCATGCAACCCCCCTGCTACGATTAGAAAAGGCAAAGGAGCTTCTGAGAAAAGGAGCAGAGTCGCATGGGAAAACATGCCAGATTGATTATCAATAGACATTTGGGACAATCTCAGGTGACCTAGGGCAGCTGGAAGGTATGTCTGCATGACAAAGCATGAACAAATCTGTGCAGTACAACATTTTAAAAATATGCGATATGGAAAGCAGCTGGAGGTGGAGGAGAGGACAGGGAGTGAAGAAAGAGCTGTGAGTGGAGGGGGGGGCCCTCTTCCCATCCTCAGGACCTCCTGGGAAACTCAACAAGTCTGCTGTACTGGGAACTGGGTGTGGAGAGAGCAGCCGAATGGGACATCATTGTGGGCAGCCTGAGGAAGTACCACCCACCTTGGGCCTGCCCATAAAAAGCAAGTCTAGAGACTAAGCACGATGTCTGCTGTTTCCAGGCACTCTTCTTGTTGTGAGACTTTTGTGAGTGAGCTGAGTGTTTGTTTGGACCCTGCCTGGTGAGAAACCCAGAGGTTGAGAGTGAGGGTGTGTCAGAAGGAAAATGAACTGATACAAATATATATCTTTGTATTACTGTAACATTTTTATATGTAGCTGTGGGGTTTTTTTTTTGGTAATTTTTTGTTTAAGTTGTCTGTTGCTGCTTCAGTTTTTTGTACACTGCTTAGAGATATTTTTTATATAAAGTTGTATATAAATTAAATAACCAGTGTAAACTACCAAGGTATAACTGGTGAAAATAATACAAGCATGTTTGCAAATAAAAGAGTTTTTCTTTAGTTTTTCTTTTGCAGACAATCAGGAAGTTATGACTTAAATTATCATAATGAAGTACAGTGGTACCTCAGGTTACATACGCTTCAGGTTACATATGCTTCAGGTTACAGACTCTGCTAACCCAGAAATAGTGCTTCAAGTTAAGAACTTTGCTTCAGGATGAGAACAGATGAGAACAGCGGCGCAGCAGCAGCAAGAGGCCCCATAGACTAAAGTGGTGCTTCAGGTTAAGAACAGTTTCAGGTTAAGTACGGACCTCCGGAACGAATTAAGTACTTAACCTGAGGTACCACTGTAATTATGTTTGGGTCAGAATTTCCCTACACACACACACACACACACACACACACACACACACACACACACACAGCTAGTTACAGCTGAGAATTCCACCCATAGAAACATCTATCTGTATGTCAGTCCCAATTACCTCAACAGGACTCTGTGCATGTCCCCATTTTGAAGAACCCAGGAGTGCTTTATATCTTGCTTAAAAGGGAAAATGATGTCAGGCAAAAAAACAAAACAAAAAAGACCACGATTAAGAATATTAATAAAGTTTGACAGTCAAAATTGACTTCAGATCATTTGGGAGATTATACACGCACAAAAACCACACTGCCACACAAACTAGGCCAGGTCAGAAGAAGAAAAGCTGACAAGCGAAACCCAGTTCCACGCAATGGCATTATCAGATACCATATGGGTTGGTTCCCTGGGTTTAAATCCTATGATTTCATTCAGCCTTCAGTAAATGCAACTATGCATAAGGATGCAGATTTTTGACACAGAGGCGATACCACCAGGTTTAACTGTGCAGCGTTGAGATTAAACCATAGAACAAATTTCCAACACAAAATCAATGCGGGAATAGTCATGCTGGAAATATATAAAAAACCCTTGGCTGAATTATTTAAAACCAGTTTTTAAAAAGCTGTGGGAACTTCCTGTAACAGAAACTACATTTAGGAGACCATGCCCAAATTCCATCTAGTTCAGATATCCTTGGGAAACTCATAATCAGGGCAGGACAGAGACAACTGGCTTAGTGTGGCAAAGAGGGATAGAAAGTTTTGACAAAACAAACCACCATAGCTCCTGTTTCCAAGAATACCCAGGACATGCTGCTGACATTAAACATGGAGGTTGTTTTCTCTAGCATTCATAGCTAGCAGCTGATGGGCAGGTCTGTTCTTCATGACTTCACTAAATTTTATGTAAGCCACCTAAGCAAGCATCACTGCACTAGAGCACCATGTTGTAATTAATTCCGTAAGTTAACAATTCATTTCATGGTTGCTTTATTTTTGCTGTTGACCCCAAATCCTTGGCCAGCCAGTTTCACCAAATGCCCTAAATTGTAGTGTTTCAAAAGGAAAAATGCAACCCTCAACAAAAGGTATGTTATACCTCCCTTAGTTCACTATATTCCAGGATATATAGATATATATATATATATATATATATATATAAACCTCCTCTTCTCCTTCCCTAAATTCTTACCACTTTCTTCAAAATGAAGATGAATTCATCTCCTGATTATAACCTGTCCTTTACTCTTCCTTCTCTGGTTCTAAAGGCTGAGCAGGATTCCATGCAACATTCAGGAAACACACAAACCACATATTTGTATAACATTTATCATTTCTAGATGGCCCTCCATTTCACTTGTGTCTTCAAAAGCCTTGTAACACAGTGTGTGTAGGAATAGCTTTAAAACTAGGTTACATTGGCTGGGCAATTACTGGGTTACCCAACCTTAATAAAAGCACTGTCGCTTAGAGCAGGACTGCTTCCACAGAAATCCACTTTCAGTATGTCAACAAACGTCTCCCAAGTTTCTTGCCATTATCATTGGACAGGTGCATTAGGCCGGATCTAGACACACCACAGAATGAGATTGGAAAGTGCTCCAGTGGCAGAATGGATTGCATCCATTTCATTTTGCAGGTGGGGATCACATATTTTGAATGCTTTCCATGTAAAAACCAAAAGACTCCCTGCAAGTAGCACGTAGCACCACAGATGAATTAGGCTATGGGCAAGTGTCTACGTGCAGGAACTTCATGTGGGAAGAGTAGAGGAATCACACACACACACACAACCACCTGCAGTATAAAGCAAGACTGCTACTGGCTCCAGGATGCTTTGTGGTGCTTTATGAGGGGAAGAATCTTGGACAAAACACACACACACAGTGTAAAGTCTAGTCTCCCAGGGGAGATCTCTTTCTCCTCATTGCCACTGTTGTCAACTAAAGCTGCTCCTCACTGCTGCTACCATTTGTCCACCTACCAGAAGGAGAACTGGCCAGAAAACAGGGGGGCTACTGCTGTAAAAGGGCAGGTAAGCAAGCAAGCAGGTGTCACTGCAGAAGAGCAAGAGTAGATCAAGGGAGCTCTTGACATCAGGAGCCTAACCAAGCTGACCCCTGGACACCTAGCCCTGAGTGATACCATCCACCCATCTCCTTACACAATTTCGAAAGAAAATCACAGTGGAGGCTGGTGCCCATTGGAACCGGTGGGGCAGAAAACAGGGAGACCAGCAGTCACTGGAGCCAGAGCCAATGACAGGCAGAGCCAGCACCCTGATGGATGGTAAGATAAAGCAGCTGGTAAGATATGGAACAGCTGGCCAAAAAAAAACCTGTAGCAAAGTTTTTGCATGGGGCAGAAAGTTTTGCTCCATGTGATCTATACATATTCTCTTCTCCGTTGCCATACTCATAATACTCCTATTATGTTTTTACTGTAATTTTACTGGTGTTAGCCGTCCTGAGCCGGGCTCTGGCCAGGGAGGGCGGGGTATAAATAAAAGTTATTATTATTATTATTATTATTATTATTATTATTATTATTAGGCTAGGGAGGAAGGCATTCACCCAGTTATCAACAGCAGGATCTCTCTGAAAAAATGTTTCAATGATACTCCTTAGCCAGCCATTGTGGTTCCTCCTGTGTGAATGAAGGGCTGTCATTCACTCCAAGACAGAGAAGAGTAAAGCACTGCACTTGGGAGACAAAACCTGCTCTTTTCATTCTTTCTTGTGGCCGTCACTGACAGGGATCCCATGGAAAGAAGGATACACTGAGTGGCTGTGCAGTTAGCATCCAGAAGTGCACTTTATGCCTACAACAGCCCTTTGCAACATAAAACTCCTCAACACACACGCCTCACACCCCATGTGCAATGGGTAATTCAGAAAGGTCAAGCCTTTCAATATAAGGTTTTTCCCCCCAGCCACGGACTCAAGACCACTATTTTTTGTTCCCAGCCCAGCAGGAAACTAACCTGCTAGTTTCCACCCATAACAGACTATACATAATTTCATTTGGAAACCACATAGGGGAAAATATAGGAGACGTGTATCTAAATGCCACCTTTATACTACCAACCACACAAACGTTCTTCTTTTAGAAGGCAGTTTTTAGAAACCAGTTTGATTTTCAGGAAGTTCGAAGGAAGGTGCCCCAAGGAGAAGGCACACTGGTGGAAAAAATACATCAAGAAGCAGTTGTGGTTAAGATTAAAAAGGAAACTAATGCATTCTTGAAACCAAAAGGAAATTCAGAACGACTTGATCACTAACCTAGTTTAAAACCAACAGAGCATCTGCTCATAAAGGCGCACCTGAACTTTGGAGATATGACCACATGGTTCTAGGGCATTCTGGAGCAACCTTTCTAGAAGCAATGGCCTAAACACCACACCCTTACTTTTTTATTAAAGGTAAAGGTAAAGGGACCCCTGACCATTAGGTCCAGTCATGACTGACTCAGGGGTGGCGGCGCTCATCTCGCTTTATTGGCCAAGGGAGCTGGCGTACAGTTTCTGGGTCATGTGGCCAGCATGACTAAGCCACGTCTGGTTACCTTCCGGCCAGAGCGGTACCTATTTATCTACTTGCACTTTGACGTGCTTTCGAACTGCTAGGTTGGCAGGAGCAGGGACCGAGCAACAGGAGCTCACCCTGTTGCAGGGATTTGAATCGCCGACCTTCTGATCGGCAAGTCCTAGGCTCTGTGGTTTAACCCACAGCGCCACCCGCGTCACTTTTTTATTTTATACTTTTTTATTACAAAACTTCATTTCCACACTACCTCACAATCCCTACAGACCACCAAGGACAACACAACCATAGGGCAAAATTAGGCAACTGTCTCAGGCAGTAGATAACGACGGGTCATGTCAGTCCTGTGGCCGTTCCTCTTGAGGACCAGCCATGATCATCAGCTGAAGGATATTGCTGTGTGGGTCCACACAACTTACATTGCGCTTGCCTCCGAAGCTACCCTGCTGCCCCTCAGGTGCACCAGTGAACGATATCCTATTATCAGTGTTGAAGAAAGATATAACCATAAGCCCAGTCAATATATGTATATGGAATGGGGCAAGGGAGGTTGCCATCCTACCCTTAGCTTCAGGCAGCAAAATGACTTGGGTCGGCTCTGCAGATCACTTTGGGGCACCACGTTGCATGATACGGGAATAAGAGCTGACAAGTAATTGTCACCAGGGGACAGAAGAGGTGGAGATTTAGCGGAAAAGATAGTGAGTAACAGTTATAAAGAGGAAGGAAATTAGAAAAGGCAGCCTCACAGTGATGCACAAAAGAGGGTAAGAAACCCCGACTGCATGGGGGTGGGGAAAAAATGGTTACACTTTCGAAAGGAGTTTCACATATTAATGTAATATATTTGGCATTGCCAGCGCTGCATAGCCTGGAAATGGTGCACGCATTTGGACTGATGCACATGGCAAAGATACTGAAGCATTACTCCTCACTCACAGGAAGGGCGTTTTATGGGCAAAATGCAAATGGACTACAAGTGATTAAAGGAAGATTTTCTCTCCCTTCTGGCTCCATCCTTTCACACTTTCCACCCCATTCCTATGGCGTGGCCTGCCTCTCAGCATATGAGCATCCTCATCTTTATAGATTTAATTAGCAACTGAAGCACATTACACATCACATTGTGTAACAGAAAAAGAAGCAGAAAATGGGTTTAAAAGTGTGTGAAAGAAAGTAATAGAAGTGGAAAGAAATTGCAACTGAGTAGATTGGAAGTTCATCACAAGGGTGGGGTGAGGGGTGGGGGTGGGAAAATGAAGTATTTGCGGGACTGAGTGTGGGTATGTATGAATATTTTTAAGGACTGTGTGAAATGTATGTTTGTATATTCGTAACATGTATGTATTAATGTTGAATTATTTTAATAATAAAAAATTAAAATTATTATTATTAATAATAATAATTAGCAACTGAAGACCTTGCTCCCCCCCCCCCCCGAAGACTTTTTCCTCCATGGTCCCTTTATCCTCTACCCCTTTGAAATATACTCCTCTTCTTCAGTTATTCTTTCAATGGTGAGCCTACAGAATATCTGCTTTGCATGCAGAGGCTTCTGTTTTCCACCCCCAACATCTCTGTGTAGGGCTGGGAATGTCCCCTACCTGGAACTTTGGAGTCAGGGTAGATAATACTGAGTCTGATGATAAACTGATGGTGTGACCCAGTATTAAGGCAGCTTCCTAGGTTCTAAGCTCTTGCATTTTTTTTTGAAATGCTGTATAAAATGAGAGGGATATTGTCTTGGACCCCATGTCCCTTGCACGAGCAGAAGGAGCTGTACCCAAGGGAGAGGTCACTTCCTATCCCAGCCTAGCACATCACTTCAGCCATGGAGCAGCCCATGGTAACCTGTCAGGAGTGGCTTTGGAGGGAAGGAAAGAAGAGCTGTAGTGGAAACCGTGGGGAAAGGGGAATTCCAGTTGCGCACGTAGAACAGAGTTCTCCGGATATAAGCCATTATTATTTTATTTCTTCATTAAACACCGAGTACTCCCACAGTGTGCTGCTCCAATCCAAGAATCTCCCTCTCTCTTGCTCTCTCTCACACACACATGGCGAAAGCGTTATGACAAACGCCACCAAGCTTCCCCTCATCTCATAAAAATACCCCGTCACTGATCGACTCTTTAAAAATATGTATTTCTTAATTCAAAGGCTGCATGATGCACCTCTCTCTAACGCTCAGAAGTAGACAGATTAAGGGAGTTTGCTATTCCGCAAAACCTGGCCATCATGACAATCCCCATAGCTGGCTTCGTTTCGTTTTTAAGTGTCAAGCAAGACAACACCTTGAACAATTCATGTGTGGACAGCACTAGGACGCCGCTTGTGCAAAATCTTCTCCTTATCCAGCAGCACAGTCTCCCTTGCTGAAGACCTAAGTATGAATGAAAGGGGCAGTTTTGCCAAGAAGTATTCTACCAGCCACTGAAACCAAAGCAACAGAAGAGCTGTGTTGTTTTCAAACTGGGAAGTACATTATCCCTTCTTGGCGATGCAACATTTTCCATCGGTTACATGTAGCAAGGGATACACAGTTATTTCCTACTAAATACAGATAGGATACTCCACCAGAAGTACCGTATTTTTCCATATATAAAATGCCCTTGTGTATAAGACTATTTGGGGAGACTCAAATTTAAGAAAGTCCCCCCTCCATGCACTATCCATGTATAAGACGACCCCCGTTTTTTAACATTAGAGTAAAAAAACCTAGTCTTATACACGGAAAAGTATGGTAATTTATTTGCACTATCTGACAAGTTATGGGTAAATGAAAGATATAAGCCTATGTTTGTAACCCTCCGAACGCTCACTTCCAAACAAACATATGTATAGCAGGAGTTGCCCGCTGTTTTTCACCAGTGGGCACATTTTGAAGTCTTAGGACTTAGCTATACATCTGCAAATAAAACATTTTAAGTGTGTTGTACAGTGCATCATACAAATGTGGCACTAGATGGCGATGGCGAGCTATGGTAAATTCAATATTTTTTATATGGGTCTAGATTCCACCCGAGAGAGTGAAGGGATGCAAGTCACAACATGTGTGCCACTGGGACATGGCATAACACAACATGGCTGCTACAAGGACTTGGCAAAGCACAAAATTAGAGTTGCTGCTTCTCCAACCATGCGCTGGAGAACTCAGCTATAGGAATTCAGCTATGTCCTGCTGGACCTAACTATGGAGATACAGGTGGTTTGGGAATGACCAGCACTCCACTTAGCAGTGCATGCAACTGCCCCAAAAGCCAAGTAAATCAGAAGACAGAAGAGCCTTCGTGTTTTAAAAAAGGTGGAATCTATAGGAGATTCAGGACCTGATGCTAAACATCAATCGTCAGGCTACTCCATCAATGCCCCTGGCTTGCTGGAAACTTAATTTTTACTTCAGGTCAGTTTTAATGCTATATTAGCAGCAGTTTTAACTTTACTTTGCATTATGGCAGAAAATACATTGGCAAATGTAATTTCTATTAAAAAGAGGTGGCAATACTAGCTAGCGACAGAACGAGTCAATGACGTATTCTTTGACTTGTTTATCTTTTCTTCCTTGACACCCACATGGTCACTAACCTACACCGCATCAGTTATTTTGGGAAAAGTAACCACTGGAAAGTTTTTATAGTTTATTCTTGGCTTCTTTTAACCTGGCCTACCAAGTGGAAGCAAGGCAGAAAGCCAATTCCAGGCAGCCACCTGAACACCAACCAATGCTTGGTTCTGAACCATTTGCCCAATATAGTTTTTAGATGTCAACAGGCAAACAATGTTAGTGATGTTGCTTGTCATATCTCAGCCACAGGATTCCTCATCAGAAAACGGCCTGGAGGTAGAGGCCTGAGGCCTGACTAGATTGAGGGACAAGGACAAGCAAAAAATGCTTGTTCTTAAAAAGTGTTTGCTTTTTGGATCCTCCAGTGTCAGACATCACCTCTCTTGTTTCCCGTTTTCCAGTAGAGTGAATGTCAGTCACTCATTTTATACAGGAGAAACTGAAGTTTCCCTCTCATAGTCTCACCAGATTGGGAGCAAAGTCTGTTCCAGACACTTGTAAATGGGAATGGTTTCAGGGAAGAGGCCTCGACCCTCCTGCCTGCAAACCAAGTTCACCTCAGACACACAGGCAACCATCTTAATTGTCATTTTTGTTCAGCTTTCATATAATCTGGCTCTGGTCCACACCACACATTTAATGCACTCTTATACCATTTTTAAACAACCATGGAGAACCCTGGGAACTGTAGGTTGTTAAGGGTGCCGGGAACTGTAGCTCTCTCTAAGGTCAGCACCCTTAACAAACTACAGTTCCCAGAATTCTTTGAGGGAAGAACCACTGTTTAAAGTGGTACAAGTGTGTTTTAAACATATGGCATAGATGTGACCAATTCATCTCAAGATTGGAACAGATGTTAAAAACTGAAGAGAAGCTTTGCTGAGGGAACTGATGGCAATACAAAATTGTCAGACTTTCAGACATTAACTCCCTGATCCAGCAAGAGATTTCTGCTTGCATGAACACACACATCTGTTTGTAGTTAATACATCCATCCAGATGTTTACCAGCATCCAGTGGGACCACTGTGTACATCTTTGAATGATGATGCCTATATCCATCAAGGACCACAATCTGTTGTTAAGGGGCTAACAAAGGTAGCTCGGAGCCATAAACTATATCCTTGTATGGAACCTGGGAGAAAAACATACTAGTAATTTCACAACCAGCGTTTTTATACTGCTGTATAGGTTCAAACAACCATACCCAGCCAACTCTTGTCACTTGCAGATGCTTAAAAGAAAGAAGCACTTGCCCTTGAACATCTGTAAATAAAATTATCTACCTGAAAATATATTCATAAAATGCACAATACAGAATAATTGCTACAAGTAGAGGCAAGAAATTCAATATTCCAGAAAATTAACTGTGCAGAAATTAAAATGACGATTTGCTACCTGAAATCAATTCTGTAACAAACCAAATGACGGATCTCGCAAACCGAAAAGGATAAAATAAGAAACTGTAATATGCTAAAGTCAGCAAATGCATATTTATTATTATGCCAGAGAAATACAATCTTGCAGTAAGAGAGAGGACAAATTACACATTCTGCTCTCTGTGTTAATGGCAACTATCCATTAACAGTGTAATATTATACACAGAAATAGAGGAGACTGAAAAAAAGAGGGGGAAAAGATGTGCTAAAATGAAAAGAAGCAATCTGATAATTATTCTTAATACCAACCTCAACGGTTTTCTATTTTTATTCATTGTAGACTAAAGCAACATATACTGAAAACATATGGAACCAATGCAAATGCCATCACTCTAGAAATCACATTTCCACAATATTTGCAAGACAAAACTTTACCTTGCCAAGCTTAGCCAGGGTCCAAAACATAAACAGGATGACATCACATTTGCAGAACATTGGACAAACAGCTGTTTCCTTGTGCCATCTTTTGCCTCCTCCCATCCATGTCCATTTGGTCTGACACACATTTTGCTCATTTAACCACTACCAAAATAGGCATATTTCCCCCCAGCTTAAGAATGTAGAATTTTGGGGGGAACATCTAAAAACATTTAAAAACATTACATACCCTCACAGTATCTCTCAGCTACCAAATGCCTGAGCAAACAGAAATGTCTTCAGAATTCTCCTTAAAGCCATTCGTGAGGGAGGGCATATTACAAACAGGGAGCTGCCATCAAGAAGGCCCTGTCATAAGTCAATACCAATAGGGCAGCATTATACCCAACCACCACCTTCTTGCTCAATTTTCTCTTTGTGCTTTGCCCTTCCTGGTGGTGCTTGGTTGCAAAACATACACGCACACACCTGAAGGTGGGGCCTCTGGCCTGTCCATGGTGTTTTACATGCCTCAGCCACACCCACACCTGTATTACCGCAATTCACTCTACATACGACTCACTTCAAAGAGTCTCTAGGAATGTGAGTTGGTCCATAACACAGCAAGGAGACTGATAGCAGTAGGTGCTCTTTTATGGGAGCATAGCACACCCATTCTACAAAAGCAGCAGTGGCTGCTGATTCATTTCCAAAATCCTGGTGATCAATTTTTAATTTCATAAATGGCTTGGGTCTATTATACCTAAGGGATTCTCTCTCTGTGTGTGCGTTCCTATAGCAGCCCACCTGTTCCTTCCTATTCCCCAAGATCTGCTTCAGAACTTATTTTCCATGCTGCAATAGTGCAACTACCTGGGACACAGAGGGTCTTCTCTGTGGCAATGCTAAAATGGCGGCGCTCCTTGCACTTAAGGAAGCCCATGAGAATCCCTCTCCCTTGGCCTTCCAACACCTACACATGATGATGATGATTCTGACTTGACAGGTTTAATAAGTAGGTGAACCCCTTCTTTTATGCTCTGCATCCCCCTTGGTTTCTGTTTTCTTGTTAATTTGCATTTGGTTTTATGGTCCTAAAATTGCAAACTGTCCTGAACCATGGCATATGGTGTATTTCCACCAGCTCCATTGCATACATGAATCAACCTCCTGCAATAAACCTGGCATATGAGCCCCACTTTAGCTTCAGCCGAGTTCCTATAGCAAGAGAATTCTCAGAAACATTGTAATGGCAGAGGGTCACTTACACAGGACTCTGGCAACCAATGTAGCTGTTTTTGGGGAAGCAGAAGGTTGGAGTGGGGGCTTCCTCTAGCAAAACAGTCATAGAGACATATGCAATTGGCAGCAACTGGGGAAGTCAAGACGCAGAGCTCCTGTGGAGGCTGCTGACCTAGGTCAATTTCATTATATAATACAGCTGAAACAGAACAGATTTTTTCCATCACTTATTTACACTCCAGCCTACGTTTTAAAAATTATCATTATTCTGTATCTTGGAAACCTGTAGTAGTTATGACATACAAAGCGGAGGCTTTAAAGCAGATCGTTAAAAAAAGAAAAACAACCTGCCGTCAGAAAGCTTCAATCCAAAAAAGGCCTGCATTCCCAAATGCTTCCTAAATTTCTTGATCTGAAATCTGCCAGCCAATCTTCAAAGCATTTTGCAGTTCTCGGCTGCCCTAATGTCAGTAAAGATTCTGAAAATGAGCTTTTTGTTCTATTTATAACCTGCATCCAGACAAAAACAAGTTCCAACTTACCACATCAGAAGTAGGTGCATGAAGACTAATGAGAACAGCT
The DNA here is from genome assembly GCF_964106915.1 of Podarcis gaigeae. Taxonomy (NCBI): domain Eukaryota; kingdom Metazoa; phylum Chordata; class Lepidosauria; order Squamata; family Lacertidae; genus Podarcis; species Podarcis gaigeae. The sequence continues at coordinate 33,859,432 of NC_139677.1, read as the reverse complement.
TACATTTTCCACAAGCTACAAATAGCTTTGGCTGGAATAATCTACAATACAATCTAAGAAGGAAACTAAGCAAATGAGTGGCTGGGTGGGAGCTGTGACGTATATGCACACACTGCGAAATCTACCTTCCAGTCATATGTTCAGGTAAATATGAATAATCTTGGCTTTTGCTCCAGCTCAAGGCACAGCAACAACAATAAGCTAAGGTTGAGTTATATGCTGATTTTTGGTTCAAAGGTCCCCATATTAATACAAAACACAACCTGACAGACTCGGTGACAGCAGGCTAGTGTAAAGGTAAAAAGTAAAGAGTATAGGACCCCTGGATGATTATGTCCAATCAAAGGTGACTATGGGGTGCGGCGCTCATCTCGCTTTCAGGCCGAGGGAGAAGGCATTTGTCCAGACAGCTTTCCGGGTCATGTGGCCAGCATAACTAAACTGCTTCTGGTGCAACAGGATACTGGGACGAGTGCCAGAGTGCACTGAAACGCTGTTTACCTTCCTGCCACAGCGGTACCTATTTATCTACTTTCACTGGTGTGCTTTCAAACTGCTAGGTCGACAGAAGCTAGGACGGAGCAACAGGAGCTCACCACCGTCGAGTGGATTCGAACCGCCAACTTTCTGATCGGCAAGCCCAGGAGGCTCAGTGGTTTAGACTTCAGCACCACAGTGTAGGCATGCAAGACAGGACACAGGAAACTCACAGCTCTGTCCTCAAGCACATCAGCCCCTTTCCCTGCTCCTGCCACCTGAGGCAGCTGCCGCACATTGCCAAATGGTAGAGCCGGTCCTACATAAGCAGTGAAAGAGAAAAGCACCTCATCCAGGAGATATAAAGTGAACCAGGTTTGACATTACGGCAGCTGCTTTGATGCCCGTTGCTGTGCTTCTTCTATGGATTATTTTAGTCTATTTAAATGAGTAGGGATCGTACAGGAGATTGACAGTGTCCATGTGAATTGAGAAGCATCAAGTAGTACACTGTCACTCACATACAAAAAGCCTCTGGCAGTAAGCACTCTTTAAAAAGCAAAGGTAAACTATCCTCTGGAATTTTCCCCCCAGCAGAAGCCATCACTTTTGATTGCATGGAAGTGAACGGTTCCAAGAAATGAATGATTAAGACAAGTTTTGCTTTTAGTCCCATTTCACTAGATGAGTCAGTAATTGGTCACATTCTTCAAGTATTTATATTAGTTCATTTTCCTAGAAGGAGGAGGTGGGGGGAAGAAGAGTCACAAAGATGTATAAATTTGACAGCTAAGTGGGTGCATTTAGCAAGTGTGAAGCTCATACCATGGAACGGCCAACTAAGAAGTCTGCTTTGAAGTTAGCATTAAAGATATAAGTGAGGGGCATCCTATCATAACCTCCCCCTCAACCTCCTTGCTTTGGTTTATTTAACAGCTATACCAATTTCTCTCCTTACTTCCACTTCTGCACAGGATTAAGGACACAAGAAGAGCCCTGCTGCAAAAGAACAACAGCTCATCCTGTCCAGCATCCCATTTATTGAACTGGTTTTCTGTCCTGCAAACTGAAAGTTGCCAGGATGGTAAACAACAACTCTAGCTGTGGTAAGCAAGCTCGCAGAAAGACCTCAAGCTGCACACCCACCCAAGTTTTGCACAGTAAGAACTTAGCAATACCTAGAATTTGGTGTCTAAGTTTGCTTGCTTTCATCTTTCCTCTCCATCCCCTTTTCCTTTTGTGCCATATCTTTTTAAGATCACAAGCCTGAGGCAGGGACTGTGTTGTTGCATTAGTTTGTAAGTGGCTCTGAAAGCCTTTCTGGTTGAAGAGCAGGGAGTAAATGCTCTGGATAAAATAAATAAAGGCAACAAGCCATCCATGCAGGATTTCGCTCCCCCCACCCTGTGGCTAAGATCTATTCTTTTCCATGAATGTGTCTAAACCCCTATTTAAAATCACTGAAGCCAGTGCCTGTCACCACAACGTCTGGCAGTCAATTCTATAGATTGATTCTATGTTGTGTATAAATACTTTCCTTTTGCCTCTTCTGTCAATCAAATTCAGTGGGATCACCCTAGTCTGATGAGTGGGTGGATTCTCCTTATTCCCACCGCTCAGTTTATATGATCTTATTTTGTAGCAGGGAACCCCCCCCCCCCATCATTCAGTTTGTACAAACTTCACACACACTACATACACTACACTTCTGTTATAAATTCATAGAAAATCAACCATACATTGGATTTGCACTGTTCCACTTTTATTTTACTCCATGAAGGAAGGACTACAAAATGGGGAAGGTTTGATCCGGGCCAGCCATAATCCCTTCACCATCCCAGCACATCCACAGGAGCCCTGCCCAGTTGCTATGCCAACCCTGATGGTCCTAGACAGAAGACAATCAAGATCACTAAGAACTTGCATATGGGAGTGGATTCAGCATGGACTGAAACAAAGGACAATGATCAGATCTTCCCTCTGGGGGCAGGAAACTGCCAACTCCCCTTTGTCTCCTGGAAGTGGGGAGGGGGAGAGAAGGGAATCAGCCAGGTGACAGGACACTCAGGTTACCACCACAATTCCTCCCTCAACCCCTCCTTTCTGATGTGTCTGGGGGTGAGCTTGACCTACAGGGTGGGAATTTCAAAAGTTTTTATAAGGTCTTGCACACCATCTTTCTGGGTCTTTCCTCTCACCTGCAAGTGAGGGGAACACCCTATCGTGACAGTCTTTCTTCAATAAAGACCAAGCCTACAGGCTGCTGATTTGCTTCAATTTACTCTGGTTGGTGTCTTTACTTTTTGTCCAAGGGAGCCCTCAGATTTTTCCGGTAACAATTTCATGTTCTCCCTTAACAATTTATTTTTATTTTTTGCTGGGGAGTCCAAAATGCTGTGGCCTTTTAATGTAGGGAGGCTATTCTAACTCCTTGATCTATTTTAATTAATTCATTGTTGTTTTTACATTTCATTTGATAGCAGAATCAAAACATAAAAAAGCTAAAGCTACCTATAAAAGCTTTATGTAATATAAAGAACATTTACAATAAGCAGAATATCACATTCGAATGCATTTGAAGATTTTCCAAATGCCATCAGTTTGACTAACAAGAGTCTCCCACAATTACCCCAGTCATACCTGTTTTGTAGTTATCTCCTTGTGTTTCCAGTGATGAGCATATAAGGCAGTCTAGCAACCACTCAGCACATTTAATATTACCTTGTGTTTCTTTCTGGGGGCTAAGGCTAAGTTACAACTAAGTTAACAAACAAGAGGATCCATGGACACATTAAAATTAGTATAGGACAACAATGGTTGGACAAATATTTTCCAAAATACCTGAATTCTGTAACATGGGAAAGAAATATGCTCCTATTTATCATTTTTAGTTGAGTTTATTTTTTGTTTCACTTACGCCAATATTTTTTTTGAGGTGTAGAAACCAAAACCGTACATATGGCTACCAATGTCACCACACCACCAATTTACAAAAAGGCTTTGTGATCCTGGTCATTTTCTTTCCTAATACTTATTAATTAATTTAAAATATTAATGACTCATCCTTCATTCTAAACCAATACTAGGTCACGGTATAGAAAAATAAAACAAACCAGCCACATCATACAACAAGCAATAAACCAAAGAATGCACCATCCAAAATAAATAAAAGGCAACTGAAAACAACAGAGTGAGGTGCTACCACAAAGAAGGCTCTACCTCATGTCATCAAAGAATGAGCTTTACCTACCTGTGTAGCATGGAGAAAACCTCCTATAAAGATTTCAAGACATGGGCAGACTTCTATGGAGATGCGCTCCTTCAGCTATTTGCATACCAAACATCCCTAGCACAAAATTTACCTTTTCCACACACCTCCTCATATTGCATCAAAGTTTTCAGTGAGCTGTCCACCACAACCCCAAGATCCAATATCTGATAAGTCGCTCTCAGTTTTAACTCCAAAAGCTTTTATTGGATGGTAGGGGATCTTGTCATTTTATTTTTACTTAACAGCTCCCAGACACAAGCTGCAATGATGTCAAATGCCGCCCAGTTAAACATCTTGGATGTGTTACTTTGGAGCTCCTTGCAGTCCATTTGGGTTTAATTTTAAGCATTCTGAAATCTTACTAGGTAAAGGTAAAGGTAAAGAGACCCCTGACCATTAGGTCCAGTTGTGACCGACTCTGGGGTCGCGGCTCTCATCTCGCTTTATTGGCTGAGGGAGCCAACGTACAGCTTCCGGGTCATGTGGCCAGCATGACTAAGCCGCTCTGGCGAACCAGAGCAGCGCACGGAAACCTTCCCGCCGGAGCAGTACCTATTTATCTACTTGCCGTTTGACGTGCTTTTGAACTGCTAGGTTGGCAGGAGCAGGGACCGAGCAACAGGAGCTCACCCCGTTGCGGGGATTCAAGCCGCTGACCTTCTGATCGGCAAGTCCTAGGCTCTGTGGTTTAACCAACAGCGCCACCCGTGTCCCTTAACTTAACCCGAAACCTTACTGCTCAACCTTTATTCTATAATTTTTATTGATTTTCTTTTCTTGTAACAAATATCCAATATCATTACAAAACATTCATTTTCCAATCCCCCCCACTCCCTGTTGACTTCCCTCAGCTTCCATTTCTGGTTTATTAGATCAAATGATACATTCTGCTGTTTGTATATGATACAAACTGCCAACGTCCATTTTTGTTGTTGTTTCTGCAAATATATTGTAATGCATTCCCAATCTTTTTCAAAATCACTATTGTCCTTTTCACGCAGTTTGTCCATTAACTTTGCTAACTCTACATAGTTCATCAACTTTTCTTGCCATTCTTCTTTTGATGGTACTTCTCCAGTCTTCCAGTTTTGTGCTATTAAAATTCTTGCCGCTGTTGTAGCATACATAAATAATGTCTGTTTTTCTTTCAGCAACTCTTCTTTCTATATTATTTATGTATTACAAAAATAGCACTGGTCTTAAGGCAGATCCTTACAGGTCCCACTTCCCTCTATTAGGAGAACTGACAATTTACGCTTTCTGTTGTTTCATTTTTTTAATCCATTAGATTACTTAAATTCTTATTCCATGGCTGCTAAATTTATTCACCAGAGAAGGCCTTTGTCAAAAGCTTTTTGGAAGTGTTGACACTCATAACTTAAAAGCTTTGTGAAACAGGATTTCCCTTTGCAGAAGCCGTGTTGATTCCAAGGCATTCAATGAAACTGATCATCAGCAACTAACGGAAGTACTTCTCCAGTTGATTTTGTATTCACTACCATAAGATGTAATGATAAGTACTAGCTTAGATTACTTCAAAAAGAATTTAACAAATTCATGGAGCACAGGTTTATCAGCAGCCATTGATCCTGACTAGAAGCTTACAGCCAAAGAATTAGCCACTGATTTTACATCAGTATGTATTGTAGAAGATAATTCTTTCAACAGCCATATCTCCAGGCTTTCTTCCTCTTCCTTTTCCTATCTTCTGGAAACTGTTCTGTATCCTCATGCTGCCTCATAAAGCTCCTCTTGTTCCGAGGATCCATTTGAAGCTTTAATTCCAGTCAGACAACTTTCCCTTTCCTTAAGGAGGACTTTAAGGTCCATAAATAGCAAACACCCTAGAGGTCCCGGGTCCTAAGGAAGTTAGATTAGCCTCAACCAGAGCCAGGGCTTTTTCAACAGTGGCTCCGGCCTGGTGGAACACTCTGTCTCATGAGACCAGGGCCCTGCAGGATTTGATGTCTTTCCGCAGGGCCTGTAAGACAGAGTTGTTTTGCCTGGCCTTTGGCTTGGAGTCAATTTGATTCCCTCCTCCTCTTTCTTTTTTCCTTTCTCCTCCTGTGATGAGGCTGCATTTTAATGTTTTAATGTTGTATTTTAATCTTGTTTTTAAGTTGTATTCATTCAACTTGTTTTTATTATTGGTTGTTAGCCGCCCTGAGCCCGGCCTTGGCTGGGGAGGGCAGGGTATAAATAAAATTTATTATTATTTCCTCATGAAGATGGACTGCAAACATTCTGACAGCTTTGCTTATCGAGTAACTGGAATGTTCAGGAACATACCGTACCATCCCACAAGCTCAGCCAATCGCTGTCAGGGGCTTCACAAGCATAAGTATAATACAATATAGATAGCCAAGTGCACCCTTCCCCAGCATGGTGCCCGTCAAATGTTTGGGCTATAACAACTCAGGAGATTTAACAGAAGCTAGATATGGCCTGATGACTCTCTTTTGTTTTTAAGCCTTGAATTGCAGCATCATGGTTGTGGTTGTGCTTGTGTTCTTAATATAAACTAACAACAGGATACAGAAGCCCTAGAGATACAATTCCAACTCCTATCAGACACAGTCTGTAGTCAAGCAGCCTCTGGAGGGTATCAGGTCAGGGAAGGTTGGCCAAGAGGACTTTTGCCTTCAAGTACCAGATTCTGATGCTCAAATACCAAGCAAAAAAAATCATCATCACAACTATGCTTTGAGCTTCCCAAAGGCAAAGGCAACAGTGGCCTGTTAAAAATCAGAATGTAGGACTAGCAGGAACTCGGTGGATTCAGCAAGGAAAATATTTCTTTTGTTAAAAAATCAAAACAGACCCAGGCATGAGAGAGAATTAAAAAATATAACTATGGAAAATGTAATGAAAATGATATATAGATGGTACATGACCCCAGTTAAACTTGCCAAGATATACCATTTGTCTGATAATAAATGTTGGAAATGTAAAGAAAATGAAGGAACATTCTTTCACCTCTGGTGGACCTGCCCTAGGGTGAAGGCCTTATGGGAAATGATATATAATGAGCTGAAAAAGGTATTTAAGTATACCTTCACTAAGAAACCAGAGGCCTTCCTTTTGGGCATTGTCGGTCAGAAGGTGTTAAAGAAGGACCGAACATTTTTCATGTACGCAACAACGGCAGCAAGGATACTCATCGCTAAGAATTGGAAAACTCAAGATCTACCCACGCTGGAAGAATGGCAGATGCAACTGATGGACTATATGGAACTAGCTGAGATGACTGGCAGAATCCAAGACCTGGGAGAGGAGAGGGTCGAAGAAGATTGGAAGAAATTCAAGACTTATTTAAAAAAACATTGTAATTTGGTTGAATGTTAAGAAAGGATGCTAGATCATAAATAATTGTGCACCACTAAATTAGATGGAATTAAGATGATAAGTAAGTTTGAGGAAAAATTATAAACCTATTGGAGAACTAACAGATTATATTTAAATGAACCTGACACAAGAGTGTAAACAAGATGACAAATTGCGGGCAAGAATTGACAACGATGCAAATGGGAGCGGGAGGTGTGAGGGAGTCTAAAGATGTTAAGAAAGTATGTTATGATATATGTTATTCTGTTTCTTTATCTTTGCATTTTTATTCAAAAATCCTAATAAAATATTCATTAAAAAATATATATATAACTATGACAATTACGTAGGTTTAGACCATTTTTATTTTTAAAAAAACAAAAATCATCTAGACGCTTTTCTCCTGGCACTTTTCTCTATTTTGCTTCGCTGTTTTGTGTCAGAGTTTTACTTTCTGGTGTTAAACTTGGAAACAAAATGAACCCAGGAAAATCAGGAAAGGCAAGAGAAAGTCTGCATCCACAAGACAGATCATGGCTTCTTTCTCATCTGTTCCAGTATAGGGAGAACCAGAGGAGCTTCTTTGCATATATATATAAAATTTCTGAACATATATCCTAAAGTGATTGAGTAAAATACCAAAGGATGACTTTCTTTCAAAACATGCTTCATGTCACACTTTCCATTTTAAAATGGTCACATTTTAGTTTTGGTTTATCCAGAAGCAGACAAGACTACAGTATTTGAAATCACGTCACTTACTACATCTGCAGCAGTTATCACAAGCACTTGAACTCACACTTTGAAAACAAAAGGCATATAAGGCATGGGTTCATTTCTGCACAGAATATCACTAGTGCTGAAGCGCATGGCTTGGTTGAACAGACAAAAACTCTCAGTGACAGTAAATTTGCAACACAGTGTCAGCATGAGACTTTAATAAATCGTTGGCAGGTTGCCACATATGTGCCTCAAACAAATAACAGCTCGCCTTCTATTCCTCTGCATCAGAATATGGATAATACTGGACTGATAGTAACCATCCCTATGCCAGACAAGGAAACAGAAGTCCCAGGGGGCCTGCTGACATGCAATTGGTGAACACTGTACAGTGGTACCTCTGGTTAAGAACTTAATTTGTTCCGGAGGTCCGTTCTTAACCTGAAACCGTTCTTAACCTGAGGTACCACTTTAGCTAATGGGGCCTCCCGGTGCCGTGTGATTTCTGTTCTCACCCTGAGGTAAAGTTCTTAATCCGAGGTACTACTTCCAGGTTAGCGGAGTCTGTAACCTGAGGTACCACTGTACTGAGTAAGCTAGAAGGCCTACCTTTTTCCATCACCATGCTAAACAGGAGTCAACATTTCGCTCTCGCCATAACAACTACATCACCCCTCTCAGGTGAGCATGACAAGCAAAGAACCCTTACACCCAACGTTACAGTTGTTGGGGTGGGTTCATCCCAAACACTTGTGCACCAATGATCCCTACCCCTTGCCAAGCTCCAAGGTTGTGAGCAGGGCTTGGGGTCGCTTGGTCACAGGTTGCCCACTCCACTCTACCTCGGAATGGCCAAACTTGCAAATGGGGCCGGCCCACCCATGGGGCAAGGTGAGGTGACCGCCTCGGGCAGCAGGATCCACATGGGCAGCAGCTCTAGATCTGCCACCTCCTCAGAAGCCCCCCAGTGCCACCTCTACAGTGGCTTATTGGTGAATAGCAGGTGCTGCTGGTCTCCTCCTCCCACCCCTAGGGAGGAAATGGTGGGGGCTGCCCTCTGGGGCCTCCTGAGCTCTGCACCTGCCTGCTGTGATTCAGAACAGGTCCCGTTCCCCTGCTCCACCCCATGGCAGCTTTTGGTTCCCACTTCAAACATCAGCTAAGGTTGATTCGACCAGCAGCAGCCCTTTCCTGATGTAGGTCTATGCTCCCTCCATTTGTTCCCTATGTACAGCTTCATTCACTCCTCCTTCCTTGGTGGGGGCTGCACCACCTTTGGGGGTGCAAAGATAGGGCACCCAGCATGCCTTGTGAAGTAAGTCTAAGTCATTTAACTCTCTGCTGGAAAGGCAGGTGGAGGTGGTGATGGGGATGAACATGGAAATCACTTTTTTAATACTCAGCTTTCAATGCCAGTCAAAAATTGCAGGCCGCTGTTTATAAAGCGTCTACAAACAGCCACAGGGATTACTGGAAAAGCAATGAGGCTTAGCTAATGGATGTGATACCAGTGAGGGGGAGAAAAAAAATATTGGCACTGCCTCCAAACTGCAGAAAAACATGATGGCAGTCATATCCTGCATATGTGCCGTCTTGCCTTCAGCCATCCACCCACAGTGGCCATCACCAAAGTAATTAAAATTTAACTGCCTTGCAGTCAGAAGCATTTAGAAAACACATCCATCCCATTTCTCAACCAGAATTATCCCTCTCACACACACAAATAACCAGGAAGCCATTTAACAGACTCCCCTCCTTGCCTGCAAGAGATTATATACTCTTCTCTGTCCCTCTCTGTTACCAACCAGTTGCAAGCTATCGTCGCTAGTGATTCATTGAAACTTCACTGCTAAACTAGGATCTCTGCCATCATTTTACAGTCAACACTGATTAAAGAGATTAGGCAATACTGCAAACAGAAGTCAGCCTCTCTGGCACTACTCAGGAGAACTGTGATGGCAAATTCACACATATGGGCTTTCGCATAGAGCAATCTACCGACAGCTTGTTCTCGGACATTAGAAAACGAGGCACTGTTAATGGGTATCTGTTTATTATGGAAATATTGAATCATACCATGATGAAGCATTACCAAGCTCATATCTCTGCAAGCGGCTAGCAAAACAGGTTCCAGGGCAACCTAAGGCATAAGAAACCCGGCTGGAGGTTTGGGGGCAGCCCTGGGCAAAGCATCTGATGGTGGGCCCTCTTTTCTCTGTCAATGGACCCTGAATGTGATGGTAGAGTTCCAAGCACCACTTGCCAGCTAAGTCTTTTTACCCTTGCAAATTTTGCACAATGCCTAGAACAGCAAGCTTGGTGGCACTATAAGAAATTAAAAGCGTAGCTAGATTCAGCCACCTGGTGCTGCTCACGAGTGTTGGGCTGAAGGGAAGGTCTTGACCACTGCTCAAGGATGTCAGGTGCAAATGCCAGGTTCCTCAAAAGCTCACCAGGGGTTCCATAATTGAAAATGTATGACAGGCAAGCTTCTGTGAAAGACAGCTTGCTCATCGCTGCTGATCTTCCATTGCAATACGTTGCCTCAGCAGAGCGTTTATTTTGCCCTAGGGCACAGACTCATTTCACACATGAGCAGCAGTAGGGGCCTGGCTAGAGTTATGTGAAAACTGAGAGTTACCCTAGAAAACTCACCAGAATCCTCTGAAAAATGCAGTAGTTGTTGTATTGCAGACATGCCAGAGTTTACATGAAAATGTCTTTTAAAAAAACAACAACTGAAAACTAGAATATCTGAAAACCATTATTTTCAATTGTTCCCCATATATAAATGCTCTAAACCAGGGCTGTCAAATGGGTCAATCATGATCTACCAGCTGGTCATGGGTGCCCCTGAGTGATCAACAACTTTGGGTATTTCTCTCCCCAAAAAACTCAACATCTTTGGTCAATCCAATGGGTAGATGGCTACCAGTTTTTTAGAGTGGGAGTAGATTGCAGTCTCTTGGGAGTTGGACATGTGTGCTCTAAACATTCAAACGTAAGATGTACACATTAAGGTGGGGTTGGGAAAAGTTTCTTTGCATCCCACATTTCAAACTTTCTAATTCTCAAATGGATGGAGGAAACTGAAAGCATTGTGTCAGTCTTGTGGAACACTTAAGGGAGCCCTTTAGCAGCAAAACGAAAGAGACCAGATACTTTTTCTTTTATGCATTCCTAAGAAGAAAGAGTTCTATTGCTCTCTATTTTTATAATGCAGACCCTCAAACAGTCATGAATCCCAAGCTTTCTGGTGCACGTAGGAGGAAGTACACATGATTTGCATGGAATAATGCATTCTAAGATAATGCACTAAGTAGCTCCACAATAGGTATGGGGAACCTGTGGTCCCCTAGATGCTGTTGGACTACAACTCCCATCAACTCTGACCCATGAGGCGCATGTCATGGGAGTTGGGTGAGGGTATCAGGTTTGGGCTTGGGTGACAAAGACTGCCATCAGAAAACACAATCTGTTTTGACAGGATTTATTTCAAAGTAAATATACTTGGAATTAGGGTGAGAGAATCAAATTCCCAGCTAGCCATGATGGTCTCAGCCTACAGCTATTGTGAAAATAATAAGAGTACTTTACATACGTCGTGAACAGAATTATGAACAATAGAGTCTCAATCAAAACAGTTAATTCAACTGCTGCCAGGATTTCTTCATTTTTTAAAAAAGCCTAGATTTACGATTGATCAGTTAGAAAGATATCTACATGCATTTTCCCCACCAGACGTAAATGTTCTCTTTAAGAACAATGTTGCTAGTGCAGCTTCAATCATGCATGATTTACAGCATTTGAGGAAACGAAAAAAACACCTTCAAGGAGCTTTTTGTTTATATAAGACATATCCTGCTGTCATAAGATGCTCATGTGCCTTTGTAAAGTATTCAAGGCCTTTTCAAAATGAATGTTCCCCAAAAACATAATGCTATCTAAATATACAGGACCGAGGAACATGTACTGGATATATAATCTAGGGGTTGTTGTTTTTTGTTTTAAAATACAGCAGACGCTCACACTTTATTCAAACAATGTCTAGGTTTTCAAGAGATCTCAGAGGAAAAGAAAAGCCCGCTGTCTGGTCAAGGCGGCCTGTGCGCCTGTTTTCCCTCAAAACAAACCCCATATGCCCCAGCAAGACACCTACAGATGTGCCATATCCTTACCAACTCGAGGGTTGTTTCTTTTTCCTGCCAACTCAAGCTCCTGCATGACACAAATCCAGTGCCCAGACAACGCCACAAACTGAACAAAAAAACAGCAGCCTCCATCCGCGTGGGACCCGCACGGCAGTTGTCCTCAAAGATGTCTCCAAGACGGCATCCGCCTTCAAAGCGCAGCACGTCCAGCTTCCCCCCGCCCTCAAAAAACGTCAAAACAAAGCATTTTTTTAAAAAAAGAAAAAAATGGCCAGCATCCTTACCCAAAGACTAGGGCACGTATCTTTTCGAGCTCTCTCTCTCTCTCTCTCTCTCTCTCTCTCTCTCTCTCTCACACACACACACACACACGCTCTTCCTCATCTAGGCTGCTCCTTGCAAAACAGGAGAGGCAACCCGATAGGATGCGCTACGACTCGGCCACCTTTCCTGCCTCCTCACACGGCCCCGGCCACCACCCGTCTTGTTTGGGCTGCGCTTCGTCTGCCGCAGGGATTCCACACACACACACACAGCAGGGCTGGGGGAGAGAAGCGCCCCTTCGCCAAAGGAAAGCCGCTTACCTCGCTCCAGGTGAGCCGCTGCTCTTCTTCAGCGAGGCTCGCGCCACATGCTGGACGGGATTCCAAGCCCCCGCCCCGTCCGGGGAGACGCTGCAGCCCCTCCTTCCTGCTGCTGCGGCGGCTGCTGCTGCTCCCCACACCCCAGGGCAGCCTCTGCCGCTGCAGCAAGCCCGCCACCCAAACGCGCGTACACCCAGCCGGCTATGACGCCACAAACCAGCCAGGCTCCTCCGGCGGCTCTTCAGCAGCTGCGCCGCCCCCTACAGGAGAGACGCGGCCAGCGCAGGCCGTAGGCCGAATCCGGCGCCCCGTGCAACCCTCTACGGTAGCTCTCCCTTTGCTCACTTCTTCTTTGCACCGTTGACTTTTGAGGAACCACCCAGAGAGCTGGGTTGCAAGAGGCCACGCCTTCGATTCTTCACGACACGAGTCATCTCGGTAACTGGAGTCATACATGGGAGTCCTCGTTTTTTTTAATGCTGCATCCAGACCAGTCCAGTAGGCCCAATATATTTTTACACATGTATTTTTACGTATGTCCTTGTACCGAACTCAGGTCATGAAGCAGGACAATGCTGTTTGTTAAAATGCATTACCATCCGTGGTCAAAAGCGCTGATTACTCAATTGTCCCTAGAAGTGGCTATAGTTGAGCTACCTTGTTCTCTCTCTGAACACCATAATAGGGAGAGGAAGAAAAGAAAATTGGATCAGTGAATCTGGGAGGGAATAGAATGTGTAAAGTGACTCACGTCTGTCACGGTTCTAACAGGGCAAGTAAGTGGAGATGGCAGATAAAAAATTAGGCTTAAGAGACGAATTACAATCCGACAAATTGCCAGGTCTAGATGGCATCCATGCAAGGGTTCTCTGACGCACCTCCCCTCACAGATGAGGTACTTTATTCAAGTCAGCACTATGCACTTCAGAGATATTGAGCATCCGGGCAGAGGAAGAATGAAAACTTTGGGGTGTGCATGTGTGAAATGGGGTGTGTGTTAATAAACAAATGTACTTCCAAAAAAAGCACATTAACTGAGCATGCACCTTTGCCTTTCTCTAATGTAAATAAGAGACCATTGCATTAAATGAAATACACACACCTGCACCTCCCTTTAAAAAATCAGGCTTGCTTCCCAATGTGTGGTAAGTGGGGAACTCCTATTCATTTCCACAGCTTAAGATTTCATACGGCAGATGTAAGTCAGTGAAAGTTGTTCTTGATCCCATTTAGAATTGCTCTGCTCAGCATTTTTATTTTTACAAAAGAGTATTTTTGTTAGAAAGCTTGCTGAACACAATGTTCATGCACCTTATGATGAACCTTTTATCATTTTAATGTTTTCGTATGTCACCTTGGACACACATTTTAAAAATAAAGCTCATGTCACCACAAACTTGTTAGCCATCAAGGTACCAAGAATGATGTTGGAGTTCTTTGATGAACACAGTAACTGTTCAAGACAGATAGTAAAAGAATTGTGATCTTCAATTCCAATACATAATGGAAGCATGCTTGCTGGAAAGGGAAAATTTAAAAAGCAATATCAAAATGTCCTAGTTCTGAAATTATTGCCAGTGGAATAATACCAGTTGATATCTGGAATGTGCAGGCTTGCAGTTACTTCTATGCTCTGTGAGGCAGAAATCAAATTGGACTACATACTGTCATAACAGTTCACATCCAAATCTTGGCAGTTTCTCTGGTGATATTATTTCTAGGAGTCTGCATGCAAATACACATCCCAATCTGCAGAGATATAGCTAGTTCCACAGGACTTGGCTTGGTTGAGCATAATCATTATTTATTAAATTTATACACCACCCTCATCCACAGATCACAGGGCCATTTACAGTATAAAAACACAAAACATAGTAACAAAAATTAAAACCCCAATAACCACCCCCAACACATTTAAAACGCCATAGACTGTTTAAACAGTCAAAGGCCTTGGGTGAAGAGGAATATTTTCGCCACCCTGGGGAAAGCATTCAACAAATGGGGAGGCACTGCAGAAAAGGCCTGTTCTCGTGTTGCTACCCTTTAGACCTCTCATGGAAGCGAGACATGCAGGGCCTCAGATGAGGATTGCAGGGTCTGGTAGGCTCATATAGGGAGAGGCAGTCCTTGAGATTCTGGGGGTTCTGAGTTTAAGGCTTTATAAGTCAAAACCAGCACTTTGGATTGGGCCAGGAAATAAATTTGTTGTGCCAGGATTCGTATTATATGCTCAAACCATCTTGCCCCAGTGAGCAACCTGCCTGCTGAATTCTGCACCAGCTGAAGTTTCCAAACTGTTTTCAGAGGCAGCATTGCAGCATGGTTATGACACTGGTTCCACACCTAGATATCCCTTCCTAGATCAGAATACCTGGCGTTCTCTGGTCCATGGGGTCACGAAGAGTCGGACACGACTAAACGACTAAACAACAACAACATGTGATGCTGGCTGACAACCTCTGTATCACTGCAGAATACCAAAAAGAAAGTCTAGTACAAAAATACTTTATAATTTGGGAGACAAAACTTATCCAACCATTGAACCCCAAGCGGAAGTAATCTCAAAATGAAGCATTTCAGGTGAAGGACTCTAAAATGCTTATGAATATGCAATACATTTCATTTAAAATGTGATCACCACAAATGGCCAGATTTTATTTTCACTGTAGTAGTTCTAGCATTTAGCAGCCTCAGGCATTCAGTACTTAGAACACAAATAATTTCCATAGAAGTGAAACAGTGTTTAGGGAAATGCAGTAGGTAATTTCTTTATTCTCAAGGTGTCAGTGCATCCAAGATTGCCCCTGCTTGCTGCTTCGTAATGGAGAGTCTTCAGTATCCCTTTCTTCCTCTGAATCTTGCTCTGTTATCCAGCTTTTAAGAAGAAACAAGTTTATATTACAACCATTAACACTCTAATACTACAACTACCAGTTTTATTAGTGCCTTACAAAAAGGCACAAGAGACAGAACCATTAAAAAGTTATGACCCTTACGTTTATTTTAAATTGTTATATGCCATCATTCCCAGATTTAAGATAAAAATGCAATTAAAAACCCACCAAATAAAATGAACACAATGAAAACAATAAGCTCAGCAGTAAAAAAGAAAAATAATAAATAGGGATTTCCATTGGACAACCATCATGCCACCCTCCAAAGCCACCCCAATTAAGCACATATTGTATCCCTTTTTAAGGCCATAAGGAAGGTAGGAACTAGTCTCACCAGCCTCAGGAAAGCACTGCAATTGAGGTAACTACACTATGAGGATCCCTAGCTGTTGATAATTTTACCACATATAATGAAGATGAAGAAAGCAGGTGCTGATAAAAAGATCTTAACTGGAAACGGGGAGTATAGAGAGAGGAGGTATATATAACGTGTGTTGTTTCAAGCTGGTACAGTCTTAGAAAAACAGCAGTGTGTACTGGATATGTTCATACCCGTCCCCACATATCCATCAGATAACAACAGGCTCTGCCAATATGCATCAGCTGCAGTTTTCAAACAATCTTCAAGTGAAGTGCCATATTAAAATATTCACAGCAGTCAATCCTCAAGCTTATGAAAGCACAAGTTAGCATGGTGATATTTCCCTGCTCTAAAATGGGTCAGCTGCACAACTGATGCACTTGATAAAAGGCACACCTTGTCACTGACACTACCTGTTTTTCCAGAATTCTAAGGCTCTGAAGAGGCTTCAGTGCAGTGCGTACTCAAAGAAGGTATAAATACCAATTCTCCCAAAAGCATTGGGTCAGCCCACCAGCATCACCCCCATCATGTCTGGATTTAACTTACATTTGTTTAACCTCACCCACTATCCCATAGTATCCAGACACTGCTGAATTTAGAGCCAAGACTACCACTCATGGACGCTGAAAGAAATAAACAGCTTAGTGTCTTCGACATACTGACAACACCCAGCTTCAAAACTCTGGGTAATTTTTTTTATAGCATAGAGACTTGACAGACAGTGCAGATAAATTCCTATGGTGTTGAACTTGCCTCCAATTAAGACTTTCCAAATGCAGTCCAATGAAATGATTTACATCATTGGATTATGAGCCCAGGCAGCCAGGCAAGAAGTTCAAGCTACTACAGGAATGTTTTGGCTTATAGTAGAAAAAGTTACTAAGCGGTCAGTGTAGAGCTGCCACCTCCTAGGCAGATGACTGAGAGTAAATTGGATGCTGAGCTGACACCAACGCCAACCCTGTCTCCAAGGACATGGAGATGCCAGCACCTATGCAAACAAATATTGCACACCCAACGCATTCAAAACAGTGCCTGGATGCTTGCCCAGTCCCTGGACTCTGGCTGGCTTTTATGCTGAGCTGTCCCTGTCCTGCTCTTCAAAAAGAAGATACAGGGGGCATGTTGGTTGTTGGATCAATGTCTTAACTTGAGCGTTACCATGTGTCTATACCTCTTACATACCTGCTGCACCTTCAACCTGTGCCTTACCTATGTACCATTTTGATTCATGTGTTAAAATCTTTGGCAGATACAGAACTGGGAGTTCATATTCTTCTTCTGGCAGTGAGGGCCAGGACATCATGCTTCTTTTATTTATTTTAAAATATTGTTAACTTTTCCTCAATAAATTTCTGTATATTTTAACCTAATATTTACCTAAACTGTCACACTAAATATCCCATGGCTTTTATTTTAACTGTTACCTTTCATGATCAGTGGAACAGTAATGCTACTGTAAATAAAACAAAAGCAACACTTGCAAGCAATAACAAATTTGTAACACCATTGATATTGTTACAACACCATCCCAATCTCCACAAGTGGTGCAATATTCCAGGGGCTGCAGGTGCGCTTACCTGGGTCTGTGTTCCTTTTTGGGACAATGAGGCACAACAGAGACTCTGCTTTTTTTAATATATGGTTTTATTTGCACATATATACAACTTGCACCTAGATGAAGGGATTGCAGAGCACTCACATCCTATGAGGGCCTGGCTCCCCCCTTAAGCGCAGTACTGGATTCAAAGGAGTCTTGCCCTCTGATGGTTTTCTTGATGGGCCAACACCAGCCTTTGCCTCCTGCTCATGGCCCATCCAGTTAGCTCTGCAGAGCTGGCTTGGCTTGTTAGAATAACTAAATCCACAGGGTTTCTTTTTTCGGCAAAGTTTAACCAAACTCTGATTAATTCCAAATTTTACTACATCCAGAAATTATGGGGAGGATCTGACACCCAGGAATTTAGGGGAATTTGGCCCCCAACAAACCCGTAACAATTAAAAATCTTTCAGTTGTATCTTATATGTAACATACTATGGTACATATTTTTAGACGTGACCACAATCTGCAGTACAGTTCACCTACTCACCAATGATCTTTTGCATTCAAAAAATGAAACTAGTAATCCTTTGCAATGGCCTTCCTTCAAGCACAGTTTGGGCCCTTTCCCTTCCTGTCATAAAAGATATTAAAGTGAGCAGCCAACGTATTTATTCAGCAGGCACACAAGTCGTATCAAAAATAAAATCTTCCTAAGGTAAGTTGCAACCTGATTAAAAACAATAGTAACAAACAATTTAAAAGAACACAAGAGACTACATCAGGAAAATGTGTTTAAAAGCAACTAGGTAGGGCTCAGCAAGACCCAAATGAAACCTTGTGGAACGAAAAGGTCTTCACAGCACATTGAAAGCCAGCAAGAAATGGGGTATTTCCCCTGGCGACAAGAGTTTTACACCCAATTTTCTCAATCTCATCTGAATTAACGGTATGCCAGTCTCTGAAGCCATTCTCTACCTGCAGACCCTCCAAGTGCCCCTACCCTATTTTCCAGGGACAGTCCTAGATTTACAGATGCCTTCCTGGTTTTTGATTCAATCCCAGAACGTCCCATTTTCCTTAGGATGGCCCTATTTCAATCAGAGAAATGTTGGAGAGTATGGAGCTATGCAGTGCTTTTTTTCTTTTTTTGGTGGAAAAAGGGATGCCGGAACTCACAATGAACACCTCCCTTGTTCTCTTATAATGTCAACGGTGTCCATCTGAGAGGTGCCAGAACTCAATTCTGGTGAGTTCCCGCTCTGAAAAAAGCCCTGCAGTTATACAACCCAAGAGCCAAGGAGTTAAGTAATTACATAACCTTTAGAAGACATTTTAAGTCGTGATGTTTTTATATAGCTGCACAGAGTGGCTGGGGCAACCCAATTAGATAAGCGGGGTATAAATAATAAAAATTATTTAATTATTTAATTTTTATTATGGACCAAGGTGTCCCTATTTTCATCGGAGAAATGTTGGAGGGTATGTACCTGGATGACACAGTCGCTCTCCAGCAGGCAAGCCCTCAGGTCCTCGCGCACCCCTGCGCAGGCGCGGAAATCCTTCTCTTTATCCTCATAGTACTTGGGCATCGTGGCGGCAAGTTTCCGCCTGGCGCCGCTTCTAGGTGTTGTCTCTCGACCGGCGGCGCCTTCAGCAGCCCCAGCGGCTGCCCACCTCAGCCCTAGCAGCGGTGGCGGCCGCCATCTTGGCCGACCCTTCTCACCTGCGCAGGGAGTTACTGAAAGGTCGCAGGGAACTAGACGTCACTTCCTGTTTCCCCTCCAAGGAGCCATTTTTTAAACATAGAACAAGTACATTTAATAGAGCTGTCCTATTTTTTAGGTTAGAGGTGACTTGCCAGTGGCATACCCACACAAACAAAGCAGAAGCAGCAAAAGGAAGAAGTTTCTCTTCTACTAAAGTTCGCATCTCCTCTTGGGTCGAAGGTTGATATGTTTACGGCAGCGACTCGTGTCTTTGCTGCAACAATTTGTAAGGAAGGAGGAAGAATTATAGAATGTCAGGGTTGGAAGGGATCCCCAATATTCTCAACGAAACTATCCATGATCCATCTGTCCTTGAGAACATCCTGCCCAACCACGGCTTCGTTTAAAAGTCTTGCTGTTTGCCGTCAAAGGGGAAAGAAATTGCTCAAGCACAGAATGTAAAGGGATGCTCTACACTTTTTTGTGTTAAAGCTCTGTGTGCGCAACCGACATCTAACCGTCGTCCTCTCCACCATCCGTTTTGGGCGGGGCCTACCCGTCATACACCTCGGCGCGCCTGCGCCTTGGGCGGGGGTCCCTTTTACCGGAAGTTACTGAGGAAAACACGCAGATCAGCTGCTGTGAGTTGGCAGCGGCAGCGGCTGATAGGCGGCAGAAGGCGAGCTCCTGTGGGAGGGTGGGGAGGAGAGGCGCGCGCCCCTCTACCTTCCGCTCCCTCCCCCTCGTCGCGTGAGGGACGCAGGACGTCGGGGCCGGGAGCCGCAGTGCTGCACGGGGCGGAAGCGGCCGCGGAACGTTCCGTGAGTTCTCTCGCTCGGGGTTCTGGAACGCTCAGGTTCCGCGTTCCTTCGGAGTCCGCGCTCGAGGCGGCCGGGGCTGCGGGCGTCCTCCTTCCGGCCCCTCCCTCAGCAACACCTGCTCCCCGCATTCACACGCACCCCCTACACCCGTGTCGAGCCAGGGTTAATGAGGGGGCACTTGAGGTCGTGTGAAATTATCCATACCCACTCAGCCACTGACACACCAGGTGGGGTGGGGTGGGGCAGGCTGCTTGAAACTCGTTGGGTTTTTGCTAAAAGTGTTTTTGCTAAAAGTCAGCCTTTTCCCTGACTTTATGCAGTCAGCTGGCTGGGTGACATATTCTCAAAATACAGGCTGTTACGTCTTTTCTTAGCTATTTCTGTTCTGTACCCAGCCAGATGGGCAGGGTATAAATAATAAATAATCCTCCTCCTCCTCCTTCACCATCTTTGCAAACGTTCATTCTCTGCCTTTTATTACCTGTCCAGTCTCCTTGACTGGCCCGCTTTCCTTCCACATCCATGTCCACTGAGCTTTCTCCATTCCCAGCCCTCACTGGCCATTTGGGAATCTTGTATTGCAGGGATTTTCAACCAGTAGATCGTGATCTACCAGTAGATCCCTGGCTGTTCCTGGTAGATTGTGGGATCTTTATCATGCACAAAAAGATGTGGTGGGGAAGCTAAAAAACTCCTTGCAATCTTCCCCTTAAAAAGCTCAACCACTCTGGGCAATCCACCCACCCTACGCGTGCACTCTCCTCCTCCCTCCAATGACAATGGGTAGATCACTGCCAGTTTTTTTATACTGGGAGTAGATCACAGTCTCTTGGGAGTTGGACATGCCTGATGTATTGTAAGTCATGGGAGGGATAGTAGCTAGCTTGTTGCTTGTTTGCTTTTTTTCTTGTCCATGCGATGCTGGAACTTTCATCCTTGTTCGTTTTAATTTCTTACGCACCAGAGTTGCTTGGCATTTGAGAAATGCATATGGCGGAGACTGATTTTTAACCCTTTGTTAACAAGCTTGTAAAGCTTGGTGGTGAAGCCTTTAGCTTCATGAAGTCATGGTGCAGGATCTGGTCCTTGCTTAGGCCTCATTTTCAGTGAAATGTAAAATGTGTATGGAACCAGAAGAATACATCTCTAATCATAGGCAAAGGTCAAGTGGGAGTATGCAAGACTAAGGCTTGTGGCTGCAACACTGAGCTGTGGGGTTCTTGCTGCATCTGAACTAGGCCTAGATGGTGGGAAGAAAGACTCCACCCCAGGGTTTTTTGTGTGGAAGGAATTTATTTGTATGGAAGAGCATTTAATGGAGGGGAAAGCCTAAAAGGAGAATAGTCAGGACTTCCACAAAGGAGGAAGGTTATATTTAAATGATGGTGTGTACTGTATCATTTATTTCAAAATGTGATAAGCCAGCCCTGATGCATTTGGAGGCTCTCTGGCTCACTCTGCTGGATGAAGTCCTGAACATCTGCCCTGAAGTCGTGCCCTGACAGCCCCACTGCTTGCATGTATGTAACAGCCACAGAGTCAGGATTGCAACAAGCTGTTAACAGTGGCAACAGGACAAAGTGGATTTAAGGAAACAGTCTGTGATCTTAAGTATCTCTACTTGGATGTCCAGTTGGTGCCAGTGGTTGTTCTGTGATTGAAGCATTACTTGAAAGCAAGCTCTTTAGTAGTTGTACAGATTATTGAAGGGCAGTTGCTCATCCCAGCTCTGCTCACCTGTTCCATTTCCTTCTGCTTGCTTCTGCCAACTTTCTTCATCCACTGCTATACCACCATAACTAGCTACATTGATGCCTCCTCTCTTTTGAACAGACTTTTAGCCTATTGTGGGTAGAAAAGAGTAGGCTGGAGCTTTATATGCAGTTGCCAAGTGTTGCATTATGTGCTTGTGAAGCCCTCTGGGACTAAGGAAGGAAGGAATATGGTCATGATTGCATCCATGTCCTTGCTCTTCTAAAAGAGCAAAGGAGATTGCAGGTGCCCAAGTTTGTGCAGTTACTGAGAGATCTTGAACTTGATATGAGCTGTGTCCATTGTTAAGACATTGCCATCACAGTTACATTGCATTGTTTTCAGGTAGGGTAAAGAACAAAGTGGGGTCATGTGACAAGGGCGTGTCATTCTAAGCCTGCTCAGAGGGCAGTAAGATCCACTAGATTCCAAGGGAGTATGTCTGCAGTTGAGCTTCAAAAGACCTCCATTGGAAGTCGTTCCCAATTATTATTATTACTGCTCAGCTGTTATTACAAAGACTCACCTTGCCTGTGACATGCTTTACGGCAAAATTCTCTTATGTTTATTTGGCAGCAATCCCCAATTTGTTCCTTGGTGTTCACTCTGTGATATGTGTGTTTAAGGATTGTAACCTAAATGTGATAACTTGCACCTTTATTTTGTTTGTTTTTTTAAAAATCCATTGGTCTCTTTTCTTTCCCTTTCAGCAAGATGTTGCCTACCACGTCTCTTAATTCCCTAGATCATGACAACGGCTCTTTAAACTCTAGGGAGGCAGCCAGGCACACAGCAGGGTTCAAGCGCTACAAATACTTGAGGAGACTCCTTCACTTTCGGCATATGGACTTTGAGTTTGCTCTGTGGCAGATGCTGTATCTGTTCACTTCACCACAGAAAGTATACAGGAACTTCCATTACAGGAAACAAACGAAAGACCAGTGGGCAAGAGATGACCCAGCTTTCCTTGTGTTGCTGAGTATCTGGCTATGCGGTGAGTGCCTGAGAAATTTATTGAATACCGTACAGGGAATAGTTGACTAGAGCTGGGCTTGCTCCAGAAAAAGACATCATTTGTACTGCTGTAGCTTTTTCTGCGCAAAACCCATGCATGTATAATTTCATTCAGTGGGGAACATGTGTTCCTACACATTCCCTCTTGCGCCTCATCCATGAAAACAATAAGCAGTGAATAAACTATGATTGCAATACCTGCCACATCCACACTGATAAAGATTCCCTCACATTTTGGCTTCACTTACTTCATCCTCCAGTCCACATTAAATCTGTTCTGTGCATTGCATGGTATTAAAATTCTCAGTTCTGTGATCCCTCGCATGTGACAAAGAATGACAAGCCCTAAGTCAGGCATAGGCAGACTCGGCCCTCCAGATGTTTGGGGACTACAACGTCTATGTCAAATATTAGACCAGGCAACCCCAAACTCAGCCCTCCAGCTGTTTTGGGACTATAGTTCCCATCATCCCTGACCACTGGTCCTGTTAGCTAGGGATGATGGGAGTTGTAGTCCCAAAACATCTGCAGAGCTGAGTTTGCCCATGCCTGCCCTAAATGATAAAAATCCAAAATCCTGGCAAAATTATGTGGCAGGCAGAAATTCTGCCATCTGAGAACTTACATTGTGGATTTGTTTATTTCTGCGCTGTGCAACAAGGCGTGATTAGCTTTTTTATGAACAGAAAGGTTTAACTTTATTTGTGTTGCTGTCCCACATCCTACACAAACGTGCCAGAGATCACACAGTTGCTGATTTCTTGCTTTATTTGTGTACATGTAGTGAACTCAGCCCACACATTTTACTCTTGCTAATTCTAGTTGTAGCCATATACTCAACAATTTTATGCTGTAAGCCTTAAACAGCACACCACTAAACATGCTACAAGTATTGTTCCAGTAAAATTAAGTGAAAGAAAATTTGAGAGCATATGGGTATTGTTTCAACCTACTTTTGTGTCAAGAGTTAATCCTCTGCTGTTGATCTTCCTCCTTCAGTATCCACTATAGGATTTGGCTTTGTGTTGGGCTTGGGCTTTGTTGAAATGATAAAGCTGCTGCTCTGGGTCATCTTTATAGACTGCGTAGGAGTTGGCCTTCTAATTGCAACTTTCATGTGGTAAGTCTTTAAAACAACCTGAGTAGAGTTGGATGGTTTTTTTTGGCATGTTTGAATCTTGCTGTATAGAATATGATTGCTGGAACCTTCAACTACAGTCCTAAGCTTGTCTGCTTTTAAGGAAGAAGGGTTTAAGTAGACATGTTTCTCATCTCTGGGCTAGATGTGTAGTGCTGTTCCAGCAGAAGGTTTTGGTTCAAAATCTGGCAAAAAGAAAATACTTAATGTATAAGTATATATGCTGGGCGGTTATGTACGTAAATATCAGGGTATGTTTCTGAAGGTAGCCATGGAGATGGAAAACTATTCACTGCAGCTGTTAAATTGGCTGCCATGTTAATCAACATTTTCATCTTTAAAATATTTGTGCATTGCAGTGAGAGAGAAAATGTGCAAGGGACTAGGACTACAGAATTACTAGGACAATACATTCAGAGTTAGTACATACCAGGCCATATTGCATCAGTTATAGGATAGGGGAAGAACCTTTCCCCTCTTGCCCTGGTTCTGCAGTCGTCTTACTGACATGTACATTTGTTTAGCTGGCTTCTGGGTAATCAAAAACATCTCCTATGTTGTAGTTTTTTCAGTAATCCTTGCCAGAGCCCTGTAAGTCCATAAATGCATTTGTGTTCTTCAGAATATGACAAATGGAAAATAGCAAGGATTAATTTTTCTAGGCTGTAATTTCGTCAAAAAGTTGAAATTGTCAAAGTTTGCATACTATTTTTTAACGTGTCTGTTCCAAATTCTCTCCCCCCCTGCCAAGGTTCATCTCCAATAAGTACTTGACAAAGCACCCGAACAGAGACTGTGACGTAGAGTGGGGATATGCCTTTGATGTTCATTTGAATGCTTTTTATCCACTTCTCGTCATCTTACATTTCATACAGCTGTTCTTCATCCATTGTAAGTAAATCTTCCCTTTCCTGACTTGAAACATTTTTTGCCTTCTCTTGCTTTGTCCTGACACTGTAATTCACCTGGAGGATCCTGGGGGGCACCACGCCCTATAGTGATGGTGGCTCCTGCAGGATCAGAAAGGCAAAATCCTGCAGTTTTCTTCTTCTGGAGGAGGAGAAACTCCCTACCTTCCAGACCAAGAGGTCTACTGGCTAGGCTCTGTTTCTGGCTAGTCGCTGCCTCTTGTTTCTTTTTAAGGGAGGTTTTGCCCCCCCCCCTTTCTATTTTCTCCCTTTCCATCCCCTATTTCCTGGGCTAGTTGGGGGGGTATTCTTTTCTGACAGTAAGAGTCTGCAAACCTGGCATTGCTTCATGGCATGGTTTAGTACCACAACCAGGCTATTTTTTCCCCCAAGGAGTCTTCCAGATTGGGTTCCCTCACAACCATGCTTCGTGCTGGTCTGGGAGGAATGGGGAGACATGATGTTTCTGGCAGAGGCAGTTGCTCTTTGACCTGACCCTTTTGGTATGTTCACAGTTGCCTCCTCTGAGGGCAGGCAGGCAAGTGCTTAGGCCCTGCTTATGTTTGGAGGTGGCTTCAAGCAAGGTTAGCCTGTCAAAGGACTTGGCTAGCAGCTGGACCTTCTCTAAAGTGTGCCATAGAAGCTTTTCCACAGTGAGCTCCAGTCTGTTTCTGTATCCTGCTGGAGGCAACACCCCAATGGTACACAGCACCCTTTTTGGGACCTTCAGTGAGCAGAAGTTCACCAGGTTAAGAAACTTCGGTTTTCTCTCTTGCAGACGTAATTTTATTGAATTCATTTATTGGCTATTTCGTTGGGAATACTTTCTGGCTGACTGCAATTGGTTATTACATCTACGTGACATTTCTAGGGTACAGTGGTAAGTATCCAAACCTTTGCAACCTAGTTAGCAACAAGAATAGTGCCTTCTTCCCAGTCCTTTTTTTGCTAAATTCCTGTTTCAGTACGAGTAAACTTTATGATAAGCATCAGGGGAGGGCTCACTCTGACAGCAACTCTACAAGCTCTGCACAGCATCGTTACTTGAAATGCTGTGTAATATGTAGTGGCTTTAACTGACCTGCCACATGACTCTACATCCCTTTGTGAAAGTACTGTGCTTGCAAATGTGAAGCTAACAGAAGCTATACTGGCTTGCAGCTATGCATGCTTTTGTCCTTGTGGGTGAGAATGTGTGAAGTCAGCCTTCTGTTTTTTTTTTGGGGGGGAGGGTTTCCCTTAGGGGATTTCTTTAGTATTTTTTGCATTCTACAAACCTGCCTTTCTCTACCCTGTTTTTAGTGTGCATGGTGCAGAACCCATATGGGGAGAGCGAGTTTGCTATTGCTGCCTAGGATAGAGTTGGCAGTATCAGTTGGGCAACAGGCAGTGAAATTCTGGACTTTCACTCAATTTTAAACATGGTTTTGTGATGCAGCATGGTTGGAGGGTAGTTGCTGTTGCTCAAGAAACAAGGTCCAAGCGCCACAGGGCCAGTTGTGCAATCCTTTGGGTTATATATTTATGAACATGCCAGATTCCAAAGAGACGAAGTTTAAGAATGGCGGGAGGACATGTGGATGTGCCTTATATCTTAAGGTTACCAGATTTTTTCCAATGAATCCGGGGACACTATACATACATACATACATACATACATACATACATACACTACATGTTCGGGAGTTGATGCTGCAGCAATGGCGGTGGCAGAGGGGCAGCCACCACCTTGACCTCAACCACCACGCTTCCCCTTCCTCTGAGGCTTCTGTCTCCTTTCTCCATGAGCCTGGGTGGCAATGAGGCTCAGGCAGCGCAGTGCCTCCTTTCCCATTGGAGCAGCCCCAATCCCATTCCTACTTGCATGCAAGCAGGAGGGGGCGTGGATCCCTAGGGTGGGAAGGGAGGCTTCCCGTTGCATAACTGAGAGATCCCTGCCCCCTCCTGCTTACATGCAACCTCCGATAGGCAGCATGAAGCCTCCCTTCACAGCTTAGTTGCTGGCGTCAGGGAAGGTGGAGGCAGCCAGGAAGCTGCATTTTGGAGCCCCTGACCACCATCATATGAGCAGCTCCTGAAGCCATCCAGAGCCAACTGCTCCGGGCTGCTGAGACTGCTGCTGCTATGTTTCCCGGGGACATTAGATGAAATCCGGGGACATTCCGGGGATGCAATTTGTCCGGGGACTTATTCGCAAATCCGGGGACTGTCTCCGGGCAATAGGGACATCTGGTAGCCCTATTATTTCTTGCAGGACTACAGCTCTTTTCATCCTCTGCCTATGCTGCCTGGGGATTCTGGGAGTTAATAATTCAATGACATCAGGGAAGGCCACATCTTAGCCACCCAATTCAAGTTTTTCTTTTTTGTAAAGGATGGGAGGGGCATGCGTTTACTATAAACAGTAGTTATTTTAGACGTGATTTTTTTTGTTGAGGACTGTCAAGATGATTGTGATGTTCCTTGGCATTGGCACCTTCAGAAAATTGCATGCTTTCTCACTCTTGAAACTCTCTCCTACTTTCAGCTTTGCCGTTCCTGAAGAACACAGTCATCCTTCTCTACCCGTTTGCACTTCTCATCCTGCTCTATGTGGTTTCATTAGCGATGGGATGGAATTTCACAAAAATGCTTTGTGTTTTCTATACGTACAGAGTGAAATAAACTGCAGCCTTTATAATGGATTGCTTGTTCTTGCCTCTTGTACCACTGTCAGCAAAGGTGAGATGCTCCTGTAAATTACTGTAAATAACTTATTCTTCACTGTAGATCAGTGTGTACAAAGTTTTGGTTTTTAAAAAATGTATTTACAACTGCAGACTTATAGTGATTCTGTATTCTCTTGCAGTCCCTTCCTAATGGAAAAAGCTGTACATTACTGTAATAAATATTTTTTAAGAACAACTGTGTGCAACATTGAAAAGGCATTGACTTTGCTATTTGTAAACAGCTTTGTTAACAAATATGCGTATTACAAAGCACAGTTTCCTACAGTACTTCTGCTAGCTCATCAATTTCCTGCTTGCACAATTGAACTTCCCGTCTCTCCCGAAAACATATATAAGCAGTCATGGGAAGAGAGGGAGGTAGTTCCTTGTGCTAGTGGAAGTACTTTCTTTGGCTACTGTTCTACCCCACCCTTTACCTGGGAGTAAACCCAGTTGGATTCAGTAGGCTTACTTCTGTGTAGACGGCAAAGTAGTAAACAGTTTTCAAAGTACAGTCGTACCTTGGAAGTTGAACGGGATCCATTCCGGAATTCCGTTTAACTTCCAAAGCGCAGCTTCCGATTGGCTGCACTAAAGTGGAAGCCATGTCAGACGTTCGGCTTCTGAAGAACGTTCACAAACCGGAACACTTACTTCCGGGTTTGTAGCGTTAGGGAGCCATGTTACCCACCCCGGTATGCAGCTTTCTAAAGCAGCTTTGGAAAAACAGGGTTTAGAGAGAACCCAAATGGTAAAGTGGTATATCAATATATATATATTTTTTAAAAAGCTCCAATCCGAAAGCTGTTCTGTACAGAGTTCCATATTTTCACTAGGTTAAGAATTCAATAACGCTTTTTCAAAATATTTATTTCAAATATTACATGGGCAGCTGTGGCACATAGAACATTGATGAAAGGCACGGTTAACATGACCCAGTTAGGTTTTCAAATATAGCAGCAAGATTAACAAAACCAAAACCTAGCTCAAAAAAAAAAAATTGTACTGCAAGTACTGTCAATTGTTAATGGAAACATGGCTGGCTGTAGGGCCAAAGTTGCAGGTTCCACGAGCACAGAAACAGAAATTGGCAACCACACAGCGGACTGGGAATAAGGAGTTGGGGCATCATTTCTCCTTTGGTGAACTAATTACCACTGACATCATTCACTTACCAAAATGGTAATCATTCTAATAAAAGCAAGAAATCAAACCTGCTGGCTGTCATCCTACTCAGCTATTTTTAAGGCTTATAAACATTCACAATAGTATATTAAAACCTTAGAAAATAGCTACACCGTAATACAAGTGACGCACAAATCTAATCTTCCGGGAATGTGACTGAATTTGAAAGGCTTTGTAGAATGGCCAGGGATATAAAGAAATTTTGGATTAAGTTAACTTACATTTGCAGGAGTTTTTTTCTTCTTATTTCCAATGAGTAAGGGGAGACTTTTGATGGTTGTTTCACCACACGATCTCTGTATTACGTCCCCTGCTTTTAGCTGATTCGTGCTCTCTCTCTCACCCACCCCAGAATCAACATGTTCAATATACTGTGGAAGATTAGGTTGCATTTGCTGGGGCGGGGGGTTAAGCCCAGTTGGACTGCTAGGTAAAAGCAGGAAAACACTTTGGTTTCTAGGCAATAAATTGATCACTTGGCGGACAAAAATCAGGGGCATTAGAAGGGTAGTTGCCACAAACGGAATGAACTTAGAAGGGGGGTGTTGATTGATGGACTCTGGGATTTAGTAATACTATGTAGCAAAAGATCAAACAACCCCTTAATTCATACCACCAACTGTTGACACATTTTTAGAAACCTTTTAGGCGTACAAGCTTGGGAGCAATACTGCCAACCTTTAACGAGGAGCTGTAGCCCCCATGCTTTGCTATGCTAAATGGAAGACCAGGGCTGTTACAAAGCTTGTTCAGAGCAAATCAGATTGGAGATTCAGGTCTGCATATTATCCCCCATGCAAAACACATACAAAAGTTGGCTTTGAAATTTGCCCCACGGACTTGGAATTTCTCGTACCCCCCCCCCCAGCCTACCTTCGAGTAGGCCAATGGCGTTACCAAATCATCAAGCACTGGTTCGAAATGCATAAATACTTGCTCCTGTAACTGTTGTGCAAACACTGGTTTCAATGCAAGTTTGGCACCACAGACAGCATATGACTTTTCTCAATGACAATTGCAAATACTTAGCATTTATGTAGCACTTAGGGTTTTTAAGTGCCTTGCACTGCCTCATAAATCTTTAGAAGCACCCTGCAGTCTCATTATGCCTGTATTTCAGATGTGGAGCTAAGACAGAAATTGTGGCTTGCCTAAGGCCACCCAGTGATCTCATGGAAGGTGATGTTTGAAGATAGCTTGTGTAGCATAGTGGCCAAGAGGCTCTTTTTTAAAAAAAATTAACTATTTTTATTAGATGCCCAATAACAGTCATTCTTTGGGCAACACACAAAGTAGTAAAACAAGATAAAATCTTAAGCGCATACTTATCTTCCCAGCCAAATGGAGAAGGAAAGAGTCTCAGCAAACCTAGTCTATAAATATAGGACAGATTCAACCAAGGAAATGAAATGGGGAGGGGACCTCCTCTATTGCGGAAACATCTTGAACAATTTGAAACTTGATTTATAAATGTATATTATTATGACACTTTTTAGAAAAAAAAATGGGGGGCAGACACCTATTTGCAAACACCTATTCGCATAAATTTTACAAATCGTTTTCACCCTTGAGAGAAGGCAGACAGTTCTTTTTTGGCAAAGCTGGCATCCAAGATGCAGAATTATCTTAAGATTCAGCTCATGAAATAAACTACCACCACTTAAGTAAACTTCTGTTTACCTGCATGAGTGACAGGTGTGCAGTTGAGGTAAAAAAAACAACAACTTAGCTTCTCATATCTTGGCTAGGGTTAAGAGAGTTCTTTAAAAACTATTATTACATACTATTGCGTGTTTACTGTGCTGCAGAGCACAAAGTGCTAGAATTGCCTCTCTTCAAGGCTACTGACCAAGCAAGGATCTCTTCTTCATTATCTTGAAGTACAAAAGACAACAAGCATCTAGAATCACATGATGTCCCTTGCTTCAGTCAGCTGGAGTGCAATGCTTTTAGCGGAGCTGGGCCCTCTTAAAGGGGAAAAAAATCACTTTTAACACTTGAAAGTAAAGACAGACAAATCACATTTTTAAAAAAGTCAGCTGAGGTTACTGTGTATCTATCTATTTCCACTGTTATCCCTAATAAAACGGTAAGTTTAAGTCATTCCATAAGAATGCGCAGAGATCATACAAAACGGGATGTGAAGCAAAAACAAAAATGTAAATGCAGAAACATCCAAATGAATAAATTGGCTGTGTTTCGGAAGATTGTACAAAGGTTTAAAAAGGAATAATCCATTATCAAAATTTCCCTTTAATGGGAGAGGATGAATCAAACTTCAGATTCACACACCATACTGAAGTACAAAACTCCTCAACAGGCTTTCTACAATTACATACTGTGGACTCTGAGCATTAGAAAGTAATGCTATTCAAAGCCCTTGCATGTTATGCCTTTGAACAACATCTAGATTTTGGGCATAAGCCATAGGGGAAGTTGTCCTATGCAAAATCACATTTTGCAAAATCACATTTACTTTCAATGGGTTTTTAAAGTTGCGTTCTTGGTATGGTACAAAAGTGCTTCATCCTTAAACTCCCATTTAACACTCCTAACCATGGCAGTATATTACAAAATATGGTCACTTCATCACCAAAGCAAAATGTAGTGTTAACCCAAGAAGTAAGATAATCCGTTAAAAAAAAAAGAACTGCATCGAGTTATATTACCTGCATAAAAATATGTACTTTTCAAATCATTTTAATAAATTAAATCCCCCTAATGCTTTTGAATATATATCCCTGATAATCTATAAAAGAGGGCTTGAATTAGCAAAATAAATGGACCTCCAAAAAGTACCCCCTTCATAAAATGTATTTATATTTTTTTTCATCTTCGAGGAATGTAACAATATGTACAACTTCCATGTAGCGTATCCCTAGCACTTGGATCGGGGATACTGTGATCCTTAGGCAGCAGAGTCATGAAGGAACTCATGGATCCAAGATAAATAATACCGGTCAGTTTCCAGATTGTAATAAATCTTTCTTGCTGAGTCTTATCTTCTCAACTACAGTAGATTTCACAAGAGGTAGTTTCACTGAGAAGTCAGAGTTGGAAATAAGGTGCATGCTCAGTGACTTCACTCTGCAATTGGGGGGGGGGGTGGATTTTGTAGAAAAGTCTTCAAAAGATGGAGATCTCTCCTGTTCCTCTTGATTGATCAATTGGGGAGCTTTTTAATATGAATCTGCAATGCAGAATTGAAAAGCAGCTGGTAAAATATACACCTGTTTATGAAAAAGACCACCACGCATTACAGCAAAGGACAGTTCCTTGTAATTCCCCCCCCCCCCATATGATTGAACCACATTTTCTACAAGCTGATTGACAGTAGAGACTAAACATGGCTTCTGGGTGTGCATATACTGCATGCATGTGTTTTGACACAAGAGTGCCTTTTCAATGTCAAATATAAACCAGTTGGTTTGCTGTGGAAACGCTGGAGGTCTATCCTTCATTGTGAAGCTGCCCTTTGTCATAACAAAGTCTTGTCCCACAACCGTGAAACTTCCCAGCTGATCTAAACTGTTGCTTTCCACACAGATAGATACAGCTGACAAAGCAGACTCGTAAAACGCTTTTCAAACTGAATGTGATAATAGGGAAGCTGAGCAGAACTTCCAGCACCTAACAGAAAAATGTTTGTTTTTTGAATCCCTTCCTAGGATTTGGGAATTATCTGGAACAGCATGGGAGGTGGTGCAGGGAGGGGGGGGGTCACAAACCCTGCCATCTGCTAGCAGACACCTCTTCTGGGTTGGATATGAAGAGAAGAGCACCTTTGGTTCAAACCCAACATTCAAAAAATACTTAATAGTGCTAGGTTATCATAGGGCATGGGTAGGCAAACTAAGGCCCGGGGGCCGGATATAGCCCAATCGCCTTCTAAATTCGGCCAGCGGACGGTCCGGGAATCAGCGTGTTTTTACATTAGAATGTGATTTTATTTAAAATGCATCTCTGGGTTATTTGTGGGGCATAGGAATTCATTCATTCCCCCCCCCCAAAAAAAATATAGTCCAGCCCCCCACAAGGTCTGAGTGACAGTGGACCGGCCCCCTGCTGAAAAAGTTTGCTGACCCCTGTCATAAGGTGCTTCAGCAAGGCAAATGACCAAGTGTTCTCAAAGCAGCATGCAAACACACACACACACACAGATGTCAGCTTGTGACATCAGCATTTCACACAACCACAGTGTGTATCACTTGTGTCTGGAAGCCACATCAATTGACTAAAATCTTTCTGCAAAATGCCAGCATTGAGAGGTTTATCACAGTAGTCTCACAGACTCGGAATGTCACAAAACACTTCTTTTAAAGAGAGACTTAAACCTGAAGTGGTTTGAAGGTTGGTTTTCTAGTCATACAAGGCATTTCTGTTGAAATCTTACCTCATTTAGAATTGCCCAGACAGATGAGTTTTGTATTACTAGAAGCCGGACAGCTGCAATTGGATTTAGACTGGGATCAACTGTTCCCTCTGCCATTCCATTTTCAAATTTGCCTTCAGAAAGCAAAAAGGCATTCTAAATAATGAAAACGTTCAGCCAGTGCAAGCCATCGCATAAGAACATATTACATGTAAGTCTACTGTATTTAGTTTTGAAATGGGTTCACAACTGCAGCAGTCCCCAAGGCAACACAGGAAAAGGTAAGAGTTTGTGGAAGCAGTCAGAGATCTACTTTTTCACAAAAACAGGATTTTTGTGCCTCAGTTTGAACAATGCTTCAATGCCTCATAAATCAAATTAAAAAACAGCATCCCCAAACCCTCTATATTACTTTCAACATTCATCCAAATATATTCTTTATTTGGGACTGAGATTTGCGTGCAAAATAAATAAATACTCCAGCTTACATATTTTTAAAATCTCAGTTCTCAATTGAAACTTCTAGATAAAGGGTTACCATAATCTCATTATTCTGTTCATATCATAATTTATCTCTGTTTCAACTAAAAGCAGCATCATAGTCAGCCTGTAAAAATATAGAACTTGTACTACGATTTGTTACTTTAGCTATCCAGAGTTTATTTTAACAATATAGGAGGACAATCAAGAATTTCCTTCATCCCTTGAGTTGTTGGATGCTACAGGGTACCTTCTCCTACACTTGGTAACACCAAAAAGTGAACTGCTGCTCAACTATCTGGTCTGAGTCTGACTTCTGCTGCCATCACCCAAACTTCTGTGGGGCTTTGGTAGATGACCAGGCCATAAGACAAGTTGCCTTAAGCCCCATCTGCACTATACAAATTTAAACAGTGATAGCTTCCCTCAAAGAATTCAGGGAATTGTAGCTTGTTACAGCTGTTGAGCTACAATTCCCAGAGTAGTGTTATAACCAATCTCTATTCCCAGGGAACTCTGAGAATTGTAGTTCTGTGAGGGGAACAGAAGTCTTCTAACAACTAACAGTTTCCACAATTCTTTGGAGAAAGCCATGGCTGTTTAAAGTAGTATGAAACTGATTTAAATGTATAGTGCAAATGGGACCTCAGTTACAAAACAGTTTTGTTGATGATTATTTTTGTAAAAACAGTTCTTTTTTCTTTCTTTTACACAGTGTTACCTATTCTGAAATACCCATCATCCAATCGTTTCTCTTTGGTTTCTCTGCTTAATACCAACTCTTCACTCTGAAAAGCGAGATAAAAAAAATTGAAGTATTAGTTATATGCCAATGTAGCGATACATAAGGGATAGAGAAGAATTTTGGTCTTCATTTTAAAAAAGGAACCAACCCAATTTAACAGTTTCTGGCCTCATTCACTGAAGGGACAACAGTGTAAGGATCAAACACACTTCTCTGGATTTTGCAATGACATTCAGATTAAAAACTGCATGTAAAAATGCTTATTTTATGGGGGAAATGGGGGCAGGATTCACCTAACAAGGGGAGAATGCATAGAAAAGCATACAGATGCATATTTTAGGACTTAAACGTACACAACACACATTTATGGGAAATATGCCTCAAAATGTATACAATTTAAATGCCAATTTTTCATGATTTTTTTTAAAAAAACAATTCATTGAGAACAAGGGCAGAAAAGCACATATGACTGAACACGTAAAGATGTCACAGAAATAAGCAGATCAGTCGATAACTCTATATTACAGCAGGGTCCCTTTGTTCTGTACTCAAATCATGATTAGAAGTCCCCCAAACAGAGTCATTAAAAAAGAGAAAGAAATAAAGTTTTACTTTTTGTGCAGATGCAAAGAGAGCAGCATTCAACATGTCCTCTTTTGGGGGCCAACATGCCCATCCGGGGGGATTTTTACATCTTAAAGCAAATGTCTGGGTTTGCGGGGAGTCGTTTTTATTTGGGGGGTGGCGCAGGCTGCTCTGCACGCCGTGGCTGCTACCAACCCAAGCGTGCGCACCTCTTTCCCCAGCTCAGGCTGGCAGCGGCTCAGGCTCTCCTCTTTTTTGCTCTGCAAGATATGGCAACCCTAGCTCCAGAGAATTGGAAGAACCCCTCAATCAGATTTAGGGGGAAAACAAGGAGAGGACACTACTAATAGAACGGTCGCCCTTTCTTCTTAGCCCTAATTGTATCACAACTGTTGTATGGCCTTTCTTATCACCTCCCAAACATCCTGAGGCTGATAAGGCCACTGGAGTCAATTTCACAAGCTAAGTTCTATAAATGCTAAACCAAGTCCTACAATTCTGCATTCAGTGGGTAGTGGCAGCTCTTGTTTACCTAAGAAGGTTACACTTAGATCATGAATGTCAGCCTTCTGGAAATATACATTCCTTATTCCAGATTTGGTGGGATTAATAGTTCTATCATTGGGGAGGGAGAAAACCCACATTCTCTTACATCAATAGAAATGTCATGTATGAAAGATACTCATTTTTACCCTTAAGATAAATACAGGGGGGGGGGGGGACAGACTTCTCTGTCTTCATACCTTAAAAGGCAACACTTCCACTGTTGTGTTGACGAATATATCTCCTGGATGTTCTGGGTTGCCGCTGTGGAACAGGAATCTATAAATACGAAGATTAAGAAGCCCAAGATGATCAGTCATGGCTAATGAGAAGTATGGAAACATATAAAGGCCACCTAAAAGACCGAAACCCCACAAAATCTTGTTTACTTAGAACTTAATGTGTTCAAAGGGGTTTACTCCCAGGTAAGTATGGAAAAGACTGCTGCCAATGACACCCAAAAGATTTAATGAAAGCACGTTGAAAGATTTTAACATTGGGTTGTATCCAACATGGTGCTCACTAAATGTTCCATCAGTGCAAGTATTTCTGCTTGTGCAATGGAAGGTTTTCCACCTCTCCTCCCACTACATGCTCCCTCAATCTGTTCTAGGGCTTCCTCCAACACTCTCAAGCAGATTTGGGGGTAGCTGGAGTGCACCCGGGAGGAGGACGGGGGGAAGACTCATTACCAAGGCAGAAATCCTTGCACTGATGATATATGTTAGTTGAATACCGCCCCTGGTTCTTGTACACAGTTGTCAAAGGAATCATAATGGACTAAGATTGCCAAATGGGATTTGTATGTTCTTAACCGCTATCAGTGTAAGGATGCCTAGAAGGAATTCAACTACAGTGGTAACTCGGATTACAGACGCTTCAGGTTACAGACGCTTCAGGTTACAGACTCTGCTAACCCAGAAATAGTGTTTCAGGTTAAGAACTTTGCTTCAGGATGAGAACAGAAATTGTGTGGCGGCAGCGGGAGGCCCCATTAGTTAAAGTGGTGCCTCAGGTTAAGAACAGTTTCAGGTTAAGAACAGACCTCCAGAACGAATTAAGTTCTTAACCCGACGTACCACTGTATGTTTAAATAAGAAGTATGTTTATATTACAAACCCCAAATCAATTCAGTAATTTCAAACCATGAATGGGTAACCTTGCCCCCTAAATTTGTTGTTAAGACTATCAACTCCCATTAGTCCAGCCAGCATGGTCAATAGCTATGGATAGGAGTTGGTCCAACAACACCTGTAAGCCACTGGTGAGCTACCCCTGCTTTAAACAAATCTAGATCTTTTGTCAGGAGTGCTATTTTGGCATGCACGGAGAGTGACATGAAAATTGTGAATATTTCCTCAAAGGGGAACCTTAACCTAAAGGCAAACTAGACATCCCATCTAGAGGGAAGTGTGAGGTCCTGGGCAGGAACATGGGGGTGGAGGATGCCTTGGGAAGAGCCCAACAAGCTACAGCAACAGGAGGTCTCTGGGCTGGCGATCCAAAGGGCACAATTGTTTGGGCAGATTTCAAGTAAATCATGAGAAAAGCTGACCAAAAGAACCCTTAAATATAAATCACTTTCACTTATTTCTGTTTCTTGCAAGCTGTAAAAAAAGAGGACTGCCTATACAGTTATAAATACTTACACTTTCTGATAGCAGAAAGTAAAGTCCAATGTATGTAAGCAATTCTGTTCCTTGCTCCCCCCCACCACCCTGTAACCATTCATTTGACCAATAGTGAAATGACGTTCCTGCAATCTTATGCACACTTATCTGAGAGAAAGTCTCAATTAATACATGTTAACTTCCAGGTAAATAGTCATAGGATTATTCTGTTTGTGTCTTCTCAGGAAACATTTCCATGCAAAGTTAATTCTTCTAATTTTATTGATTTTACATAAGCAGCTTCTATTTCAAAGAAATACTCCGTTCCACAGCTTCAAATTACAGTACTTTCCATCTACATATATGCAACTGCTTCCCTTATCTTAAAATTCAAAGCAGTTGTAAAGTAGTAGTTACCAAGCAGATGGCCAAAAAATAGATGTAGATAGAAATTCATCTGAAACCTGAATGGCTGAATACAATTACATATATAAATAGTCCAAAAGAGATGAATTAAAACTGACTCAATTCCTACACATGGACGATGAGAACACAAGCACAGATTAATTGGCATCAGGATACACAACAACATGTTGTTGTAAATCTGTCACTTGCTGCCTTGTTTAATATACTGTAAGCAATCTTCACACAAAATATTACTTCAGAACTGTTTTGAACTTTAAGTTAAGGAAAACAGCTACATCTTCATATTGTACATATCTTTGAATCCATGCAGCAGGATCTCTTCAATGTAGAAAAAGCCCCTGTGACTTGAATGAAACAGAAGACTTAACTTGAATGGAAATGCTATTTTTGCCCAAGACACCATGACAAACTTTACTGTTGCGTGAGGAACATCAAGGTGAAGAAGGTCCTTAGCCACCGCTTTCAACCATTTGAACCTCCACAGAAATGTCAGTAAAACCTTTAAGAGTTCAGGTAACATTCCTTACAACATATGATACACATTTACATATGAAAAGGTTCCCTGGTCCTAATAATATATTTGCCTTGGCAAAACGGATTGCTGCACACATTAACGTTATCAAGACAATTTTGTAAAATATACAATAGGACATAACATCTCCTATTTTAAGGAGCATCTTGTGTTACAAATATTCCTATTTCAAGATGGCAGCTGTTAAAAAATGAGCTTATTTTTCAGCATTTCAGCTAATAGTTTCATTGTCAACATGAAACAAATCAGTAACAATCTCCCGGAGACAGACATCTATGACTGAGTTTTTAATGGTTGTGTAAAAATGACTAATTCATGAAATCTGTGGTTTCTAACCCAATTGTTCAAACAGAATATAAAACTGATCTTCCTTTATTTGAAATAATGTTCCCCTTTTGTTGAAACCAGGAGAGAAAATTATCGAATCTGTGCTATGCCTCTCATTGTTAATTTTTAAAATCAGTAATAATTGAAGCCGCTTGATGTAGGATTTGAAAATGTAATATTTAGTGTTCTGAACACCATTTTGCTATGTTCTCACTGCAGTAGAGATCAAAGAAAGACAAATAAAAATTTATCTTATTATCAGTAAATCGCAACTGAAAATAACCTTGCCTATTATCTAATATGGATGTCAGTGTGACATTACGAGTTTCCATATTCAAAAAGATAACATTCAGTTTCGGGGTGTTGGTAAAGCTAGTTGATCTTACAACTTACATCTATTTTGCCATGCTGACAGCAAAACTTAACTTTGTCTTGTTTCTCATCCTTCCAGATTAACAGCGGCCCATGCGCACTTAACTACCCCAAATTAGTTTATAGCATTATAAACTAATTTTGCAGACCACTTACAGCCACTGGGTTGTTTTTTGAATTGAGGTGGTGAGGGAGACACCCCAAATCTGTTCCCAAGGTATTGCAAAATGATCGTGAAGAAGCATGATATAATTAGTACCTTTCAAAAGATAAATCAATTTTACTGTTTTAAAAAGTGAGGTGGAGGTGGAGTGCAAGTTGTGACAGGTCACTGGGTTTCAAATTGTCCATAGAAACATCTTGTGATGTTTACACAAAATGCAAGATTTCGCAATTGTAAACCTCCCCCTTGGTGGGGCACCCTCAATTCAACTTTTTTCAAGAAAGCTCTGGCAGCAATATCTCTAGTGGATGAATCAGAAATCAGCAAGTAGTTGCTTCTTAACCCACAGCTGTAATATTTTGAGAACAAGGTCATGGTCAGTGATGTTAAAACAAGGATGACTCTTCATCTGTCAGATTCCTAAGGACCAAATTCCAATGTGAAATTTTGATAACCCAGCTGATCATTTAACCTCAAAGATATAACCTTCTGCTTAGTCACCAGCATTTAATTTAAATGACCATGAAGCTCTTCTGCAAAATTCATTTCCAACCTCATGACAGGATTAATAAGCATGTCTAAGCAACGGAAACTGGAAAGAATTCCCATAGAGATGTGTGCATTAAAGCTGAATGCTAAATACACTTCGAACTTAAAATCTGTTAACATTACACTTCTATCCTAACCTAATAGTTCAAAATGGTTTCCTGCACAAGTTTTTCTTTGCAAGAAGAAAAGTGACATTACACGGAGCCAAATTTGCAATCTGCATTCCAAAATGGCACAAATAACAATCGGGCTATTTTAATAAACAACCGGTGTGGTTTGGTTTTGTCTAAAATACCAAACATTTGACAAAAAAAGTCCAGCAAGCAAACTAATCATTCTATTGGATGCCATGAACAATTGTTTATAAAGCTGGTCAATTTACTGTAATTCCAACCTCATTTCAAGACACCGTTCAGCAGAAGCTTCATTTTGTCATGGAAGCACTTACCTTTCTATATTGACAGGCTTGTCAAATTTAAAGAGGATATAATCTCCAGCAACTGGTGTAACAGCCCAAAAGAAATCTTCACCCATGTAGGCTTTTTCAAGAGCATGACCCTGATAAACCTTCAAAGTTGTAGAAACCTCTGCAGGTGGATTGACATGAATTTTATGCAATAATGGTTTCAGGAAGTCTTTATCCTAAAAAGACGTTAAGATTCATTAAGCTAGGAACCAAAGAAGAGGTCAGATACAAAACAGACTCTGCTTCAGTGAACTGAGGCAAAAAAAAACCTGCCTGAAGCAGCTTTTATTAAGAGGCATTAAACATTTCCCTTGGCAGGAAATTTTCCTCAAAACACGTTGGGAGTCTATTGTTCAGTCTCCTGTTTTCCTTTTCTGATTTTTCTGCAGTTATTATTGATCCTCTCTCTGTTGTCAAGCTGGCCATCAGCCATAATATATTTTCTCCTTGCTACTGGCTTATTTTGCAGTTAAATGAAAATTCAAAGTCAATTAACATGAATCAACAAGTTTACAATTTTAAGAAAGTTTACTTTAAGAGAGAGAGAGTGTGAACAAGACAGCTTTTATTAGAGATGAGAAGAACAAGATTTTTCCCTCTACCCTGTAGCAAACAAGAGATAATATCCTCTCCCTCACTGACAATATTGCCCAATGAAACTATTGCTCCTCCATCCCTCTTTAGCCTTCATGTATCCCAAAATCTACTCTGGAGGGTGGGGGGAACCTCTGGTGAAGATGGGGGTCACAAGAATAGGAGAAAAAGCAATAGACCCATCACAACCAGTGGCGCTTTTGCTTTATCATATTTGATCGTCAACCATGGGGCCTTGCAGTAGCCAGAGACAGCTGTAATTTGCAACATTACCCAGAAGATTGATTAGTATGCAAGTTGCAAAACCTGGTCTTCCAAGAAAAGGAAAGGAAGCATAAAGTACTCACTGTAAGTTTTTGTATCTTTCCTGCTAGGGAGGAGTGCAGACCCACATGCTGGAAAAGTGAAGGCCTGAAGCGTATTCTGAGATTTGATTTCTGTCTATCGCAATGTTTCTGAAAAGAAAAGTTGGGGTGTGGGGGAAGACTTTAGTAATGCAGAACAAGTTAAACGCTATCCTTACGCATGATGACTTAAAAATAAGTGAGCCAAAATATTGTGCAGTGTTCTTGATGCCGGCCTTCCATAGCCCCGTAGTTTTGTTTGATGCCTTGCCTTTCATCCAAGGAGAAAACAAAACCTTACTGTCACTAAAGGAACAGCACAACCTGCCCACATAAAGATCAAGGACCCTGTGCCAAGGGATGAAATATTAACTATCAAGGAAGGCAGTCCATTACCCCCCCCCCCTCATAGCAACCCAACTTCAACAGAAAGCAGGAATTTATCAATAGCAGTCAGTAGACCAAAGTGGGTTTTACGGTGTGGAAGAAACCAAGAAAGCTGCACCCAGAATGATTCACATCTGTAGCTCAGTATTACAGATCAGTGTCAATGCCAAAGGAATCACAACACCCAGACGGCAGGCCACCATAATTACAGTCTATTACAAGAACCATGGTGATGAGTAATTCTGTGCAACTCTTCAGCTAATTTTAGCAGTTATGCCATCTGCACAGGCACAGTCTGAGATGTGGAACTTTGTTTTTAACGTAGTCAAGTGCTCAGGTTTCTTTGGAGGCCATAATAAAATACACCTTTTAGAGATTTTAGCTCCCCTACAAACAAAAGGCTTTAACTTCTGCTTGCAACCTTTCAAATAAGCATTTTACATCCTCACCAGTCTGAAGAAATTAGAAAATGGTTGTTGGCCACTACTTTTGTAGCGCCCCATTATGTTTATATTTCATTTTTTCATTAAGACAAACCATTTCCCCCGTACGATAATGGTTGCCAAATCATAGCTTCCCACAGATTTCACAGAATAGTAAATGCTTCACTTCACTATGCAGTACTGTAATGTGTGAAAGAAGAAAAGAGATGCCACTTCCCTTCTTCTTATGGTGCGTCCAGATGGCAGCACCCTTATTTCACAAAGATATCCACAATAAAGTGACTTCTTACATTGTTCTTGTTCACATGTAATGCTAAGCTAAAGTATGGCTTAGTGTGAACAAGCACACTTGTAGGCTCCTGGAGAGGAAAGCGTGGCTGTTCTGCTCCTCCCTGGTCAATCCACTGCTGCCCTGTGATGAAATAAGTCATGATTTGGATTGGCATGTCATCCAAACCCAGGGACATGGCTTAGCTCCTTCCAGACGAAGCATGAGTTGTAATCAAGGTTTCTCCTATGGTCTAGAACTGGTGGTTTGTCTGGAGAGAGCTAAACCATCAGCCCAGGTTCAGATGACATGCTAAGCCAGTGATGGAGAACCTGTGCCCTTCCAGATGTTGCTGAACTCTTAATACCTATCAGCCCCCATCAGCATGGTCAATGGTCAGGGATGATTAGAGCTGTGGTCCAGCAACATCTGGAGGGCCACAGGTTCCTCACCCTTGCACTAAGCCAAGCCATGGCTTTGTTCAGTGGTGGAACCAAATCAGCCACAATCTTCTCTCTGTTTGCTCATTCACACTAAGTCATGTTTGGCTTTGCATTATACGCAAACCAGGCAATTCACATAAGACAGTATTTATGAGAAATACTTAACACTGAAAACTTACTGCATCTTTCTCGGGGTTGCAAACTTTCACCCAAAGAATGTGATCCAAGAGCCAGTCAATAGGTTTCTCTTTATAAAACATAAATATGAACTCTACAATGAGTGTAATATCTGGAGACTGAAACATTTTACCTGTAAATAAAATGAAGTTATATCAGCAGCTATCCAGGGCTTTGTAAATGCAAATTCAGCCTGCCACCCCCCAAAGAGCCACTTTAGCTGGTGTGACTAAAGGTAATATAAATTCCAGAAGCAGGCTATAAATTATATATAAATATCTGGTGCTCAAAAAAACCTCTCCACTGAAGATTTGGTGGGTTGCTTTTTTTAAAGAATCTTAACGCAAACTAGTAAAAGAAAAGATGGCACTCAAAGAATTTGGGGCAGAAGGTTTGCAAAGACTGAGAATCTTGGGAGAAAGTTACCCAGATATTCCTTGGTTTATAGGATACTTAACAAAAACTTAACATATGCTATGTTTCTCCCCACCCATTTCATGTTTTCAACAATCCTTCTTTTAAAAAATTACAATTCCGAAAAATTGGTCTCCCATAATCTACACTGAAAATCACATTCCACCCTTTTGTGGTAGATCTACAGGTCTAATATTTCAGGTTCCTCATTCAATCTGATCAGCAGACATTATGCTGGTACAGGAGCCATAAGACTGCAGATGAAGCTTCTCTGTCCACAAGTGCTGCCCTCTTCACTTCAAAGGTAGGAGCATCGCAATGAGAGCAGAGGAATCTGCCCTCTTCAGTCAAGTAAATACCATATTGAAAAGGAAAGGTTTCTAAGTGAAAAGTTTGAAGTCACTGGCTTTGATAGAGGCAGGAAAACGGTAGTGGGAAACCTCTAAAACGAGAGCAGCTCTTCATTGAGCCTAACTTCCATGGGAAATAGTTTAAATTACTGGAGCCCATATAGAAATTTGTCATGTTCTGAGATGGCAGCCATTGCTATAGAATTATTCTAACTTTCAGCAGCTGGATTCTGTCACAACAAGCAGCATGCAACTGAATGTGTGGAATTATACTGGGAAAGTCACAAAATTTAAAAAAATAAAAACTCACTGTATTTCCATATTTTAAAAGTTGGGAGATTTTTGTGGATTCTCTGCCAGAGTGGTGGATTTCTCTTCTTCTCTACACCCTCCCCTGCACCTGCCCAGCAGCGAAGTAAGCTGATCAGGCACCTGGGGCGGCATACATGCCCTGTGCCCAGGGGCGGGGCCAGCTGCCCGCAAGGCGGGGCAAGCCGAGGCAGGACGCTCCACGGTGCCTCTGAGGAGTCTGCCTACCTCCTCCCACTCAGCCACCCTACAGCTGAGGGGGAGGGAGGAGGCAGCAGGCAGACTGTTTGGCTCAGGAGAGACAGTGAGTGCTGCCCAGCATTTTGTCACCCCCCCTCAGTGGGGACACCCAGGGCGACCCATCCCCACTGCACACCTCTTCCTCCACCCCTTTCAAACCTGCTAAAGAGGAATTTCTCTTACCAATGAATCCCAGCTGAGAAAATTCAAGAATCATCCAATCTTCGGATGACAACTGAAGCGCAAAATTTTTTATTGTGCTGAAATAATTCTGCTTGACAACAATGTCATCCTCAAGCTAAGGGAGCCGAAGAGCAAGACCAGCAAAAGAAAAGAAGAAACGAAATGTGAAAAAGAGTGTGTTAGGCAAACCACATTTCAAACTCAAACGTACATTTGAACTTCTTGGGCTGCATCCAACAAATGTATTCCATTAACATAACTTTTCTTCCCTCACTTCCCCCCACGCACCCTCCAAAAATGATCTTGGGAACACAGAGAGGAGAAGAAGTTACGTTGTTGAAGCAGAAGTCATGGAGTTAATAGAATGACTTTGTTAGATACCTCATTATTTGCCTCAACTGCAATCACTGGGTGGGGACTGCAAACTATAAATAAAAAGGGCAATCATTTCTGAGAGGCTGCAATCCTATACATGGTAAGGGGTATATTGCAAGATGCCTGCCCTTCATGCATGCATTTTTTAAATAAAAAAAAAAAAATGGCAGCATCCCCAGAACATCACGGGTATCAAAATGCCAGTGCATATTTTGTTTTAAATTTAATCAAAATTTATCCTTTCCAAGCAAAATCCAGTAAAGGGGAAAAAACACCCTACTGTTGTGATATCTGAATGACATGTTTGCACTATTCTAGTCCCTATCTGGAAGTACCCTGAATCTCACTAATTAATTGCAACTTACTTCTGAGCAGGATTGTCCTGTTAACTCAGAAATTAAATGGAAAACAAAAACAAAAACATGCTTTTGGTGATCAAAACTACATTGCCCATCAACTAGAACATGTCTCATTGCT
The DNA here is from genome assembly GCF_964106915.1 of Podarcis gaigeae. Classification (NCBI taxonomy): domain Eukaryota; kingdom Metazoa; phylum Chordata; class Lepidosauria; order Squamata; family Lacertidae; genus Podarcis; species Podarcis gaigeae. Next base: position 33,814,698 of record NC_139677.1, on the reverse strand, counting down.
AACAAGGTTATTTGTTTCTCATTGAGCTTTAACCTTCTTGCCCTTATGAGAAGCCCATTACTGATGAAATTTTAGTGTTGAAGAGACCCTAAGTTGGTCCTCGTCTAAACAGAAATATTTGAGAAGGGTCTGAACCCAACATTTGATTCAGTGCAGGCTTCCATGAGAACCATGGACACAAATTTCCCAGTTGTCGCTCCCCCTCTGCCACTGAACATATTGTTCCATGGGTGCCCCAAACCTCTGGAGTAGAGTTAAGAGGTGCAAAGGAAGCTGAAGGGGAAAACAGCAAAAATCACCTCCCACGTTTCCGCTAATGGAATCCTCCAAAAGATTAAAACTTCATTCAGTCAACAAGAGGGTCACAATCGAAAACAACACAACACCTCCAATATTATTTCTTTCCATGGTGCCAAATTAGAGACTGCATGACCACACAGCCATGCCTTTAAAATCCACCTACACAATTAGATTTATCACTGGTGGAACAATATCAACAGAGAGGGTTTTTTTTATGAGAGACAGCATATTTTAAAACAAAAACAACCCCACACAATAGGATTTTTAAAAGCTGTTTATTGTACAGGGACACAGTTATAGAAGGATGTTATCTGGGATCTAATAAACTTCCAAAAAGCTTGTGCATGTGAGAAGGGAATACCAGAAAAAAAAACCCCAAATAGTGCAGGAATTATCATGTCAGACAGCGACTCTATCCATTTCTCGTTGCAATCCCATCTTTTATGTGCAGATAGGATATGGAATGGCTGGCTTTATGCGGGGGCAAGGCACTGCAGGAGAATCACTTAAAGGATAAAATGTGTTATTTCCAAATTTACTTTGATGATGTAGGATCGAAGGCAGAGCTGGAAAAAAACATTTGCGCAGCTCTGTAGTTATTACAGGCTTTTGCTCTTACTGTAAATCCTATTCAGGCAAGAAATGACGCAGCTGCTCAATTTTACAGGAGCAAATTAGATTCACTGAATTAGAGTCAGCTACTTAGACAGTGTGTGAAACTAAGCATGTGCATATCAATCTTGGTCTGATTGCAGCCATATGTGACGAACTAAACCATATTTGCAAAGCATGACCTTGGCAATTACAGCTGTTTCTAAAGTAATAAACGCAGGCTTGCTCAAGCAACTAAATCTGGAAAGAATCTTAGCATCATTTTTTAACAATAAAAAAAACCAACAATATTTAACTAAGGCATTTTATATTTAAAATTAAAACATTTAAAGGGAAAACACAACTACAAATCACCTTACTTGTTTTAGCTCTATTTTCCTAAAAAGTTTTGATTTACATACCCATCACCCTTAGTTGGCTTGGATTTTTGTTTGTTTATAAAACACCTATAAACAATTCCTATATACTATGCCAACCCTGCAATTCAACTAAATAACTGTTCTTATTCTGATTACAAGAGCACCATTCAAAGTAAAACAACAACAACAATTTACCTGAATGTAGTAAACACCCTTTTTCTGTGCATACATCATAAGGAAACAATAATCCAGATTCTGCTTTGTCCGCCATCTGAAATTAAATACAGTTAGTTTTCTAAGCTAACATCTCAGTAGGCAATGAAGGCATATACAAGGTTTCAGGAGGTAGCATTCCTATCATGGTGGTGAACCCTCCAAAGTCCTCTTTGGAGTCACCATTTGGGGAGCTGACTTGCCAGAAGCAATGTAGTCTGCCCTTTCAGTTGTTTCATTGCAGGATTCTCCCACCAAGCCAAGTGCTGTCCAGCTGTGGCCTGTTACAAGCTATCTTACCAAGCAGTCCCACAAAGAAGCAGCAAGATTTCAAGTACCTATTTGTTTTCCCTGTAGGGTGAACATCATGGAGAGGGAATTTCAAAACCAGGAGAATAGCATGGTGCAGAGAGATTAACTTTCTCCCCTATGGTAGCAATCTGAGTATTTCACCCCCAGTTACTATTAATACTAGGGGGCGGTGGAACATGGCGGTTTCCACTTATGAAATGTCCATATCCTGAATTTTCAATGCACTCTACAATCTACAATGAATGAAGTTATTATTCCCCAGTACCCTGAGAAATTCTTACCTGACCCTTTCTTTTGAGTCTCCAAACGTCTCTTTTAGGTTTGTCAAGTCAGGATAGTAGGATGCAGGTGGAGCTATTACTTCCACCAAGCCAGAACTGATTTCTTTAGAAAACCTGTATTCAGAAAGTTAAAAATTGTCATTATATTCTATTCTAGGAAACGCTACACTCCAGAAACCCAATGTGGTGATCAAATGTTGGAGCTGGATTGGTTCAAATTTCTGTTCAGTCACAGTGCTCACCCAGTAGCACTGGGCGAATTAGTATCAGCCTAATCATATTGTGGCCAAGTTAATATCAGCTTAACCCAGGCATAGGCAAACTCGGCCCTCCGGATGTTTTGGGAGTACAACTCCCATCATCCCTGACCACTGGTCCTGTTAGCTGTAGTCCCAAAACATCTGGAGGGCCAGGTTTGCCCATGCCTGGCTTAACCACTAATGTAGAGTCATATATAAAGTGATATGTACAGGTTGGGGTCCAAAGGCTGTAAGGTGACTTCTGCATGATCTCTCCCTTCCACAAAACCTTCCTATGTCCCTTGAAAATCCCACTGGGATAGAATCCAACAATGCACAAGCAGCTGCAGCTAGCAAGAACTGGCAGCCAGGTCTTCTACAAAAGCAGAAATTGCTTTAAGGTCTGGCCTTAATTCTCATAATCTATTATTTAAAACCACAATATGCATTAACTTATTAAGTATGCAAGTAGCTGCTTCTATACATCAGCGCTAGCATAGCAGCTTTAGCATGGGTGCTTTGCAATCCATTTATTTCATGCCAACATAATCCGTTTATGACAGACTGAACCTTTTAATCCCATTTGCTGTTTTGCAAGTTGAGACCATCTAATTGCTCCATGCAATTTACCACAGTATGCAACCCAAGCAAATGAAGAAAACTATTACTAAAACTGAAATAAACAATGGATAAACAATGAAATAAACTTACTCCTTTTCTAGGCTTGCTACAACGCCATTTACATAATCAAGATCTGTCTGGGGGCGGAGAAAGAGAGGCATTTTAAAACAACATTTTTGAACCAAGTATAACAAATTAAATGATTGTATAATTTCTACAGCATTTTTTCAAAAATCCAAGTAGCAGTGAAGTGGCTTAGAAATTATTTAAATACATAAAATAATGATTAATGTTCATCAAAAAGTTAGCATGACAGAGGTCACAAAATGCGTCCATTCAAACACAGAATAGCAAATTTCACTCTCACACACTGGCCAGCACAATTTTTTATTCAATTCAGAAAATTGTGTTTATTAATTTACTACATTCACTTCAAGTTAAGCAAATCCCAGTGTTACGGCCTTCAGTGAGAACAGAGCCTATGTGGTGGTATAATAACCATGGCCATGTATCAACTGTGAATGACACGTATCTTTAAAGCAATGCTCTCCCATGGCTAAATAAAAAGCATCAGGGATAGGGAAAGGTTCCAGTCCCTGCTTCTATGTATGTTGTTGAGAAAAACAGTAATTTAAAACTAGGATGATCAAGGGTCTAGAAGCCAAGTCCTATGAGGAATGGTTGAAGGAGCTGGGTATGTTTAGCCCGGAAAAGAGGAGACTGAGAGGAGATACAATAGCCATCTTCAAATATCTCAAGGGCTGTCACATGGAAGATGGAGCAAGCTTGTTTTCTCCTGCTCTGGAAGGTAGGATTCGAACTGATGGCTCACAGAAACTCCTTGGAACCTAAGTCTCACTCCTGTCCCCTTTTCCACCTTCCCCAGGTTGCTTCTCCCATTTACAGAAACAATGGATATGTACATTTGTGTCATCACGTCTTGGCAGTCACACAAAAATTAGTTTCTGAGCGGATCTGGGGAATGAAGAGGCTTTTATCCTGCTCTGTATAAATCTCAAATCTGAATTTACCCCAAGGGTACAGAAAAATCTCTCCAAATCCATTAGAAAAGCTCGTAGCTCAAATGGTTGCTAAACTACCATACACTGCTTAAGCCACCATGGTTGTTTTTGATACATTTGCCCTACGTGCAATCTGTAGGGTTTTTCATGTTGTATATTTAGATTGTTTTATAACTTTAAAGGCGGTATATATTAACATATTTGCACTGTGAAGCGACCTTTACCTTACCTTGCAGTCTAACACACCATTCTAATAAAAAGGCATCGCTTTTGCTTACTCTGAGTGTCTCAGTGCCAACAAACCACCAGCCTGGAATAATCTACCTCTGAAGGCAGCCTAAGAAAAGCAACAAATACAGAACGTTGCTTGTGCTAACTTCAACAAAGTGACCTGCACTTCTTTCCATCCTGCACGAAAGTTCCAACAAGGCATTGGAAAACAAAATGTGGTTCAATACATACCAGCCAGAGTTTTTTTCCCTTTGACTGATCATATGTAAAACTATAAACAGCTAAAAGCTGAATTTTTACAGACACAAGCAAAGTGCTAAAATGAATAATCAGAAATACCTCACTTGTCTACAATACACATCTACCTTGCAAGCGCTCTCATCTCTGAAGTGTGGTGCTAAAGGAAATGCAGTAGGAAACTGACTCACAAAGCCTCTCCTGTATTTCACACATATTTTTTTACCATGCACAGAGCCCATGAGTTATCCTCTGGTTTCACATTGTTTTGTGTACCAAGCTCTCTTTGGAAGCTGTGTGGTCTTCCCAGTTCCTGTTTTGGATGCCCTGCTTCATAGATCTATGAAATCAATTGTATTACATCAGTTGTAACAGCAAAAAAGTGGTATCTAGGGGGCTAAATAGGGACGCGGGTGGCACTGTGGGTTAAACCACAGAGCCTAGGACTTGCTGATCAGAAGGTTGGCGGTTCACATCCCCACGACGGGGTGAGCTCCTGCTGCTTGGTCCCTGCTCCTGCCAACCTAGCAGTTTGAAAACACATCAAAGTGAAAGTAGATAAATAGGTACCGCTTTGGCGGGAACGTAAACAGCGTTTCCGTGCGCTGCTCTGGTTCGCCAGAAGCAGCTTAGACATGCTGGCCACATGACCCGGAAGCTGTATGCTGGCTCCCTTGGCCAATAAAGCGAGATGAGCGCCGCAACCCCAGAGTCGGCCACGACTGGACCTAATGGTCAGGGGTCCCTTTACCTTTAGGAGGCTAAATGGCATTTTCCTTGGGTAAAAGAACTGTAGAGGTCTGAGTACTGAGAACCTGCAATATCTCCATGATGGAAGTACAGTTCAGGAAAAATACATGCTCCAAATTAGAAATTGGTGCACCGTTTAGAAAGACTGTTTTTGCTTTTTTAAAAAAAAACTTAATACAATAATTCCTCCTTTACATGCAACACAGAAGTGTACTACATCAAATACAGGTTTACATAACTTCCAGACTGACTCTGTTTCTGCTCCAGGCTCAATGCCAATAGTAGCTTCTGCAGTTAAATAAGCAATATGTAGAGTCACGGCAAACAGTCTTAACCATATATTTGCAGAGCTGGCTGCCTTGGTTAGCAAACAAGGTACAGTATATGTTCCCAAAAAAATTTTTTTGGGGACAGGAGATACTCCACAATGCTCATTTTGTACAGCTCAAACTATCTTATAAAGGAGCACATTCATATTTCTAATGAAGTTAGCTTATGCAATTTCTTTCAAGCCTCACCGTTACAAATTTATATAATTAAAAAAATGTACAGAGAACTGGCAGGCTTCTACATTTTGCCTAAAACTCTTCTGGCTGCTGTTAAAGGTATTTCAGCATAAAGAGTATATTTTCAGTTGTAAAGCACATGTGGAAGATTCCAGCTTCTGTCCCTGGGATCTTGAGGCAGGACTGGAAAGGTCTCCTGTCTGAAAGCTCCTGCAGAGCTCCTACTAGTCAATTTAAACCAGTGTTTCCAGCTGTTTTGGACTACAATTCCCATCATCCCTAGCCAGCAAGACCAGTGGTCAGGGATGATGGGAATTGTTGTCTGAAAACAGCTGGAGACCCAAGTTTGGGGAACACTGATTTAAACAAAGCATGCCAGATGGATCAAAGGTCTGAATCATTACAGTGGTACCTCGGTTTAAAGTACAGCCCTGTTTATGAACTATTCGGTTTAAGAACTCCGCAAAACTGGAAGTAGCGTCCCGGTTTGCGAACTTTACCTTGGTCTAAGAACGGAAGCCAAACAGTGGAAGGGCGCCGGTGGTGGGAGGCCTCATTAGGGAAAATGCGCCTCGTTTTAAGAATGGTTTTGGTTTAAGAATGGACTTCCGGAACGTAAAAGTCGTAAACTGAGGTACCACTGTATAAGGAAGCTTTCTATGTCCATATGTTGGTTGATAACCAAACACAGTCCTGGTTTTGTATGGCATTTCCACAGCTCAGTTTGCTCCTTTTCTCTCTGCTCTCCCACCACACACATACCCCTTTTCACTTTAACCTGCAACTGAAAAAAACGTTACTGCAAAAAGTGGCAGATCACAGCCTAGGTTTGGGCAGTTGTTTACTCTCTCTAAATTACCGTATGCCATGTTTGTTCTGACTATCTCACTGTTTATTGCTTAACCTCCAATCCAAGTGTAAAATGTATTGGAAAGCTAACTACCCAATGACAAGGGGTTGGAGGGTAAATACACAATACCTAGAGATGTGTTTGAAAATCCTTCCAATTAGAAAGAGCAGTTTTTTATTTAATATTCAGGCAGAACTTAAAAAAATAAATTAATGTTGAAAGATTGAGAGTAGAGTTACGCCTTTAGGGATTTATTTGAACTAATTGAAGGGCTTTTTCTTTAGCCGGAACTCGCCGGAACTCCGTTCCAGCACTTTTCAGATGGGCCCCATTGCCATTATAAAAGAACACATAGGGAATTCCAGCACCTCTTTTTCTAGAAAAATAACATTGACTAAATGTGATTTGATAATTGTAAAATTGAATGTCTGGACTCTGGAGAGTCACTTAATTTCTTTGAAACATATGTGGGGACAGAGTACTGAAGCCTCCAGAAATAAGTCAGTTTCCTGACCACTCTCAATCGATCTTAAATTTGTTACAGCCGCGCTAACTCATTTTGTGTTAGTACCTATCCAGTTAATTAAGCAATTCAACAGTCATGCATTAATGCACACAATGTATTTATTCTCTTTCAGTTATACAAGAAAGAGAAAGCAAAATGCCCCATTATAGGTTCAATGAGCACAGATTTAACAGGTGCTTTTTGCCTAAGATGAAATCAGGAAATTTGGGTAACACCAGAACCCAGATCAGCAGTGCCTTCAGATGAAGCGCAGTACAGTGGTACCTCGGGTTACATACGCTTCAAGTTACATACACTTCAGGTTACAGACTCCGATAACCCAGAAATAGTGCTTCAGGGTAAGAACTTTGCTTCAGGATAAGAACAGAAATCATGCTCTGGCGGCGTGGCGGCAGCAGGAGGCCCCATTAGCTAAAGTGGTGCTTCAGGTTAAGAACAGTTTCAGGTTAAGAACAGACCTCCGGAACGAATTAAGTACTTAACCCGAGCTACCACTGTATACAAATTTAATAAACAAGACTATACATGTAATTATATACTCATGTTCATTCCTTATTCATACATTTTTCTCTCCCTTTCTCTCCCCTTCTATCAAAATTTAGACAGCAAGGTCTTCAGGTCAAAAGCATATATTTGGCCGGTCTTAGTAAAAAAGCATCATGAAGGTGGCTTGCATAATTATAAAAATCTTCATCTTAATGTCTAATCCTCAATTGTTCTGGATTGTTACAAAGCATGGGCTTGGGCTCTGGGCACTTATTACTAATTAAAGCACAGCCGCTTAACTTTCATATCCAGGTTCAGGACCTAGCAATACTCCTGGGCTGCGGAGTAGCAAGAGTTCACACTGCTGCTCTGGTGCTGCTTTTAAAAACTGAGGCAGGGTGGCAGTGCCCACAACACCTCAAAGACTACTTTCTTGCCACTCCATGCTTGCACCAGATAGAAACTGGAGGAAGACGTTTTGTCTCATATCACAATTACAGGCAAGCTCTGTCTTGTTTGTTTGTTTGCAGAACATCACTGTAGTTGCGGCATAAGTCTGTTTCCTCTGTTAAGTGCCTTTAGCAGCTGATAGCATCACAATTGTATCTTACTACAGGAATAACAAAACTATCACCCATACGTAGCTCAAACCGCTAGCCAGAAATCACCATTTTCCATCAGAAATGCAGGTTTTATTTCACTGTCCATACAAATGCACATGCAAATGCAAGCAAAGTATTTAAATGAGAACTATTTTAAAGATATGCTTAATTCTCCCTACTGAACTTAAGCCCACTCACTGTAGGAGAGTGGAATAAGATGTAATTCCACACGCAGTGAGCCTCTTCACGTTCTGAGAAGGCAAAACATTTTCATTTCTTTTTATTGAGTTTCATATAATTAACCAAAAAGGAAAAACAAATCCACAGTTACAGAAAAAAAGAAAAAATAGATAGAAAATGTCTAAACATAACATAAAAATGTTATCCATTTTCATTACACTTCTTTGTCTTCACATTTGTTTCTTTATATCTTTAGGAACTTAAATCATTCTTCTACTCCCTATTGACCTCCATCCCTCCCGATTTCAGGCTTCTTGATATCCATGATTTATTTTTCCTGCAGCTGGTGGTTGTTGATGGTTTGCATGTCGTAAGATCTATATCAAGCCTGCTATAGTTTTTAAGTTTCTATAATTCCCTTCGATGTATGTCATAAATTTGTTCCAATCGTTAATAAACTTTGTGTTTTTTTGGTTTCTTTTTTTTTTTTTTTGGTCATTTTTGCAAGTTCAACAAATTCAAATACTTTTGTTTGCCAATTGCTATGTGACTATACAGCAGGAAGAGATGAAACACAAAACTGACAAATAACGTACGCAGCAGTAACATCCCACACACTGGTGCTTCTTGCAATCAGAAACAGAGCTACAATGGCAACAGCCTGCCTGGGGCTTACCTCTCCTATGAAGACAACCATAACACAGTCTAGTTTCTCTTCTGGAGACAGCTTGTCAATCAGTGAGTGAAGAGTTTCTGTAAGGTAAGATTTTACTTTTCTCTTTACAGTCGGAATTCCCATTACTATAGAAACTGAAAAACAACAATGAGCAATTCACTCGGGTGGTTTCAACAGGAAAGAAAGTGGTTTGTTATGCAAGGTGTAAAAATACTTGTAAAACATAACAGAGTGAAACAGGGCATAATCAAGGGGTGATTTTGTTGTTGTTTGATTTGGATTTCGGTGTAAAGGAACAAAAACAATTTCAATACTACAGGTATGATCAAAACAGGAAGCATACATTTGGCCGGGGGGGGGGGGAGGGAGTTTCTCTTATGGATAGTGTGTTTGTATAAAAGTCTCAGACCAATGTTTCAGCCTCTCTTTGGTCAGGAAAATTGAATTTTGTTCAAATGTTGGATTGTGCAAGATACAACTTTCCCCCCAAAAGGCTCCCTTTACTCTGAGTTTTTCATAGCTCCAATCCATTATGACTAATCCAAAATCAGCATCACCTACTTTTTCTTCCTCAGTTCCTGTACAGTAATTGAAACCCCTTCCCCAATCAACTTTATTATCACAAGCAGCCTCCTCAGTCAATGGGTGGTGAGAAACCATTGCAGAACAACGGAAAAAACCATCACAGTTTTTTGGGGGGGAGGGAGGGGAGGTGCTGAGCTGCTTGTCTGAAGCTCTCCCAGAACTGCCATCTTTTCTTTCTACAGATTTTAAATTGGATCTTTGCCAACAAGTGCATGATACAAGTCATACAAGTCTTTTGCCTGCTGAAACCCTTTCCATTAAAAAGAGTTTTCATACGTATAAACCATAATGCTTGATCATGTGCCTTTCATACCTGACATGCATTAAAACACACATCTCTCGTTAAATCCAAACAGTACAAAATCCACAAAATCCACAAATGCAAAGCCTCTCTATTATTATTATTATTATTATTATTATTATTATTATTATTATTAAGCCAACCAACAGAAGTTGGATTATGAAAACTTTGGGCTACTAGATAATGCAGACTTAACAATCCATGCAGAGCAATGGATGTGAAAATCATGTTTTGCAGACAGACACCCATAATTCAATAGCGAACATTTCTCAGGAGATGTCTTCATGACTCAAGTCCTACTAATCTGTTTTGCAGGACTGGCATTCAGTAGCGTAACATGAAAGAATCAAAACTGAAGGAGAATGTACAACCCATTTACCTTGGAGCCAAAGATCTACTTACGCAGTGAGTCTTCCTTCATTTTCTCAACAACAACTCCTCTGTGCCTTATGAAATACTATACAGGTCACTTCACACACCAAATTTTTCTGGGTGCAATTTCAGAACAAGAAGCACACATTTACCATCATGGTTTATAAGCAATCAGTGAACCATGGCTTGCAAGTGTGGTTTGTTTGTGATTAACAAACCATAGTTATAACACTGGGCCAGGTTCAGATGGTCAAGTTATAAACCATGGTTTAGTGTCATGTGGGAACCAGGCCAATGTCTGAAGTGCACTGTTAGTTTTCCTTACTACGTACAACACCATCCTATTGACTCGGGAGTGTCAGAGACCATTTCTTGATGGGCTGCAGAGGAGTTGGCAAAGAGAAAAATAAATAATAGTCCCCACTGTGCATGCAAAAAATTTAATAAGCAGCAGTTGCATTGGTCTCCTTGGACCAAGGTGATTATATTTTATTGGAACTACTTTGTGTACTTTAAACACTTGCCAAAAAGAAAAGCAATAAGCAACTAAAGGAGACCCAGTTACCTACCCCTATATTCCACATTCTACAGTCTCTACACAGCATGGAAACAATGGGCAGGACTCACTTAATGTGCCCATCAGTGGAACCCTGTGCAAGGATCTCCACTTGTCCAAAGGGGCTTCCCCACCTCTCCTCCCCCATGCCCCCCAATTTGTTCTGGGTGGGTCATGAGAGCCTCCAGAAGAGCATGCGGGGAGAGGGGAAGGGAGGAGGGTCGTTCCATCTGGCAAGCTGTAATTGCTTGCACAGATGGAACATTTGTAACAGCACAACATTGAATTCCACCCCAGCCTACTAATTTGTGAGCATGTGGAAAAACCCATGCATTGTTATTTTTAAAAACTTAATTTAAGAACAGGCATGCTGCTTTAAATTAGTGGGTTGTTTTTTTATTATACCTTAACATCAAAAGTGTGGGATCTGCATGAGACAATAAAAGAGAAGGTTAAAGACAAGCTTCTTCGACCTTGGATTCAACCTGAATTCTAAGAGACAGCTAACAAAAGAAGTAAGATTCCTATATCTCTTGTCTGCGAGTAGTCGTGTACTGAGCCTTTTTGCTACAGCCACAAGGGTTTGTATACATCTTTAAGTGCATCAATCATAGAAATATTGTCAGTTTTACCTCCAGTTCTTCCAAGGCCAACCTGCACTGAAGGTCGAAGGCTTCCTTCATTTTTCAATAAATGAGGCAAGTGGTAATATATATTTGGCACTTGAAGAGCTTTCCTGCTTGTTAACTCCTTTAGCAGTTTTAACGTTTCGTCTGAAAACAAATATATACATTATATAGCTATGCAGCCATCCTACCAAAATGGACCCTAGCCAAGTATCTAACCCAAAGTGTAAGGAACTGTACACATTTCACAGGTTTATATGAAACTGAATTATTTTTTTTAAAGATTCTAAAATAAAAGCAATAGTCATAGAATGTCACAAAATAGTGGTTTGCCTGGGAATGGAAGCAGCATTCTGTGCAACATTTGAAAGTCAGCTACACAAATGAAGAGGGCTTGCTGCTCTTTTTCAAACGAATGCAGCTTAGGTCTCCACCTAATGCCCTGTACATTTAGAGCATTGTATAACCACTTTAAACACCTCCTAAGAATCCTGAGAACTGTAGTTTGTTAGGGGTGCTGAGAGTTCTAGGGAAACTTCTGTTCTCTTCACAGAGTTACAATTCCAAGGGTGGTTTTACAACCAATCCCTATGCCTGGGGAATGCTCGTAATTGCAGTTCTGTGTAAGCTAAGTATACTAAAGTACAATTGTTTTCCAGTCTAACCAATTGCACCACTACATTAACTTACATGGGTTTAAGAAACAGTCGTCATTACGAAAACAAAGCCTAGATGAGTTTTTGCACCTGAGGGAGTCCAATCTGGTTTTATGTATTCCCCCCCCCCCCGACATGATTAATCTATAATGAAGTCCCCAAAGCAAGAAGTTTGGCTTTAAAAGAGAACGTGCCCCCCCCCCATTGGCCCAAATGGATAAATTCTCCGCACACATTATACAGATATCAAATCCAGAATCCTCCATGGAACCAAATCATATCTCAAGACGCTGGAAAGAATGCAAATATAGACAAGCAGTTGACATCTGTCATGGATGCTTTAGCTGAGATTCCTGCATTGCAGGCAGTTGGACTACATGACCCCCGGGGGTCCCTTCCAACGTTACAATAAATGACATTTATTCCTGTACTGGGAAAATGAAATTTTATTTAGGTATTCGTAGCCTGGATATCAGGTTGCTTCACCAAAGCAACAGAAATTAGGTAATAATCTCTAGATGAAAGGTATAGTGTATTTCCTTCACGTCCAAACATTCAGTACAAGGCAAGAAATTGGATCCTGTGCAAATCTGAATCTGAGCACTTGCTTCTCACATGCACTCTAAAGGTGGAACCAAGTTAATTCTGAAGGAAAGAGCAAGGAAGGAAATATTTGCTAGTTTTTATTTACTAACTCGTCAACAAATGAATATTTACAAATGCACAAGGAGAAAAAGACTGAGAGAAGTGAAGTGGCAAACATGTCAATCTTTAATTTGTATTTTTAAAGAAAAAATAATAATAATAAACAAGAAAATTAGCCTGTACCTGAAACACTGCTCAGTGCATCCTTACTTCCATTTGTTTCTGCGACTGCCCGTCTGAACTGCTCCAAGATGGCATTTAATTCAGAAGAACGCTGCAGGGTTCGGTGCTCAGCTACGCGAAGACGTTCTTTCAAAGCATGAAATTCCCTTTGATAAGCAATCAGCTTTTCTAGAAGTGGAAATAATGCAGGTTATTCGCTGTTTTAAGTCTGTCATGACATATGTGAACGCTGCTTCTCCTGTAAAAAAAAATGTTTTCAGTTCAAGGAAATAACACAGAGACTCCAATCTAGTAATATAACATTTCTTCAGATACAATTTAGCAGGTGGAAATAGACCGAAGAACTTATCTGCACTATAGGAAGGAGAACCAAGAAGAAATACAATTACACCATAACAGTATTATTTTGCAAAATGAGTCTTTGTGAATATGTTCATGTATACTGTTATTGGTAGCGCTGTGGGTTAAACCACAGAGCCTAGGACTTGCCTATCAGAAGGTTGGCGGTTCGAATTCCCACGACCGGGTGAGTTCCCGTTGCTCGGTCCCTGCTCCTGCCAACCTAGCAGTTCGAAAGCACGTTAAAGTGCAAGTAGATAAATAGGGACTGCTCCGGTGGGAAGGTAAACGGCGTTTCTGTGTGTTGCTCTGGTTCGCCAGAAGAGGCTTAGTCATGCTGGCCACATGACCCGGAAGCTGTCTGCGGACAAACGTCAGCTCCCTAGGCCTATAGAGCAAGATGAGTGCGCAACCCCAGAGTCGGTCACAACTGGACCTAATGGTCAGGGGTCCCTTTACCTTTACCTTTACTGTTTTTATGTCATCAGTTTTAACTTGTATGAATGGGAGGAGAGTGAGCGAGTCTTTGGAAAGGTGGCTCTGCAACATTGCCAGAGTCAGGAAAAGCAAATTCTAGTGACTGATGACAACAAACAGGACTTCGTTTTAAGCAAAACATAAAATTAAAGGCCAACATCATTCCTTGGGGAGAGGAAACTGCACATTCCAGAGCATCTGTGCCCATTTGACTAGACCCTAAAAGTACAGTATAAGGAAAGAGCTCATGACCTTTGGTTCCTGTAGCAAGAAGAAATCTTGCAATTCCAAGACCTAGAGGCATTCGGAAGGGGGCCCGAAAGATGATGCAAGGATCTTGCAATCTTCCAAGTCTGCTTTGCAGTCTAGAGAACAACTACAATCAAGACTGTGCCATGTAGTTAAAAGACTGAGCTGAGAGTGTAAGAATGTTGGTGTCTGGAGCAAAAACCTAGGCAGTGCCCCACAATGCAGTATGGCACTTCAGCATGGTTGCATTCTTGTCACTTTATGAAACTCAGAGGTTATGGGTGGCATCTCTGAACGGAAGAAGCCTTTCTCTTCAAAGACATACTTCGTCCACCCACAGAGTGACAATTTCAACTGCTACCCATTACATATAGAAATGCTTAGTGGCTTTCCCACTCCCCGCCCCCATATTGTTCTGATCTTAGCAACATAGCCTAGGGATACTATATGCAATTTGTAGTTGAGCGTCGGAGCAACCCAACATTGTAGCACTAAAAGTTCTGGGCAAACATCCAACCTGTTCTCTCAGTATAAGAAAACAAAAGACAAGTGACGAAGCTCAGTTTTGATTTGTGACACAGGCAACAACAGGGTTCAAGGTACCTGTTAGTTCCACGAACCCTAGTTTCACCTTATGAACCGCCTATATTCTGCTTCTTTTGGCTTAGATGTATTTACAAAGAGGAGAAAGCAGGGGCATTCCTGTGGTTAAGAATCTGTACACTCAGGTGGTGCTTGAGCCAAGTTCTTACAGGTAGTAAACCTCCATATGCATTGCAACACTCCAGATCGTGCATAAGGATTCACATGCCAAGGTTCCCTCCACACAAGGAATCCCCTGCTCACAGAAAACCTAGGTATCAAGAATAAAGGTTCTTGCCTAGCTTTCTCTCCCCCAGCTCCATGGAGAAGCATGCAGTCATGTGAGCTCCCCCCCCCCCCACACTACCAAGATGACTCTAGCTTCTCAGTTGCCAGGTGGGCACATTGTAGGATAAACTCCTGATGGAACCATTCATGACTTCTATTATTCCTAACCAACTTCTAAATTAAGTACAGTGGAACCTCAGTTGTCAAATTTTTATCTGTGTTGTTTTAAATGAGACCATCTTGACTGTGAGCCCTGGAAGACCTTCACCCTGCCTTGCTGGCCCTTTCCCATGGAGTGCTGACTGACTCCAGCTACAAAAGCTATTTTGTTGTGTACTTTGTTTATGACTTCTGTTATATTTGTAACTATGTAAATCTTGTCATGTTGAAAGCTACCTTGAGCATAATTTCAACTATGGAAAGGCAGCAAACAAATAAAATGATGATGATGATACAGGCAGTGCTTGAAATCAGCCAGGCACCAGACACATTTTGCACCTGGCTATTGACCACTTGTGACCAAGTGAAGATGCCTGGGCACCAGGATGGGCCTAACATCTCCATCATCTAGAGGTGCACACCTGGGGAGCATTGGATCTTGACTGTTTTAACACACTGATACCACAACCTGTAGAATACTATCTGTTATATTTTATCTGCTCAATTGGTATAAATTGCAGGAACCAAAACGCTTTTTCTGTGCAGCCTGAGCAGGAGCAGTCACCATTAAGAAAAAGAGGTAGGTATAGCCCAATATTTATGTGGATTTCCCTGGATCAAGTGACTTTTCTTCTTTAAGTTCTCAGAGTTCTTGACCTAGCTCAAGGTTGTAATCTGAACTAGCCAGATGTTTAACTGAGAATCAATCACAGTCAGTCCATCATTTGAAAAATAAGACTTTAGAGCCATCTTGCCCCAAAATGGCAACTAGACAGTCCGTTCTGGTGACTGTAACCTTGGTTTAAGGAGCCATTTGGTGCCTAATGTATGTATCCGAGTTTCTAACAGGCAAGGCTCTTGAAGCTGAAAACACACTTTCATATTACTCCTACAATATGGTGGCAAGGCCACTGAATAGCAAGGACTCCAATTCCTCTTGCCTCTCATTTGCTTCCGATTCCTCTAGCTTCAGCATCAAGTGAAATAAACTGCTAATTTTTAAAGAAAAACAGATCTGCATGCCATCAAGAAACAAACATCCATGAAAAACTCCATTTAAAAAAAATACATGCAACACAACTTTCATAACCAGAAGCGAAACTATTTATCTTTTAGACTCTGAAATTTTAGTTATGCTAGAATCATCTACTTGGTAGTGCTTCTTTTACGGGTTGGCATCTTTACCACCAGCCAACCACCAATTTTATCTGCAGAATCTCACTTCCATGCTCTGGAAGGAAGTGCTTGAACTACGCTATCAACTGCCTGGGGCCAGGGAACCTGCTACACCCATGCTATGCCCATAATGTAATTGTATCTGTGTATGGATTTTAATTGGTAGCTACTTGGGAAGTCAATGCTGGCTGAAAAGCAGGGGATAAATAGGATAAATAAACACAGCCCCCCTCTTCCTTCCTTCACTAATCACAACAAAATAATATAACTAGGGGCCGAATCCCTACCAGATCAATTTTAGATTAGTTTGAGGGATGTGTGGGGTTTTTTGCAACCTGGCTACTGCCTAGAAAGCTCAATCTCAATGTCAGTTGATTGAGGTTTACCATTACGGTACCAGTTGCTGGCCTTAGAATTGCTTTATTGTCTCCTTCACTAGACTGTAGAGTTGCCGCCAAAGAATCACATATTTTCATTCTTTTGCAACAGGACTAAATAAGCCTTTGGCCTTCAGAAATAAGATTGTGTTATCCTTGGCAAGGATGAGGACACAAGATTATTTCTGTTGAGAATTCCAGAAATCCTATGACTTCCTCAGTTCTTCAATTACACTAAACTTTTTTTTTATCCCTAAAGCCTGGTTATCAGTGATAAAATACATTTTTTAAAGAGCTTTTTCCCCCATTTTGTTTAATACTTCCTACTGACAACTTCCTTTCCTTAAATATGAATGCCCTGGTGGTTGTACTGCCTGATTTGGCCTCAGAGGAAAAACTCATTGTTCAGTTACAGCTTACAACAGGCATTTATTTAACGTTTGCACTGTGCAGTACAGCATACAAGTCTAGCCAAACAAGTGTGACCGTGGTCAGAGACTATCACGAGTCAAACCCAGAGTCAGTCTAAACATGTGGTAAGTCAGATCCTAGAACTGCAGTGTCAGAAGGGACCTCAGATGTCATCTAGTCTAACTCCTTGCTCAATGCAAAATCTGCAATGCAGGATACAACTACAGCATCCTTGACAGATGTATATCCAGTTTTCACTTAAATATTTCCATATTTTAAAAATATTTTTAATGATACTATTCCAAACACCACAGCCACTCCCCAGACAAGAAAAGGGCAAGGAAATACACACACTACAAAGAAAAGTTTCAGATGCCATTGTTTACAGTCATGTAATGGAAATTTCATAAAGTGGGCTAAATCGTTCAATCCTTGTTTCATCTTCTTTCTTTACATGTCTGCAAAATCCAGACTAATTTTGTGCTGTATTAATAATCTTCTCTTATCTCCTGGGTAACAAATGTTACCATAGAAGATTTCGGTTTTTAAAAATCTAGAATGTTTTTCGCTCTATTATTAGATCTGCTCTCTGCCCCCCACCTCCACTGGCCAAATATAAAAAGCATTTTTATACAGTATAGTGAAATGTTTTCACAAGAGCTTTCAGGGGCATGAAAAACAGACATAACATAGCATTCAGGAACTGCCAGCACAGAAGGGGTTTTTTTGTCTCAAGACATTGCATAAGAGCGTATAAAACTCTGTTATTATTGTGTAATCCACTTCAGAAATTAAATGTAAATATTTGAAGAGGCTTGACATTTCACATTCTGAGAAAAGTAACTCTGCCTACACCTTCATTGGGTTTCATTACACAACCTTTCCCCATCCTCAAAGCTTTTCTCCAAGACAGATTTAAATACACCCACACAAATTTTCATCAGCCACAACCATTCTTGCCTTCTTCCCACATAAGATACAGGGCGGGGGAAACCCTCATTGGGCCTAGGTAATTCCACAACATCATCAGAAAAGAGGGTCTCTGTATCACGCTAAAAGAATCCACAGTAGCAAATGCACCATTATTGCCTGATGCCTGATATCCAACACATATTCAAGAGTGCCGCTCTCCAGAAAGGAAGATGTATAGTCCTTGGAAGGATTCCTGTTTCTGAAAGGGGCTGGACCAGTTGCCACCATCAATACTATGAAATAATTCAGAAAACCACTACTGCATACAGAAGAGTTATTTCTGCATAGCATTCGAAATTAGCCAGGCGCCAGGAGCATTTTGCACCTGGCTATTGGCCATTTGCGATCAAGTGAAGAGGCCCGGGCACCAGGATGACGCCTGACATCTCCACCACCTAGAGGTGCATGCCTGGGGATCATTGGATCTTGACTATTTTCACACACTAACAACACATCCTGTGGTATTCTAGCCATTGTATTTTATCTTCACAATCAGAATGAATCTTAGGAACCTTGGTTTAAGGAGCCATTTGGTGCCTAGCTTATTTATCTAACACCGTCTCTGGTGCATGGTATGCTGCTGGTGGCCACATAGAACTCTTCAGCCAGTACCCACCACCATGAGAATCACAGTGATGTGTGTACAGAGATCAGTCATCATTAAGAGACTGCCTCTACGTGACCCTAGCAGTGGTGACATATGCTCCCATGGTCCTCACATGTGAGGTGCTATATCAAAGTCACCTCTATGGGAGGAATTCATGCTCTTCTGACTGATCCATCAGGTGCCAGCTTTAATAAAATATTGGGGGGGGAGCAGGTACGCCCTGCTCTGCATAATCAATAAGAAGACATGACACATGCACACCATTTGAATGGTAATGTTCATCAACGTTGGGGTGCTCAGCCCCCTCCACTCCAAAGGGACCTCAGCCCCTATGAGTTGGCTCCTATGCATCAGGGTAAACATTTCTGCTTGCTAGCCAGAATGATTCCCCCTCTCCTCCTCCTCCACTCCACGTTACACTGTTCTGGGGGTTCTCCTAATGTTCCAGAAATGATTGGGAGCAGATGCAGGAGGAGAGGGTGCAAACCCCATTGCACTAATGGAAGCCCTTGTGCTGACATTTGCTAGCATGCTGGGTTAGTTGAATCCCAGCCTATGTTTCTGTACTGAGTATAAATGGCTGACTGAGAGTCACGTGAGCAGACACTCAACTCAGGCAAGATATAGTCAACAGGTGGTCCATATGTCCAGATAACTAGTGTTCAGCCTGTTCTCACGGGGGTTGCTCTACCCCAAAGATCGATACTGGGGGATGTTCACTGAAACATCTTTATAACTAGAGGGGACAAGTAGTCTGTGACCCCCCAGGACACTGAGACCTGGCTGCAATTCTACCTGGATAGCAAGAGTCTTGCTTCATTGATCTACACCCTAGTAGTCTCTCAAATGAACTACTGACTTTAAAACTAGTCTGGAAATTACGAGAATATAGCTAAAAGTCCACCCAACAGGTGGCGTAATCACATCTGGACAGTAATTAGCCATTCGTTGGCTCCCACTCCATTTATGGGCCCAATTCAAGATGATAGTTCAGAAACTTGGGTACATGCAAGTCCATCTCACTGCATACATACCCACCTGACCTTAAGACCCTTCGAGGTTTTTCTCCAAACACTCCTGCAAAGTGACTACAGGACAGAAGCACTCCAGCTGCAGACTACCCTCCCAAGAGAGGTTCATTTACTTTGCTATCAGTTTAACACTAAGCAATTATCTTTTTTTATTTTTATCAGTTCTGAATCTGAGCCGCTTTACCCTCTGCAACTATTTTCTATGCTGGTACTACACTAATGGTTTTATAAGAAAAAGGATAGCAGGAAGGCAAGGCCTTAGATATAAGCCACAAACGATAGCAGGACATGAGAAGGTCAAAGCACAACAGTTAATGTTATCTTGCCCCTGCAACATTCAGAGTGCATGACATGGGTGAATAATTTCTGTAGAGTAAGCAGTCCCACCAAAGCAAAAAACAGCAACCAAATACAGAACAACTACTCCTATACTATCAATCAAGGAGATAACAGGGAGAGGAAAGAAAAGTTCTACAAGCTATTTAAACTGGAAAAGAAGTGTGCAGCTGGAATCCTATACCCATTTTAATTGTTAAATGAGCAGCTATATAAGCTAATCG
Organism: Podarcis gaigeae; assembly: GCF_964106915.1. Lineage (NCBI taxonomy): Eukaryota > Metazoa > Chordata > Lepidosauria > Squamata > Lacertidae > Podarcis > Podarcis gaigeae. Next base: position 33,794,543 of record NC_139677.1, on the reverse strand, counting down.
CCAAATGGGACCATAAACCTGGGTTGCAGTTGCCACAATGGAATGTCTAGACCCCATATCCCCCTACAATGGGACTTGTTGTTGATGATGATTATGATGATGACGATTTCATTTCTATACCACTATAACAAGTCTCAAAGTGGTTTACAACACATTAAAACATCAAACAGAACAACCCAGAATAAAACAAATATTTCAGATCCTTCTCTAAGTGACATTTTGCTTTCCCCGGTCGTCAGCCTGGCACCCAGAGATCTCCACGTGGTTGCGATTGGACCCACGCCAGTCACAAAACACACCTGGTGATGGGCTAATTTCTAACACTGCCCACTTACACGAAAATAAGCCCCACTAAATTTCATGGGACATACTTGGAATAAAGAAGTACGGGGCTGCACTGTAAACTGAAAATGCAAAGAAAGGAAGGAATATATCTAGATAATTCGGTACAGATGTTAGGGCAATACCCAGCGCTTCATGAGTGGACACAATAGGACCTCCCCTTTCTTCTAGTCTGTGCCTCAAAAATGTACTTTGAGAGAGGTCCTCCAATGCGCAAAAGCGGGTCTGGGAATGCTGTAAACTGGTGGGTAGGGAAAAGAGGAAATCCCATTGCATGGGCAGGTCCATTCTGCAAGTGGGTTGAGAGCTTTGGCTGGTGTGAAAAACATGGCCAAAAGTCAATTTTAATTAGATTTCATTTTGCAGGTTTATTAAACTGTGAACGCATTATCTATTAGAAGTATTCAGTTTCCCCAAGCCCTTTAATGTTTTTTTTTTGGGGGGGAGATTAACCCCCCCAAAAAAAACCCTCAAACCAATCAACCAGACTTTGAATTGTTAAATAAAGCTCTCTAAACTTTACACACTTAGGTAATTTCTTCTAAACTATTAAATAATCCATCAAGTCAATCTATTCCCCCATTCGCCAAGGAATAGTAATAGGGATTGTTTCTCATATTACACTTGAAAGACACAAGTGCATTGGGAGTCACACCAACATTAAAACGTCTATGAAAACACAGTGTAATAGCTTAACCATGTTCTTTTGCCTTTAAGAGAAGGGGCATAGCAGAATGCCAGAGGGACTTTCTGAGACAGGACATTTTATCTCAGAGACCAATGCACAGGCAGGACTTCTGATTAACTGTTAGCCTGGGGAATAATTCCTATGAATCAATGTCAAATATAATGTGGAAAAACAGACAAAGTCACATCTCTACTGACTAGTAAAAGCCAGCATTCAGTTGCTTTAATTTAACACATCTGGCTACACAATAATCTTTCTGCAAGGATGCGACTGGAAGAGACAAAGGCAGGTAGGAATAATGAGATGGCAAAGGGAATAAGTCAACCTGCCGCACCAAGGCTGTTAACGAGAAACAAGTTGCTCCAATGTGATGTAACAGTCCCTGTATGAACATGGCTGTGAGATGAATATAAAAATAAAGGAGTATAACAGCTTGGAAGAGTTAAGCATCCAAACAAATGAACAGAGACAATTAGACATGCATTTCAACCAGAAACACATATTTTGAAAGCCTGCAGATTTTCAGAGGCAAGTTCAAAGTTGGGCGAACTCTGCTAACACAAAGATATTCTTGTTTTAGACACAATTGATGTTCTTGGATATTCACAGAAACCCAAACACATGGCCATAACCAAAATAAACCACTGCTTCATTTTAAAAGCTGGCGGAAGGAAAGGAAAGTTGCCAGAAAAAGCAAAGATCGGAACAATTAAAAACGTGGTGTTAGCAACAGCCACTTCCTACATCAAACTGCACCTGAATACAGTGTTGAACACTAAAAATCTTGTTCTTATCAATTATGAGCTAGAGGTTCAGACTTTAGCACAGGGAGGGGGGGATCAGCCCCAAATGAAGGTCAAATGAGGCAAGCATATGGTTCTCTGTCTGTGCATTGCTTTCAAACAATAAGGATAATTAAGTCCATGATCTGGATGGAAAGATAAGTCCTTTACTACAGTTCCGTGTTGAGGATTTGTTTCCTTATATGTTGCTGCTGTTATTATTAAATTTGTATACCGCCCTTCATCCAAAGATCACAGGGCAGTTCACAACATCAAAATCCAAAATGAAAACACGAAATGCATAATAAATAAAACAAGCCAATGACCCCCTCTCCCACAATGTAGCATGTTTAACCAGCCAAAAGGCCTGGTTATAGAGGAACATTTTTGCTTGGTGCCTAAAGAAAGTTCCAGGTGAGATCAGCAAGCTAATTTACAGCTCTGCTTCTTTGATCAAAACCTGGCTATTCGTTTTGCATTTTGGCACTGGGGATGTATAGTATATGCAAACAGATTTTGCCAGTGGTCCCAACAAGAAGATAAAATCATCATCAACAACATTCCTGCATTCAGCAGGGATCACAATGAATTTCCAGATATGCTGCTGCTTCTGCAGTGGAAAATATTGGAGACTGAAGTCAATAAAATGAATAGGCTCTATTCAGCATGGTAACTAGGCAAATACAATCTGAGTGCATACATCATCCATATCTTGTATAAAATTTTAGATCACCTTTTCAACTAAAACAGTCATTCTTATGATTGTAATTAACCCATTCTTTCCAGCAGTAGGGAAAAAGGGGGTGATCTACCTACACCCAGCCTTATCTTTAATGCTTCTAGACAGAAGGCTCCTATCCACTAATTGTTATTCCATTGCAACATCCAGCAGAATTGCATTTGATTTTCCATGGTTGAATTTTTTTTGGGGGGGTGTCACTTTTCCTTCCTATGTTCCATTTATATCTGTGGGCATGACATGGGTGAGAGGGAGGTGCTGTTCACCATTTAAAAAAACTTTTTGAAAACTATTTTTGCTTAAATTTTCAAGATTTATTTTAAACAGTGATCAAGCAAAATTGATGTTTTGGTTTGGGTTAAGATATGAGGAGTTGCTAAAATTGCAATGGCCAGAAAAGCAACAGGGTTTTTTTAAAAGAAAAGAAAAGATAAGAACCCCAAATATTTATTTCATTAGTGCAGTTTTTCTCTCATTTAAGAACTATTGTGCAAATGGGGAGCGGGGTTAAGAGAGAGAAGCGTTTTAGGGCCAATTAATTACAAAAGCAATTAAAACAAATACGGTAATAAGAGAACACCCACCAGAAACGTAATGATGAAGGTGAGTCTAGTGGCAAAAGATTTCATCTGCCTGATATCCCTTAGACCAGAGACAAGTAGAATACTTCTAAGGGAGTTTATACCTACAGATACTGTAAGACTGTTCTTCTCAAGAAGTTGGACTTTCTAAGTTCTGACAAGATGGAGCAATACCAGACAGTTACTGGATCATTATATTACATCTAAAAATATGAGAAATTTAAACATGTCAGTTTCACACTAGGGCTTCAATCTACCGTATTTTTCGCCCTATAGGGCGCACCAGCCCATAGGGCGCACCTAGTTTTTTGGGGGGGAAAATAAAGGGGGGAAAATTATCTCCCCCCCAGGCGCGGGGCTGGGGTGGGGGAAGCCCGAGCTTCCCCCGACCCCAGCCCCCAGAACAGGCTGCTATCCGCAAGCCTTGGGAGCCCGGCGAGAACTCCCACCGGGCTCCCAAGGCTTGCGGATAGCTTCCTGAAGCCTGGAGAGCGAGAGGGGTCGGTGCGCACCAACCCCTCTCACTCTCCAGGCTTCAGCGAAAGCCTGCATTCGCCCCATAGGACGCACACACATTTCCCCTTCATTTTTGGAGGGGGAAAAGTGCGTCCTATAGGGCGAAAAATACGGTAAACAAAGCTGCAAGGGATTATGGTCTAGTGTGAAAGCACTAATTGAGAAGGATGAGCAATCACAAGGGCAGGGAGGTGGGTGTGATGAAGATAGTCTAGATCAGGTTTGAGGATTCTGTGCCCTCCAAATGTTGCTGGACTCCTTGAGTTGTCCATCCACCTTGAACATTGGCTAGGCTCTAGTGTTTTTTTCCTAGAAAAAAAGGTGCTGGTACTGCGTACCCTTAAGTACCCCCCCCCTTTTAAAAAAAGCACTGCTGGGGTCACTGGAGCTGATGGGAGTTAAGAGTCCAACAATATTTGGAGTGTACTGGTTCCCCACCACTAATCTAACAGAAAAATTAAGTTGGAACGCAATGTAGCTTTATTGGACAGTAGCCTTACAGTCATTGTAGAGTCACCTTCCTGGAATTGTGCATCAATGTGCCTTTTAAGCATGGGAAGTTTATTTGGGGGGAAACAAAGGAAGGAACCAGGATCATCCCATCCACACATGGGACCTTGTTCTATCACCAGGAAGGTGACTGTGCAATAAACAGGAAGGCAGCCATGCAGCTGTCTCCCCCCCCCCCAAAAGGAGAACAGTGCCAAACCTACCAATATTTTAATAAGTTATGCAGAGAGGGAGCCGCAGCCCAAGATAGGAAAGGAGGTGGTATGGGAACACTTAGCTACTTTAGACAAATTCAAATCTCCAGGGCCCAGTGAGCTGCATCCAAGAGAATGAAAGGAGTTTGCAGATGTAATCTCAGAGCCTCTGTCTACAGTCTTGAAGAATTCTTAAGAGAACAAGTGAGGTCCCCATCTTCAAAAGATGGGGGAAGGACAGAGGCAACTACCGACTAGTCTACTTGACGCTGATACCAGGAAAGGTCTTGGAACAGTTGCACACCTCCACAGCAGTGGTGCAGCTGAATCCTGTAGTCAAAAATAGGTGATCTTACACCCACATATTCTACTGCATCTTATATTACTATTTTTTTAAATATATCATAAACTTGTATACACAATATACAAGTAATAAAATTATGACACATTGGAGTACAGTATACAATCCATTGAGACTTGATATATAGGTGGTCATCAAACAATAAGACATTAATAACCACGTACTACAGAAGTACTAGACTTACCTGTATCAGCATTACCCAAACACTTGGGCTATTACAGAATGGCTGCAACTTTAAGTATATGTCCCCTTCCCGCTAAATGACCAACAACTGAGCCCCTTGAATTATACAATTTATGTAATATCAAACTGCAAAGACAGCCATGTCAGCTCTTACAATGTTTGTGATAGACAGCTGACTTGAATACAAAGTTTTGACTAGTTAAAAACTTTTCCAAAAATTAATGTTTTAAAGCAAATACTTTGTAGAAGCTAACTCGGTTTTTCAGTTTTGGTTCTTGCAATGCACATGCAGCGGTTTGCCACATCTATCCTATTTTATTTGAAAGCCATTGAATAGTGTTAAAATGGGATTTGGGCCACAGGCTTTAGTGGTAAATAATTTAGCATCAGGATATCTCAAGCCCTAATTTGGGACTTACAGGACCATCATTACATATAATGTATCACTGCACTGAAGAGACATTTTGACCTGAAAAAACTGTGGAGAAGAGAACGATAAGACGACAATGCAATTATCCTCCAGATGAAACTCTAATCAGGTAGTACAGTTCATTTAATTTACACAGAGCCATCTGTCACCAGTAACATTTCTCACCTAATTAGTAACCACTATTCTCTCAATTGGTTTGCACATGGAATGTGTTTTACTTACATCAAGCTATCAGCTTTGGATTGCATTTTCAAACAGCTTCAAAATCTTAACCAGCTAATATCCCTTAAAAAGTATTTCAATTACACACACATGAAAATGTTTTCATGCTGTGGTAAGCCAAACTATGGCTTTGTGAGACAATGCAAATGGCTGGGCTCTCACAGATAGAAAGGAGCTCTCACAACCACTTTGCTCCTTTTTACTGCTGCACTGCATTAGCAACATTTTGGCTTGGTGTGTCATCTGAACCGGGATTCACAGTTAAGCTCTCTCCTTGCTAACCAAGGTTTGATACAAAACACAACAGAAGCATACATCGGAAGGATGATATGTGAAACAAATGCACATTTGCAGCGTAAAAACTGATTCTCCAGAAAGACAGGAGTGGCGGAGCAACTGTGAGTGTTTCTGGATGACAGTGGGTGAATTCAGATTATTGCATTAGTAATTGCGATACTTAAAGATGGGAACTTTTTACAAATTACTTGAAAAGACCACAAAATCAATTGGACTCCTTGGCAGGTTTTGAATAAACATACACAAATTTATTGATTGTTAACATAGTAGGTAGATAGATAATATAAGGATATATACAATTTTACAGTATGCAGAGAACAATATAAGTTGAGAAATCAGAGAGAGGAACTGAGGGAAGTCTCGGGGGGGGGGAGGGTTTGATGGGGAGGTGGGGGGAAGTGGGGGAAATAATGAATATGAGATGTTTTGATATTTTGTTATGTTGAAATTGTTAATAATAAAAAAGTAACTGCGATACTTAAGACCAGTTTCTCAAACTTTGGTCTCCAGCTGTTTTTGGACTACAATTCCCATCATCCCTGACCACCGGTCCTGCTAGCTAGGGATGATGGGTGCTGTTCTCCAACAACAGATGGAAGACCCAAGTTTGGGAAACCCTGCTGTGGTTATTTGCTCCAGAAAACTATAGAATACTGAAGACAGGATCACATGCTCCAGATGAAAGAAGCCTGTAAAACACCCTGGGCACAGGAGGAGAAAGAACAGAAGAAGGCACGCCACATGCTGCAGGATTCTCCATCACTTTGTCTCTCCCTTCTCTGAATTGTTTCCCCAATATATCATCTCTGGTACCAAAGCAAACAGCAGAAGCTTCCCTAAACAGTCATCCAGCCATGGGACCTCTTGCCAAACTCAGGCTGCCTCCATATCCCAATATATTTGCTTCTTCTCTTCCGCTTCACTCTTCCTGCCTCCTAGCCTCTCCTGTCCCTCCACTGTGATGCAATTTCTCCCCTTCTGCCAAACTGAGCTGCCACTACCGTCACCATAGCTACCCTTTTCCTCATCTCTTATTGTGACAAATTCTCTTCAGATAATGTCTGTGACCATTTCAAGGTATCAAAGCATCTTAGCCAAAGCATAGCTGTCAACTTTCAGATTTGAAAATAAGGGATCAGCAGCCTCGAAAATAACGGATCAGCAGCCTCAAAAATAAGGGATCAGCAGCCTCACCTGTCCCGGGGAGCCTCGAAAATAAGGGGTCAGCAGCCTCACCTGTCCCGGGGACAGTCTACGGGATATCTAACAATCCGGGATAGGAGTGGGAAATGGCGCTGGAATAAGGGAATTTCCCGCAAAAAAAGGGACAGCTATGAGCCAAAGGTGGAATATGCACACTCAACCATTTCTTAGCTGACTATATACATCACATGTATGTGTGTGTGTACTTTAGACCATGGTGCCCAATAAGCTGATTTGTTGTTTGTTACCCAGATCAAAAGGGTCCATAAATGTGGCTGCCAGAAGCAAATCAAAAATCCTTCCAGAAGCCTCTTGCCCTCAAGCTCAGGAAGAGACACATATGCATAGCGAAAAGGGCCCTAGCCCTCCCACTGAGTTATCCTGCACACACAAATAGTTCATAGAGTGGGGTGTCAGTCTTGCACCATATTGAGTTCTGGGAGGTAGTCTACAACTACTTCGGACATCCCCAAAGCCTGGAAACAGGTGGAATATGGCCGCCTCCTCCCCCTTGAGTCCTCTGTACATGCCAGAAGAATGAGGGGTTTGGGACACTGTCTCAGGAGGAACATGAATAATTAAGGTCGAAGTGTAGAGCCTACAAAGTCAGCTTACAAATACAAATAGCATCTGAATAGTCAACGGATGTGCACAGTATATCATATTAGAAGGTGTGTGTGTGTGTGTGTGTGTGTATAGTGCTAACCGTATGCATCAAATGACACACTGGAAACCAGATATGGCTTTTCACCTAAGGAGTTCCCCAGATCGTTTCCTCCAGCATTCATTGCTCAATGACTGCTTGCATCAGTAACGCCTTTTAAAATGGTGAACACAATGGGCTAAGGAGGAAGCAGCCAACTGTACTTTGAGGCAGGATATGACAGAACACAAGATGCCGCTGAAGAGACACACACATTAGCCACGTGCCTTTATCATCTTCCCCAATGTTGGAAAGGCAACTTTTGCAGCTGGTCTTCTCTACTCATGGAAGCTCACTGTGTGATATAGAACATGGCAAGGCAAACTAAGGCCCAGGGGCTGGATCCGGCCCAATCGCCTTCTCAATCTGGCCCACGGACGGTCCGGGAATCAGCATGTTTTTACATGAGTTGAATGTGTGCTTTTATTTAAAATGCATCCCTGGGTTATTTGTGGGGCACAGGAATTCATTCTTTTTTTTTTCTTTTCTTTTTCCAAAATATAGTCCAGCCCCCCCCCAAGGTCTGAGGGACAGTGGATCAGCCCCCTACTGAAAAAGTTTGCTGACCCCTAGTGTAGCATAGCAGATCCCCCCCCCCCCACTGCCATAGTTCATTTCCCAGCACTGGGTGACAATGAAGATGGTGATGAGGGTGTTGTAGAGGGGAGGGCAGGGGCTATAAGCTGTCCCCCCTCAAGTGATGGCAGTCATATAGGGAGAAGCAAACAACTGAAGAGGGCTCACATCATTTCCCATTTCCAGGAAGAGCACATCCCAGGTGACCAAAATTTAAGCAAACAGAGAATCTGGGATATAAAATGGGCCCTAAAGAGTGCTCATAGGCATAGCAGTTAACAAGGTTGGGTATAAGGAACCAATTACCACTGGTTATTTGGCCAACACAGGGGTCTGTTCCATTTCCAGTTTTAAAGGGTCCACATAAGCACTGGTGTGTTGCTGCTTGACACATAACTGCTGTAGTGGGTAAGTGCCAAAGATTTTAAAAGATATGTATATTGCCCTAGAAAGAGCAGAAACAGGAACAGGGCTTTCAGCATCTGAATTATGTGTATAGATGCAGCTATGGAAACAACTTCGTAAACACAATTTCTACATAGCTAAAAAACACACACACACACACACAAAAACAGGCCTTTAAAACCTGAAACCAGAACTAAGCTTGTAGAGTGGAGTGGCCTAGTGTACTACACCAAAAGGATGGCTTTCATTTTAAATGCAATTTCGCATCTAGTGTACTCCTGCTTGTTGACAGAATTACAGTGGAACCTCAGATTGTGGACGTAATCCGTGATGGAGACACGCCTGCAACCTGCAGCATTCGTAACCTGCAGCGCCGCATCTACACACGCGCTTCTGCACATGCGCAAGCAGCGGAACCCGGAAGTAACCCTGCAGTCCGAAATCTGAAAACGAGTAACCCTAGGCGTCTGTAACCAGAGGTACCACTGCATTTGTCACGTTCTGATTCAGGGGTGATCGAAGTCCCGGCAGGGGACGTCAGGACTGGGGGCAAAATGGCGGGGTGGGAGCAGGAACGGGGGTCCAGAAGCCAGGAGTCAAGAAGCCAAGGGTCCGAGGGTCAGGAAGCAAGGAGTCACAAAGTCAAGGGCCCGAGGGTCAGGAAGCAAGGAGTCACAAAGTCAAGGGTCCAAGGATCAAGAAGCAAGGAGTCAAGAATCCGAGGTTCAAAGATCAGGAAGCAAGAAGCCAAACACAGCAAGGCAGGAAGCATGTTGCTGTGGCAAAGAGCCGAAGGGAAATGCTGACCTTATATCCTTTCCCAGCTCTTGCCACCAGGTGCTGTAAGTTACCAATCAGCCTCACCTGTGAGGCCGTGCCTTGCCTCTCCAGAACAAACTTAGGAAGGCCCCAGTCCTGCAAAGTCCTATTGGTCACAGGGCCCGGCTCCTGCACACACACCTGACAGTATTCCGAAATAAGTTACCCGCCTAAAAACAATTAAGCATTGACACGAGCCTAAGTTATGGAAAAAGACTAACAAGGCATCCGACTTTAAACCTGAGTTGCAAATAGCCGTATGGTCATAATCAATCACTTGTGAACCTATGGTCATTTTCTGCCCTGTGGGCAATATTGTTAAGTGTAAGAAACACAACTTTCATTAACTGAATTAACCTGCTGCACTTTGTCAGATCTTAAAGTAACAGACTATTTAGGCCATCTGTTTTACATGCAGCATGGGATACGTAGTTGCCTCTTGGAAGAAGCAATGCTAAGAGATACAAATGTTGCAAGGTTGATAATAAGGAGAGGAAAATAGCTCTTTGACTAAAGAGATGAAAGTCAGAAGCAGGCAAATCCTGCTAAAACAGAAGTGTGTGAATGCAATATTAAATAGTCTCTAGAGAATGAGCAAGTTTTCAGTGAAGCATGCCCTCTCTTATTAACTGTGTTTACTTTGTGATTTGCCTAAATAAACTCCAAGCGAAATAATTTTTAACCTGCACAGATTATAGTAAATGTTTTCAATTTTAGCTAGAAAAAAATTCAGAATCACCTAGCCTGAAGTGCAGACGGCAGACTGACATGCCACTCAAATAAAAGGCTTAAAAGCTACATGAATAAATTAACACTACCGAATGAAACGGACCATGGAAGCTAGAAAACATTTAAGATTTTCAAATATACTAAAAAATCAGTCAAGAGGCAGCATTTATGTATTCCCAAATGGTCTCTATTTATAAAGAGAACATCTTGTCTGTAAGTCCTGAAAGACTTGTTCCTGCCTTGCAGGCCATTTTCCACCTGGCCGATCGACGTTACAGTCTTTCATGTCCCCTTCAAAAAGCAGTTTTTCCTGCTCTCAGTCCAATTCTATACAGGTTTACTTTGCAATGCAAACTTTTCTCTGCTCAAGGGGACATGACCCCAGGAATACTTACACAGATATAACACTGATAAATGGGCAGAGCAAGAAGCAGGAAGCACATCTCCAAAGATATCCCCTGATAGATAAATCAGCCTTTAGTTTCAAAGGCAGCAGTTCCAATACATACGTACATGAAGCTACCTTGTACCAATGGTCCACTGGCCCCAGAATGGTGTTCTGTGGCAGGCACAGCTTCTCCCAGGTGTGTGTCAGAGATCTTTCCTACCACTTCCCTATACTGAACTTTACAAGCACAAATAATGGCTGGCTTGCAATGCACACACAAATAAAATAAAATCCTATTATATTTCCTTTGAAATCTGTCAAATCAGCAACAGTAGAATGGGTCAACCTGACTGCAACCTTTGGCACTGTCATAGGGAATAGCACTGGAACATCTACCAAAGGGGGAGGAAACTGAGCAGTTACAAGTGTCAATCAATTCATTAGCACTAATCTCGTTGCTGCGCCCCCCCCCCCCCATTTTTGTTTACCAGCACTATTTTCTGCGGGAAGTAATTTATTTGGCCCTTTTAAAATGTTACTTATGTATTTTTAATTTTAAAAACATTTTAAGTGGAGGGGATCCCAACTTTATTTTAAAACAGCTTTCCAGCAACTAACCAACAAAATTAGAATACTGTGAGCATCTTTCATAAAAGAATACTGTGGATTAGTCTATTGGCCTTGTGTACTAAACAGGCCAAAGACATAATTATCTGAATAATTACTGCAGCTCAGAATTGTAGTTACTTTGGGATTCTTCCCCCTCCCCACCATGTGGAACCAAGATCAATAGTGCAGGACCATACCTTGGTCGTTGCAAACTTAAATAAACTTTAAATTATTTCCTTGTAAGGTTGAGAGAACTATCTGAGCATAAATCAAATCAAAAAGCAGCAATTCATTCCACTCCGGGGGTTCAACTTGAATGAAATATTGGGGAGGGGGGCAGGTAAGCTCTGCCCCACATAATGACATGGTGTATGCACACCATATGAGTGGCAATGCCCATCAACTGGGAGGGCAGACCCCTCAAATATTTTCTAGGGGGCCTAAAGGGACCTTGGCCCCTAGGAGTTGGCTCCTATGATTGCACTCTATTTAAAAAGAAAGTAAAGCTGGAAACCTACAAATGTCAGGTGTGCACTGACCCACACAGAGAGAAAAAACTGCAAACTAATAGTGTACTCTTCATTTTCTCCTTCTATGGTTAGATTTATCAGAAATCTGGACGTGGTCTGCTCTGCGTTGTGTGTGGGGGTTTTTCAAGCCTTCAAATGCAGCACCAAATTTGCAGACAGAAACAGTCAGCATACTATTTCTGAAATTGGTCTAAAATAAGGATGGAGAATCTATGGCCCTCCAGCTATTAGACTCCAACTCCCATTAGCCCCATCATGGCTAATTGGATGATGGGGGTTGTATTATCACAAAAACTGGATTCCCCCACCCCACAACATGTCCACACAATCTTTTTTTTAAAAAAAAAACCACACACACAACCCTAAATTATATTAACACCAGTCATAGACAAAGTTATGCATTCCTTTTCAGGAAAAAAAGATGCTACTTACCTTTCCCATTCTGCCATGCTGTGTACCAAGACAAACTGAGGAAAGATGTGATGAAAATTAATGCAGTGGCCACAGTCCCATTTCGGAGCCTCATCTCATTTCAACATGGTTTGTATTTGGCCAACAGTCAGGATTTGAGTTTCGTCTGTTGGCTTGAAGCCCACTTATTCCAGCGCTAGCACGGCATAGCCAGAAGCAAAAGGAGTATGTGGCACTGTCATTTCCAAATCATTGTGCAACCTGCAGAGCAGACGTATCGCTGGAGAATGACGAACTCTCAGAAGCTTTTGAAGAGTTTGCCCTTCATTCTTTGTTCTTCTACTCCCTAAGCATAAAGGGGAAACTCAGTTTCAGCCTAAAAATGAAGAGAAGTCTGTAGAAAACCGAAGCACATCACACAACAGAGAAGAGACTGAGGGAACTGCAAACGACAGAGGCTCAAACCTCCCATCTGCCATTATCTTAGTAAGAGGCCTTGGGCAAGCCACATCTTCTCACCTACCCCTTTACTCTCTTGTAGATTTACATTATCTCCAATTTACAAGACTGTTTTATGCAGTGCTCTTTTTTTTTACGTTCTCTTAGAATGTCAACGGCACCCACCTGAAAGGTGCCAAAACCCACCTGAAAGGTGCTGGAACTGAGTTCCACTAAGTTCCGGCTGGGAAACATCTTTATGGATTACTGGCAACCTACATTAATTGTTTGAACATTCATGTAGTGTAATCCTATACATGGGTGGGTTGGGGTACTTGTGATCCTCCAGGTATCATTGGGCAGCTCAGACTCCTACAAGATCCAGCCAACTTGCTGACACATTTACATGCCAGCTTGTTAACACATTTCTCTCATCCCATCCCCGCCCCCTTCCTCTCACAGCCACCCTTCTCCTTTCCACGGTTGCTTTTCAGCCATCTCACTCTGCCACTCACTTAAACAAAATCATTTTTCTGTAGCCAATCGCTATTGCGTTCATTCCATCAACAGGTGCTTTCGTCCTAGTAGGTGTGCTTAAGTTTGTAGCCTAAGGTGTTTGAAACAAATTGTACACTTGAAGTGGTAACCATAGCACGTGAAAAGCTGAGAGAAAGTTAAAACATTTGAAACATCAGAAGCTGTTACTGTTTCACAAATGCTTCTGAGATTCATGGTTACAAGTAGCTGACAGTTCCCAAATGCACCAAGGAAGGGTTACGTTCTGCATCGTGCGCTTGTACCTAGGGGATCTAGGCAGGATTCAATCTTCATTCATGCCCTTGAACAGCTTTTCAATAGAGTTTTAACGAAAATAGCTTGTCTAAAAGGTAGAGAGAAAATGACATACAGGTTCACGTTACCCCAATCAGTAGGTCAGTGCCGTCAACTTTAACGGCACGGCACTCATAGTTTACAGCAGCCCACAGGAATCTGGTCACAGGCTTAAGGTAGTTATGGCCCACTGTAATTGGGAGAACTACGCTGCTTCCTATAACTTCACCAATTTATTATTAATCATAGCCCCCCCCAAAAAAAGTGATGGGCAAAGTTAAAGTTGGTGGCAGCATGGATTAGCAAATCAAACACCCATTGCTTTGCACATGCCCAAGTCCAGACATACGCAGCATGAAGCTAACCAGCACTTACAATGGAAAGGAGACAGATGGGGAAACAAGATTTAAAGATGCAGCACAGCTAACTGTGGCTCCTCAGTGCAGTAACAGCAGCAGAGGCATATACTGTAGTTAAATTAAAACCATTTAAGTACAAGGAATATTAACATATTGGTTGTATTTTAGATGGAAAAACTAGGGCAGAAGTTCTCTGGAATTAATTGACCCTGCACATTTATATACATCTGAACATACATCTTTTTGCACAGTATTCCCACCTTCTCACTCCCAAAGAGCCTTGCACACCCAAGATGCTTACACCTGCTCCCATTTCTCTCTGTCTCTCCCTGTGTGCCACATGCAAATCTGTCTTCTGCTCACCTGAACTTTGTACTCCTACTTTCTTCCTCTCTTGTATACATAACACGCCAATCTCGGTCTATTCCTACCTCCCGTGCTTCATACAACCCTCCCTCTTTCTAACACACATGCTTCCGTGGGGATTAGATACACTGTCAGGTGATTTATCCAGCCCTCCGAATCCCCCCCCCTCCACTTCGTTGCAGCAACAAACGTGTGTCAAATTATAGCGTGTTACAAGATGAATGTGTTTTTCTCCCCAACCCCACAGGGGAAACGGTACCCCGGTAGCAAAGTCAGGTCCAAAGCATGCTTAACCTGCCAATGCTCATTTCTCTCTCTCTCCCCCCCCCCCATCCTTCTGATGCAGGAGGAGAGCGAGTTTGCCCGCGTACACGCATTCACACGCACGCACAGACGCAGTCTCCAGCGGACCCTCTCTCCACCCGCCTCCTTGCCCTTCTCCTTCTCCTCTCTTGCGTTCCTTCTTCCTCTCTCTCAGTCCCTCCGCCTGCGTGTACAACCAGAGAGCGTGCTCGCTGTCGCATTGCACAGTCCACTTACCCCCAAACAGTCTCCTCCCCGCCCGCCGACCGACTTTGGCAGGACGAACTTGGGGAGGCGGCTGCACCAAAGAGAGAGAGTGGCTGGCCGGCCGGCCGGCCGGCCTGCATCCCCCTCGCCACACAGAAAAGGTGGATTTTTAATATTTTAATTTTTTGAGTCTGCCCACCTCACAGACACCGCCACCGCCGTCTTGCAGGCAGACGCGCCAGTAGCAATAATAATACCAAACCCACTGCAAGCCGAAAGCGCCAAACTCGCGTCAATTCATCCCACCAGGTCCGCCGAAGACCCCAGGAAGCCCCTGTTCGCCCTCCGGGAATGGGCAGAGTGGAGCCCCGAGTGGACGCGGAGCTTTGGCGTGCGCTCACCTTGGTCCCGCAGGAGCCGCCCTTTGCTCCTACGCGGAGAGAAAGAGAAGCCGAGGGTTCCACACACACTCTCAGGCGCGCGCGCGTGTTCTTTGCGCGCGTGCCTCCCCGCGCAGGAGGCGTTCCAAGAGTCCCCTTGCAGTTACAGCTGCCTTGCCCTCGCCTGCTGCACCACACACACAAAAAGGACTTCACCTCCTCGGTCCTCTCTCACCGCAGCAGAGGAAACGCTTCTCCCAAGCTGCAACTGAGGAGGACTCCCAAGGAGCAGAAGCCCACACCGGCTAGGTTTCTGAGCGCCCGCCTCCTTTCACCTCACCCGAACCTCCATTGGCCAACCCAACCCGCGCAAGAAGCCAATGGTCGTCCTTTACTGGATGGCACGTTCCAGCGGATGGTGTAGTCAGATGTCAGTCTCGGACTAGGGTTTTTTTTTTTTTTACTAGAAATCTCGCGAGTTTTCTTTCACCAGCTATTGATAGCTGAAGTGCGGGAGAGCTGGGGGTTTGTGCTGTGTAATTTCCAGATCCTTGCACCTTGAAAAATTCGAGCAAACTCATTAGAAGGTCAGTTCTTGCAAATGCCCCACTGTGTTCAATAGGGACTTAAGTGCTCAGAGGACTGTGGCTGTTTTCTGCGGCTGGAAGTGGCTTGCCAGGTCCCAGCAACTGGGCAATATTGCTGAGAGAAGCAGCAAACTGAAATCTACTGATCTTGGGTTTGTGAGGTCACGATAGGGATCTTTGGCATCTTTGGTTCAGATCCACCCTCTTGTCTAACATTAGCCTCCCCTTTGATTTTTCCTGTCCCCTGAATGCAATGTCTTATTTGAGCAGGATTGTTTCCTTGGTTTCCTCCTCCAGACAAGAAGGTTTTGTGGAATTAGCGCTGCAAGTTTTCACCTTCCAAATCAAGAAGCCAGCCCATACTACTACTTTTTAAAACATTTAACATTTTAAACATTTAATCTGAATTTATTTTTTACTATATAAAGTGTGTTTAGTAAATAGAACCCGTTTTATGCCCATTGTTACTGCTGATGTGGCAGATTAGTGCAGTTTTTCATGTGTGAGGTGACATTTTTCTGTAGCCACACTTAGTTCCCTTTGTTCCTCGCCTGGGCACAACTTGCCTGCCAGCTCAAATGAAATGAGGTTTCTATCTCTCAAGGGCTCAGCACCTTGAAAAATGGCAGTGCATACAACAGGACTTTAAAAACCAACAACTAATAGAGAGGTCTTGCAGAAGGTACCTTTATCAGATTGTTTGATGCAGCTAAAGATTAGATCTCTGTGTTAACTTTTAAAAAATGACTTCAGGGATACTGATACGTTTTTAAAAATAATCTGGTTTTGACAAGAAGAAATAGCAGTGATGGACACAACAACGAAGCTAATGCTACAGAACCTTTCCCAGCTTCCTTCTTGCAGTACTCAACCCTTGTTTTAAACTACCACTTCCCCCCACTCAGTGTTATCCCCTGCTTGCTCTACTCAAATACCTGCCATTGTTTAAAGCTGCCACTTGTTCTTCCATCACTGCTTTACTCAAACTTCTGCCAGTTTAAAACATCCGCTTTCTGCTTTTCAGAGTAGCTCCCTTCTTGCTGTACTCAAACTTCTCCCTTTTCCATTCCTCAGCTGTCTCATGTGAGACAGAGAAAGAATGCAGTAACCCCAGATATTTCAAAGTAATATTCAAAACTTGTTAAAAACTACAAATTTCCTCTGTTTTCACCCATCTCTGCTTTACTCAAATGTCTGCTGTTGTTTTAAACCAACAATTTCCCCCTCTCAGTATCCCTCCCTTCTCTCTCACAGCCACTGCTGCTGTACAATCCTGCTTCACTTTTGCTCCCCTACTCCACCCTGACTCCATGAAAATCAAGTACAGTGGTACCTCGGGTTAAGTACTTAATTTGTTCGGGAGGTCTGTACTTAACCTGAAACTGTTCTTAACCTGAAGCACCACTTTAGTTAATGGGGCCTCCTGCTGCTGCTGCCGCACTGCCGGAGCACAATTTCTGTTCTCATCCTGAAGCAAAGTTCTTAACATGAAGCAATATTTCTGGGTTAGCGGAGGCTGTAACTTGAAGCCTATGTAACCCGAGGTACCACTGTATTGTGATGCACCACTGCAAATCCTCCCACAAGGACTGCATGACAACATTCTTACATTTTTATTATATAGGCATATATAGAAATATGTGTGTTCAAAAGGCCAGGGTCAACTGCAGCAAGTCTTTGTGGGCTCCAGCATTTACCCCACTATGCCAGCTGCTGAGGCCAAAACCTCTGCATTTTTAATGACACCAAACTAATCCCTTTAAACCATGATCTATGTTTTAGGATGTAATTAGGTGATATCACCATTGATGTCTTCTATTAATTTATGAGCAGAGGGCGATGTTTATGGTACAAATTTATTGTAATGTATGATGTTGGTCTTTTGTTTTTGTTTTGCTTTGGTTCTTGTCTGTTTTTTGTAAGTTTTGGCGGTTTTAAATTTGGAGGTTCAAGTACATTATGGTGGTATGGGAAACTGTTGTGTGACGGGCCAATGGCCGTAATAAAGATCAATCCAATCCAATGACACCAAAGCCATTAAAGAACCTATGATCAGAAAGCAGTGGGCAAAGAGCAAATGCAGCAATAACAAGGTAAGACTGTGTGTGTTGTGTGTTGTGTATGTGTGATGGGCGTACATATAACTTCCCTCCCAACTCTCTTTTCACACACAGGACAGAGGCAATAAAAATGGTGTAGCTGTGTTTCACACCAGTTCAATTTACATATTATTTTGCAAAATGAATCTAAAGATTTTGTGAATATACTCATGTATATTGTTATTCTTACTATTTCTAATGTAATGTCTTGTTTCTTCCTTTACTCACAAGTATAAAGGGTAAGAGAAACAGTAGAATTACTAAGTAGAAGATAATTCAAGAGTGAAGGAAAAGAATAAGGGAACTTTTCTAAGAATGGGAGTCTACTTTTGAGAAATGAAGAACCATCCTAGAAGAAACAAACAATTCATTAAAAGGAGCAAGATCCGGCCAATAAGAATTGAGCTGGACATCCTTTATTTGAGAAGTATTCTGGCTTCTGCCACCACCGCCATCCCGTTTTCTCCCACCTGTGACATACATGTTTAGCATTTTTGTAATCAATATCCTGTTCATGAAACTCCCACAGAATGTCAGCTGTACTTTTGATTGCATCCATTCTAATAACAATAAAGAAAAATTTTAAAAGCATAGAGATGAACTATGTGCTTTCCTTTGATTTCTGCTCTGGGCTTTGATTACAAGAACAAATCTCAGTGGTTTCAACTATGTCATGCCTTTTGTAAACAATGGTGCAGATTTGCACTTCACCTGCTTTTTGCAGTTAGCGCTGTCTGAAATGTGCACACCGTCCTCCTTGATCCCCAGCAGACCAGCAAACTGGACGCGTGTTGTTTTCTAGCACTGAGCCCCTCACCCCGCTCCCCTGCCTTCACAATAAAAGTACAGTGCTTCCGTTTCCAAAAGTTGTAAATGTAGTCGCAAGTAAAGTAAAGGTAAAGGTACCCCTGCCCGTACAGGCCAGTCTTGACAGACTCTGGGGTTGTGCGCCCATCTCACTCAAGAGGCCAGGGGCCAGCGCTGTCCGGAGACACTTCCGGGTCACGTGGCCAGCGTGACGAGCCAGAGCCGCACACGGAAACGCCGTTTACCTTCCCGCTGGTAAGCGGTCCCTATTTATCTACTTGCACCCGGAGGTGCTTTCGAACTGCTAGGTTGGCAGGCGCTGGGACCGAGCAGCAGGAGCGCACCCCACCGCAGGGATTCGAACCGCCGACCTTTCGATCGGCAAGTCCTAGGCGCTGAGGCTTTAACCCACAGCGCCACCTGCGTCCCTAGTAGCTCCACAACATTTGGTCGCAAGTAGCTCCACAACATTTGGACAGTTTGGCACACATCACCCTAGAAGGAATTATCACAGGCTTTCCCAGATTCCATAAAAATTCACAAAAGCAAATTAAAGCTGGATAGCGAATTGTCCCCATCTGTGAGCAAGCACAAGCCAGAGCAGCGCAGGGGAGGGGGCTTGTTAAGCTGCTCAGCTGAGGTGTGGAAAGCTCCCCTCGCCTCAGCGAAGCAGCCTCAACAAGCCTCTGGCTGGCAAGGAGACTGCCTCCCATTTCCCCGGAGCCTGAAGAGATCCTCTTTGGGTTCTGGGATGGGTTTTTTTGAGGAAGTGCATTCCGGCACCTTTTTGTGGGTAGAGCACGATATATGGTGATGTCTTTCATGTGTTCCACAGGAGGTACTGGTGGTGTAGTGGTTAAGAGTGGTGGACTTGTAATCTGGGGAACCGGGTTCGCGTCTCCGCTCCTCCACATGCAGCTGCTGGGTGACCTTGGGCCAGTCACACTTCTCTGAAGTCTCTCAGCCTCACTCACCTCACAGAGTGTTTGTTGTGGGGGAGGAAGGGAAAGGAGAATGTTAGCTGCTTTGAGACTCCTTAAGGTAGTGATAAAGCGGGATATCAAATCCAAACTCCTCCACCCTGATAAATGTGGGCATCAGCTTGATTACTCCTGTCTTTAAGGCCTTGCAGAGCCGGTACATCAGGGGCATTCTGGGAAACAAATATGGCAGCAAGACCCAGGCACTCAACATTGCACAGGGCAAAGGCCTAGGGTGGTTTTGTTGTTGTTGTTGTTAAGACGGGGGCATCAGCAGTGAGCCCTGGCAGTTTCCCAACTGTGCCAGATGCTGTTGCCAACCCTGATGCCTCTACATTCATCCCACCTGCCAACAATGCAGCTATTTAAAATGTGTAGGGCTGGGGACAGGCAAGATCAAACATTTAAGTGTAACTGGCAGACAGAGTTACAAAGCAATTAATAAACCACGGCTGGGGTTGGTGAAGTGCCAGAGATGACAAATTTGATAACTACCGAAGCTGCGCTTCCAGCATAATTTATGTCATGATTATGATTCCTCTGTTCCTGCGATTCATAGCCTTGAAAGGAACAAAGCTGCAAATTATAAGAAAAAATTTGACACAGACATGCTCCATTATTTTCAGCACTTCAAGGTATATTCTTATACTGGCAGGGTAGAGAAGATATGGTAACATACCATTAAAAAACTCTGCGGCCAGACAGAAGTTTATTCGTAAATTACACATTTTTAAAGAGGCACGTTGTGTTGTTAAGATTTGAGTGGGAGGAGTTTCCGTTCAATGGCTGCTGTGCTGTTTTCCCTGGGGCTGTTCCCTGGAATGAACGGCCTATTGCAGTCGCGGTTGCATTCAGAACGGTTGACGAAAGTGCTGTAGTTTAAAGTCCGCTGTTACCAATATACTGGTGACATTTAAGAACACTTCCTGACATGGCTGCTAGGAGTGAAAATAGCAAGAAGACAGGCCCCATACAGATTATTTTTTTAATGGATGCTTCTTGTTGGGGTATGTGTGTGATTAATTATACGTTTTGGCAATAAAACACCCCACCTTTCAATCAATCATATTCTTGTCAAGATGGCATAAGAAGGTAAGAAGAGTCTGCTAGATCATACCAATGGCCCATTTTGTCCAACAACCTGTTCTCTGTGGGAAGCCTGCGAACAGGACATTCTTTGTGAATGTGTGGTTGTGAATGGTCTGGGCTCTGAATTAGTGTGTAGCTGCCAGCCCACCACAACATTATGACATCTGGAAAAGGACATCATATGGAAGTGATATAATCCTCTGCCTCCTCTGTAGTCTGCAGTACAGTTATATCCATGCAAAGAGCTGCTTGAAGAAAAGAAATATCTGGCTGAAAATAAGCTAATGATGGTTGGCAGGTTTTGTGACCTACTGGGAACCAGTTCATTGGTCACGGAGGGGGTTCATCCTTGTTCACTCAATCATGCTATTAGCGTTTGGTAGCATTCCTTTCAATGTCTTATGTTTCTTGAAGTCATCTGACCCATACCAAGAGTTAATGACAGGATTAATTTGGGCTAGATATGGGGAAAACGTTAATATGTTGTTCAGCCGGGAAAGTAAGGCAAACAGAAGATCTTATCCATCTTGTCTCTGTCCTGGATGGTGTCTTCTCTGAGTAAATATGAGTAGATGATTATTTCAGCGGTTCTCTATTTGCAGTCTTGGGATTAAATAAGAAGTCCCTTACCTAGAGAATGGATAAAAATACCAAATCCAACTACCATTGGGAGCTACTACTGTGAAAAGTGGCAGAAAACTGCTCTTTTGCTCAATAACAGCTCTTTTTCGTTTAGTTTTCTTCCTTTCTCTTCCTCCCTGCCTGCCTGTATCAAACTCAATTCCGAAAGCCACACAAATTAATACCCTTGGGAGGAGCAGGAAGTGCTCAGAACAAACAAGTTAGAGAAATTCCCTTTGTCCTTTGACTAAGCAAGTCAAAACTATGCCTAACCTTATCTTCTACCAGTTACTTCAGGCTAAGTTAAATTCTGTACCTCAGAAAGATTCAGGGTGTCTAAAAAGAGGTGTGTGGGGGGGTGGAATGTGGAATCCCAATAAATCATTTTAAACCAGGAGTCTCTTTTGGAATCAGCTTGAGGCACTGCTCAACTTCAAAAAGGTCATGTAGCCATCTGCCTCAAGCGTCAAGTGCCCCGTATCTATGTTCCCCGGCAGAATGTGATCAGTTGCAGAACCTGAATTTAAGGAAACTCCCTCATGTTTTCACCTGAAACAGCCTTATACTGGCAAAACAAATAAAAAACACATGCCCAAGGCAAAGAAGCTTCCAGAGCTAAGGAGATGTCATACAGAAATGCACTTAACTCACAAATCCTGTTAATGGGAAAAAAGATTCCCTGTGACAGCTCCCCATGACCATACGTGGCAAAAATAAAAATGGTAGAATGGAAATGATTCCATAGACACGTTTTTATCCTGCTGCTGCAGGGCTAAACCACACACATTGCATGGGGACTTACTATCATTTCTTATTGGCCTCCCCTGTTTTTTTTACAGCAACATGGTCCAGTTGTGATCAGAGCAGTGGCACTGGGAGAAAGGAGGGATTAACCCTTTTCCTAATGCCATTTTTTGAATCTGGGGTAGAAATGATTGCAGGTGTGGCCTGGTGACAGCTCCAGGGATGAGTGTGCAACTTTCTACCACCTTCTGGTATGAATTTGAACAGGGGAAATAGCAGCAAAAGTGAGGGTACAGCTATTACCTACAAATAAGGTAAAGGTAAAGGTACCCCTGCCCGTACGGGCCAGTCTTGCCAGACTCTGGGGTTGGTGCGCCCATCTCACTCAAGAGGCCGGGGGCCAGCGCTGTCCGGAGACACTTCCGGGTCACGTGGCCAGCGTGACATCGCTGCTGTGGCCAGAGCCAGAGCCGCACACGGAAACGCCGTTTACCTTCCCGCTAGTAAGCGGTCCCTATTTATCTACTTGCACCCAGGGGTGCTTTCGAACTGCTAGGTTGGCAGGCGCTGGGACCGAACGACGGGAGCAAATACATGATAGCATATTTGATGTGATATTTTACCTAACTGCTATCTTGCTACTGCTCTAAAATCTGTATTTTTGTTTTATTGCATCATTGTCTTTTGACTTATATTTTTAGGAACTTTTAAACCACTTCAGGATGAGGGATTTAAAAAAACCAAGCAAACATAAAGTGGCATATAAATCACCTAAATGAAAATGTTAAAAATGAAGAAAATGAGCCTATTTCATCAGAGCCAACATCAAACATCCAAGGAAGGAGGGTCTTCTACTATGAATATTTATGCTTTAATATATTTGTTTGCCTGTAAAATGCCACAGAACTCTGTTGTTGTTGCTGTTGTTGTAAAAACATGGACATTAGAGTAAGAATTATGCCACCAACAATGGGAATATCGTGGGTGTTCCAAGGACATGCTAGTGATTTCACTGCACTGTGTTCTTGCAAATCCAAACATGGCTTCTGAATAAATGGATGGCGTTTTTGAACTGCATACTCCTCCTTTTCATGCTATGTTGATACACAGATAATATGCGTTTGAGCAGTGTCTATTTTAGTTCTCTTTTCAGCACTTTGTACAATCGCAAGAAAAGTAGCCCACTGTTTACTGCACTAAGTGGTCCGAGATTCTTCTCAAGTTAATAGTTCATGTGTTTTCTCTCACTTGCATTGGCCTTCATTAAATAATCCCTTAAAGGACACTTACTCTGAAATGGGCATAGATAATAGCAGTGATGATGAATTTCTAGGATGTAGCTGGTTTCTCATTTGATAATGCCTATTGTTTTTATAGTCAAAGGCTATAGTACAGGGATGGTTTCAAGAGCTTCAGAGAACATCAATCATTTAGGTTGCTAAATGTGCAGTGCATAATATAAGATTGATAAAGTATCTGTAACAAAACAAAAGAATGTACAAAAAAGGGAAAGTTAATTACTCTTGCCTCTAGTAGTAAGAGCAGAATGTGGCAAGGAAGACAGATATTGCAAAGCGAAACGAAGACATTTAGGTTCCTTATTTGAATTGCCCCAAATAAAGTTTCCACAGAACTTATTGAAACACTACTTCTTTGGATCGTTGTTGCTGAAAAGAGGAAATAGTCAGTAAGATTTTCCTGGATGACATCCACTTAAGCTGTTTGAGAGCAATTCACAGATAGGTGTTCTGGGCACCGAGCCAATATACACAGAGAAGTGGAAAATCCAAGCAAAATGTAGACATTGAAAGATCCTATAACAAAAGTGGCTGTGTAAGGGACCTCAGCAATCATACCACTTTAAAAAAAATATATACTTATATAGTAGAGAATAACAGAAACCTTGCTTACCCCAAAACATTCAAGGAACATTTATAAATCAGAGAGCAACAAAACGTTCATGTTGTAGAATCTCACAATTTGCTCCTCTCTAACGATTTGTAAGAAACTCTGGGTGCAAGCATTCAAGCAAAATGTTTTTGTACTGCTAAAGCTGCAATCCTATGCACACAGAGTTGGGAGTATCCAAGCACGTGCAATGGAATTACTTCTGAGTAGACATGCCTACTCATGCCGAGCCTACATGGATGCGGGTGGCGCTGTGGGTTAAACCACAGAGCCTAGGACTTGCTGATCAGAAGGTCGGCGTTTCGAATCCCCACGACAGGGTGAGCTCCCGTTGCTCGGTCCCAGCTCCTGCCAACCTAGCAGTTCAAAAGCACGTCAAAGTGCAAGTAGATAAATAGGTACCGCTCTGGCGGGAAGGTAAACAGCATTTCCATGCGCTGCTCTGGTTTGCCAGAAGCGGCTTAGTCATGCTGGCCACATGACCCGGAAGCTGTACGCCGGCTCCCTCGGCCAATAAAGCGAGATGAGCGCCGCAACCCCAGAGTTGGCCACGACTGGACCTAATGGTCAGGGGTCCCTTTACCTTTACCTAGACATGCCTAGACTCTTGACAAGCTGTCTTATTTGGCAAGTCTAGAATTCTTCATAGATGCCATGTTAAGATTCTGCCCAGCGGCTACATTCACTCCAATTTGATGGGGAACACTACATTTAAAGTGAAACCTTATGCATGTTTACTCAGAAGGAAATCTCACAGTGCTCTATGAGCTGTTTGGTTAATATCCCTGACAGCCTAAAGCACATCCCAACCATTTTTTGTCCTCTGTCACCCTTGCAAACCAAATATCCCAATTTAGCAATACTCAGGATGGCTATCCAGACACAAAGCACCATGGAATTCAAAACTCTGCAAGGCCAAGGCAAGGAGGAGGTACAAAATACTTTCCTGCAATGTTTCTGACACAGGATTTTCTCCACTGGAGCTTGTTCAGCAGCTGGTAGAACACAGTGCCATTTTATATCCATTATTTGCAGTGGTCCCTGGCTATGATTGCATCATGGGGGGGGGGGGAGGGAAACAGATCAAGGGAGTAGCACTGCCCGCTAGCTGTCTCCTCCTTAGTTTCAGGGCTCCTCCACATATACACTTGTCCCACAGACATTTACTCTGTGTAAGGCAGCTTCTAACATCCCCATGGATAGGGTCCAGGATGTGTTAACACATTACACAGTCAGTAATGTCCAACAAGATACTCTGGACTCAAGAGTTTATTGCAGTTCTCTATACAAAACAATAAAAATAATTTAGTCGACATTAAAAAAAACTAAGGCTGCAATCCTAAACATGGATTACTAGTGAGTAAGTCCCATGTGACTTACTAGGATTTACTCCCATGTAAACATGCTCAGCATGTGCAGCACATTGCAGAGATGTAAAGTTAGGGTAGTTAATATTACACGGAGAAGCAAAAATTAGAAATAGTGCAAGTCATAAAAATCAAAGCAAGATTTACAATGTTTTTAAAAAAACACAACTCACAGTTAAGTTTACATATTACAAAACTATTTTAAACCAGAAGTGTTCTCCGTCTAAAATTAGCCTTGCATTTTACTCCATATGCTGTAGTTAATACAGAGTACATCATTTCTGCTCGGGGGGGGGGGGGACGGACCCTCTAGCATTTGACTTTCATTATTTTTATTGTGATTTAAGTAGCAGTTACTTGCTTTGTAGACATAGCTTATGACTGACCTCTGCCTTGCATTTCTTTAGAAGATGTGATAGAAAATGCATGTGCATTAAACAACAGAACATGGTAGATAGTCCACTGCAGCACTCCTAAACTAAAATGCAGTTTAAAATTCCTTGCAAGGTTTTTCCTTGTAGTAGATACAGAAAGCAAGCCATTCTATTCACTGCAAATACACAGATTAGTACTGTATGTCCTGTTTGCCAAATTTAAGCATTTGGCTGACAGAGGATATGCAAAAAGTAACATAGTATCAACATTGTCCTAACACTTTGGAATAAAGCTCAACTATAGGTCAATATCTGAACAATTTCCAAAAGCAAAGGCATCTTTAAATATGCATTTAAAATGTTGAAAAGTCTAGGGCTCGGTTTGGACATAATAGTAAACCATGGTTTCCCACTAAACAAATGAACCTGGACAAACCTCAGGCTCACACACTCTATCCTCTTTCACATGCTAGGAGGAGGAGACCAAAAGCATGTCTGAACTTAGGAAACACTGGTTTCATTTAAAGTACAGCTAGTAAGAACAAGCCTGGATCAAACCATGATTTCTGGCCTGTTCTCACTAGCCGTCGTTTACACAAAGCCACAGTTCCCCAGGGTTCAGATAATCACAGGGAATTTGGGTTAGGTTTTTTGTTTTGTTTTTTTAAAGTGAAAGCTTTCTATGGAATGCAGTATGTACACAGCCACATTCTTGGAATTATGTACTCCTATTGCTTTCTGATCATTTACCATTTGCATCCCTGGTCCCTCTTTCGGTGGCATGTAATAAGAATATTGCTGATGATCAGAAGAAGCATGCACTTTGAGTGGGCTTTCCTGTTTAGGATGCTCAGCCCCAAAATCATGGACTTGAGACATACTGAAAACATTTGTAAACGCCCCATGCATGGCACACTACCTTGGGAGTTAAAGCAGGTTAGGCGAAAGGTGGTAATAAAACCCACAGGCATACACCATGTTTTCAGAATTACGTGGGTAGCTTATCTAAGGTGCTTGGTGTACATACATAGATAAAGCCTGAGCCTCTGTCTGCCACATGAGAGAACCAGGATTGCTGCCCAAGTGACTATTGAGCCTTGCACAAACAAAGCATGAACTCTGCCACCAATCTAGTGCCTTTCTGCAATACTCAATAAATTCAGTTTAACTGATACCACACCTTCAAGAATACTGAAGATGCTAAGGCTGTACCTTATATATAAAATCCAGTGGTTATTTTTGTTGCCGTGGAAAGATGTTTTACATGGTATCCATTTTATTACACATCAAAAGGCACCTGAAGTAACAGGAAAAAATATATATCCAGCATTACATCACATGCTAACAAAATCCTAGCGATCACCTGTAACATAATTGAAAATGTATATTGAACATGCATGCAAAAAGAGGGCAGAATGAAGGCCACTCATCCAGGCAATTTTTGATTATCAGTGTACAATTAAGGACAAAGCAATATTTTCTCCTTTGTTAAATAAACAAAGCTTGCCAACTGTTCCCCTTACTAGGGACTGAAGTTTGGTCTTTTTTTCCGCTGACCCTGAATCCAACGGCTATGCATTTATTCACGGGCTGATTACCCCAACTGTGCAGATAAGAAAGTAAGTAGCATCAGCCAGTTTTGTCTCGAATTTTCTGTTGTGATATTATATATATGTGTGTGAAATTGGCTTTCCTTTTTTTACAGCTGTGCATAACTTTAAAATGTGAAAACTCTGGCAGGCATTATGACTAGCCTTCAATATCATGGATAAGGTCGTTTCTCCAAAGTGTAAGAGCAGCAACGGAGCTTCTAGGTTAGAAAATGATACGGTTACGAAACAGAGGTTAAAGCAGTGTCTAATTCAGGCATCCCCAAACTTGGCCCTCCAGCTGTTTTGGGACTACAACTCCCATCATCCCTACCTAACAGGACCAGTGGTCAGGGATGATGGGAATTGTAGTCCCAAAACAGCTGGAGGGCTGAGTTTGGGGGTGCCTGGTCAAATTTTTTACATAGACGTAGATCAGGAGAAGGGAACCTGTGGACCTCTACATTTCGTTGGGAGTCCAACTCCCCATTGGCCAACCCCAGCAGGTATGGCCCATGATCTGGGATGATGGGAGTTCCCAGCCAGCAACATCTGGAAGGGCAACATATCCCTCATCCCGGATATAAATTCCTTGTCAGCTCAGTTTAGGATATGAAATCATGGGGCTGTTCAGACGCTACTGAATGCCCACTAGTCAACTAGATGTGGCAAAATCAAGCATGTGTGTTCTTTCTTCCAATCCTCACTACATCAACAACTGCAACAGGGGATCTTGAATTTTTGAATACAGATTCTCCCTTTTCCTGTAACTATGCTACCTATTTGGAGTTCAAATAAATGAGGGTTCTTCCAGTGGAGTCATGACTTTCTTAGGTATTGTCAAGTAGCACATACGTCTAATGCTTGGTTCTGATCCTGACCCAAAAGTGTGCAGAGGTTTGGGGAGTGGGGAGAGAGTAGTAGTGACTGAATCAGTCCAGAGAATAAATTAGCATTCCAGCATTCCAGCCATTTACACCACAATGCTACCATTTTTTAATTTTCTGTTAATCTATCAACCTAACATCATTTGTTTTGCATGTGTGTTTCTGCGGAAGAATTTAGTTTCATAGCTCAAAAAAAGTGGGAGGAAGAACTTTGATAGGAAGATTAGTTACAAGGTAACAAAACAATGGTAAACCAATAGTTAGTAAATATTCCAAAGCTTATCCATCACAAACCATTTTGCAGAGGGGAAAGAAACAAAGAAGATGTAAGATAAGCAACATCATCTGCAACAGATTATTTTTCCAAGCAAAAAACAAAGAGCGCAGCATTAGCTTTCTAGCAGAATCTTCACTGCTACACAGTGGGTTAAGAATACAAATGTGTGGCCAACATAATAGATTTCATGATTAACTATCTGTTCAATTAACATAGCCCAATAAAAAAAAAATCTAGAACAACTATTATGCATAAAAATGCATACTCTATTTTATCCTCTGAGGCATGTCGCTCCAAGCTTGAGATTTCTTTTTGGCAAGTTCCATCCATGAAGGTTGTTCTGGGGAAGAATGACTGACCTTCTTAAGTGGTTTTATATCTTCTCTTTCAATCAGCACTGAAGGCTGAACTGTGTGGAAAACAAAAATATCGCTTACTTACTTAATAGCAGTGTGATGCTCAAGAATAACAAGTAGGATTTTTTTTGCCCTATCAGCTTAATTAACCATTATGGTATGAAGTGCCATTAGGCGATGCTGAAAAATCTTTTTAAGAATCCTAACCCATGATGAATAACCTACTAATAACACTTTTAAATTTGCTGCGATAAAGGTTATTCTGTAGCACACACCTGAACTAAATTTAAAGTGCCCAATTCATCATATGCATCATTTGTAGGGATCATTTTATTGTTCATGCTACAGAAAGCGTTCAGTCAGCATGTTTGATGTAGGGCACAGAAGCAAACCTGGAACTTTCCCTGCGCTTGCTGAAGTATATATGTTGGAACCAGAGTCAATCTCCGACAAGGCAGCCTTTGCAGACTTGCACAGAGTGTGGACGGGAGCATGAGGTGAGGACAGGTGGAACAAACTTGACACAACAGCTTTCTGGGATTAAAAATTGGCCACAATTTCATTGATTAAAGATGTTAAGTAGGCTTTGGCTTAGGCATTGGGTGTGCACATTGTATCAGCCTCCCGGCTGCAAGCTGAAGCTTGGACAGGATCATGCCTGGGTTATGGGACCACTTCAAGGCACAACTCAACTCCTCAGGCTGCTACTGGAAGTTCTATGGCCTGCCTGCTCTTCCTTGGGCTTCAAGACAGAAACTTCCACTCAGACCCCTTTACCGGGTTACCCAGCAATATCACACCAGGTTAAGTCGAGGTGATACCCCACACCCGGGAAACAGACTAAGGATTCCACCCAATGCCTTATCCACTGAAAGTTGAGATGACTGATATGAAGAAGACACCCAAAGGGCCTTTTTTTTTTTGCAGGCAAGTTCCTTCCCAGCCCTGAATAAGGTGACCATTTTGATCCACAGCAAGATCTTCTTAACATGGTGCCTAAAAAACAGCATATAGGGTGGGTTGCTCTTCCACTAACTGAACTGCTGACCCCTTGCCACAGTTGGCTTTCATCCTCCAGAGGCAGATCAGAGTGAAGACTTGTTCACTCTGGTCTGCTGCCCAGGTCCCGCCCTCCACTGACGCTCTCGTTGGCCACATAGATTCATGTTTTGGTGGGCAATCCCACCAACCTCCCGTGGCCAGCTGAGGAAGAGCCCAATGTCCGGCCACAAGGGTGAAAAGACTCTTTCCGACCCGGGGTGCTGGGCAGGGCCACAACCGCTGCCCACCCCAAATTTGGGTAAGCAGATATACACCTGCTAGAATGCTCATTACATCTGTATGTCCTGTTTTTAGATGTGTGGTTGAAAAACGTAAGATGTGGAGAGGGTGCCCTCAGTCCCACTAATAGCATGTGAAATCAGAACTACAGGTTTAAGGTTTTACTACAGTATATAAAGTCCTAAACCGCCTAGGAGCTGTTTACTCGAGAGACTGGCTTTTCCCACCTCCTCCTACTTAAACCCCTACATCATCTAGTGAAGACATCTTGAGGGTGCAACACACCTTGGAAGTTTGCTTAATGAATACTTGGGCAGAGTTATTAGCATGGTAGCACCCACAATTTGGAATGCATTCCCCCTGGAAAATAGAGTGGCACCTGTATTCCTTTGAATGCCTCCTTGAGACTTTTTAAAATTCAGCCATGCTTTTTCAGGTAGCATTGTCAGACATGGTTTATGCCGGTTTTACAGATACGTAGATTTGATTCAATCTTGTTGTTGTAACCTTGTATTTCATTTTTAATTTCTTTTTTTGGGGGGGGGCACTACCATGGTATTTGTGAAAGATGTACAGTTTATAAATTCTTTAAATAAATAAAACCAGCAGCATGCCTTCAGGAAGAAGTTGCAGAAATGCCCAATCTTGTGAACCCTTAATAAAAACTGGGAACGTTGTTTGTGTGATGGAAAATACTTTACAGCCTGGGTCTATGTCAGAATTTTAGCGTCTTGTTTTCATACCAGGGTTATGGTGTGACAGCAAGCTGCCTCCTGGCAAAGATTCCTGCATATCTGACTTAGTTTCTTTTCTCTGTTCTTCAGAAGAAGCTGCGGGTGGGAAAGACAAGGATGTGTTTCGTGTGAAATCTGTCTGTTGCCTCAGAACTTCCTAAATAAAAAAAAGGGGGGGGTGAGAGACAGAATACCACACACCATAGGATAATGTTGTTCTAAATAATTCAGTGGGAAAGAGAACCACAGTAGGGATTTGACAGAACACAAGAAACTCAGCAGCAGACATGGCTCCCTGCTCAACAATAGAATAATGTGGTCTTATGTCACACACACTTGCCCTATTTATGCCATCTGAGCTGTAAACACTCCATAAACATTTCATAATCTGCAGACTGGAAAACTGTTTGGGGGATTTTGAATTATGCAATTAGAAGCACTTGGAGATGAGCTGTTGCAGCCACAGCAAATTATTCAAGGCCTCTTTTGATAATGAGGGCAAGCGCAAGCCAAAACTGGCAGCAGACAGCTTCCCATGGACAATAGGGAGCTATGGCTATGCAGCAGTGGCCCCAGCGCTTTTAAAATATGACACACCAGTGGATTTATCTTTTGCTCCAATGCTGTTTTAAGCCAAAAGCAACCTCAGGGTGGTACAGGTCAGAATGTAAGGAAACTGAAGAAAAGAGAAGGGGGTTGCTTAACCCTTTCAGCCATTTTCTGGTCAAGCCTCTGTCTTCCTCAATGGCTCCAGGGTTTCCAATACTTGGTTCTCCAGATCTACAATTCCCACCATCCCTGACCACTGGTCCTGCTAGCTAGGGATGATGGGAGTTGTAGTCCAAAAACAGCTGGAGACCCAAGTTTGGGGAACCCTGCTCTAAGCTAGTTTTATTCACAGGATGGTACTACTGTATGCTGATAATACATACTTATTTCTCTGTCAGAGACACACAGTCAGGGTGGTTCGAAAGGTATCACCACAATGTGGAAATAACAATTGCTTTTAACTCAGCTTCCTGTAAGACCAAATCTACATTGGACAATCTACAGGAAATTTTGCAAACCAAAAATGGAAGTTTTTCTGCACACTATCCTTTGGAAATGTCCTACACAATGGAACGTAACTGACTTTCTTTCTTTCAAGTATTACTCATCTGAACAAAGTTTACTTTGGCCTGGGATCTGACCCAAAACCAACATTTAGCACAAAGAAATAAAACCATAGAATTCACAACACTAGTGGGTTTTCCCCCCTTCCGCAATCTAAAAATGCTGCTTAATTCAGGATCACAACACAAAAACATTAGTTCTATCAAGAAAGCTAAATGTAAGGAATATTACATAGGGTGAATAGGGTGAATGTCTATGTTAAAAATTTGCACTACCAACTCATGCTTTGTGTAGGCAGAAATTGCCAAAGCTCATTTATTTGTCCCATGATCAAAACAGAATCCAGCGAATATAATTGGCATTTGCAGTCATTTCAGTCTGCAAAAAACTGCAATTGGTTATGTTCCACCACCATCCATTTGCATAGTATTTCTTTGCACTGAAATGACTGAGCTGGAATAACGTAATGATTTATGCAATTAACTATGTTAGTTATATAATTTTACCACAGAAGACAGTGAGACAAGTAATGTCCACAGAAGAAAAACTACAGCAGAATCACTGCTGCAGTTCTAGATTTTGATTCCAATGTTGACATTGACATCAGAGATGCTTTTTGTGTCTTAGTTTGTTTTTTCCATATACTGGTTTATCTCAATACCAGAAATAATTGATTTTGAGTACTGGAGGCCAAATTTCTCATTCTGATTCAAGTCCTCACCAAGGTTTATAGGTTACAGGAAAAATGTAACGTGTTTTTTAGGGTGACATAACATTTATCTCTACATGAGTCTTTAAGCCTGTAAATATACTTTCAGTGTAAATCATCAAACATGGATGCCATACATGACTTCCCTTCTCCCTACTGGCAGATTAAAACCCATAGATGTTTTTAGAAGGAAAAGCACACACTCCTGCAACTAAGTATTCCATCAGCTGAGCTTTCAAGACACGTTCAGAACTGAAATGGAGAACGGTGTTCTGGTTTACCACAGTTGCAAATTGAACAAAGGGAGATGAACTGGTCAGAATGAATGCCTCATTTGAAAACTGCTGCCTTCTGCTGTTGGTATTGCAACATTTATATTCTGTAGTAATGCACTGCAGATTAAAAAGGTATCTTTAGGGCAGTTGCATACAGACATTTGCTGCAGTCATTACAGTAACTTCTCCCATGAAGCTGAGCTCTTCCTGGTTGTTTTAATTGTATAAAGAAACGGAAGGCTAAAGGAAACGCTGCAACACTCCTTAAAAAAAAAGCTCCCATCGGAGATAGGAGCTCCACTGTTGAAGAGGGAAGCCTACCTTTGCAAAAGGAAGAATAGGGTTGATTACAAAAAGGGCTCAAATGTCATTGGGATATTTGCTACAGAAGAAAAAAAAGATGCATCAGGTGAGCACTTGCCCTTTACAGAATTAAAACTCCACCACACGCATAGCATATCTCACTTAAAAATACAAAAAAGTGTGTGGGTGTGGGAAAACGAGAACAAAGTCTAAGGGTGCTTGAGGAATTCATTCTTTGTGAATTCCAACACGAACAGCCCCGTGTAGCTCAGAACGTAAGTTATCGACCCGCTTTTACGCTTGCTGAACATTTGCATGCAATAGCAGAGTTGGTGAATACCTGCCAACCTTAATTGATTACAAGATACCTTGCAGAAGCAGGTTAAAGCAAAGAGCCCCAATTCAATGTCACATGTAGGTCACAAGCAGGGATGACCTGTATTACCTCCATTCGCTCCTTCTCTTGTATTTGTT
The DNA here is from genome assembly GCF_964106915.1 of Podarcis gaigeae. Taxonomy (NCBI): domain Eukaryota; kingdom Metazoa; phylum Chordata; class Lepidosauria; order Squamata; family Lacertidae; genus Podarcis; species Podarcis gaigeae. The sequence continues at coordinate 33,760,867 of NC_139677.1, read as the reverse complement.
TTTCTGCCTCTGCCTTATCCGCAGCCACCAGTTTCTCTTCTTTGCTAAGCTCTTGCTCCATGACCCTCTGCTTTTGTTTTGCTATGGTAATCCAGGCTGGCACTGTCTGGCTTTCAGTTCCTCTTGCAGTGTCTGCTGCAGCAATCACAGGAGAAGGCACACTTTTCTCTGCTGAGATAATTTGGGAAGAAAGGTATTGGAGAGGTAAACTCAGTCTGTTGTTACTGGAGAAGGAAAGTCGGTCTTAGTGTTAAAGAAAGCAAAGCTTTCCTTGTGAACCGAAGAGATGCCCAGCCACTAGGGAGAAACCTCTACAAATACACACCCCAGAAAACTGCTCTAAAACTGTAATATTGTCAGCTTTGGATTTCTGAACTTGACCTTTGTCCTGCTTCTCTCCTGCAGACTCTGATAGAGGAATGGATATGGCGTGACTATAGTTGCCTGGGTTACATGAAGCCCATGTTATATACAGTCAGAAGGAGTGAAGCTAGTGCAGAACTGTTATCTTGCACACTACCCCAAATCACTTTAGGGAGGTTCAGTGACATGCTGGTAGTGAACAACAAGCACTCCTTTGGACAATCTTAATGACTGAATGGGGATTATAAAGCCTCAGGCAGTCCTTAAGGTATCCAAGACCCAAGCTGTCTGGGGCTTTTTAGATCAACACAAGAGCCATGGATGCTTCCTTCCGTGCTTGTCCTGCATGCAGGAAGATGCCCGCAATACATCCACAATAAGTTTCCCAGTCTCACTCTGCCATGCTTCCTGCAACTCAACTCAGATAGGAAGAAGCTGATGAACCTTCAATAATGCTTACAACAGCCACCTCTTCTTTACACGGTATTTGCTTCATTTGCTTATGCCAGGCTTCCTCAAACTCAACCCTCCAGATGTATTGAGGTTACGATTCCCATCATCCCTGACCACTGGACCTGCTAGCTAGGGATCATGGGAGTTGTAGGCCAAAAACATTTGGAGGGCCGAGTTTGAGGAAGCCTGATTTATGCCCACCAACTGCTCTTCTGCGACTTCTGAAGTTACCTTTATTGTAGATGTGCATATACCTATTACTTATTAGTAACAAAGTGGTTAGATATGCTGGGTGCTGTGCAATCAGAGCAGCTTCTTTCCCCCCCCCCCCTTTTTTGGAACTGAGTTCTGGCCCCTCTCAGGTGGGCACCATTGCCATTATAAGAGAACAAGGGATGTGTTCACAGTGAGTTTCGGCACCTCTTTTTCTAGGAAAATAGCACTGTGTACAATAATTAAAAATAGAGTGCAGTCCAAACTTAAAAACCAATAAACTATGCATATAAAGACAAAGCAAAACAAAATGCAGTCCTTGCATGCAGGCTTACAATTGCCCTGGCTCCACATTTATGGAATGACCCCAGCTCTGAGGTACATCAGTCTCCAACATAAACTGTCTTTTCTAAGGTAGGTGAAGATGGACCTCTCTGTGCAGGTCACTGGGGAAGGGGAAGGAGAACTCTAATGATTTTATCTGTTGGCTGTATTTTTATTTCTCCGCTGCTGCCACAATGATTAAAGATTTGTTTTGACTTGATTTTATATATCGTGGTTTTAAAATGTTTGTTGGGCCCTCTCTGTGGAACTCTAGGTGCAGGGCAGATTATATAATATGTGAAATATGCAAAGATGAGACACTTTAGAGAAGAATGGGAAGGAAAGTTTAAAAAGGAAGAAGGGGTAAACTGATGCGATCTAAACAGGGGCTAGGATGTACAAATGGAGCCAGAGAGTTCACAGTGCAACCCTGTACATGTCTACTCAGAAGTCAGTCCCACTGAGTTTAACTGGCCTTTCTCCTAGGTAGGTTTGTCAAGCAATGCAGCCTCAAATATCAAGGAGGTGGTACTCAAGTGACCAAGAGCAGAAAGGGAAAAACAGAGGCAAATGGGGTTGGAGAGGAGTGGGGAAAGGGAGAGGAGAGGTTGAGAAAGGGGCTAATCTTAGGCTAGAATTGGCACCTGTAGTCGGAAGGATCCAGGGAGGAACATACCGAGAAAGAAAAGAGAACAAATATTAAGGACCAAAAACACTGCGACATTTGAAAGTGAGTACAAGAAGCTCAAAGTGAAGGTTGGGAAGAGAGGGAAAGTCAGTTAGGAGAAAGGAGTATTTATCATTGGAATGACAAACAGAAAACAGCAAATGAGTAGCAGCATTTGGGATGAAGAACTTGTCCACACCTGTGTTTGGCCTGCTGCGTTCCCCAGAGGAAACCCGATATTTAGCGCTCAGCAGGATCATACAGCAATGGAGTTTTTGGCCGATTGCAGTTTCTTGTGGTTTAGCGATAAAGAGCAGGTTTTTCTGGGGAAAGAAGCGCAACGAAGGCAAAACTGCTTGGATCCATGCCTAGAAAGTACGGGGCAAGTGGGAAATTGTTCAAACCTGTGTGCCTTCTAAGCATGGGACAAGCACAAGTGTGGATGAGCCTAAAATTGAAGGAATTCAAGGCAGAAACAAGACCACCAACAGGAAGAACGTTAGAATGTCCAATGCAAAACAACAACAACCAGAAGAATAAAATAAACTTTTGTATGCAATGTAGGCAGCTCCTGGTTTAAACACATAGGCATACCATGTTGTCATCTCAGGTAGTTTGAACCTAATATTGTTCGGCCTTCTGAGAAGACTGAGAGCCACACATACCACAGACAGGAATGGCTGCACTCAGAATAACTGCTTGTTATCTATTCGTAGGCCTGATGCTAGATCACCTTGAATGGCTGAAAAATAAGAACCATTCAAGTGAGCATTTATGACTCACCCTGGCAACACAAAACACTGAGGATGTCATAAATCAGGGTGGGACCCAGAGTCCTGAACTGCTACAAAGAGAAGCAGTAAACTGAATAAATGGTCTGCTTTGTTCTGGGATTACTAACAAAAGATCTGCACACAATAAATCAGAATTCACCTTCCATTAGGTAGGCTAAAGCAGCTCATCCCAAGCAGAAGATTTTGGGATAACATTAGCAAGCAGCAATGCATTGATCTAGCTTGGTATTATTATTTTTTATCATGTGGGGATTTTCTGCTTTATATCATTGGTACATTTCCTCCCCAAGAGAGAAACTGACAGAAAGAAACACATTTGAAGAGGCTGCTATCATTCTTATTATATATTTCTTCACCTAGTATTCATTAGATTCCTTTTTAAATATTATACCTGGATTTTGAAAAATATTCTGTTCTACACGTCTATGAATCTTCAGTTTTAAAACAAGCTGTGTGGCAGTATTCCAAGGACATTTTTAAAAAAAGAAAGGGGGGAAACCACCCAATCATTGGAATGGATGCAAATGCTTTGAGAGGCAGAAGCTGTAAAAATGATGCCATTGTTTACATCATCTGCATTTCACTTATACAGATGAGCTACTAAATGTCATGTTGCTAAATAAATTTGGATAGGCTTATTTTCAGTCACAGTTTCCCCCTCTTCCTAAATGGTAGAAAGTTCAGAGCAGATTGTGCGAGAACAATTTTCCCAGGACGAATGAAGTCTCATTGCAATCCAAGCAGAGGACAAGGCAAATCTAATGTTGAAAATTAGGAAGGAGTGAAAAATAAAGAGACTAGTATCAGAATGGTGTTTATGTATTCTCCCATGCAGGCACTCACTAGAATGTGATGTTATTGTTAGCCTGTATTGACTGCTGATAGTAGCACAAGTTAGCCAACCTTACTAGCTTTGTGCTGAGTAATCCAATCCAATGGCATTGCTCATAATGCCATTAGCTACCCGGATGTGAACATCAACAGCCAGTCACATTGTGTTCTTGGCTCTGTGTCTGGTCAGCTGTGGCAGAGCTACTCTGCAAACCTTCATTCCAGACAATCATTTTGCTGCGGGGTAGCCAATATTCCAAATCTTCTGAAACGAAAAGTCAAAGGTCTGGGAAAAATTCATGGTTCCTTAAAACAGTCCAAAACACACAAGATGGTTGAGAAGCTGCACACAAAGATTGGGTGGGTGGGGAAAGGTGGAACTTGAACTGGTTCTTCTCCTGGATCGGGTCCCTATTTAATCGCCAGGTGCCCCTTCATGGAAGCCTCCACTGGATCAAAGAGCTTCTATGAATGGTTACAATTGCGGAGGGGGACCAATGTTTTGGTTTGAAAGACAGTTAAATTGATCTTTTAATCTACTCCTTGATGATATTTGATGGGTGCTTATTTTTATCTTTTTTATTACAAATATTGTGTATTTAAAATGCTATTTTACCTCTCTGATAATTTGGGTTGTTCTTGTTTTTATTTTGATGATGCATTTTGTGTTTTTATATTGTGATTTTATCCCTGAGACCTGTGGGTATAGGGTGGTATATAAATTTTAAGAATAATAACAAAAATAAGGTGCAGTCGCCACTCCAAGTTGCACCTGGTTGACGTTTGCTCCTGCCCCATTCCCCAGAACTTCCCATTCAAGTGGCAGCACTGTCAAGCCAGGCTCTACTGGGGCTGTCTCAGGCAATGTAGGTACCATTCTCTCCACCAACACATCAGGGAGAAATGTATCTTCTCCAAAGGTTGGGGAAAGTCTGGTTTGGAAAACGCGCCTATATATCCTGCAGTTTTCATGCAAATATGTTGGATTTGGATTTGGTTCAAGAGAGAGATGGACACGGAGTTGGATTTGGTTTAAGAGAGAGGTGGACATGGAGTGTTGCAGATTAGGCTGGTGTGTGTGTGTGAATTTGAAGCAGAAATGAAAGAGAGAGAGAGAGCAATGATAGCAAACAAGTAAATGAATAAATACAGCGGCACCTTGGTTCTCAAACTTAATCCGTTCTGGAAATTCCATTCCAAAACCAAAGCGTTCCAAAACCAAGGCACACTTTCCCATAGAAAGGAATGCAAAACGGATTAATCCGTTCTATTGCATGTGAAGTCTATCCATTTCCAGCACTGTCACTCAAGTAAAGAGGCACCGGAGTTAAAGACATATTTATGACCCATTTGACCACTAAAGCAGCATATATGCGCTAAACATTATAGAATCATAGAATTGGAAGAGTTGGAAGGGACCACAAACGTCATCTAAACCAACCCGCTGCAATGCAGGAATCTTTTGTCCAACGTGGGGCTCGAACCCATGACCTTGAGATTAAGCGCCTCATGATCTACTGACTGAGCATAAATGAGCATCTTGCAACACTATTCATCTTGAGGATCAGTCTTTAGCCTACAGGTAATGCCCAAGCACTACAAAATATACAGTCACAATGCAGCACACACCACGGTTATAAGACCCTGTGGAGTTATTCCTTGAGGTAAAAAATAAAAATAATAATTACTTATTCATTTACAAGACAGCTTACAATTGCAAATCAAAACATATTTCATCAAGAGAAGTTAAAGGAACATTATAAAATCAGCGTATGAACAGTTTTACTCATACAGAGTTTTCACAGTATTAGTTACATATCCCTCCAGACCACTGAAATGTAGGAAATTCTGGTTTGTAGGGCTGTTGCCAGCTGGCACTCAGTACATCTTCAAATGCACAAACAGAGCACCACTGTTGCAGTTAGATGGGCAGATAGATATGGGGCACACCAGGTTTGCAAATACTTGGAAAGTCAAATGGATTTTCCACCTCATCTATGAGCACTTATTAGAGTCTCAGTTATGAAGTGTAATGACATCAGTACAAAACTGCCTCCTTATAAAACTGGTCTTGTGACAGTGAGACAGCACCATGATTAATCTCAAACAGGGTTGGCTAACCTGTAGCCATCCCAATTTGCGCTACAAATTCTACCATTCCTGACCACTGGCATGCAGAGAACAAAATTTAAGTTCGGGAAAATGGGAAATAAAGATTCCCCAACATAGAGACTGAATTTGGGATCTCGTTAAATAGACCAATGTTCTGAAAGGCAAGACACATGAACTGTTTTCAGAAAGGCCTTGCAGAAATAAGCTTAAATAAATACATTTACTGTCCATGCTAAGGAATATCTAAAAAAAGGGGTATTGCCAGTGAGAGTTACCATAGTTGGTATGATAATGTCATGGTGCTGGAGCTGGATTTCTCATCTTCAGAGATTGAGGGTGGGCACACTGAAGCAGGAGGGGAAGGACAAGCAAAGGCAGCCCCATAAGTGCTCTCAGATGAACCTCCTAGGCCAGTTCCGCTGCCCCCTGCCCAACCTGAAGATGTGGCACTGCTTTCCTCTAACTCAGTGGACACCTTGAAAGAAGACTTCAAAAGACCTGAGGCTCCTCCACTCCTCCATCGCAACAGATTACCGAAGACAACTAGGCAATTTAAGGTGAGGAGCATCTCGCGGCCCAGGTGGTGATAACAATTAGGGTTAACCTGATGCTACTGCTTCTACTGGGATGCAGGTGGTGCTATGGTCTAAACCACTGAGCTTCTTGGGCTTGCCAATCAGAAGGTCGGCGGTTCGAATCCCTGCGACGATGTGAGCTCCCATTGCTCTGTTCCAGCTCCTGCCAACCTAGCAGTTCAAAAGCACACCAGCGTGGGTAGATAAATAGGTAGCACTGCAGCGGGGAGGTAAATGGAGTTGCTGTGAGCTCTGGTTGCTGTCACAGTGTTCCATTGCACCAGAAGCAGTTTAGTCATGCTGGCGACATGACCTGGAAAGCTGTCTGCAGACAAACGCCAGCTCCCTTGGCCTGAAAGTGAGATGAGCACCACAACCCCATAGTCGCCTTTGACTGGACTTAACTGTCCAGGGGTCCTTTTCCTTTACTTTTTACTGCCTCTATTGCTATATAGGGGCTCTGTTTCAGCTTGTTCCTTGCTGGGGCAACATTAATCCACGTTCATCCCTGGCTACCCAAGTGTCTCCCTCCTATATGCCTGTTCTCCATCTGTTCTCTCCCATCTGTCCAACTCCACCTTGTAAAGTATGATGCAAATTAATGGAGCTATATAAACAAGAAACCTGCTAGTTAGTCTCAATGTTATAAAAATAATAATAAACAGAAAAACTGGAGTACAGTGGTACCTTGGGTTACATACACTTCAGGTTACATACGCTTCAGGTTACAGACTCCGATAACCCAGAAATAGTGCTTCAGGTTAAGAACTTTGCTTCAGGATGAGAACAGAAATTGTGCCCTGGCGGCACAGCGGCAGCAGGAGGACCCATTAGCTAAAGTTGTGCTTCAGGTTAAGAACAGTTTCAGGTTAAGAACGGACCTCCGGAACGAATTAAGTACTTAACCCGAGGAACTACTGTACTGGCATACCTATATCAGACATCGGCTGCTCCATTTTTCTCACAAGTGAAATCAGTGCTTTTTTTTCCTAGAGAAAAAGGTGCCAGAATACACCTCCCTCAGAAGACCCACAGCTTTACCAACATGTCGGCTGTTAGCTGGGAGGCTGAAGAGCCTCAGCAAAGCCCTGCTTCACATACGACTCATGAAGAGACCCACTCCTGAGCCTGTAGAGGATGTCCCCTTTTGGCTCCAGGGGGAGTCTCCATGTCAGCTGGAGGTGCATTGGGACTTTGCTGAGGCTGGTCAGATCTCTCCCCACCAAAACAGGTAGATAAGAAATTTATGTACCTCCCTTTGTGAAAAGCCCATAGGGCAGTTTACAACACAGAAACACAACAAACAACACAGTGTACATACTAATGCACGTATTAATGATAACAGTATAAAACACAAGCTACTGAGCTTTGCAGACTGCTGATGAAACTGTCGGAAATTTATCCTTTCCTGGCACCCTGTAAAAAATGTATGGTTACTTTACGGTTTGTTTTGTTGCTGTAAAGGTGATTTCGCAGTAATTTTTTTAAAAGATCTTGCAGTTTAAATATATTCAGGGCAGAGGTGTGAAACTTCTGACCTGGGGTCTTAATCAGGCCTGGCAAGGCCTCTGAAATCGGCTTGAGACTGTTTTGGGCAAACACAGTGATCCAGTTCCCCACCCCTTCTTTAGACACACAAAAATCTCAAGAAAGAGTATTCTTACCAGGCACTTCGGGTGGGCTTGGTTTCGTCTCCAAATCTTTGCCTTCATTTTTCAACTCAGGATATTTGGTTACCTTTTCCTGCTTTTCTATGTTTGTGCTAGTGCCAGCAATAAAGTAGTGTTGCAAAATAGGTTTCCTTGGCAATGGAGGTTTCGTGCTACCCTGTTCAGAGGCCTTTGATTTAGCTTTGAGGCTTTCAGTTAAAAAGCTAGTGGCATTTACATCACTTGTTTTTTTAGCCTCTGCTTTTTCGCTTTTTAGGGATGTCAAAGGTAGTCCCTCTTTTTCCACATTAAACTCTGCACTGTATCTTTTAGCCTCCTTTGATTCCTGCAAAGAGCTGTTTCTATATTTCAGTGATAAAGATGTGGATCTAAGCTTGACTTGGAAGGGGTTTTTTTCTTCACAACTTGACTCGGCAGTACTTGATTGCTGTGGAAGAGCAGTGGGAAAGTTACTCAGCACTGGTTTTGAAGCCATGACCTGGGGCGGTGGACTAGCTTCCATTCTGTCTGATGATCTCCCAGCGGTTTCTGATTCCAACTCTGATGAGGAGGCCCACTTGCTAGTGCAGCCTTTTCTCTCTTGGCAGGAGTTAACCTCTGTATCCTCTTTTACCTTCTCGTTTCTTGAAGAGTTTTTAATTTTAGCCTGCAAGATCTGCATGGCTGGTAGATTTTCATATGCTAAAGTGTCCTTCATGTTCAAGCTGCTGGTCCTTGACCTTCCCCAAGCTGACGAGACAGAGAATTTTCTTGCAGTGCTTTGATCACTGGATTCTTTCCCTCCTAAAATCAACATAGCAGGTATTGCTGGGTGACTGTTTTCTTTATCGGATATAGATAGCACCTGAATTGGTTTTACTTTTTCTAGGTTCAAAGGGGGAGGCTGGTCTGTTTGTGGTGATGGGACCGTGCAAGAAGTTTGGGAAATACTATTTTTCTCAGAATATGGTAAATCTGTGACGTGGGATGAATTTTTTGATAAAAGACTGATGGTGCTAGGCAGTGAAGGAGATGTATTTATAGTCCCCTTGTTAGAAATGTCTTCCAAAAGTGCCTTGGCATCTTTGAATGTATTTTTTTCTCTTCCAGCTAGCGTTGGGATCACATCATCTTTGGTTGAGACATTCTTATCAGACAGCATGCCATACTTAGATTGCATACCATAAGTCTGTTTATTTTCCTGATTTAAAATATTAAGTGATGTGCTATTTAATAAACTGCAAGAGGAAATCTTTAGTGTTTCAGAGTGCTCTCTCTCCCTTTGTGATTCTTGGTTTGCAATAAGATTTAGGGCAGCTGTATCTTCTTTCTTCTGAAGAAACAATGACAATACGGTGTGTGAGATTTCTTGTGTATTTTGGCAGCCCTCTGGTTTATTTTCACAGAGAAGCATATGTGATTCAGAAGTGGTGTGCAGAGTGCGAGTTTTTTCATTTTGGTGACTCAAATTATGCTGAAGATCTTTTGACATTTCAAGTTGCTGGGAGTACACTGAATTTGCTAAATCTGCGCTCTCTGTTGGCTTCTTATGGTTGGAACTATCACCTTCACAGGTTAGTTCAGCTAGCATCTCATTCCTTTCATTTTTGTCTTCTTCAGGTGTGCAGCTCAAGTCATATTGAAATTCTGACAGGTTCCTCTACAAGTGAGAAATGGAAGATTTTTATCATATGTTCAGCATATCACAACTTTATTTTATTTACCTGCTGTCAAGATGGCAGAATCATTAATGTTCCCCCAAGTGCACCCCCAAAAAGAGGACAACTCCCTGCAGTGTTTTTAAGTGTACTATACATCAATTTCTTTTATTCCTATACATTAAAAATCATTATGCGATAGGAGGAAAAGGGAATATAGTGAGCTATAAATACTCTAACAACTAAATACATGGGGCAAAAAAAAGTAATGAAAACATGTATACATGAACTTAAGTTTTATCATTTCATAGTTCTTAATAATGATTTTCCTTTTCCTCAAATGGTTTGGTTTTGTGCTGCCATTAAATAAGAAGAAAACATCAATGAAACTGCAATTTCAGCTGGCTTTTTTTATAAGCTGTGACAATCTCTCTGTCTCTTTTACACTTGATCTTTATTTTCTCTTTCAAAATAGGAAAAAAGCTTCCTGAAAGATCGTAAGATATTTATTTTTATGTGAGATGTTTTTGATATAAATCTTCACAGGATGATGTTGACAAAATATATAGATTACGCATCTTTCTGTAGTTCTAGTATTTATCCATCTGTTTAACCACAGCCAACTGTGCTAAATGACAGTTTGGATGTGGATGGTTTAAAAGCAAGACTTTGCATTCCAGAGGTACAATAGCTTTTTGGCCACTGGCTGCTACTATTTTTCTCAAACCAAACTGGCCATGAAAAGCAATCACCAAAAACTCTTAAGGGAAAATGTGGGTGAGAATACACACATACAAAATAACATTTAAAAAGGAGGGCAGATGGATGCATTTCAGTGCAAATGGCAGAAGACTCCCAAGCAAACTAAAATATCTGATATTAAAAGACCTAACAACTATTCTGAAAGCCTAATGGAGGAAAGAGAAACACACTTTTTTTTACAATTTAACTTTACTCCACGGGGGGAGGGGGGGTGGAATTACAGAGGAGGTGGCCTTGCATTGTACCATACTTCCAAGTTGATGGGTATAGGCCTGAGCTGTAAAAGGAACACATTTAGCCACAGAGTCCTACCTGCTGGAGTACATCATGGTGTCTGGCTACTACCTCCTAGAAACTGGGCCAATGCTGGCAAGGGGAGGGGCCATGAAGTAAGCTCCTCCCACATACAATTCTGAAACTTCTAATCATGACCCAAGTAGGATCAGAAGAATTTGCACTGCAGCGGCTTCCATGCTAGAAATTACAGTGAAAGAAAAGGACCCAAAAATACTAGTGGACATCTTGACATATAAAGAGATATCAGAGATGTCACAGTAGAAAATAATAGGGGGGGGGGGGAATTAAACTACAGTGGTACCTCGGGTTACATACGCTTCAGGTTACATACGCTTCAGATTACACATTCCGCTAACCCATAAATAGTGCTTCAGGTTAAGAACAGAATTCGGGCTCCGGCGGCAAGACAGCAGCAGGAGGCCCCATTAGCTAAAATGGTGCTTCAGGTTAAGAATAGTTTCAGGTTAAGAACGGACCTCCAGAATGAATTAAGTACTTAACCCGAGGTACCACTGTATTTTCAGTTTGTTAAGTCTAGCCCTATTCAGGAGCTCCTCTTCATGTGATTTACACCTGTGTGCGGGTAACAGCAGGGCCAGGAGCATGTTTGTAGCAGGAAACGTGCTCTATTTATGTAGGGCTCTTGCCCTTAAATGTAGAACCTTGGTTACATCATGTGGTGTAAGTGGCTTCACACATTCACTACATTCTTGAAGTACCTGCTGCCAAGGCAGGAAATGTGTGTGTTCCACATTTAGAATGCATGCCAGCATTCACTCTTGTTTAAAAAGTGACCCAGTAGGTGTAATTTCCAGCTACAATAAATAATTCTGAACTCACGAAGAGTCGGTAAGAGGAAAGGCAACTTTTAAAAGTGGGTCCCTTTAATTATTCTCTCCACTTCCTTTGTTATTGTTGCTAAAACTGGTACTACTATCCTGTTGTCCCTTGTTCTCTGAGGAATTAAATATGCACACATGCAGTTCTCACCAAGCACAACTGATAAGGAAGCATAGCAATGGGGACAAAGAACATATGTTTTTAAATGTATCTCTTTTTTTGGTTTATTACCGAAGCAGGTCGTCTTGTTCTACTGGATCTTTGATTCCGTGGTTTCACTAAAAGCTTGTGCTTAGCAGCTGAATTATCCAAGCAAGAAGAAAACTCGGCTGGAGTATCGAAATCAGCAGGAGGAGTGAGATTGCAGTCAGATGTCTGCAGAGATATAATTTTAGCACTTGGCTGCCTGGGGAATAGCTGGCTTTCCACAGAAGAGGATCTCAAAGGACTTGGTGTGACCTAAAGGAGAAGCCCAAAATGACAGAGGAGAGGGAGGGGAAGAGTCAGATTTTATTTTTTAAAAAGAGCACAATTTAAACATACAATAAAACTTGAAAGTTTCTAAGGAATTTTTAAATACACATTTAATCAGTGTTGGAATCACTCTCTAACATACTGTAGCACATAGGAAAATGATGTAAACAGCAATAAATACATAAGGCTGCCAACACTGCTGGGACCATAATGCAGTGTACAGATTTAATAGAGGCAATATAAATACTACCGTCATTTCATTTCAGTCAACAACAAAAATGAAGAGCACTTATACTGAGACCTCAGCTTCTGCTCCAAGTTCCATCCCCAGTGCTTCTGAATTGCTGCCTATTGAATTAATATCCTGCCTTTCTTCCATGGAAGCACACATAGGGCTCCCACAGAGTCTTCCATCTTGGGACTAAAGAGACCCAGACTTGCTTAGCTTCAGCAAAGTCATCATCAAGTACCTTCAGACCATGCGATCCTATATGCTAAAAAGCCAAGTTGTGGCTTGAGTGGCACCATCCACAAACAAGGAGGAGATTTATCAATTGCAAAATCACTTCAGGGGAGGAATCTCATGGAGGACAAGATCTGACTGTGCTCAGTGGGCACAAAATGCAAACTGATTTTCAGGTGAAGACGACGAAAAAAAGAAAGAAAACTGGAGTTGGAACGGAATTGTGGCATTCCACACTGTATTATTCTGTATTCGGTTCCACTTGTCCTACACTAAAGTCTATTATACAGAAAAAAATGCCTCTATAAAGCTAGGGCTCTGTACACAACACCCCCTTAAAACGCATTCCTCTGCCCCCGAGAATCCTGGGAATTGAAATTTGTAAAGGGTGCTGGGAATTGTAGCTCTATGAGATGTAAACGAAAGTTCCTAGGATTCTTTGAAGATGAGAAATGTTTTAAACTGCACAATGTAGTTATGTGACCCCCTCAAGCTTAAGGTTTAATGTTTTACTATGCTTTTATATATGCTGGAAGCCGCCCAGAGTGGCTGGGGCAAGCCAGTCAGATGGGAGGGGTACAAATAAATTATTATTATTATTATTATTCCTCCCTTATGAACTAATTTCAAATTATTTTTTGTTTGCAAAAGATAAAATACAGGATGGCCTTTCTTTACTCATGCACATCTCTGGCTTGGTAAACTTTATTCTCTCCTTTCTCCTTGCATCATAACAGAGGGATATAATGTCAGTTGCATGTCAGTTTTCCACTCAGGACTTTCAGTTCTTTTCCAGCAGTATGGAAGAGTCTAGAACTGGAATCGTTTGAGCACACTTTCAGCTTACAACTCAACACCTATAAGCCGTCAAACATTTCCGTCTTTTATATTTTGTATTCTGTTTGGAACCCTTAGAAACATCTCAAGGCTGTCTTATTGTGCATAATCATGCCCAGATGAAGAAAGATGCATGTTCTATTATATATAAACACATTTCATACACATACAACATGCTCTGCAAGAGATTCTAAAGCACTGAGGTACTGTGAAAATTAGGGAGAAGGAAGCAGTCAAGACAAGCCATCAGGCCTCAAAAGCAGGAGGAACTAATGCATTTCTGGGCCACTTTCCAATCAGCACCTACTTATCATTTCAACTGCTCTAGCCTTATCTTCTGCCGGTGGGTTGAGTCATATAAGCATATGCAACACTCTGTATTTCATATCATGGCAAATTCTCACTGATTATTGGGTAAACAACCCCTACTGAAAATAGCTACATTGGAGGTGTTACAGAAACCTGGTCTGCAGAGTGATGCACATTCTATTTGCAATTCACTTGCATGGGTGAAAATATCCACAGTTATATCTCTGTGAAGCTCATTCTCTTTTGCAATGCTCCTATCTGGAAACTAGCATCCTGGACCAATGCCCTTCAGGATGAATATGAAGCAATGAGGGAGAATGCTACCAAGTGTTATCCTTGGAAGCCACTTTAAAATAACTTAATTTCTAAACGACCTTTTCTTGATGTGTTTTAATTTCCTTTTTTCCTTGTCTCCAGGGGAAAAAACCATCTCTCACTCCTTTGCACTCTCCCCTCCAGCTCTTGTGTGCCTTGATGTCTCTGGCTCTTCCTCAGCTCAGTGAGTAAATGGAACTCTTCAAGGGACTGCTAAAATGCTCTTCAATCTGCTGGCTATGTGTGTTGCTGATTGAAGGGCACCTATCAACTCCTACTCAAAGATCGCAGGTTTGTGGGTAGGAACATTGGCTCCAATTATCCCTGCTCATGTTGGGCTGGATGAGGGACTGATGAAAATTCAAGTCTCCCAGGCATAAAAACCAATAGTTATAATCAGCAATGGATCAGCTTGGATCCCTAACTAGGGTTACAACCACGCCATATATTTAGAGCACATGGCTTTTCCCAGAGAATTATGGGAAGTGTAGTTCACCCCTCACAGAACTACCATTACCAGCACCCTTGACAAAGTACAGTTCCCAGGATTATTTGGGGGAAGAAGCCATGTTTTTAGTTGCGTGTTAAATGTGCTTGAAATGTGTGAATGTGATCTAAGAACAGCACCTGAATAGTTAAGAAAGGAATAAGGGGACTCTTGTTCTGCACAACCGAACACATGGCCTTGTGCACACCGCTTAACTGCTGTTTAAGTAAAGGTAAAGGGACCCCGACTCTGGGGTTGCGGCGCTCATCTCGCTTTACTGGCCGAGGGAGATGGTGTACAGCTTCCGGGTCATGTGGCCAGCATGACTAAGCCACTTCTGGCGAACCAGAGCAGTGCATGGAAACACCGTTTACCTTCCCGCCGCAGCGGTATCTATTTATCTACTTGCAATGGTGTGCTTTCAAACTGCTAGGTTGGCAGGAGCTGGGACCAAGCAAGGGGAGCTCACCCCGTCACAGGGATTCGAACCGCCAACCTTCTGATCAGCAAGTCCTAGGCTCTGTGGTTTAACCCAAAGCGCCACCCGCATCCCACAACTGCTGTTTAGATTTGTTCAATGTAAAATTTGAAATGTAAAATTTGAAGACAAGTCAGCAGGAGGGTGTCCGAGACCCTAAGACTCCCCTGCATTGACTTGCTTTTGTACTGAAAAGTAGTATCTGATCAACTTCCTGCCCAATTCCATCTCTTCCTGGAGGCTGAATTCAATGGTGCTTGAAAACCAGAAGTATGAAAATCAATGAAACGTAAATGAACTTTCCAGTATCTATAATGTAGTTGCTGAAACTGCTGTGCATAAGGTAAATGAATATCCTTCATTAATACCTCTTAGAGAAGAATGATTCAACCCACTACTCCATGTGCCTGCCGGTATTTTCAATGGCACCCACAATAGGTATCTAAAGAATCCACAATGTGTGACTGAACACAATTCCTTAAACATGCTCTCATTTCACCAGATGCCAGGATTTGACAACCACCCTTCTTTCCATTCTGAACTGAGGAGACAAGCAAATAGCTTTTATCGGTGAGTGAGCTGATGTATGTACATTTTCCACCCACTGATGGGAGAACATGTTCACATCATTCTGCAGAACCACCTGTTTTCCTGTTCTTATAGGTGTGGTAGCCATTTTGTATTATGCCACGCCACCAAGGCAGCCATTTTGTGGCGGGCGCCCTGGGCACTTTCTGAACATTTCAGTGTGCCCATTAGCCCTTAAAGGATAGCAACCTCGCTACAGAGATTCAAGAATCCAACAGTTGCTTTGGATACACAAAAACACACATGCACAATTAAACGCCAATCATTATTGTTACCTGTTCTTCTTCTTCACTGCCTGTTCCAGCTAAACTCAAAGAGCTAAGATGCTTGTGCGAGTCAGAGAACTGTGGGGTGGAATGAGGAAAAGATTCAGTGATAGATGACAAAAGGAGATGAGACACTGAGAGACACACACAGGTTACATGCTTTACAAACCACAAAACGGACTAGAGAAAATATAAGTTGCAAGAAGAGAATCTATGCTAGGAATTAGTAGGAATCCTGAAAAATATAAAGATGGTGGGAGGTGTTTTGTGTTTTCATTTTTAGGTGATGGCATCAGTATGTTTCTACGAGGGTGGGGAGGGGAAGAGACAAAGGCTGAGATCAGTCAAAATCTTTCTTTCGTGATCATTTTTGCAATTCCTCTGCCACTGTTGCAGTAAAAAAAAAAAAGACCAAAACGTTTCTAGAAGAATATGTTGCAAAAAATAAAAATATCCCCAAAATACTCATTATGTTGTTTAAACCTTCTGGTGCTTCCATTCAAGTCTACGCATGCACTTTTCCCCCCTCTTCAAAATAACTTGCCCTTGACAATACCAGGTGCTGTGTAATGTTTCCAAACACTTTGTTATCTATCTTTGTTATCTTGGTTATCTATCTTTGTCACAAATGCTTCTTCTATCAGGATGACGGTGGTGTGCAGGTTATTGCAAGGTAATTTCAACCAGAAAGGCAAAATGAAACAAATGACAGCGTTCAAAATAATATTCTGAAAATGGCATGCTTGACTTATCCTACCTTTGCTGTACTGGAATTTAACATTTCCTGTAGTAAAGACGTTTCTGGTGGACTTCTAGGTAATCCATCATCTTCTGAACTCATCCCAGTATCATCCACTCTTTTTGAAGATGTTCCAAATGGCGACGAGGCCCTTAATTTCCAATTCTGTTGGAGTTTCAACTACAAGGACAAATTTCAAGCATGTTTCAATGTGTTTTCTCCATTACTAAATGGCTGGATCATGCAATACTTATTTTTGTCCACATAAACAGGCATCTGCTTGTATGGAAGAAATGAGGCAGCCAGAAGTTCTCATAATCACAGTGCCTTTCTTTCCCCTAGACATAGCAAATCACTACCATAGGGGGATTTTTTATTTTTTAAAGAAAAAGGTCATAAACTCTTGTGACTTTTTTTTATTATTACTTTTAGCTTGATGTTTTATTTTGTTCGTTCGAATAAAAAGCAAGAAGCGGCAAAAGGTAGTTGTGAATAAGAAATATTCAAAAATCTTCAGTAGGGAAATACCTTTATTAAGTCAACCAAATAATTAGGTTTGTCTGATAATGGTATTACAGTAATGCGGATTTTTGAATGTAGGTTAAGTTGTTCTACTCCCGTTTTATGATGTGAACTCTGTGCAGGATATTATTACGGGGAAATATGGGGCAGGGGAGAGAGAAAAGAGGGTGCCCCCAACCACTACCAAAGGAATGTTGTCCTTGAGGGGGAAAAGGGTTCCCATCCTTGATTTATATTGAGAATATTTAATTTAAATGTATATTACTATCATACGGAAGCAAATCCAGAGTTACAGTTACTACTGCTGGTGGACGGCGGGGGAGGAGGCAGAGAGAGAGAGAGAGAGAGTCAACATTATTGTATACATTTCACATTACCTGCAAAGCCCTAATCCGATCGGAAACATTTTCCTGAGAAAATACTCGAATTGGTCTAGTTGGTTCTTGTGCAGTCTCAGGAATGAAAATGCTCTCATGCGACAAGGCTCTGCTTCCCATAACACCTTCGTGCATCCTAGGAGAATACAGAACAGAAACGAAAAATGCATGTGTGTCAATGTTTGGCCTTCATAAAATAGCTTTGAAAAAATGAAGCATATTCCATATGTTAAATTGAGTAGCAGTGTTAAGGGGGCAGCCAAAGGAAAACTGCCCAGCTGCCAGTATATCCCACAAACAGATAGGGACAGCCAATTCCTTTCGAAAACCAGCTGGAAAGGGATGCAAATGTAGTGGGACAAACCCAAGAGGTGTGACCTAGGACCTTGAGCAGCAAAAGTACTGGAGAATAACTCTGCATTAATTCACTGCAATGCCTGTAAAACAACAGAACCCAGACTTGAAATCCAGTCTATCTTGCGGCAATGCAAGGGATTCTGAGTGCAAATCTCCAATTATGGCCTGCAACTGTTTCAGGAAGCAATGTCCCTACTAGAGTTCATTGTATAGGTACCATTTTGTCAAGCCTTCTTGTGCTTGAGACACAAGGCACACATTGCCATCCTTCCTTAGTAGGTACACAGGAAGCCACCTTATACCAAGTCAGGCCATTGGTCCATCTAGTTCCGAATAGTCAACACTGACCGGCAGCAGCTCTCTATAGCGTTCCAGGTAGATGTCTCTCCCAGCACCACCTGGGACCTTTTGCACTCAAAGCAGGTGCTCTCTAGCAATGAGCTATGGCCCTTCTCCACCATCACTTCCTTCCTTCCTACAGCCAAGCCCATTCAGAAGTTTTGTAGCATCTGAGATTATGCTGCTGATTTTCATTCCTCATAGCCTCTGCTTTGCAAGTGATCATTTTTTACGTGACATAAATGTCTTCCCACTTAGCAATCACATCTGTTGAAGGGAAATTGGGGGTGGGATTCAGCTAATGACTCCTATCTGCGGAAGCCCTACACAAGGACTTCCACTTGTACATTGGGGTTTCTCCCCACTCCTCCCCCCGCATGTTCCTGAAATAGGCTTGCAGGAGGTTAGGAGAACAGCATGCCAGGGGAGGAAGGTGAGGATCAGTCCCTCCAGCAAGCTGAAATGCTTGCACTGATGGAACGATCAGAAAAGCATAGCACAAAATGTAACTTTCCTTAGAAGTCTTATGCAAGGACACTCAGAACACCAGAAGCAAGGTCTTGCTCTTTAATGAGTATGGCGCTGAATACCAAGACAGACTGTATATTCAGAGAAAATGGAATTTTATTTCTTTCAACAATTTTTATACCGCTTGGAGGCAGTAAGCTTCCGAGTACCAGTATGACTCTGGAACTTGAAAAAAGACACTTCTTTGTTATACGTAAGCTGTGGGGAAGATGGGACGCGGGTGGCGCTGTGGGTTAAACTAAAGAGCCCAGGGCTTGCTGATCAGAAGGTCGGCAGTTCGATTCCCCGCGACAGGGTGAGCTCCCGTTGCTCGGTCCCTGCTCCTGCCAACCTAGCAGTTCAAAAGCATATCAAAGTGCAAGTAGATAAATAGGTACTGCTCTGGCGGGAAGGTAAATGGTGTTTCCGTGTGCTGCTCTGGTTCACCAGAAGCGGCTTAGTCATGCTGGCCACATGACCCAGAAGCCATACGCTGGCTCCCTCAGCCAATAAAGCGAGATGAGCACCGCAACCCCAGAGTCGGTCAGGACTGGACCTAATGGTCAGGGGTCCCTTTACCTTTACCTATGTTCCACACAGGTAAAAGATAAACGAACTGGGCAGCGATTTGGCTAAGCAATGCTGCCCAGGATAACGCCCAAGACAACTAAGAACTTATCTCTATGCTTTTGCTGAGGACATAAACTAGTTTGTGTTAAGGTTCCTCAAAATTAAGAACTAGATTAAATGCTCCTACAATAAATGAAGATGCTATTGAAATGGATGGACAGAAAATATAAATGTGTATGGGAACAGTCACTTTTCTCTCAATGACAGCTAAAAATATGTTCAGTGAAACAATAGGTGGGAAAGGAAAATCTGCTATATAAGGAAGGGAAAAAAATCCTGTGCAAGTTCAGTGTATTTGAGATCATTGGAGAGCAGCTTAATCAAAGAAAGAATGCCTTCTCCGAAATGCAAAGAATTTGCACAGAAAATTCTCCAGGACATGCAGAACCACCCTGGAATGTTTTGCTTGGCTTGGCAAAACTCCTTTGGCCTCACCTGAGATGAAACTTCCATGCTGGCTTTGAATTTCAGTTTTCACAAAATGCCGCGATGTCCTAGGAATGATGGGGCTCTCTAAGAAGCTTTGCTAGTCTCAGCTTCCCTGAAAATTCCTCTACCCAAGGGCAGAACTTCAAAGTAACTTTAATAACTCTAATTACAGCTTCTTTGTAGTACTTGGAGGTTTTAAAAACTGGAGATGCAGTATTGATTTTTGTGAATGATTACAATTATGCTCTTTTCTATACATTTAACAAGAAAGCATTTTCAATACTGCGGCTTTGGGATGTCACAGGTTTCCTACAAGCCAACGGTAAACAAAGCCATTCAGAGTACCAAGGGCTTTTTGATGTTGTGGTTTGGCAACCCCTAGTGGGAGCCTTGTGTAACGCAATCTTCATTAGCACCGGAAAAGACTGCAGGTATTTATTTACAGTGCACAATTCCTAAACGGCAGTGCTAGGGGCTCAACATGCATGGGAATCATACCCTCCAACCTTAATACTATAA
Organism: Podarcis gaigeae; assembly: GCF_964106915.1. Lineage (NCBI taxonomy): Eukaryota > Metazoa > Chordata > Lepidosauria > Squamata > Lacertidae > Podarcis > Podarcis gaigeae. Next base: position 33,740,693 of record NC_139677.1, on the reverse strand, counting down.
TCCCTAATTTCATATGCAAGTGCTCTGGCAGCTCAGTGGAGCAGGCAAAAGATTTCGCTCATCTGCACTCTTGTTCTATTATTACTAGGTCATGATTTGGGCCTTCGATCTTACTTGAAAACAGGCATTTCTGTAGCCCACCATAGGCAAATAAGGAAAGACCAATGCCTTTCTAGCCCGGCCTTCTGTTCCCAAACTGCCCAACCAGATGCCTATAGAGAACTCACAAGCAGGATACAGTCATAAAAAGCACTCTTCCTGTTCATAGTTCCACAGCAACTAGTATTCGGAGACATTCAACCTTTGATGCAAACATAATCCAGTCACTGTGACCAGAAGCCAACAATAATCAATTCCTCTTTTAAAACCACCCAGGTTGGTGGCCATTGCTACATCTTGTGGAAGTTCACCTATGGCCAGCGCAAAGCAGTACCTCTTTTTGTCTGTCCTGAATCTGTCACCTGAACCTACGTCCCAACCTCCTAGTATTATTATTAAAAAGGTTATCCCTACTTACTTTTTCCAAATAATGCATCATCGTACATACCTCATATCACGTCCCCAACTTTAGCATGCCCTTTCTTAAGCTAAGCCCTGCCCTCAGACACTATAACCTTTTCTCGGGTTAAGTACTTTGCTTCAGGATGAGAACAGAAATCATGCTCCAGCAGCACGGCAGCAGCAGGAGGCCCCATTAGCTAAAGTGGTGCTTCAGGTTAAGAACAGTTTCAGGTTAAGTACGGACCTCCGGAACGAATTAAGTACTTAACCTGAGGTACCACTGTACTAGACAGCACAGTCCCGAGATTCCTTCCCTGGTTAGTCAGAGAGTAGTTTATAACCTTCTCCTGATAGTTCCCTCTTCCTTCCTCTTGTACACTGGAGCTCTAATGTTTAGATCTTATAGAGGAGATAAACCTGTGTCTGGGTGGCTCTACTTGGCATCTCACATAGAGGACCATGTGACCAAATGCATAATAAAAATTCCTTGCACAGAGAAAACTAAATGCCAAGGAGAAAAGTTCCAGCCTAACATTTTTACAGGTAGAAAACGAAAGCTTTCTTTGGCGAGGGGGGAAGACAGAGACTGATTTAAATAATATAGCTATTTGTAAAGATTTTGATACAATCTTAAGTAATGGCATCAAAAATATGCGCCATGTTTTCTTTCCAATGGCACTGTAAGATATGTTAGACTGAGATATAGTAATTTGTCCATAGCCATTAAGAGAGCTCTCCAGTTCAGCTATGTCACTGTGACACTCTTATTTTACAGTAAGCCATAAATCATCAAGTATGAGCCAATTATACCCACTTCGCTCTCCCCCACTCACCTGGGGGGGGGTGTTTAGAAATAAAATATTATTCATAAGCCAAAAGCAAACATTGGCTTAGCATCCTGGTTTACCTGAAGCAGGGAGGAGCTAAGCATGCAATAAGCAGAAAAGACTTCCTGTGGCATGCGATTGCTGCCTTCCCCCCTTCTGAAATTTATTTGCAGCATCCCCAATATTCTCAAAGGAAGTATGCAACAAAGGGTCTCTTGCAGGGGTTAATCTATGAAAAGTTACCTGGGTTTTCCAAAAGGAAATTCGTTGTTTTGTGAACAAGCTAAAGACAAGTTTATAGAGACTTACTCAAGCTCATCTTCAGAATCGTAATCTATATGCATAGACTGTGAAGCTGTGATGTCACTTGCAGACTGGCATTGTTTCAGACTACCACTTCCTGAAGGTGATAATGTCTCTTTCCGTTTTCTTTTCCCGAAGAACTTTTTGATAGATTTAAACTTAGACTTCTTCTTTCCTGGGAGGGAATAAATATTAAGGGAGTCGTAATTATTTTTAGACAGTGCTATTATTATTTATTCATCCACACATGTCATCAAGAAGGCAATCTCCTCCCGTCCCCCCACCGCCTCAGCTTCAGTTGTCTTTTTCCACCAATGTTTTATTGAATGTACAGATATTTGTATCCACACTGATCCCACCGTAATACTATTACTGTACTGGTTTAAACGAATTGTGAGTATATAAGGTACCAGTACATTAAAAGGGGGGGGGAAGACTTGCAAGAAAGACTACTCTCTAGTCGCTGCCAATATCCTATTAACATTTAATGTAATAAGACTGTGAAGTATAAACTCAGTGTTAAATGGTAGATGCAGGGAACAGAATTAAATTACAGTCCGGAAACTCAATGTCTCTCTTCACTAATCACTGAAGAGCAGGGCGGCCTTGTTACCAAATGACGTGAGTAATTTAAAAACACAGAAATAGCTTGCTGAGGTGGAAAACCCGCATGCTGATATTCTGAATGGTAATTATGTTACCAAGTGGCACTTTCCATGTTAAAACAAGCATCAAGCAGTAATACTGAAGTGTAATGCTAAGCTACATGCCGCAGAAAGGAAGCTTAATCAAGAAAACGTTTTCAGGCCATCCACCTTCGGATACAAATGGGTCTTTCGCCATATGAAGCAAATTCTGAAAGCTTTTGCAGGAGCTCCCAAAGAGGGCTATTTTACTATTTCCATTTAGGACCCCTGCCAGACCTAATTTCACATGCAGGCCAGAGGTTCCTCACTCCTGATTTAGAATGTTTGTTTTATTAATATGCAAATATACAGATTTGACCAATGAATTGATTAATCATGCAAACTTTCAACAAATATTCGCTGATTAAACTAGAAGACAGCCCTAGAGAACAAAAGCCAAAGAGAAAAACTTAAATCATTTCTGTAATAAAAAAGCTTCTCTCAAACGTAACATGAAAATAGGCCTTTTACCTGAACCTTCCTCGCCAGATCCTTCAGCCTCTGGGAATTTGATATCCATGACCCTTGTGGAACTGGTAAAGCAGTCACTAAATGAAAAAAGAAAATATATATATTTTCATCAGAATATTATCTAGACTTGTTTGATATTGGATCTAAGGTGGGGTGCGAAAGTTTTGGTCCTCCAGTTGTTGTTGAGTTGAAGATTCCATCATTCCTATCCTGACGGTCAGGGAAACAATTACAAACGATCATACTGTGAAGATGATAATTAGTTTGGGTGGCACTGACAGCATCACACCTTGAAGATTTTAACCTAAAAGATAGACCCACATAGGCAGCTTCACCTGATTATGCAAGGCCCTTCTCAAGATTTAATTATTAATCCTTTGATACTGTTGACCATGAAATCAACGGTGACTGAGCACAAGATCTTGTAGCAGTTTGCAGAACCATGCTTGAATGGTTCTACTTGTCCCTGACAAGCATACCACACTGGGTAATGACGGACATCTGTTTGTGCCATGCCTAGCTCTGACCAGGTGTCAGATGCTAAGTCCTTGGTGTATGAACTAGATGCTCTGTTGATCAATGACCTTGAAGACTAAGCAGGTTCTCATGGAACCAAAGCTTAGGATCACCTTGGTGGGAGCCCTCCTGAAGACCCCTTCAAGCCATCAGATAATGTAGTGCAGCCACCCTTCAGTCCTTGAGAACATAGGTGTCAAAAGACCTGGGTCCGGGCTGAAGAACAATAACATTGCATGCATCTACATTTTGCAGCTTGTGAGTAAGGTGTCCACTCATGAGTAAGCACTCCCTGGAATTCCTTTGCTACCTGCAGGTGGAATTTGGGTGTTGTCTAGGAGGCTCCACTTAAGCCAGCCTTTCAGTTGCCAGAGGCAACACAGGTCTCTCCTCCTCCTTGCTGTGTTGTACTTTGCTTGTGCTACTGAATTTGGACCATCACCTGACTTAGCCTCTGGGTCATGTTTTGGACAGAGATTGATTCCATGTGTCTGACCTTGGCTTGTTGAGACTCCACTGCATCTTAAACCCTGTTCTCTTGGGTAAATGTTTTGTCAGAATGCTTTTTATCTTCTAGGACTGAGACCCTGGTCCCTGAGGACACCACCTGGAGCATGACAGCTCATCACCGTCCTGGGACCTTCAGGTTGGCTTCACCTCACAGTCCATCCTGTTTGCCTTCCTTCCCAACAGGATTTCAGAACAAACAAGGTCTTGCAATCACTGCGTATATTTGATGGTAAAATGTTAGAAGCAAACAAGCAAACAAACAAATGGAGATGAATTTTAACAAGATTAAAATAAACGCCCTCCAAGGCTACAACTTTAATCATGAGCAGGGTTCAGCTTCCTGCTGCTCTACAAGTAAGCAGTATCACTTTAGAAAGCTCTTTTCAGACCATGAGCTCATCTAATTCAGTATTTTCCACTCTAACTCACAGTGGCTCTTCAGGGTTTTAGACAGGGTACATTCCCAGTCTTACCTGGATGTGTCTATTCCAGGTAAGGGATTAAATCTGGGACCTTCTGCCGGCAGATAACTCTGCTGCTGTTTCTATGGTTTATTCTCCTTGATTGCAAGTCTGCAGCGATGTTCATGGAACCTAATAGTGCAAACTGGTGTAGAAGCAGGAAGCTGAGATGCAATGGTCAGTGACACTGTCCACGAGCTCCGCCTGGTGAAAAGGCTTCCTCTCTTTACATATGAGATGATGGTATTTTCTATACTTCTTCACCATGAGGTTAAACTACTGCAATTTGCCCCACTTAAGTCACCCTGAAACACTGCAAGACCTGCTCACTTAGGGTAACTTTTAGGAAGCATGATTAAATTGACTGTTTACACTTTAATATAGTAAAAAATTATTCTCTATGTGAAAGGTTCTCATACTATTCCCCCTTCAAGTTTTAATGGATTATGTATTGATGATCTTAAAAGGGTATGTTTAAAACAAGACTTTGGAAGAATACTTATTTTGGTTCTGCTTGAACCCATTTTAAAAAAAGGTAAATTTCATATTTAGCTTTCTGATTCAGCAAATGGTCAATATGTTCCCCAGGCAAGAGCACAAACAGGCTTGATATAAATAAATACAGTGAAAGGTCAGCGTTTGCTAAGTTATGAAAACAAATTAGATCCTATGCATTTAGGTATGTCCACCCCTCCTTGATGAGTAAAGATCACAAACAGAATACTCCCTTCTGTATTACTTCTGCAGAAATGAATTGTTTGCTTAGATTTATTCTCTGTTATAAAAGACTCAAGGTGAGTAACAGCAATTGTGCAATTGACCTGGCTTTCAAGGCCTGTAACAAAGAACAGTGCAGAGTTAATACTAACTCCTCATTCTCTTAACCAGGGTTAAGTTTATCAAGAGTGGGCTCTGGATCTTCAAGTTCACCTTCTCCCAGCCCCTTCCCCCTTGGGCATTAATTGCCACTCCTCCCTTCATCCATAGCCCTAAATTCCAATGAGGGCTTACATCTCTATCACTATTAACCAAGGCAATTGGTAGTTAACTTTCCTCATAGCCTTGGTTTGCAAACCCAGTTCAAATTCTTATTTGAAAGATGGGTTAAGATGGAAACCCTAGTTAGCATTAACCATTGGGTTGGTCCTCAAAATTAATTCTTACAAATGCTCAAGAAGATGTGCATTACCATATCAGAAGTATCTCCTAAACATTCCTGGAAAGATCCCACCAACTTTTCTGAGGGGCAAGCGGAGAGCACCAATTAGTCTTCCACCTTTGTTTCTGTTTCCATAGTCAAAAAAGGATCCCAGAGCAGCTTACGAAGTTGGGGTTTTTTAACAGTCCCTGCCCACAGGCTTACAATCTATGGGTGTGTACACACTGCATGATCATGTGCATTCAAGTGCGGGATGCAGGCACATTTTCAGGTTGCTATGCACACAATGCCACTCCCATCGCTGTCACACGCTATTTGTCAGTCGAAAGGGCATTCTGCTGGAACGGTTATAACCTGCTGTGTGCCAAGAATGTGCTTCTCAAGCACATGTGTACACAGATAACAACACACTGTCAGGTCACCACCACCTATTGGGGCAGACCAACTCATGTTGTAGGTGTGTTCCACTCCCCCTAACCAGGCTTAACTTGCCTATGAATGAAATAGGCAAAAGAGGAAGCGGTGCAGTAACTTAGCTGCTTCTGTATACCAAAATATAGATCCTCTGTTTACAGTATCTTGACACACAATTTTACAATCATACTCTTTTGAAAGACTGTGGAAACACCAATTGAGGGGAGGCGAATAGAGAGCACAGCTGCGTACTAGTTCGAAAACATGCCCACCTGTGTGTGCAGACTGTGGGATGTATCATCACTGAAGCAGTCAAATACAACATTTCCTGTTGCCTAGAGTGGACACGCAGAGGAATGTTGCTCCAGACAAGGGGGACTTCCTATCATACTTGCTCTGGAGCCTCCTCCCCGTATGTGACCAGGTAGATGGGTGTGACCCTAGCAGACCCTATAAAAGAGCTAGCCATGCATCCATCTTCCTCTTTGGTCCTCTTTTGCCATCTCCCGTTCTCCTGGCTCAACATTCCCACACAGACAGCAGCTGCTGCTTTAGATGATGTCATTGCGTGAAGGTGTGTACAACTGCTCTTGGCTATATACAGAAGTGCATTGTGAAGAAACGAGCCCTGTGCATTTCAAAGGCTACATGTGCACACCTTAAGTCAGTTTGGCTCTGCAAGAGAGCTTCGCTTCCTAGAGGGGCACAGTCAAACCTGACTCAGGAGTTCCTGCATATCAGAAACCTATGCCTGTCTTACTAGCAGATCCACAGGGGCTTATAAAGGACACCATTATAAATAACAGAAACAAAGGAGAACCAAAGATATAGAATGGATGTCTTATGATTTGGCAATCATCCTTCAGAACGAATAATTGCAATGAGTCAGAATAATGTTCCACCTAGCTCAACATCTTGACAGTGACTAAATTGATTTAATTTGCACAGGCAGGGAAGGTTTTACTAAGGAGCAGGGGAGAAGTAGAGGTAAGATCCAACCAGGACCTTCTCAGCTCACTGGCCCAAGTTGTTCTTTAAAGCTCAGATTGCTGACAAATTCCATCCAGTTTGGCCACAGCAATGCTATGGTATCTGGTTTCCTCCAACCATCTCTTGGTCCCCTCTACCCCACACTTTCATAATGCAATCCTACACAATGTTTACTCTAAAATAAGTCCCCTACCTTCTACAAAACCTCCTCTCAGTAGGGATTTCCCACAAAGAATGGGTTGGATACAGAGTTGTATGGAGCAGAACTCCACAAATTGGACACTTGTGTTTTCACCTATTCTTCCCTTGCAGACCTTAGAAATTGACTCCAGAGATAGGGGAGAACTCTGGAAAACTGTAGGAGGTGGCAACGGAGGCTGTCATAGATGCCATCTCATGACAAAGATTGTGGGTGCCCACAATGTAAAGGACCAGGAGGAGGAGGAAGAGGAGGAGCCAGCAGAGGTAGACATGGCGGCTCCTCCTCCCTCACATGAAGAAATGGGGACAGTGGGGAACAGATTCCCTTTTGTCCATCGACTTGGGGCGGTGGCCCCCACAAATATATTATTGTGGGTGCCGAAGCAACCACGGCCCCCCGGAGTTGGCACCAGTGAAGGTTGTAGAAGGAAGGGGAAATCAGTGGAAATTATCCTCCCCACCGCCTACTGCCAATTGCAGGAGTCTTCACTACATCCAAATTTCTTAAAAGAAAGGAACGAACCTTTCTGTTTGCATAACTGCTGGTCTGGATCTAAGTCATTGTATTTAGAGAGCACTTATGTCAATATTTCAAATTATTTTCTTTTCCCATGTTTCCATACACTACAAAGGTACAGGCTACAGCTATACCAGAAGGCACTGAAGTCTCCCTTGCATGGCAAGGTAGGTATTACATATCATGACCTTGAACATTTTTTCATTTTTAAAGAGATTTTAAAGGTGTTAATGGTTACATTAATTAGATCTTAAAATAAGATAATCAAGGAAGAAAGAGCAGAGAATATACTATTACTCTGAGATTTCTGCCTCACAAACACTGAACAACTACTTCCACAATTTTACAGGAAAAGCAACAAATTACTATGTTCTATTTGCAGGGTATTTGGGGGTTGGTGGAAAGACATGCGTTAGCGTAGCATGGAATATCAGAATATCTGAAGCGTTGCAGTTCATCAATATTCTGCCATGAATCCATTTCTCACCTCACCTCAGCATCTTGATTGCCACAACTTTGCTTGCCCCCTCTGCAGAAAGTTTGACCCCACAGTCACACGGAATGCTCTGACAGAAGGAAGAAATGTATGCAGCTCTAGTACTGAACCTCCTCCTTAGTCATCCCTAGGTTGCAACGTGAAAGGAGTAAGAAATCAAGTGTGCAACAGCACAGAGCAACAGTCTGAAATGGAACTTAGAGAGAGAGCACACTGTCCCCACCGTATGTGGTTTTTTTCTAATGCCTAACAAGCGTCTGTGCCCCAATACTATAGACACACAGACACTCACGATCTAGGAAGTGGAAACACAGGTAGTAAGATCCGAGCCCACTGAAATCTCCCCAGGCAGCACAGTCCACTAACTTTAACAATAACCACTATGTGGTAAACACATTCCCTCATCTCACCAACTCCCCGAGGATCTAATGCAAAGCAGAACAACCCAGAGCTTATTAACCTGTAACTCTATGCGAAAAGATGCATCAAACGTTTCTGTGTTGCATCACTTCTTCCACCTGCTTCATTCCCTCTTAGAAACAACTCTTGACTGCTTTAGCCCCTGAATACAGCTTGTAGACCATATTCTATGACACACACATATACACAAAAACCCTAAACCTTTCCCCATCCTTCAACAGAAACCAAAACCACTTATATTCAAGGTAAACAAGTGATAGCAAGTTTGAAAATTAAACTAGCCTTCTGGCACCTTAAAGACCAACAAATTTATTTCCACATACGCCTCTACAGACTAGAGTCCACTTCATCAGATGCATGAAGTGTTATGAAATGAGGCCAGAGAAAAATGAAATGTATAAAGTACAGAGACTGTGATAATAACACTATCAGTGACTGTTTTAGACTAACATATTCACTCTAATTCAGTCTATACAGTAAGTCTGCAACTTATGCACACTTGTGTGCATTCAGATTTACGTACTTGGCAATAATAATAATAATAATAATAATAATAATAATAATAATAATAATTTATTTATACCCCGCCCATCTGGCTGGGCCTCCCCAGCCACTCTGGGCGGCTTCCATAGAAACCAAAAATACAGTAAAATATCACACATTAAAAACTTCCCTGAACAGAGCTGCCTTAAGATGTCTTCTGAATGTCAGGTAGTTGTTTATCGCTTTGACATCTGCTGGAAGGGCGTTCCACAGGGCGGGCGCCACTACCGAGAAGGCCCTCTGCCTGGTTCCCTGTAGCTTTGCTTCTCGCAATGAGGGAACCGCCAGAAGGCCCTCGGCGCTGGACCTCAGCGTCCGGGCAGAATGATGGGGGTGGAGACGCTCCTTCAGGTATACTGGCAAAGTAATTGAAAACAAAAAAAGGGGGGCAGAAAGGGGATGGGCATTCAGGAAAAAAGATTTTGGCAATCCCATCCACCATTGAACCCAATGTATTTTGACTATATGTGACTTTGGCTTTAGGCGCAATCCCTGGAATGTAACCCTCATGTAAGCTGCAGGCTTACTGTATACATATTTTTTTAAACTCAGGAATTGAACATGAAAAAAAAAAAGTATTTTAGAGACAAAAAGCTCTCCGATATTTTTAAATCTAGCTCAATTATTGTTGGTATAAATATTTCAGTTTAGAAGGAGTTCTATGTAATTATCCTAAAAACCAACAGGTGTTCCTTTTATGAACACTTTTTAAAAGGGCACCATACCACATTTTTCATGGAAGTACGGTATTTCCTTCATTGCACCTGTATATTATGTTTTGAAGCTGTTTCCCTATTCACCCTATATTTAAAGAGAACAAAGAGTAGTGCAATTCAGAGAAAACCTAAGACACACCTAAGTCCCATTGAAACTACCGGGACTTAAACACATATGGATATGAATGGGATTTAGGCATACCTTGTAAGATTTACAGGACTACACCCAATAGCATTTTCTCATATTCATGAAAGTTAGCTAATCATACCAGTGTAGGAAACAAGCAGCAAGGGGAAAAATAAACAATCCAACAGTACAGTGAAATTCTAAATATACAGGCAGCCGAAGGAGAGATCAGCAGGAAGCAGAATGGCAGGTAACAACAAAGGATGCATTTTAAAGTTCAGTCCTCTTGTGAAAAGAGTTAGGTGCATTTATGGTGCCCTTTGTAACAAACCTTTTTTTTATTTCCAAGAGTACAGGTTGTACCGTTGTGAGAAAGATGTGCTGAGTGGAAAAACTGCTGTTGCTATTCATGCAAGATCAGTCTAGCATCCCAGTTATCCTCCTATAAGCAAAATGGGGGCAGCCAGAAAGTCTCATCAACCTTTTCCAGCAAGTTCAAAGGCTCCTTTCTCCTCTTCCGAAATTCAAAACTGCCAGGGTTTTTTTTTCTTTCTCTTGACACACAAGATGCTCTCAATCTCTCAGATAGAATACGGGTCTCAGCCTCCACCCTGGCAGGTAGGTGTGACCTGGATTCTGAACTGGTCTTCCCTGCCGATGAATTAGTATCAGCCGTTAGCAGTCAAGCCAAATCTAAAGGCAGTTTGTAAAATGGCAGTACTGCATGGTCCTACACAGTATTTTTTAAACTCTTTTTTGTTATCGGCATGCATTACTACCCACTTTTAACTTCTTTGATGGTCCATCATTATGCATTTTTTAACTTCTTTGAACATTATGTCGCCATTTCCACTTCTGAAGAATATACACATATATAGCCAAGGATTTTTTTTCAGCAGGAACTCAGTTCTGACATCTCTCAGGTGGACACCATTGCCATTAAAAGAGAACAAGGGAGGCGTTTATGGTGAGCATATATCACTGCATATAGCAGGAGCTGACACAATAGTCATCTTATGTGTGTAGCAAACTGCCAGAGGCATAAGTAGAGCATCAGACCTAAAACGGATCACATTGCCAGAGACTCTCACGCACTATTTAAACACAATGTTCCCTGTTTTACTGAAGTACTGTACAAATGTTTTACAGCATATATGATTTTTTTTCTGAATTAAAAATTGGAAGTATGCTTCATTCTTACACAGCTGGGTAATTTCAGAGGGTGTAGAAGTCAGAATTAGCCACCTTGAGTGAAACCAATCTGCGGTTTCCAGATGAGTCACTAATCAGAGGGTACATGCTGATTTGTGGGAGAAAGCTGTAAAGCTCAGTGATGGGATGCCTGCTTGCATACAGAAGGTTCCAGGTACCTCCAGGTTAGGGCTGAGAAAGAAACCAATCTGAAACCCTAGAGACTTACTGCCTGTAAATGCAAATAAACTGAACTAGATCAACCAATGGTATAATACAGCTTCTTAGATTCTTGGAAAGCAGCAAACCCACAACAGTGGATCATGCATGGTCTCCACTGAACAGAGGCTATCCTGCTGCATCTCTGCTCAAAGTGATTGACCAAACCAGCTACACTTGACATAGAGGCCGAATGGAATGATGCAGTGCCAGATCTGAAGATCATACAGAGATGCAACACAATTTCATCCTGTGGCGGTAATTTGGAATCACAGGAGCCTCTGACGTAATTGGATACTGTTAACAGCACACTTGGGGAAGTCCACAAACCAACAATAATAAATGGGGGGGGGATCTAAATCCTGAGATTGCACAGAAGACAGGGTGCATAGCTATATAATGGTCTTAAGCTAGTTGAATGGTCATTCCTTCTCCTCGAGGAACCTGAGCAAAAGTTGCTGCACGTAAAATAATGACTCTGAGAAAGAACATTACGGCAAGGGAGAGAGCAACCTGGCCCATTTATCAGCCAATGGAGGAGAAGCTGCAGAGATCTTGCTTTGCCTCTCCCTTCTAAAAAGAACACTTATAAGAGCGTTGTAATTAAGAAGAAATCCCTGAGTTTGCTTTTTCTTTCTTTCATCCTCCCTCCTAATCCTTTTTTCCTTTTGTGCCATTTCTGTTAGGCTGTAACCCTGATGGCAAAGATGCTAATCCTGAAGACAGGGACAATCTCACTGATTGCTGTAAACCAGGGGTAGGGATAGGATCTGCTTAGCAGGGTGGCTCTTGCAATTTCCCAGTCCCCGTGCACCACTTCAAAAAGTGGGCAGGGCCACCCCCACCTGCCCTCTTTCCAGAACCCCTAGTGGCACCAGGTTGTGGGTGTTTTCCACAGGGTGTATCTAGGTGAAAAAGGTTAGGTCACAATCCACAGCCAAGGTTCAAAGCAGAAAGTGATACCCCAGGTCCAAGGTCAGGGCCCACAGTAGTAAGAGGTAAGTCAGGTCAAGACACAATTCAGGGTCAGGGAAATTCAGTATGAAGATCAAGGTGGCTGCCGAAGCTGATGAACAGGTATTGATCCAGCAACTCTTCAGCAGAGACTGGTAAATTTATACAAGATCTTTTTTGAGCCCCACCATCTGCACAGCTGCCAGTCATCTGGGCTAACAAGGCTCAGGTCTACTCATGAAAAGCAGCCCGCCTCACAAGCAGTCCGCTACTGAGGAGAGCCTGGCTCTCAGACAGGCACTGCGGTATTTAAAAGTAAAAAGGTAAAGAACCCCTGGATGGTTAAGTTCAGTCAAAGGCGACTATGGGGTTGCGGCGCTCATCTTGCTTTCAGGCCGAGGGAGCTGGCATTTGTCCACAGACAGCTTTCTGGGTCATGTGGCCAGCATGACTAAACTGCTTCTGGAGCAATGGGACACCATGACGGAAGCCAGAGCACACAGAAACGCCATTTACCTTCCTGCCACAACAGTATCTATTTATATACTCACACTGGTATGCTTTCGAACTGCTAGGTTGGCAGGAGCTGGGACAAAGCAATGGGAGCTCACCCCGTCATGCAGATTCGAACTGCTGACCTTGTGATTGGCAAGCCCAAGAGGCTCAGTGGTTTAGACCACAGCACCACCTGCATCCCTTACTGCAGTGTTTAAGTCATTGCCCTGTCATATAACTACATGAGCTGGCGCTCTTTAGGTACTCTCATCTCTGCCTCACAGTTCTGGTCTTGCTGAGGAGAGGGTAGGGGATCCCCACAGTCATAGAGCCTGGACTCCAGGTCCTCTTCCAAAGAGAACTACTACTACAGCAGCAGCAGCAGCAGCAGCATGATACTGCCTATCAATCATCTGGCTTGCAGAAGTCTTGCTTTGGTTTGAGTAAGGATCACTTGCACTAAGGAACTCCATGGTGCATCTCAGCAGGGCTTGCTAAAACCACCGAGCCATGCTTGCAAGCAAGCCCCTGCAGAGTGAGATCTTTTGCATCTCCAGCTTGAATTCAAACTGGTAACTCAAAGGAAGAATCTGCGCTCCCAATTATTATTTGCATCAAAAGGTTGTGCTTTTAAAATGCTGCACCTTTTCCCATTGCTGTGCAGTGAGTGCTTGCTGTTAATCTTCTTTTTAGTCACAGCACGTGGGGGAAAGTGGCCATGGTTTGTCCAAAACGGCTTGGCAAGCCGAATTCGGCCCATGGACTTGAGCACCACCACCCCAGTAAGTGTTCTGCAAGTCTTTTTGGCTGAAGAGCAGAGTTAAAATCATTTAATTTATTTCATTCTCACTATGACTCACTTCTTATGAAATTTCCTTAAACAATTTAACAATAAAAATATGCATAGATGAAAGGACTAGGTTAATACATATTAATGAGGGGTTAAACAAACAGGCTGATGTCAGCTCCATGACAGCAGTCCACACAAGCAGAGAGGTGTCGTGGGCACCCTTGACCTTGATACGCAGTACAAAAGCCAACCTAATCCACTCTGGGGTAGGTGGGTGTGTACCCTTTCAGAGGTTGACCCCTTTCTACCTTAGCACCAAAAAGTATATGTATGATCATACAGCAGTTTAAAGAAAACTTTTCCCTTTTCTTTCTCATATTCTGTGCTCACAACATACTCATTCTCTCTAGCAGATAAGTGCAGAAGTTTGCAATTTTCCTCGTAGTGAGGAACGCTCTTCTCCTAACTTGGCAAAGCTAAAACCTCGCAGAAATGTAACTCTACTACCAGTGGGCTATCTACCGCACTACTTTCCCTTATGAAACCACCCTGCAAAGGCTAAAGTAGTTTGAGGGTGTTACAGGACTAATCATCTAGATGAGCATTCATTTTGGATATCAACAACAAAAGTTTTAAGGCTGTATTTAATACATTTTTGGCAATTATTAAATACTTGTAAACTAAAAAAAAAAAGTGCAAACATAAGAACAGTCTGTATTCCATTAATCATAAAGTAAATAAGCTAGATGAAGCTGAAAAGCAGTTAATTCAAAGTATTCTTAAAAGAACAGAAATTCACGTCGATCACTGGAGCAAATAATTACACCAAATATACTGTTATAACCCCCAATGTAACACTTTCTGTGGAGGGAATGAAAGCTGCTTAGCACTGAATGCTAGCTATTTTTCACTAAACATATCCTACAACCAGAATGAAGGTTGTTTTCTGCACTATGGATGCAACAAGCAAAAGTGACGGACCACCTGATGGAACTAAATACAACAGAACAATGTTTGCACAGCTCCGTGTTATTTGCCTGCGTAAACAAGAAATCCATTAACACATTACAAAGTTATCCTACAAGTTAAATCAATAGCAGCACTTTCTCTCCAACTGCCTACCTGCATAAGTATTTTGTTTTGTCAGATTCAGTAAAACATGAAGGGCTACAAGCGTTTAGAGACAAATCCCTCACCTTGCCAATCAACTGAGGAGGAATAAAAGCAAAAGGCTAGTACTTTCAAGTTCACAGGAAAGGGTTCCAAAGTACCGTAATGTTGAGTCCATTCAAGTTAAGAGGCACAGCTAAGAGGCACAGCCTTTTCAGAAAGTCAGACGTCATGCTATGCTACTGTGCTGTCTCAAGTGTATGCACAATATTGCCTTGGGCCCTGCAAATGATCCCGGTTTCTGCCTCTGAATGATTTCACAGTCAAAGGAGAAAGCACCACTATGAGTTGCTAGGAAACAGGGAGGGAGTTCCTGACCTGAATTCTTAGAGCAGAGGATGTTGCCCAGGAAGCTTATACAGTCTTCCCAGTTCCTTGGAAATAAAGGATATATAAACCCTTGCACATATCCTGAAAAATAACGTGGGAACATCAAAACGAAATTACAAACTTAATAACAGGCTTTGTGCAAAGAAAAAACAGCAGGTATCATGCAGGGATTTGGTTTGTCAATTTGAAAAAGAACTAAATTAGGGGAAAATTCCACTAGGATTAAATGTTTGCACTTATTTTTTTAACAGTTTTATTGTTTTCCTGTGCCTTTTCCCTAAATCTGTTATCAGCAACTGCTTTTGATGGAAGGCTAATCTGTGAAAAAGGCCACAACTCCCACTACCCAAAGTTACCTGTTAGTACCCAGTGACGTCGCAACAGGGAGGCATGGGGGACGGCACGCCTCGGGTTCCATGCCTGTGGGGGTGACAAGAAGTCACCCCACGGGGGCTCATGGCAGCGCAAGCAGCCATCACGCTACCGCAGCCGCCTTTGGAAGATTCTCTGTTCGTGGTTATAGCCACGAGCAGAGGATCCCGACGCCGGCAGCAAACCACTAAGTACAGCACATGTTTGGCGTCGCACGCATGCACTGTACGTAGTGACAACGCCCATGCACTGTATAGCAGTTTGTTGCCACCACCTGGATCCTCTGCTCACGGCTGCAGCCATGAATGGAGGCTCCTCCGTTTGCAGCTGTAGTGGCGCCGGAGGGATCCCGGCACCATCCATACGGCGCTGGTGGCAAACCGCTATACAGCGCATGTGCAACGTCGCTACGTACGGCGCATGCATCGCACATGCACCCTACGTCATGATGCCCGCCCCAGGTGTCACGATGCCTTCCTTCGCCCCTTTTGGTACCCAAATAATTTCAGAAATGTCTCTCCCTCTCTGCCCTTCTCTTGTTTATGTATTGGCAATGGGGGGCAGATTTTACACAGGGATTTGTACCTGCTGACCCCCATCCCAAACACATTGTCTCATATATAGCAAACCATTAACTACAGTTTACTGTAATGTCTGAAATTTGCCAAACACACCAGCCACCTGCTTTTAGGGAAATAAATCATGATCAGAAAGTCAAGAACCTTGGGTTATCATTTTGGTGTGCTTGGAGCAAAACAAACCACGATCCCTGGTTTGGATGTAGTATCAGAGTGCACTTATTAACTTTGAACTTGCTCAATTAACTTTTAATTGAACAGATTTAAAAATAAGAGCATTGCAACTAGACCGTCAAACTCACTTGCTTAGAAACAAGTGTATCTCCTGGAATCTATGGAATTCAAGTGAAGAAAGAACACAAGAAATTCCTTGAAATGATACAGAGACTATACAGTCCATCATTATAGTGCTTCACACACACACACACACACTGCTAAAACGACTTCTTTTTTTCATCAATTCTGATGTTTTTGCTTGCACATGAGAATGTCTTGACACAACATTATACAGTGGTACCTCGGGTTACATACGCTTCAGGTTACAGACTCTGCTAACTCAGAAATAGTACCTCGGGTTAAGAACTTTTCTTCAGGATGAGACCAGAAAATGTGCTCCAGTGGCGTGGCGACAGCAGGAGGCCCCATTAGCTAAAGCAGTGCTTCAGGTTAAGAAGAGTTTCAGGTTAAGAATGGACCTCCGGAACGAATTAAGTACTTAACCCGAGGTACCACTGTAATCCTAGTTCTTTCTACGGCCTCAGAAGTTCATATAGCTGAGCAGAAAACCTTAGCACTGGAGTCCAATGTGAATTACATTCTTTCAACAAGTGCTAAAGTAATATATTACATAGCACATGTCAGCCCTGAATCCTCAACCGAAGAAAAGTATCATTAAAACTTGGAGCTCCAAAGTGTGAACAAGTAAAATGTAAGGCAAGTGACAAAGTGACATTGAACCAAAACAGACACTTTTACGGGGGGGGGGCACCCTTTTATTGGCACAGTGAATTGGAAAGATACTTCTACAGTAATTAAGATATGACATTACTCACTCACATATCACTAATAAATTATTGAGAAATCTCCTTGGAGTTTGGATCCAGCCATGTGGAGCATTGATTCCCAAGCGATGAAATGTAACCAAGCAACACCGCCATTTTCGCTCTAGCCCATTGTTATTCAGACTTGGAAATAAAGAATAGCCTCTCAATTGCCACAAGAATAGCACTGAAAAGGTGCCAAAGACAAGCTGCCTGATTAAAAGATTTCATCATTCTAGTGCTATAATAGGGAAGATCTTAAACGGAAATTTAATAGAATATACTTCTCACTAAAATGAGAAAAGGGTTCCTCATAAAAGCAGATAGTCATGTGTGTTTTTTTACAGACAGAGTAACTGTAATTTATCCAATGCAAATAGTGCAACGTATTGAATTATTCATGGAGACAGTGAGACAGAAATAGGGTTTCTTGATAACTCAATTACTAAGTGTTATGGAGAAAATAATTATACCCATCCTTTCTCACATACTTTCCACAAAAACATAAATTTAGAAGCCGCACCTGGGACAGTTTGTTATGATTTATATCCCAGGTTTTTAAGCTAAAAGGTACAAAAGTGACTTACAAGAATTAAAAAAAAGACACAATATAAAATAATCATACACAAAAAGCCATAATGAAAGCAGAGATCAAAAATAATATGGTATTGGAAGAAACCCTAGTATAGAGTTCAAATCAGTCTCGTGGATGCAAATAAATCTGCAGCAATACAATTATTTTTCCAATATTTTTCCACTACTACACCCACTTTTCTATGACATGGCCCTGAAAAATGTCTAAACTATCCTCTGAATTCCATACCAATAGTTCATAAGCAAAATTATATAATATTGTAATGCATTTGCACTGAGACAAAAAGATAAAAACAAACGAGCCTTGGTCTAATTCTCATCCGTGTGGCTGTTTTTTTTACATGATAGATTTCTTCAGGTCTCCTATATTTGCACCCAAAATCTCTGTTCAGATATAGGCATAGCTGTCAAGTGTCCCTTATTTGAAGGGACAGTCCCTTATTCCAGCGCCATGTCCCGCTGCTGTCCCTTATTGATGGATGTCCCTTAAATGATGTCCCTTAAATTTCAAAGGAAGCAGCTCCTCTCCCTCCCTCCCTGCCGGCCAGGGAGGAGGGAGGCTTCAACTGTGTTGCTTGGCTGTTTTGCTCTCCCAATAAGAAGTCTAAGAATGACTGGGGGGTGGAGCTTGCATGTCTTGTGTGTGGCTAGTTAATGCAAGCTGAGGGGGGTTTTGAATGCTGGACGCCATTTTGTTGCATGTGCTGCTGCAAACTTTGCAGTGCAAAGCCAGGCCAGGGAGCCATCTTAAGTTGAGGCTGCATAGGCCTTGTGGTGCATGTGATTCAGATTCTATTCAGTTGAACCTCTGGTTACAAAGTTGGTTGGACAGTGTTCTCAAAGCTACCCAGCATGAGTTTGACCAGACTGTAGGAGGACAGGAAGACTGGAGTGCCTGGAACAGGTGAGGCTACAGGTCCCTTATTTTGGCTGCTGGTCCCTTATTTCCAAGGCTGCTAGCCCCTTATTTTCAAATCTGTAAGTTGACAGCTATGGATATAGGGCTCAATTAGACTAGATCCTTGCATACTTAAGTGTAGCAGGCAAACTTTCTCTAATCATGAGCTATACAAGAGAAACAATTTTGCATGTGAAAACTGGCCCACACTCCACCAATCAGCAGATAGCATTCATGGCTTAAAGGGCTATGCTTATGACCTGAAGCCTTGTGCTTCTATGATAATTCTGAAGGCACTTCAGGGGAAAGATTGGGGGGGCACTTAGTCATGGGTAGATTATATACATCATTTATTGAGGGATACAGCTGCTCACCTGGTCAGTATGCATTCCTGTGAATAAGCTCACTTCTTTCACTCCTGAGCCTGAAAGTCTTCAGAAGGGCAAAGCCCCCTCTTATGTGTGTCAGATTTTTATACTTAATTTGGGGTTCTCTCCCCACCCCGCCAAATGAAGTTTGTCACATTTTTCTTCCATTGTTTGAAACAGCTTGGGCTATTTATCACTGGCAGTGTTTGAAATAAATAGATCACCTTGGGCAAAACATTCATTTTGACTGTGGATATTCTTCCTAACAAAGACAGGTTCATTCTAGTCCATTTTCCAACACCTTTTTTGATTTCGTTCCAGATTTTAACATAGTTATCCCAGAAAATGTTTAAGGTCTTAGCTGTTATCCATATCCCCAAATATTTAATTGTTTTCCATTTTAATTCCCGTAATATTCTCAAGTCTTTCTTTTGCCTGTGAGTCTAGATTTTTAGCTATCATTTTTGTTTTTTTTCTTATTTATATAGAATGCTGCTAAGTTGCCAATTTTTGTTATAGTTTGTATTGTCCTTGGCAGAGCCGTCTTTACCATTGGGCTTAGTGGTGTGTTGCGCCAGGGCGACGGCCTCCCAGGGGTGTCCCAGCAAGTGAGAGAGCTGTGCAGCTTTGCCAGCGACTTCCCCTTTCCCTGCACACCTGCCAGCTGCGCCCCGTCAACCATATGGCTGGCGAGCACGCAGCTTCCCTCCCAAGCCTCTGTGGGGATTGCTCTCCCGCAGTGGCATGGGGGAAAGTTGTGCCCCACCCCATGGCTGGCACCCCCCCATCCGTAATAATTTGGGGGTGCTGGGTGGATATTTGCACCCCGGCGCTGCATCTGCTAAAGATGGCCCTGGTCCTTGGGACATTGGATTTTCCAACGTCAACTCAATAGGCTACCCCTGAACACAAGTATGTTACCTATTTCCCCGTGATGTTGAGGCATCTAAGCTGATTTATTATGAAAGAATTCCAGTTTATCTGGATTGTGGTCACAACACAAGCAACATCTCTGTCATGCCATAAATAGTTTGTGTCATCACAGCAATTTCTCACATTAATCTGCCCA
The DNA here is from genome assembly GCF_964106915.1 of Podarcis gaigeae. Lineage (NCBI taxonomy): Eukaryota > Metazoa > Chordata > Lepidosauria > Squamata > Lacertidae > Podarcis > Podarcis gaigeae. The sequence continues at coordinate 33,720,767 of NC_139677.1, read as the reverse complement.
TCTGTTCTGCTGTGACTAATTGTTCCTTGTCTCTCACTCCTCTGCATATCACTTTGTAAGGGCACAGCATTAGAAACACCTTAAAACACTTTAAATAAATAAAGAATATTTATTTATTCAAACTTACTCTCCCCTGAAAAAAGGAGGACAATTCATTTATAAACACTTAAAACAGCTTCACAAATTTTCAAGCTTAGTAAGCTGATCATGTAGGTTTACAGTGCATTGTTATATTAGTTTATTTGAAGTGGCAAAAAAGCATAGAGCTATCAGGGTGATTATTTGAACCTTTTTATCTCCTACTTACAATGAAACAGAAGGAAATCTCATTGGAAGTGTTTGCAATCCAAAGGCAAGTAAGTGGTAAGTAAGCTATTAACTTATGTATGTCTTGTTCCTCCACACAAGGAGAAAAGAAGGTTATGTGATTTTTAATTTTTTTTAGGTCGTTCTGAAATGTCTCCAGTTAAGGGTAACACATAAGCTTTAAACTAAGGACATGCATGGAATGACTTTGCCCCTTAAGTAAATGAGTCCCTTGAGCGAACCCAGTTCTGCAGTATTCAATGGGCAATTCTGTGAGACCTAACTGAGATATCAATCTTGCTTCTATACTGAACCTGTAAGCCAAAAACTACATCATGAGAGTGCTACAGATTTGTATGATCAGTCATCTCTATAGAAAGGTTGTGGACTCCTCTTCACTGGAGGTTTTTAAGCAGAGCTGGATGGCCATCTGTCATGGATGTTTCAGCTGAGATTCCTGCATTGCAGAGGGTTGGACTAGATGACCCTTGGGGTCCCTTCCAACTCTACAATTATATGAAAAGTTGGCCGTATAACCTGTCTTAGTCAAAGGTAGGTTACATGCACTCTGCTCCAACTGCCAGTTACCTTGCTAAAGGGAGGCACACTGGGGCCTCTGTCACTTGCAGAGACCAAGAGCCACTGGGAGCCTGCACTCATTACTGCATACCAGGAAGCGCATCATGGCAAATGGGAGCTTAGCCTGGCCCCTTCCATCAGCCACTGAAGGTGAACCTCCCCCCTCCATCATTCTTTTCCTATTGCAGGTTACAGATAGCCTTATCTTTTAGTATCTGTACAGAACACAGAAAACATTAGGTGCTTTAATGTGTATAACAAATAATAGCAAATGTTCCCTATGACACAGCACGCTAAGTTCCCCTGCCCCACCGTGAAGCAGCCTCTCCTTGGTTTTGACACTACGTAATTTTGAACTCCAGTATGGCAAGAGGCAGCTAGGCAAAGTCTCAACTTGTCTGGACAGTCACTTTCCCTTTAGAGAAGTTTGCTGTGAGGTGACATTTTAGGAGAACTGGAGCACATCTGAGCTGTTTTATTTTATTATTGCTAATGTGTGAACGGGAGCAGATCTAGATTTTTAAAAAAGATAAAAAAACTGCTGAAAGTACAGTAAGTTATCAAGGAATGTTTCGTATTTGCAGTGTCACTTAACTACTATTCAAATTGCCATTCCACCCCACACCACACCCCTGCTGCACTGGACTTAGGAGTACCTGAAGGAGCATCTCCATCCCCATCGTTCAGTCCAGACACTGAGGTCCAGCTCAAATGGCCTTCTGGTGGTTCCCTTGCTGTGAAAAGTGAAGTTACAGGGAACCAGGCAGAGGGCCTTCTCAGCAGTGGTGCCCTACCTGTGGAACACCCTCCCATCAGATGTCAAGGAGATAAAGAACTACACAACTTTTAGAAGACACCTGAAGGTAGCCCTGTATCGGAAAAAATTCAATATCTGATGTTTTCTTATGTTTCTATATGTGCTGGAAGCCACCCAGAGTGGCTGGGGCAACCCAGCCAGATGGGCAGGGTATAAATAAAAAAATAATAATAATTATCTGATAGCTTGAAAAATCAACTGACATTAAGTCATCCAGCCTAACATTACTGCTCTGAAACATGAATTATTTGAAGTGTTTAGCTGTGCAATTTTCAAACTAGGATAATAATAGATCAAACACTAGGGACTGAATCAGCTGGGTTTACTTACTCTCATACCCTGGCCCTCACTAAAAGGAAAATAATACTCAGTGCATAAGCCATTTTCTAAGGAAAGCTAGCTATCGTGTCCCTGATACATCCTCAGCATGCCCAAAGGACTGGCAACCTTTCTGAAATTAAGAAGCTGTAAAGCACCAAGGATTGCTTAAGGCATTTTCATTTTGTAGTCTTAGACAGGCATGTCCAGTTCTAAATTAACCTCCACTCCCCAGTATGTATTCCGGAATACTGTTATTTTTAAAATAAGGCTGAGGGTACCAGCATGACAGTTTACTACCAGTGGTTTCACTGAGATGATGAACAATTATACAGGTGCCTTGTAATTAAGTGCCTTTGGTTAATTGTTCGGTACTGAATACCTAAGAGCCATTTACATCATTTTAAAGTCAAGTACTGTACTGTACAAAAAGTACTTAAATTTAAATGGCAAAATAAATGTACAGTGCTTGTAATTAATGACATATACACATTTAAATAGATGGGTTTCCCCGCAGTAAACGCAAAAGTGGAGGCCCGATCCCTTTCCAACAGCTGTTTCCACAACTGCTAAAGAGAAAACCTAGCCGCTGGGGCATGCACAGCAATGGAGAACGCATTTCTATTATGCTATCTAAAAGGGTTATTTTGGTTATTTAGTTTTTAAAAAGTAATGTGTGGTTTGGCCTTTAAGCTGGCTGTATGCACCGGAGTGCAAAAATGCCATGTTGGGGACTTCTAACATAATGTCCCATTTCTAAAAGTTCAGGATAGTGCATTTCTCAGATGAGCACAAAACATGCCAGAAGAAAGCACAGAGTAGTCAATCCCCAGTCATTCCCTCCCCGATTCAAAGAACCACCTCAGCATGATTATGCTATTCAAGAAATATCTAATAATTGGAGGTTCATCATTCTCTTGATCAGTCCTGTATTCCAAAGTGCTAAGTGAATCCGTCTCTGAATCATTTTGCAGCATCAAGACAATTCAGGTACAGAATGTCCCCCTTTACCACAAGAAGTCTGCCTAGCACCTACAGATAGTATTTTTTTTTTAATAGAATCACAGAACTGTAGAGTTGGAAGAGACCCCAAGGGTCATCTAGTCCAACCCCCAGAACTAAGGAAAGCCTCTTATATCGTTTTAATGTTGCAATTAATTTAGTACTAAAAGGATTTGCCATATTTTTCGCCCCATAGGATGCACCGCCCTATAGGATGTACCTAGTTTTTTTGGTGGGGAATAAAGAAAAAAAATATATTTCCCCCCCCCCCCAGGCACGGGGCTGGCAGGGGGGAAGCCCGAGCTTTCCCCGACCCCAGAACAGCCTGCTATCCACAAGCCTAGGGAGCCGCGCCGGTCTCCCCAGGCTTGCAGACAGCTGTGCGAAGCCCGGGGGCGCTCTTCAGCGCGCCCGAGGCTTCGGGATGCAGGCAGCTCTGTGCAACCCTCCGGAGCCCGGCGCGGCTTAGTGCCGGGCTCCGGAGGGTCGCGCAGAGGTGCGTGGAGCCCGGGGCAGGCAGCTCTGTGCGACCTTCCCGAGGCCGGCACGGCTTGGCGCCGGGCTCCGGAGGGTTGTGCAGAACTTCCTGAAGCCTGGAGAGCAAGAGCCTCTCGCTCTCCAGGCTTCAGCGAAAGCCTGCATTCGCCCCATAGGACGCACCCACATTTCCCCTTCATTTTTGGAGGGGAAAAAGTGCGTCCTATAGGGCGAAAAATACGGTAATCTCTGTCAGCTGGATGTATGTTTTAGCCTTATGAAATTACTTACGCCTTTATGTCAGTGGATATGTTCAGAGCTGCAATTGTGTTACCTCTGTGTGTGTTTGTATTGAAAAATGTTGTTAAGCTATTATATTTGCTCATTGAATATTGTTATCAAGAAACTAGCAAATATATATAAACATACAAAGAAGCCCAGGTGTAAACAATCAGTATAAACCAAAAGGGAAAAATTAGAAATTACAGTAAGGAGATAAGCTACTTGACCTGAAGAGCCTCTGAGAAAGATCAATTCATTTGAAAAATATTTCTCTTTACAAGGAAAACAACAACTGATTATTTTTATTATTATTATTATTATTATTTATACCCTGCCCATGTGGCTGGGTTTCCCCAGCCACTCTGGGCGGCTTTTAACAGAATATTAAAATACAATAGTCTATTAAACATTAAAAGCTTCACCAAACAGGGCTGCCTTCAGATCTCTTCTAAAAGCCTTGTAGTTGTTTTTCTCTTTGACATCTGGTAGGAGGGCGTTCCATAGGGCGGGTGCCACTACCGAGAAGGCCCTCTGCCTGGTTCCCTGTAACTTGGCTTCTTGCAGCGAGGGAACCGCCAGAAGGCCCTTGGCACTGGACCTCAGTGTCCGGGCAGAACGATGGGGGTGGAGACATTCCTTCAGGTATACTGGACCGAGGCCGTTTAGGGCTTTAAAGGTCAGCACCAGCACTTTGAATTGTGCTGATAGTTTGTGTTTAAAACAAGACACTGTAAAAAACTAATCTGCCAGCAAAACAAGGAAGCAACATTCCTGTTTCTGTGCCAGATCAGGATAAAAGTACTTTTCCTCCCATGATAAGCCTACCATGCCGTCTTTTCTTCAATGATTACACAGCTAGAAGGCAAACAAATATAAGAATGTCCTGTTTTTTCTCCTAATCTTTGCCCTGTGAAAACTGCTGATTGAGAGTTCTACTTGAGAATTTGCATAAATGCAAAACAAGTTGGAGATTTCAGGTGGTTATAAGTGGAAGCAATCTGCAACCCAATGAGTTGTGAGATAAATATTTGGAGTTGGAGTCCAACAACAGCTGGAGGTCACAGATTCCCCACTCCTGATTTAATGAATGCTTGAATACAGTGCAAATTTGATAATCCACAACATCATGGGCATAGCTAGGGGGGCGGGGGCAGCTGACCACCCCCAATCAAGTAAGTAAATAAAAATACTTAATACTGACCAATTAACACAGATAACTCGGTTCTGCTCCTCACAAAGCCTGCCCCCTCTAAAAAAAAATAATCCTGGCTCTGCTCATGCATAACATACCAAATACAGCTGTCCAGTTATATATTAAATGTACCAAATGAACTCTAAGGTCCACTTCTTATATGAATTTGGCATGCATGGGCAATGACCGATTTACAATGACCAACTGACGTGTGACCGCGCACATCGTGGCAACCCAGACATGGCCGGGAAAGGGGATGGACGATGACTCAAAACTCAACTCCTGCACAAGTCAGGAGTTGACTGTATTCACTGAGTATCCCATGGCACACATATTTAGCCACACATATGCTATGTAAATAACACAGTGCAATACACAAATGAATTGACCCCATTTTATTCTGCGGAGAAATCAGATCTACATAAGCATTTCTTTGCACATACAGATAGGTTAACCTGCATGGAAACTAGAGCAATTGAAATCTTAAGCTTTGTCGGTATCTTGGGTGCTTTATACTATCAGCTTAAAATGTTTTGATGTTTTGTTCTGGTACAAGAGTTTAGGGAACAAGAGTTCAGGGAATGAAATACTGTGATGAAAAATGTAAACTGAAATGATAAGAGAATGTTGACTTGTTTAAAGAACATCAGCATCCACCTACACTAAAACCTCATACATCGAAAGGGAAAAGGAAAAGGCTTCCAAAATACTCAGTGAGAGATTTACATAAACGGAACTTCTATTAAGAGTTGCAAACTTTAAAACACATAAACAGAATGGTCCCCAGGCCCTACTGAGTTCAGTGAGGCCTACTCCCAGATTAAGCGGGGCAAGGATTGCAGCCATAAATCCCATTGATTTCATAAAGTTGTTACTAAATAGCTGCTATGCAGTGATGCTGATCATGAATCTGTGGTATACAAATTTAATTTGGACATTAAGATTGAAATAATGAAGATTCTCCTGCATACATACTTAATATATATATACTGTATATATATATTCTCTATAAATAAAATGTAGTTTAATAAAGATTGTTGCACAACCTTCTAACACTTTACGAAGATGTATATCTGTAATTCTCAGTATAGTACCTCAATGAACCTTACTTCCAAAATGGGTACGGAACTGGGTTACTAGTCCTGTGTCATAATAATTCCAAGCAGGTTTAACAGTTAAAAATGGTCAATGAAGTCATAGCTTTTGACCAAACAGCAAATGACTTCTAGTTAAAAACTTCATTCTTATAAATACATGGAGAAGTTTTTCATGATAGCATACATATAGCGGGACTTGCTTAGGGTCAAGGTCTAAAGGTTTTTCAACTTTCTCGTGCTACATGCAAAAGTGGATCAGCTCCATCAATAAGGATGAGGGTGGCACCTCCTCTTCTATTTGGGATTAATCCGTAATAACAGTTACACTCAGAATGTGTATTTACTATCACTTAGGCTGAAATCCTATACACATTTACCTCAAAGTAATCCCTATTGAATTCAGCAGGACTTACTCTGAGCAGACAGGAATAGGATTGTAACTTTTATGCAGATTAGTTACCACTGACTAAATCAACATGGATAAGAAGTAATAAAACGTAGAGTTAAAACACCCTTCCACGCATGTTTCTTCACAGCCTTCTACTAATAATCCCTGGTTGTTATTATTATATGAAAATGAAAACCATTTAGCTAGCCCAGAGAGATACGATCTTCCACGACTGGTGTTTGTTTCCATCTACACAACGAAAAGGGGAAAAAGGAAACTCTGACCTGCCTGTCTTTTGCTGGAAATGAAAAGGAGAATCGCCCCTTCCAACTGTATAGGGAAACCTTTAAATGTGTAATATAGCATATTATTATGTTTTGATATATGTTGGAAGCTACCCAGAGTGGTTGGGGCAACCCAGTCAGATGGGCAAGGTACATATAATAAAATTTATTATTATTATATTATTATTATTAAATCACTCAGACAGTGAACAAAGAAGGTAGTTCCAGGATAACAAACCCAGGCGAAGGGATCTCAAGCATACAAACGAAAAACCCGTTTCAATTTCTGGCAAGAGGATGAGGAAGCATCCTATAGTGCTCTCACAGGGCTGTTATCCCAGAGGCCATTCACAGCTAATAGCGCGGGTTGCAGGAAAGCAAGTCCCAGCACTTACCTCAAAGTTAAGTCCTGACTGACTGAACTAAACGCGGAGAGGACTGGGCCGCGCGGAACAGGAAGCCGAGGAGGTTTAAAAACTCCTGGCCTGCTCGCCTATGGCGGCGCTGAAAGGTGAACCGCGCGCCAGGCAAGGCAGGTGCGCTGCTTGCAACTCCGCGGAAACTCGCCCTTAGCAACTAACTCCCTGAACTGCAACGCTACCCGGCCCTCCAGCCACCCACCTTGCTGCTTCACGCGCACGCCAGCAACGCGGGGTCTCTCCAGTCAGCGGGCGAACCGGCTGCAACTGGAGGCGGGAAGGAAGCCTCCCAGGCACCTTGAGGAGGCGGAGTGTGTTGCCCCGGGCGGCGCTGCCAGCGAGGCGAGCCAGGCGCTCGAGGAGCGGCTCATTGGCTCTGGCTAGAGCCGGGAAGGGAGCGAGCGTGCCCGAGGCTCGCTTTAAGCAGCCCCGCCTGCCCTGGGACCGACCCTGCAAGGCAACGCAACCTGGCCTCGCCGCTCCTCCTCCCTGCGTTGCCGCCCATGGCAGGAAAAGCCCCAAGAAAGCGGATAAAGCGCAGGGAAAGCTGGGACTGGGCTCTAGCTGTCCGCCGCGCCTCTCGTTTGGCGGGAGAGTGTAGTCGGTCACTTGGCTCCACGGTCTACTCGGAAGCAAGTCCCGTTAAGTTTGCTCCCATGTCCTCGGGTGGCAACCTCCGTTTGTCAGGTTCTTCGGCAGCGTTTCAGTTCAGAGGAATTCCCACCTCCGCCACCTAATACAGTGGTTTTTGGAATATGAACCCAGTCAGCGAACAGGTGCTTTACCTGAGCTGCGTGTGGGTAGTTTTCAGGTCAAAAGAAAAACATGGGAGGTTTATCTTCCCTTAACCCGAGTAGCATAACTTTTATTCCCTAAACCCGAGTAGGAGGTTGTGATGACCACCAATATGTTGCGATGTTCTTGGTTGTATAGTTCTGCTGACTTAAACATGAATAAAATCGATTTGAAAAGAAATGGGAAGACGACGACTTGCCACCTCAGAAGTTAACATGTTCTGGCATAAGAAATGGTTCTTGCCCATCAACTTGCTACTTTGCAGTCACGCTTTTCGCTGCAAGAGCAAGCGATGGTTACTCTGTCTTTTGGAAGAAGAAGAAAATACTTCTTAAACGGCAGAGGTCCGTCCTTCTACTCCCGAGTATTTCTAACTCAGCCAGCCAGGATTTTGAGCTGGGACTTTCTGCACGCAAAGTATGGGCTCTGTCGCTGAGCTGCAGAGAGCAGTGTCTAAGGAAGATTAAAGTTGAGTGTGGAATCGTAGAACAGTTCTGAAAGAAGGAAAATTCCATTTCCGTATGAAGTAAGAGCTTTATTTACCTGGTGACGACGCTGATCAAAGCAGCCGGATGTGGGAATTCTGTTTCAGGCAAAGGAAAACAAGCTGAAAGTTCCACACAAACAAAAGTCTTGGAAAAGTGTTAAGAGAAGTCCTGTTTAACTGCCAAACATCCAAAAATGAAAATTCTTTGATATTCAGTGTTAGTCATACTCAGGGTATATCAATTATAATAAATGGATTTAAGTTCTTTACTAATTTCAGCAGGTCTACTCCTGCAGATGGCAGGTAGATGCCCTCACATTTTATCTTAACTACTGTAGTGGGTTTGCCTAATGTTAGGATATGAGTGACTGAATATATTTAATTTGGACTATTGCTGTCAGGTTTGGGATATATAGTGAATTATAAAACATATTTGGTTATCACCCCAAATTGTAGTTGTTAAAATACCATCATATTTCTCTCATATATAATTCTACTGACAATATAGAATTATTCTTCTAACAATATAGCTATGTCTAGTGAACACATTTGGCAACAAACGTGGGGCTTTATAGGTTCATCAAATCAGTTTATGAAATTAAACACTTAATTTGCATAGACACATCATCTATGAAAATAAAAAATGGAAAAATATTTTATTTGAGCAAGTCTTGCAGAATAAAGTGTATACTGAGGTGGTCACATTCAGAATGAGAGGGGAGATTTTCATTATCTGTGTGCCCTACATCTTACCTCCCAGAAGACACATTCCTCTTAAGATGGTAGTGGTGGTATTTGTTGTTGTTAAAATCATCATCAACACCACTTGCTCTTCACCAGGTCCCAGGGCAGGTTATGAACAATATAACATTTAGAAATTATTAAAAACAAAACCAATTACAGTCACAGGAATAGCATGGATTCTGAAAACACACATCTCAAATAAAACAAATGTGTTTGTTTTATAGCCGTGGTTCCCAACGTGGGCAACACACCCCATAGGCGGGGGCAATTTGATTTTTAAGGGGGTCAATTAGAGAATGAGTTATTAACAGTGAATAGGCTTTTAGGCTTCCTCTGTGTGGAGTTCACTTTTTGAATACAAATTATATGTCACGGGGGTGGCATCAGGATTTTAAAGATGCTTAGGTGGGGCATGGCCAAAAAAAGGTTGGGAACCACTGTTTTATAGTGAGTGGACTAATTTAAAATATGATTCCCCTATTTGCAGTTTGAAAAAGAAAATGACAGTTCCCTTCTGAATATTATGCACTGTGTTGTTGCTTGTTGCCTCCATTCCTTTCCAGACCCCCAATTCTCCTGAAGAACACTAGTTCCAAGGCACTGAAGAGGATGTAGAATGGTGGCCAGATTTCTAACACAATTCTGCACAGCTCAGGTTAATTTCTGAATTTGGGGAGCGGGGGAGGTTAGAGAACAATGTGCAATGACTGATACACTCACTGTTTTCTTAGCTGCACCATGTAGGAAAGAACAAACTTTCCTATACCATGTTAACCACACCCACGCAATTACATAAAGGAGACAATAGTTTGTTTACCTTTGTTTCACCTTTATATTCCCAACTAAGTAATCAGTTTTGAAAAGCTTTTAGTTATCAAGTGATGTGGTCTAATAGTAGCATTTGTAAGGCTCAGTTGATTCAGTGGGTGTACTAATCATTGTTTCAGACTAGTACAATAATTACGTTCGTCAGTAAGACTGCATATAATACAACTGTAGAAATTGCACTCTGTGAACTCAACAAGAAACCTTTCCCCCACCAATTAAAACAACACTGGGGAGTTGTGTACAATTTATTTATTTGTTTTAAAAGAAACCACGGAATTGTAAACCTGCAGAAAAAGAACCATGGTCTGATTTACACGTAATACTGAATTAACCATGAGTTATCCCATAGAATTGTGCAGCCTCTCCAGCCTCGTTTTGTCCAAAGTTGGGTAAGTGGTTTGTTTAAACTTGTCTGTGAGAACAAATCAGAATCTGAAAATATATTGAGAGAGGAGTAGCACTTAAGTCCAAGGCTTACTGCAGCTTGTTCATATGGTAAGAAACCATGGTGTCCTGTTATGTGTGAACCAGACCAGTATTACATTGAATTTATTACCGGTATTTCATAGGAAGACTCTGAAGACAATGTAATTGTCATCATGCCATACTGATCAGCAAACTTTTCCACCTGTTTTTTTGGGGGGAACTAGTTGCACTTAAATGCCAATGTAATGATTACACTAAATAAAAACAGAGTTATACACAAATCGAGTTTTCTTGTATGCACACACATGCTATCTCTGATTCACTTCTTTCTGTGCCAAAGAAGTATTGGGAGAAGTTAGTTTGGGGGGAGGGGATTATAGCAATTAACACCTTAGTCATACATATACTAGCAAGTTGCTCATATTGACCTTTGTATATTCTGCCTTGTAAATATTGTCTCTTAGAAAAAGGTTTTTCCCCCATATTTAGTGTCAAACCTGGCACCTTTATGCTGATAAAAAAGTGGTGAGAGAGGTTTTGATAACAGAGAATCTTACCTTAGGTTTGATTCACGCATTCATTTGCACAGGTATATACAATAAAGTCTGTTACAAACAGTGTCCGAATTTTATGAATTTATCTTATAGAATAAATGTCATTCTTATAACATTCAGAGAATAAAGCAATGGCAAGTAATATAATGCTCAGAATAACAGAAGTGGAGGAAACCATTGGTTCAGCACTGATTTGAATACAACTACACATCTTTCCTTTTTGGATGTTGAGAAGACTGATAAATGAAAACATCATCAATAAGAAGCAAAGAATGATGAATTCTCAGTTCACTGGTTCTTCACCCAAAGGATTACAAGAAGAGTGAGAATTGTTACCTCTCTAGAAAGGAGTTATTTGATATCTTTTTTGGTTCTTCCTTTTCCTTCCCCCTTTAGAGTGACAACAATTTTAGAACAAGGATTCAGTTTCACATATTACAAAGTAAGATTAGTTGCAGAGAAGCAGGAAACCTATAGGGTCTAGAAAGGTAATATTTTAGTAGTCAGGAGGAATCTAAAAAGCACTATGATAAAGCAGTTTTGTTGCTTAAGTGGTACTACAAAGATAGGTTTTTGAATTGAGGGGTCAAACTGGAATCTTCGGGCATGCCCTTACAATTCTATAAACACCAGCTTTAATTTTTCTTTGTTATGTGCTTGCAAGGAACATTTTACAATTAAAATTAAAATTTGACTTTCCCCTGAGTCATAACTGGTAGGAAGAATGAAATGTATTGAATAATAAAGCTGCTCGGGAGGTTTTTCAGAGTTAATATATTTCTATAGAAAGTTTATAAATCCATCTTGTTACACATACTTGCATATGTAGCTTTAAAATGATGGGGTGGGGGAGGTTTCAATACATTTTTAGGATTTAAAGTTCTGTAAAGCTTTTGGAGATGGAAACAATACTGAAAAGGGCTTAATCATTTTATGTCCATCATCTCAAAAAACAAACAAGCACTTAGATGAAACATAATTAGAAATTGGCTTAGCACACAAAAGAAAGGACTACTGAAAACTATCTTTTTCAGCTCCACTGAATAAGGAATTCTGTTTCATTATAATAAAACAAGTGGCTTCTAATAAGAAAAAAATTGGAAAAAATCTTATTAAATGAATGTTTTATAGAGTGTTAAATAACATTTACAATGTCTGTACTTTAAATAATGTAATTTTCATAGCTGAGTATGTGTTATTGTCAGTATGTATTTTTGTAAACTACAAATTAAAACAAGTGTTAATGGGGTTTTTATTATTTACAAATGACATATTTAATGGCCATTACAAATACACTTTCTTAGACACTGTGACATTATTCAGAATTCAAACTCAGTTACAGCCTGATGAAGACCTGCTGTCTCCCCAAAATACTTAATGCTTACAATGGGTTATATAGCTGCAGAGCCAGCACATTGCTGTTAATAGATATATATGAAATAGGAGCTGACACTGTTATTTCGATAAGTAGACTGTTGTTTGTTTAACTTTAAAAACAAATTGCTTTTTGATACTTTGGATTGAATCCTAAGTTACTTTTCTCTTCACACAAGGGATGGGTGTGATTTCCATAAACTCCCCCTCCATCTGCAGCCCTGCCATATTATATCTGACCCGTTTCCTAAGGGTCCCGCAATCTCCAGAGCCAGATTTTCTCTAAGGAGGTTGTAGAGCTCTGTTCAGTGAATGTGAATGCTGTTCACAGAATGGAAGTTAGGATCCAAGCCACTAATTAATATAACATCAGATTTGTATTCAAAATTAAACCACATATATTAAATATAATTCATCTTAAAAATGTCTTTCCTCCTGAAGTGAAAGTGTGTCGTAACTTAGAAGGCATACAATCAAGCTACAACAGATAAAAGAAAGGATAAACTGTTTTCTGTTTTCATCTTTACAGCGATAGGTTCGTTAATAATGTTTCTTTGACAGCACGCAGCTGAAGTCATCTTCACATTTCTTTTCAGTTTCATGTACTAAGAGTGGATATTGGTTGCATAAAACAGCATATTAAAACATATATTCCAGTGGCTAAAATAAAATATTTGCGTGTGCACACTCCTACTTTTAAGAAGTATTCTGAACCTTATCCACCATCAACTGGATTAAAACAATCATTTTAGTAAACCCTGAGTTCAATTTGGCATTTGCATTTCTATAATAGATATCAGACTTTTTTTCATTATCTTCTTCAGTTAGAAGTTCTTCAAAATAGAATCCCTATAAAAGATGGAAAATTGTGGTGTTTAACATTATCTGGTACGTAATGGCAGTTGCGCCTCAAATCAAGCAATATGTGTAAGTTATTTTCTCTGGTTTCAATTATAAGGCCCTTAATAAACTATTTTTAAAAAACAATCATGCTAAAAATCACCATGCATTCATAACTCAATTCACTTACAAAACTTAGCCTCTTTCATTGCTCACTTCTTCATTTGTTTAACCTATCTCACAATAACTTTTCGTCTATTGTAGTTCTCAGCCTGGTCCTTCACTTATCATCAAAATAAGCTCTGACAAAACAATCCCCACAAACCCAAATGTATATTTAACAATATTTATATACTGTTTAATTTACCAACCTTTAAACTGTTTACATAAAATGATTCAAAATATTCAACAGAAAATATGAAACATTCGAGTGGACACATATAGGATAAGATAATCCTTCAAGTAAACTGTTGCTCCAGCCACTTTTCTGTGTTCCTGACTCACTTTCAGTATCAGGATCAACAGAAAAGTGTCTGGGATAGTTAATGAAGTGTGGGGAACCCTATGGGAGAATGCTGAGTGCCTCACTCCCATTAAATTTACTGATGTATTAAGGCCCTCCCCCATCTCCTGCTTTATATATAATATGAATGGAGTTAACTTAATGCTACTGTATATATTTCTGGTTTCATACAAATTCTAAAATGGCCATTTTCCCCCTGCAGTTCTTTGTAACTCCTCCTGTCTCTTTTCCATACTAAGGACGTTGCAACACCATGCTTTTAACTTTAGTATGGTATGTTAAAGAGAACCAACTCCACTCAGCTGGTTAAGATAACCCCTTACCCTGGCCTATAGTATGTGCACAGACAATTTTTCTGCTAAAGGTTAGGTACAGAGTAGGAACAGTGAGGCATCTTGTTAAATCTTCTATAAGAGCACAGTGCTACTTTTAGTTACACATCTAATGTGTAATTCGATGTGTAACATACACATCTAATGTGAAAATACATTAACAGGAATTTTGTGCACAAACATGATATAGAAGCTTTGGCACAGACAGCCAATCTCAACTGCTCAAAAGGCTACCATGGCAACTGGCTATTATACACTGATCCCTACTAACTTGAGCATGAAGTTTACATAGTCAATTCTACACAGGCTGTGCAGTTTACATGGGCTCGTTTTTCCCTGTAGCCATCATATTGCCCCCCAAAAGAACAGTAGAGGTGATTAATTTTACAGAGTAAAATTAAATAAGTTGTGTAAGACAATGTGATTAAAGTAGAGGTGCCTTGGATTCATGTGCACCAAAATTACACCGGTGGGGAGACTTGTTAGTGAAAAATGAAGGATTGAAACCATGTGCACTTTAGATTGTATAAACACTTTTATTCATATGTATAATGCTGTATCCCCAAAGAAAGACATTTCAAACAGATTTTATCTTCTAGGGTATCTTCCGTACTAACGTCACACACATCTGCGAGTTCATCCATCTGCCTTCCTCTCTTGAGCTGACTAGTTGATATGAATGGGAAAGATACTGTCAAAAAACTGAGAAGGAGGGGAAGGGAGAAGACTTTTGGGGGAACCTCCAATGTTTCACATATTAGAGAACTCTGCAAATGCTTTTACCCCTTATGAACTGCCCAGGGAAAGAAAATGACCTTTTCCAGGTGTAACAAGGCATCAGTGCCTTTATGATATCAACAACCATTACACTACTCCTCATCTCAGGCCTATTGCATGCTTAACAACCAATACATCATGCACTAAGGAAAGGTGCAATGGTAGTCATGCTCATTCATCCTGGAAGTAAAGGTTCAAGAATGAATGTAGACATAGCAAGGGTGATCTACAGATCAGTAACAGTTACTGTCTGAAAACATCAGTGATGACAGTACAGAACTTGGGAAAAACAGAATACTTATCTCCCCACAGGAAAAGTTAGCATCTCCACCCTCGGGTGATCTGGAAGTCAAGAGTGAGGAACTATAACTCATTCCCATTTTACTTCTAAACACTTCTTTGAAACATCTATAATGAACAAGAGCATGGTTTCTGGGGTGTGTGTGGCCTTTGTTCATGTGAATACAACCATTATCTTATGAGTGAGGAGAAAAGACTTTATACTGATGCCCAAACAAATTTGTTCCTGAACTCTACAACTGTGCAGGACATATCAACAGAATAAAAAGCGCATTATTTCAGAGCTAAGATCTCATATCACTACTAAGTAAAGTAATGTTCTCACCATTCTGAAGATCTGTCCAGAGACTTGTCAGAAGACCGGTGCCGAGAACGTTCAGGTGATGATGTCCTTATTTTAGAAGTTAATTGGTATGGAGCTCCCAGACTCTGGCGGCGAAGCTCTTGGACAGCACGCTCTCTAAAACAAAAGGGTAATTTATCTTAAGATGGGGTAAACACAACAAGCTAAAATGTGAAGATTCTCACCAAGACTGTTCTTCAGACAGACTATAACGCTGAAAGATGGAGACAGATCGTTCCACAAAACCAGGAGGAAGGCCAGCACAGGCTTTGGGTGTAAAAGTACAGATGGTGACCATTTTGTACTGGGGTTCCGTTCCCAGCTTCTGTGTGCATCGACGGAGCACGCATAAGTGCCCCTGCCCCTGTTATAACCTCTTCCGGGTCCAAAAGGACCCGTGCTCTGGCAACTGCACATCAATTGGACGCACCTAAAATGGTTGCCACCTGTGTAGAAAAATAGAAAACTACTTTATATCAGGTAAAATTATTTTGTCCATCTAGCTTAGTACTGTCAACTCTGGCAGTGGCTCTCTGCATTCTCTAGGACCTTCTACATTCAAACACATGCTCTACCACTGAGTTGTGGTCTGTCCTCAAATATCACCTCATCTTCTCTAATTGTCCATTTGGGTAACCATTCACCACACTGGCAAACTGAAGCTCTGTTCAAGTGGGCCTACATGCAGGTCTAGGCATGTTAACTCAAGAAGTGAATGGGAAGGATTTAGCACTGGCTGGCAATGCAGACAAGCTGCCATCCTATCACTCCTCAATCTGATGATGTAGAGAGCTTCATCTGCTGCAAAATTAGGAAGGAAATGTTAGTTGGCCAAACTTCAGGATTTTTTTGTCCACTTTGCATCTAGCACATTTCCTGCATGCAAGGCGATTTAAAGTCAGTGGACATTTTAAAATGCAAAATGATACATATGTTTGCTGCAAGCTTATTCTGGAACACAGTGCAGTAGGCCATTAAAGGGACCGTAGGTAAGGTTAAAGGACCCCTAACAGTTAAGTCCAGTAGTGAACGACTCTGGGGTTGCGGCGCTCATCTCGCTTTACTGGCTGAGGGAGCCGACGTTTGTCCGCAGACAGTTTTTCCGGGTCATGTGGCCAGCATGACTAAGCTGCTTCTGGCGAAACCAAAGCAAGGCACGGAAACACTGTTTACCTTCCCACCAGAACAGTACCTATTTATCTACTTGCACTTTGACGTGCTTTCGAACTGCTAGGTTGGCAGGAGCTGGGACCGAGCAACGGGAGCTCACCCTGTCGCAGGGATTCGAACCGCCGACCTTCTGATTGGCAAGCCCTAGGCTCCCTAATAAATATGCTTTCAATTACAGCTTTAGTTCCAGTGAATATAAGATTACTGCTAAGATGCTTTTAGAAAATATGCACATGGCTCTTTTTAAATTAGCATGATTGCATGTGATCTTATTTGGAAAAATAACAGACTAAACATGTGATCGTACACTTGCCTTTCAAAGCGTTCTGTACCCAGCTGCCTTTTGGTGATATCTAACTCAGACTCCAATTGAGTTATTGTATTTTTGAGCTGTGAAAAATCTCGACTCTGGGTAGCACTATAACAGACAAAAGTATCATTTGAACTGAATGGATGCAATTATTCAAATACTGTAAAATAAACAATGGGTTGAATTCAGACTTAAACAAGTATAAAGTAGACCCACAGAGTAATCATAACCAAGTCTCACTGATTTCAATGGATTCGCTCTCATGTTTGACCATAAACCCCAATACAATTAGCTTTTCAAGAATAGCGTTCAGTGTATTCAGTATAAAAAACAAGTTGGAGAAGGGTAAAAACAAAAACAAAAAAACAATTATGGGATATTTCGGCTCTCAAAAGGAATTGAATATATTCAGTGCTTAAAATTTCAAACGACACTGAACAGAAATATATCCACACCTAGACATATAAACAAAACGCATGCACAAATGTTTGTAACACTTTCTGTGCCGATTTCCTAATCACACAAACACCAGTTACTTTCATAGGGCAATGGGGGTAGAATCATGATTAGTCCAGGATTTGGGAGGGAGGGGAAATTTTATAACTTGCAACCTGCTCCAATCACAAAAATAATGTTCTTCCATTTTTCAGGCTGCCTTCTTTTCCAATAATTCCTCGTGCAGGTGGCTACTACTCCCTATCAGTGCTCTCTTTCTTTATCACCAAAGAATCTTTCCCACTTAGTAGAAAGATGGGCATACTAACAAAAATTAATATAGTGGTTTCAAATCTAGAAGAACTGTGTTGTTTCTACCAGTTACTAACTTACATCTTGTTTTCAGCCAGCGAAAGCTGCTCTTTAAGAAGCTGAATTTCAGAATCTTTTTCTTGGCTTATCATCTGAGATTGATATTCCTTTTCACGGTTGGATGCTAACAATGTTTCTAGGTTTTTAATTGAAATTCTTTCATTAGTGAGTTGTTTTTTGAGGAGTTCAGTTTCAGAGTGAGACGATTCCCATTCATTTTGCAGCTGAAAGCCAAAAAGGTTAAATTTCTTCATTTTCCCTAATATGCAATATATTAGAAACTGATGAATTACATTTCAAATTGTAAACTAAATTCCATTAGCACTCTTCTTCCCCATATCATCTTCCTAGATGTAAAATATGCACCTAATACTCAGTAACTGCAATTCCCTGTCTGTCAATTCAAAAATATGGTACAAAAACGAACACATTGTTAAGTACTTTTAGCTCCCATTTTATTTTCATACACTGAAATGTATGGCTTAAATATGTTTAACTCTGGCTAGGTTGTATTGATTTTCTTCTCTTTCCCACCCCTGAATAGAGAATTATATAACTGTATGCCCCAGTTAAACTTTAGAGGGCATAATCTGAAGCTCCGCGGAGCCCCAATTTACATACAAAGCTCCAGGAGAGCAGAGTCTGCCTGAATGTTTTCTTACATGCTGGATAATGAGGTGGTCTTCAGTGAGAAATATTATTCTGCACATAGGGCATTCTGATGGGGCAGGATATGCATATTCAGAGTTCATTCATATTCCGGGCACAGGTCTTTGACTGAGAGTTGCCATTAAGTCTTACCACCAATTGAGGTGAGTGCTCTGGTTTCTTACAAAGATTTGCAGATGCCTTTGGGGTTGCAGTAGCCCCCAAAGCCAGGTCTGTAAGTTTTGCACAACTATGATGTGGGGTGGGCAGCAAGATTCACAGACAAGGTTCTAACTGGAAAAATATTTTTTAAAAATCAGGGTAATAAATAAATTTTGCAAAAACTGAGGAGCACTTCTGACCCCTGATACTTTTTGTGGTGATGCTAACAGAAGTGGCTGATTAGTTGATTATGGAAAAATAGTATTGTTTTTCCACTTTGCGGCCACTTCCAAGCATTAAGTGATTAAAAAAACAAACCTGTCATTTTAACAGGAGTAGACTTGGCATTGAGAGTAAAAACACTTATTTTTAATTAAATTAAGGAGAGGAGACCTGAAACACCATATGGCAATTCGCACATTGACATAGTTGAGAACTGACTTGAACATGGAATTGTGGAAAATTGACCAAAAAAAATTACATTTCCCCCCAGTTTTATCAGGGTACATTTGATTTCCACTTGTTGACAGAGGGTTAAAAGTGCCATTTCAGAAAGTTCTGGTGTGTATTTATCACCGTAGAAACTTGGCATGCATCTATGCCAAGTAATCTACATGATGCATAGAATGGAATGTTGGTCACTTACCATGAACATTCTTTCTGGGGGCATGCAGGGGGAATCCAGTAAACAGTGGATTAATACTACCCGCTGCCCTAGGACAGGTGGGGTCACATGATACCAAAACGATTGCATCATTCAACTCCTAAGACTCCATCTCCAGTTTCAACCATATTCGAGTTGGAGAAAGAGCCATCAGAGAAGCACTTGTGAGCAAAATAAAGAGAGCCTAGAAAAGAAAAGTAAAAAGTAACCCCTCCAAATAGACATGGCACAAATCAGATGCTGGAGCCCAGGCCCATACAAAGGGTGCGTCTGGATGCCTCCTGCACACCCCATGAAAGAACATTAATGGAAAGTGACCAACATTCTGTTCCCAGTGATGCATCCAGGAGGCATCCAGAAAACAGTATTACTTACCTAAGTTAAGCCAAATCAGGGAGGGATCAGCGGGGTGGTTGCCCTGGGGAGAGGTCCTATGATGAAGAAGTGACACTAACCCAGGGGAAATACAGGACCCAGGACCCCTCCTAGCATGTTTAGCCACCAGCTGTCCTGAAGAGTTTGTGGGTCAGACAAGACCTCCAACGATTCCTCTGAGGAATACGAAAAAAATGCAATGCAGATATTTGTTCGATTTCTTATGATTGTGGCCATGCAAAAAAGTCTTTTTAGACTTTTATAGTGTTTTCAGAATGGCTTAAATCCTTGGAAGGAGAAGCAGACAAATCTGAGGTATGGTGACTTAATTTGTCCCTTTTCCCAGAGCAAGATGGATGTAGGGCTAAAGCAAAATGCTGATTGATGTAAGCCTCAATAATATCTCTGAGCAGTTGTACAAGGGGAGAGTGAGGCATATCTGGAGATGGACCCTTAATAAGCCTTTGATCCTAACAGCCAGACTAGAAGAGCAAAAAGGCTGTGTTGGGTGGACGGCTGCTGAACCCAGCCGTGCTAGCCAGGCCTAAGTAGTGATGGTAAAGGGCCGCATTAATGAGTAAGAAACTGCTGAGCTGAGAAGAGCTAGTCAGGCCTGTAGGAGGGAATGAAGGAGCACCATTGCCTGGATGAGGGAGGTTGTCAAATGAGTGGGAGCCAGTGGCCAGTTTGTAAAAGCACACCAAGTCCAGAAGGTCTAGGTTGAAGGGGGAGGGATTCTGCCCTCTACTGGCCAGATGAAAGGAGGGCTATCAAAATCTCTATCCAAGATGGTGGAGCAGAGGTTTCATGCATAAAACCTAATTTTAAGTGGCTGCCATTTTCCTGCCAAAAACTGCTACCCTGGCAAAACTTTAGCTGATAGAATAAACACTGAAAGTTATCCCAGCCTAGAGGGAAAGCATCAAAAGACTTAACGGGCTGGCTAAAATCCCAGTCAAACTCCATTGCTCCCCAGCACTCTCCCTCATCAATAGGCACCTTAGCCTAGACAGCACGGGAAAGGCCAGGTTAGAAATCAGAATTGTGGCTGTAAGTGCTCCAGAGAAAGGTACTAGCTTCTTCTACTGCAGGTGGCTTGGTGGCAAGTAGATCTGAGGGAGTGATAGCTGGCCTTTTTTCTTTTGTTAGCCAGGACATGGGTTGTCTCTTCTAAGAGCTCACTTCCCCTTCCCCCACAGACACCATAGGAAAAACCTGGGAGGGAGAATAAGAGAGAGGAGGAAAAAACCTGACCAAATTCATAAAGAGAAAAGAATAAAAGGAACAAGGAGCCAAGGTAAATGTAAGAAAATAAGAAGCAGGAGCTCTGAAGTACTAGGGAGGGAAGGAACTGGAGGTGTAATCTAAGGAGCTGGCTTATGCAGTCATTTTGGTACCATGTAACTCTGCCTTCTTAAGGAAGTTGGTGGGGAAAATAAAGTCACTGTTTTCTGGATGCCTCCTGCGTGAATCCCTAGGAAAAATGGATGGTGATATTATAGATGGGGCTGCTGGCTCCATGCGCCGCCACCCCCCAACTTATCCAATGCCTTCTCCCTTTACACCTGACCAAATCCACCCTCTTTACACCTGACCCACCCACTCACAGCTCACCCCAACCCCTTTTTTACTCAGTTATTGAAGTCTTATGAGATGATGTAGAGAGGTTCCATCATATGTACCAAAAATAGACAAAGGAGAACACTGTTGATGTTAATATACAGGTAACTTGCACCTTATGCTAAAGTTCAGTTACAGCAGTCTACAGTACAATGGTACCTTGGGTTACATACGCTTCAGGTTACAGATGCTTCAGGTTACAGACTCCGCTAAACCAGAAATAGTATCTCGGGTTAAGAACTTTGCTTCAGGATGAGAACAGAAATCGTGCTGCTGCGGCGCCACAGCAGCGGGAGGCCCCATTAGCTAAAATGGTGCTTCAGGTTAAGAAAAGTTTCAGGTTAAGAGCGGACCTCCGGAACGAATTAAGTACTTAACCCGAGGTACCACTGTACATGTATACACAAAAACATATAAAACCGGGAACCCCTGGAACTGGGGACCCCACAAGGTGGAGGGCTTTCTCAGCAGCGGTGCTCTCCCTGTGGAATATCCTTCCATTAGATGTCAAGGAGATAAAGAACTACACAACTTTTAGAAGATATCTGAAGGAAGCCTTGTATTAGGAAGTTTTTAATGTTGGATGATTTATGTTTTTTTACAGTAAGTGCTGGAAGCCGCCCAGAGTGGCTGGAGAAACCCATCCAGATGGGCAGGGATATAAATAATACAATTAATTATTGTTATTATTAGACTTACTTCACAGTTAAACTATGATGGCCACAAATCTGGATCACTTTAAAAGAGGATTAGACAAATTCATGGCAGATAAGACAATCAATTGCTCCTATAGTCTTCCACCGCTATTGGAGGCAATATGCCTCTGAATGCCAGTTGCTGGGATTCTTTAAGTGGGGAAAGAGCTGTTGCACTCAGGTCCTGCTTAGGGGCTTTTCATAGGCTTCTAGTTTGGCCATTGGGAGAACAGGATGCTGTACCAGAAGGGCCTTTGGTGTAATCCAGCAGGGCTCTTCTTATGTTTGTACTTAAGCAAACGTACGTAACCTAAAGGTTGCTGTATTGTGAGAATTTCATTCAAGAAGATATTAAAAGGCATTCCAACTTATGTTTTCTGCCTTTCCTCTTTCCTCTAAACAATGTGTAGATTAGATTATACTTACCCGTTCTACTTCCTGTGTTGTGTTGCTTAGTTGCCGGGCTAATAACTCTTTGCTAGTGTCCAATTTTATGCAGAGTTCCCGAGTAGATGCCAACTCTGACAGTACAGAAACTTTCTCCAGTTGCACGTCATGGAGTTCCTCCTCCATTTTCAAAAGAGACTTACCTAATGTAGAAATCTGTGACTTGTGGGCTTTTTCTGCTGCTAATTGCTGTGGAAACATGTGTTGATGAAGACAATTAACATTTTGATAGAAATGTACCGGAACAATGCCTAATAACTTTAGGGAAGATCAATTACAGTTTTAGTTAAACAATGATACCTTATCTTTTTCTAATACATAACGTCTAAGGGTTTCTGCAGTGAATTTAAAATAAAAATGTTAACTGTGAGCAGAATGTAAAATAAATATCTTGTGAACAAACCAGTAAACACTAGATGCAGCTACATCTCATTTATATCAATTATTTATATACACTGTTAAGGGCTATGGCTTAGGCAGACTGATCCAGAGTTCCATGTAGATTCAGTTGTTTGCAGAAAGCACAATATTGGTATATGAACTTTCAATGCAGAAAGTTGTTCTTCCTTGTACATGTCCAAGGAAGCCTTTGTAAGATAGAAGACGATGTGAACACTGAAGAATCTGCACTAGTAAGTAAGATCTGCACTGCAATAACAATTTTTGTTCTAAATAAAGACTGCTGGGTATCTTGAGAGGCCATCTGGATTAAAATAAAAGTGTCTAATCTTCAAAATTTTGATTTTTGGCTGCAAAATAAGATTTAAGAGCTGGGGATGGGGAGAAGATAGAATTATTAACTTTAGAAAACAAAAGCATACATATTATTTCTTACCAACCACACTGTGTACAGGAACCATCTTAAGATACATAATGGTACCTAAAATATTGGTACTTAGAATACTGAACTCTCAGCTTGGTAAAAGTCTAGAATTCATAAATTTACAGAAAAACAAGGTCTCACACCACATACTTATCCCAAACAGTCTCAAAAAGGCCAGAATGTGTGACAATCTAAATAAGGTCAATGGTAGCTATTGCCATCAACTGGGTCCTGGGCTGGTGATCTGTGGTTTAGCTTAAAGCAATATGGTGGAAGCAGAACTGGAGGAGAAGCAAAGTGGCTGTGATCTCTCTGGGAACCCACATTTGCTTGGCCACACTAAGCCATGATTTGGTTTAGCATGGTGTGCAAATAGGGTCAGTGAATGTTGGTGAGTGGAAGACCTCTTCCCTTTAAAACAAATGTGCTTTCTGAAAGTACCTGTTGTAGCCCACATAACTGAGACATATGTCTCACAATAAACTTTATCCCTTAACACTCCCAATGGAGATGAAGAACAAGGGCGAAAGTGCTGAATGGAAATGAAAAAGCTCTACTGCCCAGCTCTTAAATGAAAATGAAATTGTAAAAATGGATTGCTAAGGCTTTTCAAACTTACATGCCCAATCTCTGTTTCAAGAGCCTCTGTTCGTTCTTTTAGTCTGCGGCTCTCAGATTCTGCACTGAGGAGCTCCAGTTGGACAGAGCTACAATTTGCTTCCATTTGTTGGAACTTGGATTCCCACTTTTCCGCTTGTTCACTGGCCCTATGGTAGTTATCCAAAAGATCTTGATTCTCCTTTTCCTGAAATTCAAAATTTGGTTTCATTTTTGAAATTTGAGGCCAGTTTACATATACCATGCATGGTGGAACAGAAAATTAGCTTGCGTAACTACAGAGCAGGAGCCAAAGTGGTGTCCAACAGATGTTTTGGACTACAACTCCCAGCAGCATAGGTAACACCAAGTGATCATGGGAGTTCTAGTCAAAAACATCTGGAGGGCACCACATTGGCTACCCCTGTCCTAGAGCATAGAAAACACCACCTGTGTTACAGTGCATATATGCTATCATTTGTATATATAATCACCTGAATGCTGCAATCCTTCCACAACTTTTTTGAGTGAAAGTTCATGGGAACTGGTTGCGTACACCCCATACTGTTAGACAATTGGAAAGAGAGCACATGGCTCTCTACTGCTACACTTTACAATATAAATGGATTTAAAAAAGTGAACTGGCCCTTAGTAAACTATATTTACTTCAGTCCAGTTGTATGGTGGGTATGCAGGACTGGTGAACATCTGAACTTCATTGTACAAAGATGGACCTGCCATGCAGGTACCGCTCAACTTGTGCAACATGCCCATGTCCAATTTGGGGAGAATATCTCCTCCCACTCTTGCCACTCATACCACAGTAGTAAAGTTTTGATGGGCTGCAGGGGGGAAGGGAACAAGACAGTAGGGCAAGCACCAGCTGTATAGTGGGGAAGGGGAAGGGCTCTGATGTTGTTCCAAGTATACCATTGCAGCTCCTTCCTCTGTAAGATTTGCTGCAAGAAAATCAAAGCAGATGAGGAAATGCCTCAGTAAACTTTAGTGTTTAGTAAAAATACAAAAAATATAATAGTCTCATGAATTTTGTAACTGCATGCAAGCATTTTTCAGCATGCAGTGCATTTTGAATTGAGGCCTTAAATAACACTAAGGCAGCTCAGATGTGCATTGACCTTGCCTGCCTTCTTCTATTGGGAATATCAAATTCTTTTTGCCTTTTGCACATGTGTCAGTACAGATTAATGCTGATGGAAAGCTTCTCCTTCCTTCTACAGACTTTTGACCTATTTGAGATCTTAATCAAAAGCTAGTTTGGCTGCAAAGCTTTTGCAATCCATAGAACATAGACTATAAAAGTAATGCAGTTTCCCAGTACTGGCTGAATGGAATCATTTTTTAGAGCAGGGGTGGTGAATGGGATCTGGTCCAATGGGCGAGATTGTTATCTCCCCCACCCCTTGTGGGCAAAATTTGACACTGGTTGGGGTAGCCCACCTAGCAATACCCTGATGTCACAATGACATCAAACAACCCTTTTTTGCCTCAGGAAGAGTGCTTTGCAGGGCCTTTCACAAGACCTTTGCAAACTGCTCAGCAACATAGTATTTTGCATAGGGCTTTGCAAGAGTCTTGATAAGCCCCTTGCAAATTACTATCTTGCAGAATGCTTTACAAGTGTCACTGTGAAGGACCCAACATAGCTGTCAGCTCTCCTGAAGCATTTTGCACAGCACTCTCTGAAGGCTCAGTAAAACCTTTCAAATCATTAGAATGCATAGGAATATGCTCCTTGACAGGAAGCCCCCCATTAGACATTGCATGGTTTAGAAAACTTGCAGCTTTACAAAATATACATTTACTTTAGACTTCAGCATGCCCTTCAGTCTGGAAATATCTGTATGCCAATCTTCAGTTTTCGCCTTCAGATTATCAAGTTCATTCTGACATTCACTGAGTTTGTGATGCAGAATCTGTCAAAGAAATGGGAAACATTGTTTTAGGCAAGCATTTCATACTCTTTTCAGGTTTGACTATATTTTAGAAGTAGGATTAGGTGTCGTAACGTGTTACAATTAAAGATGCATTCCTATATATAAAAGAAGAAATACGAACCTTCAAGATGAAACAAAATTCTAAATAAAATTAAGAGTTAGCAGAACAAGCCTGAAGCAAAACACATGTGAACACACAGGGCTGGCCCAAGACATTTTGGCATCTGAGGGGAACCGGAAAATGATGCCCTCCTCCCTGGCAGGGAAGAAGAGGTGAGTGAAGGTCCATGTCAGCAACAAGGGGGGAATAAAACTCTACATTGGGATCTACTGCTCTGTGAGGCAGGCACCTGCCTGAGCACCTTGCTCATGGGTGGGCTGGTCCTACACATACACACACACACACACACACACACACACACAGACCTGTCCGTGAAGAAGACAAGAAACTGACGGAGATGATGGGGGTGTGACCAACAGATAAAGACCAGTCTGTGTTTCCTGTCTTCAGCAGCAAGATTGCAGCATAACCCATATGATGACCTGTTAACCACCTCCAGAGAACATAGTGTTATGAGTTTGTGGATACTAGACACCCTAAATTCCAGGGTCTAGGTGTTAGAATTTAATCAATGTTTTGGAGTGTTAAAACTGAGTGCAAGACCTGTGTGTATTAAGCCACTGTGTATTAAGCCAGATCCTGTAAATTAAACAGCCTGCTAGTTTCTGCTAATCCTTAAATTAAGTGAAATGCTAAGGGCTAATTAAGCTAGGCTAACTTCCTTGTGAGGAAATCACCTGGGGTGATAGGCTATTAAGAAGACTAGAAGAAAGGTAAAGGAGCCCTGACCATTAAGTCCAGTCACGAACAACTCTGAGGTTGCGGCACTCATCTCACTTTACTGGCCAAGGGATCTGATGTTTGTTCGCAGACAGTTAATCCAGGTCATGTGGCCAGCATGACTAAGACACTTCTGGCAAACCAGAGCAGCGCACGGAAATGCCGTTTACCTTCCCGCCGGAGTGGTTCCTATTTATTTACTTGCACTTTGATGTGCTTTCGAGCTGCTAGGTTGGCAGGAGCTGGGACCGAGCAATGGGAGCTCACCCCGTCATGGGGATTCGAAGGCTATAGAGGATCAAAGGGTCTCTGTGTGGAATGACAAATGGTTGTGACCCCTGCTCAATAGCTAAAGCAAGAAGAAGTGTGGACTAAAAACTTAGAGGTTAGAGTTAGGGCTGTGATGTAATGTGGTACTAAAGCAGTGAGCTGGAGACAGAGGCAGAGAGCATCATGGCTGATGCTCGTTTGAATCCAGAGCTGTGCCTATGGAGGAAGCAAGACCCAGAGTGATGCTGGGAACCCCTCCATCTTAGGCTCAGGTTGTATAAATCTGTAAACAAACCATGTATCATAAAGACACCTGTGCCTAATTTTCCGAAAGGAAACACAAACCCTGGAACTCCCTGTAATCTTGCACTGCTCAGAGATTGGAACAATATCCTTCCTGTTGTTGTTTAATTGTTTAGTTGCTTTGTGACCCCATGGACCAGAGCACGACAGGCACTCCTGTCCTCCCTAGTTAGTTACAAAACAGTTCCTGGTTAATAGTGGAAAGGTAAATATGAGTTGTATTCAAATCTGCCAACATATACCTGATTCTCCTCCTTAAAGCCATAAAGCTGTTTTTGCAGATTATCATTCTCCCGAATTAATCCTTCTTTCTCTTCACTAGTCTGAGCAAGTTCATTATTAGATTCATCCAAAAGTTGATGTAGTTTGGTAATATCCTGTTCACACCTGCAGAGTGCTTCAGTAGAATGCCTGGGCAGTAAATTATAAAATGCAAAATACATTTTACATAAAAATGTTATTGCAAAACAAGGGCATGAAAATGTCCCTTCATCAAATATTTTTAGATAGACGTATACCAATAATTATGTTTATTTATTAAAACATTTTTAAAATATTGAATAAGTCTAATATTGAGGTAAAGGTAAAAGGGCCCCTGAGCATTAGGTCCAGTCGTGACTGACTCTGGGGTTGCGGCACTCATCTCGCTTTATTGGCCGAGGGAGCCGGCGTACAGCTTCCGGGTCATGTGGCCAGCATGACTAAGCCGCTTCTGGCGAACCAGAGCAGTGCACGGAAAAGCCGTTTACCTTCCGCCGGAGCGGTACCTATTTATCTACTTGCACTATGACGTGCTTTTGAACTGCTAGGTTGGCAGGAGCAGGGACTGAGCAATGGGAGCTCACCCCGTCGCGGGGATTTGAACCACCAACCTTCTGATCAGCAAGTCCTAGGCTCTGTGGTTTAACCCACAGCGCCACCCACGTCCCTTAAGTCTAATATTACAAGTTATAAATACAGAATAGATTAATTTATATATGTAAATTCTAACAGAATAGTTCAAGTTAAGTAAAAATAACTTTAAAAGAAAGAACAAAATCCAGAGTTTACATCTTACTTTGTTGATTTCTCCATATCAGAAAGTAGGCACTTCAAATCTGAAATGGTCTTTTCCTTGAAAATAAATAAAAATGTATTTTTCCTCAGTTAGTAAAAAAGAGATGAACAAAACAGGAAATAGTTTGTTTTTTCATGTTAGTTTCTTTTGTTCAGTAATATTTTATAAGATTAAGGCTGCAATTCTACTCATCCTTATATGAGAGTAAACTCCAATGAACAGAGCAGGATTTACTTCTGAGTAATTGTACATAAGCTTGCACTCCACAGGTTTTTAACATTTTGACTGCAATCCTATACACACTTGCTTGGGAATAAGTCTCATTGAGCTCAGTGGGGCTTAGTTCTAAGTAGACATGCATTTGATTGCAATGTTAGGCTGCCAGAACAGCAAAATAAATATGGTAGAGATTTAATATCATGGCACATGCAAACTTTGCAGCAAAAGTCTCAGAAATCTCTGAACTGAGGTGCTGGAAGGGGGTGTAATTAACCCTTTCACGTGACATGGTTTGCTCAATCAAAATGCCCCCTAAAGTTGCTATTAGAATCTCAACATATACAACATAGTGTTTACAGAGTCTCTGGCTACAAGACCTACAAACAGCATGTACAGAGATAGAAAGTTATTTGCAAAAAATATATAGCATTTTAACAGTTTTCTAGATGGTAGTGAAGTTCCTCATTCTATATTTAAAACTGTACTTAAAAGTCATAATCATATTATTAGTAGTATTGGAAGGTGTATGTTTAAACTGAATCTTAAAAGCACCAATTTTAATAAGCAGAATGTTTTAACCCTACTAATCCACGTATTTGCATATTAAAACAGAATTACTCAAAAATAATCCACAGAAATGTCAATTTCCCATCACTAGAACAATTCATGCTTGTATCATTTACTTTGTCTGTAAATGTGTACTTTCAAAAGCTACATGCCAAATATGAAGTCTCCTTCCTGCATAAGCATAAAAAAATTCTAAATATGATGAATCTTAAATATCTAAACATTTACATATCAAACTTACTTTAAGGGCCAAGCTTTCTTCAAGGGAGGCAACTTTATCTGCTTTCTCTTCCAGAAGCTCATGTAAAGAATCCTTTTCTGTATCTAGTTCAGTTATTGTGTCATTGAGTGTACAAATATCTTCTTGTTGGACAAGATTTTGTTTTGAAAGCTTTTCTGGAAATATTATAATAGAATTTCATTATTTTATCAATTTAAAATAACCTTTGGTAAATAGGCTGTGATCAAGCAACAACTCTGATGAGTATACAAATATTTATTATGCATGTGCAACCATGTACAAGTTCCCCTCCCTGTACATTCTGGCCAAACTGCAAACTTTTAGATAAGATAGTCTTGCAGAAAAAAACAATGAACAGTCTTGTGACGTCTTAAAGGCCAACAATTTATTGCAGCAAAAGGTTTTGTGGAGTACAGTCCACTTCATTTTATCCTGAGTTGTTGGTGCATGTACATGATTGGGGGTGGGGAGGCGGGGAGAAACTGGAAACAATGAGGTCAGAAGAAAATGAAATACAATGGACAGTCACAATTTCCTTAGTAACAGTGACCATTCGCAAAAAGAAGAGTTAATAACAAGACAATCTGACATTGCTAAGTTACTTACAGTAACACATATAGTGCGATTTTAAAGAAATCTATCGTGCTCATTATATCCACAATGATAGCACTGAACCTCCCTCACCTCTCATGCCCAGGCCTGGGGAGGAAGTGAACAATGGGGGAAACTGGTCTAGCTACTCACCACTTGCCACAGAATATAACACTTGAAATGCACTATACATGTGTATAAATATGTAGCACTATTATTGCCAGATTTTCCAATAATTTTCAAATGCTTCTAAATAACTTTATATAAATACAGCACAAACACCATCACATGGATGTGTCCTTAATTGTCAAACTTGGCCCAAGTAGCCAAGAAAATTGAACTTTTCTGTAGTAGCATTTTGGGGCTCTATACTTTGCGTCACATTCTTGTAATGACACAGGCTGTGGGTAGCCAATGAGGTATGTTCCAGTTTTTGTAAGACTACAATTTCCATCATTCCTGACCACTGCCATGATGACCATGGCTTATGGAAATCGTAGTCCAAAATCATATGGAGGGCACCTCATTGGCTCCCCCTGCTCTATGAAAAGTACACCTCTCTGTGCCTAAGGCTTGTGGGATGCAGTTTTGTTACTGTTTTTACAGTAATATAAAGTGCTTCGATCAAGGCGATTTCAATCATGACCTCGGTGAGCAAAGCAGAAAATTTAAATCATGGATTTAAATTTTAAATATTATTTATTATCAGCTACTTCCTATATAAAACAGTTCACAGGTACTAAAGTCATAGAAACAAATATTCCTGACTAAATAAATCACAGAACTTAGGCAGAAACTTGGCACAAAATAGATGTAAAAGATCATCCATATGGATTAGTGGGTGACACTTGTAGACTTGCCAGTCTCTGGCCCCAGTCATTGTTATTAATAATTCATTTCTATGCCCAAAACTCATAAAATGTGGTCTACAGAATAACAATTAAAACTAAAATGACATAACAAATGAAACCAAGCAGAATACATTCAAGAAACAGAAATGCAGGATTACAAATATGAGTCACTCAACAAGGTTATAAAAACAGGAAATTGTTTGCATAAAAAGGCTTGCTGAAATAACCAAGTCTAAATTGGGCACTTTCAGCTAATTACAAACAATGCCAACTTGATTTTACTAGGTAGAGTTTCATAACCCCAGTGCCAAATGCACAATTCTTCTTAAGGATAGTCTGACACTATCAGGCACCATCAGACATTTCTCAGAGGCAGGTTGCAAAAGTCAAGCAGGGGTATAATGAATAAGGTAAGATTTTAAGCAGCAGGTGTTTAGGCTTAATATACTTAATAGTAAGACCTTGAAGATAGTTTGATAGCATACTGCTAGCCAAATGCAACTCTCACAATATAGGTGTTATATTTTGTCAATAGCCAGCACCTGATAACCAGGCTGAATAATTCTGCACCAGACTCAAGGGTAGCCCCACATAAAATCACATTGCAATGGTCCAATAAATAATCCTGTATAAAATATATTTTAAAAATTACTCAAAGGTTAGCATTTGAAACTTACCATTTTTTTCATCTAGACACGTAATTTTATCTTGAATGAGCTGTAATTCATATTTTTTCTTTGAGAGTTGTCGTTGGGCCTCTGCAATGTTATGCTCCATTTTTTCATTCATAATGCTAAAAATTAACAAAGGGCAGTTTAAATTTATCTTTTCACACAAACTTTGCACTAACACTAAAAGGGATCTCATGATAAATGGCAACTAATTAATAGCTAGTGACTATAGAGCAAGGGAATTTTGTGAACGCGTAATTAACAGTGAATAAAAGCTAAGCACAAGCTATGGAACTCTTCAAACAGAAGTCAGTGCAAATCAGGTATTAGGTAATTTAGAATTAGTGTATGAAATAAGCCAACTTAACTAAAGAGCAACTATTGCCAAAGTAGAACATACATTATATCACCATCCTTTTAAACTACATTATTATTTATATCCCATTAATAAGCCTACTTCGTATCTCAAAAAGTTCAGATTATAGCCAGTCAACAGGCACAAACTTAGAAACATAAAATATTTGATTCAACACATATTTCAGTTACCTCAGTGAAGCATTAGTTGCTTTTTGCCTGCTAAGCTCACTTTCAAAATCTACTGCTCTTTTTGCCAATATTTTCATCTCCATTTCTAGAGACTCGATTGTCTCCTTCATTAAAGCCATCTTTGATGTTTGATCTAATCGCTCATTGTCAAGCTGAGACATTAAAGTGACAAGGAATTATTACTTTATATAACATCCAACTACTTCAATTAACATACACCTTTACTTAGAAATTACTTGTGTTGCCTTTTCAGACTTTTTATAGAATTATAGAATCGTAGAGTTGGAAGGAACCCAAGGGTCATCTAGTCCAACCCCTTGCAATGCAGGAATCTCAGCTAAAGCATCCATGACCGATGACCATCCAACCTCTGCTTAAAAGCCTCCAAAGAAGTTGTCTCCACACAAATGCACAGAGTATGGAAGACAAGCAAGATGAATTTGAGCTTTTAATTCAGGATTGCAAGTATGACCTGGTAGGCATTACTGAAACCTGGTGGGATGAGACCCATGACTGGAATGTAGAAACTGAGGGGTATAATCTGTTTTAAAGGAATAGACCAAGCAGAAAAGGGTGGAGCAGTAGCATTATATGTAAGGATGTGTATACCTGTGAAGAAATCCATGACTTGGAGCATGGAAAGCAGACTGAGAGTATATGGGTAAAGATTGTAAGAGAAAGAAACAACAGTGATTTACTGCCAAGCCAGACAGAAGACTTGGATGATGCAGCAGAGCCCCCCTCCAGTGCAGCAAAGCATTAACCACACTAGGGACCCAACCAGTCAGTCTCCCTCTGCTAGATTTAATAAGCCATTAGGGACAGGGGTCAAGGGCGCATGTGGTCAGATGCACTGCCACCAGCACCTTGTCCACCTCAGCTGATTGCATTATCTTAATAAAAACAGCCAAATGTAACACGATGCATAGCAGAGCAAGGACCTGATTAGCTGAAAAATAGGCAATTCTTTAATGCGCAAACTGGGAGTATTGATGCTCTGTTGCCAAAGCACACAAAACCCTGGAGATAACCCTGAATGGAGAGCAAATCAGTCTCCTATTCCCCCCCCCCCCCCAGTAAGACTGTATCTTATATACTACAGGTTCTAGGACTAATTCCTTAAGAATATATTTCCCTTTAATAAAGGTTACAGGTTACAGTGAGAATCGAAACTCGTTGTTACAATAAGCCCACTGGCTACTGGTCTGTTTCTGGGCACAATTGAAATGTTGGTCATGAGCTACAAAGCCCTATACACCTTGGGTCCAGGCTATCTCCCTAGATAAGCCTGACCAGGTTTTGAAATCTTCAGGGGACACCTTTCTCTCCATTTGCCACCCTCACAGGCACATTTGGTGGGGACATGGGAGAGGGCCTTTTTGGTGGCTGCTCTCATATTGTGGAACTCTAGTCCATGGCAGGTTAGGTTGGCCCTCTCTCTCCTTTCGCTGGCAGGCAGGCTTTTTTTGTTTAGATAGGCCTTTGGCCACTATTGTGGCAGGGTCATTTAATGGTATGAATTGCATATTTTCTCCTCCTCTTGTTGTTGGGTTTTTAAATGGTTAAGTTGTTTTAATTCAGTGTTGTTTTTAATATGGTAACTTTTTTATACTTTTAACTGCTTGGTGTGCTTTTTAGCTGTATCTGTATTTAATGCATGTTGTGAGCCAACATGGATCTGACTCCTGCACTGGGAGAAAGGCGAGATATAAATAAATAAATAAATAAGCAAACAAACAAACAAATAAAGCTCTGTATAGATTACTAAATAAAAATATAAGAATTAATGCATACAAATAATTGCATGTTTCTTGAATAATGTAGTAAGAGTTGTATATTTATACAAAAAAATCATTCAATGTAGCTTTTCAATGTCTCTGTCCTTACAGGCTTCTAACCACTTGTTTAACGTTATATCTACCATATCTTTAAAATAAGGAAACATTTTCCCTTACACTCTGAACATTTAACTCCAGTTCCTCAACTCTCTGTTCCAGGTGAGCTTTTTCATTAAATGCAGTCTCTTGAGCAATCTGTATCAAACAAAAACATAAATCAAATACACTTAGTATAATAAAATTTAATCTATTAGATTAGATACCACACAACGGTATTGGCAATTGTCTTATGTTGAACAGATGTTGCACAAATGAATTTGGATAAAAAGTCAAACCTTTAACCTCTCTCTCAAGCTATCTCGTTCAGTGGACATCCTTCGGAAATCAGAAATAGCTGCATCCCTTTCTGTTTCCACACGCCTCAAAACAGCCTGTGCAGTCATCGCAGTTTTGGATGCTTTCGGGACTTTCATAGCTTCTTTTCGCAGTTGACTTATTTCTTCCTGGGCCTATCATTCAAAATTAAAACTCAGATGAAGATTTGTCCAATTCAAGACAACTTAAATTGTAACTAGCCTACCAAAGACAAAACTGGAACCAACTTACTTCAGCAGATATATACAAAGTGAATACCACCCATAATTTCACATCCACAAATAGCCCAAGCAACAGAGAAGGCCTGTTGTTATTAAAACCTGCTTAGGTTGGGAGCTATCCAGAGGCATCAGGCTGGCACTGTGGAAATGTGATCCTGGAATAAATCAATCCTTGATCTAATTCATCACCGTTCTTTCTATGTTCTTAAGAGTTTGCATAGGAGCAGCCAGCAGGGAAGAGTGTCAATGTGGACCTGTCCTGGCAGCAGGATTACTGCTGTGTATCAGGATGGTGAAGAGGTAAGGCAAAGTAGCAATTCAGTTATGGTGGTTTAGGCACACCAGCAGAGCCAATTTAACATACCTACCACGATATTTGAACCACCCTGTCCTCACAACCACCCTACTCCACCTCATCCTGCTACATGGCAGCAGCAGTGCTACTAGGTCAGGTCTGTGGCACCACCCCTTCCCACTAGCTGCTGCTCACATTACTTTCCATGATGGGTCCCAAAAGAAGAGATAGCATCTCTTCATTCATTCATCTTCAAAATTTCAAAACTTTTCTCCCCAGTGTAAATGTACAAGCAGGATACAATAATAAATTATAATAGTACAAAAAAGAAAAGAGGGAAATATCATAAATCTCTCTGCATATAAAATCAGGCTATACAAATAAAACAGAAAATTAATTGAAACCTAAGTGCAGGAAGCCTAGAAAAACAAAATATTTTAACAAACTGTTTAAGTCTACAATAAGGCAGTCCTATATCCCTCCAGAAAGAGAAATTCCAGAGTTTAGGTGCCAAAAGTAGGAGCCCACACTTTAAGTATTTGCACATCATAAATCAGGACACAGGTGGCACTATGGGTTAAACCACTGAGCCTAGGACTTGCCGATAAGAATGTCGGTGGTTCGAATCCCCGCAACAGGGTGAGCTCCTGTTGCTCAGTCCCTGCTCCTGCCAACCTAGCAGTTCGAAAGCACGTCAAAGTTGTTGTTGTTGTTGTTGTTTAGTCGTTTAGTCGTGTCCGACTCTTCGTGACCCCATGGACCAGAGCACGCCAGGCTCTTCTGTCTTCCACTGCCTCCCGCAGTTTGGTCAGACTCATGTTTGTAGCTTCAAAGACACTATCCAACCATCTCGTCCTCTGTCGTCCCCTTCTCCTTGTGCCCTCCATCTTTCCCAACATCAGGGTCTTTTCCAGGGAGTCTTCTCTTCTCATGAGGTGGCCAAAGTATTGGAGCCTCAGCTTCACGATCTGTCCTTCCAGTGAGCACTCAGGGCTGATTTCCTTAAGAATGGATCGGTTTGTTCTTCTTGCAGTCCATGGGACTCTCAAGAGTCTCCTCCAGCACCATAATTCAAAAGCATCAATTCTTCGGCGATCTGCCTTCTTTATGGTCCAGCTCTCACTTCCATACATCACTACTGGGAAAACCATAGCTTTTACTATACGGACCTTTGTTGGCAAGGTGATGTCTCTACTTTTTAAGATGCTGTCTAGGTTTGTCATTGCTTTTCTTCCAAGAAGCAGGCGTCTCTTAATTTCGTGGCTGCTGTCACCATCTGCAGTGATCATGGAGCCCAAGAAAGTAAAATCTCTCACTGCCTCCATTTCTTCTCCTTCTATTTGCCAGGAGGTGATGGGACCAGTGGCCATGATCTTCGTTTTTTTGATGTTGAGCTTCAGACCATATTTTGCGCTCTCCTCTTTCACCCTCAATAAAAGGTTCTTTAATTCCTCCTCACTTTCTGCCATCAAGGTTGTGTCATCTGCATATCTGAGGTTGTTGATATTTCTTCCGGCAATCTTAATTCCGGCTTCGGATTCATCCAGCCCAGCCTTTCGCATGATGAATTCTGCATATAAGTTAAATAAGCAGGGAGACAATATACAGCCTTGTCGTACTCCTTTCCCAATTTTGAACCAATCAGTTGTTCCATATCCAGTTCTAACTGTAGCTTCTTGTCCCACATAGAGATTTCTCAGGAGACAGATGAGGTGATCAGGCACTCCCATTTCTTTAAGAACTTGCCATAGTTTGCTGTGGTCGACACAGTCAAAGGCTTTTGCATAGTCAATGAAACAGAAGTAGATGTCTTTCTTGAACTCTCTAGCTTTCTCTATAATCCAGCGCATGTTTGCAATTTGGTCTCTGGTTCTTCTGCCTCTTCTAAATCCAGCTTGCACTTCTGGGAGTTCTCGGTCCACATACTGCTTGAGCCTTCCTTGTAGAATTTTAAGCATAACCTTGCTAGCGTGTGAAATGAGTGAAATTGTGCGGTAGTTGGAGCATTCTTTGGCACTGCCCTTCTTTGGGATTGGGATGTAGACTGATCTTCTCCAATCCTCTGGCCACTGCTGAGTTTTCCAAACTTGCTGGCATATTGAGTGTAGCACCTTAACAGCATCATCTTTTAAAATTTTAAATAGTTCAGCTGGAATACCATCACTTCCACTGGCCTTGTTATTTGCAGTGCTTTCTAAGGCCCATTTGACTTCACTCTCCAGGATGTCTGGCTCAAGGTCAGCAACCCCACTACCTGGGGTTTGCGAGACATCCATATCTTTCTGGTATAATTCCTCTGTGTATTCTTGCCACCTCTTCTTGATGTCTTCTGCTTCTGTTACGTCCTTACCACTTTTGTCCTTTATTATGGTAATCTTTGAACAAAATGTTCCTTTCATATCTCCAATTTTCTTGAACAGATCTCTGGTTCTTCCCATTCTGTTGTTTTCCTCTATTTCTTTGCATTGCTCGTTTAAGAAGGCCTTCTTATCTCTCCTTGCTATTTTTGGAAATCTGCATTCAATTTCCTGTATCTTTCTCTATCTCCCTACATTTTGCTTGCCTTCTCTCCCCCGCTATTTGTAAGGCCTCATTGGACAGCCACTTTGCTTTCTTGCATTTCCTTTTCATTGGGATGGTTTTCGTTGCTGCCTCCTGTATAATGTTGCGAGCCTCCATCCATAGTTCTTCAGGCACTCTGTCCAGCAAATCTAAATCCTTAAACCTGTTCCTCACTTCCACTGTGTATTCATAAGGGATTTGATTTAGATTGTATCTTACCGGCTCAGTGGTTTTTCCTACTTTCTTCAGTTTAAGCTTGAATTTTGCTATAAGAAGCTGATGATCTGAGCCACAGTCAGCTCCAGGTCTTGTTTTTGCTGACTGTATCGAGCTTCTCCATCTTTGGCTGCAGAGAATATAATCAATCTGATTTTGATGCTGCCCATCTGGTGATGTCCATGTGTAGAGTCGTCTCTTGTGTTGTTGGAGAAGTGTGTTTGTGATGACCAGCTTGTTCTCTTGACAGAACTCTATTAGCCCTTGCCCTGCTTCATTTTGCTCTCCAAGGCCAAACTTGCCAGTTGTTCCTTTTATCTCTTGGTTCCCTACTTTAGCATTCCAATCCCCTATAATGAGAAGAACATCCTTCTTTGGTGTCACTTCTATAAGGTGTTGTAAGTCTTCATAGAATTGGTCAATTACAGTTTCTTCCGCACCAGTAGTTGGTGCATAAACTTGGATTACTGTTATGTTAAAAGGTCTGCCTTGGATTCGTATCGAGATCATTCTATCATTTTTGAGATTGCATCCCAGTACTGCTTTCGCAACTCTTTTGTTGACTATGAGGGCCACTCCATTTCTTTTGCGGGTTTCTTGCCCACAGTAGTAGATATGATGGTCATCCGAACTGAATTCGCCCATTCCCGTCCATTTTAGTTCACTGATGCCCAGGATGTCAATATTTATTCTTGCCATCTCATTTTTGACCACATCCAACTTACCCAGGTTCGTGGTTCTTACATTCCAGGTTCCTATGCAATATTTTTCTTTACAGCATTGGACTTTCCTTTCGCTTCCAGGCATATCCGCAACTGAACGTCCTTTCGGCTTTAGCCCAGTCGCTTCATCAGCTCTGAATCTACTTGTACTTGTCCTCCACTCTTCCTCAGTAGCATGTTGGACGCCTTCCGACCTGAGGGGCTCATCTTCCAGCATCATAACTTTTATATGCCTGTTGTCTTTGTCCATGGAGTTTTCTTGGCAGGGATACTGGAGTGGCTTGCCGGTTCCTCCTCCAGGTGGATCACGTTTGGTCAAAACTCTCCACTATGACCTGTTCATCTTGGGTGCCCTGCTCGGCATAGTTCATAGCTTCTCTGAGTTCTTCAAGCCCCTTCGCCACGGCAAGGCAGTGATCCATGAAGGGGCACGTCAAAGTACAAGTAGATAAATAGGTACCGCTCCAGCAGAAAGGTAAACGGCGTTTCCGTGCACTGCTCTGGTTCGCTTTGTCATGCTGGTCCCATGACCTGGAAGCTGTACACCGGCTCCCTCGGCCAATAAAGTGAGATGAGTGCCGCAACCTCAGAGTCAGCCACGACTGGACCTAATGGTCAGGGGTCCCTTTACCTTTACCTTTACATCATAAATCCTGAGGATGACAAACCTTCAACAAGGCCTCCTAAGGCAATCTTAACATTAACAGCTCCCAAACACTTTAAGATTTTATATTTTGTCAGAAATTGTTCTTACCAGAATATTCCATACGCCTGTAAAGATTACCTGATCATAAAGTTGAATAACTTTGTCTCTTTCTGCTGTGAGAACCTTGATGTTGCCTTGAACTTCTGCCATGTGACGTTCATATCTTTCCAGCATTGTCTTATATTCATCACGGTCTCTCAACATTTGCTGAAATTCTGGATCAGATTTACATCCCTAAACAGTTAATGAAGAGAAGTTGATCTACTTTTCTACTCCTTTTGATTTATCAATCAATCAATCAATCAATCAATAACATCCATGTCACAAACTTTAGAATTTGATTGGATTATCCAGTTTTAAATTATTCAGGAAGATGGTGGGCAATATCCAACTAAGTATTAATCAGAGACTTTAAGTCTATTAAATTCAATTAATCTACTTTGAGTATGACTAACCATTGGATATCTTTCTGTCTGTTCAGTTCATATTAATCTGTCCACAATTAACTATTCTGAAATGCTTTTTGTTAGATACTATGTAGAATGTGATTAATTCTATTGAAATGAGTCGAAACAAAGATTTAAGTTGACAGATACCTTGAAAATAGTATAAACTTAGGTACATATCACAAAGTTAAAAACGACAAAAGATAATGTAGTACAACATCTTCCCAGTGACAGAACCATCCATCTACCAATCCATCATCAATTAGTCCTTGCAATCCAAACAGCAGTATGCAGGAACCAGATAGCATGCATACCAGAAAATGCAACCTGTATTTTATATGCATTAGGCTGCAATTCTAACTTATCAGGAGGCAAGTTCCACTGAACTCATTGGGCCTGCTTCTGAACAGAAATGCACAGAACTGCATTGTAAAGCTGCTTAAATCTTACTGACTTCAACAGGATTTAGGTAGCCTGATTAATTTACTTCAGTCCCTTGCTAGCATATTAATAGTGCCAAGTAATCAAAATCAGCTGAAAAAATGCACAAATCTATACTTTATGAAAGTTATATATACCCGGATGGGGGAAAGCTCCTTTGAAACAGAATGAGAGGAGCTGCGCCTAGGACTTGACGTATTTCGAAGCATTTTCTTCAGCTGATATCTGTCTTCTTCTGCTGACTTGATAGAATTGTCAAGCCTTGAGGGACGCTTCTCCTGTGATAGTTCAATGTTTGAGGAAGGCTTTTAAGTGCCAAAGTGAAAACAATTATTACTATAAACATACTTTTCCAACTAAGACAAATATTTACACATTTCTACAGAAACAAGATTTTTTATGTTTCAGAATTTCAGAATTTACCATATTATAAAATCATTAAAGCTGTTTCTGTCAAGATTAATAGAGTCGGTTGTATGAAGCAGATCTCACAATAAAGGCTGGGAAGAGTGGGAGAACCTAGCATGCATGTGGCTATGAATGCCTATGTGCACCACTGAACAAATGTCATAGCTGACAACTTAAGTGAGAGAAGAAGACTGGTTTCGCCACCTGCCTTCTCTTTCCTTCTTTGTCCTTTATGAAGCAGGGTATGGATGAAAAATAGGGATCTTTTGCCAATCTTTCTGCTAGACAGAAAAAAAATATGCAGAGCTTCCTAGCTTGGGTGCAGGTGCACATAGTACACTCTGCAAGTGAAAAGAAGGTAAGTGTGAAACGGCACACCCAAACCATTCTGACAGGTAGATGAGATTTCTAAGGGAAAAGGCTCTAGGAAAAAGGTTTCCTTATAAACAGATTACTCCTTGAATTTCTATACTTGAAGAGAGTACGTCTTTAGGTAATAATTAAGCCCGCCCACCAACTCCACACACCTAAGGGTTGTTAGGAAAGGGTGCAGTAATGACCATGTTCAGCTTGCATCCCCAATGTCTTCCCAGGTGCACAGAGATGCAATCTGAATATGAAAGAATTGTGCCCATTGCTTTCTGTGTTACAGACATGCAGGGAGGTCAAACCACTGTTAATGCTGAAGAAAGAGAAAGATCCCTGAAAAGACATAAAATGCAGACTAAGGGGCATTTTGAATATTATGTATTCTTAACACTACAATTATGCATTTAAATATCTTATAAAAGACGTATCAGTTGTACTAATCTCTGCAAATGTTTTTTGCAATGTACATATGATATGAGGTTTCATCAGCAAAAATAAAAATATGTAACTTACAGAGCTAAGGGCGCTGATTTTATGTTCCAATTTCCGTATAGTATTTTGTTGGCATTTAATCTGAGACTAAAATGAAAAGAAAGAAAAATATGATTAGTTAGACAACTGAAAATAGAGCATTTGGCAAATATTTTTCACTGACTAATAATGCATTTGGATAACTCATTTAAGATGAGCTGAAAATGACAAACCCAGTAGAGCTGAGGTGCCAGTCAGTTAGCACAGTGATTTTCAACCAGTGCTCAGGGGGTGCTGCAGGCAACACTGGCCTCTGTCCCTCGTTCCTTCCCTCCCTCCTCTGATGCCCTCTTGCGTCCTGCCTCCCAAAGGCTTACTCAGCTGTTTGTTGTAGCAGCCCTGGCTACAAGCTCTGCAGGCAAATGGTGCCTCTGGGGCTGGCCAGGGAGTGCTGGTTGACAGGAGCTGAAGCGGCCTCAGAGTAAGCATGTAAGTGGGTGAGGGAGGCCAGGCAGGCAGGTGCTGTGCTGGCCTTTCTTGTGCTTGCTGTGTGCAAGGCCTCCCTGGGAGCTGAGTGCCCGGTGCTGAAGAAGAGCTTTTCTACCATGCAGCCCCACCAGCACCTGCGGCTGCCACCCAAGATAAGGTGCTGGCCTCATGTTCACCTTTGGCCAGTCTCCATTGGGCCACTAAGGCTGGGGGCAGTGTGAGGAGGCACCTCTCTTTGGGGCAGGGAGGGCAGCTCAGAGTTGGGCACAAGGTAAATCAGGATCTACTGATAAATCTCTGGGTGATTTGAAGCACAGGGTGTTCAAAAAGTAACCAGACACCTACTGAGTTACATTATCCAATAGGTGTATTGTTACTTTTCGAACACGCTATAGATTGGTAAGGATTTTTGACTCCTGATTGTTTAACAATAACAGCAACACAATGAATCCCTCCTAAATTATCCAGTTGGAATGAAGAAAGCTTAGGGTAACCAGGAGTGGATTTTTATGTTGAAGGACTGTGAGTTGAGTTCTGATACT
The DNA here is from genome assembly GCF_964106915.1 of Podarcis gaigeae. NCBI lineage: Eukaryota > Metazoa > Chordata > Lepidosauria > Squamata > Lacertidae > Podarcis > Podarcis gaigeae. Next base: position 33,678,752 of record NC_139677.1, on the reverse strand, counting down.
ATAAAAGTATTACTCAAAACAAATTCATGTGCTCAGAATTCTTTAAGTCTAAGTGTATGCCCTTTATATCAGACTCCAGCTGATGGATATCACAGTTTCAACCTGCAAGTTTACCCTCCTTTGCTCTACACCATTACAAGGCTAAATGTCCACAGTATTTTTTGACCTACACCTGTATCTCTTTACTTGGTCAACATTGTGTGTGTGTGTGTGTGTGTGTGTGTGTGTTGTAAAATTATTGGAACACTGAGAGGAACATAGGAAACTGTCTTATTCTGAGATAGACCTTTGATCCATCCAACTCAGTATTGTTGCACTGACTGATAGCAGCTCTACATGATTTCAGACAGAAGTCTTTGCCAGTTCTATTTGGAGATGCTGGGGACTGAATCTGGGAATTTCTGCATCCAAACCAGATGCTCATTCACTGAGCTACTGCTCTTCCAATTGGTTACAATTCCAGTATTTCACATATGCAAACTCTTAAAACTACATGAGCATCCAGAAATGGAAATTTCTCCTGTAATTGTGAAACTAATTCTCAAAAAGAACAAACTATAAAAGCATTGCATGTATAAAAATTTTATTATTAATTCAAGTACCTTGGCTTCTGCAATTTCCTGGTCTGCACTATCCAATACAAATTCTTTTTCTTTTTCCAGCTGTTCTGCTAACTTGTCTACATGAGCGAGTTCTTTACAGAGATATTCATTCTTACTTGCCAAGTCACCCACTTGAGTTGTTACTTCTTTCTTACTATCAAGTATTTTTGTAACATACTTCTCCAACTCAATATTTTTTGTTCGCAGTTCTTCAACCTTGTAAATCAAACAGAACAAAATGGTTTCACTTCTCCTACATCTTAAGTCTTGGCAGCAAAACATTAGTCCCTATCACATACTAAGTGTAAAAGGCTCCTGAGCAGCTGACCATGCTTAAGGTACATTGAAACTGCTTGTTCCCACAAGGAAATGGCTGGCTGAGCTTACGCATGACTAAAGGAATACATTTCACACATACTAAGTGGCACTCCAGCTTTAGTCCTGGAGAGCTCAGGCCCCAAACATCTTAGATTATCTCTAACTCTGTGACTCCTTATAAACTCATCAGCTGTCAAAATCCTTTGGGTGGTGCCTCAATGAACCAAGTTTCAATAGGAACAGTATATATGAAGCGTTGTTTTTTTACATCAGTAAAAGAAAACTGTCATGTGTGAAGCAGCCCAGTGGTAAGCTAGACTAAGAGAGACAGAAAAACCACGCAAGCACCAACACTTCAGGCGTGCTTCAAAAGTGATATGCTGAATTGTTCAGAAAATCCAATAATGGTTAAATAATGAGAACTTTTAAGGCCAAAGTGACCAGCCTATAAAAGCTAGGTCACACCACTGATTTAATATAAAGCAGAGGAATGTGTTATTTAAATAATTAGTCCAGAAGTGAAAGTCAAACCCAGCTCCCATGTTCTTCCCACCAAATCACTTTGCCTCATCTTCCAGAAGGGCTCCAAGACTACAGGCAAGCTCATGGGGGCAAGGGGAACTCATGTTGCAACCTGCCCTCATCATGCCCAGCAGGGCCTCCAGCTGTATGGAAATTGTTGTTTTTTACCTGGAACCTGAATGACAATGAAGCTTTTAAAATCTGCCTGTGATGCATGTATGTCAAATTCAGTGTCTTAATTCTAAGGTTAGAAAGCTAGAACATATAATGCAGCTCATGGAACGTGCCTAATTATGCAGCAACTTTGTTTCTAGTGATGTTGAATGATAACAAAGTTCCATGTAAAACATACAATAGAGCCTGAAGTATGAAATAAAATCCAGGGTCTACGGCTCTCACATGGTGGGGGCACGCTAGAATAAAATCTGTCCAGTTATACTAGCAAGCTTATAATACTGTTTTGCATGACATACTAATCCTCGTGAGACTGTGCAAGTATGCAAGCTCCTAGAGAGGAGCTCACAGCTGTTTTGCTCTTCCCTTATCCTTTCATTGTTGTATCAAGCTTAACCAAGGTTTGCTTTGTTTGAACCAGGGCTCATGGTTAAACTCTCTCCTTGGTAACAACAAGCTGTAAACAAGATTAAACTTTGGTAACAGTTCATGGCTGGTGAAGAGAAACCTTAACTATAAGCCATGGTTTGGACATGGTAAGTCAAATTATGGCTTACTTAAGTGCAGCATGGCAGCAAAAAATATCAGGGGGGAACAAAGCAGCTGCAAGCTCCTACCCCAAAACCAGCATGCTCACATCTCACTAAAATCAAGTTTGGCTTAGCATGTCATGTGAACCAACCCTATAAAATACACTTTAATTCAATAATCTTCTGCTAATATTGTAGCCTTTAAGCAAATGAGCAGTCTTTTTAAATATTGTTTTTATTTATTTTCATAGTACAGAAGATAAATTTTGAGAAAACCATTGTTACAACAGTAAACTACAAGTAACTTGTCCTGATAAAATTACAGACTTTTATCATACCATGTGTTAAAGTTTCATTTGATAACTCTAAGAGATCATGCCACATTTTCCCATTAGTGCTGGGTGGATTCCTGCCACAGTCCGAACAATTTATGTATTCAATAAATATTTGTCATATGTTATATAAAAGGAATATGGATTGCGTTTGCCCTTTGCAGCTAATGAGCAGTCTTGTGATCAGCATATGCTCTTCTGATCAATGAAATGATATCAAATCTGGCAAACACAATATTCATCCATTTCTAAAGAATCCATCAACCGAGTTTTGTCAGGTCTGAATCAAGACTGATAAAAGCCAAGTAGTTCTGATGCAGCTAAGTACTGTAATTACTCTCCATATACCTCCAGTAAACAAATGGGCTAAACCTATAGGGTTTTGCATTGGGAAGGCCCATTAGTACACACGGATATTGTCATGGTAAAATGCCACAACAGGTTGATTAACTACTATTATATAGTCATTATAATGTAACCATTGATCCCATGCCATTATTTTGTCCCAACATTTCTAATGAGAGGACAAATCCATTTTTCACAGCAAAATGTTATGTTTATGGTCTAGTTTAGTTGTTACAAATAGCCAAAATTTCAGAAAAATATGACAGAACCTCTGATTGCAGTTGTTGGATGATTTTGTCTTTCCTAATGCTGTCTTCTGATTTTGAAGCTCTCTCACTTTCAGAAAATGGACAACCTAACACAAGCTCTTCTCTTGTTGTCAACCTCTGGGGGGAAAGAAGCAAAAACTGTTTAAAGAACAGTCCTGTTTTGTGATAGTCTATTTCTGCATTTGGCTGAAAAAATGCAAGCTTTGAATGTTATTGTCATAAGGTATTATATTGTAAATATAGCTGAAGCCCAAACCAGTATATATTTAACTGAAAGTAAAGTCCACTACGTTCAACAGGCTTAGATGGCAATATAATTGGATGGGATCAGGGCTAGCTGGGAAACCACAGTCAAAGTGTGCTAATTTATGGTTCATCAACAAATTTATAGGTTAAAGACGAAGTCATAAGACAGGTGACGAAATATGGAAAAATAACAGTGAAAGAAAATATATTCACAAAATGGTTCATATCTTTGTAGAAATCTATCTATTATAGAGGTTCAACTTTTTCCTCAGCAAAATTTGAGGTGGTGGGAACTAAATTTGGGTTTAGAAATTGAAGAAGAAGCAAGGTACAGATTGTGGACAAAAGTGCCATAAAAATGCATATTGGCAACATCTAGAGAAACAGCCCTTAAAATGGTGTACAACTGGTACTTAATACCTTGATGCCTAGCCTATATAAAACTGAATGGTTCTCCCATATGTTGGAGAGGATGTCTCACTATAGGGACATATCAGCACATGTGGTGGGAGTGTCCAAAAATAGAAGTTATAGAAAGAATGCATTTACAGAAATATCTCTGATTGCAAGGCAGACAGTCTCCAGGACACCACAATTAACTTGTCACAATATATTGCAAATTACAAACAAAGAACTCACAACACAACTATTAATTGCTGCAAGAACAGCTATTGCCAAGATATGGAAATCATTGCAATTATTAACTATGGACCAATGGTATAATGCAATTTGGCAAATAGCGTTACTGGAAAAACTGACACAAAAATTAAAAGTACAAAGAGGCCAAAGAAACAAGACAATTTTATGCAGTCTGGTGTGATGTTTATACAAATTATACAAATAATGAAGCATATGGTAGAGCAGTATCCATAGTTTAGAGCACAGTGTGGTGTGCATGAAATACATATTTTATTTTATTTTCTTCCCCTGCTTCCTATAAAGGTAAAGGGACCTCTGACCATTAGGTCCAGTCGCGGACGACTCTGGGGTTGCGGCGCTCATCTCGCTCTATAGGCCGAGGGAGCCGGCGTACAGCTTCCGGGTCATGTGGCCAGCATGACTAAGCCGCTTCTGGCAAACCAGAGCAGCGCAAGGAAACCCCGTTTACCTTCCCGCCGGAGCAGTACCTATTTATCTACTTGCACTTTGATGTGCTTTCGAACTGCTAGGTGGGCAGGAGCAGGGACCAAGCAACAGGAGCTCACTCCGTCGTCTCGGGGATTCGAACTGCCGACCTTCTGGTCAGCAAGACCTAGGCTCTGTGGTTTAACCCACAGCGCCACCCGCGTCCCTCCTTCCTATAGATTACTACAAATCCTAATTGTTACTGATACAAAATACCTTTTACTTATACTTTACATCAGTTCATATATGTAGTATTTGTAATAATTTTGGTATATACACCTTGACACAACTTTAATACATTCAGAAACCTTTATCTGAGTTTTTTTATGTAATTAATGCATATAATATGCTCTTATGTAAATAAACATATATCTCAATGCAACCATATTAAAGTTTAAAGATGAAAATGAATAAAAACTATGTTATCAAAAGAAAAAATAAGGAAAAGGCCAGGGCTGCTTCCACTCTGGATATTTGTTGTGGAATAACCACACTTCATTCACTCACTTTTTACAGGGCATCTGTATGATGTTGTGAACAAAGCACTCTGCTCCCTGATCAGCTCTCATTTTCTTCAAAGCTCAGAAAATCCAACTTTTTTAAAAAACACAAAGGAACAGCTGTATAATTTCCTCAGGTTTAGATGGACTATTGTACAATGGTTTGCAGGCTCAGTTATAACCTAGATAGATTGCTCTAGGCATTTCCTCCTCTATGGTCCATCTGTCCTCCCTGAGAGTCTACTTTAACCCTTCCTTTCCACATAGTGTTGCATTTACTATATCTTATCTTTCCCCCCACCCCAAATTGGGGCAAGGCATTAATAATTAGGAGCAAAACGAGGGAGAGGAATTATTTAAAATTTTCCACTCATATGGTCCAATATAATATCCCCACCCCTAACATCTGGGACTGGGTGAAAGGGGACTGGCCACCTGGCTACAGAATGTTATTTTAATTCCTGAAGTCTGGAAACAGAGTTGCTATTCCATTTACAAGCTACAGCAGTATAGCAATAATTGGGTGCTAATAAATCACCCAAGTCTGGAGCACCCTGTTTTCTTTTGTCCCAGAGATTAGGACTAGATCTAAAAGGCTTAAGTTAAATTTGTTGGTGCAAATCCTGGATGCCAAGATCCAAGTCTGGAGCAACTACTCTTTGTGAGACAATGCAAGGAGATTTAAAGCCACAAAATATGAAGCAAAGTGAAGCATGGAACTATATAGGCTGTCATACCCTTAAAATATATCCTTCCAAGTGCATTTCAATATTTCCTTCTTCTCCCAGCAAAGGAAAACACCACACATTTGGTAAGTTAAAAACTGGTTTTCTTACAAAATCTTCAAAGGTTAGGTATATGTGCTTTTCCATACATCAGCCAGAATTTTCCATACACCATCCCTAGCTAACAGGACCAGTGGTCAGGGATGATGGGAACTGTAGTCCCAAAACAGCTGAAGGACCGAGTTTGCGGATGCATGTGCTATGGTGTTAACAACTTTCTACATTAATTAGGCATATGCATGTTGCTTACCGTATATGAGACTTGAGACACGATTTCCAGGAGAAAATTTGTGATGGTAATAGAAGTTAAACAATGCAACCAATTACCTACAGGGGTGGTTGGCTGTTTCTTGCTGGAGGTTTTCAAGCAGAGGCTGGACAACCATATTTCCAGGATGAAGCAGCTCTGGATTTCCTGCATCAAGCAGGGGGATAGACTAGATAGCCTATAAAGCCTCCTCCAGCCCTATGAATCTGTGATACTCCCATGTAAGTGTCCATAGTATTTTTGCCATTATATCTGCTTTTATTTCCTCTGTGCCTAAAGATGACATTATTCATAATACATAAAATACTTCAATCTATAAAGATATGTTTTATGATAAATGATAAGTAACATTAATTAGATGAATTACCACAATATATCACGTTAAGATCTGAGATTACTGATCTCTTCCTTGATGGGGCATAAGTCCCTAGTACATGTGCTTATGACTGCACTATACAACAGAAAAAGTATTCTATAGCTTTTGAAAAGCTTGGATAAACGTGGATAAAAATATTGTAAATTGTCTGGTAAGTGACTTATTATTTATTAATAGCAGATTACATTTTTTAAAAGGACCCCTGGATGGTTAAGTCCAGTCAAAGGTGACAATGGGGTTGTGGTGCTCATCTCACTCAAAGGCCGAGGGAGCTGACGTTTGTCCACAGACAGCTTTCCAGTCACATGGTCAGCATGACTATACTGCTCCTGCTTGCACTAGTGGAGCAATGGGAGCTCACCCCGTTGCGGGGATTCGAACCACTGACCTTCTGATCAGCAAGCCCCAGAGGCTCAGTGGTTTATACCACAGCACCACCCACATCCCTTGTTAGGGTAATGCCTAGGCAACCAAATCCTATGTTTACTGGGAAGTAAGTACCACTGAATTAATCTCCCCGATGTGTACATTGGGAATTAATAACTAGGGCCATCTTAAATGTTGAGCTTAGTCCTACTTCTATAACAGTTCACAAGCATGGGTGTAGCTCAGATTTATGTTAATAGAGGCAGGACACCCACCTGTCATTATTCTCCATATGACACCCACCTGCCATTATTCTCCATATGACTCTGTCTAACAGATTCAGAATAAAATGTCTCAATAGCTGTTGTTTTAAATTACTTTATTTTGACCACAAATGCTCAGAAAATCTGTCAAAATCCTTCTACAATTTTATTTTTAGTTAAGTAATTTTATTTATTTACTTGATTGGGAGGCAGCAGCCCCCCCCCACCATGCCAATGTTCACAAGGTTTTTATTTTTAATCTATTTGTACTACAATAATAGCAAGCACCTACATTTTCAGTAACAGGGAAGCCTTATATAGAATCCTATATAAAATCATAGGTAGAGCTGAAAGGGTCCCCATCTAGTCTAACCCCCTGCAATGCTGGAATCTCAACTAGATCATACATGACTGATGGTCATCCAACCTCTCCTTAAAAACCTCCAATGAAGGAGAGTTCACAACCTCCTAAGGGAGTCCATTCCACTGTTGAAGAGCTCTTACTGCCTGGAAGTTCTTCCTGATGTTTAGTTGGAATCTCTTCTTGTAACCTGAATTCATTGGTTCAGGTCCTAGCCTCCAGAGCAGGAGAAAACAAGCTTGATCCATCCTCTGATAGCCCTTTAGATATTTGAAGATGACTATCAAATCTAAAGGGCTGTCACGTGGAGGATATCATGACACACAAACGCAGGCAATCATACTCCGGAAAGCCTCAGCAAATAGTGCTGAATCCCAATCTCATACACTCCCCCTTTTATATTAACACGCACCTTTAAAACAAAATCACAGAACTCAAAGCTTATTCACACTGATTTTTCTAGTAAAACATAAAAGTCTGATAATGACTTTGAAAAAGCAATGCTAGAATTTCAGTAAATTTTGTGTTTAAAGGAATATTTTAAAAATACCAGATAAACATCTATCACTTATATATGCTCTCCATAATTATATGTTTACTGAGCTAGATGATTTAGTGTTAAGAGAAGGAAGCATCTGCTTTCTAAAATAAACTGGAATTCTCGCCCTTGTATTTGCGATCACAGTTACGTGCTTAGTAGGTTTGCTGAATGAAACTGATTCTGGATTAATTCTGTGCAAAAGCAAAAAGGCACCTGGAGGTGTCAAGCCATGCCTACTTGACACCATGTAAGGCTATCGGTCGCCATGACAGTAGAGTTTGTTTTGGTTGAGGACTTAACGGCTAGGCACACTCAGGGGTAGCTGCTACACCAGAAACTTCTTAAACTTTTATTTTATATATTTAAAATATAACTTTAGAAATAACCCTAAGGGAAGGAGAGGAAATGGCTGATGTATTTCCCATAGGTAATACTAGGGACATACTGGGCTTGTGGATTTTCTTTCATTCTACTCTGCAACCTTTTTCGCGGGTGTGCAGTGGACAGCTGAAAACCCATCTATTCCACAGTGTGGGTTTTTCAGGATTGCAGCTACCCTGCTTACAAGTAAAAGACACCACCACCTCCTTCAAGCAAACACAACTGCTCAGACTTAGCCACCGTGAGCGCACCTACATAAAACCTCATTTCTCTGCAGCCTGCCTGGCATGCAACTGGGGTGTCTTCCTATTTCCTTGGTGGCCATGGGGGCGTAGCCATGATTTATGTTGGCGTTGGGGCAGGACAACCCACCTGCCCTCATCATCCGTTCGGCTCTACCTAGCAGATTCAATAATAATAATAATAATAATAATAATAATAATATCTTTATTGTCATTGAAATGTATGGTATGATTATAGGAGTTGCAGAGTTGGAAGGGTCCCTCTGAGGGTCCACCCATCTGCAATGCAGGAATAGGCGGCTGCCCAGTCCCATACAGGGATCGAACCCATGAAACTTTGGCGTGATGAGCGCCATGCTTTCCAACCGACGGAGCTCGGTTTTTAAATTACTTTCTTTTGACCCCACCCCTCAAGCGCTGAGAAAAATCTATCAAAATCTTTCTACGATTTCTACTTTAAAAAATAATAATAATTTTTTGGGGTGTGTGGGGGGGAAGCAGCTGCCTTTCTCTCCCCCCCCCCCGGCTACGCCCATGTTAGGGGTTCTCTGTACCTTGGAAAGAATTTCTCTTCTCCTCCTGCGCCCGGGCCCGGGGTATTTTCTAGAGCTCATGACGGCACCTAAGTTGCCGGCTTCGGAAATATTCCTGCCTTTCCCCCCCCTCTCTGTCTCACAATCGGTCTCTCCTCCACTCAGCTTCCTCCGCCTCGCCCGCTCCTTCGCCTCCTTTTCCCTCTCAATCCCGGCGAACCAATGAACGGCCAGCGCAAGCGACGACGCCTCGGAGGCAACAATCCCCCGCCTCCTGCTTCACCTCAACGGCCGCGCGGTGTGGGGCGCGTGACGGGCGGGTTCACCTAGTGAGGAAGGGGGATGACAGCCAGGCAGCTGTCATGCCCGCCCCCACAGCAAAAAAATAACTAATAATTGCCGGGGTGGGGGGTGGGGAGTTAATGTCCACGTCTCTCTCAAGACCCCCTCTGATTATTCTCCTCAGGACGCCCTGAGCGCTTGTTAACTCCCCCACCCGCTTGGCACAATGAACGTCCCTCCCTGGCCCCTCGCGGCGTCTCCTTGGCAACGGCGACGCGACGCTCCCCCCTCCCCTCCGGCTGTCTCGCTACCTGTTAGACAAAACCGGGCAAGGGGCGCGCTCCTCTTGTTGACCCCGCCCCCTTCATCTGGCGCCCCCGCGCGCGGCGCACTCCGTCCGGCCGCGTCAACCGCTGCTCGCGCCCCAAACGCCGCGCGGCGTTCGCGCGGGAGGCGGGGGGGGGGCACCGCCTTGTTGGAAGGAAGGGCGTGAGGCGCCTACAGTTCTATCGCGGGGGCGTAGGAGGGGTGGGGTACAGGTTCTTGGGCACTGCCACTAGGGCTCGCAGGGATGTCGCACGAGCGCTAGTGCCCTATGTCTGCTATTATTTTTTCTTTAGCCCTTAGTATTTCTTTTTTTAATTATTATTTCAGGGAAATTAAGGACACGCAGAGACGGCGCAAGATTTAGGGTGGTTTCCAAAGATGCCACCATCAGTTTATATGATATCTCTGAACTTTAGGGCTGCCTGTGTGCCTGTCATAATGTGACCAAAATGGCAGCACCTATGCACAAAGAGGAAGGTACTGTAAAAGCAAACTTGGGTACACTTTTTTTTAAATGCACGTGAATTAAGACTCGGGTTGGAATAGGGAGTCTTCTCTATGATTATAACTTTTGTTTTTTCAGCCAATACAGCACTGCAACATTTCGTTCAGGTGACTTTCTTAACAGTAGACTCATTTATCCAAGTGCCACTCTCTTGATGCAGCCAAAACAGCACCACTCACAAACAAGAGGGAAGTATTAGCACGCTTTAGTTAACCAACAGGTTTGCAAATACACATAAAAAGAACAACTTTTAAGAAAAGAAAAAGCTTAAGGATGGCAACCCCTCCCCTGAGCCTAATGAGGACTTACTATCATGCTCAGCATATTGGCAGGTGGATGGAAACAGAAAACTGAGGGGAAGGGGCAGCAGAGTTCCGGCAGAAGGCACGCCCAATTAGATGGACAGCTGTAGAGGAGAATTCCATCCTGCAACATTTTGTTGTGGATCCCACTTACTGGTAAATAATAAGCACTTTAAAATCATTAAAGTTCCTTCTTGGCTGAAGGAAGTTGGCTGAAGGAAGATGAGAAATATGCTTCATGCCTTTCCACATCCTGTAGGTTTTAGCAGAGGGAATTTGTATCCAGGAGACTCTCCTTGCTGCTAGTCAACACAAAGTATCTCATATAAACATATAACTCAGTTTAGAGAGAACATGCTCATTGGGGATTGGCTTCGAGTACCAGCAATCTGCTCATGAAATAATGGAGAAAATAGATTAACTCTGTTTCCATAACGCCCCCAAGTTATCTTGCATTCTTGATGCTTATCTCTGACAGGTTAGTAGCAATTACAGTTTGCTCTTACTTCTCTCAGATACAATAAAAAAATGAGGTGCTCTGTGGCATTTACCTCACAAATAGAGGCTGGATTTCATGTCACATTGCACAGTAATGTGTAATTTCAAGGCACATTAAACAGCAATACTATGGACATAGTTTTGTACTTTTAAATATTTTTATAAATTAAGTAACATTTTATAGACATAGTATCTTACAGGCTGATAGGTGAACTGATATCAAATATATACTAAACAACATGTTTTATACATGGATTCAGATAATCAAAAGTTGGTTTTCATCTGTAGAGCAGCTAACAGATTCTAGAAACATATAGGAGAATAGCAACATACTTTGTAGATAAAAGGTATCAGCTGAATTGAGGGGAAATGCAGCCAAATAAAATTATCCTCCTTAAAGAAGCGCTTCACAAAGAGTGATATAACGGGGGGGGGGGTGTTTTAACAAGAACGTGATAACTGGCTCCTTTCATGACAGAAATAAGGATAGTCTATAGTTGTGCTATAGAATGTGGAAACAAAGTGGTCATCTAAGCAAATAATTAAAATGATACTAACAAAGGGATAAACTGATGCCTTCTTTCAGTGAACACAATTAACTGAGTTGCTGGATATTATAGTATATGAATAGTAGTATTTATTTATATATATGCGGCAGCTAGATGGTGAGTGGGAGCGGCCGCCAAGACCACATAACACCGGTCTTGAAAGACCTACATTGGCTCCCAGTACGTTTCCAAGCATAATTCAAAGTGTTGGTGCCGACCTTTAAAGCCCTAAATGGCCTCCGTCCAGTATATCTGATGGAGCGTCTCCACCCCCATCGTTCTATCCGGACACTGAGGTCCAGCACCGAGGGCCTTCTGGCAGTTCCCTCACTGCGAGAAGCGAGGTTACAGGGAACCAGGCAGAGGGCCTTTTCAGTAGTGGCACCCGCCCTGTGGAATGCCCTCCCACCAGATGTCAAAGAGAACAACAACTACCAGACTTTGAGAAGACATCTGAAGGCAGCCCTGTTCAGGGAAGCTTTTAGTGTTTGATGTATTACTGTATTTTAATATTTGGTTGGAAGCCACCCAGAGTGGCTTGTTTCTGAAAATACCAAGACCAACTTAGGCATAGAATAGTATTTTACTTACTAAATATTCAGATGATACAAGGAGATCATAATAGTATAAAATGATGAAATTGTATGGCTGCCATGCCTTAAAGGCAATACAGCCAAACTCCTTGACGATGGCCATGGCAGGTGGAGGCTCCGGGCACAGTGCTACTTCAGCACAGCATGGTGGAGGCGAGCGACAGCAGTCAGCTGATGCCGGGAAGTGCCGTGTCCAGCCTCTGCCTCTTCCCTGGTGCCCTCCAGAACTTGGCGTCCTGGCGCCTCATGCCACTTGCCTCTATGGGCAAGATGCCTCTGCCTCCAGGATTGTGGTTCACCCTCCCAGGATTACTATACAATGTGAGAAGCCCAGAGCTGAAGTTACAGAGAGATACCAAAGGTAACTTTGCCTTGGATATGTGATGCTTCAGGTAAAATATAATGAGGTTCCATTCATACCCTAGAGCCTCATCCAAAATTGTATGGAAGACAAGAAGTACATTTAGTGTGATGTACTCTATTCTCACAGGCAACTGAGTCTACATCCCATTGTCAACTATAGTATGTTTATAACCTTGCTTATCAACTTACACAACGGGCTGTGTTATTGATATGTTTAACGAATAATGGCTGGTTCTCTTTGTTCATACTGCCTAAATTCTGCACAAGCTTGAGTTGCGCACCCATACCCATACTCAAACTCCTAAACCACACCAAAGCACAGAAGTTCCCAAATGGACTTTTTGAATTATAGTACTGTTAACCAGTGTTATTTTTATAGAAAAAGAGGTGCTGGAACACACCATGAACGTCTCCCTTGTTCTCTTATAATGGCAATGGCACCTACCTGAGAGGTACAGTACTAAGTTCTGGTGAGTTCCAGTTGAATTAAAACCCTGCTGTTAATACATATTGTATTGCTATTTCCATTAATAACAACCACTGTTACTTATATTGTTCATTTGTCCTGCAGTTTCAGTGGCTTTTTTTGTGTGTGTATTAGGGGCCATATTCTTTGTGTTTGTTCATTTAAATAGAATGAATGTTAAATTTACTGCATTTTAATATTACTTCCAGAAGCAAAATGCATAGTTATAGAATCACACGTTAGTTAATGGAATTTCTTCAGTTATTCTAATAGTATTTTGTTGGGGTTTTTTGCATAGGGTTTATGCAGCAGTCTCCCTGAAGACCACCATCACAGACTTTGCATTGTTTCTGATATCTGCATAGTAACTACACCATGGGGAACTGTTGTGGTAAAACGAAGACACCAATATCTATAATACAGAATGACACAAATATTGGAACTCCAAGCGCAAATGACCATTTATTCCAAAACACTGAGGAAATCAGTTTAGGACCTATGACTGGCTTTTTCCAAAACACAGGAAAAAATATACCAGAAGGGATACAAAATAATGTAGGCACTCCCTCAGAAGCTAGCTCTAATAATGTCGTCGGTTCTCAAAAGTTTGTTAAAGAAAATGATGGTTTGGAAATAACGGATGTTTGTTAAACATTTGTTAAAATGCTTTTGCCAATTTATATTTATGGTATAAGACTTTGCTATTTTATATATATAAAAAATAAACAAAAACAGAGCTTAAGAGCCAAATCTTTGGATACGGATTCTCATGTTGTCGGGCTGGTTTGCCTGCTTCAGGGCAACAGAGAATGGCAAAACCATTACAGTGCCGATGCAAATGACAGCCTTTCTCTGCAAATATCCGTGATCTTCCATGCTCTTCCACAGCATCTACTCCCGCCCCTCTGCCCGCTAATAAGAAAAATGCCGTTAACTGCCATGGAAACAGCTGCAAGGGAGCGAACAACAGTGGTCGGAAAGCGATACAGTACAGTACTGCATTCTGTAGCAGTGTCCGGTCGGAATGCATCTAAATGTCCGGGAAAGTACGGACGTGTGGCAGCCCGTGTCGGCAGTCCCTCCATAAAAATAGCTCCAAAACAGCTTTGTTGCGATTTGCAATATTGGACAAAAAAGTAAAATGCTCAACCACTGTGCCAAAAGCAACTTTTCTGTCCGGATTTTCACTGTTTGAAATATGCCACTTCTTTGCCGGTAAGAAGTGAGCACTCCTAATAGGAACTCACGGGCGGGTTCTATTGTGCGCACCCGGAAGGAATTTTGTGCACATTTGGACAAAAACTATAGTCTCTCTAATCCTGTACTGTATAGGCAACTTCCGGGACCTTCTGACAAGGTTGTGTGTTGCTCAATGGAAAACAAATGGCGAAATCAAGGACTTCGGAGTAGCTGTTGCGCAGCAGAGTGTCCGCCCAAAGGTACCAGCTGTGGCGAAAGTTCCTTTAGAAACAGACGCGCATTTTTTGAAGGGGAGCAACCCAATCCAGACAGTGTGCGATTCTTCACTATTTCTTGGATCTATGTAGATCTGCGCGCGTTGCTCCTGATTTCTAGATCTATGGCCACCGCCTGGCTACTTAACGCGCTTCCCGCGTGGGCAAAGGGAGCTGATCCCCAGTAAGTAGGGCGACGGGTATCGGGGCGCGCTGGGAGAAGCTGGAAGGGGCTTCTCTTGCCATGCTCTTCCCATCTTCGTGATGGCGCCCCGCGGGAGCTGGGCAAGGTGTCCTTGAGAGGGTCCGGTGCCTTTGGGCAGCAGTCCCATACGCAGAGCCCCATGTAGCCCGACGGGGGTTTGCTTTTTTGTCCTAGCAAGGTTGCATTCAGTTTAATTCGGGCGGGTGGGTCGCGGAATGTGCCTTTTCCAGGCCTGCCAGCATGGAACAAAGCTTATTCGGGTGCACAGCCTGGCCTTGGTCTCCATCAGAACCTGCAAAAATATAGTCTCTGAGCACAGAAGCAACTGCTGCAATTTGCCCAGGGTGGTTGTGGTGCAGCGCAAAATTGAAAACGTTTGCCACGCACGCTTTATTCTTGGTGCTATCCCGATACAGGGAGTGGAAACCTGTGGTATATCAAAAGTTGAGTGCTGAAAATCTGCTTTCCGCCAGCCCTGAGACCTTCACGTTTGGCATATATTGCTGGGTTGTGAAATTAATGAGTGGGAGGAAATGTATTGTTTCCTTTGTAGTTTAAGGCCTAATAACTAATAATCCCTTTTTGGTATTTCAAAGGATTAAAATGATTAACATAAAGCCACAAATTACCCTAGCAAATCTTTTATAGCCTCTCATACGAGCTATTTGAGGGTAAACAATGAATTCTATGTTTTTTCCTTAGGTGGTCGATAAAACACAACTGGAATAGGCAATTTCTGCATATTATTCAGTCATATAATACTCTATTATCTACTTGTCAGAAAGGAGAAATAAGTCTTTTAAAAAATCTGATTCAACAGAATTGTTTTAAAAGATTTTCCAATGAAACACAGACATGATATTTTGAAAGGGTTTTGAAATGGACTATGCAAAACGTGTATCACCCTATGCTGTTTTGATTGTTTTGTTAGACTAAAACATGATAATCCGGTCATCTCTGAGGAAATGCTTCCAGTTACACTGTGTCCTCAAAGTTCCAGCTGCTGGCTTCAAATGTGCAACGAGAGGACTGATCCTGCAGTCTGTTTCCCAGGATGTTTATCAGAATTTAGCTTTAGAAGATTGGATCCATGATAATATGAATTTTGAAAACAGACACATTCTTTTCCTTTGGAGAAATTCTTCTACTGTAGTGATTGGTAGACATCAGAATCCTTGGCAGGAATGTAACCTCAGATTCATGAGACAGAATGGTATAAAACTAGCTAGAAGAAAAAGTGGGGGAGGAACAGTTTACCATGATCCTGGCAACATCAATCTCACTTTCTTTACAAATAGGAAGATGTACAAAAGAATGGAAAATTTAAAACTAGTGGTTGGAGCATTGAAAGCCCTGCGTCCCCAATTAGATGTGGAGGCTACAGAGAGATACGACCTCTTGTTAAATGGAATTTTTAAAATCTCAGGAACGGCTGCAAAATTAGGAAGGACTGCTGCTTATCACCACTGCACCTTGCTCTGCAGTGCTGATAAATTTATTTTATCAACTGTGCTCAAAAGTCCTTACAATGGGATAAAAAGCAATGCCACGCCAAGTGTACCTGCCTTAGTGAAAAATCTCTTTGAAGAAGAGCCTACTTTAACTTGTGAGATGCTCATTGATGCCATTGCAGAAGAATATGCTGCATACCACCAAATTGATAACCATATTGTTGAAATAAATCCAGCTGATGAAACAGAATTCTCTGGAATTAATAACAAAGCAAAAGAACTGCAATCCTGGGATTGGCTATATGGCAAAACACCAAAGTTCAGTATTAGCACATCCTTGAATATAGTTGATGAACAATCTTGCCTTGAAATGAAGATAAATGTGGATGTAAAAAATGGAAAGATTGAAACTTGCAACATTGATGTGCCTCCTTTCTGGTTGCCACCAATCATGTGTGATGAACTGAAAAACCATCTTATTGGCAGCAAATTCTGTCCAAAGGAAACCACTGCAGTAGCAGCTGCTTTGATGAGAACATGCACAGACTATAAGATACACGGCAAGTGGAATCTCTTGTGCGAGAATATAGTATCTCTAATGTAGTTGATTCCTGATAATCAATCCTTTATCAATACAGTCTTATTCTAGCAGAGGGTTTAAGGACTTGGCTGAACGTGAGATTTAATAGTGAAATAATAGACTGCTGAATGTAAACAAATTCACTTTTTATTAAAACATAAAGAAAATAAAAAATACAAACTTGTTAATCAAGTCAGTTTTGTTTTTTAAAATAGTTATCACCAGTCCTTAGAAGTCTTCTCTCTTAAAATTTACATATTTATTTCTTAAAGTTAGCATCCTACAGACTTGCCCAAATGGATCACACAACGGCTTGCAAACAGTATAAAACAAAATAAAAATACTGGTAGAAAGAAACATAGCATAGTATAGCATTAAAAACATGTACCTAGACATTCAAGACAAGAATTTTAAGGTCAATTTATGCTCTACTTAAGTCAATTGCCAATGTAAATGTATGTAAGACTTTGGTGACCAAATACTTCCTAGCCGTTTATTAGGAGGTGGCTTTAAAAGAGAGACCTAGAACATAGGGATTAACCAAGAGGCCACCATTTAATGGAGGTTCACAGGAACGTTCTTGCCTTCTCCCATTGTTGACAGGTTGGCATAGTGCTCAATCTTGCTTTGCTGATTCTAGAATGTCGAAGCCTGTGTCTGTCTGGGCTGCTTTCCTTTACAAGAGTTCTGCCTCCTCAAAAGTAATCCATAGTGAAAGATAAAAACGTACGTGTCCGTATTATGCCAGTGTGGGGTTCACCTAATGCGGGAAACTCCATTGTTGCGTGGTGACATCAGCCTGTTATTGTGACAGAAGCTGCATAACTCCCCTCCAGAATTCTGTTTCTTCAGTAAACTGGCATATAAGGCAAAAGCTCCCTGTGCGGTTCCAAATTCCTTGAGCATATTAAGTGGACAGCTTTATTATACATAGCTGTAGCATCTTACCAGTTTTGATCCCTAAGGAAGTTAGCTGCTTTTTCACACAATTAAGATGCCTATAATATCTGAGTTTGGAAGATTTTTGCTACTTGCTTAGTTCAGTGATTCTTGAAATACAGCTTGGGAACCATAAGCATCCCTGTTTAACTTGTGAGCGGTCCCTGAGGTTAATATGGGGTGTATCCAGACTAAGCTAGTTACATCTTTAGTTTAACTGAAATTAGCCAAGTTTAAGTTAGTCATGATTAACTTGTCCTATGGCTATGTATGGGACTAAAGGAAAACTAATTTAGTCTGAATCCAGCCCAGTGAAAATAAGAGGAAAATGCTGTCAGAGGGTTTCTTTGACACTTCTACCACATGGTGAAGAAGCAACCAACTTCTCACTTTAAAATTTAAATCTATATGCAGTGCAAATGGCTGCAGGGAAAACTTCTATAAATCTTCCAGCTATATGCACAATTCTTTCCTGTGCACCAATCAGGTTTTTCTGAATTGTAGCTGTTAAGAGACAAATGCAGTAGTCAAATGTTTTACTTCAGAGGCTTTTTAGAGATCCTTCCACATGGTATGATAGCCCAGCACAAGGAAGCAAATCAGAATTGTGGCCTTCACTGACAGTTCATTACTCTGGGGTAAACATGTCATTTTGTTTAGATAAGCTATCAGGCTGATGTGCAGATTTTTAATTTTTTAAAAAAAAAATACAATCAGTTTACTTTACAAAAATGCATAGTGGATGTGGTGGAATAAAGTAGCTCTTGCTCAAAAAAAAACAAACACACCAGTGAGGCTGGTTGGTTTGGGAACTTAGGGTCATGTTTTCTTTGTATGTTTAGTGTGAAAGATGTCCACTGTAGTTTCATGACATGGTCTCAAATCAAAATCGCAGTATCCAAGGCAAAAACGACCCTGTGGAAAACAAATTATTCTACCAATTAAGCCATTCAGCAATTCAAATTTATTTTAAAATTTATATTTTTCTATTCAGTTCCCACCTGTGGTTTCTTAAAATAATCAAGGCCTCTTCCAATTTTAATCATCCATCCATTGTTGAATCTGTGTGTTAAATGCAAAAAAGAGAAGTGCTTCCTCAAAAATATAGAAACTAGACATATGTAAGGTTAACAAGAGAAAGAAAATAATTTCACTGCACTCTTAATATGTAAAAAGCTCAGGGAGCACAATGAGCAAAGAACAGATGATAGTTGGCAATTTCAATCTCTGCAACTTTCAAGTTGTTCCAATTGAGTTAACAACAATGTTCATAGCAGGGCATGCTCTTAATTTGCAACATGGAGGAGTGATGCAAGTGTCAGCCCTTTCCCATACAAATACCATTTCACAGACACTCCAACAGAAGCCTTGGGGGTGGGGGGGTGGAGAACATATGAAGTAGGCCATCTTTGCCTCTCCATGGCATGCAAAGTTGAAACAAACAGTTGCCTGTTAAATATATATTAACCATGGGTGTACATGTAAATATTTTGACTGCTCTTCCCATCATTTGACTTGCTGTAGTCATTTTTGTTCAACAGCAGGCAGGCAGGGGGACAAGTGGCAATTTGAACAGTTGGCAGGAGACACCACTGCTCTTAAAAGTTACTCTTAAAAGTTAACAAGTTTCCAGAACCTGAACTGACAACTCTAAGGTTTGAAGATAAACTTAGACTGGAATTCCAACCATGTTTACTCAAATGTAAACCCCACTGGATTCAGTGGGGCTTACTTCCAGGTAAGTGGAATTAGGATAACAGTCTTAGTAATCAATTATATGGGTGATAGCCAGTGTTAGTCATTCTCAGGGTTGAACTGCTGGAATAAATGTTATCAATTGATTTCAATGGATATACTATCATTATGATTTAGTTGATTATCACCACCTGTATCTTAGACAATCAATGTGGAACATTTTATTCACATGTCACCAACCTAATTTCTCGATCGTGTATTGACGGAGAATATGATACATCCAGAGTAACGCCAAAATCTTTCAGGGATTGTTGTATCTCTTCTAGGATAGTCATCTGTTGACTCTTTTCATTGCCCTGTAAAGATTTGTTTGCTTTAAAAATCAAATAAAGATAATGGCCGACATACTGTAAATTCATATTGGTTGTATTTCTCGGAATGAATAAGCCCCTTCAATATTTTCACTTTTACCAATGCAGATACTCAAATTTAATGTTAAACATAATTCCTGCAAGGTATCTTACGAAATGGAATGTGTGTGTTTGGTAGATGGAATAAGTAAAAGTTAAGAGGCTAGATGTCATATGACAAAAGATGAAAACACCACACACCAAACCAAGCCCCACCTACACACACTTCTAACTATGGATTCAAACTAAGACTTGAGATGAAGTCCATAAAAGATGATTCACACATTATTAAAAAACTAGACTACCAGCTCTCCAAACATAGTTAAATTATGTCATTTGTAGCACACTGATGGCTTGAAAGGAGAACCACCCTGTTGTAAACAACATGTTTTGCATGAATACCATCCCAGGTTCAATTTTTCACATCTCCAGGAAGGCTGAGAAACCACTTGAAACATTTGAGAGTCTGGCTAATCAATAGACAGTATCAAGCAATCGTCTAGTTCAGTATACAGCAGTTTCCTTTATTATAACTATAATTACCTAAATTTAATTACTAGGGACGCAGGTGGCGCTGTGGGTAAAACCTCAGCGCCTAGGGCTTGCCGATCGAAAGGTCGGCGGTTCGAATCCCTGCGGCGGGGTACGCTCCCGTCGTTCGGTCCCAGCGCCTGCCAACCTAGCAGTTCGAAAGCACCCCTGGGTGCAAGTAGATAAATAGGGACCGCTTACTAGCGGGAAGGTAAACGGCGTTTCCGTGTGCGGCTCTGGCTCTGGCTCTGGCCAGAGCAGCGATGTCACGCTGGCCACGTGACCCGGAAGTGTCTCCGGACAGCGCTGGCCCCCGGCCTCTTGAGTGAGATGGGCGCACCAACCCCAGAGTCTGGCAAGACTGGCCCGTACGGGCAGGGGTACCTTTACCTTTAATTACTATTATTTAAATTTGTATACCGCTCTTCATCCACAGCTCTCAGGACGGTTCACAACATAATTTTCTTCTAATTAACATTCTCTTCTAATTAATAAAAACCTCTTATTTCCCTATTGTTAGTAAACACAGGAAATGTGATGAGTGGCTATTCACAAGCCTTACCCTAAAACAATCTCTCCAGTACAAAAAGTGTGTACTTTTAGGTGCAAAATATAGCAATCTTTTCCATCTTGTTTCCCTTACTACTGAGTTGTTGAAGATATCTGTCAGAAATAGACTGGTATCCTCAGAAAGAAAAAAGATAGCATATTAATTTCAGACCCATTCTGAATCCAGAATATATTATTACTGTTAGCAAAATGTTAACTGAAAAATTCATTGATGAAAGCAAATCCTTTTTTCCCCTTTGCCATGGCAATTACAGTAACTGCTTAACTTCAGTAAGTACAATTTTATATGGAACAACACTGAAACCCCATGCATATCATATTTAAGAATGTTTGGAGAGCTGGTGGTCTAGCTGTTGCTGTTATTATCATTATCATCATTATCATCATCTACTCAGAAGCAAGTATCACTGAATTCCTTGGGACACAATCCAAGTAAGTGGACTGCAGTCAGGGTAAAATACTTACTTCATCATGAGAAGTAAGAAGATGTATAGTTTTCACTTTGCATGGTCCTTTAACAAGCATTTCACAGAATCTTAAGAAGTTGTACAACTGTAAATAAGTAAATAAGATTAATTTTTTAGATGGAAAAGAATAAATCGTTTTGAGTGTATAAATCAACCATGTCTTACCTGATGGACTTGCCTAATATAAGGGTCCTCAACCCAAACCTCTGTAACAGTTTCATTAAGATATTCTTGGAACAGCTTTTCATAGCTGAAACCTTTTGAATTTTCTTCTATTTTAATTTGTTTGTGGTATTTTCCATCTAAAAAGAAGAAAACTTTTCACTTTTTTAAAAAATGCAACATGGCCTCTTTGAATGAAAAAAAATAAATACAATATATAATTCCACTGGCATAATAATGAAACTTACATTACAGCTTCATACCTTCTTTCTCTTTCTCAATATATTTCTTAATCTCTTCTGCCCTGTCCATGTAACTTGTTATTTTGTCTCTGTAATGAGCCTTTTTCTTCTGATCTTTTGTTGCTGAAAACAGAATACAAGATGCAGAAAGAGAATGAAAAAAATAGTTCATCAACTCACTTCCTTTCACTTTAAATTTTAGACCTGCATGCACACAACGAGAACTGGCCAGTACCCAACTCATGACAAGCCCTTTAGATATTTGAAGATGGATATCATTATTTTCTCTTTCCCAGATTAAACATACCCATTTCCCTCAACTGTTCTTCATAAGGCTTGGTTTCCAGACCCCTGATCATCTTGTTCACCCTTCTAAAGGACCATGTACTAAAGGGTTATGAATACCTTTGAATTCCCTTAAGGATTATATAATTTTAATAATAATAATAATAATAATAATAATAATAATAATAATAATAATAATTTTTTATTTATACCCCACCTTCCCCAGCCAAGGCCGGGCTCAGAGCGGCTTACAAGCAATAATAAAAACAAGATGAATGATTACAACTTAAAAACAAAAATAAAATACAACATTAAAATAATGGAACATTAAAATATTAAAATGTAGCCTCATCGCAGGAGAAGGAAAAGAAAGAAAGAGGAGGAAAAAAGAGAGAGAGAGAGAGGGAGGGAATCAAATTGGCTCCAAGCCAAAGGCCAGGCGGAACAACTCTGTCTTACAGGCCCTGCGGAAAGAAATCAGATCCTGCAGGGCCCTGGTCTCATGAGGCAGAGCGTTCCACCAGGCCGGAGCCAGAGTTGAAAAGGCCCTGGCTCTGGTTGAAGCCAATCTAACTTCTTTAGGGCCTGGGACCACTAGGGTGTTATTATTTATGGACCTTGAGGCTCTCCGTGGGGCATACCAGGAGAGGCGGTCCCGTAGGTACGAGGGTCCTAGGCCGTGAAGGGCTTTAAAGGTCAAAAGCAGCACCTTAAATCTGACCCTGTACTCCACCGGGAGCCAGTGCAGCTTGAAAAGCACTGGGTGAATATGCTCCCATGGCAGAGACCCCGCGAGGAGCCTCGCTGCAGCATTCTGTACCCGCTGGAGTTTCTGGGACAGCTTCAAGGGCAGCCCCGCATAGAGCGGATTACAGTAGTCAAGCCTGGAGATAACCGTCGCATGGATCACTGTGGCCAGGTCGGGGCGGGAAAGGTAAGGGACCAACTGCTTGATGCGGCAAAGGTGGAAAAATGTTGCCTTGGCTGTTGCTGTAACTTGCGCCTCCATGGAAAGGGAGGCATCAAGGATTACACCCAAACTCTTAACGGAAGGCAATGGCACTAATTGGGCCCCCGCAAGAGAAGGGAGTTGGTCCCTCATCCCCATGCCATCCCGACCTAGCCATAGGACCTCTGTCTTCGAAGGATTTAGTTTCAATCGGCTCCCACGAAACCATCCAGCCACAGCTTCCAAGCATCTGGTCAGTGTGTTCGGGGCCGAGTCAGTGTGGCCATCCATCAGCAGATAGAGCCGAGTGTCATCAGCATATTGGTGACAGCCCAGCCCATAGCTCCGGATAATCTGGGCAAGGGGGCGCATAAAGATGTTAAAAAGCATCGGGGAGAGAATTGCGCCCTGCGGCACAATTTTGTGGAGGATATGTTTGCCATAATAACTTACTGGGCAGTTAAGGCTTATTGTAGCATCTAAGGTAGCATAATCTACCGTGCCCAATTCAAACTGCCGGTTTTGACCAATAAAACCTTAAATGGCTCAGGACCGCAATACCTCAAGGACCACCTCGTTCCAGATGAACCTACCTTGAGATCATCTGAGGCCCTATTTTGTGTGCCTCCTCCACAAAAGTTCTGGAGGGTGGCAACACGAGAACGGGCCTTTTCTGCAGTGGCTCCCTGTCCCTCTTTAACCAGACCTTTGGCTGATTGGCATCCAATGCCATTTTAAAATGTGTTGGGGAGGATGGGGGTTATTGGGTTGTTTTTATTTTGATTATGTATTTTGTGTTTTTATATTGTGATTTTAATAATAATAATAATAATAATAATAATAATAATAATAATAATTTTTAATTATTTATACCCCGCCCATCTGGCTGGGTTTCCCCAGCCACTCTGAGTGGCTTCCAACAGAATATTAAAATACAATAACCTATTAAACATTAAAAGCTTCCCTGTAACCGCCCTAAGACCTGCAGGTATAGAAGAATGAATACAAAAACTTATGGAATATGCGGAAATGGCGAAATTTACTGGAAGAATAAGGAATCAAGATAACAAATCTTTTATAAAAGAATGGAAACGGTTTATTGAATATTTATAGATAAATTATAAACAGATAAAAACATTGGAACGATTATTGTAACAACCTGCAGTTTTATAAGTGTATATATGTAAAGAAGATGAATGAGTAAATTAAGTTAATTTGGCTATGCAGAAGATATTAAAAACAAATTAAGATACCCAGAAAGAGGGGGAAGGAAGTCAAGTTTTGAAATGTCAACATGACTGTAAAATTAGTGAAATGTATAAATTTGAAAAGTATAAATGAAAAATAAATGAGAAATAAGACCTGCGGGTATAGGGCGGTATATAAACTTGATAATAAGTATTTTTTAAAATTAAAAATCTACATATTATTTCGTAAGCTGGGTGTTCCTAAACAAAATAAAATAAAATAAAAAAACCTTCCAGTAGCAACTTAGAGACCAAGTAAGTTAGTTACTGGTATGAGCGTTCGTGTGCATGCACACTTCTTCAGATACTCATTTACAAACAGCGCAGGATGACTTGCTTTATTTAAATTAAATTTAAATTTATTTAATGGGCTCCACGATCCTATACGCCTCTCCTTGGAAGTCACACAGGTTCCCAAGGGACTTGCTCTAAGCGCACCCAGGACTTTGCCGCGCTCCTCTGCCTTCATACGACACCTAACCGGGAAATCCACCTGCAGGGAGCGACGGGGAGGAGGAAGAAGCCTCACCTTTGAGAACCCGCATCAGGAGATCAATCCCTTCCTGATAGCAAACAAGGGACTCCTGGAAGCGAGAAGCCGAGTCCAGCTCCACCGCCCGCTTCAGCACCAGCACCGCCGGGTCTTCCATGGCCGCTGGGAAAGCGCGGCGTCGGCTTCCTCGCTTAACAGGGCGATTCGCCGCCGTACGGGGGGAGAGGGGCAAGCCTCCGAGAGACACCAGTCCCCAAGGCGACCCAAGCAAACCTGCAACTAGCAGGATTCCACGCCCGCCGCCTGTCACGTGATTCCTGAGAACTGGAAACCGAAAGGCATCCAAGAGCGCGCCCATAGAGACACGATCTTCCTAGACTTTCCTTTCCCTTCGGACGCATCCGCTTCCTAGAAAGGAGGAGGACGCGGCGCTGACGGTGATTGGTCGAGCCGAGCGACGTCCTTGCCTCGCTTAGAACGCTAGGGCAGTGAGGCCGGTGGCGGGGTTTTAACATGGCGGCGTTGCTGGGCAGAGTTGCGGGCGGGAGCCCTTTTGCTGCCTGGCAGGTGAGGGACGCGGGAAAAGGGGGTGGGAGGAAGCCCAGTGTGCTGTCCTGCGCGTGGATAACCGCACTTTGGCCCCGTGGTGTGTTATTTAGTGAAGATTTCTGCATTGCAGGCGGTTGGGCTAGAACATGGGTAGGCAACTTAAGAGTAGAATGTGTCCTTTTATTTAAAATGCATCTCTGGTTGATTTGTGGGGTATAGGAATTACACGGGAAGACACCCGAGGACACCAAAACCTGCATATATATATATATATATATATATATATATAGTCCAGCTCACCGCATGGTCTGAGGGACAGTGGAGCAGCCCATGGCTGAAAAAGGTTGCTGACCCCTGGGCTAGATGAACCCCGAGATCTCTTCCAGTTCTGTGATTCTATGAATGCTTTAGGTTCTCCATATTCCTTGGCGTTGGCGGCCGCCATTTAGCCCCCCCAGATCTGATGGTGCCAATGTTTTGATTTTGGAAAATGTTGGTAGTAATTAGCACGGCTGTGCTTCTGAACATCTACAAGGTGTCATTTCTCTTCCTGCTCTCTCCAGGGAGAACGCTATCCAAATGTATATGTATATGGGACATGACTTTTGACCCCATATTACCTCTCATTTCATTAATTCTTTTTTTCTCTGGGCTTCTTCGTCATACTGCATTGTAAGAAAAAAAATTGTTTGATAACCTGACTTTTTAAAAAAGCAAACAAGAAACAAAAAATATCATACTTGCATCTAATAATAATGTCAGTAATTGTGTATTTGCTTGCTATTAGGGTTACTATAAGGGTGGCACTGTGGGTTAAAAAACAGAGCTTAGGACTTGCCAATTAGAAGGTTGGCGGTTTGAATCCCTGTGACGGGGTGAGCTCCCGTTGCTCGGTCCCTGCTCCTGCCAACCTAGCAGTTCGAAAGCACATCAAAGTGCAAGTAGATAAATAGGAACCGCTCCGGCGGGAAGGTAAACGGCGTTTCTGTGCGCTGCTCTGGTTCACCAGAAGCGCTTAGTAATGCTGGCCACATGACCCGGAAGTCCCTCGGTCAATAAAGCGAGATGAGTGCCACAACCCTAGAGTCGGCCACAACTGGACCAAATGGTCAGGGGTCCCTTTACCTTAGGGTTAGTATTGGAAGTGCACTTGAAGAACCCAAAAAATGATAAAGGAATTAGTAGATTATAACTTGTAGTTAGCCTATGCAATAAAGAATTGTCTTTTTCCTGCTTCAGAGTCTTGCAAAATACAAAGTGGAACCAATCACCTGGAGGGTGTGGATCAGGCAGAAATTTACAAGGTCAAGAATTCCTGAATCGGTAAGCTTTTTGTTGTGGGGGTTCAGAATTAACATCTCATTTTCTTTCATTTATTTATTTTCATAAAATACGTCTTTTTTATTTTGTTACATAAGTAGAGAATGCAGTTACAGACCTCGAAAAAGGACAAATAGAATAAGCGAAAGGATAAGAAGAGAGAAAAGTAAACAATATAGTGGTACCTCGGTTTAAGAATAGTCCTGTTTACGAACGAATTGGTTTACAAACTCCGCAAAACTGGAAGTAGTGTCCCAGTTTGCGAACTTTACCTCAGTCTAAGAATGGAATCCGAATGATGGAAGGGCATTGGCGGCGGGAGGCCTCATTAGGGAAACCGTGCCTTGGTTTAAGAATGGTTTTGGTTTAAGAACGGACTTCCAGAACGGATTAAGTTGGTAAACCGAGGTACCACTGTACAGTGGAGCTATAGATAGTTAGCATCTCATACCTTTTGGGAGGAAGCATCTCAAAGCTAAATTGTAAAATGTCATACAAATATCATATGAGATATTTCAATAATCATTGACCAGTATGTCTGCCTTACCACATATATTCACATATCAAACTCTCTTGTAAAAAAAATCTTCAGGTCCATGTTCTACTGTTTACAATTCATTTATATGCATGTTTCTCAGAAGTAAGTTTCATTATATTCAGTGGGGCTTAACCTCCAGGCAAGTATACAGTAGATAGAATTTAAATGTAAATGTGCTACACATAAAATCACAGAATTGTAGAGTTGGAAGAGATCCCAAAGGTCATCAAGTCCAACTCTGTGCAGTGCAGGAATCAGAGCTGAAGAATCGCTGGCAAATGGCCATCCAATCTCTCTTTAGAAACCTGCAGTGAAGGAGTGTCCAATGTTAATGATACTCAGAATAGGAGCACTGAAAGAAATACTCAAGTCCATTGATTTCAAAGGGTCTACTCTATCACTAATATTGGATAGCACCATATACCAATGAAAGGGATAGTTTAAAAACCAAAAATCAATAGAGAGGGAAATACCAATATTATGCTTCATCTCTTCTTGTCATCCTCTAATAAAAAATAAATGGTTCAGGAAAAAATACAAATAGTATAATTCATTCCTTTTAGCTCACACATATTTTAGTACAGGATCATTTTGCTAAAAAAAAGTATTGATACAGACTTATTCCTCTGCTGTCTTATTCCTCTGCTGTCTACAAATTACCTTTTTACAACTACTGATATAGAATACTATTCAGCTAATGATAACTGTATTACTGAAGCCTGCTTTTGTTGAATTTATTTTAGGTATTTCAGCCACGGCCTGGTGATCATGAAAAATATGGGGGTGATCCACAGCAGCCCCATAAACTGCACCTTGTGACCAGAGTCAGAAGTGGAAGAAGGCGTCCTTATTGGGAAAAAGAGATCATCAAATCTCTTGGATTGGAAAAAGTATAAAATACATTAGCATTTTGCGGGGACGCTCTGTTGCATAGGGGGAAAGCCCAGTAAATAATTATCTCTCTCTGGCATTAAAACATACAGCCCAATCCTACACATGTTTATTCAGATATAAGTCCCACTATATTAGATTAGACTTGCTCCTTGGTAAATGTACACAGGTTTGCAGTCTTTCAGAGATCAAGAGTAGAACAACTTCAGCTCAGGGCAAGGGCAAGTTATTAAATTCAATGAGCTGCTGAATCCCTTTGCAGTTTCTTGTAGAAGATCCACAGTAAAGGTAAAGGGACCCTTGACCATTAGGTCCAGTCGTGACCGACTCTGGGGTTGCAGCGCTCATCTCGCTTTATTGGCCGAGGGAGCTGGCGTACAGCTTTCGGGTCATGTGGCCAGCATGACTAAGCCACTTCTGGCGAACCAGAGCAGCGCACAAAAACTCCGTTTACCTTCCCGCCAGAGCAGTACCTATTTATCTACTTGCACTTTGACGTGCTTTCGAATTGCTGGGTTGGCAGGAGCAGGGACCGAGCAACGGGAGCTCACCCCGTCGCGGGGATTCGAACCGCTGACCTTCTGATCGGCAAGTCCTAGGCTCTGTGGTTTAACCCACAGCGCCACCCGCATCCCACATTAGTTAACAGTAAATTGTTAAAAATGGGTTTGATATCTGTTGCCTTTATATTAAGTTTATATTCACTATCTTATAAAGGCGCCAGCCAAACTTTCCTGAGCAGAGCAGAATGAGATAGGAACTCTCACCAATGGTTCCCTAATGCCTGCTCTGACATGCTGCACCAGTGCAGTCTTCTACATTGGGAGGAGAGGGGAGCCCAGAAGTGCACTCATAGCAGCTTCTGTTTATCTTTGGGTGGGGGGTGGGCAGCTGGAACTACCTGGGAGAGCGGGGTGGAGGTTGCCTAGCAACTTTCCAAAAACCCATCTGAGGCATTTCATGTCTGCGCAGATCATTATCCTGTTTTGTAAATCACTTGTTAGATATCCATGAAAAAGCAGTTTCAAAGCCATACTAGATATATTTTGTTGTGCAACCAGTTGCCTGAGAGCATGTGGGAACATACATTCACATTCTGTCATGCAAGACAAGTACAGTGGTGCCCCGCAAGACGAATGCCTCGCTAAACAAAAAACCCGCAAGACGAAAGGGTTTTCCGATTTTTTAGCGGCTTCGCAAAATGAATTTCCCTATGGGCTTGCTTCGCAAGACAAAAGCCCATAGGGAAATCTCCGGAGACAGCGGGGAAGCGCAGCGCGCCTTCTCCTCTGTTCCCGGACCTGTCCTAAGGCTTGCGGTGGGAGGTCCGGGAACAGAGGACAAGGCGCGCAGCGCTTCTCCTCTGTTCCCGGGGCTTGCGGTGGGAGGAGGGTTTTTCCTCCCCACCAACATTCAGAACAGCATTCTGAATGTTGGCGGTGGGGAGGAAAGCCCTCCTCCCACCGCAAGCCTTCAGGACAGGTCCGGGAACAGAGGGGAAGGTGCGCAGCGCTTCTCCTCTGTTCCCGGGGCTTGCGGTGGGAGGAGGGTTTTTCCTCCCCACCGCCAACATTCAGAACAGCATTCTGAATGTTGGCGGTGGGGAGGAAAGCCCTCCTCCCACCGCAAGCCTTCAGGACAGGTCCGGGAACAGAGGGGAAGGTGCGCAGCGCTTCTCCTCTGTTCCCGGGGCTTGCGGTGGGAGAGGGTTTTTCCTCCCCATCGCCAACATTCAGAACAGCTTTCTGAATGTTGGCGGTGGGGAGGAAAGCCCTCCTCCCACCGCAAGCCTTCAGGACAGGTCCGGGAACAGAGGGGAAGGTGTGCAGCGCTTCTCCTCTGTTCCCGGGGCTTGCGGTGGGAGAGGGTTTTTCCTCCCCACCGCCAACATTCAGAACAGCTTTCTGAATGTTGGCGGTGGGGAGGAA
The DNA here is from genome assembly GCF_964106915.1 of Podarcis gaigeae. Lineage (NCBI taxonomy): Eukaryota > Metazoa > Chordata > Lepidosauria > Squamata > Lacertidae > Podarcis > Podarcis gaigeae. The sequence goes on along the minus strand of NC_139677.1, from coordinate 33,648,883 downwards.
AGCCCTCCTCCCACCGCAAGCCTTCAGGACAGGTCCGGGAACAGAGGGGAAGGTGCGCAGCGCTTCTCCTCTGTTCCCGGACCTGTCTTGAAGACTTGCGGTGGGAGGAAGGTTTTCCTCCCCAGCGCCAACATTCAGAAGGCTGTTCTGAAGGCTGGCGGTGGGAAGAAAAGCCCTTCTCCCCCGCCAGCCTTCAGAAGAGTTCCCGCCTAGGCTGCGGATAGCAGCCTGCTGCCCCGCGCGAGGGGCGCTCTTAAGCAGAGCGCCCCTCGCGCGGGGCAGACATTCGCCGCTTGGGGAGCCCTCTGGACCTCTTCTGAAGGCGGGTGAGGGGCAAAAGTCTTTGTCCCCCCTGCCTGCCTTCCCGGGGCTTTTAAATCGCCCCGGGACAGCGGAGAATTCATCCGCTGTCCCGGGGCGATTTTAAAATGCTGGCGGGCGGCAGCGCTGCCGCCCGCCAGCATTTTAAGATCGCCCCGGACAGCGGAGAAGTCCTCCGCTGTCCCGGGGTTTTTAAAATGCTGGCGGGCGGCAACGAAGGCTTCGCTGCCGCCCGCCAGCATTTTAAAATCGCCCCGGGACAGCGGAGAAGTCTCCGCTGTCCCGGGAAGGCAGGCAGGGGGAAGCAAAGACTCCCCCCCCCCCCCGCCGGCCTTCAGAAGAGGTCGGGGGACAGACTGTCCCCGGAGCTGGTCTGAAGGCGGTTTCCATAGGAACGCATTGATTGATTTTCAATGCATTCCTATGGGAAACCGTGCTTCGCAAGACGAAAAACTCGCAAGACGAAAGGACTTGCGGAACGAATTAATTTCGTCTTGCGAGGCACCACTGTAGATGCTTTGCATCTGAATGTATTACCTCAGTGCATATAAGCAGCAGCAGTTGGCAAGTGGTGTCCCTGATTAAGTAATCTACACATGAAAGCCTGATTTTGAGTGTGGTTCTCTCTTGCTGAGGTGTGTAGAGATCCAATCAGAATTTTTAGCAGTCAGTTAATTCATCTTAGTTCACCCCTTTATCTAAGTGGTTGCTATTTATCACAATTTTGACATTCTAAATATGGTAGCACATATACAGTGTTCCATGAACTTTAGCAGAAATGATCCTGTACTAAAATATGTGTGAGCTAAAAAGGAATTAATTATATGTATTTTCCCCTGAGCCATTAATTTTTTTTATTAGAGGATGACAAGAAGAGATAAAGTATAACATTGATATTTCCCCTTGTATTAATCTTTGGTTCTTAAACTATACCTTTCATTGGCATAGGGTGCTATCCAGTATTAGTGATACTCAGGGTAGACCCTTTGTAATCAATGGACTTGTGTATTTCTTTCAGTTCTCCTACTCTTGAGTATTGCTAGCGTTGGATACCACCTTCTGTATTTTTATTAAACCTTCATGGATAAATTCACCTGTTTAGGCTCTCACAGAATGAAGGACAATATATGTTAATAATATAAATCACCAAGTAATGCAATAAAAGCCAGTGTAATGCTAACTAGATGTTGTTATCAAGGATAACACCTGTTATCCATGACCTCTGGCTAGTCTTGCTGGAGCTGATGGAAACTGGAGTCCAACTAGATCTGCAGGGTATCACATTGGCTACCCCTGAAGTAATGCAGGATTGTCATAGTTATATTTTAAGAATAGCACACTCACTGCAACTACTATTGCAAGCTCTCTCTCTCTCTCTCTCTCTCTCTCTCTCTCTCTCTCTCTCTGTGTGTGTGTGTGTATGCAATCATGTGTTTGAAACTGAACTTTTCTGTGAAACTGAACTTTTCTATAAAATCTGCTTATCTACAGAGATATGAGCTAAGAGTGCATAAAAACATCCCTTCTGTGAATGAAAAACTGAAAGTGATTAAACATCTAATAAGGTTAGTTAATTCTTCTTGACAAAAGCGTTTTAAAATGGCTTTTGTAGAACAGCACTAATGTATTTTGTCTCTTCTCCTGCTTCCTCCTCCGCTCCTATAGCATAAAACCATTAAAGCTACCCCATGGAATTCCATCTGAAGAAGAAATGTCTGACACCTTTATTAACTGTGCAGGTGAACTAATAATTCGCCGTCGTCTAAAAGAACCGGAACAGAAAAAGATTGATGCTTTGTAATGTGTAGTGGCATTCTGTACAATAAATGTAATTTTAAACTGAAATTTGATTGGGGAGCTCATCTACCCATCCCTTGTACTGTGTCAAGGCTTTATTTGACTGATTAATCAAACGTGGCTAGTACTAATGCTGATTATACAAGCATTTCATCAAGTGTGACTGTATGTGTATGTAATTCCTTTTTCCACTGTTTGCCTATTGGAAGCACCATAGTAGGTCTCAAACATTTCTACCGCCAGCGATCACTTTTCCACAAATGACTTGTCTGCTAAGGAACTTCCTGAAGAACCACCAATGGAGTCTGAAATTTGTAGGGTTAATAAAAGCCTTTCTTGCCCCCCCCTTTTTTTGCTTCTGCTTTTTTTCTTTTTGGGATTCTCATTTTAGATGCACCTCACTGGGATGCCAGCCAAACTGAACCCCAGGCAAGCAGCAGCAGAGCATGATGGTTGTCCCACTACCAGGCTCTGAACATAAAGGGGACTTGGATTGTAGCCTAAAGCATGACCACCTTATTATTCTATGTTTAAGAGAAAGTGTACACTAAACCAACCCAGTACTATCCAGCAGTATACTGTAGGAGAAACTCAATGCATGGACAAACTCTCTTCATTTTTATTTTCAATGAGGAATTCTTTATAAACTCCTGAAGAAACTTGGTTCCCTGTAACAGTTTGTCTAATACACTGTTTGAAATATGGAATGTATTCATTATTCCTGATTTAGGCAGAAATAAAATGAGTGACATCAGTGCATGCTAAGGTTCATATAAGTCCTTGTTGCTGTTGCTATGCTGGGAAGGAAACAAACCAGAGGCTGGCTTTCTGTTTCATACGCCAAGAATGGAAGCCAAGGTTGGTTCTTGGCTTGGCCATTGTCGTTTGGGGGAAACAAATCATGAGTGTTAGTTTGCAAGCAGCAGAAAGACCTGTCTCAGGTTTCTTTCCTCATGGTGGCAGCAGCAGGAACGTGAGGAGAATGACTGGAAACTTTCGAGCAATATATTTACCAACACCGTGCAAATGTTATGGCTGAAAAGATTTTCTGCTAATGTTTTATACAAATAAACAGTCTAAATGGGCTGAAACAGCTTGGGAGCAAAGATGGAGTCATAGTAGAATAGAATCTTGCTTAAGTGTGCTCTGTGCTAGAGTAATCAAAAGCCAAGTTTGGTATTAATCAATAGACCATCCCTTTCCCTGGAAATATCACCAGGCAACTTAAATAATTAACAGATGTTGGCACATCTGCCTTCAAACCAGCTGGTGCTTTTTGGTGTACACAAATGGCTGTATGGAGACAAGGCGAGATGGAATTAGGAGGTGTGTAATTAAGGAATTTTTCAGTGTTACATCTCGAGATCAGTAAACTGATTAGCATTAACTTCAGAGTAGATGAAAGGAAACACTTTCTAAAACTTGTAAAAGATTTCATTGTCATTTGTTAGCCGCTGACAAATTTGAGGAACACATTAGCTCAAACTTCCCCAACTTCTGTTGGCTGGGGCTTATGGGAGCTGTAGTCCAAAACATATGGAGGGTACCAGTTGGAGATGACTGCATTAGCAGTTAGCCATGATGGCTAAAAATAAAAGCATCAGTGAGTAGAGACTCAAGCATTTGGTTATCTTTGTGATGACCTGCTTGTGAGTGTTTCCATGTGTAATCTATCAATATGGTAACCCATCTGAAAAAGTGAATTGCTTTTGCAATCTTCAAGTGAGATGTGACCTCAGCAAATAGTCAATACTGTTACGAGTTCATGGAGTGCAAGACACCCCAAATTCCTGGGTCCAATAAGTGTTAGAATTCATCAAGGTGGGGGGAATTAAACTGCCAAACACAACCCCTGGGTTAAGATCATGTTAATAAGCCAAGCCAGGCTGGTGATTGCTAGTAGTTTGGGTCATTAGTTTTACCCCCCTCTGCCTTAGAACATCTACAGGGTTCAGAGGAACTTGCATGGAGGAAGCGACAGGCAGCTTAAATGTAATTTCTTCTCACTCCAAAACCATTCTACACTTCACACGCAGCGAGGCAATAGAACCTGTAACCACTTCGGATAGCACTGTTGGTGTGCAGTTATCATTTCCGAATGCATCCTCCACAGAAAACATGCAGGAGTCAGACATCCTTCTTGCAACTTTGAAAGGGGCCAGTCGGGGCTTGAGGATGGGACTGTGATATTTTGGATGTGGCAGTGTCCTGTACCTGTCAGTTGTAGTGCAGGCTTCATCAATAAATCATCTTTCCTTACCCGGTCCCGAGTGTCATCACTGCCATATATCAGAAATAGGGCTGCTGCTTTCCTTATGCCATTTGGATCAGGAAGACCCCATTCAGTATTGCTGCAGCCCTATTTCTGTGAACATATTGAGCATAGTGGCTTGAAAAAATTCAGACACATACTCCCCCCCCCCCGGCTTTATGTGGCGTACTAGTGTGCCTCAGTGGGGAAAGCTTAGCAACGCTCCAAGGAATAAAGCAGGCTGAGCAAAAACATACACAGGCACTTAGAATTCAAATAATTTTATTTTCATTTACATAAATGTTAAAAAAAACCAACTGACTTAGTTAAGAGAACAATATTGCTGACCTACTGTGCAAAAGAGCCAGATCGGTTTTACACCTCCTGTGGCAGCCAATATCCAGAATTTGCTGGGACACAGCGACTCTGCCTACCAACTATGCCTATCCAGTAGACTCAAAACACTACATTGAAACCCTTCCCCCCCCCTTTTACCTGCCTTCAACCCATCTTAGATACATCCTTCTCATTACCCCATCCTTTTGGATCCTCATAATAAATGCTTCTTTTATAACTTCTAGAAATAGCTTGCCCACTACTTCTATCAGCAGAGAGAAGCAAGCAATGTTGTGGCACAGCTGTGCATTCCACTGAGATAAGGTGTGCCTGTTAATGGTGGATATTCAATATGCCCACTCACCCCTCAGTGAGGCAGTTTCCTCACCTCCCTCAAAAGGAAAAACAGAGAAAGCCACTACTGAACCAAGACCTGTGCACACAACTAACAACTTAACACTGGTGACTTCATGCTGATTCAGTAGCATGCTGCAACATTGCTCGCTTCCCTCTGACAGAAGAGAAAGCCATTTTCTTTCAAATGATTTGCCACAAGTAGAGATTCACAGGCAAGGTTCTCTTATTTCCTGAACCAACTGGGCTTTTTCTCAACACCCCAACATGTAGATATACTTAAACTTTTTGGCAACTATGGGCATTTACAAGTACAAAGGAAAAGCTCATTCACCTACCTAGGAGCTAGACTGTCACAGATTCCCAAGGGAATTTTAGTATTCCCAGACGAAAGAGATTCTCTTGGAAAATATGCCTATTACTGAAGAACAACAGTGCAAGAAATTGTATTAAACTGCATTCACATCAAGAGGAAAAGCAAACACCAATTTTATTCTGATTTTTTTAAATAAAAAAATCTAGCCTGTAGTCCAGTTCAATATAGTTTTGCCATGTGCTATTACCTGATGACTCAGCTTTAACATGCAGTGTACACAACTGGTAGACTTAATTCTTTTAAAGAGGCTAAGATGGTTTCATAATATGCAGTGCAATGTTAAGTTAGGCAATACCACGCCATATGCATGGCATTATCAGACAAGCAACAGTTTTTTTAATGCACTACTTCTGGAATAGTTTTATAACAATTCTTGACAGAAGTCCTTCATTAACATTTCCAATGGCAAATGAAGTACTAAAAATGTAGTTTAAAGGGACTATTTTTATAATTAGCAAAATTAACAAAAAGTCATGTCTCATGTGACGCAGTTCAAAAGAGCTCAGATTTTTCACCTAGAAATGTCACCCCGAGGGGAAAAAAAATTCAGTTTCTTTTCATGAGTTGTATAAAACAGTTTTAGAAAATGAGCATTATATGCAAATGTACTGAAAACAAACAGCTTTATAAAACATTCCTAGAAATGTATCAAGCTTCAAAGAAAAGATGATTTATAAACATCTGAATCATGATATTTAATCATCATCAGAATCTGAATCATATTTCTTTCCTCTGATTGTTTTCTTATCCAACTTTGTGAAAGTGGTTCCAAACTTCTTTTCACTCTGGAAAGGGGGGTCCATCAAGTTGCCACTAAAAGGGGAAAAAAAGTTTTTTCAATACTGTACTGTATGTGAATCAATATTTAAAAAAAAACACCACCAAGGCAACACCTGCATTTTATAGTATACGTCTTGCAAAACACAATTCCAGATTCTGTTATCTTGGAGTACAACTGCTTGAAGCAGAATAGTTCTCTCACTGTTACAGCAGAGGGGACACATATTCTGCTTCCTGAATCCTTCACTAGTACATCATTAATTCTTTGTGAATTAAAGGTGTAACCTACCAAGTGTATTACATGTTCAAAAATACCTTCCACAATTTCTTGCTGCTTCACAGTTAAAGGAAGGCAGCAATACCAGTTCATTACTTTTAAAAATCCCTTAAAAATGATCAGTGTACAGAGAAAGAAACTTTCCCCAACAATATAACTATCAATACTCAGTGTTTAGAATTATTTTGATGCCTTTCAAGAGATTCCCTTCTTGATTTTCCACGCTTTAAGTACCTTTAATATTGCACCAGCTACATTTAAAAACAAAAACAAAAACCAAAACAAAAAAGAGATAATTTTATTTACCTGTAGTTGATTATGTCTGCACAACCTAATCGCCACTCTAAGGTCTCTGTGGTGAAGTCATCTGTATTACCAAGATCAGTAAAACCAACCACGTAATCTTGTGTTTTGCCATCTTTTACAAGTGCTAGTGTGGGAATTACTTTGATGCGAAGTCTCTCACATAGGAACGGAGCTTTGTCAGCATTTAATTTGATAAACCTGGTCTCAATGTGCTTTTTGGCCAGTACTGTTAGATGCTTATCTATTATCACGCATCTGAGGAACAGAAAATAAAACGTGCTTTACAGTGATGAAATGTAGAAATCGCAAATGAGTAATTTATTATGACAACATACGCATTTGACCTATCAGTAAGTTTGTTATTACAATGGTCAAAAGGTTAGCATATAAGTTATTAAATATTTAACTCAAAAGGTAGATTTACCAAGTTTCCCATTCCCTTTGCCCTTGATACTAGGGAGTGGATGTAGTAAAAATATAAAGCAGTGGATCTGAAGGACAATGCTGTCTCTAAAGACTTTAGCAGCCATGTCGAGGCTATAATCAATATTTCAAGTATCAATCTTCACAGCCAACTATGCTCACGATACAACAAATAATCATGGAGTTTTCTAAACAAATCTTCTGCTATTTGTTTGACAGTCAACCTATTTTGGTAAGTATTTGTGTACTAAGGAGTTTAGTATACCTGAAACTTGTATCTCTGTAAAAATGGCAGACGACTTTATTGCTCCTTTTCACTTGTTCAAAAAAATCTCTCTCACTGGGGATTTCCACATATTCCCCATGCCCATTTGAAAGCCATTCCTGTTTATAAGAATATAAAATGTTACACATTTGAAGTTAAGTATTTTTGTGTTGTCATAAGAGGTAAAGCATCCCCTGAAATGTTAAGTAGCATCAGGAATATTCATAATTCCACCAGTTATTCTGTAATTACAAATGCCGATAAATCTGAAAAATTCAATTTCATGGCCAAATAAAGTTTCTAGCCCTACTGACATATTACCTGCTCATGCAAGGTAAATGGGTGCAAATATTAGAAAACTTTAAACATCAGCTTCTTTGCCAATTCCTAACCTTACATAATATATTTTTAAATATATCAGGTGGTGATGTTAACATTTATAATTGTCCAGCAGCATATCCAGTGTAATAAGTTGCAATTCAGCAGCTTCTCTTTCCAGTCTGTTTCTGAAATTCCTTTGTAATAGAACAGGACATTCCCGTTCTATCTCCCAGGACATTCTATACAAGATCTCAAAGTAGCTGTTCTATTACAAAGGAATTTCAGAAACAGACTGGAAAGAGAAGCTGCTGAATTGCAACTTATTACCAAACTTAAAACCATGGAGAGACCTGGTCTGAACAAAGACATTGGATTCTTATCTCATTATACATGACAAAGCGATTTTTCACCTTCTCACCCCTTGCTTTTTCCTGTAAGACCTATTGCAGTCGTTAAGAGTCGTCAACAGGCTCATCACAGCTATCTGCCAATCACCCATTCCCACCACCCTTCTGAGTAATACCCCTCCCCACCTTCTCACTATATAGAAGGGTCTGGTGACTTCTGTTTCAGTGTATCTGAAGAAGTGTGCATGCACACGAAAGCTCATACCTAGAACTAACTTAGTTGGTCTTTAAGGTGCTACTGGAAGGAATTTTTTTATTTTGTTTTGACTATGGCAGACCAACACGGCTACCTATCTGTAACTTCAAATCTCACTTCCTCCATAAACTCACTTTGCAGCTTTAGGCAAGCTAGTATTCTATCAGCTTCATTCTCATCTGCAGTAGGGAAAAAGTGGTGTATCTTATAGGGCTGTTGATACAGCTATTATAGGACTGTTGATACAGCTATTATAGGGCTGTTGATACAGCTATTATAGGGCTGTGAATTTGATACAGCTATTAAAACAACAACTAATGTTAAACAGTTAACACCACTACAAGAAACTTACCTGTTTCTGTTGCTGGGCTTTCTTCAAGCCTTCAAGTCTTCTTTGCTTTAGGATTTCTAATTCATCATCATCCACATTGTCTAGTTTTTTAATCTCAGCATCAAGTTGTTCTTCTACAATCTTTGTTGTCTGAAGCAATTGAGCTTCCAGAACTTTTGAAAACATTTCAGATGACATTTTCCTCCTAAATAAGTGGCACACACATTAAACCTGTAAAACAGAGTAGATTTTAAATCAGACTCGGATGCAATATATCAAAGCTCCACTTTTCATTCATTTATGCCCTAGAGCAACACCACCTCCAGGTTGTCCTTTTATATCCAGAGATAACCATGTCCCTGATTCTCTTCATTCCACGAGGTTTCTGTTATGTCCACTATATCAGCACTATCCTTTGAGACCAAGTATTTCAGTTCACCTATCTTGGTTCGGAGACTCCAGGAATTAGCATTTAAACACTTGTATACAGCCTCTTCTAGCATCTTTGGCAGTTTTGTCTTGACCCACTCTGCAGAAGAGGGATGAATAGTACTGTACAGCCTATTCTGCTTTCCTCCTTTTAACCCATTTCTGGGTTTCCCCCCTTTGTAGCTCTTCCATTGTAAGTGACTGATGGGCTCACAAAATGTTTGTATATGCTCCATAAAACTATGTCCGTATTAGTAATATGCAAAATTGAAAACAAACCAACTGAACTTTGATGTTACTTTGCCTTGAAGTTGACATAATATATTGCTGACTAATAAGACTTGCTACATTGCACTGTAGAAACCTCGACTTTATTAGCCATTGCGGAAATGCATTGCCTCTAGGCACCTGCCCATTTTGCAGCAGCTAGTTTTATTTTACTGTTTTGAAACATTTTTATCCCACTCCTCAGCTAAACAGGAATCCGGAGCTACTTACATAAGATCAACATCGAAGTCTGCTTAATACATAGGAGCCAACTCCTAGGGTCAGAAGCCCATTCAGTCCCCCAATTTTTGAGGGGACAAGCTCCCCAGGTTTATGGGCATTGCCGTTCAAATGGTGTGTGTGTGTCATGTCATGTGATCAACTATGTGGGGTGGGGCTTACTCTCTCCCCTCCCCAATATTTCATCCAAGTTGGCACCCCCTGGCTCAAAACCAGTTTACAGAGAGTGCACTGCAACCAGGGCAAAGGCCATTCCCCTTTATTGTGTCTCTAGGCTGCATCAACAAAAGTATAGTGTCCAGATCAAGGGAAGTAATAATACCACTCTATTCTGCCTTAGACCACACCTGGAATACTGTGTCCAATGCTGGGAACCACAATTAAAGAAGGATGTTGACAAGCTGGAACATGTGCAGAGGAGGGCAACCAAGATGATCAAGGGTCTGGAAACTAAGCCTTACGAGGAGTGCTTGAAGGAACTGGGTATGTTTAGCCTGGAAAAGAGACTGAGAGATAGGATAGCCATCTTCAAATATCTTAAGGGCTGTCACATGGAGGAGACAACATGCTAGTTTTCTCCTGCTCTGGAGGGTAGGACTTGAACCAATGGCTTCAAGTTGCAAGAAAGGAGATTCCGACTAAAGATCAGGGGGGGAGGAACCTTTCGAACAGTAAGAGCTGTTCAGCAGTGGAACAGACTCCCACGAGAGGTGGCTGCGGACTCGCCTTCCTTGGGAGGTTTTTTTTAGGCAGTGTGTGGGTGGCCATCTGTCATGGATCCTTTAGCTGAAATTCCTGCATTGCAAGGAGATTGGACTAGATGGCCTTTGGTGTCCCTTCCAAGATTCTATGATCCCCTGCTGCTTTCCCTAACACAGAAAGGCAGCCACGGGACGTGCAGGGCCAGCTGAATCCTTTTGTCATGAGAAATCCTTCGAAGGGATAGGGGGTGGGGAGGGACGACGACGACGACAGCCCCAGCAACTCAGAAAGATACGCCCACCCACAGAATAGCACGGCCTGCTCAGGGGGGCTGCACAGATCTCACTCCCAGTGCGGGGCTTGGAAGGAAGCGCAGCCGCCGCACCCACACGTACTGCGCGTGTAAACACAAATGGGTCTTTATTGTCCCGCTCTTATACTCACTGCGGAAGCCTGAGGCAAATTAGCGCCCGAAAAACACCCTCCCAGGCCTCTCAACGGACTCCGCTACCGGCCGGCTGCGTACGCCTGCGTCTTAAGGGAGTGTGAGGCACCCGGAAACTCTATTGTTGGCGCAAGCATTAATCGTCAGAGTCCGCGGCCATTGTTACGCATGCGCAGCACGTCACCGCTTGAAGCACGTTCGCTCAGTGGCTTTTGCGGTTGTTTTTAAAATTGGGATCGGTCGCTATGGTAACGCTCGGAGACTGTTGTTTTTGTCGAGGGAAGGCCACACCGGCTGTTACTGCCCCACGAAGCAACGGTTTCTGGACTGAGGGGGAACTACTTGGGCCAGAATTTCAAGGCACCGCGGAAACTGCTGCCGGTATAGTCGCAGCAGTGCCGTGATCGCCACAAACTACAAGGCCCAGAATGCCTTGCGCTTCCGGCTGGGCTCTGGAAAGGCGTGGCTCTCCTAAGCGCAGAGCGGAATGGTTGCTTAATAGGCAATACAGTAAAGCCGATGAATCATCCGTGGGTCTTATTTCTGAGTAAACGCGGTAGCGAGTGGATTTTTACCAGTGCAATCCCTGCGCAGGTCTATTCAAGAAATCTAGTAAATAAAATAAGCCTTAACTGAGTTGGAAGGGGCTGCTGCTGCCTAGGCACGCTATGCTGCGGTCGCTTTATTGGTCCATTGTTTAAACCTGTCAGAAGTTATAAGCTGCAGCCCTGTTTATCAGGTTATAAGCCCCAGTTTCACTCAGCTCAGAGGCACTTACTTCCGAGTTAATATAGCCTCGGGCAGTCATTAAAAAACAACAACCTGCATACATGATAACATTATCTAATAAATATATAGCAATTTCTGTGAGTGTCTGCTGTTTCCTGTTCGGTTTTTTATTTTAAAGTTAGCTGCAGCATGAGAAATGAATTAAATATGAGACCATGCAAGCTATATAGCAAGGCACAAAGGCGGCGGAGCTTAATTCGTTTTAAAATACTATTTCGAACGTGTCCAGTGATAGGAGCTGAATGTCACCCCCGTCCCTTTTACACGCATCTTTCGTCTCATCAATTCATGAACTCTGCATCTGAGGGCTAAGCTTTGCTATATTCACATGGAAGCGGCTTTCCTCTTTCTACACGTCTGCGGGGGAGGGGGGATTCGGATTTCAATTCCTGATTCTTGGGTACGGAAAGACACAGTTCTCAGCTGGTTTTAAGGATCAGAGCGTCCCAGATGGAAGAAACCGTGGTCTGACTCCTACCGATCTATTCGAACCCGTTCCTATTAGTTCCACAATTGCACATTGCCTGCTGTTCAAAATTCGTATTCTTTACGTGTCGCTCGCCTCTCGCTTTCTTTCTGGGACTTCAGGCAGCGTCACTCTACAGAGTTCCAAGGTGTCTCTCACCCACGCACCCCGGGGCTCAGTAGAGGACGAGACTAAATCGTGGGTTCGAGCCCCACGTCGGGCAAAAGGTTCCTTCATTGCAGGGGATGGGACCAGATAACCCTCCCGGTTCCTTCTATCTCTACAACTCTATGACCAAAGCGGCTTAGCTGTGTCCACGCAGAGATGCGTATTACAGTGGTACCTCGGGTTACATACGCTTTAGGTTACATTCGCTTCAGGTTACTGACTCCGCTAACCCAGAAATAGTACCTCGGGTTAAGAACGAACAGTTTCAGGTTAAGAACGGACCTCCGGAACGAATTAAGTACTTAACACGAGGTATCACTGTTTTTATTTCACTTAAATAAAAGTCGCTCTTCCTGCTGCAGTTCCCCCTCCGACCAGAGGAGGCGCCTGCAACCGGAGAGCCCTCCCTCACTGCCGGGCGCACGTTCTTTTACGCTTCCGCGGCGCGCCGGGACTGAGGACGAACGACGCCTGCGCGCGTCAGCGGCTGCCTGCTCTGTGGTGTCGTATTGGCCTCCCTCTCACCATATGTGCCCGGGCGCGTGTGGATGTGGCTGGCTGGGCCCTGCGCAAGGAAAAGGCGCCTGAGAGGCAGTTGAGAGCGCAGCCATGGGCAAGAAGCAGAAAAGCAAGAGCGAGGAGAGGTAACCCGACGGGGTTCGTGGCCGAGGGAGGAGGGACATGGGGAGGTCGTGGGGTTTCTCGCTCTTATTCCCGGCCGCTGAGGGAGTCAGGCTTCCCTGAGGGGACGTTTCCCCTCATTCCTCGACGGGGTTCAGGGGAGCTCGTGGTTCTTCCAGGGCCGCGGCCACTCGCCCTTTTCCCTTTCCCTGGAGGGCCGTGGTGGCTTGAGAGGGCCGGTGTCGCCCAGCGCCCTCGGGCGGGGGAACCTCTGGCGGGCGCCCTTTGGGGACTCCAGCCCCTTCCTGCGCTGTCAGTCGCTAACTCGAGGTTTATGGGCAGTCGCTATTTCCCGCAGTTATTTCGATGTGCGCTCCCGTCTCCTGTTTTTCCCCCGCCGTAAAAAATCCATTTTCTCGGGCAAGTTGCTTAATTGAACGCTACTCGACCCACCTCTGCTGCAAAGCCGGCGGAGAGGCCCAAGGTTTGCAAATGGAGGCTTGACTCAGCTGCACAGCCATCCGGAAAATCTGGTGCAGTGAGCGTGTTGGGCTCGCAGCTCCCGCAATTTTTTCTGGTGTGTCCGCGTTGTGTTGGTGTCGGAGGTAATCGTGGCCAACTACAGAGGAACCTCGACGGTTGTTTTTTTTGCAGTAACCCAGGTGTTAATCGTTTTGCTGAGGAAGGCTCTTGTCCAAAAACGCCATTCCCGAATGGAGGAGCTTTGCGATACGCCAGTGTTAGGGGACAGGATCTTCTTGCAAGTTTAAAGTACCCTAAATGAGCAAGCCCGTTGGTCAGATAAAGCTTTTATTCCCTTGGTTACAAATTTGTGGCTTTAGTTTTGAACCTGCTAGGTTTTTCAGACAGGTGGCCAAGGCAAATGCCCAGAGTCAATATACTGCATCGTGAAAGAAAAAAAATTGGGACAGGTTTGCATGGTGTGTATGGGAGTGTGATGGGAAAAGTTGAGAGAATGGGCGGGGCAGCTAAAATTTGAAGGTAGGAAGATGTGAAGTGCTTAATGTGCAAAAACAGACTAATGGAACAGCTTTTAAAAATAACTTATGGGTCACTGGTTTCTGCTCAGCCAATTAGATGCTTCATCCTGAGCAGTGTATACAATTAATTAATCAATCAATCACAATATAGATTCTGAAGTATAGAAGGAAATTGGATGGAAATGACATTAGGAAGAAAACGAAATGTGTGCAGTTTTTACTTGTTTGTTGTACCTAAGCCTTTGCTCAGTGCTTGAAGAACATGAAACAATTATATGTTTAATTTAGCATATGAAACTGTGCTATTTAGTATGTTTTTGAAATAAAGTGCAAATGCTTAGTTTTTATGTAAACAGTAGCCACAAATATACCAAATTGATGGAGAATACAGAATGATGGCTACATTGCCTCCAGTATTGGAGGTAGTACAATCTGAATACCATCAGCTGGGGAGCATGAGTGGAAGACTGCTAGTGAGTTCATGGGCTGCTTGTGGACTTTCCATAGGTGGAAGAACCGGGGAGAGCATGGGGTGGGAGGGAATCACCAGTGCTTCTGAAAGGAATTTTATCAGGCAATAGTTTCTTTGAGGTCCCTTCCCTTCTCCATTAGTCATTCTGTTTTTATCCACTACGGTTTTATGTCTTGAGCTGTAGCCTGTAAGATCCAAAACGGTATGGAAGACAAAAGAGGGGTGTAGTGGAGCACTCAGCTAATTTTCTTCATTTAAGGCCATATGCTCTGATACTCCCTCCATGATAAATATAAATAAAAGAAAAGAGGATCAGAGATAAGAAAACACATTTAATCTGAACATCTTTGTTTATGCTACACTATCGATAAGAATTCACATCGAAACATCCTTCTATATTGCAATGCATATCAGATAATCAGAAGCCATTAGTATAAAAAGTAGATAAACTTGCTAATTATTTTTAAAAATATAATTTTTATAGCATTTTTGTGGGTACATCTGGATCCATTGCTGTCACTTGAGGCTCAGGTGGCTTCAGTAGTTCAGAGTGTCTTCCATCAGCTTCTGCTGGTGTCCCATCTGCCCCTATCTGGACAAGGATAACCTAACTTCTGTCATTTATGCTCTGGTAACCTCTAGGTTAGATTACTGCAATGTGTGATACATAGGGCTGCTTGTGAAGATGGTTTGGAAACTCCAGCTGCAGCAGAATTGGTGGCCAGGCTGCCAACAAGGGCAAGATGGTTTGAGCATATTACACGGATCTTGACCCAACTACACTGGCTGCCAGTTCATTTCCGGGCCCAATTCAAAGTGCTGTTTTTGACCTATAAAGCCTTAAATGGTTCAGGACCGCAAAAACTCAAGGAATGCCAGGGTGGATTTAATTTAAATCAAATCAATTTAAATCACAATTTAAGACTTGTCAGTAAGACTTGATTTAAATCTTTTTTTTTTACAGAAAGACTCATTCTTGCTGGTATATTCTTAATATTTACAACTGGGAAGAAGGTCCTGGAACCAGTGAACTCTTATTAGTTGACCAACAAGCACTTCAAGGTCTTGCAAAGGACTTACACATTCCAGTTACTATTTCCACCCCCACCTCTTTGGGTTGTGTAGTGGTTAAGAGCGGTGGACTCGTAATCTGGTGAACCGGGTTCGCGTCTCCGCTCCTCCACATGCAGCTGCTGGGTGACCTTGGGCTAGTCACACTTCTCTGAAGTCTCTCAGCCTCACTCATAGTGTTTGTTGTGGGGGAGGAAGGGAAAGCAGATTATGAGCCACTTTGAGTCTCCTTCCGGTCGTGATAAAGCGGGATATCAAATCCAAACTCCTCTTCTTCTTTTATATTCAGGTGCCTATTCTGTACAATTAAGTGTTAGTACAGTTGTTGGAACGCAGTGGGATTGGGAAGAGGTTGCCAGCCCTGAAATGCCTTCAGCACTTGCCTCAAGTCTGAGTTGCACAGACATGCAACTGACATGCACAATTATTACACAAAGATCCCAAGACTTGTGGAATATTCTGTTCACAAGGTCGCACTTCCATTTTCACTTCTTCACACTTAGCTACTTGTGCAGATCTATTCAACTCCAAACAATCTATTCATTGAACCTCTTGAAATTTAGCATTTAAGAGGCAATGGGTTGATTCTGTGTATATAAATTTGCAAAGGAACAATGGAATTAAGGTATTTTCATCAACTCTGTATGTTTATTTTATAAAAAATTTCTTGTGAAGAAATGCATGTTACCTGCAGACACAAATTCACACTTTTGAGAACTGCAAAAACAAGCATCTGTGATAATATCTTCTTGTTAGAAAAACTGCCCCAAATTATCTTACAGAAACCTCTGGAAGAGCATGACATCGTGAATGGATTAATGGAATTCATTTACCAAAAAAATTAAACATTGCATATAAAGCCTTGTGCTACATAATTAAAAACAAATGCTTATTTACTGATGAATAGCCTTTGGACTATAATGTAACTTAAATAGAAAACTATTTTTAGAAAGATTTTTCCTCCAAAAGCATTTTATTTTTAAAAAATCCATTTTAAATTAAAAAAATCTGATTGATCTAAATAAAAAAATAATCCAATTTTTGCAAATAAAAATTGTAAAAAAAGAAACAAAGATTGATTTTTATCCACCCTGAGGACTGCCTTTCCCAATATGAACCAATACAGTCATCATCCTGTATTCATCAGGATTCATCCTGTATTCATCCTGCAGTCATCATCTGAGGCCTTTCTTTATGTGCTTTCTCTGCAAGGGGTCTAGAGGGTGACAACATGAGAATGGGCCTTTTCTGCAGTGGCTCCCTGTTTGTGGAATGTCCTCTCCAAGGAGGCTCACTTGGCACCTTCATTACCTATCATTAGGTGCCAGGCAAAAGTGATTCTCTGTAACCAGGCCTTTGGTTGATTAGCATTTTATGGCCTTTTAAATATTTTTGGCAGGATATTGGTTTTGTTTTGTTTTATTATGTGTTATGTGTTTTCATTTTGTATTTTTATGTCGTGAACCGCCCTGTGATCTTTGGATGAAAGGCAGTGTACAAGGTATAATAATAATTAATAATGTGTTGGCCACTGTTTGGAGAGAATAATAATAATATTTTTTTTTTATACTCCGCCCGTCTTGCTGGGTTTCCCCAGCCACTCTGGGTGGCTCCCAACAGAACATTAAAAACACGACAAAACATGTTGATTTAGTGGCAAATAGTGTTCTGGTTGTTCCCACATTCTCTTTCTGTTGCATTTGCTGAGACAGTTTTCAGTTTTTGCAATATGTGGATAAAGATTGGGTCACATTAACGATGCTGGGAAGAAACAACTGACACAGTAGAAGTTATGCAGGTGTTGAATGTCTCATTTTGATATGGAGTGGGCCTTGCCGCTCCGAAGGAGATGCCAGTGTGGCCATTCCTGGAAAAACAAACCCAACTGATTTAACTGTCTGCCAGTCAGTTTCTAGTGCAGCCAAGGTGCTGCATTTAAAGCATTGTAGTTTTTCTTCTAGATTAGTTAACCTGTAACTCTTTTTCTCCTGACTGTGCCCATCATATGCTCTGGCTTTGCCCATTGTCAATATGCAGCTCTCAGCAGATTATCTTCCAAGGAATCTAGCCCATGAGAGAAAAAAGGTTGCCTAATTCTTCTCTACTGACTTCCTGATAAGTCTACTGCCGTGCTAAGTATATGAATGTGCCAGAATGTTGTGGCAACAATAGTTCGGTATATGCTGCATAATACTTTGGTATTGCAACAACTGCATTGGTCTGATGGGTGACTACAAGAGACAGAGCCTTCTTTGACTCAGTGGAGTCTAACTTTCACTTCTTCTAGGAATTTGCTTCCTAGAGAGACTTGCCTGGTTTCTCTTAAGTTTAAGGAGACAGGTCATGGTAGTAGAGCCTTTGACACAACAATAACTGGTTTTGATTTCACCTTATTTTGTGTTTGCTGTTGTACTATTTTTAATTTTGTTCTTGTTGCTTTGTTGAGCCCTGAGCTGCTTTGTGTTTTATATAGTCATATAGATACAGATATAGGCGATACACACGTTTCAAATAAATCAATGGTGTAGTAACTGCAGACAAAACCAGAAAGCCTGAACCAGTATATGGTACTGTCATGTAAACAGTACATGTTGTTGTTGTTTAGTCGTTTAGTCGTGTCCGACTCTTCGTGACCCCATGGACCAGAGAACGCCAGGCACCTCTGTCCTCCACTGCCTCCCGCAGTTTGGTCAAACTCATGCTGGTAACCTCGAAAACACTATCCAACCATCTCGTCCTCTGCCGTCCCCTTCTCCTTGTGCCCTCCATCTTTCCCAACATCAGGGTCTTCTCCAGGGAGTCTTCTCTTCTCATGAGGTGGCCAAAGTACTGAAGCCTCAGCTTCACAATCTGTCCTTCCAGTGAGCACTCAGGGTTGATTTCCTTCAGTATGGAGAGGTTTGATCTTCTTGCAGTCCATGGGACTCTCAAGTGTCTCCTCCAGCACCATAATTCAAAAGCATCAATTCTTCGGCGATCATACCCTCCTTTAAATTATTAACATAATTTAAGTCCTAATCTACAGATTATAATTGGTTCACATAGCCAGTTTTCTGGCATCCATCAAGAGCAACAGTCAGGTCTGTGTAGATTCTTAGAAACTGAAGATACACACAAATTGAAAGGCTTTTCATTCTTTTATCTGTTAGCAATCTTCTTACATGTACTTCCAGTCATGGACTATTTTCTTTTACATGATATAGAAAATGGAGGACTCTGAGTATGCAGTGAGTTGGAGATTGTGTTGCAACAAGTTACTAAGGCCTTTGTGCTTACCCTCTCCACAGTCAGCTTGAGGGATTCTTGGAGCTTTGAGTTTTATTGTGCAGCTTTTGAATGTACTCCAGCACCAAGTACAATGTTTTCCTATTTTTTTTCCGTACTGGACCTTAGAAAAGGGGGTGGGGGAGACAAAACTTGTCCTTTGCATAGGCCTTCTCCGAAATGTCCTAGTTCAGTTGGTTAAGAGCATGGTGCTGATAACGCCTAGGTCGTGGGTTTGATCCCTGTCTATTCCCATGTTGGGAATGTAATACTTTGTTTGTAGAATTCTGTTTGGATTTTTCTTTTAAAAACAACACATACCAGGCATCCAATTTAAACAGGTATCTTATTTGCCGAACACAATTGAGTTAAAGTGTAACTCTGCCATTGATTGTTGTATAATAAACCAACACGAAGTGTTAGTTATTACATGATGTTGCATCAGAACAGGAATTTACCCCAAAATACAATTCTTTCCACTTTCCCTGACTCTTCTAAAAGATAAAACAGTAAAAATAGAGGTATACACAACTTGGAACAACTGCAGAGGGTCTCTTTTTACCTTGGAAGATATTTTCCTAACCTCACATTGTTCCATGGACAAGAAATATAACACACAGGGTCCGAAATTGTTATTCCAACATAATTTTTATATTCTTCATGGGAGTCCTGTAGGCAGATAAGGGTCAATATACTTATTTGAACAAACATGATGGAAGTGCTATCAACCACATTATATTATCTCCTCCATTATACACTTCTGAAGTGTTAGAATGAACAGAAAGTGACCACTTTCCAGTATCAGTGACCCTATTCCGAGCCAGATGGATGAGGTATAATAAATAAATTTATTTATTTAATTCTCGAATGCATACAAACAACCGCATCTGCAAGAGTTTTTGGAGAAATGCAGGGTGTAAAAAGACTGAAATGATTTCACAGACTGAACAGCGATATTCAAAAGACACTATACAGTAATCGTCTGACGAGCTTGCACCAACTTTTTATGAGAAAATCTCCATACCTTGACGTCTTCCAGCAAATTGGCACAGGACTTACTTGATAACTATAGGGCTCATGTGGAAGCATATCTTCTTCTGGAGCTTTATTTGATTTCTGGAAGGAAATAAGGGCCTTTATCTCATTACAGAAGACTTTTTGCCATTCAGGTAGGTTTAATAAATCCTTACACATTGCTGGTACGTGTGCCTTTATTGAGGTGCATTTCCAAGTGATGCTCACTGCAATCTTGGATGGTTGCTCCAAGGTCCTGCATACAGACAGACTGTGTATTAGTGGTCAATGTCTGATGGAAGACATCACTCATTATCTGTTAGCCTGCCCCTTAAATAGAGACCCAGGATATCGCTTTCTGAAGCCTTTGTTCACACAAGCAATCAGATAACAACCCAGCAGAAATGGTTCAGTTTCTTTTGAGTGACAATAATAGCTTTGTAACACACAGAGTGGCCCTCTATGCGCTGGCCACAAAAAAGGGAAAAAGGAGTTAGATAAAATCGCTATATATTGCTGTGATGATTGAGGCGTAATCTGAAATCAAGCTGGATTTGAGTTGTTGTTTCTGGCAATTTCTCCCTCTTGCATCATGGATGCTGGTTTATATAATGGATACTGTATATGTTATGTATTAGTTTATTGGTACAAGTTCGTACCAATCATGGTGGCTAGAACAATAAACTTGTGAACTTCTACTACCAATACCACTAGGTGTATGCTCTAGTGTGCTGTACACCCTTCTGTTTGTAAAAACAATGATTTAATGTCTAGTTTGCCTAAAGCTGAGGCTTCCTGACTTGCTCTGTACCCTGCCTGCTGTGCTGGTGGAAGACACTTCTTCAGGCCAAATTCCTCTGAAAGGGCCTTCCCAATTTTCTGACTCAATAGCTTGCAACAGCATAGTATCCCTATAAGTACGAGAGCTAGCAACTCTTCGCATTCTGGCTGGATAGAGGAAGGTGTTGTATCTGTTTCCTTGCTTTGCTTGAAATAATTCCCATGATGCAGTGTGGTGCTAATCTTCTAATCTATTAATGTAAACTTATTTAGATGTGGTCGGTATTATGTTTTGAAGGTCTTGAAATTCTTACTGAACAAATAGTTTCATTTCAGAGTGTGGTAGTTTCAGTTAAATTGTATTTTGCTTAAACACCCCTTTTCCTGCAAGTTGCTCATGCTGTATTAATAGCTGTTTGATAGTAGTTACTCACTCTGCTGTAATCTCATCAAACAGTACAAATTACTACCTAAATCTAGTTGAAGATCTTTTTTTACAATGCAAGTTTTTGATATTAAAATACTGAACGTTAAGTATTAATTTGTTTCGCTTTTTAGTAAAAGTTGTTGTTTTTTAATTCTAGTGCCAAGGATGACATTGACCTTGATGCACTTGCAGCCGAAATAGAGGGTGCAGGTGCTGCCAAAGAACAAGAGCCTCAGAAGTCTAAGGCCAAGAAGAAAAAGGAAAAGAAGAAACCAGATTTTGAGTAAGTTTGCAAAATCTGTATCTGATAGCTGTAATCCAACAAAGATTTCAGGGAGTACAAAAGGAGGCTTCTTACTGTATGCTTATCCTTATCTGAATGAAAAACTGTTTAGACCAGTGGCCTCCAATTGGCTAAATACTGCAGACCCCTGTTTTTCAAAAGCCAAGTCATGGACTCCCTACTTTTGAAAACTTTGTGGTAGTTTTTGTTATGTGAATAGTGCCACCATACCTTCCAACGTGTGCCGGCGCAAAAGCGGGGTGCCCGTCTTCGGGCTGCAATCCCATGCGAGTCATGTGACCTGTGCAAAGGCACAGTGCACAAAAATGTGTATTTTGGGGTGCTGCAGTCTTGCGTGAGATGAGTGTCTGGCTGCAACCTTGTGCATTTTGGGTCACCATGTTCTCACTTGAGAGCACGCCCCCCCCAAACAGGATGTCTTAGACAGTTGACATGTATGTGCCGAGAACCCCTTGGGTGGGTTAAGCGGATCCCCAATTGGGAACCACTAATGTAGACAAATATGTTTTGCAGGTATATAATCCTGAAAAGTTCCCTCCAGGAGCCAAGCCCATGCTGTAATATTGTTAGTAACAGTTTGAGTGAGTAGGTGGGGTGAAACACTGTTCTCCCCCTCCCATCACCATGCTGATTATTGACACTTTCAGTGTTGATGCCCTGCCTCTACTGAGGGAAACATGTATGGTATCAGGCTACTGATAAATGTATGTATCACACAGTTGAGCCACAGCATGGATTTGTCTGCTTGGCACCAGGAGGACAAAACTGCCTTACCCACCAATAACACCCTGCTCAAATACACACGAGCCTCTACTATAATATAAAAGACAGAAAGATGCCGAAATCCAGAAAGCAAGGCAGCAGTACTGTAGTCACTGGACTCATCCAGTTATTGAACCTAGATTATTTGTAAGTAAGCAATACTTGAAACATGTATAATTGTTCTTATTGTAGCGAAGATGATATTTCGAAAGAGTTGGAAGAGCTGTCTCTGGAGATGCAAGGAGGGAAAGCTGAAAGAGAACCAGCTGCAATAAAGGTAAATGTCTTGGGGGTGTGGGATGCATTGAAAGTGTTGCACTACAGCTGAAAGCCCCAGCCAAAGCAAATTGTGAATTTTTTTTTGAGGGTGAAGAGAAAGAAGCATTTGGTACAGTCCAGAGAAGATCTTTTGCATTTAGAAAACTGCCTGTCATTGTGCAGGTCTCCTTTCAAAAAAATACATTAACTTCATACAAACATTCCACTAAAGAGCAGATTCTATAAGGGCTGCATTGAGGAGTCATCTATCTATTTAAAAATAAATAAATCACAAGGTTGTGTAACTGGTTTTCCAAAAGGCACTTGATGCACATGTATTTTTGTTCCCTAAAATCTGGTGATTTTTGTCATGAGTGTTTTTTGTAGTTTAATCTGCATCCAGAGAATCTGGTTGCTGCAAATGTATTATGCTCAAGTACTGTAATATTCTTCTGTTTTCCATTGGTAATGTTTTAACGTTAAAATGATTTATTTGTTTGCTAGACAGAGAATGACAGTGAAGAATTTAGCTATTCAAAACAAGATAAAAAAAAGAAAGGAAAGAACAAAAGTTCCAACTTAGATGATGATGACAGTGAAGAAATGGAGGATAAGGATAAAAAGTCAAAGAAAGCCCCCAGGACCCCCAAGGAAGCTCCCTCTGGCAGTGATGATGACAATGATGACTTTGATGCATTGCTTAAGAAAAAGAAAGGAAAACCTCAAAAATCAAATAGGAAACAGGAGCTTTCTGAAGATGATGAAGTTATCATTATCAGGAAAAGCAAAGAGCGTACACAAGCTGCGTCATCTGGCGAGAGCGGTGATGAATTGGACGAAGGCTCGGAATCGAAAAAAGGGCAGAAGAAAAGCCAGAAGGCAAAACCAGCCACTGAGGCTGAAAGTGGTGATGAAGAGGTGGACTCTTCATTCAAAATAAAAACAGTGGCTCAGAAGAAGGCAGAGAAGAAAGAGCGCGAGAAAAAAAAGCGTGAAGAGGAAAAGGCCAAATTGAGGAAACAGAAGGAGAAAGAAGATCTGGAAGCTAATAAAGAACAGGCAAAGCAGAAGGAGGCTTCAAAGAAGGCTGAAAAAGGAACCACTTCAGATCTGGTATCAGAATCTGCCACTGTGGAAAAAGGAGAAGCTTCAGTAGTAGCAGAAGGTAGGTCATATTTGTGAGAATGTGAGGAGCAAGTTTGTGTGGGAGTTTATAGGAATTTCAAGATGAATGCCAGAACACTTGAACCAGTTTCCTTGTTCACTAATTGGTGATCTTTTTTGTTTCACTTTAAGCTGGCTTTGTAGTAGGAAAATTCATTGCCTGATTTTATTTGGAGACTCTAGAAGTCGTATTGATGCCCTGGAAACGCTAGCTGATTTGCGGCCCTGATTTTCTTGACTAATGTGATTCTAAAGCATTTTGCTGAATATAATTTATGGAGTTCTTAATGCATGTGGTGAGCAAGGCTTTTGAGTGGGTACCCTTTTCAGAAGTCCTCTGTGTTGAAAACTATATCATTGCTAGTACCTAGGAACTTCAGAAACTGTCAAGGACAGTCTGTTTGGGGAAGACCAAACATTGACGGCTCCTCCAGACAGTCTGTTCTTTGCATTCATCTAGATTTGCTTGCACAAAACATATGTGGTGGTTAGCCTATGTTTGGGCTTATTGAGGTCATTCGTTCTCGGTTGGTTATAAATGAGCATTCATCTTGATTTGCTTGTGGGGTGCTAAAATGTCTTCCCATTAATCATTAGTTTGTCCAAATGGCAAAAAGTCTGTTTCTTTTTTAAAGTGGATTTACTGTGCACTTTAGAGTACTTTAATACACTTTACACAAACCTAAATTTCTGGTATGTGCTTGAATCCCTTCACAAAATTGTGACAGTCTGGAGGGATCCCGAGAGCCTAGAATGCATGCAGAGGGCTTTTCATGCTCCTAAAGGGTCAGTGGCACCTCTACATTTTGTCGATTTTCTCTTTAGTTTTCTTCGTTTTTAAATTCTGCAAATGTATAACTGACTTTCTTGCCTAGGTGATGACAATGAAGGAGAGAAAAAGAAGAAAGACAAAGATAAAAAGAAAAAGAAAGGGGAGAAAGAAGAAAAAGAAAAAGAGAAGAAAAAAGGTCCAAGTAAGGCCACAGTTAAAGCAATGCAAGAAGCCTTGGCTAAGCTAAAAGAGGAAGAGGAAAGGGCAAAGAGGGAGGAAGAGGAACGGATAAAACGGCTGGAGGAGTTGGAAGCCAAGCGTCAAGAAGAGGTACTGCTTGTATTCATATAGGAAGGGGAAAGGATAATGGAGGCCCACACCTGTATGCTTTTGACTTTGAAAGGAGATTGCAGCCCTGTTAAAGGGGAGCCTGCTGCCAAGGAATGGCTATTCTATGCGTTCTGGAAAGCATTGTGTATGAATATTTGCTTCTTTATAGGAACGCTTGGAGCAAGAAAGAAAGGAAAGGAAGAAACAAAAAGAAAAGGAGAGGAAAGAGCGACTGAAGAAGGAGGGGAAGCTTTTAACTAAATCTCAGAAAGAAGCTAGAGCCAGAGCAGAGGCTACTCTTAAACTACTGCAAGCTCAAGGTAAGGCTTGCAATGCACACTAACCTTCTAACTACTTTCCTGTATGTAGACAAAAATGCTGTGGAGTCTTTGCCAGTTTTTGGAAGCTGAGGAGGAATTAAACAATGGGCTCTTATCTGAAATTTTGCTTTCGGCAGCTGGAGAAGAGAGTTAAACATGAGCAGGAGTCTTTATTTAGAAGTAATGCAAACTCCAAACCACCCAATTGCAGGTGGTCCTATGAATCTGTCCTCTTTTATAAGATACTAGCTTCCTGACACTGCAATCCTATGCACCCTTGGAGCTAACTTTTATTGAACTAAGTAGGACTGACTTCTGAATAAACATGCTTTGACTTAAGCTGCACATCTGTAAGTCACATACAACTGAAATATTTTAAAAGCACCCACCTTAGTATTATTACTTTAAAACTAGCAAATTAAGTGGTTTGCATAAAAAGTCCCCAGAGTGGAGGTGGGTGAACTGCAGAAAAAAATGGTTCATTAAAAAAATGATGATGTTAGTTAGTTAGTCTTGAGTGTCTTTGCAGAAGAGCTGAACTATGAAAGCCAATTAGGGTTTGAAACCATAATTATTTAGAAATGTTTTCTGAGGCTCTTTATTCTGTTGTGGCACAGATGTCGTGTGGGAAACATCTTGCTCATTATCCTGTGACAAATTTCTTATCCCCTGCAAACAGTTTTAAGGCTTGGGAGCCCTCAGTTACTTCCCTTAACTCAATCAGTGCCAAGGCTTTTTTAGGTCAAGATGTTCAAATGTTTACCCAGTGTGTAATCAACGTCCCTGGTCAACAGCCAGGGATGATGGAAGTTCTAGTTCAATAACCTCTGGAGGGCAAAATGTTAACTACTCTACTTGACATTACTGCACTGCAGGGGGTTGGACTAGATGACCCTAGGGGTCCCTTCCAACTCTATGATTCTGTGATACTCCTGCATTATCCTGTGTTGTTCATTCACAAATCCAGCTGCAGGTCACCAAATGGATTGCATTTCAGTGTTACATTAAATTTTAGTAATAATAAAAATAAATGTTTTTGTTGCTACTTGGCAGGTGTTGAGGTGCCATCCAAAGATTCTGTGCCAAAGAAAAGGCCAATATATGAAGACAAAAAGAAAAAGAAGCAACAGCAGCAGGAAAACAAAGAAGGTAAGGATCTTGTTTCTGCAGTACTTTTAAAAATAAAAATTAAAAAAAGTTAAACATAATGTCAGCCCTTCCTGTCTACTGTGTTTCGACGCACCCTCCCCTTTACGATATCACAGAGAAAACTGCTATTCCTGTGTATCTTTGGGGCTGCATATTTAAAAGCCAGCGGAATTCTTGACTGACTTTTGCAAAAAGAATTTGTATCAAAAACCCTGAATTTTCTCTAATGAGACTTTGTTAACAAGACTTTATAGACCGAATTCCCCAAAACTTCATGTTAAACTGGCAGTGATTGGTTCTTTTCTCAGTATTGTATACACTGAAGACTGGAAGGAATTGTATTCTAGTAAGAGTCAAGAGGCCTTTAATTACAGTGTATTTATTTTGGGAGAGAGATGAATTTTGCAGGACCAGTAATGTACTTACGGTTGCAGTAGCTTTGTTCTGGGCAAATCAAATGCATCTTTGTGGTTGGCCTTCTTACTACAGCAAAGCTGTAGTAATTTTCTCTTGTAATTTTAGAAATTATAGAGTTGACTTCCCCAACTGAAGAAGCTGTAGAACCAGTTATACCAGTAAAAGAAGAGATCATTCTTCCAGCAAATCCAGGTCAGTATTAAATCAGGTATTCCATGTTGCTTTTATCTAAAGCAGTAATTCCCAAACTTTCCCCTTGCTCATGGACCAGTTGAAAATTGCTGAGAGTTGTAGCAAACCACTTAATGATTCCCCCCGCCCCCATGTTGTAGAAATTGTAAAGCACTGAGCTAGAGGCAACATGATTTACATTTACATTTAATTTATTTATTTAGAGCATTTGAACCCCATATTTCAGCCAAAACGGCTCTCTGGGTGGCTTACATACTATTAATTAAAACAAACGAGGCCCTGCCTTCAAGCTTACAGTCAAAAAAGCACAGCAGGCAAGAGAAATGGGACAGGTAGGGGAGAGGAAAAAAGCAAGCTCATTCGCCAGTTCTTAAATAGTAGCTCTTACAATGACCAGCTGCCATAGAAACAGTTCAGAGGCAGATAGTTGCCTGATGGAACTGGTGTTTTGGCTGATGGAACGAGCCCTGTGTCCCATCTCCCACTGAGGCTAAATGACGAAATGATGCTACTAGGTGACAGTAGGCCCATAGAATTAAAATCACAATACAATAAAACATTATTTAATTTAAAAAACCAACAACGAATATACAATTAGATATCAATATAAATATTTAATGTGACATATGTGCCATCTCTTCTCTTCAACCACAAATCCACGGACAGGCTGTGTCACCACACACCACCTGAATGAAGCTTGTGGGCCTTTGGTGATACCCAGACCGCAGTTTGAGAATCCTTGATCCTAAAGCATAGAACCAGACTTCTTTTTAAAAAAAAAATGTTTCTTTTTGTTTAGCCTAATGTGAGGCCAGTTAAACCAGCTTTGTGAGCCATCTTTGAGGGTCAGGGGCACCATCTGGGCCACGCCCTCAATATTCCACAGTGACATGCTCACGTCACACGCACAAGTTGCATGTCATGCGTGTGACACATCAGCACGTTGTGTGGCATGTGTGCTGGCCCCCTAAATCAGGAGGGGCAAGTTGGCACACCTGTTGAGGGTACTCAGTGCTTATATTAAGCCAGTGATAGAACATTGGCTAATTCAAGTTACTGTCCAGCCCAGTACCTCCTCTGTGTAAACATATTGATACATTATCCTAAAATAATAATAAAACCTATTATGAAACCAGTTGCTTTTTAGTTTCAGAAGAAAGGGAGGAAGAGGAGCCTGAAGATACAGGATTAGATGACTGGGAAGCCATGGTCAGCGATGAAGAGAGAGAGAAGGGTAAGTGTCTTTTGGAAAAGCAACGGACCACCACCTAGGCCTGAGACCTCTGCTTCTTTTTGTTCAAAGCATAGCACTTCTCTCAAAGAGTTGAAATGAGTGAACAAACATTGCACAATATGTTCAGAACCATACTTCAGCTCGAATAAGTCCTTTAAACTGTTGTGTGATCCGCTTGGTTATTGGGTTTACAGGGTTTTCAGCCACTATCTCTGTAGTAACCCCCGCGCTAAAAGCATGAAGTGCATGTTCCTATCAGTCAGCCAATAAAAATAAGTTTGAAACCAACCTTCCTTGTTCGTTTAATCAGCGGTTCTCAATTTGTGGGTCCCCAGATGTTGTTGGACTACAACTCCCATCATCCCTGAGCTCTCGCCTTGCTAGCTAGGGGTGATGGGAGTTGTAGTTCAACAACATCTGGGGACCCACAGGTTGAGACAGGCTAGTTTAAATGAATTCACTTAGCAGTATGACTGTGGACAAGGAGGACTTGGGGGAAAGTTGGGCCAAAAGCCAACCATGTTTCTGTTTTGAACAAGAAATTCTTCAGTATAAATAAATATATAAAGTCAATAATGGGGTATGCCACAGCTTCACTTTTTGAAACACCTATACCTCCCTTATTGATTTTGCCGGTCAAGGGAAATAGGACTGAAATTCAGTGCAGGTCTGTCTGTGTTTGCATTGTAATATGTGGAACTGCAGTTCTGTACACAGGTAGCTGTATCAGAATAGAACCCAGGTAGAAGTAGCCTTTTAAAATTTGCATCTCCTGTCATCAGAGAGAAAAACAGTCCGCATTGAAGTCAAGGAGCAAAATGATGTGGACGACGAGGGAGATGGAGACGGCGATGACGAAGAAGATGAGAGTGAAGAGTATGAAGACGGAGAAAGTGAAGGAAGTGAAGGTGAAGAAGATGAGAAGACTTCAGATGAAAGGGAATCTGAGCCTCAAGCTGCTGGAAAACAATCTGCAGAGAAAAAGCTAAGTAAAGAATTAAGCTCTGATTCAGAAGATGATTCGGATGATGATCGCACTAAAGAAGAACGTTCCTATGATAAAGCTAAACGGCGAATTGAGGTATTTGGTCACAGTCTTTCTCATGTAGTTAATACGATTCATTCTGAACAAAAGATGCTCCCTTTATTGCTCTCTCGCTCTCTCTTTTGCTTACTTCAGTGCTCCTTTGAAACCTTTTCCATATCTTTGCTTCTTTGGTGAGGATACACAATCTTGCACAAATTGTTAAGGAGAAGGAAGCGTTTACAGCTGAAAGCAAATGTCAAAATTGTGGGACTTTGTAGCTTCTGTTGAGTTTCCAGGGTGCACCTTTGCCCAGATAAATTACACTCACTAGTTTATCATGATTTTTTTGGAATAGGCTTCATTAAGTTGTCCAAGATGTAATCTTCCTCAAGTCTGTGACCACATTGGCCAGAGACCATGGGACAGGCTACATGTAGCTACTTTGCTTCAATAACATTAGACAGGGTCAAATTACCCAGTTGTGTATATGGCCATATGTGTATATGGAAATAAAACCAGGTGTCCCAGCAAACCAAGGCTGCTGTTAAGAGCTTCTATTTGGAACTCGCAAAAGCAGATTTCCATGTTTTTTTTCACCGTGATCATGAGGGTTCTGAGTTTCAGCCTAGGACTACTGCCTTTTGGTGTAGATGTCCTGCAATCAGGTAAACTAAATGTCTGCTTAATGTGCTAACTAGGAACAAGTATTTAGCTGGAAACAGTGTTTAATGCTTTTTTCTCTGTTTACAATTATATGTTTGTATTAGGGGTAAGGACTCTTCGGCATAATTTTGAACACTCAAAATTGAGTTGCTTTCCTGTTTAACTGTCTTCATTTCTTTCTCCTTTTGACTTTAATTGACATTGTTTGTTCTTAATTCTAGAAACGTCGTGTTGAAAACAGTAAAAATGTGAATACTGAGATACTACGAGCACCTGTTATTTGTGTACTTGGACATGTAGATACAGGAAAGACTAAAATTCTAGATAAGGTAAGGTGCAGGTGGGTTTCACGAAATCGCAAGCTTTCTCTGCTAGTTAGCTGACAAGTTAACTGCCTGCTTCTACTTAAGCCTGAAATTTTGTAGTAACTTGGGACCGCTTAAAATTGCTTGATGCGAAACTGTCACCCGTGCCCTTTCAAAGCATATATTAATCAGCTCATCCAGGTCGTCATTCTTGCTCCCCCCCCCCAGTTATTCTGCTTTTTTTGTTTTGTTTCATGCAGCTCCGCCATACCCATGTACAAGACAGCGAAGCGGGAGGCATCACTCAGCAGATTGGTGCAACTAATGTCCCCCTTGAGGCCATTAATGAACAAGCAAAGATGGTGAAGACTGTAAGTAAGATCTTTCTCAGAACTCCGTTGATGTGCTTTTAGAAGGAATCATTGAATTATATTATTTCTAGGGACCTCTCCTCTGCTCCACATCTCGTGTTGGAAGCTGGTGCAGTTTGGGCTTGAGTTTGTCCTTTATTTAGAATGGACCTATTCGACAAATACCTTTATTGGCTGGAAACATCTACATTTGCAACATCAGTGCCTTAAAGTTGAGGTTCATGGTTGGCTACTTTGTTGCCCATCATTTTGTGAGCTGGAGTTGCCTCCTATGTTAGTGGAGGCTTCTCAGATCCATAGCTGTTTAGAAAGGCAGTAGGTTTCAGATACTATCCTGCCTCCTGTGCTCACATACTTTCGCGCCACAAGTCTAGCTAGAAAGCTCACCTGGAGTCAAATGGGGGCAAGGCCTTGTCTTCCTATGCCACGCATGGTCAAACTTGGCCTTCCAGATGTTTTGGGACTACAACTCCTATCATCCCTAGCTAACAGGATCAGTGGTCAGGGATGATGGGAACTGTAGTCCCAAAACATCTGGAGGGCCAAGTTTGGCCATTCCTGTCCTGTGCTATTTCCATTGCAGCACCTTGCACTGAAAGCTGTTAGCCTCTGCTCTAGAAGAGGAGCTGCATCAAGTTAATGAAAACTTAGTGATGCAAGTTGTTGTTGTTGTTGTTTTTAAAGTACTAGGATTATGTAGATTGTGGATGGATTTCTTACATAGATTATGTAAGAAACCATGGCTAAAGTTCAAAATTATTGCTGTGGATATATACACTATCAAAGATTTGGTTTGCATAAGTTTCAAGGTAGCCAATATTTCGTAATGTTAGTTTGACAGAGAGACGGTCAAGATTCCAGGAATGCTGATCATTGATACTCCAGGACATGAGTCTTTCAGGTAAGTTTGCAATATTTATATCTGGGAGTTTACCGTATAATGTTTGAATACATCTATACAAGTAGAAATTAGTTAGATAATGTTCTGTGTGCCTTTCGTTTTCATTTCTAATAGTTTTGCCAAACACTTCTACAGGATAGAATTTGCTTTAGAACAGCTGCCTGTTCCTGGCAATTCTATCTTTTGCCCTTACTTATCGAGTCTACCTTTCCTCCTCAATGTTGCAGCAATCTCCGAAATCGAGGAAGCTCACTATGTGATATTGCAATTCTTGTAGTTGATATCATGCATGGTTTGGAGCCCCAGACCATTGAATCCATAAACCTGCTGAAGTCTAAAAAATGCCCATTTATTGTGGCACTCAACAAGGTAAGATGACTTTTACAGTCTTACTGATTCTGCCATAAGATCGTAAGAAGAGCCCTGCTAGATCTGTCCAAAGGCCTAGCTAGTCCAACCTCTTATTTTCAACAGTGGCAATCTAGATGCCTCTGGGAAGTCCCCAGACAGGACATGAATGCAATATACCACTCCTTCTGCTGTTCCCCAGCAGCTGTTGCTCAGGCTGATGTTCAGGCATCGGGCCTAATGGCCATTTCCAAATGCCTTTTTGGTTTTTTTTTAATATGTGTGTCTTTTACTATTTAAAAATATTTGTGCCAATTGAGTGCTAAATGTTTGTTCTATCAAGGGACTCTCCTTCAGGAGCAAATCCTGTTAAGTCTGCTTGCTTTGCAAGTTTATCCTTGAATTTTAGAAAGGGAAGAGCTTTCATCCTCACTTCACTCCTGTTGTGAAGCTTGCCACTTGAAAATACTGTATTGAAAATAATGTTTTTTAGGGGCAGAGGTCTCGCACCCTTCAAATCTTGCAGCTAGGATGCATAAGAACCTAGAGCTTATTGTGTAATGTTTTATTGCGTTTTTATGTATGTCAGAAGTCACTCAGTGGCTGGGGTAACCCAGTTAGATGGGCAGGATATAAATAATAAAATTATTATGTAATTCTTTCCAGGCATGAGAGTTTCATTGAAATTCCCCATCTTGAATAGCATTTCCATGACTTCCAATGGATGGAACTGATTCACACTGACATTTCTTTGCTTGGAAAGAGCAGCTTTCTTCATTTAACAAAGGGGGAACCCTGTATGTGCAAGGAAGCTGTGCATTTAGGGGCAGATGGCTCTCTGGGGTGATACGACTCCTCTAGATACTTCATAAATGTTTATTTTGTCTTTTATTTTTATCTGTAAGTCACCTTGAGTCCTTGGCAGGGAAAAAAGTGAGGTATAAATAATAATAACATTTGCTTGTAGATTCCCTACAGTTGCTGTTGTCTTGCATGGCTCCTCCTGAGTAGCATAACATTCAATCAATCAATGAATCAATGAGATGTTTTTGATTCTGTCTGGTTCTGATTCTGATCTGATTTTCAAGATCGATAGGTTATATGACTGGAAAAAGAGTCCCGACACAGATGTAGCTGCCACTTTGAAGAAGCAGAAAAAAAACACAAAAGACGAATTTGAGGAACGTGCAAAAGCTATCATAGTGGAGTTTGCACAGCAGGTCAGCAGAATTACTATCATTGCTTCTGTTAGTATTTAAAATGTATTTTGGTAGTGGGGAGACATGCAAAGGCCCCCAATTTTTTGCTGCTGCCTTATTAGCCAACCAAAAATGTATTGACTCTCCCAAGACCATCTGTTGTGCCTCACAAATGTGGCATGAGGTTAGCAGAATATCTTCTTCTCTTTTTTCCAGCTGTATGCTTGGAGCTGGAGAGAAGGATTCTCCTCCAAGTTTCTTTCTAGAGATGAGAGACTAAAGCATGTGCTTTTACACTGGCACCTGCTGGAGGGTACCTATTGGGTGCAGAGGCAAGTCCACATTTCTTACCCTCTGTCTCCAGGAGAAGGTGGTCTTTTGCCTTCTCTTCTTCTGCACCTGAGGGGGCACTTGGAGGAACTGTCCAGAACAGAGGCAAGCTGATGTGCTTCCATCTCCCCACTCCTGCCCAGAGATAAAGGATTGTTATGGCTCTCCGTTTAAGCCTGGCAAGCACAGAGCCCAAACAAATCTTAGACTTTGGAGCTAGGGAGGGAGCAGGGCAAATCACACATCCCATATTGCTCCTGAGTTTGGAGGAAAGATTGGATTCCTCTCACTTGTCAAGGACTGGCTTTCCTCTCTCAAATTGGCAGCATCTGGTGGGTGGGGAGTGAGGTTGTTTCACCCTGATTATATGTGGTTGGAGAATATTGGTCAGTAAGGAAGGGTTTCAGGGAGAAGATGAATTTTGAGAGGGGATTTGAAGAAAGAGAGGTAGCTGTATCATGTCATATGTGTTCTGGAAGCGAGTTCAGGGTATTTATATATAGATGCTACCTGGTGTTTATACTCTTTCTCATACAGTATAGTATTTATTTAAAAAATTCTAATAGAAGTTTGATATTTGGTCTAATAGTGTTCAGTGTTTTCCTGCCCTTTTATTTGTATCAGATTCCTATCACACCTTTCTATACTAACTTCTTTGCCTCTTGCTCCTTCCCCTAATACTATGCTTGTGGTTTTAGGGCCTGAATGCTGCCTTGTACTACGAAAATAAAGATCCCCGCACATTTGTCTCTCTGGTTCCTACCTCTGCTCACACTGGGGATGGCATGGGAAGTCTAATAGCTCTTCTTGTTGAATTGACGCAAAACATGTTAAACAAGAGACTGGCACACTGTGAAGAGCTGAGAGCCCAAGTTATGGAGGTAATTTGATATGCATCTTTTGATCTGGATTGAAAGGAAACATTCTTTTTGTTGCATGTGGATAACCTGCAGCCCATGGGCAATAGATGAAACCCTCCCTGCCTGAGCAGGCAAAGAAGAGGAGTGTACACCTTGCAAAAGCCTTTCCTGCCAGGAGGGGGAAGGAAACAGACAGCAGGGAGAGAAGAGTGCTTCTGTGGGGTTGGAGAAGCAAAGCAGACAGAGTTGATGTAAATTGGGAGTCTGAGATCTGGGGCAGCGGGGTGGGGAGTCGACGGAGATTTTTTTTTTTCCTAGGAGAAAAGTTGTTTGACTCACTGTCATCTAAAGCGAGGAGATGAAAGGCAGGTTACTGAGAAAATCAACTAAGGAGGAAATTTCAAAAGATAATCTTTGGGAGCATGATGTGTGTGCCTGTTCAAGGCTGTCTGCTTGTGGCCTTTGGCGAGAAATGATTTGACTGTCTTCTGTCTCTTAGGTCAAAGCACTTCCTGGTATGGGTACCACAATAGATGTCATTTTGATTAATGGCCGCTTGAGAGAAGGCGATACCATTATAGTTCCTGGAGTAGAAGGTCCCATCGTAACGCAGATAAGAGGCCTTCTGTTACCTCCACCTATGAAAGAACTTCGAGTGAAGGTAGGCAAGCAGCGTGTGGAAACACATCCTCAAATTAACTACTAATGCCTAACGCTATTCAGCAGAAATGCTTGGCAGTCCATGCTCTCCCTCATCTTTCTGGAAAATAATACAAAATAACACTATTATTTCTTCACAGAAATTGCCCTTTGCAGGATCAGGATCATTGAAGGGAGGTGGAGCTTTTGTGTCCAATCGCCTCCTGTTGTTTTATCCATTTTTAGTCATGTGGTTTGCCAGTGTATTGCTGTTAGCAAAAATAACACCCTTAAATTCTGAGGGCAGAATAAGGCATGCAAATTGAGAGTACATACACAACTGTTGTAATGTTGTAGGCCTTTTGAGCTTGTGATATATTTATATGAATATAAAATATGTAATGTAATACAAAACCATTCTCATAGCTATGCACTCCATATATTTTTGCTTTAATGGTCATATCTAAGTGCAGCATTGTAATATTTTTTTCTGCCAAGGCCACAACTTACTTTTTTCAGGCCTTGAGCTTTCTTGAAGGTATGATCCACAAATCTGAAGCTGGAAATAATATCTGAGCTATAAGCTATACAGAGTTACATTGTACATCTTTCTCTCTCCTTAGAATCAGTATGAAAAACACAAAGAAGTTGCTGCTGCTCAAGGAGTGAAGATTCTTGGAAAGGATTTGGAGAAAACATTGGCTGGTTTACCCCTACTTGTAGCTTATAAAGAAGATGAAATTCCGGTTCTTAAGGTTAGGCATACATGATCTCTCTCAGAATGAAAATAGCTAGGAAATCTCAGTGTGAATGACTCTCATTAGGCTGTATGAGGACTCTGCTTTTTGGAGCTTCATTATCAGAATAATAACTTTTTCAAGGAAAGAAGTCAGACTTTTATTTCCAGGTAGAAGAAAGCATACCTCTTTGATTCAAAGAGTAAAAGTAAAATAAACCAGTAATAGGGAAAATACGGACAGAAACATTGTTGAGCCAGCTTTAGTTTATGAACATGCAGGCAGGGTCATGCCTTATGAGAAGTAATGATTGTTCTTAATAGACGGAATACCTGTGTTTTCAAAAGTAGATTGCTGTAAGGTACATGCTGCTCCATCTTCTGGGTAAGCTATTAACTATTCAGGTTCTACGTAGAATTAAAAAACTTGCATACCTCATATGCAATTCTGCATCCTTTAGAATTGTGCAAGAATTAAACTGGAATCTGTGCAGAACTTTTAGGTATTGCAGCATGCTCTTGCAGGCCGTGAACATGCTGCGTGTTTAAAATTATCTGCTTTCAAACTCACCAAAGCTACTTGAATTAATTTATTGTACTTCTGGAGTTTCCCCAGTTGCTTCTGACCATCTGTTCTTTCCTGGGACACAGTGATAACTACTAAGTGTGCGCAGTGAACTGTCTGCTCCAGGGATTGAGAGGGATGACTTGGAGTTTGATTTGTGGCATTTCTGTCTAAACCTTTTTTGCAGTGATGTGGTAGGCTTAGCTGTTAAGGGTTTGCTTCATATACTGCCACTTCAAGGCATGAAGAAAGCTTTAATTTCCAATGCTGTGTTCCACAGATCTGAAGCTATAAATCATGTTTGAGATATAAGCTATACATAGTTATATTGTACATTGTGCCGCATAGGGCTGATGAAGATATTGGGATTCTACTTGTACTGTCCAGATTATCTGTGAAACTTGACAAGCTAAGTGAGATCTCTTAAGATGTGCTA
The DNA here is from genome assembly GCF_964106915.1 of Podarcis gaigeae. Lineage (NCBI taxonomy): Eukaryota > Metazoa > Chordata > Lepidosauria > Squamata > Lacertidae > Podarcis > Podarcis gaigeae. The sequence continues at coordinate 33,612,704 of NC_139677.1, read as the reverse complement.
TTTTTTTACATTAAAAGGATGAATTAATACACGAATTGAAACAAACGCTGAATGCCATAAAGTTAGAAGAGAAAGGTGTTTATGTGCAGGCATCTACTCTGGGTTCTTTGGAAGCCTTACTTGAATTTCTGAAAACATCAGAAGTGCCAGTAAGTATCCAATTTTCTACTTTACGGTCTTAAATTGCTGTGCTCTGAATTGAAGCATATTACGGAATTGAAAACAGATTAATAAGACTTTTCCTCCCATTTCCTGACAGTATGCTGGAATTAATATAGGCCCTGTCCATAGAAAGGATGTTATGAAGGCATCGGTTATGTTGGAACATGATCCTCAGTATGTAGCTTTTTAAAATATACATTACTGTTACTATTTGTATAATCAAATTCCTGTCCTCTTCCTCATCAACCTTATATTTTGTCTCCTAGGTATGCAGTTATCTTGGCATTTGATGTGAGGATTGAACGAGATGCTCAGGAAATGGCTGATAGTTTAGGAGTTAGAATCTTTAGTGCAGAAATTATTTATCACTTATTTGATGCTTTCACAAAGTATAGACAAGACTATAAAAAACAGAAGCAGGAAGAATTCAAGTAAGTAGCATTCTTGTGTTTATTTTTTGCTCTGTTGCAAGATGTATGTGAAGATTATGAGAAGGGCTTGTTAGTATCTGAAACTGAAGAATTTTTAAAGTCATTTTCTGAGCTACTTTTTTAAAGGTAGGGACCAACTGTATATAGGACAGGATTCAAAGAACTATGCATGGAGTTTCTGTACACCTACTAGTGCTTAGAAGGGAGCTGTTTGGCATGTTGTAAGGAACTGCAGCTGGCAAAAAAGTGAGGAAAACCACCAGGGAGTTCTATCAATGATATAAGTACTTGAATATATACATTAAGTTATTAAGATCTCTAATGCAAGAAAAATAAAAACACTGAACCGTGAGAAAGAAATAGCATTTTACCCTGGGTGTTTTGGTATACAATTTGAGTAAATAAATACCGAATGAGTTTGATTTATGTATGGAGCTTTTTCATAATCAAAATAAACTTTGAAGCAAGGGCTGATTTATAGAATGACTAACCATAGTGGGTGGCTGTCTGCAATCATTTGGCACACAGAAGGTGGTAAAATTCTCCTCCTTAGCACGTTGTAAAAGATTACAGGTAACCCATACAGTTGAACAACGTAAGATGCCTGGTTGTTTAGTTCCCTGCCAAGTGTTAAGGATTCTTGCATATACCAGGTGCAGATATAATGTGTAGAATGGATGCCTTATGGGCTAATAAGAGCAGCTTACCACGTTTTTACATGTACATCATGGCTACTACTTTTAAAAGTTATCTGTATCCATGTTTTACTTGTCTTTACCAAAACCTGTTGTTTCCCCCCCCTATAGGCATATAGCAGTATTTCCTTGTAAGATGAAAATACTTCCTCAGTTTATTTTTAATTCTCGAGATCCTATAGTGATGGGAGTCATTGTGGAAGCGGGTCAGGTAAAACAAGGAACGCCCATGTGTGTACCTAGCAAAAATGTGAGTATTCTGTTTTCTTAAACTGAGTCTTAACAGATGGCAGGCTGTGTACTGGCCAGAGTCAGGATATTTGCTCTCTTTACTCTGCCTCTCTTAATATTAGTATAGTCTTAACTTACCATATGGAATAACTATAAACAATGCCCATCAGCCCCAGCCAGCATGATCAGCATACTTCCCATTTCTGCCAGGAGCAAGTGTTGTGCATAGTAACCTTCCAGCATTAGCAGTAGAGAAAACGAACAGCAAGTACTGCAGTGAATGTAGGCTAGACTAAAGTGTAAGTTTGGGCTGCGTAACAAATGTTTCCTTCATGCTTACATGTCCCTAGATCTAACTTAGGCCTGCAGTTGTGAATCTTAAATTTGACAAGACCTAAATATTTTCTGAAATAATTAAATGCATGAGTAATGGAGCCAATTCAAATACCGACTTAACAATTTGCCTAATCTAAAAGTGACCACCTATTGACTAAAATGTTTTCAGCCCAGACCGCTTTGCCAGTGGTGGTGGGTGTTTTGCTATGTCTGAGGTCCACAGATTACTTAACTCTGTTTTAAATCATAATCAGTATTACATCATAAAACAGTGTTTTTATGCACAATAGAGAGAAAACTTGTATGTGGCAGTTTAGATGTATCTCTTAAATACAGCCATAGCTGTAGTAGCCTTAAACAACTTAGGAGCTGTGTTCTTGAACTTGCATTGTGGTATAAATGTAGAGATTATAGGGTAGTTTTCACTTGACAAGCTCAGTCAGCAAAAGCCCCAAATATGGAATTCTACTTGTGTAAAGGAGCTTTTTGCCCCTCTCCTCCCCCTGCGCCCTCCAAAATTGGCTCAAGCAGACAGGTATGTTCCAACTGGCAAGCGAAAATGCTTGCACGTATAGAACATTCATCATATGCCATGTTGAATTCCATCCATGTACTCCTAGAAACAAGGCCTGGTAGGTGTAGCAGGCCACAAGGTGACTCAAGCCTGGGAGGAGACCCCCTTGCCAGCAGCAATCCTCAGGAAAGTGATTAATACTGGTGTGAGTAGGAACCTTTGTACAGGAGTCTCCATTATGGTCTTGTTAATATTGCTATGGCTCCCTTAGTTCTGGAGGGTAATGTAAGAATCCATATTGTAATCTTCTATTGTAGAATCTCATTCATATTATGCTAGTAGATGAGCCAATAGAAGATTGGCATATTGATTTGTTATGATTGTATATAGATTTCTAGCAGCAGCCAAGTTTATTTACTGTGTCTACTCTAATCCTCCTAGCTGTGTGTTTCTATAAATTAGTTGGGTTGCTAATAAAACTTAAGAGCTCTAAAATGTCCTGTGTTTTTGTTGCAGTTCATTGATATTGGAATAGTTACAAGTATTGAAATAAATCACAAACAAGTGGATGTTGCAAAAAAAGGTCAAGAAGTCTGCGTGAAAATAGAACCTATTCCCGGTGAAGCACCTAAAATGTTTGGGCGCCACTTTGAAGCAACAGATATACTTGTCAGCAAGGTAGGTGCTTACGTTGTGGGTGGGATGGGCTCGCATTCTTCGAAAGACTCTAGTCACATGTTGTGGACATCAAGGAGCAACCCTGTGTGTGCGTTTAGCAGCTTCTGGTGGTGTACCAGCTGCTCCCTTTCCTGAAAAGGAATGTGCTAGCCATGGTAAATCATGCTTCAGTGCACTCTTTTATTGTGCTCTTAACAATTGGCTTTTTCTTTTGAAGTAGAGTGTTGTCCTTGTAAGCATGTTTAGTTGCATAAGTTTAGTTTCATGGACATGCGGAATGAGCACACAAGTTTGTACCAGTGACATTATGGCATTCTCGGTATGGCTAAACAGATTAGAGAATCAAGCCAACATTCAATCCACCTGCAGTTTTACACTGATGAAATTGTTATAGAAGTTTAGAGGTAGGTAACGCGAGTTGTAGTGCAGCATTAGCTAGAGGGCTAGAGCTTCCATAACCTTTACATCCTTCCATCAGAAGAGTTGTGGTGATCTTAGGATACCTTCTTCTTTGCCTGTGGCAAAGCTGTCCTGGGACAGATTAATTCTGTATCCTCTGTTGTTGTAGAGGCACTGCATATCAAAGTGTCTTTGGTGTTTTGAGTTTGCTGCTTGTCAGTCTCTAGTTATGTAATTCTGAATATTACGAGTTTCAAATTGTTAGCTGTCTTGTTATCCCGTTTTAGGATAAACTAATATTTTTGTATGTATTTATTAAATATTGATGGTAAACCATTGATTGTATTTAGCATATATGCTACTGTAAATATGCAGCATAGTTGATTCTTGCTTGTTTTGTGCAACTACATCCTTCTGGACAGAACAGACATCTCATTTATGTGCTACCAGCCTTAAGTAGCTCACATATGATCAGGCATGTCTTTGAGTACTAAAAGTGGTTTGCTCAAATCTGCCTAGTTAGCAAGGTTAATTTGCCCTTGACATGTCTGAGAGGGAGAAACATGCATGAAGACTTTTCTTGAAGCTGCTTATTCATTTGTGTTATCACAATGTGTATTTTGTGTTCTATCTGCAGATTAGTCGTCAGTCCATTGATGCCCTGAAAAACTGGTTCAGAGATGAAATGCAAAAGTCTGACTGGCAGCTTATTGTGGAGCTAAAGAAAGTATTTGAAATCATATGAAGTTCTTTTAAGCAATGGGCAAGCTAGCATAAACCCACAATTCCTATTAAAAAAATCACCAGCAGCAGATTATAATGAATGTGCTGTTGATTAACATCTGGGGGGAAATAGGTGGATAAAATGTTTTCCATGAGAAACCAAGTAACTTTCACTGGTTTGACAGTGGTCAATTTACATGTCCCTGTGGCTCCAATGTGCCTGTGCCCCCACTGTCCTCCCCTTTATACTGGCTACTGTTTTAAAGTTTGCCCTTCCCAGATCTCTCATCTGAAATAAAAAAATAATAATTTTTTATGACAGAACTCAACTTTCACTTTTATACTTGGTAAGATCAGTGCTGCAGTATTTGATTGACCAAATTCCTGCAGAGGTTGTGATTCTTGGACTTTTTTTGATGTAAGAATTGTTTATTTATGCATACCTCTTTTTGCCCCTTGATTTTTCAACATTCTTTCTGCTTTGTGCCTATAGGAATTTTTTAAGGTAGAAAAATTAGGTAATTGGGTATCTGTGTTTGCTTTGTGTGAAACAATGATGTAAAGCATAGTTGGCTGCCTTTGCTTGCACAGTTTGTCAAACTGTAATAATGTTGACCTGCAAAATAAAGGAAAATGGACATTATCCTGTTAAATTACCTTCTAATAAAGGCAGCAGCATGCAACATGTTTAACTGTCAAGTTAAATTGTTACCAGTGGCTGATCCTAATAATTCGTTCAGCTGCAACTTAATACTATATATGACTGCTGCAGTCTTGTCTTAACTGAACAGTTCTTGTAGAGCTGTTTGCAGTATCTGGTAAGGGGACTAGTAGATTAACACTGCAATCCAGTATTTATAGCTACTGAATTCAGGGGGACTTATTATTGGGTAAGTTTGTATATAACCACAGTCTAAATCACCTTTAGGATGGTGCAAGCTAGAGAGGCTCCTATGTAGTGTGAGCAGCACTGCTCAAGTTACATACTACATGGAAGGCAGATCTTGACGAGATCCTACATGCAACTAAGGAACAATTGGGAGCTTAATCTATGACAGTATCCCAGCCTGCACTATGCTGAAAACTTTCAAGCTAAACATACCCACAAACCCCTACCCCTTCTTGGTTATCTGGTTGCAAACATTCAACCATGTGTGTCCCCCTCACCCTTGTAACTGCAGGGATGCAGTCACTCATGGGTGAGTGGAAGGGAAGGTAGAATTTCCCACTTCGGTCCCTTCTTCCCAGTTCCTCACTGGCCCCCAATATCTACTAGTCAGATAGGACAATGAAGTAGGTACAGGTAAGCCAACAGCATCCTTTCCACAACAACACAGCCAGTAAGTGATAATGGAAGGGCACCACAGTGGATACAACTGTTATGTTAAAGAACACTGTGCCATATCTCACTGCATATCTTTAGCCTCTTTCACATGCAGCCTTCAAATACTTCACTGGGCTTTTAATAGCAGAATCACTAAATAAAAGGAAATAAGCTGTGATCATTAGGATGTTGAAATTTGCTGGAATTTATCCTATACTTACATGAAACTGGAAGAGAACACTGCCTTTAGTCAACACAGTAGAAGCAACACCTAGAAACTCCTTGTCTGCTCCTAAAGTCACTATGCAAACAAGCATACTTTGGAAAAAGGTTATGAGGATGAAAGAGTCTTTTTAAAAGAACTGTTTCTGTCATACCACCACTTTAAATAGGTATGTTTGCCACTGTATGGTGTCTGTAAGCTTGAATGGATAGAAGTGGAATATATAAATGTTTAAACATTAATGCTATTTTATCGCATTATTGAGTTAGCAGTTGCTTGAATAACTTTCTCAGAGAGTTACCTCTAATAGAACTGGAGCACTAAGACAATAGAATCTGTACAAATTACATACAGTTCTTTATTAAACAACTGTAAACACTTCACTGTAAAAATCCATAAAACTTTTATAAACCAACATTTTGTAAATAGATTCTATACTACAATAAAAGAATTTGAACACAGTTATTTACATGCAATACTGACAAATTTTGGCACTTTCTTGAAAGGAAATGTACAAAACACTTTCTTCTTTAAAAAAAAGTCAACTTATAAAAACTTAGCTTTACTATCATGCACTTTGCAAATACCTCACAAGCACTTATGGCACAGCTACCAGAGGGCTCCAGGCTCTCACCACATCCTTCCTATAAAATCAGTTCAGATAACTTTCAATGTGCTTCCATAAGTTTGTTGCAAAACCACTTGAACGTTGTCAAGAATGAAGTCAAACGCCATGTTCCAAACCGATTCCACGGACTGCTGCATTAGCCTGTAGGGGGGAAAACATGTCTACTCTTAGAAACTGATCCTTACCACCACACATTTTCATAGCTTTGCAAAGAGGGGAGAAGGTGCAATAGCCAAGAGTCACCAACCTTGTGGGGCCCAGTATCTATTTGGAAACGTTAAGACTCCCATGGGCAATAAATATAGCCATTTCACAGAAGAGAAATGAGTAACTGAGGCAAGAATAGCATGATGTGATTTCAAACCCAGTTAACAATGCCATTTTGCAATGCTCCTTCCACTACAAGGAAAGTTTGCCCACACTAAGGAGCTGCTGGGGGAAGGAGCAGCTGCAGATCCCACCCCCCAGATAGATTTTTCCAGGGCTGAGCTGTTCAAGCTCTGGTTGGATGATGGTAAGTATCAGAAGTTGAAGTCTTTCTGCCTATCTCCTTGTCTGTTCCTTCACCTCTAGTGGGGAGCCTGGCTGTGCTTGGTTGGTTCACAGCCATGAGGTAGGGTGACATTACCCATTTTCCTTTCCCAACTGTACCACCAACTTCAGTCTCTTGTCTGCCAAGATTAGATAGAGCATTCCATTCCTCCCTAACACTGCACCCTGCAATTCCCCTCAAATGAAAAATGCACATGCACATACAGAACTGAATACCACTGAAACAACCATAAATACAATCCAGCAATCCTATGGTCTCTTGGAGGATGATTCATAGGCAAAGCAAGTGTTTGCTCTCCCTTCCAAGAGAGTCAAGACAAAGCGCTCTGCCTTCAGAGGATGATCCAATGCCAGATTGCCATCTCACTACTGTGGAAAGGGATGTGCCAGGAGAAAGCTTGAATCCGAAGGACCAAATGTCTTCCCGGTCCCAACACAGGCACCCCGAAAAGCCTCCCAGAGAGCGAACTATACTAGCCTTGGAGTTCGTTTCTGTCCTATTGTCCCCAAGGGAGGGGAATAGTATAAATTTTAAAAAACAAACAGAAGGAACACAAAGGCACCCACTTCTTATTTGGTAGGGCTTTGCATGAGGGGTTCAACTTCTTTCACTGCCTATGGTTTTTTTTTAAAAACCAATAAGCACATGGAAAGACCTTTAGTTGGGAAAAGGAACAGAATGAATAGAATGAGCATTAACACTTCTTTTTTCTGTCAAGCTTTCATAATTGCCTTTTCAGATGGATAAAAAGTTCTATAACAAAATGTGAATTGGTAAGACCCAAAATTAAGCTACCTTTTCATATATTTGATGACCAGATCCAACTTTTCTAAATCCTTTTCTTCTATCAAATCAGTACAGTACTTCACAACTTGTAGTATGTCTTCCTCCATGGGATCTGAAATGAAATGGACAAAAATTTAATGCATTTTTACCCTGCTTGTTGTGGCTCACAATAAGGGTCCTGCCACTAGCTTTATGTACTACAAAAGACCCACAAAGTAAGGGAAGTGGAGGTAAAAAGTAAGAAAAGGGAGGTCAGTTTTCCAGCTAGGACAAAGTGAGCTATTTGAGGGATACCATCCAGTTCAGGCCAGGATGATCTTCCCTTGCTGGAGCTCATCTTAATAGCAATTGGTAGTTCCTCTTCCTTTAGTCAATGCATGGGGTCTAGTGTGTTCACATAGGGCTATTAAATACAATCCTAACCCCACATACTCAGGAGTAAGCACCGATGAATTCAACAGGACTTGCCTCTGAGTAGATGTCGTCAGGAATAAATGTGCTTTCAGTCAGGAAGGGTAGTGTGATGCACATATTTATAATCTATTATTTGGCAGTGGCTGCTGCTGCTGCTGTGACTAAAGCCCTCATATGAATATTCCTTAGCCAAGTAAAGTTCTGTCTCTGCCTTTCCCAAGTAAAGTTCTGTCTCTGCCTTTTCAGTGAAACCTTCAATCCTCAGGCAAACTCATCTTTAGATCATGAACTGTCTGGCTTTTTGGCGTGAACACGGCATTAAGACTGCACCTGACAAACTATCTTTATCCATAGATCAATATGGAAAATTTTACCTATTATTAATCTTGAGCTGTTGATGACTGTAGGATTTATCAGACACTTGTGGAGCCACTGCTTCCTACAAACAGTAACCATCTCAGGTCTGTAATATCTGATCATTATGCAATTTGAAACCAAGGTTTTAGGAGATACCATGGGCCCAAATGATGCTTTCAGAAATGTGAATGCCCTTGGAACATTACAGAAGAGTTACACGAAAGCCCATCTTTCCCAAGCAACAAAGAGAATAAGGCTGCACATGCTTATTACTGCTAAAGTATTACTTACTTTTCCCCAGTAAGATGATTGAAATAAATTATACAGTGGTATCTCGGTTTTCGAACGTAATCCGTTCCAGGAGACCGTTTGAGTTCTGAAATGTTCAAAAACCGAAAACTCAATACGGAAAACTCCCAAGGCGTGTTTGAAAACCGAAGCATTTACTTTCAGGTTTACAGCTTTCAAAAACTGAAATGTTTGTCAATGGAGATGTTCGAAAACCGAGGTATCACTGTATTTGAAAGGAAAGAAATAGGGGTCCCTAATATGCAGTGATGTCTGTCAAATGGCAATTAGTGGTATCCAGTAGAGAGACAAAGCCTTCCAGTTCAGACTTTCAATAATTCTATTTCTTTCATTGGAAATATTTCCATACAAACACAATTCAATGAAAAAACTACCAGCTTACCTGCTATGGTTGTAATCCATTCTTTGAGTAAGGCTTTTACATCATTGAATTCAACAGCTCCAGCTAGATTAGGGGCCTTAGTAGTGCCATACAATAGTGGCTGTGAAACGGATGGGGTGGAAGTATTTGCTGTGGTTTGTGCCAATTCCACCTGTTTATGGACAAAATACACAAGTAGTACTGCACATGTGAATTTTTTTCTTCTGTATCTTCCCAACTCCAAACCTTAAAAAAGCAGCTCAAGCACCAAAAACCTCATGACAAGACAAGCAAACAATAAAACATTAGCTTAAAAATATTTGAATGCTGTATTTATTTGTGATAAAGTTACCTGAGAGTTGTCAGTGGTTCCTCCTTCCTGTTTCAAGAAGTCATCTATTAATTTTTGTGGGCTCCCAACAGAAATTGCCATACTTTTTGCAGGGCTCCCAAAGAGCTTGTTTTTTAAAGGACTGTGGTTCTTTTTTACTGGGCTGACCTGGTTTTTTTTCCTACTTCTTTTCTTGTTTTTCGTAACAGGCTTCAAGTTCGGCAAAGGATTCTTTGCTAATGGGAGTCAAAGGAGAGAGAGTTATCAAGCACACAATGACAAAAGAGATGATCCTCACCCAGTTTTTTCCATTACAGTGAACATTATTTGACAAAGTTCTACTACAGACTTACCAGTGGTACTTTGCTGGAAAACTGCCCCTATAGGTTTCTGTCTTTGATCATATGCCTGTCTCAGCTCTTCCTGCAACTCTGATGGTAGTGCAGCAAAAACTTCAGGGTCCACCTAAGCAAGGAAACATCCATCTGTGGTTATACCAATGGTGTATAACACTGATGTTTACATTTCTGACTTTTGTATCATTTATGAAATGGATTACCGTGGGACCTCTTGTTACGTACTTAATCCGTTCTGGAGGTCTGTTCGTAACAGGAAACCGCTCGTAACATGAGGCGCACTTTCACTAATGGCACCTCCCGTTGCTGCAGCGCCACCAGAGCACGACTTTCGCTTGCATCCTGGGGCAAAGGTCGCAACAAGGGGCATCTAGTTCCGGGTTAGTGGAGCATGTAACCCGTAGCATTCGTAAGGGGGACGCTACGTAACACGAGGTACCACTATAATACTCAATGTTTATAATAAAACATCAGTCTAAATTATAAAAAGGACTATGCTGTTTGTAACTTTAGACAGTACAGATTTCTTCAGAGCAGGGAAACTAGAAATCTATAACCCCCCTCCCCTGAGCAAACACTTTATTGCTAAATGCAAAGGTCTACTAGTGTGTTATCAAACACATGCTGTCATTCACCTGTGAAAATGCTGGCAGTGCTATTACATTTATTCCGGTATCATTGCTTGGTTCTTTGACATCTGGTATTTGTAAGAGAACTGCCCCAACAGGCTGTGGAGGAAAACTAGTATTGTATCCATTAACAGGCTCCTTCTTGCTACTATCGCATATCTCTGCTTGCTGAAGAGAATACATTTGCTCTATTTGATCTCGAAGATCAGGTGGGAGTGCTTCCAAAACAGACTGATCCAGCTATGAACAAAAACAACATTCATCTTTCAGTTTCAGAAGAAATGACTTTTAACCACACACATCTGCAAAGAGGAGAGGGAAATTATGTACAGTGGTACCTCTGGTTGCGAACAGGATCCGTTTCGGAGCTCCAGTCGAATCCTGAGGAATTCGCAACTGTAGGGGCTGCTTCTGCGCATGCGCGCGGGGCAAAACCTGGAAAAATACTTCCAGGTTTGCTACGTATGTATCCCGAAGGATACGTAACCAGAGGTGAATACAAGTAGAGGTACCACTGTATTATTTTGTGCTTGCTTAATAGCACAGATACAAAAGGCATAACTGAAGAAGCTGTTTCTTCTCCTGTACTAGTTATTTGTGTTCTAATCAAAATAAATGAAAGAGTTTGTATGGGATGCATATTTCATTTATGGATCACTTCCCATGAAGCATTCTACACTAGCATATTGTTCATACAATCAATGCCTAGGTGTAGCTATACCACATTCTATGCACTGTTGTGCTGATACAGCCAAGACTCAGGGACAGCTTAAAGGTTAAGTCTCTCATATGCTAGTGACCAAAAAGCTATCTGCACAGCAGAAACCCATACAGAAGCCATTAACAACTGCAAACAACTTATCCATCCAAGAACATGTGTTTTGCATATGTTCTCTTACAGGATTTTATATACTGTACTTTTAAATTAATGTTTTATCATTGTTACAATATATTTTCCATATTTAACAAAAAGTTAGATTAACCAATTTAGACATAGCCCCTTCATTCCTCTGTTTGCACAAGTTGCAATTAAGCCAGAAAGTGTTTGACCATAGTTTCCCAAATCAGGATCCTAAACCAACTTAAACCATGTTTTAGGATCCTGACTTTTTCAAAGCCAATAGCCATGATAGCCTGTTTCAGACAAAACAGGAACCCATGGCTAATTAGTGACTAACTGCATTCAGGAAAGCTGCAAAGGGAGAAACAAAGGCGCTGCATGTGTGCACAACCGGATCTTTTATATCCCAGCTTATTAAGCCAAGATATGATTGTTCAAACTGGGCCAGTTTTAATCCAAAGGATAATGATTACGAAATTATTACAGTATTGTTTGAAGAAGAAAAAAGCCTCTCCACAAGTTTACTATCTCATAAGCTTCCCTACGGATTTCAACTACACTGGCGAAACTACACTGGGGAAAACTAACTGTTCCCATACCTTAGCAATACACATTTTGCAGTATGAAGGAGGTACTGTACAACCTTTCTTTCTAATAATCTGTGAAAAACAGCCCAAAATAAAATTCTACGGTTCTCTCAATATAGGTCGTGTCTGATCATTCTCTCCAAAAGGTTGAGCTCTGTCAGTCCCACCCAGTATGCATCAAACCTCCTACGATCCCATAGTTTTCCCAAAACAGAGCCGTGTTTGGATCAGATTACCATCAAGTATGGTGCAAAACACAGCCACTAGATTCCCCCTTAAAAATGCAATATTAACTCTAGTTCAAAACCATTCTGCCCAACAGAAATGCTAACGGGTACAATTCTATATTGTTTTGCATGGCAGTAAATCCCATTAACCTTTAAAAATGTTTACTTCCAAGTAGATATGTATGGGCCTGCACTTTAAATGTAGTAATGTGTTCACTTTTATTGCTTGAGACATTCCAAAGACTCATGAAAAGTATCACACACTGGGTGGGAACAGAATAAAAATATGGATCTTATCCATTATTTGCTTTGTATTAAGAAAGAGCAAGAAAAACTTCAGACCTTTCTTTACATTGTTCTTACCAGAAAGAAAATTTTACCTGGGAAGGTGATGGTACCTCAATACTTAAATTAAGTCTTGATTTTATACTGATAGGCGTGTGCAAACCATTCAGACCGACTACAGGCTCAGATTTGTTGGCAACACGATTGGCATTAGATGTCAGAGACGCTGGCATTGTACATGCTTTTGATGTGGAAGATATTTCAACATCCACAGCAGCCACAAATACTATGAATGCAGAAAAAAGACAAAAGTTTAACTGTTCAGAAATACCTAGCACATACAATTAAAGGAGTCTGACTACTGTGTTTTACTTTCTAATATTGCAAAATTAAAAGTTATTAATGAAATACAAAAAAGTTATCAATAAGAAATATGTTTTATAAACAAAAATGTGTAAAACAGTCAATAAGAAGCCATGAGAATGGAAGCACAATTTCCATTTACTGACCTTCCTTGTGCTGCTGTTCTGAGTTCTTTATTCCTTTTGGGACTTGCAGAAGATCAATGATGGAATTAGCTCCACCAGGTAAAAATCCAGAATGTACTGATGAGTGAGAGGAAACAGCTGAAGTTGTTTTATTAGCTGGAACTAACTGATGTACTTGAATTCCAACCTAAAAAGCAACAAAAAGGCACATTGTTTCTAAAAGGAAACCATTTTCAACAAATAATGTAGCTACTATTTTAAACATTACTTATAGGAGAGTATTTAAATTCTTATAATATAAAAGTAAGCAGTATACACGATAGCTTTCTGTTTATGGTGACCAAGAAGAACCAAACATAAGTATAAGCAGTTCAACAAATTCTAAAAACGGAGATATTGACCTTTCAAATCAGGTTATTTTCTAGAAGTCTGTGATTTTACTCAAGAGTTGATATCCCCATTTAAATAAAAATATTTGGACTGTCACTGTCCAGTCTCTCAAACATTTAAAGTCACATTTTAATTCAAACCAAAGTACTAACCTGATCTGTTTTCAATGACATTGATTTGTAATTTTATCACCCTGCTTATACTGTAACCTTAATGGAAAAATGGAGCTTAAATAATAGTAAATACTTTTGCAGAAGTGTGTGTGTGTGTGTAGGAGCTTGGCAATTTCAGTGATTTAACACTTACCCCTCTCATATCAGAAATATTCAACTTCATTGTGTGAAACATGTTCAACATTTCTTTACCAATCACTTTGGCACTATTTGTTGCATGGTCGAGAGTCACAGTCCTACAAAGAACACATATTTTAAAATGCATTAAGTTCTTGATCAACGGCTACTACTTGCAATAGCTATACACTACTCCAGAATCAACATGCCTGCAAATGCTAGTTGCTAATGATCTATCAACCATGGGAAACAAAGGTAAGGGGGATACGATAGAGGTTTTATAAACTTATGCATGGTGTGGACTGTGCAATTATAAGGTAAAGGGACCCCTGACCATTAGGTCCAGTCATGACTGACTCTGGGGTTGCGGCGCTCATCTCACTTTATTGGCCGAGGGAGCCGGCGTACAGCTTCCAGGTCATGTGGCCAGAATGACTAAACCGCTTCTGGCGAACCAGAGCAGTGCACGGAAATGCCGTTTACCTTCCCGCCAGAGTGGTACCTATTTATCTACTTGCACTTTGACGTGCTTTCGAACTGCTAGGTTGGCAGGAGCAGGGACCGAGCAACGGGAGCTCACCCCGTCGCGGGGATTTGAACTGCCAACCTTCTGATCGACAAGTCCTAGGCTCTGTGGTTTAACCCACAGGGCCACTATTATGAGTGGAAGAGAAAAATAACTCTAAAGCATCCAATGGCAGGAGATTCAACATAGGTAAGAGCAAATACTTCTCCAAACAGTGTTTCATTTGTTTTTAATTTCTTTTTGCTTTTAACTTGTTTTTAATTTTGTATGACGTTATTGTTTTGTTTTACGTTTTTATATTGTTAAACGTTTGCAAAGAGACTTAGACATGCCTTCTGCTGATGTCCAGGAATTTATTAAGAATTCACTGTAACTTACATTAACTTACAGCATAATAATAATAATAATAATAATAATAATAATAATAATAATAATAATAATTTTTTATTTATACCCCGCCCTCCCCAGCCAAGGCCGGGCTCAGAGCGGCTTACAAGCAATAATAAAAACAAGATGAATGATTACAACTTAAAAACAAAAATAAAATACAACATTAAAATAATGGAACATTAAAATATTAAAATGTAGCCTCATCGCAGGAGGAGAAGGAAAAGAAAGGGGGGGGAAAGAGAGGGAGGGAATCAAATTGGCTCCAAGCCAAAGGCCAGGCGGAACAACTCTGTCTTACAGGCCCTGCGGAAAGAAATCAGATCCTGCAGGGCCCTGGTCTCATGAGGCAGAGCGTTCCACCAGGCCGGAGCGAGTTGAAAAGGCCCTGGCTCTGGTTGAAGCCAATCTAACTTCCTTAGGGCCTGGGACCACTAGGGTGTTGTTATTTATGGACCTTGAGGCTCTCCGTGGGGCATACCAGGAGAGGCGGTCCCGTAGGTACGAGGGTCCTAGGCCGTGAAGGGCTTTAAAGGTCAAAAGCAGCACCTTAAATCTGACCCTGTACTCCACCGGGAGCCAGTGCAGCTTGAAAAGCACTGGGTGAATATGCTCCCATGGCAGAGACCCCGCGAGGAGCCTCGCTGCAGCATTCTGTACCCGCTGGAGTTTCTGGGACAGCTTCAAGGGCAGCCCCGCATAGAGCGGATTACAGTAGTCAAGCCTGGAGATAACCGTCGCATGGATCACTGTGGCCAGGTCGGGGCGGGAAAGGTAAGGGACCAACTGCTTGATGCGGCAAAGGTGGAAAAATGTTGCCTTGGCTGTTGCTGTAACTTGCGCCTCCATGGAAAGGGAGGCATCAAGGATTACACCCAAGGATTACAATTAGTAGTACTAATATACATGTCTACTTCAGAAGTAAGACTCTTTATGTTTAATGGGGCTTGCTCCCAAGAATTAGGTAAAGGATGGCAACCTATGCTTTGGTTTAGGATTGGCATTGGGGAAAAGAGGGCTCTTTTCCCTTTAAAAAACTATCTTCACAATTGGGAGCAGCAGGACACAGTTAAGTCCTCATGTTAAGCACGAGATTATGGGCAGAAAACTAGCAATGATTGTACTCTAATTTTATGTTATGCCCCCTTCCACAGCAGCCATTTTTGTCATGTGATGCCTCCATGGCAGCCTTTTTTGACTGGAGCTCTCAGCATTCTCTGAAAATTCAGAATGTGTTCCTTAGTCCAAAGAGCCTAAACCCTATGTACCATACTTGCTGGCTGAAGGGAAACCAGTATGTAAGTCATTGAACCATTTTTAGAAGTAAGAAAACTGCATAAAGCTTAGATTTGTAACCAGCATAGAGAACTACAGTCTTCCCCTAAATGCTTATACTATGATGACAATGTTTTATAGGCTCCTGTCATGCAAAGGCTGTAGAACATGACAAAAGAGAAGATCAGCAGAGTAGGTTGTTTTAGTCAGTTTATTGTCCACAATTAACTAGCAATTTAATTTTTACAAGGCATCTTGTATATCCCACAAAAATGTTCATCTGTTATGCCAGTCATTGAAGCAAATCAGAAACAGATCAGTAAAATGTATTAGATTCTCATGCACTATATAAAAAAGAAAGAAAAAGTACCTGCTTAAGAAGTCTAGGACATAACACCAAGAAAGATTATGTTCAAGTTCACATTACTTTACAGAAGTAGGTCTACAATTATTTGAAAAATTGTTTACCTGGCAATACTATCACAGATTCCATGGCCTCCAAATTTTGCAGGTTCTATTGGGGCCCCCGCTTTTCGGGCCATAATTTTGAGAGTTAATCGTTTGCCTTTCATACCAGCAGCTTCCAATCTACGTTGGATCTCTTCTGAAAGACTCAAAAGGAAAGCTTCTGCTTCTTTTGGCTAGAAATAGATAAAATGGGTTGTAAAAAAGTAAGGGGAAACAGTCTGATACTGAAAGTTGTACTGACAGAATTAATCCACAATATTTATAAACCATAGGCAGTATTCACAAAACAAGCTGTGCCAACAAGACTTCTGCTTGTGCCATGGGGCTTTCTGCTCATGCCCCAAAATTGGCTTGGGGCAGGTGTTGCTAGAATTCCCAGAAAAGTACCCAAGAGAGGGGAGATATTTTCATCCGGCGGGCTGAAATGCTGGCATAGACAGAATGGAAGAGGACTGACTCTGAATTCCACCCTTTGCATTCATTTTTTATCAAACATATTCATTAGTTGGCTCACTTGGTCAACTGTACATGCTTTCAAACTTCCTACCTTCTGCATTAACTTAAACAGAGCAACACACCCTTACATAGGGCGAGGGTGAAATTTGGCAGATGTGCCCAGAGCCCTGCATAAGCAAAGAGTGCACCTTAGTACACATCCAACATTTCTCCTACAGCTACGCATTACAGCGAGTGTACTCAGCTATTGTTGACAATAACTCTCTAATGGTCATGCAAGAAATCCGAAACATTATTTGAAAACCACTGCTATACACTACTTATGTTCAAGTACAATAATATGCTATCTGCCTAAAGGTCACACATTTCAGCATTAGAAACACAGGGAGGTTATCAGACCACTGCTCCATTTAGTTCAGTATTATCAACAATGATTGGCAGTGGGGCTGCAGGATTTCAGAAAGGGATCTCTTCTAACTATAGCTGAAGAAGCAGGGGTTTGAACCTGGGACCTTCTGCCTGCGAAGGAGATGCTCTACCACTGAGCTACGGACAAGAATTAAACATAGAAAAATGCAGCTAAATAGCTGCAATACAGACAAGTTATTTTAAGATACTGACTTATTACTGCACAAAAGTTATGATTATTTTTACCTGGGTAAATCTTATACCATAGTTTATCTCAGCTGAAACAGATTTTCTCTCTTTCTCTCTTTGAACCGGCCTATCATCCAAACCACGGCAGAATCTGTAGAGCATTTGTCCTGTTTTGGGGCCAAATTCTTTCTGAAGCTTTGACATTGTGACACATTGCAGATCTCCACAAGTTTTTATACCCAAAGATGACAACTTGGATTCCATTGTCCTACCAACTCCTGAAAAAATAAATACATTTTTGCTTTTGAAGTCTACAACTGGGAAATGTAATTCACTTAAGAAAACCAACGTGTATTAATATTTATGACTGCCCAGAAACTATTAGTACAACAAGCAACAGTGATGCCAAATTCTGGCATTCACATTTCAGCAAGCAACTAGAAACACCACATATTACAGGATCTAAAATAATTCTGAGCTCTAAGTAAAAAGACCCCTAGAGACTGTAAAACACCTGAATGTTGTACCAAAATGATTAAGGTTTTAAATGACAATTTTAGGTTATATTTTAGTGATCAAGATTTAATATATATATTTAACTGCCACTATATCTGAATTGCCTCTGTTATACCCAATTGCAATTCAATGTATTCCTGTTGTGTTTTATGATTTTCCTGATATTGTAAGTGAGCCGGAACTGGTCTGTGACCGTAATAATAAAATTCATACTCATACCTGAATGTTGACATATTCAAAGGGTACAAATGTGTTCTTTTGCCTTGCTTGTACATTTTATAAGAGATAAATAGCTCAAAATGAAAATGTTTTAAGCCACAGCCACTCTCAAGCTTTGGAGAGTGTTTGTATGCATTTCTCAACCAACATGATCATAAATCAAATGCTTATAGCAATTTAGTAAGGGGTAATCACTTTCAGAGTTGTGTTCCACAGGGCAGAGTCTTGGGCGGGGAGCTGAGAGAACTATGACTGAGTCTTTATACAAATCTGGGAGTGATTATACTAGCATAAATTTACCTGGAAGATAGCTAGTAAGCTGGCTTCTGATAAAATCATCCACTTCTTCTGGCTTTAAGTGATATTGTCCATCTGGCTTTGCTCTGCGTGTTGCCATTCTAGCCAGCAAAATGTTTGAACCTAAAAAAAAATGACAAATAGAATGTAGCTGAATAAATCCAAATTGTTATTAAAAATATTAATTCACACTTTGGTATATCACCATCCCGGAGAAGAGGAGGAGGAAGGTGGATCTCACGATTATGCCCTCAAACTTGTGAACACAGGAAGGCAGTTACAGCACCAGCCAGGTCCCATGTGATGTTGTTGTTTTTTGCTATAAACACGAGCTATGCAATTTCCTTTGGTAAATGAGAGCCTTTCTTCACACTGCACATGGCTTGCCTATAGAATTTGCTACCACATAATGTAGTGGTACTTGGGCAGCTTTAAAAGAGGTTTAGACAAATTCATGGAGGATAATACTATAAAGGGATACTAGCCATGACAGCTATTACTACCCCCAGTGCCAGAGGCAGCATGCCTCTGAATACCAGTTGATGGGATTCACAAGTAGGGAGATTGTGTTGCACTCAGGTCCCATATGCGGACTTCCCATAAGCATCTGATTGGCCACTGTGAGAGCAGGATGCTGGACTACAAGTGCATTTGGTCTAATCCTAGATGATTCTTATGTTCTTATGAATGTCAGTAGCAGCTACAGGAAAATATGAAGAATTTATGCATACTGCACTAATATGTGGAGGTGGTTGCATGGGGAGGGATGAATGGAATTCTGTACCCCAACTCCACTAGTGACATCCAAGTGTCCGTCTGGTTTTCCAGTGTTCTGAATCCAGTGTACAGGATCCACAAGCATGTCAAAGCTGAGAGCATGGAAGGCCTGAAGCAGGGAAATGATTCTGCTGTATCCATCCATGCATTCAATGTAGGATGTGAAAAGTGATAAGGATGTGTGTATATTAAGGTGTGCATTAATGATCATGTCATTATTTTATCTGCAGAAGTTTCTATAATGTCAATATTAAGAAAAATATTACGGTGATGAACAAGATAAAACCAGCAATAAAATTACATTCATAAAGTAAGGACAAAATACATTACAAATCAGTAGATTAGCTTAATACATCAATATAGCTGGATTAACCCTCATCTAAAGCCTAGGCAAACATTTGTAATAAATGCACATTTGTATTAAGTTGACATTTAAACCCATCTTAACATTGTTTAGATTATTTTTTTTAGTATAAATCATGAACTAACCTATTCCAATGGAAGCAGGACACTTGGTCTTGGCTTTTATTTCAGAACGGATAACACTTGCTAATTCCTCTGCTGTCAATCTGGTTTCTGCAATGATTTCAGTGATGTCAACTAGTGCTTCATCACAACTGACTGCTTCAATGTTATGAGTATAGCTATCAACACAAAGTAAAAGGAAGTGAAACAGCAGCAACAGCTCACCAAACACGGGACAAATAAAATCTCCCCAACCGTCTTATCTTCTAATTCTATGGAACCTAAATATATAACTGTGCACTAGAAAATTCATAGGTAATACTACTTTCCTTCTTAGGACTAAAATCATGCTAGTAAAGTGTGAGCTCGAGAAGTTTTACTATAGTCTTATTCCAAGCATTTGACACCATCATTTCATTAACTCAAAGTAATATTTAAAGGGTACATCAACAGAAAATCTGATGCATTAGGACCAGTCTAGATGAGATGGAAACATGATGCCTCTGCTCAGATAAACAAGTGGGAAAAGGAGCTCTTCTTTTTACCCAAAAGGGGAAAGCAAATGTGGGGAACTGAACCATCCACCCTTAATTTCCGGGTACCCTGCCATGTTATGAGCTTCTCTCCACCTCACCTCACCCACACTCAGTTTTTAGTGTGTGAAGTAGCTCCAAACACTACATTTTTAAGGTGAATGGGCCAAACAACTGAATAAGAAACGAGGCATCAAGCCAGGTCTAAGTTTAGCTCTTAGAATTCCAGGTAAACACTATTTTTTAATATAACATTCAAATATGAACCAGGTTCTCCAAATCCACTGGGAATTCTTTACCTGGTCAGCCAATGCTGAATCAAACTGATCTTGAAAATCCTATTTTAAAAATACTCTGGTGTGCAACCTCTAAATCATCTCCCCCATTGAAGGTTTTGTTTGCAAAGCATGCAGCATTACAAATAACAGTCTAAAGGCAAACTCACAGATTTCTCTTAAATTAAAACAGAAAGACATGTTAATGAAATGTCTGCAGGAGCATCTGAAACCACATCAAAAAAAATAATAATAAATTTCCCAATACTTGTTTTACCTTGCCAGGGTTTCGTACATGCTTTGTGCAACTTCTTTGTATGCCTGAAAGTCATAGGGCACGGCGTGAAGATTTGGACACAATCGTCTTGCTTGTCCAAAGAACATTCCATTCTTTATACCAACTTGCCTAAAAACAACCATAATATTGGTTTAATATCAACAGTCTATAAAGTTAAAACAACTACGGATTTGGAATTTTTCACTGTTCTTGCACCTGGAGATAATAAAGTGCCCTCAAAGAAGCAGATTACTGATACATTACAAAAGTCAATGTATGCAAATGTGAGCCCAAGAAAGTGTTGATAATGGTGGTGAAATCCTAACAATATATCAGACCATTTACTGTCACGAGTTAGAACTTGACTTTTTTCCACATTGACATTATATAAGGTATGTACAATGCTTCTGGCAACTAGCCTGGATTCAAATCTCTCAGTGGTCTGGTCAGCACAATACACCATACAAATTAGAAGCAGAAGAGTGTGGTGCAACAAATGGAAATTTTGTCTCTTTTACAGTAGGCTTCTTTCCACCCACCCACCCACCTCTCGCTATTCTCCAGCCAGGCAATTAAGATGTATTTTTGGAGATCAGGGACAGAAACTAAGACTGAGGAAAACTGCCTCGGCTGAAGACAGGAAATAAATTGGAGCTGAGGTCTTGGTCTTCAAGGGAATGCTTACCTCCTAGACTTTGTGTGCATTCCCCACCTTTGGATGCTAGGTGGCGATGGCATTCCATTTGACAAACTATCATCCAGGGACAACACAGAAGTGAGGGTCTGCCCAGGCACAAACCCTGCTATTCAACTAACTTGGTGCACTAGCTGGAGCCAGCAAAAACATTCCTGCTGCGGCAACAGGGCTTCATCTCCTCCCCACCTCATGTGCTCTCCAAATCTACTCTGAAGTGTTAGGAGAACCCCCATTATAGTGCAAAGGCAAGCTGAATTCAACCCGATATGTATAACTGCAGAGTTACTGAAAAGCAGGATGGGTTCCACAGAGATAAATCACAGTGAACAAGTATGTTTTAAGGAGCAACTTGAAAATGAAAACCCAGGAAAATAATTGTCTGCCTTGTGGAAGGATATTTTAGCGATACAGAGCTGCAGGGGAATGAGAATACATATGCTCTCTTTGAAGAGCTGTAGCATGAGAGAGCTGTTCTCTCATCCTCTTTCTTCTCTTGTCCTGAACGCGTGAGGTGAACATTTACATAGGAAAATGAGAGGAAAAGCTGCAATTCACAACTGACTAACAAGTAATAGTTTCCTCTTACCTGGCTTCATAACTGCAAGATGCAATTTCAGCCATTGATGGCACAGAGATTTCCAAGTCAATTCCATTCACTTGTGTAGACTCTGGAT
The DNA here is from genome assembly GCF_964106915.1 of Podarcis gaigeae. Lineage (NCBI taxonomy): Eukaryota > Metazoa > Chordata > Lepidosauria > Squamata > Lacertidae > Podarcis > Podarcis gaigeae. The sequence continues at coordinate 33,590,717 of NC_139677.1, read as the reverse complement.
TATCTTCATCTGGTGAGTCCAGTTCACTTGCTCCTGCTTGAGAAATATTTTAGCTATTTTTAGTTAATGGCTAAAAATAAATTACTTTCATAACAATATAATATTTAAAGTTATTTTATTAAAGTAAGGGTAGCAGTGTTGGCCTACAAAAATTAATAACCGCAATGCGTATTAAGGAATTACCTTTAATACCAAAATACCACAAAATAGTGTGTAAGCTTTTGAGTTTTCCATAACTCTTCAACAGACTATATGGTAGACTAAGCACTAAGGTGGGAATGATGCAACTGTGTTGCCAACATACAGACTGCCTCGTTTCTCTCCATTTCTGTTTTCTACCTGGTAAGGAGCCTATGGATGGAAACAAACTTGGGTAACCGCCAGTTGTGGTAGTTCCAGATGGGGACTAGCCATCATTAATCCTTCTTGTTCTCAGGAGGCCTTTGAGAAATCTGATACCTGCATAGCACATAAACAGTCTTATTTGAATGTCTGCTGTCTCCTTCCCAATTTCATCTTGAGACTGATCGTACGGAGGCAACATGCCTTCAACATCAACTCATTTGGTTTTTCTTCTCTTGCTTCCCCAACCCCAAACCCAAATTGCTGAGTTTATCATCCAGCCTGATAAAGAGTTCTGAAGTACTCAAAAGCTTTCACGCTATTTTGTGAGTCTTTCCTCAGCCAAATAAAAGTATTGCCCTACTATGGATTTGATAATTTATTAAAATAGATTTCCAATTTTTATTACCTACCAATCTTAAGATTTTATGTCTGCATTCCAGAGTGATAACTAAAAATAGTAACAATTCAAGTTTCACGTCTCATAAATAAACAGAAAGAGGATTGGAATGTAGAGCCCAAAATGGAAGTCTTTGATTTTAGTCTACAAATTGGTTTCATGAGCTATAATTGTAAAAATCTTACAAGAAGATTTTCTAAAGCAAAAATGTCCCTCAGCAACGCCTTGCTGTTATTACTTATGAGGGCTCTATCTAAATGTTTCTCCTTTGCATGCTGATCTTGGTGAAATCCAAGTAGAAAGGGCCTTGTGAAAGCATACAACTTATGCTTGGCTCCTCAACCAACCCTGCAGAGTGGCAACTTTTTTTCATGGTAGAAAGAGAGCCATGCACACATGTACACTTACTGCACTTTTCAAAGAACTCATTTCCCACAAATTTATTCTGTGGGGAATTGGAAAAATGCTACCACAGTTACAAAGGGAAAAGCAGCTATGTGAACTTGTTACAGTTTGGATTTAAACATAGCAAATATTCACATTGGTATGGAACATTTTATGACCCAAGTTACACTTCATCTATGAAATCTCCTTTTAACTTTGCTATAAAATGAGATTTCCTCCTACCCATCTTGCCTAATCCTTTAAGCATATTTACAGAGATACTTAAATTCAATGCAATAACTATTTCTTGTCTGAAAATAGTTACCTGTTATTAAAGCAGTACAAAATGGGAATAACATATGCAATATGTAGTTCATTCAAGGACACTATTTAAACAGAAAAAACCCTACAAGCTTCTCTCATTTGATGGTCAACAACCTCCCTCTACGTCCCGAATTTCTTTTGCTCATTATTTGTCCAAAATATATGGCCATTTGAGATTACCAAACAAGAGACAAGCTTTTAAGTCCGAGTCAGGCAGATTTATGTTAAAGAACTGCCCCTAACAAACTAACCACGTACCAACTATGAGCAAAACATACGGGAATGAGTTACAGTGTACAAGAACATGCTAAGTCTCTGTTGTACATAGAGATCACAAAGTACAGCTAGAGACCGACCCTAATACGCTAATGCTTACTTTGAAAGAAGAGTTAAGTAACTTGGATTTGGCTTTTGTTTCTGCAGTCTACTACATTGAACATTAAGAGTTATTTCTCCAAACTGGTGCATTCTTCATTACTGCTGAATTGTGCCACAATCTGAGTTTGAAATGAATTATGATGTAGTCTTTACAGGGCAAAGAATGTAGTGGATGAAAGATGTGAGAGACAGAACATGAATAGGCTACTATCTTGACAGTTTAGCATCGTTGTATTGATGGGCTCATTCAAGTTACCCAACATATCTGCAACTGCAAATTAGAGCAAATTATGCCCCAAACAAGAACAATGTCTTTAGTCCATTTGCTCTTCCGCCCTGGCATGAGAGGTCATCATCTTGTCTATCTTCATGAGTTCGATGGGCTTCTCCAGTGCAGCACAGTAGATCCCCCCTTAAGCTGATGGTCACTTCATGTAAATTCAGGGCAATGCGAGACACATTGTCCTCACTGGAATGCAAGGTAGAGAACCTCTCATCAAAAGTTGGAAAACTAGACAGGCGCATGGTGAATGTGGAGCAACGGATGGAGAAATCAGAGGCCAGGACCCAAGTCTGTGAAAAAGAAATCGCTGAGAATAAATCTGTATCCCACGTGATGATAAAAAAAAAATTGTTGCTCTTTTGAATGAAAATTGAAGAAACTGGGATTTAGGGAAAGGAAGACTAAAAATATTCATATCTTGAGAATGCTGGCAGATGAGGAAAGGAACCTAACCCATTGGTTCTGTGTGCTGATTTCCCTATCTCTTTGGGTCAGATAAGTTCTATCAATAGAACAATCATTACCTGCTCTCAAGGAGATACAGAACAAGAATGATAGCAAATCAAAGCAACACAATTGTGGATGGATAAAATTAAAGACTGGTTTTTAAGAGGCCCAAGATTCAACTGCTTGGAAACATTTGTCCAGTAAGAGTGACAATAAAAGCAGGAACCATCAACGAACAGGAACTTTGTAAAAGATGGGGCTGATGTTGAAAAAGCACCTATTTCTTGTCAAACTAACATTCACAGATCCTTAAAGTAACTGTCTCAGGGATCATAGATAAGCCAAGAGCAGAACACAGCATGGAGAATGGGAGGTATGAACAAATGACATGGTTAGTCATATGTAATAAACTGAGATTAGAATTTGTTCCAAATCATAGATGGGTGTTATTTAGAGTTTGTACATGGATTACAAGAACAGAATTTACCAGTAGGTTAAAAAATAATTTATACACACACATCCAAAGCTTTTATTATGTTTCAATACCTATCATATGGGATAATTTATATATAGCAGACAGTTCCATGATCATTCCTATGGGAAAGTACATGTATTTTTCTGTATTTTTAAAAACCTATGTGCCACTTTTTAATAAAACATTAGATTAAAATTATTTATATAGGAAATAGTTCTTGAAGAGTCAGCAAGCTGCTCATTGCATTTGTTTATTAAATAACCCACAGGTCAACTTACTGCTGAAAAATGAAAGTAGAAAAACCACTGAGAAATACAAAAATTCAAAATATGCATAAATATAAAAAGCTAATTACCTACCAACGAAGTATAAAAAACCATGTGGGTTATGTCAAGAAGCATACTTTTGCCAAGGTAAGGAATAATGGGAGTGATTTGAGAAGCCTGGTTCTATTCTCCACCATGCAATGGAAAGGCACTCTACACTGTTTTTATTCCAACCTTCTTGGAAAATGAAGCCTTGTATGAATTTGTAAAACTTAAATCAGCATGCATTGCAAGACAACACTATATTACGCAGGGTCCAATAAGTTATAGGCATAATGGTAAGAATGGCACTTTCAATCCTCATCACAGTGAATACTGCTATAGCAAGATGTACACTGCTGCAGTGTTCCTGCATTATTAAGACAAAGCAAGTTTTGTGGCTCACGTGACTAAACTCATTCTTGTCAGCAAGATGGGTAAAGGAAAGGAAAAATGGGGGTGCATAGGAGACTAGGATTTGTTATGGCACAGTAGCAACTACACCATGTTGCACCAGAAACCAGAGTATAATAATTGCTCTTACATACATCACAGTAAACTATGACGACTATAACAACAACAATAACAGACTCTATAAAGGTACTATAATGCCACCAGAGGGCGGAGAAACTATCCAATCTTAGAGAGCAAGAGTAGCTTGAAGGTCCACACAAGTCTCTAAAGTTCCTACAGAGGTACAAATCAAACTTTAATAATTGTTTTTCATATAAACACTAGAAGCCTCTCTCATGCTATTTTTTGAGGATGTTAAGCATACAGAAGAACAAAGTAACTTAAAAACTTGAGTGTAAATTCTACTACATTTCCCCATATGCCTGAAATGTTTAAAGTAAGCACACTCTTTTAGTGTTATTTACAACAAGTGTTAAAAGATTGCATCTTGTGCTGTCAATATACTATGCATTGACAAACTATAGCTATATGAATGATGCCCTTGTTTTTATTGAGGTGTTTTATCCCATTTATTAGCCCTAAATGGACTGTCAAGGCAGCTAGCACTATGGCACAGTACTATGAATGGAAAATATTATCTCTGAATATTCTGAAAATATGTGAAAAGCATGAAAGCAGAACAACTTCTATATCTGTAGTTCTTCCTATTACCTTACCTTCCACTCCACAATCTGTAGTATTTATGACAAATCTCAATATGGTTATCTATCTGATCTCCAATAGCAGAAGCTAAATCTAGAAGTAATTCTTACTTGACACAGTGCTACTGATGCTGGTTGTAATTAAAGTATTTACATTGAAAAATACTTAGGAATGTCTGCTTGAGTATCTAAAGGACACAATACTGGTACAAATGTGACATATGTAGTGACACATTGTATCAGACTCCTGCGGCCCATCAGCAGATGAACAGAAGGGCTGCATTTGTGAGTTGTCCCATCTGTTAGATCAGCCAGGCTCCAGGGCCACCTCAATCTCATTTTGTCTCCTCCCTTTGGGGGCAAAACCAGGTCTGAAACCCGAGGCATGCTATCAGAAGCCAAAAGAAATAAATACATATCAATTTAGCATTAATAACTTAAACTATGTTTGTGATGGATTTTTATCATTCTACGTGAGAAACCAATCTTAGCTGTAAAGCAGGAAATAAACAGGATAAATGAACATACATTTTATTGCCAGTATCCTGTGCTAACATTTCACTGTGAAATGCACTACCAATGCACTATTAAAACAGCTAAGCTACATGATACTTTAGAATCAGGGCTTTTTAAAAGTACCTTTCAATGTATTAAAGAACTGGAAGATCTTAGATGTCTTGCACTGAACAAGACAATCTAGGAATAAAGCAACATTGCAAAACAAAATTCAGGAAACCATATCTAACAATATCTATTCTTGACTAAAGGATTACAGTCCACTTAAATCAGGCACCCTCAACCATTTTCTGCTGGGGCTAAATTTGGAAATCTGAGAAACTGGCATGATCACCAGAAAAAATATCAACTTCAGAAACTGTTTATGTATGCAACAGCAGCAGCCCAGATCCTACACATCTCAAGGGTGGAAGGAAGACAAGATACCAACAACAGAAGAATGGCAAATGAAAATGATGGACTATGCAGAAATGGCAAAACTTACGGGAAAGCTCAAAGACAATGACAATGAGAAATTTAAAAAAGAATGGGAAGCATTTATTGTATATGTATAAAAATATTGTAAACAAGTAGAAACATTAGCAGGCTTTGACTAAACATTTGCAAGTAGTTAAGCTGAGATAAAATTTATCGAAGGAAATTTGAATTGAAATAGCAAAATTTTATGGCATGCATTTAGGATAAAACAATAAGAAGAAAAGAGGTTTATGTAAATTATGCAGAAAATGTATATATTCAATGAACCAGGAAAGGAAATGAAGTCAGGAGGTTAAAGAGAACATCTGAAAAGATCTTTTTTTTCGTTTTTTCTTTTCTTCTTTCTCTTTCTTTGCTTCTCTTTACTTTTATTTCACTTTTTATTTTTTATGTTGGATATTTTGTATCTTTAATTTTACTTGATGGAAAATAATTGTTGAAGTTGAAATTGTAAAACCAATAAAATTTATTTACAAAAAAAGAAGAAGAAAAATATCAACTTCACAGCAGGAAAGCTAGTGGTGTTCAGAGCAAAACTGCATAACACAAACAAATATCCACAGGCACAACGTACACCCCAGCTACGTATATCCCTTCCAAACAAAGAAAAAGATCAGTAATCACATACACACACTAAAACAAGAAGCAGACATCAAAAAGCAGGCAAAACACTCTCCAAACAAAAATGCCTAACACATATGCACAAACACCCATTAAAAACAAAACTCAATGTAACTTTTTTGTTCCTTGACCTTACTAGGCAGCAGTCGAGTCCTTCTTATTTATATTTTCTAAGGCGTTTCAGAGGTAAGCAAAGCCCCAGGGCTACAGCTACCCCACCCCCCTCCTTTCTTTCTCTATGCATAATGCCTCTAGGTTCATAAGGAGACCAATCTGAAAAAGAGGGAAAGGGACAAGGCGGCAGCAGCACCTGCAAGTCCATATTTTGCTTCCTACGTAGCCCTGCTACAGCTCTTTTTAACAATTCAGTCAGGAGGGGCAAGGGGGCCCCAAGTTAAAAACAAACTGCTCAAGCCTTTCTAAATGTTTAGGGAAAATTGTGGCTTCCTTGGGATCATAGAAGTATGAGCCAACAAAAGAGGAGGAGGAAAAACAGTATTCGGACAACGTGGCTCGGAAAAATAATAGCAGCCATGCTAGATCATATCAAGGTTCCATCTAATCCAGGATCCTGTTTTCAACATAGTCAGCCCCATTCTTTCAGCAAGCCCACAAAGCAGGGCATGGAAGACTACAACTATCGCCAACCATTTGCCCCTAAAACCTGGTATTCTGCCTAGAAACATTTATCTGTCCTAGTTAAAAGCCAAAGGCAGACCCATCATGCAGGAATTCATCTAATCCTCTGTTAACTATCACAATATCTTTGGCCAACAATGTCCATAAATAAATTTATAAAGTTAAGTACTTGCCTGTGCTAGATCTACTGTCAGTCTATTTCACTGGGTGACCCGAGTCCTAATATAACGAGGGAGAAAAACCTTTCTATCCCTTCACACCATTAAAGTTTTTCTTCCCTTTTGCCCACTGCAGTCTTAAAACTAAAAAGTTCCGTTTGCATTGGTCACATTCCTTTGTTCATTTTCGCTGCTCCTTTGCCAGTTGTAATACATTCTTTGTTTAGATGGGACAATCCAAACTGTACATAGAATTCCAATTTTTTTTGCCCCATCTATTATATATTTTGGAAAATGGTTTGTCTACCTGTCTGTTCTCTACGCATTCAGATGCCTCTTGAAATATTGCCACCCAAATTTGGCATGACGGTTCCCAAAGTGGAGGAGCTATTTTTGGTCTATGTTTGGATGCTGGACATTATTTGAAACAAGATGATGGGGGGTACAAACTTCCTAGTTACAGTGGTCTGCTTTGCCAACATGTTACACGCAGGGAGCATGCTGGGGAAGCAAATGCCAAGAGGATTGAAAAGGGAATGGCTGAGACTACAAAGGTTTGGACGGCAGGAAGCGGAGACCAAGCTCCAGGAACTGGGAGCAGAAGGACAGAATAAGTGGCTACTTCCCTGAATGTTGGGCCAGTGGGGGGGGGGGGGGTCAGCCAGCCTCTCATCACTGGTTATGGCTCCAGTGGAGATGGCAACGGCTGATGAAGGAATAAATCTGGGCAAGGTGAGTCAAGCTTAGGAAGCTGCTTCCTAAACTGCAGCAACCACTGGCAGGTCACTAGGAGGTGGTGACATTGTAGGTGGTGGTGGCAGCAGGGGGGATCAGCTAGGACCCAAACCACACAAAGACAACACTGACAGCGGGCTATAATGTGGGGGGGGGGGAATGGCAGAATGGGGAGGCAAAACAGGCCTGGTACATGGCCACACTGCAGGAATTGCATACCAAAGAAGCAGTCCTGCTGGCTGCAGGGGTCTCCTTCATTAGCACATTTCACTCAGGGAATGCATTAGTAAAGCAGTATTGTACCCAGTAGGCCTGAACTCTCCTGCTCTCTGCAGCGCAGACATAAGGAGAGAGAAAGAATACACAGAGTCTCTTTCCCTCATCCCTTTCTTGACTGTATAGGGTTTATTAAAACCCTAATTAAATATCAGGACCAGATCAGGGTCAGGTGTTCCCTGGGTTAGGTTGGAGCTGTGCAGAGCCCTAAAGTTAACAAATTACACTATCCATATATTCACCTCTGTTTTTGGTTTCTCGGAATTTCCAGGCAATGCCAGGTATTTTCAGCTAAATTTATATAAAGTTATTTTAACTAGCAAGATACCACCACAGCACTACAGAACTAACTTTGGATTGTTACAAGTGACGATCCTATGATATTTATTTATTTTGCAATTCAACAAATTGCACTTTTGTACCTGCTTTGCCATTCAATAATTTATTCTGATAATATTGCCATTCCAGCTGGGGATTTGCACCAGGACGAAGCAATGATTTTCCTGATCCTCTGTTACTCGTAACAGCAACCGGTTTGCCTGTGAAACATAATACAGTTGTAAGTCAAATTGCACTGAACTTTTTGTAAGAGATCTATGAGCACTACTGCAAAATACTTAGTAACACAAGTTCTACACACAAGATAGTGATTTTGAGAGTGGTCTGTAGAAGTTAGGACACACATTTTTGTGCTATGGCAGTGCTGAACAGCGCTGAATCCACAACTTTTTGGTTCAGTCAATAAAGACAGATGTAATCTGATTTGACAGTAGTTGGGGGAGGGAAACCTGTGAAATGATCATTCAATTTCAGGAGGATGTTTTTTACTGGATCCGATTTTGCATGTGTGTGCAATTAAATGTATGTGCCTTCTCTTTCTTAATTTCTTTTCCATTTTCTCTCTCAAAAGCAGCACACCACTTTCCCTCTCCCTGTCTCCTCCTAGCTGCTCCTTTTTCTTTCCCTCAAACCCTCTGATAGCTTCTCCTCCTTATCTTTTCAGTCACTCCACTTCTTATTCAACTGCTCAGGTACCAATCCTGAAAAGCATACATAGCTGAAAGATGAAGTGGGAAAGAACATCACTCTTACAACTTCCTCCTCCAGTTCTATGTACTTTTATGGGGACACAAAGGCACACACTCTCACTGCTTCATGATGGAGAGAGAAGAGGGGATGGGAGGTTTAAAGGTTTTGCTGGAATCAAGACAACCACTACCACCACAGGCTCTGCATTGGCAACCCCAGCACTACAGACATGTGATCTCTTCTTTAACTGCTAGGAGGAAAAGAGAACTCTTCACTGTGTTCCATGGATGCAGATAAATGAATGACAAATCTAGAGATATTTGCAAGTACAGTACCACCAATATGTAGGTTTTCTGTTTAAAAGTTTACTCATGCCAACAGGTGTGCATTTAACAGTACATTTCCACCTGGTATATAAAAAGCTGCAAAGTGCAAAGAGGAATGAATACTAACCTTTTAGATCAGGTCTATCTCGGATACCCACTGATACAAAGAAGCAGTCCATATCCACATGCATTATACAGCTTTGATGCTTGGTTGAGCTCAAGGTAGCTGTATAATCTAGTATAATGGTAGGCAAATGGAAAGTTTAAACCACACTGAACAATTTTTTTATTCCTATTATGCTCCTATTAATCTAGAATTTACCACCCCACTCTTTGTTTGCAACCATTTAACCGTCCTTAAAACATGTAGAATGCTATGTAGTCCCCAGTTTTAAAAGTTTCCAAAGGTACCATTTCATTGTTGCATATATTGTTCTTCACTACAATCAATACAATTTTGGGAGTTTGTTGTACACATCTACTCAAATACTTGGCTACAATAACTTTGTAACTACTGATCTATACTACCGACTTTTCCTAGCTCTTGACATTTTCAGACCAAATCTGAAAGAACTGATTAACATTATTGCTCTTCTTTCTCAATGTAATTAAATATGCCACCACAGCACATGCCAGCAATCATGGGCTAAAAGCTACCAGCACCCTGCCTAGTTGTCCATTTTCCTAACTCTTACTAAGGACAGTGCACATTTCCAATACTGGCCAAAAGAGTAGCAATAATAGTAGACAGTTTATACACATTCTTAATCATTTGTATTGCAACAGAAGTGTGAATACAGTGAGATGTCATTTTCAAATTAGAAACCTAATGATATATATTTTATCCTCCAACACCACAGTATAACATGGTATTCCCTACAAAGCCTAACATTCCAAACAGCAGATTTATAAAGAAGCTCTACTAAGGGCTCACCCAGATTTCCTTTGTCCTGTGTTTCTAGCCACAGCTCCGGGCTTTAAAGCTCCATATCGGAGTGTTTTGGGGTTTTCTGTCCTGGCATTTCCCCCAGTAAAATCTGCATTTTACCATTGAATCGGAGGAAATGATGTGAATTGCCGTTTGCTCCAATTCAGCTATAAAACACAGGCTTTCCAGGTGAAAGCAATGGGATCAAAACAAACAAAACTACTCAGACATAAGACTTTTAAAGTGTGGACCTCTGCCTCGAAAAGCACAACACAAAGGATGTCTGGATGAGCCCTTAGCCACCCCCCACCCCAAGTGAATTTGATACATACACTGTGCATTAACAGTGAAATGCAGGCAACAAATAATGTTGTGACTAAGTCGGAAAAAGAGCAGCTAATACCTTTTGGCATGCCATGTACTCCAGTTCCCACAATCCTGAGACTGCTCATAAGCAACCAACCTTAACTGTAGCACAACTGGAATGCTGAACTTTATAGTCTCATCAAATTATCTTGGAGGTCCATACTGCCCATCACTAGCTTACACAGAAATTTCAATGTCAAAACATAACCCATTTAAGTTAATAACAAGAGTGAATGGCTTTTTAAAAAGTACCTACCCGAGTCAGTTTTGTTAATTATAGATTGCCCTGCTTTCAGTTTTTTAAACTTTTCTCTTCCTGGGAAGATAGCATTGTTCTGTTTCTGCAGTGTATTGACAAAATCTGTAAATTCACTCTTCCAAGTAGCTATATGATGCAATCTTGAACGAGAGTAAAAGTCGGAAATGAAACTGCAGTTAGGAGGTTTGGACAGAGGTGAATCTACCTTACTAGGAGAAGGTACTGTGGTGCTTTTTGTGCTTGAAGGCCCCTGAACTGTAGAGTGATGAGCACCGTTTCTTTTAATATTACTGTGCAAAGATGAACAAGGTGAGTTAATCATAGTCCTATGCGAAATTCGTAAAAGTTCAGTGTTTTTGTTGCTTTGCTGAAAATGCTGCATAGAGCAGTCTCTAAAGTCTCTCCTTTCCTCCTCCTGCACAGGAGCTGAAGACAGTCTGCTTGCAACATTGTTGCCAGAGTGCACCAAGCTATCCTGTGTCTTTAAGGCACTGTTGGAACTATGAGTGTGTCCATTGAAAATGGAAATGCTGTCTCTATGATGAATTCCATTATGCTTGCTAGCAGAAAAGGCTTGCTCCAAATCCAAGACTCCGGCATCTTCAGTCTCATCTTCCATGTTCAATTTACATGTTCCATTGGCTTTGATTTCATTCTCTACTTCATACTTCTTTACTAGACAATTTCTAAAAAAAAAGGTGGTATAATACAGAAATTAGGAAAAAATATCAATTAAAAACATTTACCACTAAACTCTTCCCCTCTACTGTACTTTGAACCTCCCCCCATACACACACTGGTTTTAATAACAAGTTGACAGAATTGTTTCATAAACTTAGTCCACTAAGTTTTAAAGAGTAGTTTGAAATATGCCTAGAGATCTTCTAAGAGCTGCATAAACAGCATTAACATGAATGATCCGAGATGATCATCTAACATAATCTAAATTTGTAATTCAAGATAATTACTTACACCCTGTTGAACTCCACAGAGATATTGCTAGGACCTGCAATAGGTTCTTCAGGTTTGCATATGGTATTAAAACAGAGGCCTTTTTGAAAAATTGACTGTTTTGTATAAAGCTGATATGGAATGTATGAAAGGAGACGCCCAGCCTTTATGCTGTAAAGAAGATGAGAGTTTAATTGATCAGAGAAGTCATAACAAATTCTGTAATTTTTATCTTGTTCTTAAAGTAGGGGGGTATACCCCCCAGCACTTACTTTCATTAATGTATTTAACGTTGAGCAGAGAAGCTGTTGATTGCACTTGTATATTTCTACTTTACTAGCTTGATTGTCTTATTTCTAGACACTTCATTGTCCCATTATTTTATACAGAAAACAAAACTTATTAAACTGGAAAGGTTTTACACATTTAAGGCAATGTTGGGAACCCTCAGGTCTGGGAGCCAAATGTGGCCTTCTAGTCTCCATATCCAGCCCGCAAGATTTTTCCAGGTCATGTTCTTCACTGGCTCTGGTTTGTGCCCTCAGGTACTTTTTGCCTGACTGGAATAGGTCCCTGAGCCGTTATAACGCCTCTTTGATCGCTTGGAAGCAGGACACAAGCCTGCAGCCACTGCACAATTGAAATATAGCCTATTGTACAAAGTTAAAGCTCACATCTGTTGCTTCACGCACTTTAGTCCCATGTGATTTCCCCCTCTCACTCTGCCTACCATTGGCATGCACCTCTGTTACTCTGTCAGTTACTTCAGTTCTTATAATTGTATATAATTATTTAAGTGAAATATTACTGTTTGATCAACACTTATATTTGGGGTTGTGGAGTTGAATGCAGCTTCTTCCACAATTCCCACCTGCAATGCTAGAGTATTCTCTGAGGGTTTATGATGTGATAAACGCAGCCAAGTCCCTGTTATGCAGAAAAGGAATATAATCATGCATGGTCTAGGGAAATGCACTGCCAAATCATAGCAATACTGAAACTTAATTCTTGATGGTGTATTTCCCATCCAGCTTCAATCTGTACACTAACAAGAAGTTTGGCAATGGTTCAAAAGCCAATATATGCTGCAATTAAGAAAACTACAGTAAGATCACATTACCCAATTAAAAGAACATAACTTGTTAGCACTTATGTGACCAGGTTTCTAAGGGAGTAGCGTAATCTTAGCTGTTACAATGGGGATAGTCTCAAGTGCAGATCATTTGTTTTCCCAATATGTTCAGTAAAATTCAAATGACATGTCAGTAAAATAATTGCTACTATCTAAAGAATACAAAATAATGCAATAAAGTTGAACACATGTAAGGTACAACAAGGTATAAATAAGAATAATTTACTTCATGATTTATAAATCCTAATACAGTGGACGCTCGGGTTGCGAACGTGATCCGTGTGGGAGGCACATTCGCAACCCGCAGCGCCATGTCTGCGCATACGCGGGTCGCAATTCGGTGCTTCTGTGCATGCGCCGAGACCTGGAAGTAACCCGTTCCAGTATTTCCAGGTTCGGCATGGTGCGCAACCCGAAAACGCGCAACCTGAAGCATCTGTAACCCGAGGTATGACTGTATTATGAGAGATTCTAAGTTTTCATTAAAGCTATTATTTATATTTCCATTCTTTTAAACCTTTTTTTATAAATAAATACATAACTATATGCCCAGTAAGATAAAATAGTGTTTGATTTTGCTTTTTATCTCCAGCCCTGAATTAACAATACATCATTAAAACAGAATAGTTAGTTGCACACTGAGTGCTTATCAGAAAGAATTTTTTCTTTAAATTTATAACATTCACTTTAATCAAACATCCTGTTGCTTGTAATTTTATTAATCAAAACCATTACTGTAGCCTTATTTTAGTCAGAAATTTATTTGCTAAGCACTCAACAGTCTGCCGCTTCAGTATTTTGCACTCAATTCCCACAAAATTTGATCCATCCATCATAGATTTATAGGATAATCACATTTTTAAAAACATTTAACACACATTAAATAATATTTCAGAATGCAGTATTGTTTTGTCTTTTCAAATTTGTTCACATTTGGAACACTTAAACTTGTAGTCCTCCATATGTTGGTAGATTCCAACTCTCATAAACCTCAGCCAGCAAAGCCAACAGTCAGGGCTGATTTAAGCTGGAATCCAATGGCACCTGTAGGGCTCCTAGTTTCCTATCCTTAACTTAAACAGTGTTATCAAGCCTGGATATAATTCTCCAATAATATTTACCTATCTATTATCCATTCTGGTCGGACTATTTTTTCCCCTTTGAGTTCTTTTATTTTGGCATTTGGAAGATTTGTTGCAATAATGTGTGTTGTTTTGGATCTAGAATAGTATACATGATACTGTCCTCCATGCAACATCATTAGCCGCCTCAGTTCATCAGCTGATGGATCTGTAACAGATTTATGAAAATACATGGGTAAGTACTTAATGTTAAATAAATTAAATAATTTCAGAATTTATATTCTGCCCTTCATTGCAAAAACAGTCTCAGAGAGGATCACAATGTTCTTTAGTGTCTTAACACGGTAACGTAAAATTAAGATCTAAAACCAGTACAGCCAACCTTTCATCAAACAGCAACAGCAATCCTAATCACACATCTACTCAGAAGTAAGTTCCACTTCTTACTCCCAGGAAAGTTAGAATAGGATTGCAGCCTAAGGTTTCCAGCCCTAGTGGAGGACAAAGCAGCCTACATACAGAATACCGGGGGTGGGGGGGAAGTGGCTGTATAATACTAATTTTAGAAAAATTAAACACTTCAATTACTCATTTAAATCTTGCATTAGAAATGCTTCTTGTGAAATCCCCATAAAGTATTACCTTGTGTATTTTGAAGCATTTTTAGTTTGCTAGGGGAGCTTCACCAGGCCAAAAGCAGTCTAGACAGCTCCCCTCAAAAACAAGACTACAGAAAGTTATGGCCAGAAGGAGAATGATACATAAATTGCTTTGTGACTTCCACACAGTATAGCTCCTTCATCAACTTTGCCTCATCCCAATTTTTCTTAAAAGGCATTTGAATGAATATTTTGAAAGAATGAAAACTATCACCTGTAAAGCCATTGACATAGATGGCAACTCCATTAAAGATACCAGATGAAGTTCCATCTTTTTGGTGTTGCATAGCTGCCTCTGAACGGAACTGATCCTCCAGTTTCTGGACTTTGGCAGGCATATATCCTCCCTGGAATATAAATAAAACAGACTTTAGATAGAGATACATTCAACTTTTTTGTGTCTAACTATGGAAATGGGTCAAAAGGTTTGCTAGCCTTTAAAACTATTTAATATCAGTTTGGTTTTGACTTGAATATACAGTTGTGGAAAACTTTTTAATGGAATAACCACATAAACATTGTTTATTTATTTTATTATTAGAATATTTTAATACCACTTTTCAACATTGGATCTCAAGGGAGTGTAAAATAAAATATACATTTAATACATGTATGTAATAGATATATTGCAATATATGTATTACAATATACTATAATAATATACTATGTATTATAATATATTGTATTACATAATAATACAAATATAATGTAGCTAATAATCCTTAGCAGGGTTAAAATCACAGCCAACTCACTACTAAGCACCTACAAAAACCTGAATGTTCTGAATAAGCACAAGAAACAAAATATATCATAGGCAATTTTTCTAGCCAGTGTCCCATATGAACTGGATAGTATTATCTAAACATCCATTACTCTTTGCATAAGTCAGAGATGAAAACGGTATGGCTATTATTATAGAAATAAAATAGTTATGTTAAAGCTACCTATAAACACTAGTAAAAAGCAAGCTAACACTCTAAAATGTTATGTTTATAATTTTAGATTCGAACATACCCATCCTCCCCAGCCATCTCTGTCACTGGCTCTTTTTCTCCATCCACCTTCCTTCATAGTGAAGCTATTTAAGGAGAAAAAAAACATACAAATATTGTCAGTATTACTATTATATAATTTCAAATTGAGGTGTAGGAGCTACAAATATTTACACTGGGAAGACTTTAAACAGCACACCTGATGTATCCATTCTCTTACCACAAAATATAAATTCACGTATGCAAACACTTTAGAAATCTTTAACCTAATATCGCACAACTTAAGTATATCTTGAACCCTAGGTGTCATTTGCCTATATTCTGGCCCAATCTTTCAAATAACCTCTCACCTAGCTGTACAAACCAAAATAGCAGTTGACATTGTGACATTTAGGACAAACTAGATGCAATGTCAGAGGGATTTCCCCCCCCCTCTTGAGATTAGGAGATGGTGCCTGGACACTGGCAGACAACTTCCTGTGGCTTGGCTTGCTGAATCAGGGCCTATTACTGAGCTAAAATGATGTAGCCTCATTGCAGTGCTAAGAACCACAGTGAGGATATCAGAGATAAGCCCTCTGTCTGCTGTTTCGGAGTAAAAGGCGGGTTTTCCTCCAGCCTAGCACTGAAGTAGGTTAAAATGCTGCCATTTACTTTGCACAGAATGCTGAGTGTCAAAGAAAAAAAGCAGCGTTTCCAGAGAGCTGCAGATGTTGAATGAAAGTCTGGCTGCATGCGTGTGTGTTATCTGTATGTCTGCTTCTGCATCTGTGACAGCTTATGTATAGTGTTCGACTGCATGTATGTGTGGTGTGTGACACAAGAGAGGGAGAGTGCTGCACGACTGCATGTCTAGTGAGTGTATGCGCTTGTTGCATTGTGTGTGTATATTGGCCACACCACCACTGGCATGTTGCCCTCTGAAGGATGACTGTCAATGTGGTTCTTGGGCCAAAAGAAGCTAGCCATGCCAGCTTTAGCTCCATATCTTTAGAACACAAGAGCACAAAAGTGGGAACTCAGTGATGGAGAACTTTGGAGAGAAGAGCATTAGCACACACCCCAACAGTCAGAAAGCACAACAAAAGGTAGGAATCCATACATTTTGGACAGCCGACTCAAAATGCATGGTTGCCAGGACATTGCTGTTCCCTCCCTCCTGACCTCACACACTGCACCTTGGAAATTTAAAAACAACCCATTGCTCCTCCCCACAACACTACGTTTGGAAAGAGAGGGGTGGGTTGACACATTGTTCTTCAAACTGCACTGTGTGGAAACAAGCCTCAGACACCCTCTGCAACTTGAAGCCAGACAGGGAGGCTTGTGTTTGCATTGGCTCTGCACTTCTGAAGTACTCCAACCACTTCAGAAAGACTGAACCAAAATGGATCTCAGGTTTCTTTCCAACATGGGTTTAGGAAGGGGATTGTGCCTAGAGTTGCACTGAGCACGTCTAAAGCTCAGCTCAGGTGTAGAGACAATATCTGCTCCCCTCCTCAAGCTCCAAGGTTGAAGCATGCCCAGGGACCACTGCATTGCCAGAGGGCAGTAGAATACTCACTAAGGCAAGTTAAACATTTTTTTTTGGGGGGGGTAAGTACGTCTGGTAAGTACCCTGTCTCAGGATTCCAGATACACTACTCAGCAGTAGTCTAGTGGGTGAAAGTTACCTCATCTTCTTAACACTTCACTGTAAATCAAACATCATGCCTTCTGATAACAAGTTGGAAAATGGTCAATTATTATTTCCTCCAGGGGATCCAAACAAGGAAGTAATTGCATCAGTCCTGCCACAACCTGCCTGATATTACACCCCCAATCCTGAAAGGTAATTTGAGTAGCATAGACATAAATTAAGAACACAATAGCATTCTTTGTTACTTTACAATACATGATGTACTGGAGACCCCTGTTCCATCCCAGGACCATCATTTTGCTATTCTGCATTCTAGATAACAAGTATAGTGTTTTGTTATTCTTAGGCTGAATTCTTTAGTGGTGGATGCCATCAATAATTTGAAGCACAATTCAAAGTATGCACAATTCTTATTTATTCAACTCCTTTGAATAAACCTGCCTGAGGAGCAGGTGAGACCAAAGGGATTTGAAACGATCTCCTTCATCCTAGCCTGACTACCTTTATCCCTTCCTAGCTCTCTTGGGGGAAAAGAGCTTCTAAAGTCTTCAAACAAAATACAAAGCACAGAATACTCATCTTCAACGTTGAGATTTGGAAGTGTCTACAGTTCTTCAGCCAAACAGGCATGCTTTCGTGGCTCTATTCTTACAGACAGTTCATTTTTAGAAAGCAATTGCAGAAGCAGATGGGCTCTGAACAGTTACACATTGGGAAACACCTCTGAATCTGCTGCCTTATTTTTGATATTTTACTACCCAAGTACAAGCAGCACAAATATGAACTTATTTTACTTTCTACATTGATTGGTCATATTCCTATCCCATTTTCTCAAGTAGGAAGCCACACATTTATCTTCAAAATTTATTTAGGCACTGCTACCCCATATTCAGAGTGTGTACACACAAACTATAAGGTATAGTCACTGTCTTCTGCAGATGCCTTTTTGGGTTAGTGTTTTCATCTTCATATTATTGGTATAGCATTCTTTTGGTGTTTTGAAAGTGCCATTCAGTAGAATGGTTATAAGCTATCCTACATTTTGCAATGCATTCTGCAACCATTTGCTTTGTGTGGAAATGGAGAGCACCTTCTCTAGGACCTCCTATTCGGGAGAATCTTATGTCAATTAGTTCCACTTGTGTAGCCACTCCCGCACAATTCTGTGAAGATTAATCTAACAGATACACAAGACATATGGTGTTTGGGACTACCACAAAGATAATCAAGGGGTTAAAAAAATCCCCATGTGTATCAGTATAATGTTATTTCAACCTTTGAAGTCACATAGGTTATGCTCTTTAAAAGGAGGAGTAGAAACAGTATCCATTGAGTGTTTGCACTCTTTAAAAGAACAGGTGGAAACTGCCACCATTAACTCTTCTGCACTGTTTCTTAAACAGAAATTTAAATTGTAGTGTGGGGCTATTTATAAAAAGCAAATTCAAATTCTGTGCTTTAATTTTATACCATATATTGGATTATACCCAGGCTAACTTAGCTGTACTTATCAATGAAATCAATGTAAGTCTTTATCAGTGTAGGTCCTCTTTATTTCTATGGGAACTAAATGCAGTGTTAGAAACTGAGATATGAAAGCTAAGAGCTAAATGGCACCTTAGGCCTAGGTTATGGGCACAACAACGGAATGTCTAAGCGTGCTTTTCTATAACAAGAATACAAAGCTGAAAATGAATGAACTGCAGCGAAAATATTATGTTCATTTTTCACAGGGTCTAGTCTTTCCCCTGCCAACTCCCCTAATATTCTTAAGAAAGTAGCTTCTCCAGTCTCCCTGCCGCAAAATGCACCTAGAACAATGGGAGTTTCAAACACTGACTAAATTTATTTAACAGAATGCAGTCCAACCCAGGTCTTTCTTCCACAAGCCTGCTATGTTGTGTTGGTTGTGTTGTGTTGTGTTGGCCACAAAGGCAGGGGCTTCCTTTCCTCTACAGCCAGAATGGATGGAGTGAACTATTACTTCTCCTCCAGCTCACTCATTCACCTGTACAGAATTCCTTGTCACCCATGGCAACCCACAAGTTGTTAAATACAAAACTGCACTAGAAATTCATGGTGTGAAAAGCCTGAGACAAGTAACCATGCAAAGCACAGATGATCTGGCCATGAAAAAAAGGCATAGCAATCACACATAGGGTATCCACATAAGGGGCTGGGATGACACCCAAGATACAGCACAGATTCTGTGCTTGAAAAGTTGCTGAGTCAGAGTTTGCTTTTGGATATGGAAGCAAAATGTGAAAATATGATTTCCAGAGACATGAGCATTTCTTAACAGAAGTATCCATTATAAACAATTTTCCTCCCTAAAAATTAAAGGACTAATTATGTCAACTTGCAGAGATTCCAAGTGAAACTTTTACAAGCATTCCATACTACAGTATATGGATGTGTCAATTTTAGTGAATAATTATGTATACTGACAGCTTATTAATTAACAAGGAGAACTCAGATCTGTGTTGAGTTCCTCTAGACAGAAAGCTAACAAAGAGTTCAGTTAACATCTTTAAAATACAGTGACTGATTTCACACCATGGTTTAAACATGGTTTGGTATGTACAACCTGTAATGAATACAACTGAACCTCAGTCTCACAAATTCCACTATCCCTCTCTTAGCTGCAACAACTATGTTAAGTCTTGCTTTCCCTAAAGCTCAGCTTGTTGTGTCTCAAGATCAGAGATCATGGTTTACAATGAACTCTGATTAGTTTAACAAATTAGCTTCATAATTCATGGTATGAAGTTGGCTTGCTTTAAAACCAATGAAGCATTATGTAGACATGCTGCTTATCGTATTTTTCGTCCCATAGGACGCTCCGTCCCATAGGACGCACCTATTTTTTTTGGGGGGGGGGAAATAAAGGGAAAAAAAATTTCCTTTATTTCCCCCCCCCCAAACCAGGTCGGGGAACAGTGGGATGGCGGTGCTGCGCCTCCCCGCTGTCCCCCGAGCTTGTGGGGCTGGCCCATGTCTGCCTGGCGCGAGGGGCGCTCTGCTTCAGGGCGCCCCGCGCGTCGGGCGGCAGGCTACAGTCCGCAGCATGGGGAACCCTCTGTTTCAGGGCGCCCCACGCGCCCCCCGGGTGCGCAAGGCTTGCCAAGACCAGCGCGGATCACGGGGCGTCCTCCGAAGGGCGCCCCGTGCTGCGCGCTGCCAGCTGCCGCCCGCAAGCCTTGCGCTCGGGGGGGGGAGATCCCCCGGGTGCGCAAGGCTGGCCAACACCAGCGCAGAGCACGGGGCGGCCTCCGAAGGGCGCCCCATGCTCCCGGCTTCCGCCCGCAAGCCTTGCGCTCCCGGGGGGAGATCCCCCGGGTGCGCAAGGCTTGCCGACACCAGCGCGGAGCACGGGGCGTCCTCCAAAGGGCGCCCCATGCTCCGCGCTGCCAGCTGCCGCCCGCAAGCCTTGCGCTCTGGGGGGGGAGATCCCCCGGGTGCGCAAGGCTGGCCAACACCAGCGCAGAGCACGGGGCGGCCTCCGAAGGGCGCCCCATGCTCCCGGCTTCCGCCCGCAAGCCTTGCGCTCCCGGGGGGAGATCCCCCGGGTGCGCAAGACTTGCCGACACCAGCGCGGAGCACGGGGCGGCCTCCGAAGGGCGCCCCGTGCTCCCGGCTTCCGCCCGCAAGCCTTGCGCTCCTGGGGGGAGATCCCCCGGGTGCGCAAGGCTGGCCAACACCAGCGCGGAGCACGGGGCGGCCTCCAAAGGGCGCCCCGTGCTGCCGGCTTCCGCCCGCAAGCCTTGCGCTCTTGGGGGAGGGAGTTCCCCCGGGTGCGCAAGGCTGGCCAACACCAGCGCGGAGCACGGGGCGTCCTCCGAAGGGCGCCCCGTGCTGCCGGCTTCCGCCCGCAAGCCTTGCGCTCCTGGGGGGAGATCCCCCGGGTGCGCAAGGCTGGCCAACACCAGCGCGGAGCACGGGGTGGCCTCCGAAGGGCGCCCCGTGCTCCCAGCTTCCACCCGCAAGCCTTGCGCTCACGGGGGGGATCCCCCGGGTGCGCAAGGCTGGCCAACACCAGCGCGGAGCACAGGGCGTCCTCCGAAGGGCGCCCCGTGCTCCGTGCTGCCGCCCGCAAGCCTTGCGCGCCTGGGGAGATCCCCCGGGTGCGCAAGGCTGGCCAACACCAGCGTGGAGCACAGGGCATCCTCCAAAGGGTGCCCCGTGCTGCCGCCCGCAAGCCTTGCGCTCACGGGAGGGGGATCCCCCGGGTGCGCAAGGCTTGCCGACACTAGCGTGGAGCACGGGGCGGCCTCCGAAGGGTGCCCCGTGCTCCGCGCTACCGCCCACAAGCCTTCGGCTCCCGGGGGAGATCCCCGGGTGCGTAAGGCTTGCGGACACCTGCGTGGAGCACAGGGCGTCCTCTGGAGGGCGCCCCGTGCTCCGAGCTGCAGGCTGCCGCCTGCAAGCCTTGCGCGCCCAGGGGGAGATCCCCCGGGTGCGCAAGGCTAGCGGACACCTGCACGAAGCACTGGGCGTCCTCCGGAGGGGGAACTCCCTCCGGGCGTGCAAGGCTTGCGGATAGCTTCCTGGAGCCTGGAGAGCGAGAGACGTCGGTGCGCACCTACGCCTCTCGCTCTCCAGGCTTCAGCGAAAGCCTGCATTCGCCCCATAGGACGCACACACATTTCCCCTTCATTTTTGGAGGGGAAAAATGCGTCTTATTGGGCGAAAAATACGGTAATTATGAATTAGCACCAACTATGACTGTTTACTTTAAGTTCATCTTATGCATGGTGAAGATCCAGTGGTAGCTGGTGACTACAAAAATGTGGAATTGCTTCAAGTCAATTCAACCCTTCAATCCACTTCCATCAGTGAAGCCCTGAGGGTCAAAGGCAAAGCTGTCCAAAACACAATCTGTCTGCTATAGCAGTTGCATTGAGAATGCTTTATTCACTTAAAAAAACTTTTATGGTGCTGTTCTTGATGGTGCAATTTTTTTGATGTGCTTATGATTTTACTTTGTTCTAGTAAGTCAAGATGGCTTGTATTGAAGTGGGGTATACTCCCACCCACAGTAAATTATTAACAATACATGCTTATATGTTCTCTGCTACTAAGCAATACTGTACATACACAATTGTACCCCCTGCCTCCAATGATCAGCCCAATTCAGACTATCAAAGTTCCCTAGTTAGAAAGAAAGTTCAGTGCAGTTCTTAAGTTTCTTATTCTAGCCAAAGGGCATGACAGACTTGTACTAATAGTACAATACAGTTGTACCTTGGTTGCTGAACGCCTTGGAACTTGTACGTTTCGGCTCCTGAACGATCGAAAACCGGGAGTGTGTGTTCCGGTTTTTGAATGATTTTGGAAGCCGAACATCTGGCACAGCTTCCAATTGGTTGTAGGACACTCCTGCAGCCAATCGGAAGCTGTGCTTTTGTTTTCAAATGGTTTCGGGAGTCGAACGGACTCCCGGAATGCATTCTGTTTGAGAACCAAGATATGGCTGTAATAATAATACAAAATATCCATCCATAATAAAAGCTGACATACTTAATGTAAGAGAAAGAAGATACAAGAGACACCAACAAGCTTTCTAGAAAGAAAGTAATAATAAACACGCAGAGCGTAAGAATCTAAGAGCCCTGTAAGATCAGACCAAGACCGACCTAGTCCAGCATCCTGTTTTCACAGTGGTCAAATGAGATGCCTACGGAAAACCTGCAAACAAGACTTGAATACGACAGTAAAGGTAAAGGTACCCCTGCCCGTCAGGGCCAGTCGTGTCCGACTCTAGGGTTGCACGCTCATTTCGCTCAAGAGGCCGGGAGCCAGCACTGTCCGGAGACACTTCTGGGTCACGTGGCCAGCGTGACTAAGCTGCATCTGGCGAGCCAGCACCAGCGCCGAACACGGAAACGCCGTTTACCTTCCCGCTAGAAAGCGGTCCCTATTTATCTACTTGCACCTAGGGGTGCTTTCGAACTGCTAGGTAGGCAGGAGCTGGGACCAAACAACGGGAGCTCACCCCGCCACAGGGATTCGAACCGCCAACCTTTCGATCGGCAGGTCCTAGGCTCTGTGGTTTAACCCACAGCGCCATCTGCGTCCCCCAATTCTGCTTCCTGGGAACTAGTATTCAGATTTTTGAGCTGGCACACAGCGATCATGACTAGCAGATATTTCAATAAACATAAAACAGATATTTGCAAGTCAAGTCACAGAATATAGAGCACACCACTTATATTCAGATCAAGGATCTAAGCATGAAGAAGCCAATTTACTACACAGCCTGTGAGAGTGGACTCACAGGGGCGGGGATAGGTTTTGGGACTGGCATGGGTCCGATTGTGACCCTGCAGAAATCTCTGTTTTAAAAAATATTTTAGCTGTTTTTACTGTATGTGCATCACCTTGAGATGCAGGGGGAAAAAACCATCAACAAAAATAAATAACACATGTCTTGGAAGGAAATTACTTTGAATGTTAATGGTATGGTCCAACCAAACTTGATCATCGTTAAGTTGCCTCAATTTTCCATAAAACGCTAACCACATGATTTAATTATAACATATAGGCCTAAAGATGTACTTCAGGTGGATTTTCAGCTAGGTGTATCAATACAAAAAATATTATTTTATGCTATTAGAATTTCTAGACAAAAACTAAGTTGCCAATCGATATACAATTATCTGGGAGTAAATTCCATTGAATTTAATGAGACTTACAGGGATTATTCTTCAAATATGAAGCAAAGGAACATTAACCACTGTTTAGTACAGTTATTTTCCAAGTACTTAATACATTATATGTCAGCGACTTATTCAGCTAACTACCTTTTACTTTATATTATTTGTATTTAGTTACTAAACTAGTTTAGCATTTTTGTCTGTTTAACAGCAATAGAACAAGCAGAAACAGACTACAGTCCATTCAGACAGCTGGGACAATTCTTCCTATTAAATTTCCAGGTTTCATTGGGTTAGTGGGTGGTCAAGCTATGACCAAGGCTCAGATCTCAGGCCCACTTTATTCAGTAGGACATTCCCCAAGTTAGTGTCTGACTCAACACATAATCCAAAGCATACATACTACCTCACATATGGAAAAGGCAGCCTGGTTTTGCCCTGTGAATGAGAAGCTTCAGAACAGCCATTAAGAAAAAAGTAGTTTTAATTTTTTTTTGTTTTATAAGTAAAAAGATCTTTTTATTATGTGGTCTTTCTAATGTTACCCCCACTAGTAATGATCTGCAATGTTCAATCAATCAGCAGGCAAAACTAGCCTTACAGAGACAGAATAAAAGGCCAATGTCAGGAAAAATAGTTAATGTCACACAAGAGACAAGATAGCAAATGAAAGGTCTTCAGAGACTAGGTGTGTTTAATTATCTTTAGTTTAACGAAGCTGTTATAAGGATCTTATCTAACTACAGCCTCTGGTGTTCACTAGTGATTAAGCATATAAAGATATGTACCAAGACTTCTATTTGACCTTTTGTTCTGAACCTCTAGGGCAGTATTATTAGGGCAAGCAATTCCATCCCCCCCCCCGAAGAATTATGGGACTGAAACGTGCTGGGTAGCTGTCGAATACACATAACGATGAATGACGGGTGCTTGAACAATATATACCCTCAAAGAATGATCCCATCTGGGCAACTGACTTCGTCCCCGTCCCCCACAAGCAACTGGAAACATGTTTCTTATCGCAACCCAGCTGTGAAATCCTGTTGCATCTAACTCGCGCCAGCCTTCATGCGGCACCGCTCTTTCCTTTCTACCAGGCTTTCCCCTTTTTCTTTTAAACCCCGAGCCTGAGTAGCCGGCGTCTTAGTTTTGCAATGGGCACGGGCGCCTGAAGACGCAGAGGAAGGAGCACGGAATAAACAGCATCTCCTTCCGTGTCAGTAGATAAACCCCGGGCATCCCCACTTCCTCACGCCGAGTGCGAGCTGTGCAGCCACCAGCAAGGCAGCTGCAGGGATGGGAAAAAGCTGCCAGGCACCGCCATGGTTCCCAGGACGTGCTCGGCTTGCCAACGACGCTGATCCGGAACTAAGGGCAGCGGCGGCGGCTGCGGCGGCGTCAACCAGGTTGGCGCCTTCGAGGAGGCCGAGGCTTCGCTGACTTAAAACAGCCGGCCGCCCTCTCCCCTCAGGAGAAGCGAGCAACCCAAGCCCCGCTTGCCAGCCAGGAGGGAGGCCCGCCTGCCCGCCCAAGCTTTGGTCCCTCGCCCGCCTCCTCCGTGAGACTTGCAGGGTCAGGCAACCCTCGTGTCTGCCTGCGCCGTGTGTACGCGCCACATGGGGGCCTCCCCCGCTGCCGCTTCAGACACAACAAGCACACGGCTTCCGCACCGGGATAGGCAGGCAGTTGTGCGCGAAGGCGGCGGGCCAACCTCTTCCACAGCCTCTCTCACCTTTGCCCGCCCGCCGGGCGTCGCCGCCTGCCCTGCCGGGCCGTGTGGAAACCTCACATCGCGTCCCCGGCTCACGCCGCCCGCCGCCGCCGCAGCGAGAGCAGCAGCAGCAGCAGCAGCAGCTCCTCACACACTTCGCCTCGCCTGCGCCTTCACCTCGCCGTCGCTCCTCCTCCGACCTTCCCTCTCGGAACGCCGCGTCACGCACGGCGCGCTCAAGAGTCTCGCGCCGCCGCCGCAGCCGTTGGGCCTTTTCCCTCTCTCTCTCTTTCGCTTGATCAACAGCGCTCGTTCGCCGCAGCCAACCAATCAGACAGTCCTGCCCTGAGGCGGCGCCCCCTGGTGGCCTTAAGCAGTCGCGTGGCCAACGGGGAGAGAGAGAAATAAATAAAAGGAAAAGGGAGGGGAGGGGGGGAGAGAAGGCTTTCCACGTGACGTCTGGGGAAGAGAAGAGTGAGAGCGCGCGCGCGCGCCATCCCCCCCTTTTTTCCTCGCCTTCTGACTCGCTCTTTTTACCTCACGCCTGGCGCTGCGGGCTGCCTGAGTGTCCTCTGAGTAAAGGGGAAGCAGACGAGGTACTCTAGCGCCCCCTACAGGGGAGGCGGCGAGAGGAGAGAAGCGCGCTTTCTCGTTCATACACAACAAACAAGGAGGCGGCGGCGGGAGGGAGCTGACAGGATAGCCCTGACGCCGCACGGAGGAAAGCTATATATAGACAAGCTAGATATAGATCCACGCGCGCAGTCAGACCTGGAGCTGCTGCTGCTGCTGCGAACAGAAGCTCGGCGTGTGGCGTCGCCGCCGATGCAGGCGTTGTGTCGCCACTTCTTAAAGGCGCGCGCAAAGGTCCCTGGCGCGGCGTGTTTTAAATTCGGCAGGTTTTTTTCGTGCTTAAGCACGTAGTCGGCGGCAAGTCTTGCAACTCGTCTATAAGCGCTCCTAGAACGTGCAGCAAGTGCAGCGAAGCCTCTTTGCACACAAAGACAGGCTCGCACGGGGCTGACTTTCATACGCATGGCGTTTTCCAAGCGTACATGCAGATGCACACAGACACTGGATTTTCCTTTTAAAAAAAACACTTATGTATCGCTATATATCCGACATTAAGCTTCTGAAGGGCCGCCTTTCTCCGAAAGGATCAGAAAATAAAAGAGACCTGCTGCCCCTCAGCCGCGCCCCCCTGACCTGCACAACAGGGGCTTCTGGAGATCTCTTACTTCTAAGCAAACTATTGCCCTTGTTTTATCTTAACTTTTTTAATAAATAAAAAAAACAACCCAAAGCTTGTCATAATCTGTGGTAAAAACACTTAGTGGTGTCCACCTGAAAAACGATCCATAAGCCCCTTGCAGAAATAAATAAATGCACACTGTGCAACTGGCAAGTTGTTGATTGCTCATCCAGCAAAGTAAATGTAGTTGGTCTGCATTCACACTAGTATGTTTTCTTTTGTTTCTTCAGTAATTTGTACTGTATTTAGATCCCACCTTGGCTGTCCTCCATCATGGAACCTAAAGTGGAGTTGTTGTTGTTGTTGTTGTTTGTTGCATTTATATACTCCCCTATTCCCGGAGATAAGGAGCAGTTACTAAGCAGTAGGTTGGAGAGAGAAAGCCAAGAAAAGCAGGATGTTCTTATTTGTTTTGAATCCAATGTTGTGTCTATGGGAGAGGCCAGAACCTATTGGACTGTATTGCTGGACATTCCTCTGTTGGATTCTGGCTGTATATATGTGTAAATAAACCATGTATCATAAAGACACCACAGTCTCCACTGTGTCTCATTGTCCTGAAGGAAACTCACACCCTGGATAAAAGCATCTGCAACCGCTGAAATCTTGCACCACTTGTGGAAATGGGGGGGGGGGATATAACAATATTCTTTTAAAAACTTTATTTTCTATGTGCATTTATTTTTCTGATATTCAGTGTAGCCCTTTAAGAGTTTTTCTTCTGCCCTTGACTCATGGGTAACTTCATCGCTTTTATTTGAGTGCCTCCATAGAATCAAATTCCAGCTTTGCCAATTTCATTTTAATGTCTTTGGTTTATTATTGGACCGCACAAAGCCCACAAAAAAACCGACATAACTCATTGCTCCAGGGCGATTGCAACAGATGGGTGAAAACGTGTGTGAAGCAATGCACAGCTGTTTCTACATATTTGTGTGTGTACAAAGAAAACGACATCTGCTCCGGATCTTGTGTGTCAGCACACACAAAACACTGCTTTCTACAAATGCTAGCACACACACGAGACAGAACAACAAAATCTTAGTAAAATAAGCTAACGTACATTTAGCGACTATGTCTATGTAAATATCAGGATTCCTCTCCCCCCCACCTTGTAACAATAGCCTCAAGAGAGCTTGCACCGAGGAGACTGCTCTGCATGTAAGTGAAAGATCGATTACCTTGTAACCGAATGGTTTTGCATAGGCAGCCGAACGTTATAGACAAGATCACATTAACTCTGGCTGTGTGCATAATGTTGAAATCAGTCTGATCGCATCTCTCATACAAGACAGTGCTGCATTGCAGGCACAGCCCGCAGAGTTTGCATGCAACGCTAGACGTCTCCCGCACTGCCGCACTGTACCTGCTTTTATCAGTATCATTCATTACAGGACATTCCTAGCTTCTGTCTGCTACAGAGGCTTAGCCGAGACGGGGATACATTTGGGGATTAAAGTGCAAGGATAATCTATGTTTAACACGCTGTTGCTGTCAGGGGTGGAAAATAAAGGATGAAGAGGCCTCATCTGAAATGCAGCTGCCTTTGACTGACATCTAGTGGGCAAAAAGAGGAGCTGCAGGGAGCTAGTACATAGAAAAACCAGGAAGCAAAAACAAAACAAAACCAACACTCTGATTTTTAAAGTATGAAATGGTTTCAAAACCATGAAAACCCAGAGGTTGAAAGGGAGGGTGTGTCAGAAGGGAAATGAATGGGGGGAGAGAGATGTAAGTTTGTATTAAATTAACATTTTCGTATGTAACTTTGTATATTTGTAATATTTTATCTGTTGCTGCTTCAGTTTTTTTGCAGGGGGCTTATAGTGATTTTTTAATCTATTAAACTTTATAGAAATTAAATAATCAAATAAAGTTATCCCCAATCTCTTTCATTGTGTAATATGATAACAGGCGCGCATGTGCCCCAGTACAGTGATTTACTAGAGAAAGTGTAAAGATTATTTACAGATGCCACTGAGTTTTGAATAAGTAAAAAAAATCTAGGGCAAATTTAGATTCCCCACCCCCACCCCTAAGTTTGTTCTTACTGATGTTATTGTTTTATCCTCTTTGTAAAACCAGCTCGAGGTTTTCTACGATCAAGATATATATACTTTATGGAATAAATACCTCTTTAAATGTAGCTTGTAGTATTGACACTACAGCCAGGATGCTTGCCAGGGTCCACTCACAGAAGTTGTCCCACTGAAGGACACGTTGCTCAGTTCTCAATGGCCCTTATACTTGAGCACAGCTTTAAAGCTCCACATTGCCATCATCCCTTGACCACATCCCTACAACAAACAGCTTCCTTGCCCCATTATGGCCTGTGCCTACAGCTGTCATTGTCCCTTCAGAAGGATGAAACTTAAGTGTAATAATATAAGACAGCTGCTTGCATTCTAAAACTATTTAACTCTGCTGTGGCATTAACTGTACTACAATCAGCTGGAAGTCAGATTAAAATTGTGGCTCCACATAACGATTAAAATAGCATTATTTGCCCTGTTAAAATATTGTCTGCCTGTCCATATGGCAGAATGTAATCATGACAACAAGGGAAAATATCTGCTATTAAAACGCAAGGGCAGGAACAGATCAGTTCCTGTATGTTTTTAAATCTTATTTTTAGGAGCAGTTTCACACTGGTGCAGCAATTTTATTTTGTTTTTGGAAGTATAGCTACACGGACGTGTCTCTGGATTCTCTCATATTACACCAGCCCTTGGGTAGTACAGAGATGCAATTTCCTTTTCCTTTTCCTTGATCTAAGTGCATGCAGAGGCAACAGCTTGCATATCTGCCTCTGCAGAGCTGGTCAAGGTCCTTCAGGTATCCTGGTTGCCTTAAACTCTTGCCTTGATCTCCACTCTTGCCTGGAATCCCTTCCTTGATGAGACATTGCAGGGCTTCTCCTGTGAGCTCTGAGATCCCCCAGAACAGGGCAGTTTCTCTTTCATGCAAAATAATTTGAGATCCCTTCATCCTCATCTGGAGTGAGGATTTACCCTATGGTTTAGAAACATGTACTGCTACAATAATGGCAGCTTTATACGTTTCCCAAAATGACTCAGATGAGACAAAATTGAGATGTTAAAGGTGTTGAGTTCATGGTTTATTTTCACATTAAAAAAGTAATCTTATCGATGAATTAATATTTATAATATAAAAGTGCTTTTTTAAAAAACAAAACAAAAACAAATCCTTAAGGCTCATTCTGTAACATTACAGTAGGGTTTTTCACCATTCCAGGAACTGTGCTACATGAGTTTTGTATGAATGGTAGAAACAGCAAAATCTCCAAACAGCAAAACAATTTGTCAATAATATTTCATCACTTTATACACATGAACTTTAACTATGTAAAAGAGCTATGTAAAAGAGCTATAAACAAACAAACCTCTCACATTATTTTCTTTATCATGAAGTGGGGCCAACGGATTTAATATTTTATTTGCAAACATGGCATTGAATAAATGTTATCTGCTGAGCTATGTCAAGTAGTTTGATACTCTAGGAGGCAGAATAATACAGACGTTGCTTGCACATCCTGCGATTCCTATTACAAAATTTGGGAGACCATCAAGTTCAAATAGTACATAAGCACGCTATTCACTCCATCAGTCACATGCTTGGCTGAGACGAAACGCTCAGGAAATGACAAACCACTCACATTGATGCAGTTCTAATGATGTGAATATACACTGGTACAAACAGCATGTGAATTAACCCCTCAAGATTAAGAACACACCTGTATTCATTATCATCAACAAATGGACACACCAATGGGTGCATCATTTCAGCTTGCTTGAGGAAGGAATTGAGACAGACTTGCTGCAGATCGGCTTAGTATTTTGATTGGCTTCCTGCTTTTGGTCTCAAAGAGGCAAAATGGAAAAGCACTTTGCAGTTCGTTCTTGTCACGTATCATGTATGTTTTGTAGTTATGCTGTTATAAAGAATTAATATGACTCCCTTCCCTTCCTAATTCGCTATGTATTGCTTGGATTGACACTCTGACATTGCTACTTCTAATTAAATTTATAATAGCTTTGGCATAAATAATTCACCGCAAAGTGATCAAAACGCAGCAGCCATAGCCTCAGATTAGTATTGTCTAAGAAGAAAGTTATCTGCAACTACAAGGGTGTTTTGGAAAGTTAGGTCGAAGAAAGTTGCCCATGACATAGAGCTGGGGAGAGAGTCATAACTCAGGATGCAGTAGGTCCAAATTTCAGTTCCTGATATTTCCAAGTAGGAGTGGGAGAGACCCCCTTGCCTAAAATCTTGGAGAGCTGCGGCCTGTCAGTGAAAATGAGAGTGAGCCAGACAGACCAAAAGGCAATTCCCTGGGCTCCTTGATATTGCTCTTCCATTCTGAAGCACCCTTGGAGACTGGGGAGGAAATGCCAACTGATTCAATAAATTAATAACTTCAAACCTTTCAATATATATACATATACATACATACATATATACATACACACACACACTTTAGAGCATAAATTACTGTACAGAATACTTCCGTTTCTTAAGTTGCTCAGTGAGTGTAAACAATAAAAACATGCCATTGTAATGACATACACAGAAGAACTGTATTGAGACCATATAAATGCTAGCAGAAAGGTGCCAGACTTATAGATAGCACTCTATCGCCTTTCCTGTTTTTTTTTCAAAACAATGCTGGCCCCAATAGAAAACCCCCCTGTAACTATGGACTAATTGAGTTCTATGTTAAGGAGTGTGAGAGGAATGGAAACAGATCATTATAACATGACGTTAAGTCCTAGCAGGAATTTCCTAAAGGGTGCTGATACTGTATAGTGGAAACTGCCCCCTCTCTACTGGCATACAGCAGAATTACTGACATACACAAAAATGAATGAGTATAATCTGGGGCACAAATGCAACTGATGGCTAATGCTAACATATTACCAGGTGGGCTGTCCAATACGTAGTTGGCAACAATGCCTGCAATTGTGGCCTCTGGAAAAATTCTGGCCAGCCATATCTGTTACTACCAGGTTCAAGTAATATTTACCCATAGCAAGCACTTGCCAAAGGATTGGTGGGCCTACATGAGCATCTTGAGTGAACCTGCATCAGACATACACCTGTATTTGTGGCTGCTTCATACAACTGCTAGTCATGTGGTGGATTACTTGAAATACAACTTGGAAAGCTTGCATGTAGTAGTAATGTTACTTGTTCAAGTTAATATAAAAGTGATTTGCAAAAGCACAAAATAAGTAAATATGGGAATGCAGAAATAAAAAAGGCAATTAAAAAAATAACAACCACCTACTAGCAGGCTGCCCAAGATGTACTGTTCATAGTAACCTATCACCACACAGGATTTGGCTTATGGGAAACCAAATGGCTAGGCATCTATCTTGCCCTCATTTCCCACTGGTAGCAGGGACTTAGTAAATTTTTCCTCATCACATGATGCAACAGGTGGCCATGATCTCACATGGCTAGATGGGCAACACTGAGATTGACCATAGAACAAATGGTTACCTCACCACACAAAATAGTCTGTGGGTGTTTCACTTGTAAAGATAATTTTTTTCCAACAGTTTTATCTTCTATGTTAAGAAGATGTGCAGAAACAAAATGTCACATTGTCTTAGATTATGATATGGACTAGAGCAATGGCTTCTCAGAAAATTGTGGGTTGAAATAGAATTAATATTTAACAAGATTTTGTTAAAATGATTTTTGGTTGCGCGAAAAGAAGAGAAGACGATGATTTTGTGAAATCCAGTTGTGATTGTTTGCTATTATTGATAATTTAGACCACAATCCTAAACACACAGAACAGGTTGGACTGGACAAAGGTGTTGCTCAGTTCTCCTGGCTGAACTGGGGTTCTAGTGATCACAAGTGTCCATCAGAAACAAAGTTCCTTTCCACTAGCAGAGAGAGACATGTTTAATACAAGTAGGTTTGTGAACCCTGGTTTTGTTTAAAAATTGTAGCCAAAAAGTGGAGGGAAATGGTCAATTGCAGTCTTGTGGATAGATGCATTAAGTACAAACTAAGGCGGGTGATGCTGTGGGTTAAACCAGAGCCTAGGGTTTGCCGATCAGAAGGTCGGCGGTTTGAATCCCTGCGACAGGGTGAGCTCCCGTTGCTTAGTCCCTGCTCCTGCCAACCTAGCAGTTCGACAGCACATCAAAGTGCAAGTAGATAAATAGGTACCACTCCGGCAGGAAGGTAAATGGTGTTTCCATGTGCTGCTCTGGTTCGCCAGAAGTGGCTTAGTCATGCTAGTCACATGACCCAGAAGCTGTATGCCGGCTCCCTCAGCCAGTAAAGCGAAATGAGTGCTGCAACCCCAGAGTGGTCCATGACTGGACCTAATGGTCAGGGGTCCCTTTACCATTAAGGGCTGAATATTTGCCCTCATTAAAAAAATAAAAATCTGGCTATACAAAAGTCCTGTATAACTGGTGGAAATTTACATCTGAATACTAATGTATAGTTCCAAAGGCAAACTATTTCAAGCTTTACACACCAGAAATTCATTGCTAATTTAAATTGGTGTCATCTCATTGCTCATAAATCCATATAGTGAAGAAGTCCATGGGCATTACTGGGATTGTGCCAGTATAAGTAATCAAAGACTCTGCTCAGAAATTATATGAACCTAGAATACAGTGGTACCTCGGGTTACATATGCTTCAGATTACATACTCCGCTAACCCAGAAATAGTGCTTCAGGTTAAGAACTTTGCTTCAGGATGAGAACAGAAATCGTGCAGCAGCGGCGCGGCAGCAGCAGGAGGCCCCATTAGCTAAAGTGGTGCTTCAGGTTAAGAACAGTTTCAGGTTAAGAACGGACCTCCGGAACGAATTAAGTACTTAACCCGAGGTACCACTGTACTGGTCTCTTAGTATGTAAGGCAATTCTTCTTCTTTAAACTGATCACTTTTATAAATTATCTACGCCTATTTGTGTTCTTACTTTGATCCCATGCAAGGCAGATGTGGTGCCTTGGTAAGTTCCTACAGTAGTTGCACACGGCTGCATGCTAATGAGCAAACAAAACCCCCTAAAAATCCTGTAGAATTTCTAGGAACATATTGTACTTATCCAGATGGACTCTAGAATGCTTGAGGTGGGGAAAATGCCGGCATCCTGAGTAGGAATTTTTGATGCACGGGTATATGTTCATAGCACTCCCATGGATTTCATAAGCAAAGAACATGCAAACAAAAATAAATATGCAATAACTGTCTTGCTGTCATAGTAAGAACCCATCGTTTTAAACCCTTCTTATCAGTGTTTTGGGGCTACTGGTAGAAACTCAGGAACTTATTCTGTGATAGCCGCCTCACACAGATTATAGGGACATTAACTGTGTTTGTAACCTATTCGTTCCATTTCTTTTATTTCCACCACCCATCTGCCTGCTCCAGTATTCAACAGTTAGCATTACCTCTGTTGCATTTCCTATCTTTTTACATAGTATAATGCCAAAATATTTATTTGTGGCATCTTCAGGGTCAACACTCCCTTAAATGGTTCTGAAAACAGTAATTTTATCAGTCTGAAAAACTATGGTATGTACACACAGGTGATACTCGTGAACGTTACTGGAACTTACAGAGCAGTCATGTGCGTGTTTACCTGGAAACAAACCACACAGTGTTCAATTGTGCTTACTCCCTAGAAAGTGTGTTTAGGATTGCACCCTTAATTTGTTGGCAATGTTCACTTCTGAAGAGATGAGTTGTTTAGTTTGAAAATTGTCTTGCATCTTTAGTACTGAAAACTGCAATGCCAAAATCAGTAAACGAAGCTCTGGCTTCGTTTGTATGTATGTTGTATGTATGTAATTTTTTTTAAAAAACTGAGGCCCTGCTCAAGTATCACGTTCAGTGTCAACTGAATTATAAATTCATTTTTCCGAACTCAGCACTGAGTAATCTAACTAGTGTTAATGAAATGACTAAATGTATTGTGTGATTCAGAATGGGATGCAAAATAAGTATTGAACATTCCAGGATATAAATGCTGAACAAGTAAGATTGATCAAAAACAAAAATGAAATTATTAAATAAGATTCTGTATTCATTGGTCCTCAGAATCATAGTGAGATTCTTATACTGTATAACTTCCTGATCATTGGGTGGGTGAGAGGGAATTCTTCCTTTTTCTGTACCCATTGTGTGTATGTGTATATATTGTATGTGTGTATATTTGTCTACTGTATTCAGGTGAGCATTCCATGCATCTGACAAAATGGACTCTGGCCCATGAAAGTTTGTGCCACAATACATTTGTTAATATTTAAAGGCTCCATAAGACACTTTCTTATTTTCATTTTAAAAAAAAGAATAATCTATCAAAAGGACAAGACAGTTGATGCGGCTTTCTCTGACTGAAATCGAATCTGATTATTGCTAGATTTGTTTTCTTGGTCAGCAGGCACTGAAGAGAATTTATAAATATGGAATAATAAAAAGCACAGGTATAGAAGAAAACAACAGATTATTTTTAGTACAGAAGGCAGCAAACCAAGCTTTGCACATAAACAGAATTGAATGTAATTAAATTTGAACTAGAAAAAAATTGCTAATATGCTACATTGCTAAAATGTTTATCAGAATGTGTGTGTACGTTTATGCACTGGTTTTGCAGCATTATTGGTGGAATCAGCTACAATTTGTTTTGAAATGTCACCGTTGGTAAAGAGATATTTTCCCCAATACCTTTATATTCTATTTCATTATTCCACCTCCCTATAACCAGTTTTAAAGACTATTCCCTAGTATAGTATATGCATATGTATTTCTGAAAAAATATGATTTAAAAACCAAATATTCCATTCTACATGTAATCTAGTTTTTTTGGGTTTTTTTAGCCACAAAACATAGCAGGCCTTATGAATTGAATATTGTTCTATGTAAATCACAAGGGTAGCCAATTAGAAGCTTGTGGACTTGATCTGGCCACTAATGAGCCCACAATATTCGAATCAAGGTATGATAAAAAGTTTATCCTCAGTTTCATTCAAAAAAGAAGGACACCATTTTCAGATTGCTAAGTAATAAACATGTTTCACACTTTAATACGGCATCATTGTGATTGTGTATGTTTATTGTATATGCTGTTGTGTCTGAGTGCAGATGTTCTGTAACTAGGAAACCCTTACTGCTAAATGCTAACGTATATGGAGCCTAACCATTCATAAGGCTCATGGGAGCAGGGAAGGTTCAAGACATTTTGGCACTTGAGGCAGATCCCCAAATGGTGTCCCCAGTGCCCCCCACACAAGGGAAGAAGGGGGTCAGAGTAGATCTACACCAGGAACAAAGGTGGGGGAAGAGAAGAAAGATCAATATCAGGATCTGCTGCGCCAGGTGGACCCTGCCTCATGAGGGGCTGGCCCTGGCGGGGAGGGATGAATGTCCGTTTCCATGCAAACTGGTATCCAGACTATTGTCTGGCAAACAGAAGAGCTCCCAAGGAACATAAATTGGTCATCTCTGTTAAAATGTAAATCACAGAATAAACATAGTTTATGATAGAGCAAATCTGCCTATGAAACTGCACTTGGCCTAGTTTGGTCATCTCTGTTAAAATGTAAATCACAGAATAAACAGTTTATGATAGAGCAAATCTGCCTATGAAACTGCACTTGGCCTAGTTTACGAAACCACATCTTTTCAGAAAAGCTAAGCAGAGATTTATGAACACACTTAATATCACATAGAAAAGACTTTTCTGAATAAGATGCAATGTTTATTATACCTGGATAAATCAAACCATAGTTTTCTATTGGAGGAGTGTGTGTGTGTGTGTGTGTGTGTGTGTGTGTGTGTGTGTTTGTATATATGTGAGAGGGTTTGTGCTAAAACACCTATGTTTAGTTTTCTTCTGTAAAGAAGTGATATTTGGAGACTATTAAAGTATAATGCATCGGAAGAGACAAACATTGCATAATATACATACACACCTATTTCTGTAGTCTGGAAAAAAAATTGTTCCATGTTAAAGAAAGGTTCACATTTGTTTGAAGCAATGCTGTGGTTGCGTATTTCTGTAGCACAGTGTCTAGAATAACTGAATTGTCTGTGAGAGAGTCTAGTGTCCAGATGAAGCCACAGTTATTATGACAACTGAGCACTGCTCTTTATCCAGTGGAGTCCTTGTTGGGTGTATTGTACCAGGTGCTCCATACTGCTGTGCAAGGTGACAGGTCCCATCAGTGCATTCAAATCATTAAAGAAATCTAGGGAAGAAAACATTAGAAAAACCAATACTGATTAGTCCTGGTTGCACGGTCGGCATTTTTTAAATTTCTAATTAACGCACATAATATATTGGTAACGTAGGCACAATTTAATTCATGGTTAAAGGGTTTGTTTGAGGCTTCTAATGCCTTTACTGCAAGCTTTCCACCACTGAACGATTTTATATAGAAACAATAAGGTTGGTTCCCCAGCCTTTTCTTCCTTAACGGTTCATTGATTTTTGTGCAAAAGAAGAATGGTTACTTGTTTCCTGGTTTACAAAACAGCCCTGATTCAGCTAAAGTTAGTTGTGAGTGACTAAGCCCCATTAAAAGTGCTGAAACAGGAGTTCATAACAGGCTGTAGCATACAATTCTGAGATACAATTCACCCACATCCATCACCATGTGAGCTCCAGTTAGCATAGTGTCATTAGTGCAGGTGTCCACTAATGGTCTACTTTTTTTGAATGATTTTCAGTTATTGGAGCCAAAGGGTGTGGGCAAGTTGACTGGTAGAGTCTGGACAACCACCTGAAAGCTCCACCCTCACTCTAGCAGGAAGGGGATGTCTTCTCTGGTCCAAAAGTTTGTAAATGTCTCTTGAATGAGCAGTTCCAGCTTTTGAAAAAGAAGTTATAATTCAGCCGCTCCTGAAGAAACCAAGCTTGGACCCATATACAGTGGTACCTTGGGTTACATACGCTGCAGGTTACAGACTCCGCTAACCCAGAAATAATGCCTCGGGTTAAGAACTTTGCTTCAGGATGAGAACAGAAATCATGC
The DNA here is from genome assembly GCF_964106915.1 of Podarcis gaigeae. Classification (NCBI taxonomy): domain Eukaryota; kingdom Metazoa; phylum Chordata; class Lepidosauria; order Squamata; family Lacertidae; genus Podarcis; species Podarcis gaigeae. Next base: position 33,552,827 of record NC_139677.1, on the reverse strand, counting down.
AGCGGCGGTATGGCAGCAGCGGGAGGCCCCATTAGCTAAAGTGGTGCTTCAGGTTAAGAACAGTTTCAGGTTAAGAACGGACCTCCAGAATGAATTAAGTACGTAACCAGAGGTGCCACTGTAATGTTATCCGCTGTAGATCAGTGGTTAACATACCCTTTCTAGACAAAGGTGATTGAGAGAGTGGTGACCAGTCAACTCCAAGTCGTTCTTGGAGTTTGGGACTCTGGTCACTGTTTTTGAAAGAAAAACAGGCGCTTTCTTCCTCATTCTGTGATGCCAGTGGCAAGTCAGAGAGGTGAGAAGGAGCATCAGGATAAGTGGCAGAATGAACTGGTGCCCAATCCTGCTTCATCAGCAGGTTCATGGATCTAGATCCAAGACCCACAACACCTAGACTCAAGCATGGGTCAAAAACGGCTTGTCAACAATCCTGGCCAATTTTAGTGATTTTCAAACACCTACCTTGGTTTTCCTTGGCAAGATTGTCAGCCATCTCCCAGTAGTCATAACTGTGCAAGATGCTGTTGGTGATGCTGACGTGATTGGCTGCCATCTGGTGAATCCGCTGTGGAATGCTGATGATGGAGGAGGGGGAGGGGGCTCTATTGTTTCCCTGGGACCCTACAGAACTCACAGGAGATGGGCTGGGTGAAACTGGAGAGGGTGTTCCCGTATACCTGAAAACCAAAGTTTATTGTAGGATATTAAAAACTGTGTACATATACTCAAGATACCAGCGGTGGGAGCTGGTCCATTATGATATGGCCCCGCCGGTGTGCCCTCAGCCAGCCCCCACCGGCCTGCCTTATTCTGACTTAAAAGCGGGTGACAATGGCCGACATCATCCTCCTTCTCCTCGGTCTCCATGTTGTACTTGCAGAACTCAACAGGCAAGAGGATGGAGTTAAAAGAAACAAGCTTTGCCTGTTGTTGGTATGACTACTGTTTGGGCTCCCTGTCTTCTTGCCCTACCAGTTCTAATGGACACCAGCCACCACAGGATACCAGTAAACATAAATGGTTTTACCCAGGCTAGTGTTCCCCTGACCTATTGACTTCCACATCCTGTCCTTCTTTACAACAAGCTTCATTATTCTTTCCCAATACTTTTTTTTAAGGGTTGCAAGTTCTTCCTGGTATTTGTGGATATGTTGTTTCAGAATACAGCAAAGCCCCAGCAAGGCAGAGAAAACAGTTCTTGCAGCTAGCTTTTCCTCTACAATTTATAGAGGGCCCAGAAAGAAAGCAATAATGATGCTGGCCGGAGGATTCAGTGACGCAGAAGCAAAGCAAGGCTATTTCACGCATTACTATTTGGGTGTACAGTTAAAGATTCTTAAAACTGCATGCAAACAAATATAAAGCACGAATGTGACAAATTGGTTTTCAAAAATGCATGCATCCCAGGTACACCCTTTGGGAGAATCAAGATAGGAATGTACGTACCCTTTGCAACAAATTCAGGCTGGTTGCCATGCAATGAGCAAAGCAGTCTCAAAACCCTTTCAGGTTACTTTTTATTTTATTGTAAATAACGCCTGTTCATCTGATCAAAGCCCACTGCAGGTTCTTTATAAACAGCAGCAGCAAAATTACCCCTAAGTTGCTAGTATTCAAAACTATAGCTGTGTGTGGATGGCTGAATGAAATCTTAGCATAGGATAGTGGAGCAATGAACTTACTTTCCACTGGCACCCCAGGGAGATGGGACTTGAGCAACTTTAGATGAATTCTGCAGAGGGGAAAAATATGTTACAAGTAACTAAAGGGTTTGTAATGAGTGCCAACAAGACACAGCTCAGAGGAAAAGGGAGAACATCTTACAGCACAATCCTATACGTTACTCAGAACTAAGTCCAATCACAGAATCATACAGAATCGTAGAATTCTATATTCGGGGGGGGGGGGGAGAGACTTTATGTTGGGAAGGGGCAGAACCTCAGTTAGCTAAGTATTTATATTGATTTAATTAATGGGGGGGCAGCTGCCATGTCAATGGCCACCACACATCTCCCTATGATATGCACCTCAAATTTTATTTACAAATCAAAATGTTTAGAAAAGTGGCCAGTATTGTTTCCAGTATTCAGGAACAATAATGCCACCCCCCCCAATATATTCAGGTTTTCCCAAGACAAGAAAGTACCTTGAAATACTCAATAAGTGCTTTTGAATATTTTACAGCATGGTCTCTTTTGAGTCGAAACATTCTCCAATATAGAATTGCCAGACAGCGGTAACTGTAAGGAAAGGAGAGAGAGAAAGATTCAAAGCTATCACTTCAGTTTTAATCACCAAGCTAGAAAACATTCTAGGATAAGGATTACTTATTAACGCTGACAAACAATAGTTCGGAAAGGAGGTGGAGATAACACAACAGAGCCATCAATGCTTGTGCTGTATGTGCTTATTTCTTTTGTTCTGCTCTCTTCTCTGGGCAATCAGGAGCTGAAAGTTGTTGAAGCCCTATAGGAAACAAGTCTGCAAAACACGTTTGGACAGAGAAGAAAAAAAAAGGGTGCACTTCACAAGCAGTGATTGCACCATCCTATCATCTTCAGGTCTCTGCAAAAACTATCACCTCCTAACACATTTCATCTCTTTGTTAAATTCCTTCAGCTCTTTTCAGAGCCATTCTCTAAAAACAGTACTGTGCTCAAGCACAGCTTCTTTGAGCCTGGCACAAGCTCCTATTACTCCCTCTACCACCATGGAAGGCGTTGCCTGTTTTACAAAAAAAATTGAGACTCGGTTTATCTTCTTTCAATTGCCTTTGTTCAAATGCCTTATGTTTCTGGGTGCGTGATTCGTGTTTATAGCCAGATAAGGCAATACTGCAAGTATGTTTATGTAAATTTGGTCATTCCTGGTCTTTTGTGCCACCCCATGACTGTGTAAACCAGAGTCCTAACTGATTTACTCACATATGTTCCTGAGGCTTGTAAATCCTATTAGCGGCACTGGCTCTTGCCATCTGTGGGATCTTAATGTCCCAGGTTATTTTGGCACTTGTCCCACCCCCCTGCTGCCAGTCGGCTGCCACATCTTCCAGGAACCAAGGAGCTACTGGACATGAATGAGGATATCAAGAGATGGTAGCATATGTCTCTCAGGTTATTAATCTTAGAATACCTTGAACAAGCACTGTCTGTCTCTCTAGGAGAGAGCTGGAATAAGTGTAAAAGATGTGCTTAATGTGCATAAAATGCTATGTTTGTGCGCATTGCGTATAAAATGGGATGTGGAGGTTTGTATTTGTAGAATGCCTGTTTTGCAGAGAAATGCAACAAGTGCAAAAAGGTGCGTGTGCAGCTAAAGCTGCAACAAGGGGGGTGGAGTATTTCTTTTGGTGTTTATGTTAGTAGTTGATGATTCATCCTTAGCTGTCTTGGGCTCTCTCTGGAAGCTGCCAGCATATTGAAGGAGAAACTTGACTATCTGAATCTCCCTCTGGTCCCAGAGACTGAGCTATTGTAATTCACCGCATAATCATCGCCACTGCACCCCTTTCTTCCAGCCCTAAAATCGGCCCCAAAGCTTTCACTGCATAATCGTCGCAGGAGAAATACAGTAAACTCCTCGTTCAAAACCTGGCCAGGAAACCTGCCTGCTAAGCAGCCAAGGTTCTAAACGCTCAGTGGGGCCTTCGTGACCTTGAAAGCCCTAAATGGCCTCGGTCCTGTATACCTGAAGGAGCATCTCCACCCCCATCGTTCAGCCTAGACACTGAGATCCAGCGCCGAGGGCCTTCTGGCAGTTCCCTCATTGCGAGAAGTGAGGTTGCAGGGAGTGGCGTCCGCCCTGTGGAACACCCTCCCTTCAGATGTGAAGGAAATAAGCAGCTATCTTATCTTTAAAAGACATCTGAAGGAAGCCCTGTTTAGGGAAGTTTTTAATATTTAATGCTGTATTGTTTTTAACACTCGATTGGAAGCCACCCAGAGTGGCTGGGGAAACTCAGCCAGATGGGCGGGGTATAAATAATAACAATACATTATTATTATTATTATTATTATTATTATTATTATTATTATTATTATTATTTATTCGCCATCAACTGCCCCCAGCTACACCCTCCGCCCCTCTTGCTGGTGCCACAGGCATGGTGTAGCTGGGCATCTGAGCTCCATTAGCTCACCCTCGCCCCCACTCTCACTTCTTGCTATTTAGGCAGCAGCTGGCTGTGCAAGGCTGGTGCTGCTTGGAGCGAAGTGTCTGCCAAGGTGCGAGGACCGACGTCCACTGTGCAGGGAGGCAGATGGGCAGCTCCGTAATTCACTGCATAGCCATTGCACCCCGCATTTTTGGAAAGAAAAATCTGCATTAAAAATGTGACGACCGTGCGGTAAGAAAACTGGACTGCATTGCTAGTTGTTGAGAAACGGTGTGTTGATTTACATTTATAACATTTTTGTAATGCGTTTAAAGACAATTTGCAGTGAAGCTTTGGAACCTTTGCTTGTGGTGGAGAGGTCTAGATCTAGAAGTCTAGGTCTGTAAATTCTGCTCACATTAACTCTAAAAGCCAGTAGCTCGTGATTCATTTATGCTATTTGCTCAGTACTTGCTCTATTTAGACAATCCTTCTGATTGGCTCTAGCAAATTTTACCATTTGCTGGTATTGGACTGTTTTGGCCTGTTCACACTCCTCCTCAAGGATCAGATTCAGAGACTGGAATATTTATTAGATCTATTTCAACAGGCCTAACTGGTTTCAGTGCCATGGAACACCTAACATCAGCTTACGCTGGCGCACTAGCTGTGGCTTCTCCTAGGGTTTTTAAGCTGGAGCTAGTGGGACGCGGGTGGCGCTGTGGGTTAAACCATAGAGCCTAGGACTCGCTGATCAGAAGGTCGGCGGTTTGAATCCCCACGACTGGGTGAGCTCCCGTGGCTCAGTCCCTGCTCCTGCCAACCTAGCAGTTCGAAAGCACGTCAAAGTGCAAGTAGATAAACAGGTACTGCTCCGGTGGGAAGGTAAACGGCGTTTCCGTGCGCTGCTCTGGTTCGCCAGAAGCAGCTTAGTCATGCTGGCCACATGACTCGGAAGCTGTACGCCGGCTCCCTCGGCCAATAAAGCGAGATGAGCGCTGCAACCCCAGATTCGGCCACGACTGGACCTAATGGTTAGGGGTCCCTTTACCTTTACCTTAGTGGAACCACATCCTAACCTCAGCTGATGCCAGCCAACTCATTTCTCTCCATGCATCTCCTTGAGAGGAGGGCCTAACTGAAAAACCCTTACCTATAGCCAAGCACTTCTCCAGATGGGCCATGGGCCAGGTTTGCATCTGGTGTTTAAGACACTGCCTTTTCCTCAGGCTGGGGACCTGATTGGTCTTGATGTCAGCGGCTGGACTCACCCTGGGTGTAGAAGGCCCTCCTCAGCCTCCTCATTGGATCAGGATCCTTGCACCCAGAAGCAGCCTGACAGGGCTTGGTCCTCCTCTGATGAGGAGTCCAATACCACAGATGTGCTTTGCACAAAGATTACGTGTGGGGTAGATTATATCTGGTCCTTATTGGGTATTGGTTCTCACCCCCCCCCCCCACTTTTCAAGGCATTTCCCAGTCATCTTCTAAACTCTGAAAATCAATGTCTTTAAACAGAATTTGCAGAACCCTCTCATCTATTTTAGCTACGTTCAGGTATGCCTTTGAACAACTCCCCCACCCAATGAAATACTGGAGAACCCTGAATTGGATGCATTTCACATTTTATTTTTCTTGTAAGAACTGCTATGTGACTTTCATCTCCACTAGAGGGTAGCCTCTGCTTAGGAGATGAAATAGGTGGCCCTGGTTATGAGTATAACTGTAGTTCCATGGCATTCTGCCCAGCTTGCTTTGTTTGAATCCAGGCAGCACAATAGAATTATAGTCCTGAAGTCATTACTCTCACCCTGTAACCTTCCCAGGTACAGTGAATATGCAAATGAAAGCAACTCATCCACTATGTGGCAAGCAGTGAGTTAGGAGTTGTTATTCAGTGCTGCTAAGAGAGAACCCTCCCTCCACTTTCCCTCTGTTTGACCTTTCTTTTTAATGAGATGCAGTACCTTTTTTGCATTTGGATTAAGTCCCACTTGCTGGTGTGCTGCTGCTAGCTCCATGGAACTGTTTACAATCTCCAGTCTCTCTCTCTCTCCCCCCACCCCGCAAAAAACCCCACAAGGTCACTAAAACAAAATTCCTACCAATTAATTTTCTCCACCAAAGGTGCTAGCTAGCAAAGGAAAATTATATTACCTTTAAAGCTACATAACTCAACGTAATTTTATCTGGAAGTTTATTTTAAAATAAACTAAGGGAAGCACACACACACACACAAAACTCCTGCAGAGCAGAAGAATATCTGTCCGGATCTTGATTTTCAGTATAAATGTTAAATAGAATTTACATCAAGTATGAACCAAACCATGATAAAATGCATTTTGAAATTATAGTAAAATCACAGGCTGAGAAGCCACCAGAACTTTAAAAACAGTCGCCCTGTGCCAGCTTCAGTTCAGAGCAATCCGTCATGTATATCAGCAGTGGGTGAGCATTTCTATTAAGATGAAGAATGAAGTCCTATCCAGTTCAACAGGGCTCAGATGGAACATTATGCTGCAGGTGTGCTTCGAAAGGCACTTCCATACTGGGCAAAGTGTGCAAAACTTCTTACACATGCAGGTCTCTGTTGCTGGATAGGCCCTGATCCAGCTCTGGTACCTACGCATGTAAGAACTAGCAGCCTTGGATGGAGCTGCACATTCCTACCCATATAAACAGAAGCATCCATAAAATGCAATAAGGGTTGTATAAGCACTCTATAAGCTATGGTTTCCCCGGTAGTGATGTATGGAAGTGGGAGCTGGACCATAAAGAAGGCTGATCGCCAAAGAATTGATGCTGTTGAATTATGGTGCTGGAGGAGACTCTTGAGAGTCCCATGGACTGCAAGAAGATCAAACCTCTCCATTCTGAAGGAAATCAGCCCTGAGTGCTCACTGGAAGGACAGATCGTGAAGCTGAGGCTCCAATACTTTGGCCACCTCATGAGAAGAGAAGACTCCCTGGAAAAGACCCTGATGTTGGGAAAGATAGAGGGCACAAGGAGAAGGGGATGACAGAGGATGAGATGGTTGGACAGTGTTCTCGAAGCTACTAACATGAGTTTGACCAAACTGCGAAAAGTAGTGGAAGACAGGAGTGTCTGGTGTGCTCTGGTCCACGGGGTCACGAAGAATCGGACACGACTAAACGACTAAACAACAACGAGTACTGCTATTCAGAAACAAATGTGCAACCAGACACACCTCTCTGTTTAGTGGATCAGAAATATCACATACAGGGGACTGTTTTCATATTGAGAGGCTTCCATTAGGACTGCCATGTAGTGGGACTCTTCTCTCCATCCTCTGGAGAAACTCTTGTATGCATCCTTCCCACTGGTGAATGGCCACTTGTGGTGAGCGAGTCAGGGTCCATCTGCCCTTTTCCTTAGAGGCCTAGGTAGGCTTGGGGAGGAACCTTGCTTCCCAGTAAACAACTTCTTCATGGGAGAGGCTGGTATGTGGAGCAGGACTTGGGTATGCTCATGAGAAATTCTTAAGGTTTGATTCCCCCCCCCTACCAAGTATGCATTGGTTTGGGCTTGGTTTTTCTTTTCTTTTATGCATAGTATTAGCTGTAAGGTAAAAGGTAAAGGACCCCTGGATGGTTAAGTCCAGTAAAAGGCAACTATAGGGTTGTGGCACTCATCTCGCTTTCAGGCTGAGGGAGACAGCATTTGTCCACAGACAGCTTTCTGGGTCATGTGGTCAACATGACTAAACCACGTCTGGTGCAACGCAACACCTTGACAGAAAACAGAGTGCACAGAAACGCCGTTTACCTTCTCGTCGCAGTGGTACCTAATTATCTACTTGCACTACCATGCTTTCAAACTGCTAGGTTGGCAGGAGCTGGGACAGAGCAACTGGAGCTCACCCCATCTTGGGGATTTGAACTGCCAACCTTCTTATCGGCAAGCCTAAGACACTCAGTGGTTTAGACCACAGCGCCACCTGTGTCCCTGTAGGCTGTATCTTATTTTAGTCTAGCTTTCCCTTCAGTTCACATGCTAGTTTAAGAAGTATTAGGACTAACAGAATATAATATTGCAGTCAAAAGAAAATTCAGGCTGCAATTAGGTACACACGTACCTGGGAGCAAGTCTCACTGAATTCAGTGGGACTTACTTTTGGGTAGACATACATAGGAGCTAATTTGTTCAAGCTGGGAACTTTAATACATGAATATAGAGGGTGGGGAGAATGGGGTGTTGAAGTTGGATGGTATGACAGTACACTTAACATTGCCACTTAGAAAATTGAGAGACGTCATAGTCAAGCCTTCAAAGTGAGGGAAAGTGATTTTTTTAAAAAAATCCCTGACCATTGAATATAACTTATGAGATTATAAATGGAAAAAGCAGGAACTGAGTCACAGAATAAAGCAAATCTTTCAAATAAATAGCAATTTACTAACCATAATGTCGTTAACTGTTTTTCTTCTGGAATAGCATTAGGGCCTGAGTGGGGTTTTAGCCTCACAGCGTACCTTCAAAAGAGCAAAAACAAGGACAGTAAATAAGGTCAACATGCATTAATGGAAAAGCATGTTTATAATAAGTGTCCAATAATAACGGAGCTGAGCTGATTTATGGCACTTGATGATTTACAGCACAATTCTGTGTATCATATTGCAGAAAATTCTAAGAATTCTTCTCAGAAGCAAGGCTCATTAAATTCAATTGGACTTACTGCTGGCTGTCTATACCAGACTACAGCCTCAGCATGTCACATTTTCTTCTTCTTCTTCTTCTTCTTCTTCTTCTTCTTCTTCTTCTTCTTCTTCTTCTTCCACCATCAATATGTTCTACCCTCCTCTTTTAAGTAGCAATTCCTTTCAATGCTAGTGGGGCCGTGTGCCTGCCTAGTTTTAGTCAAGCACAATAATGCCTTTAAATAGCTATTCATCTGCACTTTGCATTTAAATCAGTAGCATACCACTTTAAACAGCCATGTCTTCTTGCAAACTGGGAAATCAAGTTTGTTAAGGGTTCTGAGAGGTGTTAGAAGACCACTATTCTCCTCCCAGAGCTGGAATTCTCAGACTAGTTTAATGATTAATCCCTCTTCCCAGAAAACTCTGAGAAGTCTAGATCTGTAAGAGATATATGGGTCTTCTAAAAACTCTTAGCACCAAGTCACAAGCTTTTGAGTGTGTGGAATGCACATTTTCAGCCCTTCCTTTAAACTGATCATTGCACCTGTACTGGAAGAATCTCAACAAAATGATGAATTCCACAAACTGGGGTGTGTTCACACAATATTGCACTTAAATTTGGGCATCGGTGCAATTTCTGAAGAGACTAAGGGTGGCTTTGCACTTTTTCTTTTCTTTTTGCAAAATTCTCTCTGAATTGTCTCCCTCACCAAGCAGGCAGAAAAACACAAGTGTAAGGACACCATGTCTCCTGTTAGTAAAATCTAAATTTACAGCACCAGTTTAATGCATCTTTGGTGCAACTTCTTTCTGGCAGGGTACAAAATCACATTGAGCGAAGAAATCTCTCTAAAAATCAACAGGTGCCTGAACAAACTTCATAACCACTATGTACAGTGATTCTTTCCGATGACAATGTAACTTAGGCAGGATTAGACCTAGCAATTAAAAAGCTTTCTGACAGTGCTATCCTATACGTATCTACTTAGAGGACGCCCCATTGAATTCAGTGGGGTTTACTGCTAGGTAAGTGTGCACGGGATTGCAATCTTCAGTGATCTTATAATGAATTGCCACCTTATTACTATTTCACTACTTACAATTGCTGTTCATATTTAGAAGTATTCAGATATATCCCTGACAAAGGATCTAATCAACGGTCAGAATATCCTACTCAATCTTACCTAATAAGTTCAACTGTTTCTGAATACATTGTGTAGGGGGATTTGGATTCCATGGGTCCTTGTTCCATAGCATTTCCACATTCAATAAAGGATAGTGCAGCTTCAGCATAATTTAACGCCTTGCCAAATTTCTCCACCTGAAGACAAGAAACCCAGCAATCACAACAAATGGAGAGCATAATATAAACATCCTAGAGCTGATACAAGTTGAGGGTTTAACTGCACATTGAAATTAAAACCAGGGTTAGTTATGCTTTTAAAATAAAATATTAAGCCTGGGAGAGCAATTGTCCTTAATGGGTTGGCTCATGATTATCTCAAGGAATGTCCCTTCCAAAGTGAGCCTCCCCTCTGCCATAACACCTTTTGAGAAGGTCCTGCACCAGATTCCAGATTCCAGCTAGATTAGCTTCCACAAAGAGCAGGACATTTTCAGTTGCCACCCCGATGCTCTGGAATTTTCTTCCAAAAGGACTTCACATGGCTCCCTCCTTGTGTTTCTTGGAGTGGCTGAAGGCCTTCCTCTTTCAGAGAACTTCTGTGAACTGTTTGCTCCTAATCATGGTGCCGTCTACTCTTTGCTGTTTTTAGATATTGCTGCTCTTTTACTGCCATATGTTTAGCTGTTAGTTAATTAGTTTTCTTTTGTTGTTTTCAAGCTTGTACTCCACTATGAAAATGTTATAGATAGCAGCGTAATTTCAAGGTAAATAAATAAAAGTTAAAACAGAAACAGAACTAAGCAAAAGACTGAGAAGAAAAAGGAAATTTAATGGGCAGAATTTAAGCAGGGCTAATATATGCACAAGCCCGCACACACACATATATCTCACTTGTGTGCATTTATGTGTTTGTAAAATTGGCAGTATATAGCAAAATAAAACAAAACCTCCAAATAAAAATACAAATTGAAGCCTCTGCTTTATTCTAATGGATAATTATGAACAAAATGGTTTCATTTAACGTTATATAAAAACATCAGACTAGTTAAATTAAAACCTATAATTTTTGTGGAAACCATCTAACAAAAGGCAACGCTATGTGTTTTGGTTCTGAAGCCATTATCAGCAAGCTCCCTTCCGCTCCTGGCAAGCAGCAGTGAAACTTGATGTCATGAAGCCAGGCGCATGAGTCTGCCCTGCTTACCCTCGCTGACCACTGTTGGAACCAAGGTCCACTGAGATCAACAGATAAAGATTAAGCATACTACAGGTGCATATATTCAATGGGTTGTACCCACTGCTGTCCTTCCAATCACAGGAGGTTATTTGATCCATCAGAGGCTTCTGTGAATAGGAAGGGATGTGATTTTCATAATTTCTCCCTTTCGACCACAGACCCTTCCGCCCTATGCTACCTCCTGTGCTGCTGCAGAGGGTTCCCCAGTCATCAAGAACAGATTGAAGAGGGCCCAGTGGGCTGCAGAGAAAAATGAAATTTGGATGCAAACCAACCAACCAAGGTCCTCTTCTGTCTGTTCACAGAAGCCTCCACTGGATCAAAGAGCTTTTTGTGAATGGAAGGACAGTAATGGCTATAATCCTATAAATATAATACTAAAAATTAACTATTCATTATTTTATTTTGCAATATATATATATATATATATATATATATATATATATATATATATCACTTGATTGTAATGGAGCCCCAAACTGGTTTACGAAAAGAACAATAAGGTTATCACAACAGTTGAAAACGACGACTTAAAAAAACTAACCATGCATTAAAAACCAGGTTAAACACATGCCAACATTCTACATGTCTAGACAGGCTTGCCTACATAGCAAAAATTATATATATATAAAAGTTTTTTGAAAATGCAGGTATATGCCAATAAGACATTTTCTAAACAAAAATTGAAAACTCAAATTTTAATTTATCCAAGAATGTATCAACTAATTAATCTCAGATTTCTTCAAGGCATGCTGAACTACACACATAACATTCCTTGCTAATAAAGCTAGTTATCTTTTTCTTTTTCTTTAAATCACCACTACTTAACTTTCCTTGATGAAGAAGTTGCATTACACAGATATTCTGAAATAACATGTCAAAAACTGACTTGTTCTTACCATCGCATCTGCTTTATGCTTCTTCCTTTTAGCTTCTTGCATAAAGTGTTCCACATTGTGTGGCCTAGAATGCAACACAGCATAAGTGATTTGAGTTACTAGATTTGTTGAATATTCTTTTTTCAGCTATATCTGTTTAAAAGAAAAGTCCTTAATGGTTTATTTTAAAAGAAACAAATACATACCGATAAAATGCATTTCATGCATTCTCAAATTTCGATTGGAGCATCAAACACGACACTATAGAATAAGCGCTAAAAACAACCTGTAAGTAAATCTAAGGTGGTTTTTTTTAAGTATTCAATTCTTATTCCTCAGTGTAAGATGTAAAAAATGTACCTGTGGTTTCCTGACACCATAGAACTGCTAGCTTGTAACTAAGAGATTCATAGTTAAATATACAAGGGAAGCACCCCCTCCCCCACTGTAACAACCTGGGCTTCAAAATATGGCACAAAGAAGATGAACGTAAGGGGTGGACAACAGGAAAAACCAGGAGAGGAAGCCCCTGTTATGTTGTTTATGTTAAGGAGAAAGGAACAGTGCAGATGTCTAGACTGCCAACTGGCAAGCAATCTTACCAGCAGAGGATGGTGGGCTGAGGCAGAGGTGCTTACTTGACCTCCCTGCAGATGGGTCAGTTCTGCTTACTGGGAGGGAGAGTGGGAGGGGCAAGGTGCAGGGAGGTCAGCACTGTGCAAATGCGCTGGCAGGAACATCGTAACGGCTCCACCAGTGTGTCTGCACAGAGCCAACCTCCCTGCTGCCTTCCCCTCCTGCTCTCCCAATGACTCTCCTGCCAGAAGGTCAAGCAAGCATGGCTTTCCCCATCTCTCCCAGCCACTATCTTATAGTCCATTTGAGTGTTGGAAATGGCTGCTGCAAATTATGGTAGATGCAAGTGAAGAAAAGTTGGCTGCTTGTCCTATCTACAGCGCCAGAAATCCAAGACGTTGGTCTAAGAAAAGGCTCAGATAGCCTTCTGGCTGGCAGAAATTGACAGCAGTGTTATCCTTTTCCACCAGGACTGCTGGAATCTGTAGTCCCAATGCCATCTCTGGTGGAAAATACTCCACCGGGGACCTGGCTACCAGCTGCAGAGTGCCTCCACCACCAGCTGTCTCCTTTTTCTGCCCCAAGGGTTTCAAGGGAAGTAACTGGAATAATGAAAGAGGGAGATGGTGGTGAAGGGTGCTTGTGGTTTATTTCAAGGAGGGTCTGCTCACAGAAGTCTTTGAGTAGAGTCCTGTTTAATTTGGACCTACACATAAGAAACTGAACAGGAAGCGAGCACCCCATTTGATTTCTTGCAATATCCCTTAGTCAGAAGATAGTAGCTATTAATATGCAAATCAAGCCCAATTCTGTGACCTATTATACCAGATCAGCAGGCCACAGAATGAGGTTTTGAGTCCCCAGAAACGACTGCAGACATTGCCTCTTTAAGGAATAACTGTTAATAGGTTATTTGCTTTAAGAATAATTTCTAGTGTGAACCCTTAAAAGAGCTAATCACAGCAATAATCATAACTTTGCAAAATACGTTTTAAATCAAACAAACAGAAGAGGCCCTTCATTCCTGTGTAGTATAATTAAAAACTTCCCGGGGACAAAAACGTATTGGCTCAAAATGTTTCTAATTAGTATTTATAATTGGTATTATGAACAATGACAGGTCAGACTACACATGTTGAATGATCTCTCCACAAAAAGCTCTAAAACTTTGTACTCACTTTAACAAGGGCAATCTCCACACAATATCCGAGGTTAATCGAGGCTGAAATTATCAAACAATTTACTGCCTATCCATAAAGAAGTACTTTTAGCTGTATTGCTACCAATTCCTCTAAAACATTGCTCCAAGACAGCAAGGAATAAAGCATTTCTACTACTTGCTATCTTCTACAGACAGTCAGACACATATAAGTTGGTATGGCAGCAGTATTCACTTTGAATTATTCTAAAATAACTGGTTTTAGACTGTCTTGTGTACCAAATGCAATTTGTTATAAATTATACAGATAGATGGGTAGGGGAATTAAATTCATGCAGCAGGGGTTTTTTTTGGATACACAAAAGTATTTATTTAAATAAAAATAGAAGTATGCAGAGAAACAAATATATCCTGAAGTCAATGCTATGTATTTACTGAGCGCACTGCAGCTTAAATTCTAATATAAAAATTTAATTGTTAGCTTCATTCAAATACTCATTTTTCTCCCGACATATTTAATTTCACAAAGCTGTTGTGTTTTCTTGTCAATTTACACGGGCCATATCTTATATTTCACTGCAGAATAGAATTTTACAAGGGTTCATTAAAAACACTAATAAAATCTCAATAAACAGCATAAACAAACTTATTTTCAATAAATATGGAGAAATGCATATCCTGACATTATTTAGAGAGACTCATTAAAACAAACCCCCATCACAGCAGACTATAGTGCATATATTAAAACACAATAAATCTGGTTTTCAGCTGATTCAGGTCATGCCCTGAGTATGGAAGTCTTAGGATGAATTCACACAGAAGTGTTTAGCACCTGGTGACAAAAGAAAGTATGGTGTCTCATCACCATAGGCAGGTCTGTTGTATTATCCAATGTTGAATAAAAAACAATGCTTTTCAATGGCGCTAGTTCACATATTCAATTACGAACCATCGAATTGGCAATACATTTATTAAATGGAAAAAAAATATGAAGCTAGAGAGCAAGTAATGATAGGCGAGAGCAAACATGTAATAGATAAATGTAGATACTTTTATTAAGCAGAGTACATGGCTGTGCTGTGAACCACGCCAGTACCCCACAGTTACTGGGTTACTGGTGAGCTAAGGGTTCAGAATGGAAAGTTCAGAAGGGAGATTGAATGGTGGCAGTGGAACTGCTGTAGATGAACAACTGGAGGAGAACTGAGTTTTCTTATTACAGAGAAAATATGTAATTACCACCTTCCCTTCACAAAAGCAGCAACACTCACAGCCTGAACATCAGAAATAGAGGGAATGAAACATGAATCTCTAGAGGAAACTCCCCACTCTACTCACCCATCATTAAAGATAAGCTTTGTTCTTCTACAGTCTTTGTGCATAATAGATACAGGTGACCAGGGCTCCTTTTGGCACTGTGCCTTACTACAGAGTACAGAATTTTCTGAATTGATGTACATTGCTTTCTGAAGAAATAGTAAAGGAGGCAATCAGTAACCAGTTATAAATTCACGCATTTTCCCCCTTTTAAGTATTCTTAACTATAAATTAAGCATGCAGCAGATTTTTTTGTAATGAAAAGGTTAATTATTTTTATGAAACCTTAAAAAAAATCTGCTGCCTGATTAGTTGGGGCAACTTTTTAATAGATAGCAAGTTTTTTCCCCATACACTAAACACTGCAGTCTAATATAAAAACACATAGGAATGTTTGTTTCACTGAATGAAGAAGAGCAATTTTTAACTGCTCCTTGATTAAGAAGTGGCTTAGATGATTCAAAGGGAAGCTGCTGAACTGGAAAATGGAGAGTAACCTTGTATGCCTTCATCCTCTTGTGCATAGGCTTGGGCTGCACATACGTAATTATGCACACAACATTGCTGCTAATCTTGCTATTCAAATGTGTGCTTATTTTACAGATTTATACCTTGGCTTTTCATTTCCAGTCAAAATGGCTAAACAACAACAAGGATTATGCAGAATCACATTTTAAAAAACAACAATAAAATACACAGATGACTAGCGGATAGAAATGAACAAAAATGAATGTGACGGAAGCACTAAGTTAAGCAGCTCATAAGACCAAAGGCTTGCTGCTGCAACAAGTTTTTAGGCTGCACAGCATCAGAACACTAGGAGGGAGGCCAGCTGCATTTTGCATGCACACTCTGCACTGCCACTGAGAAGGCTCTCTCACACCGTCCCAAATATGACCATACCTCTAGCAGAAATGAGACTCACAGACCAAAAGTAGATGGGCAGGTTTTTAAAGCAACAGGCGCTCTTATTATGGTAATTACGTTGTTATCAAAACTTACATTGAAATCTCCTTGGTGCAAGTGGGATCGAATCTCATTCTTGTGTTTTTTTATTGAGGATATGGAAGATAATAGGTTGCCACCCTGAGGCTTGCTAGAAGACGTTAGATCATCACCAGAGAATTTGTGCTTTGATGCATCAGAGATGGGTGAAACAGGCGATCGAAGCATTTTCTCATTTTTATTTATTGGTGTTGCCAAGCTGGAAATGGAAATTACAGTAATGGATGGTCACAAATGCCACTTGGGAGGAAATAAACATTTTATATATTATGAACACTATCGGTTTCAGATTACTGGAGGGATGAACTCTGCTGACCAATGTTTCATCTGGAAACAACTTTTGCAGCATGAGCAGCAAAGCTCTAGATTATTGTTCTCTTTTATTCTAGAAGCAAACTACAATTCGGGGGTTAGTATCTATCCAAGTACTTATAACAGAAATGAAGAGTTGCTAGCTATTGTTTTAAAAGATGGTTGGAAAATAAGATGAAGCTTTTAAGAGTAGGTTTAGGTTATGGAGTACAATTTTGCAATCACAGGTGACACTTCATAAGTCAGGCTGATAAACCTCATGTTGGCTGAAACGGAGAAATGTCCTTCTAAGTGGCTGAAATTTCTCTGAACTTGCTGACCAGGTTCTGATAGTGCTGTTAACTTAATTTGATTCAGAGTTTGAGGAGAGCGAAATATAGGCTCATGGAGCTGGTAAAGAGCAAAAAGCCAAAAGAGCACAAAGAAGGAAATTGATAAATATGCACTACAATGCTCTAAGTGCAGCTTTCTCCACAAAATCAAACCATTCCGGCATTCTGCAGTTTGCTGTTACTTATTGCTCCTAGAGCAAAGTTCAACAGACAATAATTTTTATCATTTGTTTCTGTTTCACAGCCACATTGTGGCCTAGACATTCTGACCCAGAGTAACATTATTTAGCGGCAGAACCAAAAGACCAGAACACAAGTGTTCGACATTAATATTGGGTTAGGAATAGAGAAATTAGTTTATTTCCTGTCCGTCCCATTAAAAATAAAAAATCGGCACAACATTTCACACATAAATGCTTATTTAAATATGTATTTTTAAAAGCTGAGGGCATTCTATCATTTTATTTATAAGAAAATGGTTAAGACTGAAATCCTGTATCCATTTACCTAGGAGTAACCCCCACTGAACTTGGTGAGACCTACTTTGAAGTGAAGGTTCATTGCGCTGTAAGAGCTACTGCTGTATAATGGTTAAGGCAGGAGTAGTGATGCCGTGTCCTACAAACCTTGTTGAAATACAGCTCCTATCAGTCCCAGCCTGCATGGACAATAGTGGAGGGCATCATGTGAGCTACACCTGCATTAGTGTGTTAGGCTAGGATTGGGATAGAATCCCTTCTAAGTCATGATGCAATCTGCATGGCTTTAGGCCAGTTGCTCTCTTTCAGCCTAACCTATCCCACAGGGTAATTGTGAGGATAAAATGAGGGTCAGAAGGGACTAGGTGACCACCCTGAGCTCAGTGAAGAAGGTGTAACATAAAAGGGCATAAATTAAGTACTGGATTTTAAAAAGTTGAGAGTGAGGAGCATTTCATAGAATCATAGAACTGTAGACTTGGAAGGGATCCCAAGGCTCATCCTTCAGTAACTCAATGGGATGATAGCACTGCTGCAGGTGAGGCAGCCATGCTGTGAAACTCTTTGCACTCCTCACATAAAGTGCACATTTACAAGAGGAAGGAAAACACATATTAAAATGTTTGCATTTTAAACTAGCAGCAGAGCACTGTTTCGGAAGCACGGTTTTACCTTTTACACATGTCCACGTTGGAGTAGGCTGAATGCTGGGTGATAACCTATAAAAAAGGCTTCTAAATTATGAAGCATAGTGCTTCCAGATTTTAAAGACTAATAAGATAAATTAATGAACAGAGAGAGGACCTGCTAAATTAACTTAGAACACTAAAACAGTGCTATAAAACGAAGTATATTTTGCCCCATATTTTTTCCTGACTAGATTAAGCACATATTGTGCTCTATTGCATCTATAAAGAGGTAAGAAATACCCATAAAACATAATAGTCTAGCTGGAAAACAACATGGCAGGGTAAGACTGTGGACTGAACAGTCTGCTAACTCTGAGTTTATAATATGGTTTTTCATTTCTGTAACATTCTGGATTTTTACATTTTTTTTAAAGGCTTTAATTTTCGAGATAGTGAACTTCAAATTACATCATCTGTACAAGCAAAATGTCTATTAAGTAGTGTTTTCCCCCCAAATCCCTCAAGAAACTACCTCTGTCATGGGAAAAATCCTTTCCCCCATCACAGAAGAAATATTTTTCATTGAGAAATGCAAATCTTCCTTGCACATCATTTGAGATAAGCGCAGTCCTAATTGTACAAGTCATGCAGTATCGCAGCTGAGTTAACTGTTCCCTAATGGCCATAACACCATTATGCAGGTGGCGCTGTGGGTTAAAGCCTCAGTGCCTAGGACTTGCCGATCGAAAGGTCGGCGGTTCGAATCCCTGCGGCGGGGTGTGCTCCCGCTGCTCGGTCCCAGCGCCTGCCAACCTAGCAGTTCGAAAGCACCTCCGGGTGCAAGTAGATAAATAGGGACCGCTTACCAGCGGGAAGGTAAACGGCGTTTCCGTGTGCGGCTCTGGCTCACCAGATGCAGCTTTGTCACGCTGGCCACGTGACCCGGAAGTGTCTCCGGACAGCGCTGGCCCCTGGCCTCTTAAGTGAGATGGGCGCACAACCCCAGAGTCTGTCAAGACTGGCCCGTACGGGCAGGGGTACCTTTACCTTTACCTTTAATGGCCATAACATCACTTGTGACAGCAAACACAATTCTCTAGCGCCATGCCAGCGTCATTTTGTCACCTTCTCTTAATTTACACACAATATGGACAGAGGCACCTAGACAATGGCATATGCTGATGACATCAACACAAGCAGCCTGTCTGCCTTAGGGAGGAACAGGCCACAGAGGAACCAACAAGCCCTGCAATGAATTCCCATAAATAAACCCCACGAAGCCCAATCCCTAATAGAAGTATATCAACATATGAATCTGCCTTAAACAGAGTCAGGCCACTGGATCACTCAGCCCAGTACTATCTATCTCAAAGTGACTGTCCTAGGTGTCGGGCAGAAATGTTTCCCAGCACCTGCTATTTTTAGCTGGAGAAGTTGGGACTATCTGCATGCACATAACGTGCTCTACTGTTGAGCGATGTCCACTTCCCACATAAATTTGCCACTGAATAATTCTGGTTCTCTTGTAGCACCAGTGTGAACTGCAACTTCAACCATGCTAAAAGCTTTCACAATAGATCATTTAAATTGACATCTACAGGAATCCAGCTACATTCGAATAGCAGTCTCAGGTGATGAATGCCACTGTCAGAGGCGTAGTACATGTGTGGAAGTGCCAGAGGGGTTGTGGCCCTGGATACACAATTTTTGAGGGGGTGCAAACCAGGCACCCCCACACAGGCGACCTCAGCGGAGCCCAACCTGGTGCTCCTCTCCACCTGCCAAGAGCCAGCTGGCTGAGCTCCCCCTGAACAGGTGGGCAGACGTTTCAGTGTGGCCCTGCTCTGCTTGGTTGCGCGGGCTAGGCTGGCATCACTATACCGCAGCCACTGACAATCAAGATGAAGGTATCAGCATGCCACACCTCTAGAAATGGTTTTAAATGATTGCATCCTGTCCTACCCTGAAGGTTCAAGCCAAGTGGCAGTTTTAAATAATCAGTTTAACATGCCCCCTTTTTTGCTGCAGATATTTACAATGCTAAGATTTTTTCATATGCCATAACAACAAATAAATATTTTGAACGAAATCCAGTAATTGTAAGTAGAAGTTAACACATTTTGACAGTAAATTGCACCAATATGCAAAATCATTTCCCTTTAGATACCAAGCATCATTTACACTGAATTTTAAAAGACCGAATCTCATCTAACACAAGAAACACATACCTGTTTTTAATCATATTGCAATTATTTGGTGCAGAAGCAACTTGGGCCGAAGCAAGTAAATGTGAAGAGCACTCTTGCTCAGTGTGAATCTTCTTGCTCTCCCTGTTTTCTTCCTCATTTTCATACTAAGGGAAGAAAAGGCTCCATCATATATCGAATTGTGCAGGTAATGGTATAGATGTTGAATATTACTATTTATTGAACACTGTGGTGCTTACAAATTTTGGTAGGATGCATGCATGTTCATATGTGTGTGTGTGTGTGTGTGTACATATATTAAGTATTAAGCCATGTCAGTTATTCACAATTAGGAACATAACAACTCCTTCTGCGTCAACATTTGTTTATTTATATTAATTAAAGGGCACATTGTTTACTTTCAGTAGTGCTCCTTGACAATGACTCCTGCCAACCTGGAGCTTCTCTGTCCTTAGTGCCATTTCACTCTGCCTCATCGCTGCCCCAATGAGTGTGGCATCACTGCTCCCCAACACATAACAAATCACCAGTGCATATAGGACTTTTGGGGGAAATCAGGTATGTATGTGATAAATGTTGTGGTTCTGTTGGCAGGGGGACCTAACAAAGCCCAACATTGCTGCCAGCCTCCCCTCCCCATCCTAGCAAGTGGGAGCAACACCGTCCTAGAGAAGGTGGGTACATGGCGCTACCCCAATAAGCTGGGTGATCCTGATCAGATGGGTACTCTAACTTTAGGGTCAAGTTAGGAATTAACTGTATGCTAAACAAAAATGTGTAAGGGACTCGGGTGGCGCTGTGGGTTAAACCACAGAGCCTAGGGCTTGCCGATCAGAAGGTCGGCGGTTCAAATCCCCACGACGGGGTGAGCTCCCGTTGCTCGGTTCCTGCTCCTGCCAACCTAGCAGTTCGAAAGCACGTCAAAGTGCAAGTAGATAAATAGGTACCGCTCCAGCGGGAAGGTAAACGGCATGTCCATGCGCTACTCTGGTTTGTCAGAAGCGGCTTAGTCATGCTGGCCACATGACCCAGAAGCTGTACGCCGGCTCCCTCAGCCAATAAAGCGAGATGAGCGCTGCAACCCCAGAGTTGGCCACGACTGGATCTAATGGTCAGGGGTCCCTTTACCTTTACCTTTAAACAGAAATGTAGGCCTCATCTGCATTACTTTTTTTTTTAAAAAAATAATCTAATCTCTTTATAACTTTCAAAGTTCTTAGGGGATCATTTAGGGGTTTCTCCTAAAATACATGAAATCTTATTTGCATTTTGGTTTTGAAATATGGTAGGTTTGCAAAATGTGGACTGACTAAATTTTACCTCCACCACCCCTGGATATGCTGTGAGCCAGTATAATGACTGAAGGATAAGGGCTGTAGACTCAATGCTACAGCTGTGTTGGCACAACAGACTTCCATGAATGCAATGGAATGTCCTCTCTTGTCTCTTCTATCCCCCTCACACCATCAAAATCAGCTCCAGAGGGTTGGGGGACCCTCTGGAGCAGACTGTGAGAATGACGGGGTGAGAGGAGAGGAGGAAATGGATGTCCTGTTGTGCAGGTAGAACTCTGCTCACATAGCACTGGATACAACCCAGGAAACTTATACAGTGGTACCTCAGGTTTACATACGCTTCAGGTTACATACGCTTCAAGTTACAGACTCCACTAACCCAGAAATAGTGTTTCAGGTTAAGAACTTTGCTTCAGGATGAGAACAGAAATCATGCTCCGGCGGCGTGGCGGCAGCAGGAGGCCCCATTAGCTAAAGTGGTGCTTCAGGTTAAGAACAGTTTCAGGTTAAGTACGGACCTCCGGAACGAATTAAGTACTTAACCTGAGGTACCACTGTACAGGCATACACTTTAGATGCAACCAAGCATTTCCCTTTAGCCCTTTAAAAATTAAAAACAAATCTAAGGAGCCTACCTTGCGTTTCCTTCTAGATTTGGGGATGACCTTTTCTGCCGGCAGATCAGTAACTATGTTGTGCTGCATACTGATTGCTTCTTTAACTCCAGCATTAATTTGCAGTGGCTCCTCAGGTAAGTGCTGTGGAATTCTGGTCAAAAGAGTCAAATCAATTTTGACCCAAAGTGCTTTCACTTCGTCTGTGTCTTTCAGGGGAGATAGGAGCTCGTTCCGACCGAATGGAACCAGGGTGTAAAACTGCTCTTCCAGTTCCTTTGCTATATCGTTACTAGTCCTGGTGTTAACTGAACCAAAGGCACTGCAACTGCTGTTTGCTTTGTTGGTATTATTACTCCCAGGGTCCTTCAGCTTCTGGTCACTTCCAGCTGATGCTGAGGTCACAGTCTGAGGCTTGTGTAAAGGGTAATCCTCTTGTTCTGAATGAGAATCTGTATCTGAGGACGTTGAAGACGAAGAATCTGTCTCAATAAATTCCTTGGATTTGGGTGCTGTTTTACCTGACCCCCTTGTACGCCTCTTTTCGCAGGCAGCACGTGTTTCCTTCCTGTGCTCAGCTTTGTTGTTGCAAGGCCTGGTTTTAGGTTGTTCATATGTGGTATTATTTTCCAAATGTACTTGGTTCAAGTCAAGATCATCAGCTGCATGGCCATTTAAGATATCACCACCAGAGGTCCTCTCTGTCCTTCTTGGTTGTTTTTTGCAGGCTGTCCTCCTCAGAGGACCACTATCTCCAGAAATGGCAGCAGCCGTAGGAGGCGATTTCTGCTTCCCTCCTTTATGCCCTGGGGCTTTGTTAGCTGTCCTAGGCCTCAGGTCCTCCTTGCTGGGATTCTTAACCTCTTTATCTCTGAGACCGGTTTGGCAAATGGGAGGCAAATGTTCACAGTCTTGCCCTTCATCTTTCCTTTTGCTGTAACACTGAAAGAGCTCCAGTCCGTTTTGGTTCAGAATAGGTGCTTTGTGTGAAGTAACCTTATTTAACCATTTATCCAGCTGCCACTTGTTTGACGATGGCTGTTCAGGCTAGGAAAATAAAGTTTGAAACTTCAAACATTTCATAACACTCCAGCTTATACAGTAGAGACTTTACAGTGCTTTTATACTCTTAAGGAACTGGTTATTCTTTTCATGGCCAGCAAATAAAAATATTATTTAACTAAAAAGTGTGGCTATTCTATTACCATAATAGAATATCCATCACTTCATTTCCCACAGTGGCAGCCAGATTTCTCAATCACTCACAAGCAAAACATGATGGGGATGGTCTCCTGGCTTGAATACCAGCATCTAATATTCACAAGTGCACCCCCTTTGTACATGGAGATTCCATAAAGAGAACTACCCTTCATAAGTTTGTCTAGAACTGACTTGGGCTCCTCTCAGAATAGAAAAGGGAGGAAACCATATGAAAGACAACATGTACAGTTAATGACTTTTATTAGTATAGCGTAGGCATTGATTAATGGTGTTCCTCCACTACCAACAGAAACAAATGACCTTAGAAACAAGCGTGAACCACTGAATTCAGGCGGAGTTGCAAGGTTGAACAGATGTTACTCTTCAATCTTATTCAGAAACATGAACACAAAGCCCCATCCGAAGGAAGTATTCCTGCGTTTACTGTGAATATTTAATAACTATTTTTTAAATCTCTTTTAACAGCACAATCCCACAATGCCTATTCAGAAATGGCCCCCACTAGGTTCAATGGGACTTGCTTCCCAGGAAAGTTTTCAGAGCAAGGTGCGTTGTCCGGGTTTTCTGGACAAAAACTAAAACAGGGATATTGGGAGCTGTAGTTCAGTGGTGTCTGGAGTGCACCATATGTTATTTTATCCCAGCTATTATCTGCTGTTTGCTTTGCTGGTATTGCTACTTGCTTTTCATTTTTTTTCCTAAATGGCCTTAAGGTTATTCATACAAGGCGGTATATAAATGTTTTAGATGAATGACTAAAACTGAGGCTTAGAAGCTGTATGTATACTAGGAACAGTGGGGTAGTGGACCAGGAACATGGGGGAGTGGACCAGGAACATGGGGGAGTGGTCTTTTTGTCACAGGAGTGAAACGCTACAGGAATGATGTTTGCCAATGTAGTAAGCTTGGGGGTGTGTGTGCTTGAAATATAGGATATATTGCATTCATACTTCATATAGGACATACTGCTAAACATGCACAGTGCTCAGCCATGCCCTGAAATTTGCATAAAAGCATATGCATTCTTTTATTTTAGTCTCATAGGCTTAGTGGCTCAAGGCTGCCTTGTGTTTCCAACAGGGCTGAAAATGATTTTTTAATAGCGTTTTTTTTCACAATTCCTCAACTGCACAAAATGCCACACTTAAGGCATGGGGAAGTCACCCACCAAGATGCCACATAAAACCAGTGCTTTTTTCTACAGTACTGGCACCTTCCCCACCCCCACCCTCCCCCATGTAAAAAGTGTGTTAAAGGTGTGGCACTTACGGTAACAACTTCATGGTGAGATCTGGCACCTTTTTTTTTTTTAAAGCACTGCATAAAACCTCCTTGATCCTAACTAAACACATTACTTGGGACAAAGGTTCCACTGATTCGGAAACTTAACTTCTTGCTGATTATGTTTCAACAGGAGTGAAAGATGCAGAACTCCTTACCTCTGGGCTGGAGTAATGAGAGGGCTTCTTGCTGTCGCTCTCGGTAGAACTGCTTTCACTCTCTGAGTCGGATTCTGAACTGCTCTCAGATTCACTGGAGCTGCTGCTGCTGGAGCACTTGCTGGTGATCCCCGAAATCCTGCAGCTGGACTGCTGCACAGTGGTGCTGCCAGACCCAAATAAAGGGTGGGAGGGAATGGGGAGAGAGAAAGAGGGGGAGAGAGAGAGAGAGAGAGAGAGAGAGAGAGAACGTCAATCAAGGCACATGCCTATTATACCCTATAAAAATAACTTCTGTTTTTGCAGGATTCACACTAATGCAGATGTTGGCAAACAGAGGCCTGTTGGAAGAATTTGTCCAGAAGTAAGTTTAGCAATGGTGGTCGCATTTGAATTAAGGTGCAGCATCTACCATGCAACTTTCCACATCACATCAGCAGGACAGAGGAAAACGTAGAGCTTGCAAAAAGAGGGAAAGGAGGGAAAGAATGTGTCTGTTCATTAGCGATACCGACAAGTTCCACAAATAACTAGGCTCTGAATACTCCGATGTTGGGCACAAGGGCAGGGCGATATCTGGCTTTCAACACTGTGATATATCACCAGCTAAACATCGCAATATACTGATATATCATGACATCTGAAATAAGGACAGAACTATGTAGTGGTGAGGGACGTGGGTGGCGCTGTGGGTTAAACCACAGAGCCTATGACTTGCCGATCAGAAGATCGGTGGTTCGAATCCCCACAACAGGGTGAGCTCCCGTTGCTCGTTCCCTGCTCCTGCCAACCTAGCAGTTCGAAAGCACGTCCAAGTGCAAGTAGATAAATAGGTACTGCTCTGGCAGGAAGGTAAACAGTGTTTCCATGTGCTGCTCTGGTTCCCCAGAAGCGGCTTAGTCATGCTGGCCACATGACCCGGAAGCTCTACGTCGGCTCCCTCGGCCAATAAAGTGAGATGAGAACCGCAACCCCAGAGTCGGTCACGACTGGACCTAATGGGTCCCTTTACCTTTTTATGTAGAGGTGAACAGGGCTGGGAGATATCTGGTTTTTAACTTCACAATATACCACTAGCTAAACATCGTGATGTACTGATATATCACAATGTCTGAAATAAAGATAGAGCTATGTAGAGGCATTGGCTGGCTTCATGGTTTTTCCTACACTGTCATTTTTGCATCTTGCATGTGCACACACACACACACACCATGATTCGCAATATATTGTCAGGTCAAAAATTATGAAACTGCCATCATGATAAGGACTTCAAACCGGTTTTGGGCAATATATCTATATATTGCCCAGCTCTATTGGGCACAATTGCCCTCAAACCACTTGCTCTGTTCGTATTGATAACGAGACAACATCCTGCTTCTGCACCTGTGCTACTGGTGTTCATCAGACTAGTCTGGTAAGTCCAGTTGCTGCTGCTGGGGCACACTTGATTACCGTATTTTTCGCCCTATAGGACGCACTTTTTCCCCTCCAAAAATGAAGGGGAAATGTATGTGCGTCCTATGGGGCGAATGCAGGCTTTCGCTGAAGCCTGGAGAGCGAGAGGGGTCGGTGCGCACCGACCCCTCTCGCTCTCCAGGCTTCGTGGACCCCTCCGCAAGCAGCGGGAGCGCTCCCGCTACTTGCGGAGAGTTGCCTGCATGCCGAAGCCTGCGCACCCTGAGATCAGCGTGTCCAGGCTTCGCGGACCTCTCCACAAGCAGCGGGAGCCAGCGCTGGGCTCCCGCGGCTTGCAGAGAGCTGCCTGTTTGGGGGCTGGGGTCGGGGGAAGCTCGGGCCTCCCCAGCCCCAGCCCCGCGCCTGGGGGGAAAAATAATTTTTTCCCCTTTATTCCCCCCCCCCCAAAAAAAAACTAGGTGCGCCTTATGGGACGGTGCGTCCTATAGGGCGAAAAATACGGTACTTTAACCTCTTTCCCACTTTGATGAGGAGTTGTCCTTCCTTGCCAACAGTTGCTCTTTAACCCAGTATGTTGCTGCTGGGCACGTTCATGGCTTCCCAGTCCAGCTACCCACCTCAGCAATGCCCCATTTCTACTATGCTTAATGGTGGCAGCTACCTGCCATCTGCCAGGTAAGACTGCAATTTGTGACACAACAAGCGAGTCAAGCCAAAGGGTCCATCTAGTATTGTTGACACCTATTGGTGGCAGTTTTCCAGGGTTTGAGGCTGGAGTCTTTCACAGCCCTAACCCAAGATACCAGGGATTGAACCTGCAAAATACATGCTCTACCATGAATTAGAAAATGCTTATGCAGCTGCCCAGCAAACACAGAAATGTATTTATTAAATTTATATATCGCTCTACAACCAAGGATCACAGGGTGGTTTGCAGCATAAATAGATAAAAATATGTGACATAGTAACAAACAAAACAATAAGACACACACCGTGCACACAAAGTGTTTAAAAGGCCATAGATTGTTTAATTAGTCAAAGACCTGGGAGAAGAGGAATGTTTTTGCCTGGAACCTAAAGATATGCAACAGGGGGCCAGGCGAACTTCCCGGGGGAGAACATTCCACATACAGGGAGCCACTGCAGAAAAGGCCAGTTCTCATGGTGCCACCCTCTGGAGGTTGCACATGAATAAGGGCCTCAGATGAAGATCACCAGGTCCGGGCTGGTTCATATGAAGATAGGTGGTCTCTGAGGAATTGCAGTCCTGAGCCATTTAAGGCTTTATAGGTCAAAACCAGCACTTTGAATTGGGCCCAGGAACTAACTGGCAGCTAAGGCAGTTGGATCAAGATTGGTGTTAGATGCCCAAAGCTATCTGGCTGTTGAATACTGCACCAGCTAAGGTTTCTGAACTTCATCACAAAATGATCACAGGGCAGGTTGCAACATACAAAATGACACAAAAACAAGGCACCTGAAATTCATGGTTCAATTCTCTGTACAACGTCCCTCCTTTGGTCCCTCTCAATAAATAAGCCAGTACAGTGGTACCCCGGGTTATGAACTTAATTCGTTTTGGAGGTCTGTTCTTAACCTGAAACTGTTCTTAACCTGAGGTACCACTTTAGCTAATGGGGCCTCCCACTTCCGCTGTGCCACGGCGGTGCTATTTCTGTTCTCATTCTGAAGCAAAGTTCTTAACCTTAGGTACTATTTCTGGGTTAGCGGAGTCTGTAACCTGAAGCGTCTGTAACCTGAAGCGTCTGTAACCTGAGGTACCACTGTACTAAAGATTCAGAACGCCTGGCAGAAGAGGAATGTTTCCATATCTCAGTACAAACTTGCCATTGCCAGCATCCAGCTAACTTTAAGAGGAAAACTATCCCACAATTGAGGTCCCACGACCATCAAAGCCCTATTACAAGTCTTATTTGCCTGGGCTTTGCTTGCCAACTGCAGCATTCTGCCACACTGTAGCCACTCATGCCTCCAATAAGATGGAATCAATGAGAAAACCCAGGCTATGCTCCTTCAAGGAAGTGCAACCCCCTCCAGAACAGGTCACTCAGCTAATTCCAGGACCAAGGAACCACCAACCCAAAGCAACTCCAACTTCTCAGGATTCAGACGCGGAGCAACAGCAGGTCGGCTGTGGTACTGGCATGGCAATGAGGCTGTGGGTGGGCCGCAGCAGCAAGGAAGCATGGCCGTGGAGGGATGCAAGGTCGCAGTGGTGGGGAAGCAGGAGGAGGCAGCAAGCATCTGGTGGTAGCAAGGAGAAGCGGGTGGGGGCAGGGCACAGTGGGGGTGGCATTGAGGGTATTGCCCCAAGCTGCACAGCTGAGTTCTTTCACAAACACAAAAAGTCGCTCGCCTTCCAAGCATCTAGGATTGCGAATTTAGATTCCCTCCCTTTCAAATCCATTAAATCAATGTGATTTCATTAGTCACAAGTATTTAGTTATAATCCGCCAATGACAACATTAGAGCTCTGTAAGTGCTTGGATATACTGTACGTTTAATTACAGTTCATGATTAATTCTTCCTCAGTCAAATTACTGTTTTGAAAGTGTATATGATCAATGACTTAATATTTCAATGCACTGCTATCGTCCTGAGTGTCTGAAAGGAAGTGACCACTTAAGTTTTTCAATTGATTTCCTGTGCAGTTGAAGAGTCTTTTACACAGTCTAGCACATAATCTGTACTGCTTTCGAATTACTCAGACAAAAATACATTCTCCCTACCTTATCCAGGGGGAAATGCTCAATAGTTTAAAACATATCATTGGCAGGAGGTGCCCCTCATGCTTAGGACCAGTGCCTTCATATAATTTATTATCTTTAGTCTATTTCCATACACAGTTATCCCACAATCCTAAATCTTTGCCTGGCTAGCACTGAAACCTTTCAAATCTGAAAAGTGCTATGACTCTTAACACACCAATCCTAAACACATTTACCTGTCTCATTTATTTCAAAGAGCTTGGGAGAAAATGTACTTTCGATCGCTGCCTTTCTTGTTATCGCTCAAGCCTAACTATACATGTCCAGATCTTCATGTCTTTTCTCCAAAGTCAATATCTTTTGGCTGTGGTTAATATTTATTGCTCTTTTCTAAACATACAATTGGCTTATATGTTTCTGATAGGAGGACCCCTCAAAACTGAATGCAGCCAAGTTCTCACTGGAATCAGATACAGAGGGCTTATTAAGCGATGCTGTCATATTCTGCCTCAGTGTAAGTTACACAAAATGGCACTGACATTTGGACAGCCAAATTCCTCTTGCCCAATAACATCCATCTTTTAGCATCCCTACATCCAATTTAAGAAAACTAACACAGACTATTCATGCATTTCATCTAATTTCCCAGTGGATATAGGAGCTTTATTTTCCCTCACAGTGTTACACTTTTTTCTTTTTTCCTAGTTCATTTGCACCTTGTGACCACACAGCGGAGGCACCAGTTTCTCCAGAGCATTGAGGGGCCCGGCGCATAGCTGCATGATGTCCTGATGTTGCTGGGGAGGGGGGCTCTGAACATTGAGGGGGACTGGCCCCTTCCAAAATAAAAATAAAAATAAAAAGACAGGGGGGGCATAGTGCCCTAGGCCCCAGAAACCAGTGCCCTTGCCACACAGGGAAATAAGGCAAGATGCAGAAGGTTGGGTGAACTGGGCCACATTTATTTAAACATTTCAATCTGTATAGGGGAACAAGGTGTGAGATCTAATGAATAACAAAAACTGTGGGTGAGCCAACGCTGCCAGTGACCAGAAGTTAGCCCATCCTCTACCCTCTACTGTTCTGCCCGAGGGTCTTCTGCTGGTTCCCTCACTGCAAGAAGTGAGGTTACAGGCAACCAGGCAGAGGGCCTTCTCAGTTGTGGAACCCGCCCTGTGGAATGCCCTCCCATCAGATGTCAAGGAAATAAACAACTATCTGACTTTTAGAAGACACCTGAAGGCAGCCCTGTTTAGGGAAGCTTTTAATGTTTGATGTTTTATCGCTTTATTATTTTTATTAATATTCTGTTAGGAGCTTCCCAGAGTGGCCAGGGAAACCCAGCCAGATGGCGGGGTATAAATAATAAATGATGATGATGATGCCCCACACTTTCAGGTGACTGGGGAGGCATTCATGCTCCATCCCTTTCTGGAGCTCAACAACTCCAGTCAGATGTTACAGGTAGGCCCCAAAGGTGTTCCTTAATTGTGCCACTGAGTCCTACAGCCCTGAAGGCATGCATGTTCTAGATCATGGGTAGGCAAACTAAGGCCCAGGGGCCGGATCGCCTTCTAAATCCGGCCCACGGATGGTCCGGGAATCAGCATGTTTTTACATGAGTAGAATGTGTCCTTTTATTTAAAATGCATCTCTGGGTTATTTGTGGGGCCTGCCTGGTGTTTTTACATGAGTAGAATGTATGCTTTTATATAAAATGCATCTCTGGGTTATTTGTGGGGCACAGGAATTCATACTTCTTTTTCAAAATATAGTCCAGCCCCCCACAAGGTCTGAGGGACAGTGGTCCTGCTGAAAAAGTTTGCTGACCCCTGTTCTAGATACTACATCCTCCCCCTTCAAGGGGGCCTCAGGGTGCTCACCAAACCATAACTCCCACATTATCTCCCATACCTGTCTCAGAAGGTGACAAGCCCCTTTCACCCCACTCAGAACTAAGAACTTAAATGACATTCCTCTGCAGATTGGACAAACAAAAAGTCATTACCCAAATCAGAAAGGAGTGCTTCACTGACCTTATAGTTTACTTATGGCATAATATATCCGATGGGAAGAATAACTGTCCCAAAGGACCCAACAGCATGGTTTTAATTTCTCTTCATGCATCCTCACAATTCTTTGCAGTTCCATTTTCTGGCCCCCGTTTGATCATAAGTTCAAAGGAGGGATGATTTTGGTTTCCCTCAGTTTCTCATTGTTCCAGTCCTAAATCCAGCACTCCACATTTATGCAGCAATTTTGGGAGTTTTAAATAAATAAATAAATCCTTAACAAAAATACACCAGCATCTTTAGTGTGGATTTCTCCCTACTATGCACATGTTTGTATGCAGTTTTGACTAATATAAATATTTTTCCATGGAATTTCTCCTAACATAATACAGGTGTGGTTCACAATGTTCAGTCTGAGAACTGCTTCACAAAAGTTGGACGAGTGCAAAATTTGAAAGGTGATCATGTTTCATTTTGCACATTGGACTGGACTGCGTGAATTAGGGAGTTTTTTCATTAAAACATGAACAAAATAAAAATTTCTCCTCCATCCCTAGTGCCAAGACAAGAAAGGATTGTGCCCGCGTGGCAGATAAACCTGAATCTTATGGTGGTGGTGATGATCAAATTTTAAAACTCTTACTTTACTTCCCAAGTCAGATGACTAAAAGTGTCATTTAGATTCTATGGCCTGCCAGGCTCCCTTTGAACTAATGCACTTGAACTTTAATAGTCAAGGGTGAGCAAAAGAAGAAAACAGGATTTCAGCATACAAACTTTCCCCTCACATAGCACTGTGAGAAGCACCATGTGTCAAAATTCCTATTAAAGGGGTGAAAGAGCCCTGGTTCTTGTGGAATTTAGAGGTACTATCCCGAAAACGAATGTCCTTGAGTGAACCAGGTAATTAAATATTACTTTTGTTTCCTGCCAATTTTCTTGGGCATCTTCTGAAGTCTTGAGGAAACAAGAATATTTTTTCAACCTTACTGGAATTGGAAATTATACTAAAAATGGGAGCCCTGATGAGTGAGAGCTCTGGAAATTTAATTTATACCCTGCCTCTCCATAAAATGTCCATTGTGCCTTGCAATCTTTTTAAATAAAAATGTAAAATACATAATCAAATAAACCACATTTCAAACCAGAGCCATGGAAAGCAAAGAATCTGGATAAAATACTAACAGAAGTGTCCATAAACAGCAGCCATACATCGCCAAAAGCATGGTGTGGATAAAAATACAAGAAACTGGAATGCTTGGCACCAGAAAGGCATGAGCTTGGAAACTGCTGTATATAAATCAACGATGTACTTTTAGTTGCTTTAATTTTTTGTAAATGTTTAAATTATGCTGTGTTACTTCTGTAGGTAGTATGACCACCCTGGGCTCCTTTGGGAGGAAGGGCAGGGTAAAAATCGAATTAATAATAAAAACAAGAATTGCAGGCACTGGGTATACAGAGGCAGAGAGTGGGCATTTCACAACTGGGATGTCCCTACAGAAAAGGTTTATTCTCCTCTTCCTACTCGGTCGATCTCAGTAGAAGTGGGTGGTGGGTGGGAAAAGGGTCTTAGACCAGAAAATATTTAAGACTGGACTACATCCCATCCTTCTGCAATAACATTTCCCCCAATAATAGTACAGTGGTACCTCGGGTTATATACGCTTCAGGTTACATATGCTTCAGGTTACAGACTCCGCTAACCCAGAAATAGTGCTTCAGGTTAAGAACTTTGCTTCAGGAAGAGAACAGAAATTGTGCTCTGGCAGCGCGGAAGCAGCAGGAGGCCCCCATTAGCTAAAGTGGTGCTTCAGGTTAAGAACAGTTTCAGGTTAAGTACGGACCTCCGGAATGAATTAAATACTTAACCCGAGGTACCACTGTATATTTACAGTGCCACCTTTACGAGCACAACAATTGAAGCGACCGCTGCCAAAAAAAGAGAGTTTGCAGGCTACACCTACATCTTAAACTCTGTCCTTGGGAGAGAGATGCTATTTATGCTGACAGAACTGCAAGTACCATCCGATAATGCAAACCTAAGGCAAATTAGCCTTCCAAACAAAAACCAGGTGCATGCTGCATGGTGCTTAAGAGTCTAATTGCTACAATATTATGCTAGCTAAAATAAATAAATAATTAAATAATTAAATCCCTGAGCACAATGCTAAAAATAAAACCTTAACAAGCTCTCTCTCTCTCTCTCTCTCTCTCTCTCTCTCTCTCTCTCTTTCTCTCTCTCTCTCGCACGCTCTCTCTCTCTCTCTCTCTCTCTCACACACACACACACACACACACAAAGCCAA
The DNA here is from genome assembly GCF_964106915.1 of Podarcis gaigeae. Classification (NCBI taxonomy): domain Eukaryota; kingdom Metazoa; phylum Chordata; class Lepidosauria; order Squamata; family Lacertidae; genus Podarcis; species Podarcis gaigeae. Next base: position 33,519,777 of record NC_139677.1, on the reverse strand, counting down.
GGAAATCCAATCTAATATTTTTTGGGAGCTTTCCATTACAGCTTGATGATAAGTTGAAGAAGCAGTGTCAAAATAACTCCCCACCTGCAATGACGATTGTAAACATTAGAGAAACGCTGAAGAAAAGAATTAATGCAAGTAGCCTACTGCCAAACACGGAGGGGGGAAAATTATAATTAATAACTGCATTACCAGAGTAAATAGCTCTCTCCAAGGACTGAGCGCCTGGGTATGTGAGATGAAAGAGTGTTAAAAACCTAGAGCTGCATTAACTTCAGGATGAAGTGATTAGTCAGCAGGCTGACAGCTGGGCCAGGAGACTGGTGCCAGATTCCAGTGTGCGCTTGCAATGGCTGCCAAGTGTTTGCTTGTCACACCAGATAAATGGAACATCAGCAGTGTTTTATTTGACCTGCTCACAAGAAAAATAAAGCAACTCTGACTTTCTTGGTTGTGTTTGCCGTTGACCTTGCATCAGCTGAGTTTGAGCAGCTAGACTGCCCGCTCTGTGCAAGTTAACTCTTTATAGGATTGGCCTGGAAAAGTAAATTTCTTTCCCAGCCTCCACAGGAAGTGGATATTTAAATAGGAAAAGAAACAGCTAGACAGTGGTGAACTGGACATTTCTTCCAAGGGGTGTGTGTGTGTGTGTGTGTAAGATTGAAGGCATTGCAAATTTAACAGCCCAGCCCACAGCATATTCCTCAAGTAAGTCAAACTGTGTTCAGGGTTGTAAGGTTATGCATTATGCATATAAAGCACATTAGAAGCACATGACTCCCCTCCCAATGAATCCTGGGAACTGTAGTTTGCTGAGCATGCTAGCAACTGTAGCTCTGTGGGGAGTCAACTACAGTTCTCAGGATTTTTGGGGGGAAAGCATGCTTTAAATGCACTTATGCTGACACATTATGTTGACACATTTGTTGTTCTCATCCTAGGATCAGTATGACAACTGGTCTGTAAACAGCAATATAATAGTGCTTTTTTAAAAAGAAGAAGAAGCAATCAGTAGTTTCTTGGGGCAAAAACTGCATCATGCTCACCTCAGGAAGATTTGAAATAATCATAGATTCCTAGCCAGTAGTGGTCAGCAGGGCAGAATGGGCTGGGGTGGTATTACTTACTTACAACTCTTCATAGTCTAGGACCCCCATACCTACGGGACCGCCTCTCCCTGTATGCCCCACAGAGGACCTTAAGGTCCATATATAGCAACACCCTAGAGGTCCCGGACCCTAAGGAAGTTAGATTAGCCTCAACCAGAGCCAGGGCCTTCTCAACACTGGCTCTGACCTGGTGGAATGCTCTGTCTCATGAGACCAGGGCCTTGCGGGATCTGATTTCTTTCTGCAAGGCATGTAAGAGTTGTTCCACCTGGCCTTTGGCTCAGAAACAGTTTGATTCCCTCCCCCCCTTTCTTTTTCCTTTCTCCTTCTGTGAAGAGGCTGCATCCTAATGTTTTAATGTTGTATCTTAATCTTTTAAATTGTATTTTAATCAACTTGTTTTTATTATTGGTTGCTAGCCACCCTGAGCCCGGTCTTGGCTGGGGAGGGTGGGGTATAAATAAAAAAATATTATTATTATTATTATTATTATTATTATTATTATTATTATTTGGCTTACCAATGTGGAGCTTGCTGTTGGTAACTGAAAGGGGGAAAGAGCAAGGTAGTGGGGACGTAGCTATGGTGCATGTGCAGCAGTAGAGTTAATCTGACACTCCTGCCACTGCAGCCACACCGCACTGACCTTCCTGCTGCCTTGCTCCTCGCCGTCTTGGGTTATCGGCAGTGATGTTAGCATTGGAAAGGCAGGTAAAGCAGCACCACTCTGCTCTCCAGTCACTACCAGCCACTACCTGCCCCTTCCTCACTAACCTAGCCAGATGCAAATGAGAATATAGCTCATGCACCTTTAGGAGTTGTGTAGAAAAGAGAATTTTGACAGGTGAAGTTTGCCATACCAGGGCTGAGGGGGGGTGGTGGTGGAATGTGACTTGTTGAAGTTCTCTCTTCTTCACAAATGTTTAAGATAAAGGAACTCTTAGTCCTGTTTTGCATTACTCCACACACCTCTTGTCATTACAGTATAGCCTTTGAAAGCAGGCAATATGATTTTCAGACACGCTTGACACTCAGCGCCTTTTAAAAAGCAAGCAAGCAAGCAAGCAAGCAAGCAAACAAACAAACAAACAAACAAACAAACACTGCATCCATCACATTTCCCATTTGTAACTAATGAACTGGCACACAAAAACCAGGACACATTTGATATGGGGGACAAATGAAGCCCTAGGTAGGGGCTGTGTATGGGTGATTAACATGTAAGAACCTGACATAACTACCCGTATCAATCCTGGCAACATGGGCTCTAGGGAGGTTCCTTGTGAGGGAAATCTAGGGCCCATATGTTAAGTAATATTAGCACTAGAGAAACTCTGGATAAACTTCCAATCCATTTGAAATTATTTGCAATCTCTTGAAGTCTCTTCCAATATTGGTCTTATATGAATAAGCACTGTTTATTTTTCGGCCATCTGCAAACTTAATTACAGTGCGATGTTCAGAATAAGCCATGTGTGATACTTCATTTGCATCTTGCATAGCTAGTAATATGGGGGGGGGGAGGGTGGAAACTTGCAGGGAAAGCATGCTAATAAACCATGGTGTTTGCTGATGAAGTTCTGAAAAGATTGCTTTGACAATTCACATGTTCTAATATGGTTTGATGTTGTGACGGCATTGGTTCGAAGCTACTTAAAATATAAATGTGCCAATTTCTTTTAAAAGAAAACCTGGACAAAAATAACAAAGTAAAAGATGTCATATCCAATAATTATCTTCTAATTACTCAGAAGCCGCTGAAGACAGCATGCCTAAGGCTACTTCTCACTTTCCGCTTTAAAGACACAGGTGCATTCCCATAAATTATATCTGCATCTCCAGATGTAATGTGAGAGCTACAATTGCTATTTTGGGAAGATCATTATATGCGTACTGCATAAAGACTCAGGGCACACACTCAGGATAATTTAATGGAGCTAGGCTAACCACCAACACATTTTAACTTCCCTCTGTACTCTCAAGTGCGAATTTATCCCCATCCTTCAATGTATTTTTATGTGGGAATGGTTTTACACTTACTTACACACACACACACACACACAAACACACACACACACACAGTGCTTTTTTGGGGGGGCACAGGGGGACGCATACCCCTAAACATTTTGTAAATCTTTCAATATGTGCAGGAAAATGAGAGTACCCCTAAACATTTCTTTTTAGAAAAAAAGCAGTGTGTGTGTGTGTGTGTGTGTGTGTGTGTGTGTGTGTGTACAGTGGTACCTCGGGTTAAGAACTTAATTCGTTCTGGAGGTCCGTTCTTAACCTGAAACTGTTCTTAACCTGAGGTACCACTTTAGCTAATGGGTCCTCCAGCTGCCACCGCACCGCCAGAGCACGATTTCTGTTCTCATCCTGAAGCAAAGTTCTTAACCCGAGGTACTATTTCTGCGTTAGCGGAGTCTGTAACCTGAACCTGAAGCGTCTGTAACCTGAAGCATCTGTAACCCGAGGTCCCACTGTGTGTGTGTGTGTGTGTGTGTGTGTGTGTGTGTATTGATGGTGTTTGTAGTTACTCTGGATTAACTGAGAGAAAACGGGAAGGGGCGATCTTGTGTATGAACTTGATTCTGATTCTGTTACATTAAATGATTTGCACAACCTTGTTAAAGAACTAGCAATCAATGAGGTGATGATTGAAGTAGGTAATGTGAAGGATACTGTGGCTCATCATTAGAGCAGATTGTATCAAGTAATGTACATAAACAGGTAACAAACACCGCAAACATGCAACCTAATGTTATCTGCCATGGTTCAAAGGTAGCCATGAATATTATGGTGGAATAAAAAAGGGGGGCTTTGAACTGAGCAGGATAAATGTAAATAAGTAAAAGATACAATGATCAGAGCACTGCCACCAGAGGTGCAAAAATGTTTGCAAGGCATAGCAGCCATGAAAATTTTCTAGGAGCCAGACTAGAAGGAGAGATGGACATCTGAGTGCCCCTTTTCTTATCGTCATGCTTTGCACTCCAGAAGGCGTAAGAGAAGGAGGAACTCAGGTCCTATGGACATGGACAGAGGAGAAACTTGCATGCTATTGAACACACGTGCCAGTTGTTAGACATGTTTACTTGGGCCCTAGTGGAGACCATTTACAGTGGTACCTCGGGTTACAGACACTTCAGGTTACAGACTCCACTAACCCAGAAATAGTACCTCAGGTTAAGAACTTTGCTTCAGGATGAGAACAGAAATTGTGCTCCGGTGGCGCGGCGGCAGCTGGAGGCCCCATTAGCTAAAGTGGTGCTTCAGGTTAAGAACAGTTTCAAGTTAAGATAGGACCTCCGGAACAAATTAAGTACTTAACCCGAGGTCCCACTGTACTCTGAGTTTTGTATCTCTGAGTGACATGGGGTGCTTTCAGACATGAGCTTAAATTGCAAATGTAGTGGTGGCTCAATATATTTTTCTGCCCAAAGTGAAGGACATTCCACATGCAGAAGCTGACTGACAGTTGAATCCTACTTTGCATAGCATCCTCCAGGGCATGGTTGGGTAGCTAGCTAGTTTTGGTAGGTGCAGAACAGGCTGTGTTACGCAAAAAGCTCTATCCTCCAATAGAAGGGAATGGATGGGGGCTCCAGAGAAACAGTCAGCGAGCTACCATTGTTGTCCCTCAGCATCTGCAGCCTGAGGCAGTTGCCTCGCTCTGCCTAACAGCAGGGCCAACCCTTAGCAAATAGGTCGTTGACAATATTGCAAACAGCTTATTGGCCACAAAGTTGGTTTTGGTTTTTTAAGCTTAAGAGAGGGTAAAATAGAACCTGGCATTTTGATACCAACAGCATTGTGTGGATTCTGAAAACACAAACAAAAACTACCTTTGCACACTTAAAGAGCACCATCCCACAATAGAAACCTCTCTGTAAGTATCCACGATCTCCTGATTCATCCTGAAGCAGTAGTTTGAAGATTTTAAGATAGATCTCTTATTTCATTTTAAAAGACACAATGGCACATTTGTTCATCATTTAATAATCATAACCAAAGCAACAAGAGACTGCGAAATAAACTGTAGTTAGTGTAATTTGAGAGTTTTCTTAATCCAGATTGTGATCTCAAGGTATTTGGATTTAATCTCTCTCCAACTGCCCTCTCATTAGAAGATGGAATCCATTCTCTCTTGCTATGAAGAAGTGTCCTGGAACATTTTTAAAAATAGTACAATAGCAAAATTCTTCCCTTTCCCAATTTTGCCTTATGAAATTTTTGGGAGGCTACTTTTGCACAGAACTAGGTTATATACATCTTTCCCCAGTGCTGATGCTCCAATAAAAAATTTGTGTGTCTGTTTTAAAAAGGTAGAGAGACCTGGTAACAATCTTTTGTGTCGTGTTTTGTTCTTAGGACAGGCAGATGCAGAGGCCCCCAACTGCAAGGTGCTAGACTCAAAGAACCAGGATTTTATTCAAAGGGAGACATGAATGCTTATCAGTATGCTAGGGTAGAGATATCTCGACATAGCATATCATTCTATTTAAACTGCAATAACTACTACTACTACTACTACTACTACTAATAATAATAATAATACAGATTTAGAGCAAAATTGTAAAACATAGTGCCGGTGTATATCATGTTAACCTGGCAACTGCTTTTTTTTATGAGCCCTGCTTCTTAGCAGTGGGTGATAGGTTGTAGAGAAATGGAACTGAACTGCATAATTCTTAACCTCCCTTTCCCCTTGAATCTCACAAGCTGCTTTTACCTTAGTGGGGAACTTTCAAGAGGTGAAGGAGCAGGTGAGGAAATTATTATTTGACCCCGCTTGAAGATGCTTTGCAGCAAGGAAACAGCAGTCAGACTAATGTTATATGCAGCTGCACTGCTTGGCTCTAAGCCTGTGCATTGAATGTGTCTGTCAAGCCACACAGACTGAACCTGACCAAAGAACTGTGGCTTCAAACACAGATATGAAACATGCTCATTACTTTTGAGCTAACTTCCAGAGGACGATAAAACAATGATATAGCTCAACTGTCTTAAGCACTTTTAACTAACTGAAAGCAGATTTTTATGGGTTCCGATAGCTTTACCAGGCTTTTTACAAGTAAACCTTTGGCCAACACACTGTCTAAGAGTAATCTTTGGTAAACCAGTTTTTCATTCGCATTCCTCTGTTCCTTCATAGATTGAATATTTTGGAGAAGAGCTATATGTTGCCCTGGCAGTGCACATGTTCCCAATGTTCACCGAACACCAGAGTGCATCAGGCACACACTGCGAAGGAGGGTAACTTCCCAGGTATTTTATTTCTGAGGAAAACAGAAACATGTAGTTTGGACCTTTTGGCATTTGCCTTTCACAAGCTAAATTATACTATAATTGTTACTTAGTAAGCAGGACCCGTGTTAGATATTGGGGCTGGGTATCCATCCGACCTTCGGTTCTTCGCTCTAGATACCTTTAAATCCCGATGAAGTTAATGGGATTAGACCATATTTAGTACGGTTCTAGTACTGTGGCGTAACCATTTTTTGAAGTCATTTTCATCTTTTTAATTTCTGTTTCAGCAAAAAATAAATAAATAAATAAATAAATAATACTGGAGAATTTGAAATAAACAATGCTTTTGAATCCATGTCTCCGACTCTGGCCTGGAGAAAACACACACACACACACACACACACACACACACACACACACACACTGGTTTCCATCTTGTTCCTAGCAGCATGCCATTGAGACTGTTCTGTACTTTTTGAAACTATATTTCAGGTGTAAGCTACCGGTAACTTATACAACTACCACAGAGGGGAACACAGCCAATTTGGTTGCACTGGGCATGGAGTCTCAGGGGCACCGCAGGGGAACCACACCTATTACAGTGGCACCTCAGTTTTTGAATGTCTTGGAAGTTGAACAGGAAACACGGCTTCCGCTGAGTGGAAGACCCTGAAGCCTAGCTGTCGGCTATTGAGTTTCGGTTTTTGAATGTTTTGGAAGTCGAACGGTCTTCCGGAACGGATTACAGTGGTACCTCAGGTTACATACGCTTCAGGTTACAGACTCCGCTAACCCAGAAATATTACCACAGGTTAAGAACTTTGCTTCAGGATGAGAACAGAAATTGTGCTCTGGTGGCGCGGCGGCAGCAGGAGGCCCCATTAGCTAAAGTGTTGCTTCAGGTTAAGAACAGTTTCAGGTTAAGTACGGACCTCCGGAACGAATTAAGTACTTAACCTGAGGTACCACCGTACATTTGAAAACCAAGGTACCACTGTATTTAGAATGGAGGGGAGGCCAAATTTTGGCGTCACAGAGGGTGCAGCTGAATTTTGAGACGCCAAGATCCGCCACCTTCACTTCTACATTGAACCAAAAATTTACCCCCCTGAAATCAGGTATGAAATTTCATAACAAACTAATGACCCCATGCAGCCATTCTTAGCGATGCTGCTCATAAATTAGAACCTAAGCCTTCCAACTGCAGATAATTAAAGATGAGCCATTCTCACACAGGAACATGCATTACTTACTCCTGCTTAGTCTAATTCTCCCTCTGTTAGGAACAATTACCAAGAGGTGATGGCAAAGGAGCAATTTGAGAAGCCATAAGAGGCCCACAAATGCAAAAATTAAAGCTGACTAATTATCCATAATAATTAAAATAATTCTGAACTATGGTGGGCATTCCTCTAATTGCAATTGCATCATAAAAGTCACTACACAACCCATCCTATTAATTGTTGTGAATTATTAATACAATGAAATATCATTACTATAAAAGGGGGACTTTAAATGGCATATTTATTGAACCGGTAAATCCATGATTTAGAGATGAGCAGAATTTCAACTGGCATTTGTTAATGCTGGATGTTGCCATGCCATTGATCACTGGCAGCTATAAAAGCCCCCCCCCCCCTTTTAAAGCTCTCTTTGGCCTTGTCAAATGAGGCACAGGAAGCAGAGCAGGAATTCTCATCACTAGCAGGTAAGAGAAGGTTTCACATTATTGAAATATATCGTTTCCTTAGCATGAAACCTCCAAGGGCATAAATCACAAGGTGTCAGTTCACAACACAGAAAGTTCTGGATAGGACTGCTACGTTTTCCTAAGGAGATTTACTTCTTTTTCCTCCTAAGAGTCATAGCATTTTGTTGCTAGGCTTGCCAATTCTAGAAAGAAAGAAAGAGAGAGAGAGAGAATCTGGTATTTGGGCAAGGCCTGCACATTCCCATGTTCAGGAATGATATGCTCATAGCTGTCAACTTACAGATTTGAAAATAAGGGACTAGCCTCGAAAATAAGGGATCAGCAGCCAAAATAAGGGATCAGCAATTACTTTGATAAATTCGTATTTTGTTGCGTGCAAATGGTTTTAGATACCTATTAGGTCCATAAATTACCATGTAGCATATTCAACTCAAAAAACAGCAACAATTTGCTGTTGACAAAGCACAGCTGGACATAGAAAGGCTCCCATTACCTTCAGTAGCTTATTTAAGGGACATCATCAATAAGGGACAGCAGCGGGACATGGTGCTGGGATAAGGGACTGTCCCGCCAAATAAGGGATGCTTGACAGCTATGGATATGCTGCAACTTATTATCTTTGTCATGTAGATGAGCCAGGAGGAAATGGGGCCTGCCACAGTGGTGTCTGACAGCTGTTTGGGAACCATTGGGGTGGTGTCAGAAATAGAAATAGGCGAGAGCAGGCCTGGATGGCCCACAAATCAGTTGGGCTGCTTGGATGTTGAAGCAGGTGAGTCAGAAAGCCAAATTCAACAGACCAGCAGCCCAATTTATCTAAACAGAGCAAACTTTATTTGAGTGCATTAGTAAACACTGCATATAAAAAAAGTGCTTATTAGGAGAAATTCACTCTAAAAAGCCAATAAATTTTCATGAGGGAGGGTTTTTATTTTATTTTTTTTAATCACAAATTGCTGCCAAACGTGGGGAACTAAGATTGGAAAATTGAGAAACAGGGGGCATTGAAATTCACAGACACTTCCACCCCTTATTTAATGAAGTAGAAGTTAGGAATTGGGGTTGATAGTATGGCTGGATACTATGGCTTTCAACGTGCATTAAATTTTATGGCTTAGATGTCTTTCTGATTAGCTGTATGAATTACAGTGGTACCTCGGGTTACATACACTTCAGGTTACAGACACTTCAGTTTACAGACTCAGCTAACCCAGAAGTAGTACCTCGAGTTAAGAACTTTGCTTCAGGATGAGAACAGAAATCGTGCTCTGGTGGTGCGGCGGCAGCTGGAGGCCCCATTAGCTAAAGTGGTGCTTCAGGTTAAGAACAGTTTCAAGTTAAGATAGGACCTCCGGAACAAATTAAGTACTTAACCCGAGGTCCCACTGTATATGCATGATGGCTTTTTACAAGTAGGGATGCTTGAGAAATTTGGCTCCTGTGAATTCCAATGTGAACTGACTTGATCCAAGCCTTCCAAACTAAAGTACGGATTAGAATGTAATTATCCCTCGGATTTGTGGTATAGTTATTGGCTCAAAAAACATACCAGAATCCATGACAAAATACGTATTTTAGGACAAAATACATTTAGACATATGCATATTGAGCTAAAATGTCCATATAAATATAAATTAAAATGCGCCTAAATACAATTTTTTGTAGGGAGTTTTTGTTTGTTTGTTTTTTAAACAGATTAATGTGGACACAAGATAGAAGTGAACACATACAAAACTGATACTGACCAGAAATAGACTGATCTGCCTATTCCTCATTACAAGTAAAGGTCTCTTCAATCTATAGGTGATGGTGGCGCATTTTTACTTTGAATATGAAGCTGCCTCTGAAAATCTGTAATAATACCGTAATCTGAAATGATTCGCAAGGCTAATTGCCTACTCTTATCTAGACTACACAGACACTGCACTGCAAACTGAGCAGTATAGCTATTTTAGAATCTGGACATACACTAACCACCCGGTGGAGGATATTTTGCAGATCAAGAAACAGAATAAATTTTCAGCTCTGTAGAGGAAAACCAGATAATGCTATGGCTGGCTCAAGCAAGTAGTAAGATATATACCAAGGCATGATTCAAGGAAAACTGAGCACTACAGTCGTACCTTGGAAGTCGAAAATAATCCATTCCAGAAGTCCATTCGACTTCCAAAACATTTGAAAACCAAACTGTGGCTTCTGATTGGCTGCAGGAAGCTCCTGCAGCCAATCAGAAGCCGCGGAAGCCCCGTCAGATGTCCGGCTTCCAAAAATAGTTCACAAACCTGAACAGTCACTTCCGGGTTTGCGACGTTTGGGAGCCAAAACGTTTGGGAACTAAGCTGTTCGAAAACCAAGGTATGACTGTATTAAGTTCCATTGATTTAGTCTGCAGTGCTAATGAGACTTACTTTATACATGCATAGGATTGCACCATTAAACCTGTTCTCAGAGGCAGATTTAGGGCAGCGTGGCTGGTTTTGCGACACTGGGCGCTGAGCCGAGGGGGTGCAATAGGGCATTGCAACTATGACATAGTGAATTGAGCAGAACAGAAGGTGAGAGGTGGGGTGCCAAATTTTGGCTTCCCACAGGGTATCAATGCAATTTGAATGATCAAAGTCTGCCCTTGATGTGCTTAATGAAATAAATGAAAATAAATAGTGCTCAACTTTGGCTACATTGTGCTCCGTATTCACAGAGCCACTTATAAAGATATGTGTGGGGAAGAATAGGTCAGAGTGTGCTAGCCATGCAGGGCACATTAACCTTTCAATAGAAGGCTGACTTGTTCCAGAGAGCTAAACACCATGAAATAGGCTAGTTTATTTGTTTAAAGCTGGACTTTTTGTGTGTGTCTGTAAGACCTAAGAGTTCGTAGGGTTTCAAGGTTGCATGAGAAGCATTCTGCGGAACAGATTACGAGTGCATTATGTTGGAGAGAGAATCAGGGTAGGAGTGGAGGAGGTGGTGGAAGAAGAAGAGGAAAGCACTTACCTTAAGAAAATCTGAAAAACAGCCAAAGGAGCAAAACATTTGGAAATGAAGGAAAGTGGAAAAGGAAGCCTTGGAAATAAGATTCACCATGGGGATTGTAAAAGGCAGCACCATTAAGGCAGCTGTAATAAACATCACAGTTCCTCCTACTCCCCCTATTGTGCGTTTAAACGAGTTGGAAGCAGAATAAATAAAGGGCAGGATTACATGGCAATTCAAGAAATAACCCTTTATGCAGCTATACAGAAGAGCCACCCCACTTCTTGAGGGGGAACTAATTCTTCCTCCCCCAACTGCATATCACCCCCTGTCCTGGCAAAAGGAAATACTTGTTAATGACAACCAGGAAGTGTCTGATTCAATTTGCATCTCTTGATGACGTTCCTGATAACAATCTTCCAGGATTGTTTACAATAAATATTTTGACAGACTATCTGGTCATTTATTTTAAAAAATTAAGGCTTATTGTACCAGTCAACGAGGAGGAAGTATAATTTGTGAATCCCATGTTGGTGCACATATGTTTGCATGAATAGGAAAATTAAATACTTCCACAGAGATGAAAAGCATTCTGGTGTAGGAAACAAAGTAATTTGCGCAGTAAAACCCAACCTCTTCAAAGTTCAATTGTTTCTTTCCACAAAAGCATGAAAAATGAAAACCATGCTGAATAATGCATGGGTAATGTTTAAATAACACCAGAAATACAACTACAAAACATCCTATCTGATTTGAGTAATTTTGCATTGACACATTTAAAACAAATGGGTTAGCTGTAACTTTCAGGGAAACAATTGTGATCTAGTAAAGACTATTGACAGACCCATACTTAATCCAACATATATAGATGTCCCTAAAAGGACTTCCCAATGGAACAGGGGAAATGCTTCTCAACAAGAAAAATCCCAATATCTGAAGGCCCTAGAGCCTATAGAGATTTTTCCTTCATATAAAATAATATAGAAATTGGTATAGCTGAGTTGAAGAGGCTGAATAAGTTATTTGGGGGGGGGGGCACATTGCAACAATGCTCCAGCACTTGACTTCCTATTGTTTTCTGGGCACAATTGAATAAGATAAACATTTATTGCATGTTGCTGCAGGATATTTCAAAACAATACTTTAAAAATGTCTACCGACACAAACGTGAGCAAATGCTTTCTTCTGAACAAAGTGGATGGGTTGTGAACTGGTGGTGGTGGATATTATTACCCCATTAACATGGATGGATCACTCCCTGTGAAGTTTGGATGTGCTGCATCTAACTTCCCCTGAAAGGGTGTAGTCCCATTAAGATGGATTGCCTCTCTACATGGAACAGCCCTAGTGCAGAGCACTGCTGACTGGTTACACGGGGCAGCAAGTTGGGATTGTATAGTACTGCCTAATTCAAAGTTGTTGGAACTGATGTACAAGGTCCTATATGGCCTGGGACATGAGCACTTGAAGGAACACCTCCCGTGATATCACCTGGCCCTTGATTTAAGATTTGCAAGGAGGTGCCCTGCTTGTGGTGCCATCAGTGGGTGAACCCATAGAGTGGCAGCATAAGGCAGAGACTTTATGGTGGTGGCTCTCCAGCCACGGAACTCCTTTCTGAATCTGGTTGTTTCACACACTGCTGATGCTCAGGCATAAACTTAAAATGAACTTATTTTGCCAGGCTTTTGTTCACTGCACTGGCGTTTTAAAAGCTGTTCCTGTTTTGATGATAATTACTGTTTTATGGTATCTGTATTGTGTTTTAAGACCGTTGCTATCAGCTCTGGGATTCCGTTGGAGGAAGGGTGGGGTCTAAGAGCAGTAAATAAATGATGACTTGCTGCAATGGCAGGACTAGCTCTGTCCCCAACTGAAACCTAGTTTAATATCTGATTGTAGTTAGGGATGTTAAAGGATTCAGTCAGTCCACATTTTGAAGCAAACCAGCCTCATTCACACTTCCCAGACAGACGGGAATTGTTATCCCCCAGGCTTCACAATTTCTTGGCTCAAAAACAATGTGCAAATATTAAAATTCATGTAACCTGTGTATTTTGGGACAAAATGTACACGATTTTGTAATACAGTTGTTGGCTCAAAAGAAGTAGCAAAATGTGTATGACATTTGTATTTTTGGGTAAAATGCAAGTTTTAAAAATAATGTGTTTGTTTTTTTTAAAATATGCAGATTAATGTCAAAAAAGATGGGACAGACTTTCAAATGATTATACAGAAAAAAGATAGCAACTGAAAATATAGTTAAACATCCATCTCAAAGTACAGCCCCTCTCAGTGCTATTTTTCTAGAAAAAGAGGTGCTGGAATTCACCATGAACACCTCCCTCGTTCTCTTAGAATGGTAATGGCGCCTACCTGAGTTCTGAAGAGTTCTGGCTTTAAAAAAGCCCTGGTTCCTTTATACTGAAAGGAATCTGCTCCTTGCAGCCTTAAAGGCACTTCCTTATTTTATTTTATTTTAAAAATCATATTAGTTACCCCATCACAAGAGATTATTTGTATGCCTCATTCACAAAGTTCTAATTTTAGTGGTGCCATTCCAAAAAGATGCAGGGCTACAAATCTGTAGGACCCACTTTCCACATGTTAATTTTAACACTGGAATAGTTCCAAATTTTCTCAGTTCTGAAGTGAAATGGAGCTTATCCAGGGATTCAGATCTAGCTGACATGATGCTGGAGACATGAATGTGTGAGGAGCTAATGCAATCACTTGATGAAGAACTCTATCAAACGCTGTCAGAATTCACATAACATTGGCGACATCGGAGTCAGCATATGACGCCACTTTCTGCAGGACACAAGCTGGTTCAGATCTGAACGGCAACAGCATGCGATGCACAATTTGTAATACATCCCTCCTCTTCCATCTTTGTTCTTTGTTCCTTGTGGTGATAGTTTCTCCAGTCTAATGGAAGAGCTGCCCTCATCAACAGATGGAGTTACAGCTACTTGGAGCCATTACAAAAGTTGAAAATAATTTGTGTCTTATTGCTTTCTCACCGCCCAAAGGCAATGCAATATTCAAGTGTCAAAAACAAACAATAAAACAGAAATATTTTTCTTCATTAACAAACCAGATGGTTTCCCCTGCACATGAGTCAGGCACTCACAGCAACTGTTTGACAATGCGTTTACAGCTTGTCTCCAATACTTGCTGCGCTAGGTTAAAGCCTTACACTTAAGGTACCAACAACAACCACCACAGCACACTACAGAACAAGTTACTGCTCTGATGTAACATGAATGCACATTAGCTTAAATGTATAGTATCAGGGAGGGACGTGGGTGGCGCTATGGGTTAAACCACAGAGCCTAGGACTTGCCAATCAGAAGGTCGACAGTTTGAATCCCTGCAATGGAGTGAGCTCCTGTTGCTCGATCACTGCTCCTGCAAACCCAGCAGTTCAAAAGCACCTCAAAGTGCAAGTAGATAAATAGGTACCACTCCGGCGGTAAGGTAAACGGCATTTCCGTGCGCTGCTCTGGTTTGCTAGTAGCAGCTTAGTCATGCTGGCCACATGACTCGGAAGCTGTACACCGGCTCCCTTGGCCAATAAAGCAAGATGAGCGCCACAACCCCACAGTTGGTCACGACTGGACCTAATGGTCAGGGGTCCCTTTACCTTTACTATAGTATCAGGGTATGAATTTTTATATCCTTTTGTTATTTACAGAGTATGAGGAACTTCAAATTTCAAAGGGTCAAGGGCATACAGTGGTTTCTCAGATGATCTTTCTAATATTGTTCTATATACAATTTATTTCATCAAATAATAATTTAGGGCTTCTAGATTCTACTCACCGAATGTTTGTTTTTCTTGTAAATATTTTTGAGGTCTACTCATTTATAATTCAGACACATTTTTTTAAAAAATCATACTTATCAAAGGGCATTAAGTGAGAAAGTCTATTGAGTTCTGAGTGATCACAAATGGTATTTAAGGACTCGCTGAAAGAATTATTTTCTGATCAGTTGCTGCAAAGCATTCCTGTGAAGACTCTACTGACTCTGTCTTTCAAAAATGATGAAAGCAGTCAAAAGGTATGATTAACTTCTTAGTCCCTGCAATTTCCTATTGCTCTATTTGCCCTAGATTTTGGAATTGACTTCCTGCCTCACTGCAAAATGCACAGTTGCTCAGCTTGATAAATTGCACAAATTCATTTTTGATCACAGTTATCTTCTATTTACTACATAGCCAGTGAGGTTAATCATATGCTGAGGCAATTCATATTCCACACACATCTATCCTCTTCCTCCCCATGGTACTTTGCATATTTTACACACCAGGAGATGCTATGTCTGTCGTCTCACTAAAATACTGAGAGGTCATTCCTGGGTGCCAAAAGCCTCCTCTGGTTCACATATATGAGTTCTGGACTGCCTACATGGGTTTCCCTGATCCAAGGGAAATAAACAGGCAGAAGATGAGAGTGCATAATAATTAAATCTTCATATGACAGCAAACTTGTAAGAGCCCACAGTAGTAAACAATTCAAAGTACTGGTGGTCTGAGCTCCTGTTGAATCTTTAGAAATGCAAGCCTTCTTCATACATGACACATGAAAAGAGGTCCACACAATTAAAGGGGCAGCAGGGCTGTGCTGCTAGCCCCACCACTGACAAAACACAGCTTCCCCCAGCCCCACCATCCACACAAGGAACTATTTAGGGAGAAAGCCAACACATGCAGATTGTACAGGGTTCCAGGCCCTGGGGATCTAGATATGCAGGCTTTCCACTTGCAGACATGCATGCTATGCCTAATGTGTGGATGAGGAGGTGCCAGAAGCTGAAGGGGCAAAAGGGCTTAGTGAGCTGAGACAGTCTGTGGCAGAGAAAAAACGAGAAGCTGAAGCTGCTGAGTGGGAGGAGGGAGGGCAAGAGGCTGGTGAAGAATCACAGGTGTCTCCTCCCCTGTTGCTGCAAGATCCCCTCCCCCTTGTCTCCCAGAACCAGGAAAGGCATGAAAAGGGCAGAAGAAAGATTGGCTGCATGCAGGCGTAGTCTCCAATTGCTTGGGGGAAAGCCCTGGAGAGGAGGAGGCATAGACAGCTGTGGAGAGGCAGAGAGCTTTAGTCTTGGCAACCGATTTCATGGAGCAGTAGTGGGAAAAATTTTCAACCCAGGGGCCTCTTTTCCTTCTGGGCACTGACCCACTGTTGGGTGTGACCAGTGGCAAACATGGGTGGTGGAACCAATGTAAATGTTTCCTGGTTTCTATGTTCACACAACCATCCATCCAGACAAGCAAGCAGCATTATCTGAATCTAAGGATGCATTCCAGGAGGAACTACTCAAAGAGATGCAAAATAAGGGTGATTGAGGGGTGTGGCTTGGGAAGAGAGGATGTGGCTAAGGACAGGGCATGGCCTGGAGAAAGGCTCAAGGCTCAGGCAGAGATACCAAGAGGGCTGCCTTTAGCCTCCAGATCTGAGGTCCCTCAACTCTGCTTTAGAGCGTGTTAAGAACAGGAAGCCCATTTCCTCCTAGATCAATTGGGCCACTCCAATGAAAAACCTCTTATCTGGATTGTGTTTATTGGTGACACCATACTACAGATCCTTTTGGTGTCACCACCCAGCAGCAGATGTTTGGTTTTTCTAGATGGTGGTGAATGAAGGACTTTTTGATAATTCTGTGCTTCTGATTCTATTGGAGAATATACAAAACCGGGGAGCAAATGGAACTTGCCTTCCATACATTCAGGTATAATTGCGTCTTTTCTTCCTGTTCTACATCACATATATTTATCACAAATGTTTGTGTTCCTTTGTCTCCCAGCACCCTTTTCCCTTTGCAAGATTGGCTAACACAGCTTGAAGCATTCAATCTTTTGATAAGTTTGCAAAGACAAGTTATTTTTCCTGCTGTTTCAACACACACACATACACACTCTCACACACATACACACACACACTTTAAACAGAACAGGGCTTGTCAGTGGAG
This sequence comes from Podarcis gaigeae, assembly GCF_964106915.1. NCBI lineage: Eukaryota > Metazoa > Chordata > Lepidosauria > Squamata > Lacertidae > Podarcis > Podarcis gaigeae. Next base: position 33,502,761 of record NC_139677.1, on the reverse strand, counting down.
GTGGGATAGTTTTGATGGTCTCAGCCTCAGACCATAAAGAAATGTTATTCACCCATGCACAACGTATAATTCATCCTAAGTGGCAGGTTCTGCTCTGGAGAAGCAGTTGACTGAGCTGCCTTACAAAGTCAATTACTGCTTATTCTCAGGGAGGCGGGGGAGTCTGGGCCAGAAGGGCTGAGATGCCTGCCAAGAAGGCATGGAAGAATTTGCTTTGTGTCAGCCTGCATGACACAGTATCTCATTTGTGGGTAAATATAAATCTAGTAGGCTGTTTTTGTTTTGTTTTTAAAAAGAGGTGCTGTAAAATGTACCTTCCAAAAACAACATTCCTTTTTCCCTAAAACTTACATAAAATCAAGGCAGCCTTTGCACTTCCAAGCAATCTACTTTCATTAAAAGTTCTTTAAGGTAAAGCTACACTGCGTGGCTTATAACCTCATTCCTGTATACCCTCCCTGCTCAGGAAAATGACAGAACATTTCATATATTTCAGTAGATGTTTTGCACAAGTAAAGTGTGAGTAATTAGTTAACGTAAGTATTATTGTCTATGCAAGTGTGAACTGCCAATAAATTAAAGAGAGAGAGAGAAGAAAAACCTCAGACCAATGTGAATAATAGACATTGTTTTATAAGGGCATCAAATCTAGAAAAAATTCCCCAGCAAAAGGGAATGGGGGAAAAAAGGAAAACGGAAAAGGAGAACATCTTGAAATAAATGGTGTACTTATCGCTGAGAAATGAGCCTAGATACGTCTTAAAAAATGTTAAAGCTCAGAATTTACTGCATCATTCATGCAGTTTCATATCTCTCATTTCATGCCACAACAAGGGATTCTGCATACTCCATATGAAATACAGTAAGACTATGATTTTTTCCCCAGCAGCAATAAACTCCACGCATGCATGACAAATCCAAGCACGCAAAAATGTTTAGCATCCCAGTTCAGAGATACTTTGGGGACAAAATCCGATTATGAGTTATATGCCACAATAAATAGGGCTCAGCGTTTCATAAAGCAATTTATAGTTCATAAAAATGACAAAATGTACCTGTCGGATAGAACCCGGAGAGCAGATCTCTGTGCTGCCTGCTGGAAGGAAGGGCAGAGATGTTTATTTTATACTCTGACTTTTAAAACAGGAGCTCAATCAACACTTAAAAAAAAAGCACATGTCACACACATTCCTATCACATGTCCAAATTTTAAAGTATTAACAAGTAGCAGTAATATGGATATTTCTGATCTACAAGATGTAATACACACTTTGTTAAGTATGCTATAAAGCCCCCAAAACGGTTAAAGCACAGATCTTTCCATCCATACGATTCTATTCAAATGACTTTAAAAAAACCAAAAACCTTGCAGGAAATAATTCCCTTCCTTCCCACCATCTCATTTACCATTAGTCCCCTTCCATTCTTCTGCAAAACAGACAGCACATATTTGGGTCTCTGGAATCATCTGTTGTTAGTTACAGAATTGTACGTTTAGCAAACTATGCAAGAACTGCTGCAGGCTTTCTAAGACATCGTTGTGATACACTGTTGGCAAGTTCTGACTGTGCTGCAAAAGCAGATGAATGTTCCATTGATGCTTTACCTCTCAGTCATTGCCTGCTGAAGGTGGTGGTGGGGAAATCCAGATCTTGCTAGTACGTTAAATTGTGGAGGGGAAAAAATCATAGCCTTACGAATTTAACAGGACGCCCCATTTTTATCAGCAAACTAACTTCCAATTCCGTTATTGTCCATTTGCTGACATGAGTCCCATGGAAAGTACTGACATGGATGGCTTCGTTTTCAGTGACCAACTGAATATACCTAATATTACGATCGTCTTGGCTACAATCTTGGCCTTGGCTTTAATCTCATACATTCTGGATTTCTGCCAACACTCTTTGGAATAAAGAGTTCGTACAAACAACTGTACCATTAAATCAATGGTTATTACTTTACACCCAAAGTTGTGTAACATCTTTATAAATAGAGTAGCCCCTTGCTATATTTATGTACAGTAAGCTTGTGTGCATTCAGTTTTACATGCTTGGCAATTTAGTTTTTTATTTATGGGTGGGAAGAATGGCAAGGGGGTGGGCATCCAGGGGAAAAAAGACTTTGGCAATCCCACCTGCCATTGCACCCAAAGTGTTTTGACTATACATGTTTTTTGTTTTAGGTGCGATCCATGGAATGTAGCCCCCACATAACTTGTGTGCTTACTGGACTACATTTTATTACATTCAAGAAGCACGAGGTGGCACATATGGTTATCCCCCTCCCATTTTATCCTGACCAAGCTGAGTTTTAAGGCTGAGAAGAAGTTTGAATATGGGTCTCTCTGGTGCAAGACTTTGTTGATGGTCTACTTAGGTACAATTTCATTCACAGCACGAAACAGTGGTTCTGCATATTGTTAATTCATAATTCTACCTTGCATGTCCCACTATCTCCATGTGAGGGGACTTTAGCAAGTCAGAAACCTTATCTTTGTAGAGAGAAATCCTGGTTACAATCGAAAGTAATGGTTCTTTGTTTTTCAGTGGGACTTCTTCATCTTTCCTGCTTGACGTGAGTGACATGCTGCATGACCCACCCTGCAATTATTTCATTAATTCTAACACTTTATTTCAGGATTTTTCAAACTGGTGCCACCGCCTGCTGTTGTCCAGTTGGGGCATAACATGGTCTTCTCAGTGGTGGTTCCCAGTTTGTGGAATGCCCTTCCTGGGGAGGTGCATCTGCCTCTTTTATCAGCATCATCATCAACAACAAGCTGATATTGGTAGGTCTTTTCAGAACCATTTAACTACAGACCTGAAATGGGTCCAAGTAGAACAGTTTTCCCAAATTGAATAAGCAGATCTGCCACATCTCCTCTTCTTCTTTGTATTTATTTGCTCATAAGTAACAAATAATTCTATGACGCTAGTAAAGATGCCCCCCCCCCAAGATCTGATAGGGAAATTAAGAAACTATGTACTATGTACTCTCAGAATGTCTGTTTGAATCTGTCAGGTATAAGTTTTTTGTTTTGGTTCAAATTCCATTACCCTGGAGTAATCTTTGAAATTAACTGGAAGATTATCACATACCTATGTATGATGATAACCAACAGGTGATATAACTATATGTTGAAAGGTGTAAAAATAGTGTGCCCTTAACTCTGCCTTGTGTGCTCCTTTTAAAAAACCAGAGCTCACAAAAGGAAGAAAGCAGATGAATCTCTCACATGGGCAAGATGCCAGAACTGAAGAACGTGGAAAAATTGCTTCCGACTATGTCATGATCATGGAAAGCTCAGATGACATACCATTCAGGAAGGTAAAAAGGTAAAGGTAAAGGTACCCCTGCCCCTACGGGCCAGTCTTGCCAGACTCTAGGGTTGTGCGCTCATCTCACTCTATAGGCCGGGAGCCAGCGATGTCCGCAGACACTTCCAGGTCACGTGGCCAGCGTGACGAAGCTGCTCCGGCAAACAGGCACCAGAGCAGCACACGGAACGCCGTTTAGCTTCCCGCTAGGAAGCGGTCCCTATTTATCTACTTGCACCTGGGGGTGCTTTCGAACTGCTAGGTTGGCAGGCGCTGGGACCGCACGACGGGAGCGCACCCCGCCGCGGGGATTCGAACCGCCGACCATATGATCGGCAAGTCCTAGGTGCTGAGGTTTTACCCACAGCGCCACCCGCGTCCCTATTCAGGAAGGTAGGTAGACAATAATATATTACCGCTCCAAAACAAGAGCAGAACAGCCACAGATAACTCCTGACTCCACTCAAATACAACAAAGTCTAGTGTCACTGAGTAAGACTATATTAAGGAACTTTTGCACAGAGCCTATGGCAGCGCAACTAATTTGACAGAAAATTATCAAAGACGATTATCAAATAAAAATTAGGCTGCGTAGAAAAGTAATCTCCTGCCAACTCATTTTCTTCCATGTTGCTATACTAATTCTTTTTAACTTGCACAGGTTTTTGGTACAAAGATGCAATATTGAACAACATACACTCCAGAACTCAAGTTGACTCGAGTTTTTCACTTCGGTAGTGTGTGTACTATGAGTTGCTATCATTTGTAATATGTACTTGCTGCGTGCATTAAAAATACATTTTAAACCAAAAAACAGAAGTGTAAGAAAACATCCCTGCAGAAAGTGTGTTGTGGTGCACAGGGTTCTGCCACCAGCACAATTCTTTCCCCTTCGATGCCTGAGCTGCTCTGTCGGCTGTGGGGCTCAGATGTGACAAGTGAGTCACCTAATCCCTGAAAATTATGCTCAGTGTAGATTCATTTTTAAGTTACAAGCTGATTGCTTATTAAAGTATAACTGATGTACTTCCCTCCTCTGTGCCAGTTAATTAGTAGCTTTTGAAAATATTTTGGCCCCTCTAAATGTTACATAAACATCTGTTTTACCATAATCACCCTTGTCAGACAATATTAGTTTATTTGTCAACTTCTTGCTGTGCGTTGATGTTTTATTTATTTAAACGGTGTTAATGCCACTTCTAGAAATTTCATATTGACTATTTCTGTTTTGACAATTTGCCAGTGGACAACTATTTTTTTAAAAAAAAAATCAAAGACCTACAGCAAACATTTTTCAGCCTGAAAGCCTCATTCCCTCATGCACATCCTTCCAGGACCTGAATATTTCTGGTGGGTGTGACAAGACACACATGACTCTCCATCCTCCATCTACTTCAATGATAGACTCCAGACAGATAAAACCACTAGAGGGGTCCCAGAGAAGGGTTAATGAGGAGTGTGGCTTGCAGAGAAAGCATGGCCTGCTCAGTGTTCAGGGACAGATAGAGGTACCAGGTGGGCTGTATTTGACCCCCAATCTTTAGGTTCCCCAATATCTGCAGGAAAAGTATGTGGAAACAAGCTGGGAAATATATTTTTTCTACAGGCTACAAAATACCATGGTGGCGTTTCTATTAAAAAACAGGGGGGTGGGGATGCTCTCCTGTTTCTCTGGAGACAGAGTCAGACTGGGTTTGTGGAAGGGCTATAGCTCAGTGGTAGAGCACCAGGTTTGCATGGAGAAGGTCCCAGCATTTCTGGGGAGGGCTGGAACCCCAGAAAGCTGCCGCTAGTCAGCATACAGACACTACTGAGCTGGATGTATAAGGTCACTTCCCAAGTTCCAATTTGCTAAGTATTCGTTGCAGCTGTAGCTACCACAGCACAATCTATATCTCCTTCGTGACTATTAAAAACAAAGGGCAACACTGGGTTGTCCAAAAAACCAGAACAGCAATGGCACCCTTGCACACATTACAGTGGTACCTCAGGTTACATACGCTTCAGGTTACAGACTCCGCTAACCCAGAAATAGTACCTCAGGTTAAGAACTTTGCTTCAGGATGAGAACAGAAATCGTGCTCCGGCGGCGCGGCGGCAGCAGGAGGCCCCATTAGCTAAAGTAGTGCTTCAGGTTAAGAACAGTTTCAGGTTAAGAACGGACCTCCGGAAGGAATTAAGTACTTAACCCAAGGTACCACTGTATATTCTAGCAAACGAGATCTGAAACAACATGGCGTACTCCTGTTTGACTGTTTCATTTAGTCTGCCATTTGCTCCTTCATTATATTCCATCCCATTTCCCTTTGCACCTGGTTTTCTGTTTCCGCCAACCGCAGAGTCAGTCAGCACAGCATTCCAGGGCCACTAAGCATATTAAGTCCCCACTGGTTTATCATTCTGGCTTAGTTCCTATCCACCCGCCCCCGGGCTTTTTGCACTCTTGCAAACCTTGGGGTCTTCTCCTGTCTCCCCTGTTGTGGCAGGTGATGCTTTTTTAGCTACATAAGCAACAATGCTCACAGATAAGAACCAGAAATTCAGGAAACACCGTGTATGTGTGTGTGTGTGTGTGTGTGTTGCAAATAAGGAATGTTGAGCCCAGGTATTTGACCTAAAACTGTTCCCTTGAAGCTGTGTTTATAGCTCCTTATCTTTATTTGAAATCAATACAGTTATTTCAGGAAACTTGCTACTGTACACAAAGAAGGGTTGAGATTCTGCTCAAGTGGATTTTAACAATACTGCTGTGATAGAAGCAGGAGAGGGGGAGGGGGGACCATTGATGGTCGGGAATACAGAGCGAAGAATTTCAGGTGAATTGCTCAGCTTCGATACCTCAGTTGCCATAAATTGTAAGATACAAGATTTTGTCCATCTCTTCCCCCAGCCCTCCATTAGTGGATATAGATTCATTCAGCGCTAGGTCGATTGATTTCCCCTCAGCCTATTAATCACTCTGGAAAAGTTCCAGCTGTACTTCAAGTCCATGAGACAACACAAGTATTCTAACAGCAGTAATAATTTTGTGGTTCTCATTCTCTTCAGATTGCATCTTCTATCTCCAGCTTTTATTGCAACAAGTCAGAGGTATAGGAAATAATCAGCAAATATTTAGGTTTCAGTGTCGGTAAAACAAACTACCCCCAAACTGCCATGAGTTGCAATCTGTTGGGGAAAGGAAATCAAAGGGGAAACTGAATGCCTCCATTGTAATTGGGAGTGAAAAGTGAGCAACTTCAATGTAATTAGAGTACAGCAAAGCATGGAACAAGCTGAAAGGAAGCTGAGGAAGAGATGACCTGTGCCTTACAATGGTCAGAGAAATTTGAAGAAATGCTAATACTGAGGCCAGATACTATATGCTGCATTAAGCTTTGAATCTGCAGGCATTTAAACCTATGTTACCATTTAACAACTTTACTAACTCCTTTTTAACAATAAAGAAGAACTATGTGATGGGAGAGGTGTCCACCAGTTATTGATGTAGAGGAGAAAATAGACTGGACCCTAATTATAGGCTGGGATAATTCATAGTTGGGAAGAACAATCAATGCAACCTATTTCTTGTACTTGCTGGGTAGTAAACAGGCTACACTACTGCTGTAACCTGGCCAAAACTATGGTAATGGACTTAATGAGCATTTCTCCAGTATGTTCCATATTACAGAATCTGGCTTACAAAGTGGCTTATGATATAAATGATTGACATACAATAAAAGCAAGGGCAGAATGAAACAGCCTCTGCTTAGTCAGTGAATGTGGAAGACAAGTGTTGCAAAAGCTAGGCATTTAAAAAAAAGGGGGGGGAGAGTAAGTTTAAAAAAAGATGGCCCTGAATGGAAAAATGATAAATGGGAGGAGAAGGTGTCATTGGTGTTTGAAGTGTATGTATGATCAACTTAGTTCATTATAAAAATGATGATATTCCTTTTTATTATTGCATATATTTTATTCTTCAATAATATATGTTGTTGTTGTTGATGATGATGATGTTTGTTGTTGTGGTGGTGGTGTGTCTCGAGAGACAATGGAGTGTGCCTCAGGGGGGGGGTGTGTGAAGTCAAACCACTGGGGAATCACAGGGCCTGCTGTGGCTGCAGACACCAGTAATTTGTAACTGCTGCCTCCTCCATTGTTTTTGCTGTGTTAGCAGCACCAAAGTGACCTCCCCGGGGCACAAGCCTGGGCAGTGTGTATGGAAGTCCTGGGCTGCCAAGACAATAAGGCCCCCTGCTCAGCCTCACTGATGTGGTCCAAAGGAAAGTGAAACAATACATTTGGCACCAGCTTGGCTGCAGGAGTTGCCAGAAGGAGGTGTACAAGACGCCATCCAACCACCTTAGGGACTGCACACCATATTTATATAGCGTTTTGCAAGGCAGTGGATAGCAAGAGGGAAAAAATAGGTAGATGATAGACAGACAGACAGACAGACAGACAGACACAGTTTTGATAGTTTGCCTAAAACTTGAGATGGGGGAGGCACATTTAGTTTTGTGCACTGAAGCAGCACTATCCCATACTTTGGACTGAATATGTCCTCAGGTGGTGTCTGCTAATGGAAAGGAGGACATGATGAAAGAAGGAGGTTCAGTGCAGACTATAGAATCATCAGGGAAGCAGGTCACCTTATGTTCTGCATAACCATTTCTGTGCTTCCACCTTCATAGAATCATAGAGTTGGAAGAGACCACAAGGGCCATCGAGTCCAACCCCCTGCCAAGCAGGAAACACCATCAGAGCACTCCTGACATATGGTTGTCAAGCCTCTGCTTAAAGACCTCCAAAGAAGGAGACTCCACCACACTCCTTGGCAGCAAATTCCACTGTCAAACACCTCTTACTGTCAGGAGTGCCTTTGGGTGTCACCTACCAAACAATGTAAATTGCACAAGCAATGCTAAATTCACTGAGCTCACAGAGATGAACGAGCTTGTGCAACAGCAACCCTTCCTGGCGAACCCTCTCTGCTCCTGCCCACATTCCCTTCCCTTTCTAATGCCATCCAAGTGCTTACTTTACATAATTTATGACAAGCATAGAACTCTCAGCGCATCGCTGTGGAATATACACTTGACCTTATCTCTATTAAGCACATTCAAATCAAGTCTCTTTGTGTTGTACACACAGTACTACAGAGCTGGTCTCTGCACCATTTCTTTCAGGCACAGACATACAGCAATACATAGAAGGCGGTTTTTTAAAAATAATGAGCATCTGCTGTAAAGGGCAATGGCTGCTGAAATCATTAAACGTAATCATTAAACCATCTTCTATTAAAATCTTGTTAGCCAATTTTAGATGCATTACTACTAAGACACTATTAATGAAAACTGTCATAGCTAATCTGGGCTTGGAATGCTGAGATTTAAAGTATTTTAGCTTGGGAGTTATATCAGCGTGCCCTTAGGGAAGGCTAAGGTTTAGGTGGCAGAGTAACTTTAATGTCCCCTGAAAGGTTTCGACTATATTTTATTAAAACAAGTTAATGGTATTGCTTATGTTAAACATGTCATTTGATGATGATACACAAGTTTAAAAACTTTTAAGTAGCAGTCATGCGTGCGCATGAACAGGATTGGAAGATGGGCTGACATATGGGGAAGTGGGGGTTAACTGTAGTCCCAGCTCCCACAAAACACTGCCCCACTGAAGCTGCTATTTAGTCTTGGAGCGAAAATGCTAGGTATAGTCCTACCTGGTATGATTGTTCAAGTAATCTGAATTCATCATAATATTTTAGCACATACTTACTAAGTGTGTGTGTGTGTGAGTGCTACTACTTGAAAAGTACTACAACAAAGTTCTTTTTCTTTCACTCACAGCCAGAGTTCCATTTTGAAGCCATGTCTCTAAAGATGGATTTTGGTTGCTTCTTTAGCTTCTATTTATACAATTTCACAATTTCTTTGGCAGAGGCCAAGAGTACATACCAGGGTGTTGCCGTTTATGAACCTCAGGAGATGTGAGAGGCAAACAGACTGGATGAACTTTGGTTACATATTCCAGACAAGCACAATGGCTCTATTTATTCAGACTAAGCTGCTGAATGCAGATGGATTGGCTCTGTGGGCAATAAATTTTCACAGCCACAAAACCTCAGTGGCAACCAACCTCATCCTGCAGAAGGGTGGGGAAACTGCCTACAAGCCTGAGGTTGTAAAAATAAGTTAGATTATTTTTCCACATATGTAAACTAGTCAGTCAAATTCTTTTAACACTGATTGACATGAATTCCGCAACTGACTTCAGTGGCTTACTACTTCCCTATAGAGTTCTACTTTCTTCTATAAAATGTTCTATCCTAAAATGATAGGAAGCAAAGTAGAAAGGAGGAAGGAAAGGAAGGAGGGATATTTGCATAATAGTTAGCAATCACTGTTTAATGTAATACACCCAAGACTGATTTAAACGGCCCAGTGACCTCTATACTGAAGAACAGAGAATCGAAATATGGATATTTCATGTGTCATTCCACACTTCAGGGGAACCAAGAGGCAATAATCATGACAACTGAACAATCTTAAGTATGATTTTAACATCTCCATGACACAAAGCTTCAGACTTTTTCTGAAAGGATGATGGCAGAATTATTGCTCTATGTATTATAAATCAAAGGGAATTGGGTCGTTTTAACTTGCAGATTTATGTTAACTACCAAGCGGTCTGCTAATTGTGAGCTCTTCAGATATTGATTGGGGATCAAAAAGGTAAGTTCTTCTCCAAAGTCGGTGGAATTAAATAGGCAAGCAGGAAAAATTTCTATCCCCACATTAGCTCTTCTGATCACTGCCTATAAAATTTTAACTATGATTTTAACTGGATAAATGATGAGGAGCAAAGGAGGAAAATACATTTAGGTAATTAAAATTAAGGATCTATCTAATGTGTGTGGCTAATTAATTACAGCAAGCTTCTTGACACATGATCAGCTCAACTTTGTTCTCCTCTTCCTCCTCCTTCATAGCTTCTTCTCTAACTCTTAAGCTTATTTATTTAACGTAACACATTGAGAGCATTTTCATGCTACCACACAATCTGCTCTTGTAGCCATACACTTTCATTGGAAAATCCCATGTTATTGTCTGGGCTTGTTCCCATGGGACATCCTACAGTGCTTTTATTTCTAGGAAGAAAGAGAGGCAGAGGCTATGAGGAAATATCATTTCCTCTTTAGCACTTTAACAACTGGTTGCCCTCCACTTGTTTTGGATGACAACTCCCATCCACTGCAGCCAGTACAGCCATGGCTGGAGCAAAACCTCTTCACTAGATTTAGGACAATTCCCCCATTTTACTTCAGCCCTATATGACAGAGCCATCACGGCTCAGAGGACTGCCCTGACTCCCAGGAGAAAGTCTTATGAGCGAGGAGAAGGGAAAGGTCAGCTGCCTTCTAGTTGCGCCACCATTGGATACCATCCAAGAGCTATAACTCTATACACATTATTAACTTGATCCTCAGCTTTGTATGAAATGCTTCTTATGAAATATTTAAATGAGTTATGACATTGTCAGCATACCTCTATCATTAGATCATGCAATTTTTATATTAATAAAAACCTTTAGTTTTGTTACCTGGTCGTTCTCCTCTTCATCACTGCTCAACTTGAGGTCATCTTCTAACATCCTGGAAAGAGAAAACAACAAATGACCTACATTTAAGTCCAATAAAAAATAGTTTAGATAATAAAAGCCTCTTAATTATGTGGCACTATGATGTAAGAAGAACGTTGGTGAATCGGACCAAATGCACACATGGATCTGGCTTCAAGGATGACACCGCGTGGGTGGTGGAGGGCACCCAGGTCCTGGTTTCACCAGGCCAAGGCCTGGTCAATAACAACAACCAACCAACCAACCAACCAACCAACCAACCGTCTATTCACTCAGCTTTCCTGTACAAAGGGAGGCAGGTCTTTCCGGGAACAGAAACGTGATGGGTGCCACCGCTAAGTATATTAGAGGGAAGGATCAATTTTGGAGGGAAGCAGAGGAAGAGGCGGGAGTATGAGGCCTGTGAGGATGCTACCTGGCAGGGCTAGCATATCAGGCAAAATAGCATGGGGTGTGGGGGAACTGATCACATGAGTTGCCCAAGGAAACAGCTGGTTGTCTCATGCAGGAGCCAGGCTATCGGTTCATGCAGTGCTTCTCCTGACTGGCTCAGGAATCTGTGAGGGAAGGGTTTTTCACCTTTTCTAATGTATAAATCATCATCCATAGTGATGCTTATAGGTCTCTCTTTCCCCCCACAAAAGTGGCTCAAAGCGACTTACAGAAACATCATCAAAAGCCAGTATAGAAACAAGAACAAAGCGCTCCTCCACAATATGCAGAGATCCCACTCAACACACACAAGCTGCTCTAGTGGCTCCTCCTACAACCCCTGTTTTGAGACTGGAGACAGGTGTGTAAAGGGTTGTGTGTGAAGTTCCTCCCATTCCCATTTCAGCCGCTGTACTGTCTGGATGAAAAGTGAAACTTTTCCCCCAGAGCATCATTGAAAGGCAACAAACTATGTTGTCATTTGGGAGAGCTGCGATCCTACTTCTGAGGCTGCTGGACCAGCATTTGAAAGTCCCATTGTTCTAGGCGCATTTTGCGACAGGTAATTTCATTAATACAAGAATTTTTCGGAGCTCTGGGAGCAGTACTGCACTTAAGATTTCAGATTAAAACAAGCGTAAGATTTTAGCTGCAGTTCATTCATTTTCAGCTTTGTATTCTTGTTATAAAAAAGTGCGCCTAGACATTCCGTTGTGGCACCCGTAACTTAGGTTTAAGGTGCCATTTAGCACCTAAGTTTTCATATCTCAGTTTCTAACACTGTGCTGGACATATTATTCCCTTCTTTCCAGGCCTTTGTCACTCTGCTTTCTACACAGGCCCTATCCCCACTAGGATCACGACAGAGTGCCATCCTGTGGACACCAGAAGCAACCAGAAAAAGTTCGGTGCGTGCTAAAGATTCATCAATGAGACTTGCTTCCACTGAGGAGAGGGGAAATGCTGTTACACTTGAATAGCAATCAGACCTCAACACTGCAAATTTACCCCAAATGGTATGCAAAGTAGTGGCTAGGAAATATAATTTCTACTTAGTAGAAATTCACATAACAGACAAGAAAAAAGTACAATGCTTGACAACTCTGCATGAAGTCAATTTTTTTGGTCACTGCTATCATTTATCTCTTAAGTCCAGAAGTGTGACTCTGTCACAATCCAACTTAGAGGCAATTAACACTTCACACAGCATCAGGGGTCCTCAAAGTGTCTAACTACACAGTAGTCATGTGCTTCCTGTGCTCCCAAGTATTTTGAAGTGTATCTCCTCTTGGTGCTTAACCAAAGCTAACTGCTTGAGGTATTGGCTTGATGACTGGGTAGAGAGCCTTCTGAGTGACAGAATCATGTTTCTGGAATGTTCTCCTCAGGAAAGGGTACCTGGCATCTGCACTGTCATATTCTCAGTGCCAGACAAATACCTTTTTGTTATCCCAGGCTTCTTAAGAATGCTTGACCCTGATCTGGTATATTTTTATTTGAAAGGTGAAATAAAATCTATTAAACTTGAAGCAGCAGACAAGTACCAGAATTCCTATGAAGCTGCTTGGCATGAATTGAAAATAGAAAACAGAGGGTAAGTGATAATATTTGTAATTTTCCTAGAATCACAAACAGGTGGCAAACTGGGTCATGTGTTTCTTTAATAATAATAATAATAAATCAGTTCAAAGGAATATCCCATTAGTTGGGATCCCATTATTCTTTGAGAGAATTTGCATGCATTCTGACTGTCAGTAAAATCAGCTAACATCAATAAATATTGACTGGAAAACATGCAGAGTCTGGTTTTTTTATTTGTGCAAAATGAACCATCTACTGCAAACTCCAAGAAAAGGCATACCTCTGAAAAATATGTGCTAAGATTAATCTATTGAAACACACAGATAAAAGATATCTAACTATCAAAACATAAATACTTCATGAATAATGGGTGGACACATGTTTCAATCAGTGTTAATGAAGTGAAATTTACTGCTCTTATCCTCTTCCCATCACATAACAGATGGTTAACCTTGCCTAATGCATATCTACATCCAAAGTATGAATTTCATTTAGGACAATCTGCTAACACAGTATCAACGAAGCTGCCATTTTAAACAAGCTGTTGCGGCAACTCTATCACTGAAACAGTTCCACATGCTAAAAATCTAATGTACAATTTTGCTGCTGTGTTTTTGAAAACCACAACACTTATTTGTTTAGAAGGAAACAGAAAAAAAACCAGAAGATTGTTGCTAACATAGGAACAGAGGCGGAGCTAGCTGCTCTGGAACCCATGCTGTGCACCTGGGTTGGGGGGAGCATCCCAGGGGGCGGGATGAGTGTCCCGGTGGGGCACCATGTCAGGCTGTTTCCTGGGCGGGGGGGGAGGGGAGGGAGCTGTGCTGCTTTGCCAGCACGCCTTCCTCCCTTCCCTCTTCCTTTTGACAGCTTGGAGGAGGCTCCCCCCCCCAGGAAGCAGCCCAGGAGCTGGGGCAATGGCACACCGCCCACCCGCGACTCCCAAGCCTCCCCTGAGCTGTCAAAACGAAGGGGGAAGGCCGCCATCAAGTTGGCACAGCTCCGCCCTTTCCCCCGACGGCTCGCAGTAGGCTTGGGAGTCATGGGCGGGTGGTGCACCAAATGTCACTCCCCTCAGCGGTGACACCCATGGTGGAGTGCACCCACCCACCCACCCCGTTCTTCTGCCCCTGCATAGGAAGGTGAACGATTAAAACAACCAAAACGCAATTTGCAAATATTTCACTGGAGCCCACTAGGATGTCTCTAGAAACCTTCTATTGTGCATTAGAGTACAAGTGGGGCCTGCAGCAAATGCTGACATGGAGTATTCCTATTCAGTTCTTCCAGCCATGCCATTCTACAGGATACTCCATTCCATTCCACCAACTGCATCAGTAGCTCATCATCCTGGGTTCACTGACTGTATACAGGTGCTCATGACTTTTTGTTATACAGTGGTACCTCAGGTTACAGACGCTTCAGGTTACAGACGCTTCAGGTTACAGACTCCGCTAACCCAGAAATAGTACTTCGGGTTAAGATCTTTGCTTCAGAATGAGAACAGAAATCATGCGGCGGGGCGGCGGCAGCGGGAGGCCCCATTAGCTAAAGTGGTACCTCATGTTAAGAACAGTTTCAGGTTAAGAATAGACCTCCAGAATGAATTAAGTTCTTAACCCAAGGTAGCACTGTATTTTTTAAAATCCTCCTACTTCCCATGTGAATTAAGACCCTCCCACTTTTTTTTATAACACTTTGCAGCGGCATGGCTTTATAAGCAATATTCTTCGTTCTTCTTTCTTTGTCGATCACTCCTAGCCGAGTAAGATTGTCTTCCATGAACACAGTCTTAACAGTGAGTCCGTAAGTGACTGTGGAGGCCAATTCTGGATCCACACGTCCTTCTACAGTGGGGACATAAATTTCCGGGCGGGTGTTGATCATGGTGAGTGGTTTGCCAAACGTGCCTTCCTCTTAGCTCATTTCTCCTTTCCGTCCTGAGTTTGTACTTCTTCACAGTCTGCAGCACCTTTAGTAAAGGCTGTTTTGCAGTTGAAGCACTCACAGGCCAGTGTTTCCCATAGGATGGCATTATTTAAAAAGGGAGATACAATTCTGCATTCCACATTATGCCTCATGAATGGCAACAGCATTTGCCAATAATACTAGTACAGTGATGGGCCACAAATGAAAAGGCTTTCAGTGTGGATTGCAGCTGAGTTTGGTTGCTTGTTTTGCTCTTTCACCAAGGGTCCTTCAAATATGCTGGTGTCTCTCCTCTTGCTGTTTTGGATACGTAAGAAAGGCAGACGAAGAAAGAGTTTGTCATTAATGGGTGACCTGCAACAGAGTGTTGCAGTGTGAGGGCGTGTGTTCAGGAATCCAGTTAGTGGCTCCATTCCACACCTCCAGTTTGTTTGTTTACCCCTGGAAGCCTTAGGGGGCAATTCTATGGCAAGATCCAGTGAGATGAGTATCTTAGGATGCAGTGGGACTTAGGCTGGAATGGATCCTAAACCAGTTTAACTGGATTGTGTTACCTGGCATAGAACAATATTTTAAAGGCTTGTTTTCCCTCTGCTGAGAAGCAGCAGTAGCCCTGCTGCTGAATGGAATGTGAATCCGGTGTAACTTTATGATGGTTTAATTTACCCTGGCTAGCTTTACAACAGCTTCTTGTGCTCTGGATTGCTCCCTTATTTATACCTCTCAACTTGAGTTTCTGGATGGTTCTACTTTGGTTATGCAAGGACTGGAGAACTGAGTTTCTTATTAGTACATAAAATGATGGCACATAAAATAGTACAGAATAGTAAGTTAAAGCACATATTTGTATTCCTAAATTCCAATACTAAAAACCACAAATGAATACTGCAAATGCTAATTAAAATAGTACAGATATGGTATAGCCCACCGCATTGACATTGCTGTAAAGTAAATATAGCAATGCAAGATTTAATTACCAAACATAAAAGCAAAATTGTTGAAAAACTAAGCTGCAATCCACTGTAACAAAATTAGCAATCTCAGTAAAGAGAAATAAATAGCTGCAATTTTCCACCTGGGTAGAATCCATCTTCACAGTTCTGCTTTTCCTTTCCAAGCCATTAAGGGTTGGTAAATGAACTGTTACATTCCTGTCATGTTGATTACCGTATATCCAATGTATTGACTGCGTTTTGAAATGCAACGCTGAATAAGAGCCTGCCTACATGTTACACTCTCTATGTCAGAAAAGTCCTACTTTGTGAGAAGTTGTGCATGTTGGGAATTCTGAGACTACTCCACTAACAGGCAGAGAAAGCTGGAGGTGACAGAAATCACACACACTCAAGCACACAGGAAGAAGCTGTTGGAACTAATTGTCCCCTAGGAGTTGGAAAGAAACTGGGAATATGACCCACCATTACGCCGAAGTAGAGGTGGTGGTGGGGAGCAGGAAAAGAGGCCAACAGTGGTTTCCACTTAATGTGCATTTACCTATCCCTCGCCAACCCCAGGAGCCTTCAGAATTTTCTAGAGGCAGAGGTTGGCTGCACAGAGCTGCTTTTCATGTGGTGAGTAGACTGTGTAGTCAAGCTCTGACCGAGTAGACACATTATCAGAATATGAAATTAGCGATGGAGCTGGGATTTCAGAAATGGGTTGAGCTAGACTTCCTCCCCTCTGAATATTGGCTTGTCTCGAAATGCCTCAGGGTTTCCAAAACTGGGGGGAGGGATTTCTCCACTTCAACTTTTAGGATCCCATTCCTGATTCTAGAAAGTGTAGTTTTTAATTTATCCCAACTCACCTACCAGCTACACTTCCCAGACTTCTCGGCCGTAATAACACAGGCTCTAAGTTGATTCAGAGATCTTCACTGAAAAATGAGGAGCAGCTTAGAAACAGCACTTGGTTTTCACCAGCCCTTTCCTCTGTCTTTGCTTTCTTCTGTCCTCACAACTTGGTAAGTTTAGGTAAAGAGGTGGGAGAAGGGGAAGGATAAATGGCTGGTGAAAGGGCTGGCTTTCTGGGCATTGCCAATTTTGTTGTTGTTGTTTTGAAGGGGAAACCCTTGCATTCTGAGCTGCTCCAAAAATCTGTTCACCTTCTCTGGTGGGCCTTATTGTGGGACTGCCAAGATCAGATGGGGAAGCCCGGGGGATAGTTTCCTAGGCTTTCTGCCTGGGAAATGGATCCCACCCGCTTGCCCAGCATATAGAGGGGGCCCGTGGTTTGCTCTGAAACCATTTTTTGTCGCATTAACAACAGGATGGTCAGTTGTCCAGGGTTCTCCTTAGGCCCCAAAGCCTTACCACCAGGAAATTCCCAGCATAAAGATTCCTTGAAATAGTAGTTTGCCAGGGACTCTGGATCTTTACTAAGGGTTCAGAAGTCCTGGCAATTTAACACTTCCATTTCTGTGATGGGGTTTGGAGTGGGAGGAGAATGATTAAACAACAACAACTTTCAACAAAATTTGCATCTCCACTGAATAGTTTTCATTGTGTACCGCTCTCACCCAGCATGTGATCTTAAAGAAGAAGAGTTTGGATTTGATGTTGTTGTTGTTTAGTCATGTCCGACTCTTCGTGATCCCATGGACCAGAGCACGCCAGGCACTCCTGTCTTCCACTGCCTCCCGCAGTTTGGTCAAACTCATGCTGGTAGCTTCGAGAACACTGTCCAACCATCTCATCCTCTGTCGTCCCCTTCTCCTTGTGCCCTCAATCTATCCCACTTTATCACTACCCGAAGGAGTCTCAAAGCGGTTAACAATCTCCTTTACCTTCCTCCCCCACAACAAACACTCTATGAGGTGAGTGAGGCTGAGAGACTTCAAAGAAGTGTGACTAGCCCAAGGTCACCCAGCAGCTGCATGTGGAGGAGCAGAGCGGGGAATCAAACCCGGTTCACCAGATTACAAGTCTACCGCTCTTAACCACTACATCACACTGGCTCTCAACCAAAACCAAGTCAGGACTCAGTGCAGAAACTTTCTAAAAAGAAACAAAATAGAACCCAACCTTTCTCAAAACGTTGCTAAAAAGGACAAAATAATTATAATACAGTTCCACAACACTTGTCTATATCCTTGGCGGTAGATAGTGCAAAATAATTTCTTAAATATGACAGGTTTACTGTCCAAAGCTTGAAAGAGATCTACAACATAATCCCACTTTAGGATCAAAGAGGCCACATAAAAATGAGAGCATGTATGAAAATGAAAGAACGATGGTCACTTGCCAGAAGATTATTTCTCTGCACTGGCCTAAACATTCCCATCAGTCAAGGAGCCTCCCAAAGTTTCAGAACTAATCACTTACCACAGCAGGAAGAAACAGGTTTAAGCAATAAAGTGTCCAAGGGAGCTACTCAGTTTACCTAGTCACATCTTGCTTCCTACGATTCCATTGAGTCCATTCTGGTTGCTAGTGATTAACAGCTATTTTGGTAAGTTTATACTCCTTCAATTTCTGGTAACAGCCTGCTGCTGCCTTTTGAAAATATTACTTAATTTTTAAACATGAAGGGCGTAATATGTGGTGATACATTATATTATTTCCGTGGTGTTAACACTCTACAAATTGCCTACCAGCTTGCTGAAAGTGCAGTATCCCCCTTCCTGTCAAGTTAATTGCAAAGCCTTTCTCTTTCTTTCCTCAAAATAATTTGCTTCCTCAGCTATTTTCACGGGTTTACACTTTTACCTTGGATATGGCAAAGCAAAATTAAGAGATCTGAACAGTTATATAGAGTACTACATATCATTTGTAGAATATCCATGGGGCTGTATCCATACTAAGTTCCTGTTGAACTTGGGTCCCGCTGAATTCAACAGGTTAGGTCAGCATGGTGATTTACACCTGATTTATTTCAATGGGAACTGAACACAGATTAGTTAGTCTGGATTCAATCCCATAGTGCCTCTCATAGCAAAATAAGAGACAGAACCATTCCTATTCCAAAAAGTCTATAGCATAGGACAACTTTTCCCAACTTGATGCTCATATTTTATTTCATTGCAGCTCCCATTAGCCCCTGCCAGCATCGCAAATGGTTGTGGATGCTGGTAGCTGTAATAGAAAGCATCTGGAGGGCATCAGGTTGGAGAACGCTGGTGTAGAATTATTGGGGGAGGGAGTTAAAACAGGAAATGAGAGGGGAAAGGCACAATATGTTTGCTGGAATAAGTTGCAGAGTTTATGAACAGGGCAAAAGAGAAGTCAAGAGAAATTTTGTAGGCCTTTGAGAAATTTGGCACAGCTTAGGGGGACAGCTTTTGATATTAGATGTGGCTGGCTGAATAATGTGGGACATCCTCAGAGATTATAACGTAGGAAAACTGCTCAGAGGCTTTTTGTCAATTAAGCAGTATATAAATCTTGTCAAACAAATCAGAAGAACAAAGGTCCCAGGCAAAGATGAATTGAAAAAGATAACAGCCGAAAAATAGTGTGAGGCATATCTATTGAGATTCTTGAGACCAGGAACAAGGTGTTTGTGCTGAATGAAAGGGATGAGGAGAGTCTGTGGAATAATCTTAAAAGAAGCATGATGCAATCAAAATACAATGGTTTTAGCAGCTGTGTTTGAAGAGAGATCAGACAAAAGAGGATGGGGGATGAGAGAGAGAGATGTAGAAGTCTGGGCAGGAGATGATCTGAGCATAAATCAGGGGCTTTGCTGTTGGAATGATGAAAAAGAGCAGGTTCTGTGGTACCTTTAAGAAAGGGATTTGCTTTTTCTCTGGAAAACACCATGGATATTATATACATTAAAAATAGTATTTCAGGTTAAGACCTAAAGCTCAAGTTTTATCCAGTTTGTGTTAGGGCCAAAAAGAATGATTAATTTGAAGGATCAATTCATTAATTCGTCAGATTTAAAACTGTGGCTCTTTAATCAGATCTTAATTGAACCCCTCCCCTATGAAAGGGTTTAAGCACTGAGGTCATTGTGAACATCCTGTTAAAGATTCTTGATTCAAGCAAATTCATTTAGAGAGTTTTCTAAACAACCAATTAATTCTGTATGATACATTTCAGAGGTAATGTTATAGTTGCTGCATCAAGAGACTGCAGTAAACAAGCTAATTAGCTGACATTTAAAACAAGATATTGATTCTGTGAAATTCTTATGTTTAATTGGTTGTATGCTGTACTTCAGCCTAATTAGTTATAAAAGAAAGTAAAAAAAATCACTAGTTTTGAGTTTTATATGTGCAATTTTTTCTGCTGTAAATAAGTGGTTCTTTGAAAAACATGAGTGGTTATACATTATGCAATCAGTAAAAGTTAACAGCTGAAAAATATCCATATGATGCATTTATTCTACATTATTAGTTGGCGAAACAGAGAAAACTTTGTTACAAGAAAACCAATTTCCTACTATGTGATTTCATACAACAAATAGCAGCCTTTCAGTGAGATTTTCCCTGGAACTGAGGTTCATAGTAAAAGGTCATCTTACCTCCCTATGTGCCATAGTCTTGAACCTGATTTATAGTTAACATCACATGTAATGATGTCAGGATCTTTAACTTCAGATCAGAGAAACCTGCTGTTTAGGGGAGCCGACAGAGGCTTGCCTTGCCCTCTGCAACTCTTGGTACTTTCCCCTGAGCAACTCATCACTAAAGTGAAGGGACTCTTGTGCTTTGCCTTGCCTGTCCTGGACTGCCACCTTTTGGAAACTGACCACCTGTTTGCACAAGCGCATACCTGAGTCTTTACTCATGGCTCTGGACTTGGCTACAAACTCAAGAAGCAGAGAAAGTGTTTTGGGCTTGGTCACCCACAAGGGTGGAAGAATCTGCCAATTTTGGTTTTCTCAGCTTCCAATCTTAAAGCCAGTTTTCCACATTTCTGCAGCAATCTTTTGTTTCTTATTTATAATCCTTATGAAAATTCTTCAGCATTTTGGTGTGATTTTCTC
Source organism: Podarcis gaigeae (assembly GCF_964106915.1). Lineage (NCBI taxonomy): Eukaryota > Metazoa > Chordata > Lepidosauria > Squamata > Lacertidae > Podarcis > Podarcis gaigeae. Next base: position 33,481,948 of record NC_139677.1, on the reverse strand, counting down.
CTAATTATACACATCTATATGCAACTGACTTGTGCACACATTTTTTTGCAAGCAATTTCCCCTAATGCAATGCATTTTTCTATCTTGTTTTATTGTTATTTTTATGCACACTTTCCCCTAATACAGTACATACGTTTTTGTGAACACTGGTTGGAAAACTGCATCACAAAATTCAGGTAAGTGCGAAGAAAGAAGCCTGTAGACTTCATCACCCAACAAACAGCAAAACAATTAAGTAGCTCACACAAACTTAAAAGTTTTCCAGTGAAAATGTATTGACCTTAGATGTTAAAAATACCACATTTGTAATGCCTACCATGTGCATTATGGATATTCTGCTCTCTACCTCAGGAATCCACCTCCTTGGGATTCTGCTCCAATTTGGCACATTAATTCTTTCTCCTTGCTTGTAATGTTTCCATTGCATTCATGTGGGACACAGCTTTGAGTGATGTCATGTGTTCTGATCACCTACCAGGGCATTCACTTTTCTATAGTTCTACTTGGCCACAGTGCTGTAAAATAAAACTTGTACGTATATCTTTGCACTTCAGAGAATTGAGGATGTGATCTGCTGGTCAAACCTTTGCCTTCTGAGTGTCTGTCACCCCCCTTCTTTTGAAATGATATTTATGCAAACTGTGCACTTCTTCTATTTACATCTTGACCCAGCAGTATTTACACACAGTCTGTCAGCCCTGAATTAATTAATTGATTGATTGATTGACTGAATTTATATACCACCTGGAAGTCTCAGGGCGGTTCACAGAACAAAATCAGAATGTGGATATGTGTTCAAATGTAAGCTCTTATCCCTCAACGCACCCACAGGAAGCTCATTTTCTAGATTGGGGCAACTGAATAATTGACTCATTCTTTTTCTTTCCTTTTTTTCTAGAATAATGTAAGCACATGTTCCACACACTGAAAGATGGTTTGAAGGCAACTCACCCTTTCAAAAATAAAATATGTAAAGTTGTTTGTCAAATGAGGATGAATAAGTAGAGTTTGAACAATGGGAAGGTGGAGGAGGCTGGAAGTTCCTGTGTCTGGAAGACTTGCCAAGCTGCCTGTTCTGGATGGCATTGAACTCTCTCTGAAAGAGCAAGTTCATAGCTCAGGGGTGCTCCCAGACTCATCTTTATCGTTGGAGGCTCAGGTAGACTTAGTGGCTGGGGTGTCTTTTGGCTGGTATATTATCAACTATGGCCGTTCTTGGAAAGGGCTAACCTAACCACAGTGATTCATGCACTGCTAATCTCAAGACTTATTATTGCATTGCGTTCTATGTGGTGCTATCCTTGGACCTGGTCCAACATCTGGTCCAGGAAACCTCAAGGATTTCCTGATTCCTTATACCCCTGCCTGATCACTAAGGTCTTTCTGAGCGTCACTGTCAGCAGTCCCTCATGGCTCATTCATATCCAGCAGGAGCCATGCGTTCAGTATTGAGGACCCAATTCTCCTGGCTGAGAGTAGGCAAGCCCACTCCCTGTTAAAGTTCCAGCACTTGATGAAGCCTTTTAAAAATTTCAGCAGGCATTTTAAGTCACCCCCCTCCCGATTCTATGGTTAATTTTATCTGATTTCACAAATCTTTTGCAACCTCATTGTACACCACTTACAAACCACGGCGTAAAGTATTTAAATAAACTACATTGTTTAAATGAAATAGAAAAACTTGGGTGAAAGTCCACTGGGCATTCCATGTAGAAGAAGCATATAGTTAAAAAATATGTTTTAAAAAGGAATGTCATAATAAAACATGGAATGGAAGGCGAGGCTTTAAGCAATTAGCAGTAGCCATGCCATATTGAGCAATAGCAAAATGTTGGAAATCAAATACTACTAGACTCATAGCTTATTATTCATTGAAGCACCTTTTTAAAAAGAAGGCATTCCACAACTTCATCACAGAAATTTAGAGTTGAAAGGAACCCTGTCCCATATGGGGACAGAGCCTGCAACCTTGGCGTTATGCACCAATAACTTGGGAATAGTTGAAAAAACAATTTACCAAACATCATGTCCTATACAACAGACTTCACATGTAGTAACATATCCTGCAAACACCATTTCTGAAACTAAAAGCAATGCCTTGACCAGAAATAGGTTTTCCCACATCTTGAATCAATAACTTTAGTTTTTAAAATTCTTCCTAGAGGAATTTAATAGCACAAATCCTATGCATGTTTACATGCAAACAAATTCCATTGGGTCCTATGGTACTCATACTTCTAATTACTATACTACTCAGTTCTCACTTTATGAAATATAAGGTATACCTGACTGGCATCCAAATTGGAAAATGTAATGTCTGAAGTAGAAAGAGAGCCCCTGATTTGTTAAAGCCATCAACATCATCATAAGAAACCCCTTTGGGGCATTTTATGGGTTTCCTGCAAAAGACTTAGGCTTGTATAACAATTCCTGATTGGCTAGAATTGTCCACGTGACCAAATAGGAAGCACGTCCTTCACTCAAAATAGGTTTCCCTGCCTTTACTGACATCACAAAAGCTGACCAGTTTCATAACATTAGAGCATCCTATATATGATCCCTGATAGGCTGAGATCTGTGAGGAAGGAAGGGGGAAGTAAATGGATAAGGAAGGAAACAGTGACTGTAAAAGACTGGCAAACAGCTCCAGAACAGGTAAGATTAAAAGACTGGATAGAATCAGCATCCTAAAACTGCTGCTTTTAATTGTACTGTGAAAACATATGGCTTAGCCCTGGCCTGAAGTGACTCCAGGTGGATTCTCATTGTTATATTTTCCCACAGCAACCATTTCTCCAGCTACTTTATAGCAGAGATAAATGTGGTACTTTGCTTTGCAATTGGATATGCAATATTCAATGTGCTTGAGAAAGTATTGCTGCTGTTTCAGTGAATGGGGTAACTCCTTGGTATTCTGGTATTCAGCATGTGCTGGAAGAATGAGGGAAAGAATGAACATCTCTTCCTCTAGTTAGAGCATATGCAAAGATTTTTAACTGTATATTTCCTCAAGTATCACTTCTAGGTTTAATATATGTGGGTAATGAATAGCTGAAAGCTCCATTCTGCATGGAACTGGAGTGTAGGGCTTTGTCTCACCAGAGTGGTACATGCTCTGGTTATCTCCTGCTTGAATTATTGCAATGCACTCTATGTGAAGCTACCTTTGAAGGTGACTTGGAAACTACAACTAATCCAGAATGCAGCAGCTAGACTGGTGACTGTGAGCAGCAGCCAGGACCATATAACACCGGTCCTAAAGGATCTGCATTGGCTCCCAGTACAATTATGAACACAGTTTAAAGTGTTGGTGCTGACTTTTAAAGCACCTGAATGGCCTTGGCCCTGTATACCTGAAGGAGCATATCTACCTTCATTGTCCAGACTGGACACTGAGGTCCAGATCCAAGGGCCTTCTGGTGGTTCCCTCACTGCAAGAAGTGAAGTTACAGGGAACCAGGCAGAGGGTCTTCTTGGTAGTGGTGCCCTCCCTGTGGAACACCCTCCCATCAGATGTAAAGGAAATAAACAACGATTTGACTTTTAGAAGACATCTGAAGGCAGCCCTGTACAGGGAAGTTTTTAATGGTAGATGTTTTATTGTGTTTTTAATATTTTATTGAGAGTGACACAGAGTGGCTGGTGTAACCCAGTCAGATGGACAGCATATAAATAAAATAATAGTAGTAGTAATAATAATAAGCAGTAGTAGTAGTAGTAGTAGTGTCTTATGGTGAACACCACCTCTCTTCCTAAGAAATGACCTGGTGGAGTAATACTAAAACCTGCAGCCTAAATTTTATCTGTTGAAATATTTAATTAATAACAACATTTATTTACTGATATGTGCCCATGTTTAGAACGAGCTTTCCTGTGTCTAAAGCTGACGTTCTTTTCAATGAACCTTATATGACTAGAAAGAGAACAAAGGTATTTTGTTCATAGTTGCATATTATACAGATCCTGCATAACTGTAAAAAAACAACATCAAGCTATTCTGAGTCCTTAATTTATCTCAGAACCCATATTTAGTGGATATACAATTTAATTTATGATGCAATGAATCCTGACAAAAAGAATCAATGACAAAAATTTCATCAATCACTTGGCAAGAGATTGCTCAGCAGTTGGATTCAGTCCTACAATATTTTGCTTCCCACTTGCTTTGCTATCGTCGACTGAATATAACTCATAGCACCTGAATCATAAAGAAAAGAATTCCTGTCTGGAAACTGCATAAAAAAAGAACAACAATAATAACATCTGGAAAAGTCTATTGGTGTCCTTTTTTAAAACAGTAAAATTATTAAGTACAGTTTTAAAAAGGACACCAAGAGAATCCACCATTCATTTATGAAAATATTTGCTCTTACTACTGGAATATATTATGCAGTTTGTGCTTAGTTTGTAACACACCTTTTAAAAAACATATGCAGGAAAAAAATCTTCAATCAATTTCTAGTCTGATTAATTTGTTCACTTTGAGACACTAATTGAGTTTCAAAACTCTGCAGAAAAAGAAACACATTCAAAATGTGGGCATGGTTTGGCTAGAGTTAACTCCTATTAAGCCCCACTAGTTTCAATGGGAGAATTGAACAAGAGTTTAGAAATCATAAACTGAACTGCATGCATGCATAATATACCAAACCAAAATAAATACTTAGAGCCAAGGCTCATGTTTAATACAGGATCTACAATTTGTAACGATAATTTGGAAACACTCTTACCCTGAAGAACGGAGACTCCAGTTATGGCTTATAAAATCAAAGGCTACTATATTTGCTTGCAACAACATCCTAACCGATGCAAGTAGTTATATGTACCACAATTAAAAATAAATAGCTTCAGTCAAATCCAAGACCAGATCTTGATGCAATGTAATGTAGTAGTTTGCCTTGTTAGATATAAAAATTAGTCTGTTAAAATGCATTAACTTAACTGAAAAATACTTAAAATTCAAAATTCTTAGCTGATCATAACGGAATAACATGATTATATAGTGGTTAAAATTTCTATTTCTATTTCCTTGCTTTTTGTAAATTCAAAGAAATAGACTAATATAAAAATTGATGAGCATATAAAATACACATTCTGTACAATGAAGTTTATTTAGATCCCATGGACTGACTCTCAAAAACCAATTTAAAAGTAAAGTTGGAGAAGCCTTGCAGTTAAAAAGCAAAAAAAGCAAATGACAATGTTATAAAATCTCTCCTGCCTGGATGAGCTTCAGTGTTCAAATGTTAATAGGATCTGCGTTAAACACACACACAACCAAAACCCTGGATCATATTCAACGTAAAAAGTCTGTGAAACAGACTTTTTCCATATTATGACCTCAGTCCTAAGTTTGCCCGCCCCTGCAAAGTGCTAGTTATTTGAATTGGACAAATGCCAGAATTCATTCTCTTGTTATTTTGCCTTCTGTCCAACACATTTCTATCCTTCTTAAAACTATTAATTCTCTATTGACTCAAATTACAGAATTTCTTAACCAACATTAGCTGAGAATGGAGAGGTAAACCAAAAAGGATTTTGAAAAGTTTACAGTTACAGACAAATTGTTTAAACTAACGTAACTTTAAATCTATTTGGAGATGCAAGAAGGAAGGAGCAATTTTAATTTGTAAATTTGGATTACAAATCACACCTGCAACTTTTCAACAATTTTTTGTTTTATTGGAATGATGTGTTAAATAGCCCAAACATAGTGTGGTAAGACTAAAGTATGTCTTCCCATATTCCCAGTAGTACGAAAATGGGAGTAATTCTACATTGATTTGCACCTCAAATGTTTGGTGCCCTGGAATATTAAAACCAAAATTAGCTTTAAGAATGTTGTGCCTTCCACAGTTCACTATCAGTATCAGAACCAGGCTGGGAAACTTAGAACAGCATACTACAGAGGGGTGGGTGGTTGGGTTAAGGCTATCGCAAGTTTTGTTCCCTATGTGCTCCTTTTACTGTTTAACTTCCACCCCCTACTTTGCAGTCAAAGTCATGAGAACAAACCACCCCCTTCTCAGTCATGTTATCACCAATCCCTACTGAACTGCTAGGCTCAGGCAGTTTGCTGCAGTTGCTGACAACTGTTCATTGCTGTCTCCATGTCTCTCGTGGCATGCTACTGAGGAGCAGCCTGGTTCTGATACTGATAGTATTTCCACCAATAATGATGTTGCTTCCAGTGTATACACTAAGCACTCATGAGGACCGTTCATTATGTAGGCTCTTCTGTTTGGAGCCACCACCATGGATGGGCAGGCAGTCTGCCACCTGGCAACTGGTAGGGAGCAAATGCTAGCAGAAGTCAAGGCCAGGACGTCCACACCCAAAACACGAAGCTGAGCCTAATTGCTGGAGTATATTTCCTTTCGTACTCTGCACTTGAAAGGATGGTTTCTAGTAGGGGAGATCCAGACCCTGCGTCCAGGAATCTCTGGAATCTCTGGATTGCTAGGCACTTGCTGCATGTGCCACTGTGCTTGATACTGGCGAGGGCGTCATGGTGTCCTTGCATCTGCCAGGTTGTGTTATGTGTAGGGCTGGGTTTTGACATGCAGGTATGTTCCCATTATTATGCGTGGGTTTATGTCTTCCACGGCTTGCGCTATGTATGTGCATTGCCACCATACCACTCCATGATCAGCGGAAGCCAACTATTTTGCCATGGTTGCTGAAGGAGTGACCGTGGGAGCTGCTACTGTTTTCCTCTTGACTTTGCTGCAAAGAGCAAATAGGATCCCGACTAAACTGCGTTAACATTCCACTGGCATGACCTTACTAGGATTGCCCTATCTGACAAGTTGCCACCTCTCAGCCTTAGCTTTTTCCATGTGTAACTTGGATGTAGCAACAGCGATAACCAAGAGTATCAACATCCTTCAAAGGGACCACTGATATAAGGTATGCAGAACACTTTTGAGTTCTATGGGGTAGAGGGGAGAAACATTCTGGAAATACTAAACATTATTATGATTATCATTCAGTAGACAGAGAAGGGCATCAAAGCGTATTACAAATGACTGATAAGGTACAGGAAAGGAGTGGAAATTAAAAGAACCCAAGTACCCTCTGCCTATGAAACACCCACTGCCTTTTGTTGAAATTTCAGTACAGAATTTACATTTTCTCTGTTCCCAACATCAGTTCAGAGATAAAAGAGCTGGTTCCAAAAAACCAAATGGATTCTGCCTTCACCTTGCACTCCAACGTACACAGCACCAATTTATAACCCCAGAAAGAAACCCATTTATTTCCTGCGACTTTTTTTTTCATCTCAGAGATAGGTTATTGTTTCTTTACATATTTTAAGTAAGGTTTTGATTAAGATTGCATCCTCTGGAAAAGAAGCAGTCATCAAAAGAAAGAAGCAAAGACAGTAAACTATACTGCCTTATCTTTCTCTAGCCTTCTAAAAATTCTGCACAACACTTACATCATCTTATCTTCCTGTCTCATTCTAAATATTTAATTTATAGTATTTCACATTGCCTTCCTGTGTCTGTATCATCGAAGTACAAATCAACAAACCATTTACTGTAATAAACTACTATACTGCAGAGCTGACCTAAGCAAAACATATTCCAAATGGGTTAATCGCCAATACTTTTTTTTTAAAAAAAAGTTTCTACTTTTAGCATCCATTGATTTTTATTTTCATTTTTTTGTCATATCACAAGCACATGCAAAAGTCTGTGGGAAAAGACACCTAGGACCTATTCTGTACTAGATAGAGATGTGGCAAACAGTATATTTTGATTCACTCTGATAAATGTTGCTATCAAAGGGTTAAAGGGTAGCAGAAACGCTCTAATCACTGAGCAGCTGGAGGTCATTAGGCTTCCAGGAACATGAGTTTGTATAAATAGTCTCCTGTGTGTTTGTTCTCCCCTCTTTTCTCCCCTTTTTGGGCGTGTTTGCTGAGATGTGTGGTTCTTCGCCAGGGTTATTTTTTGTTTTTGTAAATAAACCTTATCTTTGAGTTACAAACCGCATGCTCCAAGACTCCTCTTTGAAAAGATACTGCCTCTCCTGCCCTTCTTCAACTGCTGTGCGAAATACTCTGCTGTAGTGGGACTTGTGACGATGGAAGCGCACTGGGCATTTACATTAAACTAATTAAAGTTTAATGGGACAGGTTATGGGCGTTTGTACGTCAAGAAGGAGCTAAGGAGTGCAGTTCAGAGTGATTTATGCAAGGACTGGAGCGAAGTCAGAAGCGGTTGCCGACAACGAAAGCTTTCAAAGCAGCTTGAGTCCTGCAATGTGCCTAGAAAAGTTTTAAACAGGCACTGAGCAGTTTGTACTCGCTGGAAGACGTCTTATTCCTCAAGGAGCCACCTCAGCAGCTGGGAGACGGTCTACAGGTGTGTGAGTATCGTTCCTAAGCCCCAGGGAGGATGGCAGAGTCCCAGGAAAGTTTTTCTGTCCCGTTTACGCGACTCAATGGGAAAAATTGGCAAGATTGGAAGGCTAGAGTGAGGGTTTGGTTGCAAGCAAAAGAGTTGTGGAGTTGTACTGAAGCACCGCCTTTACAGGCAGCTGCAGACGCGTCTGCAGAAGACAAAGCAACAGCAGCAGCTTCACAGAAACGTGACAGGAAAGCCCAAGGTCTACTAGTTTTGGCAGTGGGACCAGAGCAAATGCCTTACGTTTCTGAGTTAAAGAACACGCATGAGGTCTGGACGGTTCTGCAGCGGCTAAATTCCAGAAACACTGCGGGGGCCAAGATCCATGCTACAAGATGTTTGTTTGATTTACGTCTCCAACCGGGAGCGTGTGTGAAAGAACATATTGCCAAAATGGTGTCTGCCTTTAATCAACTAAGACAGCTGGGCATTCCTTTCTCTATGGAGCAGCAGTCATACATATTGTTGTCTTCTCTTGATAAAAGCTATGAGACTCTAGCTCTAACTTTGGAAGCTATGCCTTCAACTGAATTAACCCTTGAATACATTTCATCTCGGCTTGCAGATGAACAGGATAAGAGGCAAAGAGAAAGAGGTTTGTCTTTAAAGGGGAGTTATGCTGTGCCTAAGAGTGTTGATGCTGAGTTTGAGCACACAGTAAATGCTTTTGCAGCTAGACACTGTTTTCGCTGTGGTTCCCCTTCCCATTTAATTAGGAATTGCACACGTGAACCTGGTCAAGACAGCACCAAGGCCGTTACCCCTAGTTACCAGACAAGGAGTTCCAGGGGACGTCGAAGAAGAGGAGGAGGTCGTGGCTACTCCCACAGCACACAGCACATGGCTTCAGTAATGGCGTTGATGCAAGGGCGTGGCCAAGGCAGCAATCTACGCTGGTTGATCGACAGTGGTGCATCTCACCACCTGGTGGCGCCATCTAGTGTCCGTTTGCAGAATTGCAGACATTTGCAAACCCTTAAAGTTGTGACAATGGCAGATTCAACTAAACGTTCCTTAGAGACCGTAGGCACAGTGTTCTTGAAATGTTTGCAAACAGAAATTGATGCCTACGTGCTAAAGGGATTGAAGGGGTGTATTTTGTCTGTGTCAGAACTTGATAGAAATGGGTTTAAAACTGTGTTTGAAAATGGGGTTTGCACTATTTCAAAGAATAACGTATCTCTTTTGCAGGTGGAATGCAGAGATGGGTTATATTATTTTGAGACAAGTCCAGATGAAGTTGAACAGGTTCATGCTGGTTGTGTGAACTCACCTACCCATAATTCTTGTGTCCATTTATGGCACCGCCGTCTGGGACATATTAATTTTCAGTATGTTAAAAGGCAACCTGAATTATCAGAAGGGTGCAAAATGAACAAATGTACTAAGTATTTGGATTGTACTGCATGCAAAAGGGCGAAGGTTCATAGATGCAGCTATCCCAGTTCAGATAGGAAATCTGACAAAGTATTCCAACTTGTGCATATGGATCTATGTGGCCCAATGCCTGTTACTAGCATGGGAGGTTCGAGGTATGCACTGTGTCTCTCGGATGACAAAACAAAGGTTACATGGTTTTTTCCTCTCAAAACAAAAGCAGATACTGCAGAAACAGTTAAAAATTGGGTTCATGCAGTGGAACTTGAATTCGGTACTAGAGTACTTGCTTTTCAGACAGACAGAGGGTCAGAATTTACCGGGTCTGTGTTGCAGAATTTCTTTAAGAAAAAGGGAATTAAGCATCGTCTGTCTACACCTTATTCCCCCCAAGAAGGAGGCGTGGCCGAACGTAAAAACAGGGTTCTGCAAGAGTTGGCAAACTCTATGTTGTTTGATGCTAAACTCCCTCAAAGTTACTGGGCGGAAGCCTGGCAGGCGGCTACTCATATTCTGAACCGAGTATATAATTCTGTAATTGGCACCACCCCTTATTTTGCTTTATATGGGAAGAAGCCCAAAATTAATTACTTTCGGGTGTTTGGATGTCCAGCCTATGTACTTATCCCAAAAGCGTTAAGGAAAAAGGGAGGTCCAAGGGCTAGGAAACTCATCTTTTGTGGGTACGAACCACACGCCAAATCTTGGAGGTTCGTGAACCCAAATGGGGATACTACAAGAGTGGTCCTCAGTAGGAGCGCTGAATTTTGTGAGCAATCTGGATGGACTCACTTACATGTTAACCCTGACATTTTGAGAGATGATTTAGGCATTTATGCTGAGAATGAAAGTCCAGAGAGTAGTGAGCCAGAAGAGGATGGTGCACATGGTTCAGATGCAGATTCTGACCAGGCACAAGGTTCTTCTCCTAAGGTAGAAAAGCCAGAATCTAGGAGTGTTCCAACATCGCCAGTCAGTAGGCCTAGCAGACAGCAAAAGCGAAGCAGGTCACCTGCAACACCAAGCCCAAGGGAGGTATCTAAACGGAGGTCTTTATCCCTAGAGGCACATCCAGGTATAAAGTCTGAGACAGATTCTGACAGCCAACGGTCAGAGGGGGCACAAGAGGAACAATTGCGCAGGTCAAATCGTGCCACAAAGGGCAAGCCGCCAGAGCGGTTTAAGGTGACAAGTGTATACGTAAATATGGCACAGTGTGAGCCAGATAGCTATATGGATGTACAACAGCTTCCAAGCTCAGAAGCCGTAAAGTGGCAGGAAGCAATGGAAAAGGAGATGGCTTCAATGAAGTCTCTCGGTGTGTTTACAAGTACAGAGCTTCCGAAAGGGCAACAAGCTGTAGGTTGTCGATGGGTATATCGTTTAAAGCCCACAACTACTGAAGAATTGCAATATAAAGCCCGACTAGTTGCAAAAGGGTTTTCGCAGCGCAAAGGTGTTCACTATTCTCAAATCTATGCACCTACTTCAAGATCGGAGTCATTAAGAATACTTTTAGCCTCTTCAGCTAAGAAGGGAAATAAGCTGTTTCATTTTGATGTCAATGTGGCTTATTTAAACGCAGACTTACAGGAGGAAGTCTATATGACACCACCACCGGGTTTTGAAGGAGACAAGCCAAACCAGGTCTGGCGCCTACACAAATCCATTTATGGGTTGAAACAGTCCGCCCGTAATTGGAATTCCTGCTTAAACGATGCTCTAGAGAGCATGGGGTTCAGAAAGAGCGCAGCAGATGCGTGTCTTTATCTAAAAGGCTCGGGATGTGAACAAGAAGCAGTCTTGATATTTGTTGACGATTTATTATACAGTGGAAAGGATGATAAACTTGCACAACAATTTGCCACAAAGCTTGGAGAAAGGTTTCAGATAAAATCACTAGGCAATGTATCTGTTTATCTAGGAGTTAAAATTCAGCAAGATGAAAATGGGAACTATTGGCTCAGCCAAGAAGCTAAGATCCAGCAGTTGCTGGAAAGGTTTAAAATGGACAACTGTGCTGGTGTTAAAACCCCAATGGAGTTAAGTTACATAAAGGATGCTCAAGCCGAGCAACAGACAGAGTTCAGTAATCCCGGGGTTTACCAGTCAGCGATAGGCAGTCTACTCCACATTGCACAGTGGACTCGGCCCGATATAACATATGCTGTCAACATGCTGTGTAGACAAGCTGAAAAACCATCAATGCATGCTTGGCAAGGAGTAAAAAGAGTTTTAAGGTATCTCCAAACTACCAAAAGGTTTCGCTTAAAACTATCAGCAGAGGGCAGCACACAACTTGAATGTTGGGCCGACAGTAGTTGGGCAGATGTTGGACCAGATAGAAAATCAGTGTCAGGAATGGCGATAAAATTTGGAAATGCACTAATTGGTTGGAGATCAAGAAAGCAGTCACTTATAGCTTTAAGTTCAACTGAATCTGAGTTCAATGCATTATCAGATGTATGTAGAGAACTGGAATTTTATAAGCAACTGGTACAAGAATTGTTTGGAGAATGTTCCCTACCTATCAGAGTGTGGGAAGACAATCAACCTTGTATTAAACTAGCTAAATCAGGTCAATTCAAGGCCCACACAAAACACTTGGATATCCGTTATCAAAATGTATGCCAAAGTGTAAAACAAGGTTTAATTGAACTAAAGTATTGTCCAAGCCAAGAAAATCTCGCAGACGGTTTTACGAAAGCTTTGGGTCCGCAATCTCATAAATGTTTCTGTTCAGGTTTAAATTTGAATTAATGTTGGTACAGCTCAGTGTTACGAGCGAGAGGGGGTGTTGCTATCAAAGGGTTAAAGGGTAGCAGAAACGCTCTAATCACTGAGCAGCTGGAGGTCATTAGGCTTCCAGGAACATGAGTTTGTATAAATAGTCTCCTGTGTGTTTGTTCTCCCCTCTTTTCTCCCCTTTTTGGGCGTGTTTGCTGAGATGTGTGGTTCTTCGCCAGGGTTATTTTTTGTTTTTGTAAATAAACCTTATCTTTGAGTTACAAACCGCATGCTCCAAGACTCCTCTTTGAAAAGATACTGCCTCTCCTGCCCTTCTTCAACTGCTGTGCGAAATACTCTGCTGTAGTGGGACTTGTGACGATGGAAGCGCACTGGGCATTTACATTAAACTAATTAAAGTTTAATGGGACAATAAATATCTCAGATAGTATTTGTGTAGGGTTGCCATATTTCTAAAAGTTAAAAACTGGAGAGGTTTTTGAGTTTTTGGGGCAAAGTTGTTTTCGGGGGGGGTGAGGTTTTGGCCAAAGTTGTTTCCAAAAGAAATGAAGTTTTCCAACTATTTTAAAGGAAATTTCCAACATGGGTTTCCCCAGACAATTTTGTGATTTAAGGAAATTCCACCCAGACACTATTTTCAACAGGCAAATCCCATATATGTTCATGAAAATCTGGACGTATGGCAGCCCTATTTTGTGTGATTTTTTAATCATTTGAATGTACAGTATATCTAATATCAATATGCTATACATAGTTAGATTTAACTATTTAGATCTAAAGAAATAGACTTGTCTAAGGATGTGTGTATGCTCTGTAGAGGAAGCTACCAAAGGTGTTTATTTTCCAAGTAAAGAGTAGTTTAATGTGCTGTGCATGTGCGTATGTTTGAGTGGATTTCCAAAAGGGTATTAATAAATGCATGACATTGTCTTTAAAATTCTAGCCATTGAAGTGAGCACAATAACATTTGACAGTAGTTGGTTAGCTTTCCTCAAGTCATGCTCAAAGTAAACAGGTGGAAACAGTACAATGAAGCTAGTACATTTTGTGCCAGATATTTGGTTTAAGGATAAATACTGCATCAGACTTTTTCCAGCACAATTTTCAAGACCTCCATCACTCTAAGAAACACTAACTTCATTCATTATAAAACTGGTACATTTTTGGTAGGCTGTCTGGGGGGGGGGGGGGAGAAATTCCCACAGGCAGATATTACAAGGAATCACTGATGCAGTATAAAAATGCTAAGAAAAAGAAGCCCCAGAGGTTATAATTTTTTTTAAAGAAAAAACCGTACAAATATATTTCCTTTGTTGTATGCCATTGGGGTTTTTCTTTAATTATACATATAAAATAGGCTCTGCTCCTCACAACAATTAAGGTGAACAAGGCAGAAATCAAACACATCCATTTGCAGGTTCTCCATACAATCATGGAGCTAATTTTATATGTAAAGAAGAAAGAAAGAGTGTTTAGCTGATAAGAGGGCACGCTAGTGACCTTCACTTCCTGTGTGATGCTCAAAGGAGGGACCCATGCATCTACCCTGCAGAGATATATATTTGATCCACCTACATCTGTTACTCTCAAACGTTACGGCTCAGAAGATACATTAATTCCTGTTCCAGTCATTATATGAAAGCAGAACAAGAGCAATTCCTGTGTCTGTTGCTGTCATCTGTTTGCAATGCCTGAAGACAGCCATAACATCTTGTATCTAGTGCAATAGTGGCACCTTCAGAATAATAGCTGTTTCCCTTATATCCAATTTTCAAATTGCGTGGTGTCTCTCTCCTTGAAACCGTAACACACCTGTGCCACACTGTTTCTGGCAACCTCCTGAGTTTAAAAAAAAGATGATAATGCAGTTCAAAACAAGGGAATGGCTTGTTGAGGCATGAGTTTTCATAGGACAGAGTCTACTTCATTACATACACCAGGTAGATTGAAAAGATATATCTATTTAGCATCTTTAAGCAATGCAGTGAAACCTGGCATAAAGTTACAGTGCTACTAGAGGCGGTTTTAGGGTAGCACAACCGATTTGGCTGCACTGGAGGGGGCACCACAACAATGCTGTAGAAAATAGTGTGAGAGGTTGGCAGAGGGGTGCTGCTGAATTCTGCCATTGCACAGGGCGCCATTGAAATTGAGAGCCCAAAGTCTGCCACTGGTGTTATTAGGGATGTAAGAAGGCAGTGGTTCCCATTCTGACTTTGTCAAAATTTGCAGTGTTTCCGTTCTGCTGCAGTTCAGTTTCTGCCGGATTTTCCGTTATGTGCCATTATTTATGTAGCCTACATTCATTTCATTGTAAAGGAAATACTGACCTATTGCCCAAAAGTCATGAATTATGTACTGCATATCTTTTTTTCTTTTTTTATGACAATGTCATGAGCCCCACAGTGACAGACAAGGAGGGGTAGTCCTTGCAGGATTTGTCAGAAGGAGAGGAAGAATGGAAGCAGAATATTGAGTCTCTTGGCAATGGGGTTGCGGATGTTAGGAGACATCCCCACCCAGATGTTGCCATTCGTCCCAGTGGAGAAGGGGGAGCTGAGCAAGTCAGTCATTACCCTACCTTAAGAATGAGGTTGCTGAAACAACCTGGGGGGAACCTGGGTTGCATAGTGAGCTGGCTGAGCAAATTCAGGCCCTGCCTCCAAGGATGCACTATTACATGCACTGACAGAAGCAGACCCACCCTACTTCCAGTGGTGCCTGTTGGCTTGCCCAGTTTCACTGTATGGGCTGAGAACTGCAGAAAGGTTGTACCTGCCGTACCCTTCAAAATGGGAGCAAAGGTGGCATGTCAAGTATTGAGACACTGTCTTAGCTTGTTCCTAGCCATGTAGCTCAGAGCCCTACTTCTGAACAATTGATTCTGCTACCTGTATCTTGAACTATGTTTCAATTGTGGAATAAAGTCTTCATGAATTACTGAGCCTATAGACCAAGTACTGAGTATGAGAGCCAAGGCAGACAATAACACGAACAATGGTATTTATTGACTGATTTCGTTTCCTGATCACAGATGAACAGACAAACTGCAGTGATTTCCTTTTCTGCTTCATCCCTAAGTTCCTCTGGATGTGGTTTTTCAGAACAGAAGTCTGGAAAAACTGTGGCCAATAGAGCCAATTGTCTCAGTGTACATTGTAGGACTAGTAGGCACTTCTAGACTCTAATAATAATAATAATAATAATAATAATAATAATAATAATAATAATAATAATATCATCTTGCCTGGAACTTTGTGAGATAAATAGATGCCAGAAGCGATGACATTTAGTTATCTTTTTTTCTTTTTTTTTAGTTTTTGGTAATGGAGTAATCCAGATAGGAGGGAGTTGATTTCCTCCCTTCAGAAAGACTTAAATGTAAATGTTCCACTCATGAATGGCTCTCCGCCTGATTCAGGAGGGTAATAAACCTGTCTGTGAGAGTAATGTTCGATGGAAGCAATAAATCCAGTGAAAGGATGAATTAACTGCCATTGTACCTATGAATGTTCAGTTTGTATATGGAGTTTCAGATTTGCAGAAACAAAATCAACTTGTTCCTTTTGAGTTTATAAGGTCACTAAGCAATTACTTTATATACATATGCTTTATAGACTTTTTTTGCAGATAAGAATCCTTCATATTTTTGTTGTTATTGTTGGGACCGAAAGAACTGTGAACAGATCACTCACTTTGGGAAATGCCACTGGCTCCTATTTGACATTAGTAAACCGATAACAAGCTACTTGAAAATTTGACTTAATAGTGAAATTTCAAACCATTTTTTCTAAGTGTGTTTTAGCTCACTAACCTCAGTTCCTTTCCTAAAAGGGCCGTGAATAAAAAAAAAAGAAGGTAAGTGTGCACCATGGAGTAAGAGGTGCCCACCCAGTTGCCTCCATCTCTCTTTCCTTTTTTGGCCTCCTCCTTTTTCTTAATTTCTGCAATTCAGGAGGAGCTGTTATGCTCCATATCAACCAGGAGCATAGGGATGATGCTGTAATAGGCTATGTTGCCATGAATAGGCTATGTTGCCATGAATGGAGGCCCAGTGATTCAGGTGAGAACTTGCCATATAACTGAATCAGAGAGCTGCAGTTCATTAGAAACATCTGGGGATGATTTCAGCTTGTGGGATTCTGAGCCTGCATGGTCTTCTGCCTTGAACTAGTCATAGAATGTGTGGGAAGAATTACTCACCCCTCGTATTCTGTAACAAAGATATTGCTACCAGACTCTTGTCAATTTTATTTTTTTTTGGATTTGTTTTGAGGAGGTACCTACATGCTTTACTGTTATTAAGAACATTCTGCACCCAATCACCCTCACTGTGCCTTTACATGATACAACACTCTCTGAACCAAAGGGTATCAATAACTGACATGATGCACTCTAAAACTCACAGGTCTGTACTGTTACATGAAAAATTGCCCATTCAAACAAGTAAAAAGTTGAGACTTAACTCTGACCATTTGACCTAAATTGAGTTTACTTATGTAGCCAGGATTTATTTGATTTCCCCCCAATCTTGAAACCTCAGTCTGTCTATTTGTTGATTTGGTGTTTTATAGTGGTAGAAACAGTTGAATATTTTTTAATATTGAAACAAAATGAATAAAAGGAGCTGCTCTCACCTTAGAATGGTGAATACTGATGTATTACAAATACATTTTCTTTTCTTTTTCACTACTTTTGCTAATTCAAAACCATCAACTAATCGAGGGAGACCACAGATAAGAAAGTATAAATGGATTTCTTTAATTCAAAGGTGAAGCTGCAGAATGCAGCGTTTAAAAATTGCATTAGTGCATCTAAGGCGAAATGCAACATGATATGATTTAACTAGTGAGTCAAGCTCCTGATTTCATTCAGGAAGCCTTTCAATTTTTTATGAAATTATACCATCCTTACTCAAAAAGTATACATTCTCTTTGTTATGTATGCTCTTTAGAAATCAAGGGATATTAAAGCTTACTAGACAATTAGTGAAAAATTCATTGCTGAAAGCATATTTTACAGCAGCCCTTTAAAAGTAGAGAGAATCTCAAATGGATACAATTCTTTTGTCAAGGAAAATGAAACTATACCCATTATTTCTGGCCCCAAATATAAAACTGACTTACGATGTATGTGATGTACTGTTTTCTGGATTCTTTGATTCAACATCACCTTTTCCTTGGAAAAAGAAAAAGAAATGAATATTAATCATCCATAATTGGAGAGGTCAGTACATTATGTTAACAGCTTTTCAGAATGCATATAATCACATTTTTTAAGGCTACATGTGGCTATAGGGAACATGGTTGAAATTTATTAATGCAATTAGTGATAGCTTTGCCTTTTAGAATCTCTTGAGTTTGATCCAGACCATGCTCAGAAATTAATGGGACTTAGGTTGGTCGTGACTAAGTCCCATGCCACACTAAATGGCAATAGTTAGGAGGCATCTCTGCCTAGCTATTCTTTTCCTGCCCTATGTGCCTTTAAGAATTAACATACCACTTAGAAGTAAAGCTTCAAATCTAATGTCCCCATTGACTGCTCTTAAATCAACATGTGATACAAAGCCTGAGTCACCCACAATGCTCTGATTGGTCAAGAAGGGAAATTCTGTCCTTGGAATAATCCTTTTTGGGGGCAAAATCTTCCCATAAAGACAATGAAGGATACTGTGTTCCCTTGAAGTCTAACTAATTTGTTATAGCATAAGCTTTCATAGACTGGAAACCATCAGAAAGGCTTACAACATAATAAATTTGTTGGTGACACGAGATTCTGCTTTGCTTTTGCTGCAGCAACAAACGAATATGACTACCTCTATGGATAGTTCACAGAAAGGTATGCATGTGTCAGAAATCACTAATCTAGGGAAGATATTGTCCTCATTTATGGAAATTTGGAGTAGTGTAATTTCAAAGGATGGCTATATTTTGGCCTGCATATTGTTTTGGATGAATTATCAA
This sequence comes from Podarcis gaigeae, assembly GCF_964106915.1. Classification (NCBI taxonomy): domain Eukaryota; kingdom Metazoa; phylum Chordata; class Lepidosauria; order Squamata; family Lacertidae; genus Podarcis; species Podarcis gaigeae. The sequence continues at coordinate 33,463,443 of NC_139677.1, read as the reverse complement.
ATGTTTAAATTCAGGCTGAGAACTATTCTTGGAGTGGAGAAGAAAAAATGCACATATCTCTGTTTCATTTGTATTTTTTAAAATCAAATATTCTGATGAATCTCAATAAGGGGGAACTAGCATAAAATAGCAAAGCAACACCTTTGTTGTCTTTGTGTACAACTTCTGTTGTTTAGAATATCTATCTTTTTCCTAAAGGAGGATTGCTTATTGCTAGGAGCCCTACTGCATTAATAATTGCAGAATGTACAGAAAGCACTGTAGATAAAAAAGTAATTTCAGGAGAGAGGCAATTATATGTTAACTGCTGGGGAAAAAGAATAATCTAAATGGGATGCACTCATCAGAGCCCTGTATCTATGTCTATAACATAGACACTATTGCCTTCTTAGAATGCTCAAGTAAGGAGGGGCCTGCTGGAATCTCTCCAAATTTGTAAAATAATTTTGATATTCAATATCAGGGGTAGCTAATGCGGTACCTTCCATATGCTCTTGGGCTACAACTTCCATCATCCCTGATCACTGGCTAGGAATAATGGGAGTTTTAGGGAACTATATTGACTTCTCCAAATTTCTAATTTATCATCTTCAAACACTAGCTGTTGCTTGCAATGGCCTCATTTGGATGCAGTGCTAAACCATAGTTTAGTGCTAAAAAACTAGCATGGCTGGTTCTTGGGTTTGAGTGCTCCCCACTCTTCTTCCAGTGTGGCCACAAGGAGCAAGTCAAGAACATTTACTTCCTGCTTCAAATTAACCACCATTTGTCATTACGTCTGAACTGGGACAAGCTGGTTCATATTAATGATGGTTAGCTTGGCCAAGCCAACTTCAGAAAATAGTTCATAATCCTAGCTCGTTCAGATAAATTATTGTTAAACTAACCGCGGTTTCCAGTTTGGACATAAAGACAACTGTGGTTAGTTGAAAACAGAAGCAAACATTTTCAGTCTCCACATATTGTGGCAGGATGTGTGTGCGAGTTAGAAAATAATGTGCTGTTATTCAGTAAGCAGCCAGGGGGAACACTACTATGTGCACCAACAACCCTCTCCTCTTCATGGCAATTTTCTCTTTCCATTATTAGTATGTTTCACAATCTGATGCAGGAGATGATTGTCAGCGCTATGCAAACATTCTGATTTCAAACAAGTTATTCATATAGCAAATTATTCAAGTTATGCTTCCCTTAAGTTGTATTCAGAGCAGTTGGCTCATCTTAATCTCCAGTTTTCTCTTTAGTACTTCCTGCTGTTGCTGCTTATATGGCTACTGAAACCCACGCTCCTTACCATTTCATTATTTCTTCAGTGCTAGTTCTTCCCAACAGTGTCAAACACTGGCTGGTAATTAACAAGCACCACACTCTACTACATTTTGCCACACCGCTTTTAATCCTCGACCTTTCCCTTAGAAAAGTGCTGCCCTATATTACACCAAAAGCCTTCTAACATCTTCACCTCTGGATAGATTTCTCCTTGCTCAGTAGGTGACCCTTCTTCTCAAAGCTCATCTGTTGGCACAGAGCATTTTTCATCTTCAAACACAGCTTCTGTAATAGTGCTATCTGCTGCATAACAGTTCATGAAGCTAACACAATATAGCTTATGAACAGGATGCTTTCAGGTTGCCATGCATCTTTAATATCGTTATAGATTTTGGTAGAATTAGCAAAAGTTGGAATTAATGAAGATTGGTTTGAGCTGTGGCTGACACAGAAATTCCTGGACTTCGTCTATGCTAAGCTGTCAAACCAGCCTTTATTTTATTATGTTCCTATAAGAGCAAAATTTCCATCAAATGCAGCTGCAACGTGAAAGTTATTCTTACTTTGATTGCTGTGCCCCGTAGAGACATGCTGCTGGGAGTCCTGAAAGAGCAAAGAGATGAATCGGTTATACTAATCGATAAATTAAAAACAGTGCAATGAACATGCTTTGTATTAACAATAGCAAACACAGTTTGTTGTAAATCTCAATGCTTAGCTCAACTTATGGAAGCCCCCAGGTTCCTGTATACGTATTGGGATGACTTGTGACACTGCTTCAGCCACTCTGGCAGGAAGATGGGGAAAGGAAAGGCACATCTTTGTAAACCTCTGGCTAATTCTGGAACCCTTTACCACCCGCACCCTCTTCCAAGTGGGCTAGGAGGCAACCAGGAGGAAATATCCTCTATCTGACCCGCTGTTCAGAACTATTCAGTCAGGCTGCTAAGAGACAGGTGTGGCAAAAGGAGAGCAGCTGACATAAAAATGGAAGCATCCAAGATCCAATACAGTTCAAATGCAGCCACAGATCCCTGCCTGTTACCTTTCCCCTTCTCCAGACAGTGAAAGGAAGTACCAGGTTACACAACATAGCACATGCTTATAAAGACAATATTTGCAGCAATGGAGACAGTAAGATGTGTGCAATGGCGAGTAAGCTGGGTGGCAAGTGAGGGAGTGCTCAATGCCATTACTGGTGGGCATCACATGGTAGAGATGCTTAGCCAGTCAGCATTGTGCAGACATTCAGCCATTGGCACGGCAGTAGTACTTGGCATGGGCAATGCTGTCAACAGATTTCACTGGCTGCTGCTGCTGCTGCTACTGTACATTTTCACACAGTGCTAGCCTAGCAACCTCTATGCCACTGTGGAAGCCTTATACCATGCCTAGTAAGGCCATTGTCGCTGCCCAGGCATTGCTCAGTGTCTGCAGGTTCTTCACAGCACTTTAGTGGCTGCCAGAGAATCTTTATAAACAATTCAAATAATATATCAACAGTTTATAATTTTAATAGCTTAATTTATAATCTTCCATTAACTTCCTCATTAATTCCCTCAGCACAATTAATCTCCAATCTAATCTTAAACAATTTAAAATATGAAATCACTATAAATTAATTGTAAACAATTAATCTTTTTATAACCCATGGCTATCCAATTAATGATATCTTTAATCACCAACATAACCCCTCAGGGGGAAAAAACAATAATCAAAACCAATAAATTTATTCAGTTAATCCACAATGCTCACTAAAAACAATGAATTATCTCTGAATAATATATCTGTTCACCTAGTTAGAGCAGTTATACAATGCAATACAGTACATCGACACAAGCTTGTATTCAGTGTAGCACCAAGCAGATCATTTCATCAAAACATTAAGCACTTGTTTAATTTCAGTTGGTAACTGATTCCAGGGGACTGGCACCACAACACTAAAAGACCAGTTCCTCTTGCATACAAAGCAGCACCTCTATTAATAGTATTTTCTGAACATGATGCATTGTCATGGTTAGATGCAGAAGAGCGGTAGGAGGCACCAGCTGGGGAACACCCAAGGGGAAGAAGACTCAGAGCCAGGAAAGTGGTGATGGGATGACGGTGAGTGGTCTGAGGGAGAAGAAGGAGCAGACTCGGAGGAGATGGTGTCGGAAGCATAAGAGGTAACTGTTTACTGAGCAGGAAGAGACTGCGGCAGAGGGCAGTTCAGACTCCGAGGCTGAAGTGGAAGGTGGCCAAGAGGCAGAGTAGAATAAAGCAGTTACTTGGATCTCCTGATCCCTAACTATTTAAAACTTGAATCCAGAAACAAAGCACACACAGATTGATTAACATTAGAGTGATCAGTTTGGGCAGCACTATTCTGTACCAGCTAAACTTTCCAAACACCAAGGGCATCCTGAATTAGAGCACTTTACTATAATGAAGTCTGGAGATAGAATGAAAACGACAGACGTCTAAGCAAGTGAGGAAAGAGCATAGCTAGAGAACCTGGTAAACAGCAATCCTTGTCTTGCCTGCTACCTGATCCTCCAAAATTAGTGCTGGGTCAAGGAGCCTGATCTTTCAGGGGAAGTGTAATCCTGCACACAGGGTATGCAAAGTTTCAGAACAGGCCATAAATCCTTATCTGGATTAGCTTTAAGTTGTTGTTTTTTTCACTCATTCAACCTTGTTTAGCTGACAAGCAATAGGTCAGGTGTTTCCACTCCCTCCCTAAGTTTAGAGACTGAACTGTGTGTCATCAGCAAACTGATGACATCAGCTCCAGCAATCTATTATGTTGAAAATGTTGAGGATAATACAGAATCCTACAGGGTCTCGATGAGGAGATTTCACCCCTCCCATACCCAAGAATCTCCTGATCATCTCCTGAGGTCTCTGCTGACTCTACAGAGAGGAGGAGCAATGTACTGCTCTCTACTTAATTAGTCAAGTGAGTGAATCTCTCTGTGTGTGAGAGAGTCAGTCAGTGTGTCGGAGAGAGAGTGCAAGAGATTGTGTTTATAGATAAGATTGCTGCTAAGAGCAGCTGCAGGCACTCAGAGTATAGCATTGATTTATGCTCAGAATATTTAGCTCTGTATATAGTTTTGTATTATAGCTGTAGTTATAGAATAAAGGAGGATATTTTACAGAGCTGCTCTCCAAGTGGTTTATACTCTGCAAGACTCTGCAAAACGCTGCTGCGCAACGACTATATTATTGAGACAGTGAATCCGGTGCTCTCAGCTCCAAGCTGTGAGTCCACAGCACTGTGACCTGTTCCTGTGGGAAAGGAGGTCTCTGGCAGTGCTACCCAGCTCGCCTAGCCCACTCGGGGCTGTGGTGCATGAGTCCAGTTGGTACACTGGCTCAAGGGCGATGCTGACACTCATATGCCAAAGACTAAGGACTTGTGTAATGTTCTCTCAGCGCTACCTGGGATTTACCCTCCAGAATCAAATGAACGCACCTAAAAATGAGCACCACCACCCAACACACACCCATTCCTGTTAGGTGATGCAGACAGATGTCATGGTCAATGGAATAAAATGGTGTGAATCAATGGTCACACTCAGCTCCTCCCTTCATCTCTTTGCAGATGCCATCAAGTAGGGCATGTAATTCTAAATGTTTATCTGCTGTTTTTCCTCTTACAGATATATCATACAGTGGTACCTCGGGCTAAGTACTTAATTCGTTCCAGAGGGCCGTTCTTAACCTGAAACTGTTCTTAACCGGAAGCACCACTTTAGCTAATGGGGTCTCCTGCTGCTGCCGCGCCGCCGGAGCACAATTTCTGTTCTCATCCTGAAGCAAAGTTCTTAACCCGAGGTACTATTTCTGGGTTGGCGGAGTCTGTAACCTAAAGCGTATGTAACTTGAAGCGTATGTAACCTGAGGTACCACTGTATTTAGTTTTTATTCACAAGAGGGGGAAAGATCATATAAGAATACACCAAATAATAACATACCTACAGTGAATAGAACTGCCCACAACTGCCTAGGAAAGCCATAATAATTGTCATCATTTACAAACAGCTTAAAGTTCTCTAGGTGCTGTTCCAAGATTGGAACACAGAACCATCTTTGTCTGCAGGCTTACATTCTAATAGACAAACAAAAGGAAGAGAGGATGGGGGAACAAAAAAAGAAGCAAATTCAGGAACTAATTGTTTTTGTAGTTACATAAATGTTTATTTCTTAGATGCAATTGTTACAGGGTGGGGACAGTTCAGGAAGAGGAGAAGCCAAATGGTAGTTTGTCCCAACCAATGGACAAAGTAGGTTCTGTTGCCCCACCTCTCCTGCTGCTGCAGCTAGGAAGGGATAACATAAACATCAACCCAAAGTTATGCAAGTTCGAATACAGTCTTAAACGGTGCAGTTGAACTTCATATTAGTCTCCAGCAGACCGGCAAATACATGTACTTAGCAAAAGTGATGTGTAATTACGCCACACTTGAAACTGTTTTGATGTTTTTATGAAACATCTTCATCATTTTGGCAAAACATTGTGCTAAGTCTTCCAAGTATGTCAGCTCAAATTTCTTTTGAATAATTCAAAGCAATTATGAGACTTTTAAAGAGTAGATATGTGATAAAAGTGTGTAATGTTTTATATTTGCAAGTGTCTTGCTGATTCTGAGAATGCATTGCTGTGTATTATTTATGGTCTCCTAATCTTCAGAGTACTCCTTCAGCACCTGAAAATGGCATTTCACTTAAGTATAAACAATGGCAAGTACCACTTTCAAAGGCAGTTTTACTGTTCTTCTGGAATATTTCAAACAAAATAAACTGCAACAATAAAGCTAATTAGCATAAATATGTGTGGTTTTAACAGAAAATAAGGATTAACGGCTTTCTAAATGACATGCATTCTAAATTATGAGCTATTTCAAGTAAACTTGTCATTGTTGGTTGGCTGAGTCACAGAATAAGCAAGATATATTAAATTCTGCCTCCTCTTCAGAGCAGAATATATTTAATATATTTTTGTTAGAATTATAGCAAACCCTATCACTAAATTTGCAAAGGCAGTAACAGTTTCTCACTGTTTACTGTGGTTCACATTTCACAGATATGAAATTAAGGATGAGATATGGTGATTTGCCCAATACCATATTGTACGTCTAGATTTATGGCATTTGAAATCTATTTGCTATTTGAATATAGTTTTGTTAGACAGCTGTCAGTAGTTTGATGGTACGTACAACAAGCTAGCCTTTCTATAACAATTTAATCCTATATATTTGGCATTCTGGCAATTTTTGGTCATGCTGACCACATGACCCGGAAGCTCCCTCGGCCAATAAAGCGAGATGAGAGCCGCAACCCCAAAGTTGGTCACGACTGGACCTAATGGTCAGGGGTCCCTTTACCTTTACCTATTTGGCATTCACTGAATTGTTACTGGTCCTTTTAACTCATAACACATTGACACCGACAATGGCGAAACCTCTCTAGAGAGTGTAAACTTTGTTAGGTAGCTGACTTTTCCTAGAAATCTTTGGGATTTTGGCCTTGTTCTTAAGGGAGCTGTTTCAAAAGGAAGAACTGTGAGAGGAGAGAGACTCTGTGTTGACTTATTTTTTAGTTGCTGCTTTGTTAACAGTGTTTTATATATTGTAATTGTTTCACTGATGAATTGCTAATTATTCCATATGCTTTCTGCTGTATTGGTGATATTCTATTATGTTCTATTAGGTTGTTATTATTTGTTGTTTGCAAGCCACTTTGGGATTCATTTGAATGAAAAGCAGCATAAAAATATAATAAATCAAATCCATCAGTCAAATCAAATCTTTCTTCTAGGACTTTGAGCTGTGCTCTCTATTTTAGTTGCATCTAAAGCTGCAGTGTTTCAGCCAAACATACATGGAATTGACCTAGTAATTCGAGGGAAAATAGTTTCATGAACCAAAACAACTTTTTTTCATCAAATTATTTCAATGATTCATTAGCATGCGTACTTGGAAGTAAATAATAATACAGTGTTACCTCGGGTTCCAAACACTTCGGGTTACAGACTCCACTAACCCAGAAGTAGTACCTCGGGTTAAGAACTTTACTCAGGATGAGAACAGAAATTGCGTACCAGTGGTGCGGCGGCAGTGGGAAGGCCCCATTAGCTAAAGTGGTACCTCAGGTTAAGAACTGTTTCAGGTTAAGAACGGACCTCCGGAATGAATTAAGTTCGTAAGCAGAGGTACCATATAATTAACTTATATAATGCTTAATGACAAGATGGCTTCTAAATCATACAAACAGCTTGCATATTGTTGAAATACAGAATAATTAAACATACAGCATCAACAGATTGAACCATAAAGCAATCTGATTAAAATATTAAAATATAAAAGTCCATTATTAAAATATGAATTAAAACAATCCCATTAAGAGAACACAGTTATTAAAACAGGAGACTCAGGTCGAGATATCAAGGGAACACTTGGGTAAACAAGTGCATTTTCAGAAGCTGGGAGAATGCCAATACAGTTGGAGTCTTTCATATTTCAGCAGGAACTGCACTGCACAACAGCAGTGCCACCAACACTAAGAAGGTTCCATTTATTGATCTTAATGCCCTTACTGGGCAATAATTAGCATTGAACTCAGTGAGCCTTACTTCTGAATAGATGTGATGAAGACTGCACTGTTAATCCCTGAAATTCTTTCTCAAAAAGATGGCATGTGGTACCTGTTAAATCCTTTGGATCTGCTATCAAATAAAGCCTCTCTGAGTTTTCATAAGCCATTCTTTTTTATGACATCCATATCGTCAAGATTTTCCTACCATTTCAGGTTTAACAAAAGGTTGGCATATACATTGTGACAGTGTATTTTTTACAAGCTGGCTTCAGTAACTCAGAAGGGTATTTAACAGTTGTCTACTAAATAAAATTTGCTACAGGAAGAACAATCCATTTATCCTGTAAAAGTGTGTTTTTCTGTAGATATTCAGGTGCTATCCCCTATAAGGGTGGCCCTCAGAGTAAATGAAACAGCCCCACTTTTATAGTGGCAACTATTCTGAACTTCCCAAAATTCAAAAAGCACCTTAGACCATAGCTTTCAAGCAAGGTGGGGACATTGGCCCCTCTGATTCTCTTCCACCCAAAATAATTTTACCAGAATTTCACTACTGAAAATAGCAGAAACAAAACAGATGATTTCTTAAGCGGATGAAATAGCTAGAAAATGCTCCTCGTCAATTTGGTTTTGACTTTCTTTGGGTAAGAAATATCCTGGTATTTTATTTCTGAAAGGTCAGGTGTGCATTTTTCTCTATGCATTTTCAGATTCCTCCCTCTGTCTAGGAACTCCTAGGAACATTTCTAGCCAAACATTATGTTATTGCCTGACCTTTCCTCATGGGAAAATATCCTCCCTAAAATGTCTGCCTTGCGTCACCTTGTGGTATAGCTCTGAAGCGATACTGATTTTCTGAACCTGTCTGAGGTGTGTTGAATGTACACTGCCCAGCATTCACGTCATCCGGCAGGATTTTCCCAAATTCACTACTGGCATAGATGAAATAGTTCTGGAAACTGGCAACTTTATGGTGATTTATTTGACAGTAGGCGTGCTCTCTTAGAACTGCTTCTTTTAAGTGCTGGTCCAAAGTATTGGCCCAGCGATTTTCAGAAATTATATTAGTGGAAACATTTGCTGAAGAGTAGGCTAATATTGGGAGGTAGGTGAATTTTCAAACATGGAGCAGGGAATGGGCGTCGGCGGTGAACTTACCTTTAATGCTGAGATGGCCCAGGGTTTTCCATTTCTTCTACTTTTACAAGGAAAAAAAATATTGCAGCCACTTCAAGCTGCAGCCATGCTGTCCTTGGGAGCTCAGTAGTAGTCTCTTCTAATCTGAGACAGCATAGGTAAAGGTAAAGGGACCCCTGACCATTAGGTCCAGTAGTGACCGACTCTGGGATTGTGGCGCTCATCTCACTTTATTGGCCGAGGGAGCCAGCGTACAGCTTCCGGGTCATGTGGCCAGCATGACTAAGCTGCTTCTGGCGAACCAGAGAAGCATGGAAACGCTGCTTACCTTCCCGCCAGAGCGGTACCTATTTATCTACTTGCGCTTTGACATGCTTTCGAAGTGCTAGGTTGGCAGGAGCAGGGACCGAGCAATGGGAGCTCTCCCCATCGCAGTCATGTTGTTGTTGTTGTTTAGTCGTTTAGTCGTGTCCAACTCTTCGTGACCCCATGGACCAGAGCACGCCAGGCACTTCTGTCTTCCACTAAATGAGTCATAGCATTAACTAACTAGCAAATATACAGGAAAAAGACAAATAAGCCCTAACCCACAGTAAGTTACAAGCACAGTTTCATCAGGATGGTGAAAGTCACTTTCACAGTTCCTTGGGCTGCTGCGTTTTGCTATTCCTCACCAGCTGAGGGCTGTTCTTTCTGTCCCTTCCTCTTCCTTTTTATGCTTGGTTTTTCCACTCCGGTGCTTTCCTTTGTCTTTCTTCTCAGCTGCTCTTCTTCACTCCCGTTCCTCCTACAATTCTCCTCCCAACGTTTTTACAATTGACCTTTCTCTCTCCATCTCTCTCCATTCTCTGTGTTGACATTCTTTTTCCCAGTTGACATTCCAAAGACCTTAGGCTTGGGTATTACATTCACAGGTGCCCGTGTGGATCCTGGTGTGACGTTGGGGCCACAGCAACTGGCAGAGGATACAGCTTGCTGACACAAGGCTCGTTTTCATCTTGACTCTCACCTTACTTTTTTCCATGCAATCCAGTTGCTTTTGAACTTTGTCACTAAAAGCCACTGGAACATTCCAAGATGGAAGTATGAAGATTGGGCGATACCTGTAGGGTTTTCCTTTAATGAAATATTTTCTTTATAAGCAAGAAACTCCCGGAGACACAACTTTGTAATATGTATGAGCATCCCACTGATCCTATTTCTATTACATCAACTCCTTGTAGCAAATTTAAATTAATCGTGGCTCTTAGATTCAATACGGCCTGACATCAAAACCTACTACATTTATCAAACATTTGCAGTCCTTCCTGGGAAATTGCCTCCCTATTTGCCTTTTAGTTGCTCATGTGAGTTGGCATGGCTTTTGACCCAATGCAGACTGAATGCCTCACAGTTGACAGAGGTTGAGTGATGCTGTGGTGTTCAGCATGGGGTAGCCAGACATTGCCCAGCCAGATGTTCAAAGGTAGAAGACATGATACACCTTTCTTTTCTTTTTTACTGGAATGCCCTTTGTGTTTAGATCTGAGCATCCACTATTTCAAGCCCCTTATTGTTGGGATTAGAAATAACTCTTCTTTAAGTAAAATAAGATTCATATTGGCTATTCATATTATGTGATGTAGAAAAGCTGCCAGAATTGTTAAATTGCCTTTATGGAACTTGTTTACAGTTTTAGATAATATCTATTAGTATATGTCAAAGAGTTTCTGTAGTAGCATAATTTTAATTATATTAATGTATAGTATAACATATTTTGTATATCTATTTTATTGTTTTTATTGACTGAGTATATTGTTGTAGGAATATAGAATAAATGTTGATAATTGCACAAGGTAAACACACATACGTAAGTATATAAACCACGTCTAAAACAGTACAAGAGAGCAATCCAAAAACCCTCTTGGCTCTCCTGAAGACTTATTTCCTCTGCCTCCTTAATCCGCCTTGCCTGAGAACATGTAGGCAGATAGCAATCAGGGGAAGTTCCTGAAGGGATTCCTCTCCTATATCTATGAACCTCCTTTGTATTAATTGCCATTGTTTGCCCAGATTGAGGGATTATCTGACCGGCATCCTGATTGTCTTATCAAATGCTATTTTTGTGTGTAAACTGTGTCTGGAACTATGTAAAACTTGCTAAATCCTCAGGAATATCGCACCTTGGCCTGCCTGAGCCACAGTAACCCCACCTTATGTGTGATGTAATTTCTGACTGTTTGTAGATGCAATGTCCTTCTTCTCCATGCCAAAATGCAAACCCTTAAAAGAGATGTTTCTTCTTGGTTCCGGGTCTCTCTTGCCTCCTTGCTAGAAGGGGAGAGAGCTCTGTTGCAACAGAAAAATAAAGATCTGCCTTGCTTTCACTGCATCCTGTCTCCATCCATTCATCTCTGACCGATCATGGACATGGGGACTCAGTCCCTTGGGGAGTTGAACAGCAAAAGCCAACCACCCCTATTTTTCTATATCAATGTAAATATCCTGATTGGTTAACAAGCAGTAAATCTGGTTTGAGTTGGACTAATTTAACGCTGTTTAAGTGGACTTGTGGATTTCACTCTATAATTCACTTTCAGTCTTGTGAAAAATATGTGCCTTTCATATGCAATCCTTCTTTGCGTGCAGTATGTTTCACATTTATTAATCAAAACCTGAATGCTTCTCTTATCTGCACTGTCATCATCAAACTGAAAGGGATCAAATACTGCTGTTGCTTCTTTACCTGCCACGAAGAACAAGCACTCACTGAAGTCTCTCTTATCTTCCTTATCTGCTCCACTTACAAGAGAGTGCAATTCAAACTCTAGTCTCCACCTTATCCAGTTCTCTGCTCCTTTTCTTCAAACATTTTGCAGGAGTGTTTAGCTGGGTATTTTTTCTTTTTTATCATTTGTTGCTTTAGTTTCAACTTCTCTTCTAACACCATGTCATCTTTGCTGCAAACTTTGCAAAGCAATGACGCAGTAGACTGGAGTGCAGGACACAGATAAACTTCTTACTACAATGAAACTAAAAATGGCTGCCACTCTAGACATCAGTTCTCTTCAGGTTTTCCAGAGAACAGTATCACTCATACAACCATACACATTTGGGTTCCCAAGTTAACTAGACAGGAGCTCAAAGGGCTTGCCATGTACAAAATCAGATGTTAAAGGGACACTCAGACGAAAACATAAGAGAGGGGGAACAGAAACGTAGAGGTAGACAACTAAAATGTAGAAGTCAATGTCAAGATAGTTACAGTAATGTCCCCATGTCCCCAGCTAAGGGAGTCAGTGTGGACAGCAATAAACATCATTAGCTATGGGAGGAAAATTAGGAAAACTGGCAGCTTTACTCTCATGAGACGTTTCTAAAGCCTTGGATAGATTGGCATGCGGATGTCTGGTACAATTGTTAGGTAGTCAGAACATGGCAAAAGGCTAGTGAACTGAAATAGACAAATTTACACAATCTATAGCAGTTATCGGGGAAATGGATTGGATAAAATAATGACTGATAACATGTGGAGGGACATGGCAGGGTTGCCCCTTGTGGTCTTTGCTGTGCAACAGCAACCGAAGCAGTAACAAAACAAGTCCCTCAAATAGAAGGGCAAAGTTTATGTGCAGAGGACATTTCCTTAAAGTTGTGGCACCGTAAAAAAGCAATCTCCCTTTGTAAATAGAGTCAACTCTCAGAGAGATAGTTAGAGAAAACAAGGATATTTCCGCCCCCACCAGGCATTTGGCTGAAGAGGGTTTTTTTTTTACTCTTCTGTTTTGCTCACCTGCTGTCCTGTTGTTTCCTGAATCACTTATGTAATCTTATAGTGGTATTATTAGTATTTCTTTTTCGTATTTCACACACACATACACAAATCATGTTTGTTTGGAGTTTTAGAAGCCTTGGAGAGGATCTACACTCATGGTTTATAACATTAAGAAAGAGTTAAAGAATGGTTTTCAAAATGTAAGGGTCACATTACGTTTTGCTAAGAACATTAATAATGCATTGTTAAAACGTGGCACCAGAGAGCACTGCAGAGCAACCAAAAACCAAGCAGTAAGGGAAACTGCTGTTATGGAGGAACAACGTTAAGGTAATGAACATTTTTTTTAGCGGTATGCCCTGTGACATTTTAGAATGATATAGCTAATATCATTATAATAATGTTAAAAAGGTCAGTGTAGATCCAGCCTTGGGTTCCATAGCAAAGGAAAGATGGAGCCTAAGTCTAAATAAATAAATGAAATAATGTAACTACGGTGCAAAATTGTGCTCATTAAGTTTATTATGAAATAATACCATATAGCTACAGAAAGCCATTAAAAATAAAACATATACAGTGGCACCTCAGGTTAAGAACTTAATTCATTCTGGAGGTCCATTCTTAACCTGAAATGGTTCTTAACCTGAGGTACCACTTTAGCTAATGGGGCCTCCCACTGCCACCGCACGATTTCTGTTCTCATCCTGAAGCCAAGTTCTTAACCCGAGGTACTATTTCTGGGTTAGGGGAGTCTGTAACCTGAAGCGTCTGTAACCCGAGGTACCACTGTACACAAAAAATGTGTGTGTAAGGAAACATCCTGTATGCAGGTATCAGTGCACATAAGAAAAAAAATATCTTTTTATCATCTACAATACTGTCTTATTTATTTTATAGTACAGTACATTGATTATTGCTTTCATTTTATGGATCAATGATCTCATTAGATAGCAAAATTCATGTTAAATTGCTGTTTTAGGTGTTGTTTTTAAAAGTGTGGAATGGATTAATCGATTTTGCATCACTTTCTCTGGGAAAGTGTGCCTTGGTTTTGGAATGCTTTGGTTTTGGAACAGACTTCCGAAATTGATTAAGTTTGAGAACCAAGGTACCACGGTATAGCTTTGAACATAGAAAGCAAAGCAACATGGAATAGAGCTCTCTTTTCCAGTATTATAACAATGACCACAAATTGAAACTTTATGCCCCCAATTGAGTAATACTGGAAATGTTCAGTTTGCCACTGGGATTAGAGGATACACACTCCTGTATTCAGTTGCCTTGATCTTCAAGGCTTTGTGGACTGCTGTTTCTGCTGCTTCCTATTTCTGTATTCTCTTTTACCAAATCACTGGGTTGGACTATATTTGCCACCAACCCCTAAGTTTAAAAAAGCAATTCAGCATAGGGGTGGCTGAAGAACGAACTGGAAGACAAAACCAGCTGTGCAAATGGTATGTCTGGCATACCACTGAGTCCCCAGCTGAATTGAAGCCAATAAGTCTACTTGACATTAAATTTCCTTTATTGTTATACAGCATATTCCATAGGAATAAAATGAAATTTTTACAGACAGTTATTTAGCTTTGATTTCTAGACTGATATCAAATAAGCTTGGCTGCAGCCATGACAGCCTGTGGAATTTTAATTGCCTATTTAATACAGTGTAAATTTCAAGCTGTCAGACTAGCAATTAGCTGAAGTACAGGTTAAAAGTAGTTCAAAATGCCTGAGGGCTAACATAATCAAGATTATATTTTTAAACACAAATGAGCAAAAACTACCCCTTTCTCGAGATGTGTGGTTAATTTACCACATCAATACAAATATAGGAAACACTTTAATGCTCCTATCTCCTTTCTAATTAATTGTTACAACTGCTTATCCTACTTCTTGCTCTACCTTGCTATTCCCCTTTATGAACCAATGTGGTTGTCTATTCCAGTGTATGAAGCTGCTAGGGGTTTTATTCTGGCATTGCCTCTCTTCCTGTGCTTCAGATACACGACTTTGGAATGACAACAACTTCACAACACAACTTTTTTAAAAAACAACAACCACACACTTATTTATAATCAACAGTGTGCTGCTGATATTTTACAAATCACAAGAGCTGATACATACAATCATTGGCCTGTAGCAGTAGTCAATAACACAGAAAGCAGAAGTAAAGGAAAAGGGCAGAGGTTTGACAGAAGATTTACAAAGAGGGGAGTAGAGGCAGCAGATGATGGTGTGGGTTTGGCAGATTTATGGTAACCAGCCATGAGGCTAATTTTAAATGAATGTTGATAAAAAGCAGATTGTCTTATGCAAGTTAAAGTTAGGAGGGGAGGAAAATGCACACACAACAAACTAGGTTTGAAATGTTCCAAAGGCTTGATTTGTAGATCTGAAGTTGCAAAGCTATGCAAAATACTACATTCAGGTCAACTCTCTGGTTATATTTTCAATCTTCAACTCCAAAGGAGTTGAAACACAGATGGTATATGACACAGGGTTGTGTCCAATGCTTTGCATGTGTAATACCAATGGCACAATAAGACTTCCGTTCTTTCCCCCCCCTCACATGTCCCCCAAATCTGTTCTCGTGGTTCCCCCAACACGAAACTCTGTTATGCACACAGAAAGCCATTGTTCCAGTGGAGCTACTGTGTTGGATATAGCCCATGTAGTTCAGGTTCCTCATTAGAATGAAGGATGGTGATGGTTAGGGATAAAGCTATTTACCTTGTTGGTGAAAGGAAACTTGTTTTGTTCCACTTTGCCAGGTGTGTGAATAGCAGAAAGTGGCGGAGGCCATGAATGCGTCATTTCCTTTAAAAAAAGAAGAGATTTCAAAATTATATTTAATATAATTTAATAAACTATATATAATAAAGACACCACAGTCCCCACTGTGCCTCATTTCCAAAGGAAACACAAACCCTGGGTAAACACCTCGACCCCTGGAATCTGACACTCCTGTGGAGTTTGAGGAGGCATGGCAACATGAGAACGGGCCTTTTTTTGCAGTGGCTCCCCGCTTGTGGAATTCTCTCCCCAGGAAGGTTCACCGGGTGCCTTCATTATACACCTTTAGGCACCAGGCAAAAATGTTCCTCTTTAACCAGGCCTTTGGGTGACTGTCATCCAATGCCCTTTTAAAATGCGTTTTTTTTCAGGGGGGGGGTTTCTGTTTTTATTTTGGTTATGTATTCTGTGGTTTTATATTGTAATTTTATGCTGTGAACTGCCCTGAGACGTGTGGGTACAGGGGGAATTATTTATTTATTTATTTATTTATTTATTTATTTATTTATTTATTTATTTATTTATATTTCCAGTAAAATATGTAACAGCATTTTGTCAGTTGATTAGCCTGACACACAATCTTGAAATAATAAACAGAGGAAAAACTATTTAAAGATTGCTTGTGAGTTATGACTGTTACCTTTAATCCCTCTTTGATAAAAAGTTTATTTTCTAATAAAAGACGCAGCCTTTTATTTTATTGGGAGCTACAAATGTTAAACAGTTTATTAGCCACATGTCACCTCTGTGGGTGCCTTTAAATCAGAAAATCATTTAGCTTGCAATCTAAACTGTTTTCTCATTCACTTATCTCTAGTAAAATTCTTCATCTTCTAATTCTTCTTATAACTCCCATCTGATAAAGGATAAGATGCAAGTAATCTTCAGGTATTTATAAAATCACACAGTAAAAGCCTTTCAACACAGACCTTGTTCAGATTCTGTTTTCCCCCAGGATTTTGCCCAGGGAGAGATCAGATTCGACCTAAGATTTATTAATTTACCGGTAATACTCTAATTGTAAAAAGGTAAAGGGACCACAGACAGCTAAGTCCAGTCGCGAACAACTCTGGGGTTGCGGCGCTCATCTCACTTTACAGGCCAAGGGAGCCGGTGTTTGTTAATTAATCTATTAATCTACTTGCACTTTTTGGCATGCTTTCGAACTGCTAGGTTGGCAGGAGCAGGGACCAAGCAACGGGAGCTCACCCCATCCCGGGGATTCGAACCGCTAACCTTTTGCTAGGCAAAAGGTAAAGGGACCACAGCACCACCCATGACCCTCTAATTGTAATAAGAAGTAAATCAGGGAATGCTACGCTCAACATCTCCCTGGCCCTTGGAAATCTTTCTAGAGTAGGGCTGGGGAACTTGCAAACCTCCATAAGTTGCTGGACCACGTGCCATCAGCTCTTGATTACTGGCTGGGGGATGTCATCCAACAAAATCTGGATGTGACCCATGCATTTTCAAGATGACTTAACCTTCCTGGGTCAGTCATTCAGAACTTTCATGAAGAACAGCACATCCAAAATCTGCTTTGCTTTTTATTAGAACCCCAATGTCCACCAACGTACACCAGCAGGTACCATACAGATGCTTTGGGGCAAAGTCACACTGAAGTGAATTAAGAAGTATAGTACCTCTGAACACCAGTGGCATAGCATGGGGGGTGCAGGGGGGGCCGGCCGCACCGGGCGCAACATCTGGGGGTTAGGGTTAGGGGGCGCAAATCCACGGGTTAGGGGGCGCAAATCCACGGGTTAGGGGGCGCAAATCCACGGGTTAGGGGGTGCAAATTACTTGCATTGCCCCGGGTGCTGACAACCCACGCTACGCCACTGCTGAGCACAAGCCTAACCAGTGCAGGAATTGCTTTAAGTACCAGGAATGTGTTTGCCACTCATTTATACAAAAGAAATCCTCCTCCTGGTTTTCTCCCCTAAGCTTTCTTAATTAGAATTTAGCCTAATTTCGAAGAAGAAAATAGTCTTTTAGTTGCAAATCACCCAGAGGTCTACTAGTAGATACCAATCTGTCTTCTTCCCACCCCTGATGTAAACAGCTGTTTTCCAAGAGCTCAGCAACTGGGTTAAAGTACCTTCTAGAATAATTACATATTTATTTTATTTAATTTATATACTGCTCTTCATCCGAAGATCACAGGGCGGTTTAGAACGCAGGGTACTTTTATAATAAATCCATCTCCTCCTGCCCCTAAAACAGATTAGAAGGAAAAGAATTGATCGTGTTCCTCTGTTGCATCTCAGTATCTATTTAGAAACTAAGTGCTTAAACAAAAGCAGTGGTCTATGTGATGAGACAATTGTCTGAACAGTGGCCCAGCTCAGGCAAACTGAGATTATTTGATTAATCAAGGTACAACCTTTACTGGTGCATTGGCCTTATTCCTCCAAGAACTGTGGATTCTAATTCCTGAATTGCTATGCAAAGCTAATACAGCTTGTTTCCTGGTTAAAACTAGCAGCAGACTGGAACAAGTGGCTAATGAAGATAAATGGATGACTCTTGGGAATGAGGAAAGAGACTATGCTGAAAAGAGCTAAGATAATTCCGGTCCAGGTCTCTGTATATCTAATAATAATAATAATAATAATAATAATAATGGCAGCAGCTACAATAGTACATGTAGTGCATACTAACATGCATGCTATTTTTAAACTTTGCTAACTAAGCAGTTGCTATAGACTGTAGATTACCTTGGACCAATTTCAAGTAACAAATATAAAAGAGAATGTGAAAAACCGTAAAGAACATGATATGAGACTATCTGTTTTCCAGAACATGACAGATGGCAGAATATATGCGGACAGAAGAGGAATGGAAAAAATGTTCAGTGTTTCCAAATCAGCCAGAGTTGCCAAGAAAATGTTTCCAGGTTGGCAGACAGTTAAAAACATACATTAATGGAGAAATCTAGTAACAATGAAGAAATTTTATACGACATTGTTTATATCTGCAACAGAGATGTCTTTTGGTATAGTTTTTTAGGTTGAAAGGTACAATAAAATGAAAGCACAACATGTTGCACATAAAGCAAAAACAATTTTAAATAAGTTGAACCATTACATGTGTAACAGCAAATAAGGCATCTGCATAAGGTATCTGAAGAAGTGTGCATGCACACGAAAGCTCATACCAAGAACTAACTTAGTTGGTCTTTAAGGTGCTACTGGAAAGAAAAAAAAAAATTTTGCAGTAGCCTTTACATTTTTGGTGCTAAAATATTTGAACAAGGTCATATTGGGGTTAATTTCATTCTAGATCTGGGCCACATGCATTTATTTAGTGCTGAAATAAGAAGTACAGAGCAGAGTTCAATATATAGTTATTAGCGCTAAAATAAAATGGCAACATTTAGTCTCCACCAGATGAAATATAAAGGAGTTGGGTTAACAACAACAACAAAAGGTGAAAGAATAGGTTATTAGCATTTGCCACTTATCAACTAAAGCACAAGATGCTATTTATGAACCAAGATTGAACTATGGTTCAGGTTCTGGTTTGAAGGGCAAAGCACAGTTTGCTGCATTTGAACACAATGACAAATGGCTGTCTGTCTCTTCCCATTACATGTGGAGGAGGAAGAGGAAATGAAAGGCTGCACACAACCAAGGTTCATGGCTGCTTGTGCACAAGACAGGAAACCATGGTTTGCTGTCACATCTAAATGTGCCCCTTTCATCACCTCTTACAATTTGGAATGAGGTTTTATGTGTGGTTTAGATGAAGAATTTTGAAGAACGCATATTAATTATCACAAATAGGATATCCACATGAAATTTAGCTTCCATTATTCTGTTATGTGATAGTATCATTACCCAAAAATGTTGGAACTGCCAAAATTGTAACCATGGGCTACACGTTTTTCAGTCTTAATAGCAACTTCTTAGTTAAATGGAAAAAAAAACCCCGTAACCACACAAACTGTGGTCATGTTCATCACAATAGTCATGAACAGAAGTGAAACATAGTTTTTCCTTCTCTATTACACCATTTGTTCTTAGCTTGATGCTATGTGTTACGGGCTTGGCTGTAACATTTCGTACAGCTACGTACAAGCTTCATACAATTTTTTATCAAGGCGTTTAACATACCTACACTGAAATAATAGAACAAAGCAAATTATATTTGCTACTAAGGTATCGCCAGGACCTTTTCAGTGTAGTTATCTGTAGAGAATTCAAAACGCTGTATGAAAACTCCTTCCTTGAAATTATTTTCATCCTGCTGTAACAATAAAACAATAAATTTGACCAGTGTGAGAAGTGTGGGGGGGGGGAGGGGTTACAAAGAAGTGGCAAGGGTACAAAAGGAAAAGATCAGAATCAAACTGATGGAACTTAAAGTACACACCAGAAAATGGCTCTGTTAAAAGTATCTTTATGAGTGTTCGTGTTTAATACTTCTTGGTGACTTGAAATCCACTGTGCCAGATGGTAAACTCATCTTGGGCTATTAATGTGTGGAAAAACACTTTCCTTCTCACACATTCTTCTTCGCTGATACATAAAGGTTTTGCACACAGTAACAGAGTGTGAGTTAAGCCTGTGTTGTCTTTCTGTCTACAGAATAAGCGGTACTAGTGCAATCAACTAGCCTTCAATTTACGTATCTGATCCTGTAATTAGAAATTGTTTAGTAACCCTTGCAAACTAGGTGCTTTTAAATCCTTGACTGATCATTTAGGCCAGCTAGGTAGTCTTGACTTGGATAAGACGTGAAAGTAGAGTTGCTGCTAACTTCTTAAACTGGGTCCTTCCACTTGGGACTCGAAGGGGAGCAGATGGCACATTACAATGACACAAAAGGCATGCTCTTCATTTACTCTCACAACAAACAACTTCCTTTAGAATGAAACTGTTTTCTGAGCTAGAAATGGAGCAACTCCATGTGTTTGCTACACATCGGCAACTTACTCTCCAGAATGACAGCAACACAGCATTCCCTATGCTTCATCACATGGCTTCTTCTTTTCTATGCTGCTATATGTTTGCAGGAAACTGAACATTTTTAAACAGAGTGCCAGGTTATTTTTAATTATGCTTATGTTTGAAGATAAATATTTATTTTTTAAATGTTATGCAATTGTTATGCTACAGTGCTTGTGTTTATAGTCAAGAGTATTAAACCTGTAATTGCCCCCCTCTCTCTTTTGTTTCATCCTTTAAAGCAATAATACTTAGGACTACTGTAACAGCATGAGTTGTCTTTTATCTGTCAATTTCAAAGCATTTTACAATCATGAATAAAGCCACAACATACTATTGAGGTTTCTAGGCACTATACCACCTCTCCTGGGCAAAGTGGTTTAACTTGAAATAAAGTTTGAAATATTCTTCAGTCAAATTACATATATACACTATTCAAAACATACATACAACTAGGTGCATTGAGCAGCTGCCCTCCCCCAATCAAGTAAAACAATAGAATAGAAATACTTAACTGAGCAATAGAAATATTTAACTAAGCAATCACATTGGTCCGGCCCCCCTAACAAAGTCCTGCCCCCCCCAACAAAAACCCTGGCTATGCCCATGGCCCATGTTTGTCCAGACCTGCAGATCCTTCAAGTGTCCCTGTGTTCCAGAGACAGTCCTAGATTTACAGAAGCCATCCCGGTTCCTGATTTGATCCCAGATTGTCCCACTTTTCCTTAGAACGCCACTATTTTCATCAGAGAAATGGGAAAGGGTATGGTATAACATCCTTATTTTCATTGGACCATATGGAGTTATGCGACCCCCAAGCCAAGGAGACATGTAACTATACAACTTTTAGAAGACACCTGAAGGCAACCCTGTATAGGGAAGCTTTTTAATGTTTTATTATGCTTTTATATGTTGGAAGCCTCCTAGAGTGGCTGGGGCGACCCAGTTAGATGGGCAGGGTATATGTAAGAAAAACACTGGGGCCTAATTTGAATAGTAGTGTGCATGGTATCTGGTGGGCAGGGCTTGTGTCTCTTGTTCCGGAATCAGCCCCTCCCTTCCGTGTGTGTTCAGTTAAGAACTTCAGTTAAGAGGGACCAACTGCCTCTTGTCTTGCCTCAGGCTTGCCTCATGATGTTGTTTCAGTTTCTCTCAGACATTATGTTATTTTCTTACAGTTTTCTTTATTATTAAAACTTAGTTTACATTTATGTGAGCCACTTATTTTTCTCAAAGAAAAAGAAATTCTGCTGAAGAATGGTGGAATATCCTAAACTTCGGTGAGTGAGGGGATATTCCCAGTTTGCCAGGAGGATTGATTTTGTTAATCATCCCCCCCTCCACAACAGTAAATACATAATAAATATAACCTTCAGCTGACCCTAAAAGAATGTACAGATTCTTTCCAATCAGTTTTATTTTCTATAATTAACCTCACTTTGAAATCCCATCAAGTTTGGCTTCTCGTCCCTTTTCAACTTCTCTCTCTCTACCCCCCCCCCCGCCTTATGGATTTCTTTTTAACCTCAGGAAGCCCAGTTTGGATTATTTCACCTTCCCCTGACCCCTCTGGACACATGCCCCTCCCTTAACCCCAAATCTTTGTGTGAAGATGATACACTGACATCTGGGTACCATGTCAGATTCCAGATTTGCATTTTGTATGCATAGTGTCCTCCTCCGCCATGCATGCAGTGCATGCTTAGAAGAAATATTTCAAGACATGTGCTGGTAATAATAAAATACAGAAAACAGGGAATTTTATTTGGGGGGGGGAATGGCTTGGCTTTTGTAAAGCCTCAGCTTAATTTCTTTCTTAATCCTGCTTCCTATACTTTGCTGAGAATATCTGGACAATTCCTACATAAACACTTATTTGCATGTTGTTGAAAGTGAGTCCCAATGAGTTTATCAGGGCTTAGTCCCAAATGGGATTTCAGTCTTGATATCAGCGTTGGCCACATAGTGAATGGCTGGCTGATGACTCAATGGTACTTAACCTTTCTTGTCTTAAGAAGAAAATTGGGCCAGCAAACCCTAATCTGGAGGTTGCATGGCACAATGGGTACAGCCAAAAAGTGAGCATGGCCAACACACACGAGCATGTAAATGCACCCTATCTCAGAGCACTACACATACAGTGCGCACACACAGAAATCACCCCTTCCTATGATCTTCCCCATGCTAAGTCCCCTTGTGGTGCCTTGTTATGAGCTCTCCTCCAGCTATTTTCCTTTGCATTACAGCCTAGCTCAGTACTGTGATGGGCAGGGAAATTGCACCCTCACCCCATCACTGCGTTCCTCTCGATCACAGCCTAGCCAGCATGATTTAACTGGCCGAGAGTTATCTCCCCACCATGGTGCCTAGCTCATCATTCTGACAGCGACTGTCTGGTCTAGGCTGACAATCTCTCTCCTAAATGATCTGCAGAATCCTCTTAAGTGCTGACAGGTGAGAGGAAGAGACAACTAGCCTCAATGGCTATGTTATACCACCAGTATGCTTCTGAATACCTGTTGCTAGGAATCATAGGTATGCTTGCATACTTTTTTGGGGGCTTCTGGTTTTGCCAGTGAAAACAGAATGCTGGATTAGATGGGCCTTTGTTCTGGTTCATCAGAGCTCTTTTTGTGTTCTGAACCATCTTCCGAGTGCTGGCTCTGACAATCTCAGGAAGCACTGGAGAATGTGGACCCAGATGGCATCATCCCCGGTAGGGTGAACATTAGAATGTTAGAGTTGGCTAACCTGTGGCATTTCACAGGTTGCTGGGCTATAGCTCCATTCAGCCCTTACCATTACCCCAAACAGCTGGGAGGTATGGGAGTTAAGGAACATCTGGAGGGCCACATTAGAAGATCTGGAAGCTATGGCTTAGGAAGACGTCCACTTTTTCTACACTCTGTTGTACATACTGGATCTCAAGTTGTTGGCATAGCAACCACAACATTCTACTGATTGAAGAAGAGTTCATAATGCTTACTGTGCATGATTATCTTAGACAGACACTAGAAGAAATTCACATTTAATCTATGTAAAGTGCCACTAGGGCGACTATAAAATAGATATTGAAACTATTCAGATGACAACAGCATTAATCGAAGTACATCTCCTTGTCAACCGGAGCCACTTGGATACTCCTCAGGCAGAAAGAAAAGGCAGTGAGTGTATCTACTAATGCAATGACCATTTCAGAGGATGAGAAAATTCTTGCTGGCATTTTTCAAATAATGTGTAAGGTAAAATGGCATGGACCTACATATGCAATGAAAATGCAGTTAAGTGGCTAACATACCAAAATTCTGTTTGTAAATCAAAAAGCATACAAGAACAATTATCATCCAATCAGTATTCATGGTTGCTGCACAGTAAACAAATGTGGCTAAATTAAGGTGTGGTGGTAAGAAAACAGGAATTTAATTATTGCAATTAAAAAATATGGTCTAAAACAGGTAGTTTCATAATCAAGTTGTATTTTTATTTCAGTACATTTTTAAAAACTTGTACCAATACCCAATACTACATGCTGTAACCTTTTTCAGAACAACCAGCAGTGAAAGGCGATGTCCTTGTGCTGTTTTTTTACAGATAAATAAATAAGAAAACCTTATGATGTATTTATTTAAAGAATGAATAAACATTCTGCTGTTTGAAAATACTGCCATGTTCTAGGATCCTTGTATCAATCCTAGTGACTAGATCAACACATTAACATAAATATACGGTGGTCATTAATCTCAATAATATTGTTCGTTTTGTCTATATAATCAATAGTATGACTAATGCTATCTTGGCAATGCAATATTTATTACGTTTTTATCTGCAACAATATTAACACCATGGCATCAGCATCTGTACTTGAGGTGCTCTATTAAATTTATTCTGTGTTTAGCAAGAGGTTTAATGATGGATTTAATGGTACTAAATGTGGGGAAATGCCTTTGGCCTTTACATTTTCATGTGAAAATATATAAAAGAGAGTAGTAATTCAAGCAGTTACGCATCTTGTAAAGATTTTATCCTTTTAATCATTTGCACACAATATAAGATGTTATACTGCTACAGTGTGCATATGGAAGACTATAAATATAAAATAAATTCAGCTGCTTAATTCGCAGAAACGACATATAATATATATGTGCTTAGAATAATCCATAGTAAAATTGGTCCTATAGATTAGGATGCTTTGTAAAATAATAGGAACTGTAGCAATATCAAATTAGGAGAGAGTAGAATGCTACTTCCTAAAGATGTCTCAGGGAAAACCTGTGGGTTGAATCCAACTGGGCCCCTCTACCAATCAAAAGCCCCTTCTGAAAATGGAAAGGTTGCCTGCAAATTTGCACAAGAACTTTGCATGGGAAAAGAGCTGAAATCTGGCTGTGCGCTCCTGCTAAGATGGATGGATGTAACCTTGTACACCTCCTTCCAGCAACTCCTGCAGCCAAGCTGGTGCCAAATGTATTGCTCTGCTTTACTTTGGACCATATCAGTGAGGCCAAGAGTGGGATCTTGTTGTCTGGGCAGCCCAGGACATCCATACACACTGCCCAGGCTTTTGCACCTTACGGAGGTCAGTCGGTGCTGCTAACACCACCTCCAGAGGCACACTCCATTGTCTCTCAAAACAGCCAGGTGCCAACCACAAGAAGCTCCTGTTAGCACAATGTCTTAAGATACTACCGCAAGGCATTGCATAGTTTAATGCACAAGCTCTTGCAAAATGTCAGAAGGTGCCAATTTATACTAAAACCATATTGCACAAAGACTTGGTTAGCTCTTGGGAAACAGGAGCATTAACAAAAACACATATAAGTGGCATTCCTATTGGAATGTTCATGATGCAACCAGGCTGTTCTTAAATGTCTCTGCACAGGTCCATATAAACCATATAAACTCTAGACCCAATTTCCTTCCCCCCCCACTCCACAGAGGATCACCCAAGGATCTTTTTCAAGCCCTTTCTTTTTTCAGCTGAGCCACATTTCTATATTTCCATTTTTCCCATCTATATTTGCTTGCCATCCATATTTTGCACACTGCTGTGTAACTCTTGACTCACTGTGCCATTGGTTAAACTCTTCTGTTGGTGCTTTGCAGAGCAGATCTAGTGGCTATATTATTTCCGCTCAGGGTTTTGCATGGCTATTGTTGTTGTTGTTTTGGATCCAAGCCAGTAGGAGTCTTGCCATGACATGTAATGAGATCCAGATGACAGCCTAGACCATGATTCCAATTACCTTTATGACTGTGAGCACAAATGTTCAATTCCCTGTCTGAAAACAAGTGCTGATGAACTGAGAAACAAGGGAGTATCATGGACACATATGGTCTAAGTTACAATTGCAAATGCAACTTAATAAAACCCTGATAGGTTTCTTCAAAATCCATTGGCTGGAAACCTCAATCAATAAACACAAAAGGAGGCAACATAATACAAATAACAGTACTAATTTAGCAAGATTAAAGAGCAACATGAACATTTTTAATGAGAAAGCAGACACCTTTGCAATACTCGCACCATGATATGTTGCTTAGCAACAAGATATAAAAATGATGTACAGTACAAGTGATTTCTTCCACATATGAAAGCAGCACCCTACCAAAGCAGCTTCCTAATGCACTCTTACAAAATAAAAATCTAGTGAGACCATTTAACACTCCATTTTCTGCAACATACCCTATTAAACAATCATGTGGGTTGTGTTGTTGTTTTGCTAATGTAGTAATACACCGATTTTATTTAATGATTAGACAAGGGTTGGGAAGAGACAACAGAGACAGCCATAAATGAAGCACCAGCATTTCTGAAATAAATTCTGTAATGAGAATCAGGTCTCCAGACTTGATAAGTAAAAGTTTGAAACAATAATTTCTCTCTCACATTTGCCCTCAAAATCTGGTTGTTAAAAATATATATGCAAAGACAACTTAACATAATGGTCAACATGTTATAGGACAACAGTTGAATGAATAGAGAGAGGGAGGAAAATAAGTGGGTCTACAGAGTAACTAATATAAGGAAGTCAGAAGTGCTGCTCCTGGGAATAAATTCTGTTTTAGCCTGAAAGCTCCCTAACGTGACAGGTGGAAGTAAATTATATCAGAGGCAGCTCAACTTCAAGGTGTTGGCTTGGCCATCTGGGAGCGGGACTGGAACAGCTGTCAATTAGACCTTGGAGTGAGCAGAGAAAGGTAATAGAAATTTTTGCCAGCCTAATTATAAAAGATGTTCTGCAGCCAAAACGTCAAGCCTGGAGCCAAGAGATAGTGAGGGGGCCAAGAAATCATGAACCTGATTTCTGTGGCTTGCGAGGCAGGAGAAAGACCTAAAGTAAACTTTTTAACTTTCTGGAATTATTTTGTTTTGCAGGAATAGAAGCAGGTTACACACATACCGGGAGATCTTCAATACTTGGATTTGGCCCTTAACCGTATCTTACACTCCTTCAATCCATGATCATGTCTGTGTTGCTAGCACAACACCTCAGACATGGCACAAATAATTCCCCATCCATTGTCTTCAGCGGAAGGGAAAACATTAAAAATAAGCTGCTCATGGGACAGAGACTACTCTGCTCATGTCACCAGGACAGCGCATAAGCATATGATAGAATTCAGGACCCACTTCCAGCATACAAACACCAGTATATAAACTCCACAGTGGGAAACCGTAACTCAAATTATAAGAATGCCCTGCATGGGGCTATAATACTTTGGCCTCATATCGTTCATATTTAAAGCTTAAAGGGTCAGAAACAGGGAGAAAATTCATGCTAAACAATGAGGGAACACTGTGCATAAAAAATCCTTCCCCCTTTTTTCTTCTGCTGAGGCTTGAACTCCTATCTGCTGCTCCCCAACCTAATGTCCTGTTTGGTGAGCCACTGGAGGCTGCTGCTTTCCATCTGTGTCTATGACTGCTCTCACTGCTCATTCTGGTTCCTTCCTTTGGTTACTTGTCAAGAGTCCTTAGCAGTTGTCCCAGGAAGGCTAATGTGCAGCTTCTTCAGGTGTTCTGCCCAGAGAGATATGTGGGTGATGTGTTGAATGGACTCTCCTTTCTTCCCTTTGCTCTATGTGCTTCAAAATGGTGGCTGTGAGGAGTATGACCTGCCCGTAGGGATAGCTTCAGCCTGGCAGTAGTGGGATCATTGCTGGCTGTGCTATTGGAGCTAGCAGGCAGGGATCAGTGGGGCATTCTTTTGCATGCTGCATAATGCTGGGGCATATATGTTGGGTCATTCTGCCCATTTTAATATCATTGACTCCCTCCACACGAAGGTGACATGTGGACATGTTTGCCAGCACAGTCCTTGATTGGTGGGTTTTGACAAGTGGTGCCAGGGGCACTGAGGATCTGCCCACCATTTGTGTCTTTTCTGGTTGTGTTTCCCTCCTCTGTTCCAGGCTGAGCATGCATTGAGTGTAGTGCCCATTCCATAAGTGTAGTGGAATGCGGTAGGTTGGCTTTGAAAAAACAGAACCAGAAGCATGTTTGATGCTCTTTCCCATGAACATCAGACAGCTTTGGAACTGCAGCAGCTATATTTATTAGACAGAATGTCAGAGTAATAATCTAGGCAGGTACTTGCAATAAAGGCAACTAACAGCCCATTCTTAGACGTAAGTTCCATTGAGTTCAATGGGGCTTGCTGCCAGGTAAGTGGTTATAGGATTGCAGACTAAACGATGGGAAATGTTATCATGTTATTGAAAAATATATAAATATGTAAATGCATAAAGGCAAGTGAAGTGTGACACAGCTTCCTAATTGCTTAACATGATTCCCACTAGATGCATAAATTAGAGCTCCTATTAGCAGGACTATGAATAATAATCAGTTTACTTTCTGGCTTGTATCTAAATATACTTTCTATATGATTTCATCTTTTATTCAGTCAGTTAAAAGCAGAACATCTAATTACAGTTCCTATTAAATTTCTTTCTTCTTGACACAGAGCATGTGTGATGACTGGTTTTTTTTTTTTTAAAGGCAGCATTTTTAGCATATGGAAAAATCATGTTATTATTAATGCATTCCCTGATGACTCTACATTTCAATTCCCTTAATTATTTAGTCATTGCTGATTATGTCTTTTCACAATTCATTATCCCATTTCCTGCAACGTAGACATTTTATTCATTAAGTGTCAAAATGAAGGGCCTGACCTCCAGAAAGATAATCAGGAAATAAGTGGCAGATACAAAAGGTCTAGGTTTTCTTAAGTGCTCAATACTCCATCAAGACATACCATCTTCTTAGGAAATTACAGTGCAAGTCAAACATCATTTAAGAAAATATTAAAGGACCAATTGACACACAGTAAGTGCTGATTTCTATGAGTTCCCCCCTCCCAAAATATACACATTTTCAAGTCAAAAAGAACTGTAGTACATAAACACCGCTATCTAAGGCTTGTAATATAGAACAAAGTGGATAATTCCAGAGAGCACGTGTGTACTATACTTTGTAATGTGTGTATATATTTCAAACATTTGTACTCAGCTTTTGATTTTGAGGAAGTGGCTAACTAAAAAAGCAATAAATTAACATTTTAAAACAGCCCTTACGGCATAACAACAAAACATTAGAACTGCAGCAGAAAGTTACCGAATTCCACTGCTATTTTTGCTAATGGAACTTCCATAACAAAATACCTGGTTGGGATTCAGACCCTGCTTTTGGTATTTCCAGTGAGCAGTGCCATTTTTCTGGAAAAAGAGGTACCAGAACTCAGCAATAACGCATCCCTTGTTCTCTTATAAAGGCAATGGCGCCCACCTGAGAGGTGCCGGAACCGAGTTTGGGCTGGAAAAAAGCCCTGCCTTGAGTCTTTTGACCTTTTCCCTCTACCATATCACAAACATTCCCTCTAATGTTCCCTCTACCATATCACTCAGTTTTGAAAGGAGATTGTCCTGGGATATGGGGATATGCTGTTCAAAACCAGCTTAGGGAAGTTGATCTAGGTAATTAACACTGATGGACAGCATTTTCTATATAGGTAACTTCCTGGCACTTCAGTCCTCATCCAACACAAGGAAACCTTGAACCAACATTAGTGGTGATGGTGGTAGGACATTTTACTACCCTAGCCAAATTCCACTGCATGTTGTGATAGTTAACTGTCCCAGAACAAACCCATGAATGTGATGTCAGAAGTGTAGCACTTAAAAACTGATCCAGGGAAGCAAGTCTCATTTAAAAGCAACCATCATGGGGCCGCATTTTACTGCAATACTAGAAAAAGAAGCCCCCTACTGATCAGATAGATAGATAGATAGACAGATTTCTTCTTGGGACATTTTATGCCCCATGTGACTTTTTTTTAAAAGGCTTTACTTGTCAGGAAATTTCATTGATTTCAACAGATTCAAAGCTTGCACTGGTTAGCTTAAGTAAGACAAATATTTCTTACCATGATGCTATTTCATTTTCTTTCAGCTACATGTGATTTCCTTATAATCTGACATACACTTTGTTATGCATTATTAAACAACCAATCAACTTGCCCCTATAGTCAGCACTGTCCCTCCTGCTTATTTTTCTTCCCTTTTGATAAATTTACTTCTGTTTTCTATCAAAGCGATTAATCATTTCAGCTAGCAGCAAACTGTTGACAATCTGAGTCAATGAACTTCAGCCATCTTAATCTTCTCTTAGGTAGTTTAAAATATGCTCAGAATTCACTCACAGGCTTTATTTATACCTCAGTAGGATTCCAATTTTATAGAATAAAAATGAAGTCTCCAAAGAGCACAGTTTTTTTATTTTAATAGACTTCTTTAATGGAATTTTAAGGGAATAAAGAAGAACAAACTGAGAGGGGCAGAATAACATATTCACGCTTTTCAAGCAGAACAAGTTTTTACCAAGCTACATTGAAAGAATCCTGACCAGAACAGATCTTCCACGTTGTAAAGAGGAAGAAAAATGGAAAAGATCATGTTTTCTTGCAACTTCTAGCTATATTATTTGCGAACTATTGTTAGACGTCTATCTTGTTTAGCCCACACTGCACTCTTGCTTCCTGTTTCAGGAAATATATTTGTAAATTATTTTGACTAACTCAACATCTGCTCTCAGATGTCTGACCTTGTCTCACTTTTAGTTTCTGATTCAAAAATATAATGAAGTAGGATTGTTGTATTTGGCCGCAAGGCTTTCCCAGACACGCAACCTAATGTAACTAAGGAGATCCACATGTGGAAACCAGATTCTTTGCGTATATCACTTGCTAGACCAGGAATTGCAGGTGTAAATGGAATGTGTGTCCAAAGGAGCTTCCATATTGGGACTTAATATTGTAAACAGGTCATTTGGATGTCAGAAACTGCTCAACTTACCAGATTCTCCTGTCTTTCAGTACACATTGTATTCTACCATTGCTTCTAGAAGTTGCTTAATCTTATTGTTTAGAAGCTGAAAGGTCTATTTACTTGTATTTGCTAGCTTTATTCATATGTCTTTCAGCATTATATTTCACCATACTGCTCAGAAGAGGTTTTATCTTATTGTTATTTTTTATTTCTATATACCGTATTGGCCCAAATATAAGCTGCACCCGAATATAAGCCGCACCTTTAAAATTGGAGGGGGAGGGGAAGGAAAAAAAGGAAAAATACCCGAATATAAGCCACTCCATTCCTCGCTGCTCATGGCTGCATACTGGGGGTGGGGGGCTGCTGTGTTCCCAGCCTTGGGGGAGAGGGCAGGGGACCATGTGCAGGGCGGACACAGCTTTGCTGCGCCCCTGGCGCTGTTTGCCCCGCACTGTAAGGTCACCAATATAAGCTGCACTTTAGCTTTTCACGGTCGGAATTTGGGCAAAAGGTGAGGCTTATATTCAGGCCAATACAGTAATTATATGTTGGTAAAATATGCTGGGTTTTAAAAAATATGGTCCTGCCTTTTTACTTATTGTTCTAGTTCACACACACACACACACACACACACACACACACACCCCTCATATGACTGTATCTGACAAGAAACATAAGGAGGTTAAACAAAGAGAACTAAATAATGCTAAAGGGTATCAATCAGTCTTTCAGTTCAGCAAGAATAGTTCATTTACCTCAGTCAAGTGAGTATGAACTTGAATTTGAAGACGTAATTCATGATTTTGCAATGAAAAGGGCAGAAAAGAATAACGTAAATGGTTCCATTTATAAAATATTTGCAGTAATGCTATGTTAATTAGAATTTTTTTAAAAAATCAAAACATGAACAGGATCATGATAATGTCATGCCACTGGACATGGCAGAATTCCCATTCCTCCTCTCCCTCCTTGCAGCTCCCCATGCTTTGCTCCTGTCCAAGCCTGGGGTCACACAGCTGTGGTTTCAGGGTTCTGGATTGTGTGGAGGCCTCACACAACCTTCCCAGGACCCCAGTAAATGAGATCTCACCAGAACCTGGAAACCACCTCTCCTCCATTGGTAGCAGTGGTGTCCCCCTGCAGAGGTGCCCCTTGGATTCCGCTGCCTGAGGCAGCTGCCTCAATCTGCCTCATGGACAGGCCAACCCTGCACCCAAAGCCTTTACCAACCAAAATCTTATAAAGTTATATGCAAGATTTGTAGGACTATTCTCCAAGAAAAACAGCAAGATGGGTGAGGCGGGATGGGCTATGGTAGAAAAGCTCCAGTGTATGTCACAATGTAATTTCAGAACTAAGATTAACTTTTTCCCAAATCTAATGAAATTGTATGTCTGGCATAAGACTGTCAAATGCATGTGGCAGGGGGCCTACACTACAATTTTGTATTTGGCCCCAAAATGATGGTGCCTTGTACTTGATTAAGTGTTTCATTTTAATTCACTTATTTTCTTACTTATTTGCATTTTTACTTTATTCTTGTATTTTCGTGGACTCACTTGCTCTTCCCTTACTTATCCTCCCAAACTTCTCACAGTGGTACCTTGGTTTTAGAACAGCTTAGTTTATGAACAACTTGGAAACAGAACGCTGCAAACCCGGAAGTAGGTGTTCCAGTTTGTGAGCTTTGCTTTGGAAGCTGAACATGTTCCGCTTCTTGTTGAGTGTGTTCCGTTTGTAAATTGAGTCCCCCGCTGCTAATCAGAGGCTTCCTGTTGAGCTGTCGGCTGCTGAATCCCGAGCACCCATGCAACACAGAGGTGATATTTGGAGCTTTTGTTTTTGCTATTTTTTTGCATTTTTGTTTTTGTGCCTTTTTTGTTTTTTTGACTGTGACTTGTTCTTCGTTTTATGGGACTGACTTGTGACTGTGGCTTGTGAATTTGTTTTTGTGACTTGTTTTTGTGACTATGTGGAACCCAGTTCAGCTACTGATTGATTGATTGTGTGACTGTAGAAATGGATAAAAGCCCCCCTTCCAAACAATGACTATCATCAGTGCACGTAAGGGTTTTTTTTTTTTGAAAAAAATTATCATCTACAATGCTGTCTTATTTATTTTATAGTACAGTACATTGATTATTGCTTTCATTTTATGGATCAATGGTCTCATTAGATAGTAAAAATCATGTTAAATTGCTGTTTTAGGGATTGTTTTTAAAAGTCTGGAAAGGATTAATCCATTTTGCATTACTTTCTATTACTTTATATGGGAAAGCAGACCTTGGTTTTAGAACGCTTTGGTTTTGGAACAGACTTTCAGAACAGATTAAGTTTGGGAACCAAGATACCACTGTATTCACTTTCCCATTTATTGATATTTTGTTTCATTAAGAGGGATGGGGAAGCAAGGGAGTGCCAGAACAATATGAATTCAATAAATGCCAAACAATTATAATGCACTGGAGAGAAATGAAAGCATCTTGCTTGCAACTTATACAAGAAAATAATAATTAAAATGTGAGCTTTCCATAATTCTCCTATAAGTGTAAGGTTTTCATAGAAACCTCGTGTGTCTTCAATTCCTGTCAGTAACAATTGGATTTAAGATATTTGGTGGAAGGAGGTTAGAGCAGCAACAGACATAAATCTTTTCCTCAGGTTAATGAACATACCATAAATTCCCCACATTCCTTTAAAGGAAAATGAAACACCAATGTTAGGGCCTGGTTTTCGTTTGTCTAGCCTACATTGACATCATTGTTAAGGAAGACTCTCCAGGACTCTATAGGAGAACATTATTCTCTCTCCAATGACAACAGAACAGCAGGAGGAAACTCCTGATACCATGCAGATACAACTAAATCCAGTGCCATCTAGTGACTAACCACATCATGACACTAATCATATTGCCCATGCAACATATAGATTTCTCTTTTCTCTGGTCTTTATATTTCAAACTGTTGGTATTTGTTATAGAATGCCTGGGAAGCACCAAGTCAGATCAAGCATTAATAAATAATAGAAGGATAAACTAGAGTCCTACCCGTAAAATTTCTTCAACGCAGCTGTCATCTCCTCCCCCATTGTCCTGTAAACAAGGAGTAACACAGATATACCGTGAGAAATGATGAGTCTGCAAAAATGTAAATTAAATAATTTTTTAAAAGATGTTAATTTTGTCCCCATTTCAGTAAGTTAGAAACATTGCTTAATGTACTTGATGCAGTTAGAAAACACCAAAACTGCAGTTTAACTCCAAGAGTTTGGATTTGATATCCCGCTTTATCACTACCCTATGGAGTCTCAAAGAGGCCAACAATCTCCTTCCCCCTCCTTCCCCGCAACCACCACTCTGTGAGGTGAGTGAGGCTGAGAGACTTCAGAGAAGTGTGACTGGCCCAAGGTCACCCAGCAGCTGCATGTGAAGAGCGGGGAATCAAACCCGGTTCACCAGATTACGAGTCCACCGCTCTTAACCACCACACTGGCTCTAAGGCCATAATCCATCAGAAGCCTTTTCTGTATAAGCCCTGTTGAAATGAAGTGACTGTGCTTTACTCCAGTTGAACATAATTTCTTAATAAATTGTCCCTTTCATCACAAAATAAAATGAAGATGGAATTAAAGGCCAGAACAATTTTTACTAAACAGAAAATGTTAAATTGTAAACATAATTTTACCTATTATACTCCTTTTCCTAAATGTTCATCAACATCACCTTGCACCAAGAGGAAACACATTGTACAACACAACTGAGTAAGATACAGTTTGAAATTACACTGTATTAAGGGTGTATTCTGTTGAAGTAAAGATAGCATAATCACAGCTAAGAAGCTCAAATCAGATATAGGACTGACACTCTTCTTTGTAAATTAAACCAATGTCCAGACTTTAACATTCAAAAACTTTACTTGCAGAAACTTATCGCTATAGATGAATCATAACATAATATTTATAGTCAAGTGCTTATCCAAGCATGGGCTTACAGTTTTTTTTTCTAACTTCCAAACAACTATTTCCCTCTCTTTCCAAAGCTCAGCATTCAGCCTTCTGTATCTCAGTTAGGCCATGCTTTGCAGCTCCTATGAGAGATCTCCACTTTTACCTTCTCCTACAGCTTTGTTCTCTTTCTTTTGAGCAGAGAAGAAGAACTCCAACACTATATTCAACTTAGCAGTGTTCACAGTGGATTCTAAAACACAGTCATCTTGCTTCGTATAAAACGGAGTCTCTCCTTTGCTAGATAGCTCCCATGTGACCAACGTTAGCCAATCACATGAGAACTAACAGAGAACACTCTAGAATTCAGTTACCAGCCAATAAAATTTAAACACATAGTAGTGCATACAAGCATTTACAATTTCAGTGATTTAAATTACTATACGTAACATAATGTTCATCCATCTCTGGTGGGATCTTGGTAGATTGTGTTTTAGAGCTGGGGCCACTGCTTTTCAGAAGTTGCCTGAGTCAGAAGGACAATGACCCCAGGGAAATTTGAATTTTGTTACTGAACTGTATATTGTAACTTTTCTGATGTACTGGGCAGCATATTTACACGGACTTTCCAACTGCTGTATTGGGATATTCCCTAAGCCAAAAGTCTTTGGGTGCCCAGAACACTTTCCTGTAAAGATGTGAGAAACAACAACAGCTGATAACTTTAGATCAACAGCTTCACATCTGAGTTCTTAAACAACCCCGGGGTGGATGTCATCAAGACCCAGCAGCAACTTGTTAATTTTTAATTTGTCAATTAGATCCAGGAAGAGCAGTTCAGGCATGAATATCTGTCAAATATCTTTCATAACGAAGACTGCTGCAAAAAAATCCAGTTGCTCTGCAGTCTTCAGTAATGTTTTCACACATTTGTTGGCTAATGGTCCAACCATCTTCTTGGCTGTTTTCTTCCTTCTTCTGTATTTAAAGACACTGTTATTGTTTGTCTTAATGTTTCCAGTAATATCTTGCTTCTTCAAAATAAAATTCACTTGCCTTCCATTTGTTCTACCAGTACTGTAAGTGTTCCTTCTCCCCACCCCCTCCTCATTTGGGCAAGACATTCGCTTTTTAAAGAAAGGCTTCTTGCTTCAAAAAGTCCTGCATCACAAAACAGTCTGGCTTCTAAAATGACCCAGTTTTCTGAGAGCTCCTGTCTTCCCCTCTAATTGACCTTTACCTGGCCAGCCTTTTACAGAGCTTGCAGGAGAGTGCTCCTGGTTTTATTGGAGGGGAGGGGGCTGCTCTCAAGTCCCACATGCCCTGACCATTTATTGCCCAGCAGTTTTGCTCTGAACCTCAAGATAAGATTCATTCAAAAGCTTATCAGTGCAGAGGTTCTGCTCTCTCAGCTAGGTTCAGAATGTTCAGAGATACTAAACTGTCTGAAATCTCAGAGGAAAATGGCTTTTACTGCTTTGTGGATGGAAAATGCCAGCAAGCACATTTTTTTCCGTTCCTGTGATTTCTTCCTCTTGAAAAATAAAATAAAAGCTTCTGCTATAGCATGCTGGCATGGAAAGAAAGTGCTTTCAGGTGGTACAAATTCACCCCATATGTGTGTTTTCACAAATATGTCTACAAATATGACTAAAAATGTTATATAATGCTGAAGGATGCACAGTGACTACACACTGATACATTCCACTAAGAATGAAATTATGCATTTACCAGAGAATAAGATATCTTGAAAGCAGTGGGTCTGACATCTGTCTAGTCAGAAGTAAGTCCCACTTAGTTTGATGGGACTTACAACTAAGTGTGCATAGATTTGGACTAAATCAAAATTACATGTGTATAGGATGATGGCTTCAACCCAAACCCAAAGGGACTTACTTCTGAGCAGATCTAAGAACATAAGAAGAGCCCTATTAAATGGAGCCAAAACCATCTTCCAGCTTCCTGTTTACACAATGTCCAACCAGATGCTTATGGGGTGCCCACAAGCAAGATGGAATGCAATAGCCCTCACCCATGGTTTGGTGACCAGCAACTAAAATTTGGAGGCATACTGCCTCCAGCAGTAGAACATAGCCATTGTGGTTGGTAGCTATGCAGAGGCTTATATTTCATGAACTTATCTAATCCCCTTTTAAAGCAATCAAAGTTGAAGGTCATCACTATGTCTTGTGAGTGTAAATTCTATAGTTTAATTGTTTGATGCAATACTTGTCCTGAATCTTCCAACAGTCAGTTTCATTGGATAGCTTCAAGTTCTACTGCATGCATAATCTTGCACACCTCTATCTTGTCACCCTCTACTTGCCTGTTTCATTAAGCTAAAAAGCCTAAATATTGTAACCTTTATTCATGGCGGAGTGACTCCAACCTGTTGGTCATTTGGTTGCCCATTTGTGAAACCTTTCCAGCTCTACAATAGCGACCAGAACTGTATACAATATTTATTGCAAGTGTGCTCTCAGCATCATTTCGTATAATGGCATGATGATAATGGCAGTGTTGTTATTCTCAGTCCATTTTCTAATGATCCATAACATGAAATTTGCCTGTTTTGCAGCTGCTGAGCATTGTGTGAACATCTTCACTGAGCTATCCACTATGATCCCAAGGTCTCATTCCTGGTTAATCACTGCCAGTTCAGTCCCCATTAGTGAATATATGAAAGTATGGGAATTTTTTGTCCCAACATCCATTATACTGCATAGGATTGTACTGTTACTCACTGGTAAAGGTGCATAGGTTTTATTTAACATATAGACAATAGCTCTTCAGAGAGGTGAGTACGATATTGTAGAAGAATAATTGTCAATGGTCCATATGTTCAATATGTCCACAAGAAAACAGGTTCATATGCAAGCGCTGAGATGATTCTGGAGTGCAGACTGTTTCTTGTTACTAAGGCCTGGGATTTTTACACTGTGATTGAAAGCTCTTAAGGTGAGGAGCGGGGGAAATGAAACCTCTTCAACCCTCTCTAGTTTTCCAGCAACATTGGAGTAATCAATTATAAACAGCTGCACTGATAATATTTCACTTTATAAAAGATGCCTGGGCACCTCCAGTGAAATGTTTTTTAGACATTCTAGCCAGGCATCCTCATAACTCTTTAACATTTTGCTCGTATAAAAAACACACACTGCAGTCCAGAAACAATAAGAGGAGATGTAATGGACTGGAACTGTATAGTTCTATTAATAAAATATAAGGCTTTTATTGTTATTGTGAAAGATTGATTGCAGAAAATCAATACTTTGTCACAGTATATTAATGCTTTTCTTATTTATTAAAATGGATGTTGAGCTGAACATATTCTCTTGCCACGCTGCTGGAAAATGGTCATAATTAAAACTGCTACTGCAGATTGCAGAGCTCATCCTGCTAGATGCTGTTGGATTCCTATCAGCACTCCTTGCACTCAGCAAAAGCAGGATATTCTCGAAAGTACCTAGGGCTTAGTTACTTGCCTCTAAAAACACTGTCTTTCCAGAAGAGCCAGCTGGGCTTCTTTGAAAATGTATTTTGCATAGTACATTATCTACTGCAACATGTTTATTAGTGCATTAATGCATGAATAATTGTTTGAAATAGATACCTATTATTATTTTTTTTGGAAAGTTTCCATAGAGGAAATTGGATCTTTTCCTCCTTGTAGCAGATAAACCTATTTGCACAGCATATTAGTGCCCAGCCTTAATAAAAACCAAGGTCCGCTAGTGCTTTGCATTTTCATGCCAATTTTATTTTTTCTATTTAATTTAAAATATTTATGTCCCACTTTTTAACAGAAGCTTTCAGTTTGTAACGATTTATTTAAAAAGTCAGCATTAAGCATATACAGTGCTTGTGGTTACTCAGAAATTTAAAAAATCCTCATGAAAATCTTCAGCACTTTAGTGCGCATTTCTCGTAATAAACACATACTTGTATGCAGTGTTGACTATACATTTCTGCGGGCAATTTCTCGTTATACAGTGCATTTTTGTATTTTCACAAATATATTCATTTTAATGCACACTTTTACCAAATATATGCATTTTTGCAAACAGTGGTTGAAAAGCTGCATTTAAAAGTTCAGGTAAGTGTGAATTATGAATGATAGCTGTGTTTTGGTTCTCATGTTGTTTCAGAAAGCATGGATTTGATAGATTCGCCTCTAAATGCAAACTGTCAAAAAAGAACAACCATATGCATGTTGTTAACCCAGAACAGCTCCCTTAAAAGAAAATTCAGTTTCCAGTAAGTTTTACTTTTTCCTAGAAAACCTGCAAAGATGCAACTGTTCAGAACAGAAGCATATTGTGCACATGTTTGTGTAACAGAGTATGATGCAGATATCTCATTGTAAAGCGCCAATGAGATTTCCAGTGCAATTCTTACTTATTTCAGTGGGACTTGCTTATTTATTCAATAAATTTTATAAACTGCTTGTTTGTAAAAAAAAATGCCAAAGTGGTTTTCAAAACAGTAACATCAATTTAAAAAATCGTAACCATACGAAATTTAAAATACTAAAACAGATTAAAATTTCCTAAGCAGCT
The DNA here is from genome assembly GCF_964106915.1 of Podarcis gaigeae. Classification (NCBI taxonomy): domain Eukaryota; kingdom Metazoa; phylum Chordata; class Lepidosauria; order Squamata; family Lacertidae; genus Podarcis; species Podarcis gaigeae. The sequence goes on along the minus strand of NC_139677.1, from coordinate 33,424,126 downwards.
ACATAGGGTTGTCTAAACAAGAATGATTTTAGTAGGCGCCAACAAGAGTGAAAGGGATTGCTTGATCTCAAGAAGCAGGAAGTTCTAAAGTGTAGGGGTTGCAACACTAAACAATGGTGTTATTACAAATGTGGGGCAAATGCAGATTAGTGGCTATCCTCATAAAAAGTTTCCCAAAGCTATTTACAAAGACAATACAAACACTAAAGCCAATTACAACAAATAAAACCAATAAAAACCTTCTAAAAATTCCATACAAATGGAAGACAGAGTGTAAACCAGGGGTTGGCAAGGTTTATCTTGCCTGGGCTGGATTGGTCCCGCAGAGATCCCTCTGTGGGCCGGATTTGTGTGTGTGCATGAGTGTGCGCGCATGCGCAGACGCAATTTCCAGCACCATGGAAGCAAGTCCCCGCACCACGCTGTGCTGGTTTAGCGCAGCGCACAAGCGGGTACTTCAGTTCAGAGCGGCTCATGGGCCGGTCAAATGACCTCCGCGGGATGCTTCCAGCCCATGGGCCTTAGGTTGCTGACCCCTGGTGTAAACCAACAGCCTTAAGCCCCTGAAACAGCGGTCCTATGAATGCTTAGTCAGAAGTAAGTCCCAAAGGGTTGACTCCAGGGGTGTCTGTGCACAAATGGGACACATTTCCACTTGTACAACAGGACTTCATATTGCACTCTTCCCATATGAAGTCTCCCACACCCCCTCAAAAACTGCACTGGGGGGGTTGGTGTTTAGTGTTTAATGAAACTTACTCCAAAGTAAGGCTGAATAGGATAGCAACTGCATATATTCAACAAGCTTGTTTTTTCTTCTTCCAGAAAAAGACCAAGAACCTATTTGCATAGTTGTTGTTTTTCTGTAACAGAATGACACTTACAACAAAAGAGGCCATTATGGAACAATTGACCTTTCCGCAACACTGTAATGTGAATCTAAACACCAGCTAGTACTACACAGCGCAACATATTGAAATATAGTTTATTCCAGGAACCCATCCCCCCTTTTTAAAAAGTAAATTAGCAATAAATCAATAAAAGCTATGTAATGTGAAAATGAATTACATTGCCGTTTACATTATTTAACACCAAACATTGCTGTTTTGTGTGTTTGTAATTAGCGAGCTATAAAAAATAATGTCATAACTATGAACATAATGAGAAAAACTGTTTATAAATGATCATTGGTATTCAGTCCTACTGAGATGAAAATTATACGAACGAATGCAGCAGAAAAAAGGGAGTTAAGGCTAAGGCTGGAAACCTCTGCAGGTCTCCTCTTCAGTTGGCAAGGAGGATGGGGGACTGAGGAATCACCTACTTCAAGAATCTGTGGGTATCACTGCAGTCTGAATATGGGGAAATTCCCATGGGCCATAGAAACTGCTTCCACCATACCTGCCTGGGTGGGGGAGGGGTGCCAGAGGTGGCATCCCAATGGAGGTTGAGGAATGGGCGTGGGATGCGAGGAGAGGGAAAGAACATAGAATAATGGAAGGAGAGCATCCAGGAAAAGCCAGGAAGGGGAGAAAAGTCCTTGCCCTTGTCCCCAAGCTAGAAAAACACTGACCATTTATCTGATGATGGGAATACTTGCCATTAACGAGAACCCCAAAAGCCACAGGTAGCATTATCCTGCTTTGTAGTAATTTTCACCCTGGCTCATGCCCTATTAAGGATATCTGGAAATTCTAGCATAGTCATTTATCAGTTACTACGGCGGGGAAAAGACCTCAGCCCATTTCTCCGTGGCTATAAAAAAAGCCCCTAAGAGTGTTCGCTTCATATGTTTAAAAGGTTATAACAATTAATAACCTATTAATCAGTTCTTGTTCTATCATTACTGAATAATTATAAAGGTTTTAGTGAACAGAACAAATTTTATTATTTTACAATGAATGCACCTTTGGGCTTGGAAGGCAGTGGGGGAGGGGAGAATCCTGTACTCTGCCTGAGCGTTAAGAGCTTTTCTAATTAAATGAATCATAAATCACTGAATAGATGGAGTTTTCTGAACATAAAGAAAAATCTAATCATTTGAGAAATCGTATCAATATTGTCCATAATCTGCAACACGGATAAGACCACAGATATTTCCAAAGCCATCGGGAAATCTTAAGAATGGACCTAGGCTACGGGCACGAATTCATAATAAAGAAACTATTACATAAGATTTATTTGCGGTGATGACCTTAAATACTTTTACACCTGAACAAAAAGTCAATGCTCTCTCTCTCTCTCTCTCCCCCTCTGATCTGCGCTTGAGTTCATCACACAAAGGAGGCTGGAGACGAGGCCTTCTGATACCTGCTCCTAAATATCTGTTTCTGTACATTGTCACTGCTGGCCTGCACAATGGAATTAGAAGTTCCTTTCCCTCTCATGCTGAGCACTGGATGGTGAGACCAAAGCTTTTCACCAAAGCATCCAGGGACCTGCAGTTCAGCCTGAATGGTATAGACATAAGGTAAAGGAAGAAGGCCAAAATAAATAGCATTACTCTGTAGGGGATTTTGCTGTTTGATCAATTAGAAGCCCTCTTCACTGGGCACCAAATGTTGTCTTTCCTGAACCCGGTCAGGAACAGGTTAAAGTAGTCAATCACCCTTTTGAGTAGAGGAATCTGGACACCTAGCCAGAACCTGTCTTATTGGGGGCTTATGGGCAAGTTTGTGACTTTGGGAGGCCAAGAGAATGCCCATAGCGTGTCCACTAATGTGCCATCACTGGAAGTAGTGACTCACTTTTAACGCCTTGGCTTAAAGAAAGAAAACTAATTACGCTTAGTGTGAGTGCCCAATTACTTGGAAATGGGAGTAGATACATCCATCTGGTCCACTCTACATTCTGGCGAGGGGGAGTGTTAATTTGATGTCTGCTAGTCCACAAATCCTCTTAATGGCCTTGACCCTACTTGGATCTGATTGAAGAAAAATAACAAATCCTAGGTTGAATGGAATCAAAACTTGGTGTGGCTATTTAATGCATTTTGTTTGGTTTTATTGTTGTGCGTACTGTATTGTTGTTAGCTGCTTTGAGTTTCTTTTGTGTGCGGTGGGGGAACAGCAAAGCAGAAGCATAAATAAAAAAGTAATATGTTTAGAGAATTGGAAGAACTTATAGGGGTGAATATTTGCTTAATATTTTCTCACACTAGGGACATAGGATGCTGCTGGCTTATACAGAGTAAGACCATAGGTCAGGCATAGGCAAACTCCGGCCCTCCAGATGTTTGGGACTACAATTCCCATCATCCCTAGCCAACAGGACCAGTGGTCAGGGATGATGGGAATTGTAGTCCCAAACATCTGGAGGGCCGGAGTTTGCCTATGCCTGCCATAGGTCCATGTAGCTCAGTACTATCTAAAATGACTGGCAACAGCTCTCCAGGATTTCATGGAGAACATGAAGATCGAATCTGGAATCTTTTGCCTGCAAAGCAGATCTTCTACCACTGAGTTATGACCCTTTCCCCAAACATTTAAATAGCTACTTTGAGATTGGCTCAGTCTCCATAGCCCAAGAGTTACAGCAAAACAAAGAATGAAACCTCAGCTAATCTTGATGATCATATGCGTTTTGATGGTGTTCAACATCCCAGCTGCAGCTTCGTTTCGACCCCATTTTCCTCCTTCTTCACTCTCATTTCCCTAGCCTTACTTTTTGCCCTCACTTTCTTTAATCCGATAGGCTGAGGTGCTGTGTATGCTTTTCTTTACGAGCGTTTATGTTGCCGCCATGTCAAATGTGGCCTCCTGATGTCTTTGAATAAAATCCACATGGTTCGCCACAACCAGATGAAATGGCCATGGGGGCAAAGAAGGAAAAATAGAAGGGATGAAGATGAGCAACAAATGAAAGCAAATATATTCATATGGAGTGCTGTTTTTTTAAATAAAAAAATATATGTAAATGCCTTTAGAAATTCACAAAAACAGACATGAAGGCTAATATCCTATGCAATGATATCTGGTTCCACGTGCATACAAGTGTGCAACGCAGAACCCTTTTTGGAAAAGAACTGCAACATTTATTCATTTATGCATTGGCTTTTACCCTTAATTGATTAACCTTAATAGAAAATATTTCACATCAAGCTGCATAAATCATAGAAACATTGCTACACCATGTTGAAAAAGGGGTGTGTGTGTGTGTGTGTGTGTGTGTGTGTGTGTCTGGAAAAACACAGAATTTGTTCATTGATATCTTATACATTGAATAGGAATATACACTGACATGTGTGAGGTTGTTCATGTATTTGGAAAAGAAAATTAAACCAGTGATCTCTCTGTCAGAGCAACCAGTGCAGAAAGAGATTGAAACAAACTTGCATTACGAATAAGCAGTACAATTGCTCTTGGGAGAAATCAGTCTTGCTGTTTCACTGTAGCTGTTTGTATTGTCATCCAAACTCGTTAAAAAAAGTCAGGACTGACTATGGAACGCAAAGTGTAAGATCAAACACTTCCACATCATTTCATAATGAATAAACTAAAGCTGTGTGGCATTTACTGTTCCACACTTCTATGGAAAGCTTACGCTGAAGTATTTTCTTACCACATGCAAATGCAATTTCTGATTTCTTTCATCCTCCAGAGCTCTGACTCATGCACTGATGGAACTACAGAACTATTTTTGGGCAGCAGGAAACTCAGGAAACAAATGTGTATACATGCAACATTTATACTGTATAGAAACATCAGGTCGTTTGCAGAATACTGAAGAAGCAATTAGATAATGAGGCGTAATGCACCCAAACATGCTAACATTTTATCTTCAGATGCAGTTCGAATGTGCATGACGTTGTGAAATGCTCTTTGCATTTATAAACAAGTGTATAAGTGTATATGTATTTGATTAAGTGTGCACAAAGCTTTTGGGGGGACATGGTGGGTCATGAATGGTAAAATACCTGACACCCTATTTGGACAGAATATGAAAACGTTGGGTGAATGTGGAATTTAAAAGGTATCACACAACTAAAATATATCCACAGCAATGGACTCAAGTTTCCAAATCTTATCGAGTATGTGCAGACCATATAGATTGTCTTTCTCTTCTGCAGTAATTCATCACAACCAGCTCCTCTCTCCAAAATATCCAAGATGGGGAAGAGTTTCCACATTAGGTAGGATAAATTCGAAGCAGGTTAAGGGTTATCAACTCTCTCTGCGGTGTCTTTGACTTTCTAAGATGTAATCACAACCCTAACAGTTTGGGTCCAGTTTATTTGCAGGATCACCTTACCCCATACATATCCACTCAGCCGCTTCAATCTGCGGATCTGGCCCTGCTACAGCTGCCACATAAAACTCATACCACATGTGTAAGGATTCAATCTCTTAGTGTGGCAGCACTAACTTTGGAACTCCCTGCCTATTGACCTAAGGCAAGTTCCTTTGCTGTATTCTTTTTGCTGTCTGCTTAAGACATTTTCATTTAGGCAAACCTATCCAGGCATGTATAAGTGTTTTAATGTCTTTTTAGCTTTTAGCTTTTTTAGCTTTTGGTTTTTAAAAATCTGGGTTGGTTTTTTTTTATTTAATCAATAATGCTAATGTGTTACGTTATATTTTTGTAAACAACTGAGAGGCTTTCTTACAATCATGTGGTATATAATGTTTCACACTCCAACACACTCAATGGGGAGCAGCAGTGTTTGTTTTAATTAGGGCTGCCATATTTAAAGCGGAGTGAAGCGAAGTGCAAGGAGTCTTTTTTATTTTAAAAAATGCTTTTGTACATCCGTGTCTAAACTTGCCCCTTTCTAACAAATTTTTTTATTGGTGCATGCTTTTATTTTGCAAATCTGCCAATTTCTTATTGGTGTGTGCTTTTATTTTGCAAATCTGCAAAATAAAAGGAATAAAATAAATCAGGATTAAGGGTTTTTTTAATGGATGGTGGAGGGTGTGTGTGCTGTGTCCTATTTCTCGTTCTTCTTCTGATGGGGAATGGTCTGCAGTCACAAAAAATGGGGGGGGGGGTTGCAGAGGGTCAGTGGTGGGGGGGTGAGAAATGTCCCTATTTTCATCTGATGAATGTTGGAGGGTATGCAGGGTGGGTGGGTGTGAGAGAGAGAGAGAGAGAGGGAGGGAGGGGGAGAGGGAGAGGGAGAAGTAGAAGCAGACAATCAGACACTCTTGCAGGTCTCTCCCCAGAAAGTGACAGGCCCATGGCCCAGGTATTAAGCAATTTATTAGCGCTTCGCCATCTCAATAGTGTATGAGTGAGTTAAAGGTGACACTGTCTGGAATGCTTTCTTATTTTGAGATGAAATAAATCCAAATTGAGCTAATTTGTGTACAGCTGCCAGTAATATAAACATAGCTGGTTAGAATTATTTATATAGCACGAGCCTTTGTACTCCATACTTCAGGCAAGTTAATAAGCAGGTGTCAAAACTCTGAATTAAAATTCCCAGAAGAGGACACAGAACAAAGGACAATAAAAATGATTTTTAAATAATCATAGGGATAAATAGCATCCACTTCTGACAAATGTAAGTGCTGGCATAAAATGTTATTAGGCTACAGAGATTTTCTTTTGTTCCGGAAGTATGTTTTGTTCTCCACCAGTGTCATTCATCATCCTAATGAGCCCTCGAAATGTAAATTAAATAGCAAAGTCTGATTCATTCAAAAACATCTTTGTATGTGTTAAATCATTTTTCTGCATTTTTTCCCCATTTCTGCATCTGCTGAACAAACTCCTCACCATTTGTATATTTTATGGGCCCAGTTCAGGCCATGCAAATGTTTTGCCAATAGCGCTTACTTTTATATCCCACCTTTCTTTCATAATGGAACTCAAGGTAGCATATATATTGTTCCCAAGGAGGCTTACAATCCAGGCCTTACTCAGTTGCTTTTAGCGCAATTATAAAATGAAAATAATGATACGCAGAAATTTGTATTTGACCTGAAATACAAATTTACATTTAACTGGCATTGCTTTGGTAAAAACAAAAAACAAAACCATTCTGATTGTGAAAGGATTAGCAGATGTTTCGGGCTTCTCCATTTTACCTAGCTACATAGATTATCCACAAAACAAACACCACTATTAAGGGAGGAGGGAGAGGATTAAAAATTAATCCAGTTCAAGCTTTCTTACTATCTGCTGCCATGAAATTTACACATTATAATCACAAGGATGGAAGTAAGTTCCATATTTTAACTTTAATTAATGTGCATGCATGAACTTATACACAAACACATGTACGATATCTTATCTGGAGGCAGACTGGGAAGAGTGGGTGGGAATTCAATGCATTTATCACGTATCTGATGTGGGGGCGAATCCTAAGGGTTGTCCAGGTTTGCCCCCACCAAGTTCGGGGACTGCAAAAATCACACCTCTCTGCTTTTGCTAGGTGTGACTAGGAGCGTGCTTGCCTGCCCACTCATCTCCTGGGGCACCAAGACAGTTCCTTGCCAATGGAACAAAGGAGCTTTGGTACACCTCTGATCGGATGTGTTAGAAAGATGCAATGGCTGTTCCAAAATGTTTAAGAAAAAATACAGAAAAATGATCATCCAAAGGAGGTTTTTGTGTTTTCCAGTTCCATTCAATTCCATGGGACAACGTTTTATTTGCCTGCTTACCTCTCATTGGGGAGATTAAGTGAACCCACCCATGCATTCAAGGAAAGGTGGTTGTGGAGGCTACCCACCCCAAATCTGCCAACAAATATGGTGGAATAGTGTCTACAAGTAATTTACGTGCATAGAGATTTTTCACATTTGGGTGAACTCTGATTGGGGCAGGAACCTCCCTCACCATCTTTATGTGCATGTATCATTCCATGTACAAAGCCCTTTCTCAAACATAATCTGGATGATGGTAAGGCTACTGGGCACATCATAATAAAATCAATGGGACACACACACACCACTGAACACTCCTTGGGCCTCATATTGATTTCAATGTTTCTTAAGCATACCTACTTTCTTCTGAATTGTGCCCATGATGAAAAGAAGACCATGAGAATCTCATGATTACAAATACGTGTAGCACAAAACCATGAGGTTTGCAGTGAATTGTCAGCGATAGAGGGGAACTGCCAGATGACATGGTGGTTAAAGAAAAAAGATGATTCCATCTTTCATAACATTGTAACATGAACAATTATGACAGGCTTCTGTCCCCAGTCCCGAATGTCCCGATGTTGGTGCCCCGTGCTGGTCACGCCAGGGTGAGGGACCAAAAGATGGGAAGCTGTGCAGGCTAGGCATAGCCTGCCAGAAAGTTGGCCTGGCACACACTGCTTTTCCCAACATGGTGCAGGCCAGGTGCTGCAGAGGTGAACAACTGGAGAAAGGTAGGTGGGATGGGGGAGGAGAAAGGAGAGGGCAAGTGGGTGAGCCAGAGGGATGGGGTCAGCAGGGTGAAGGTTGGGTGCCCTGAACTGCCCTCCCAAAATGTTGGGGGGGTGGTATGGGATAGATGAGAGCAGGAATTGGTATCTGCATGGCACCACAATATTTTTTCAGCTGATGGCCCTCATGGTGGGAAGGCACAGCAAAAGCATTGGGCCAGCTCTTAAAATACCACATTTTCCTTTACTATTTCTTCTGCTGTTTTGAGTGTGTGTGTGTGTTGTAAAATACTATTGCAGTTAATATATCCATAACCTAATAACATTTTTTTCCAGACTATTGTTGATATGAGACTGATATGAGTATAGTTCAGTGAGTTGTTATTTGTTTGTTTGTATTTCTGTTCTAACTTATTAGGTGTTGTCTTTGTCTTTGTCTATGCCATCAACAATTGTACATCAAACTGTATTTTAAGTAAAGCTGTCATTTTAAAAGCCTGCGTCTTTTCAGCAAGGTGTCAGGGATGCTATACTGGGGTGCCTCTCTGCCCAAGAGGCTAATGAAGCCTGAACAATGAAGCAAACAAGACAGTTAATCAATAGCAGTCAGAGCACTACTTTTATCCTCCAACATCTTCATTTTCAACTCAGTGAACATCATTACAGCAGGGAACCAGGAGAGTCAATCTCCATTAGGTGCAGGCAATGGGTAAATAAATTAATTTGACGGTCATAAAAATGATGGCACTGCATTGTGTCTTTTGACCTCTTAAAAACATTACTCCTTGTGTTAACGACAATTTTCAAGAAGAAAGGAGGGAAGCAGCAGCACACTTCGTTGCTTATAAGTTTTCAGCAAACAGAGCCAAATATGATCATGTATTGTTAAAGTATATCTTATCTGATTGTTTTGTCTAAAAGAAGCACATGCCGTATAGTAAGGGTGGCCTTCCAGATGCTGTTGGACTACAATTCCCATCACCCACTGGCCAAGCTGGTTAGGACTGATGGGAGTTCTTGTTGGTGTTGTTGCTATTATTTTTTTTAAAAAAACAACCCAATCTATAAACCACTTATGAGCCAAAACTTATTCAAGCAATGTAAAATAAGATAAAGTGAAAAAAATGGACATGTTTTTTTCTCCACTGCTAGTATTTCACAAACATACGTGCTAGGTTTATCCTTCCAATAATACACAAATTTCCAGGACACACAGGGCAATTCTATACCTCTTTACTGCTCCAAGATATAAATCCTGATATAACATATTCAGTTGCCAGATATTGTGCTGCTATGATTGACATACGTCGGAGGAGGGTATGTGCCACACAGTGGGTCTAAAACTGACTGTCTAATTTACATGTTTTATGTGTTTTTATCTTATGCTGGTCTACTGTAACGGAGAGAATGATTATGTGTACCCTCTATTTCTGTAGTTGCATTATTGCCTATCTAGCATGTTTTATTTATGTATGGAGGTGCTTTTACCTTATGCTGGTCTATGACAGTAATGAAGATTTGGATTGGAGATAAAATACAAAAGCTACAAGGCTTTAAAAACGATCAAACAATTTCCACAATTATGTGGGCAATATTTCAATTCTATTCCCAAGCTGGAGTCCAACAACATCTGGAGGGACAAAGGTTAGCCACCCCTGGCGTATGTTATTTTGTGGTATAATAAGTCAGTTCCCTAATCTCCATCGTTTGGTCATGCTCTGCTTCCATACACCATCTCCAGTGGAAGAAATAAACACAAGGGATACCAGTATGAATAGGTGATGGCAGAGTTTCTTAAGAAAGAGTAATGGATGGCAGTGCCCTCTCTACACAGATCTTCTCCTTCCTAAGGAATTAACAGCATTCCAGCCGATAGGAAACTCTCAGCTCCAATAGTACTGTTGCCACCTATGCAGATCCTAAAACAAGGAAGCATGCGCCTTCTCTCTGCACAGGTTAGAATTACTCTTTCCACCTGGCTGCTCTTCACAAACAGGTCCCTGCTTCCTCTTCCACAGCTATATTTTAAAAAAATAACATTTTGGCTGATTTTGAAGACCAGGGTGCAACTGTAGGGGGAAAGAACTGTGACAAGAGGGCACAAAATAAAATATTTTGAAACACTTGTGCCACTATGAAGTGATACCAAGTTCCAGCAGAATAGGGAAGAGCCAAAACTATCTCTAATTTGTCATTACTGCCACCACCCAATAACAGACATCTAGGCTTCAATCCAGACCTCTCCAGCTGTGGGTGTGCATTTGATTCAGTTAGGTATGTTGGAGAAATCCGAACTGAAATTGGTCTTGTCCACTCAATCTGCCAGAGCCTTGTCTTCACATGCAGAGGAAGTCCCTAACTCACCGAGCGTTTGAGACCCACCGGCATTGTATATATTCTATATTTAATAGCTGGTCTGTCTATCTGCTTGTCTGTATGTATGTATGTATGAGTATTTTAAAATCACTTGTAACCTGCTCCCATTCTTTTAGATAAAATCAAACATCAAACTACAACCTTGAGGGTAGTTCTATGAACCACACTGTTATCAGATTACAATCCTATCAAGGCACAATCCAGGCTGCCTACCTGGCATCCAACATTTCAGTAGAGCTATTCTGATGTAAACGTTTGGAGGATTGTTGTCTAAAGCTATAAATCAGCAACTGCACATAACCACGTGCATGAGACAACCATTGGAGTGAAAGTAAACAAGCTGAAGAAACCATCACCAGCACTACCAACTACACCAGGTCTTATTTCTCTGTGGTTCACTAGGGGCCTCAATTCCCCCTCAAATTTGTTGCAGAACTTTCATTGCAATTTCCCCCCACTATATATGCACACCATTTCTATTTAACCTTAAGCATGTGTGGATTACAGTAGAAAGATTTGATTTGAGATAATGTTTTTCTATCAGGTATCATTATATTCAATTAAGAAACATACATAAACAGACAGAGGCAAACATGACCCCTCTTCCAGCCCCTTCTCTATCAGTTCTGTTCCCTTTGCTCCATCCATACGGCAAGCCATTAGCCACCCAGCACTCCAAAACAATTTAGTAGTTATACATCAAGTGGTGTCAACATCTGTATTAAAAAAAAAGGGGGGGACCTACCATGCTGCCCAACAAAGGGGCACTATGAGAAAACACAGTCCACTAGACAGTGCATCATTTCAAAATAAGCATACAGTCCTGACAAGGTACTTTTCACTAAGATTGTTAGATATGAGTTTTCTTTTTCCTTCAACAGGGCTTTGATTACTGGGGGGGGGGGGAGCTTCCCCCCCCCCACCACACAGCAGCAGATGTCACTCATTTAGATACAGATAAATAAAAAACTTCACAAGCATTCACAGAAAAATCAATATAGATACTAAAATATATAACCTGATAATAAATTTCTGTTCTCTCACACACATAGTTCAGGAGCGTCAGTATTTACTGGAACCACTGTAATATCAGATATTTCAGAGAAATATTGATTTTACTACTGAAGTGTGACTAAAGGGATAAATAAACTGCTCTTGGGGTCAATCGATCCATTTATCTTCACTGTTATTTTAGAAGGGGTGAAGGCAGCATAATTTTTTATGAATGTTACCATGAAAGGAACACGGGTAATTCTGAAGTTTGGAAAGACAGGAGATAAGCAACTCTTCAATGAGTTCCCAAATTAAAATACTAACAATAACAATTGTGGGGCGGATATCCTCACCGATGATGCAAAAGGATGGGGGTGTTTTTTTAAAAAAAGAATTACAAACTCTTTAAAAATTAATACATGTGCTGAAGGATCTAGGCTAAGTAAGTAAGTAACTGGGTCAATTTGCATCCCATAGATTTAGCATTATTATTCCTAATTAAACTTGCTAGTTGCTTGTCACCAAACAGATCTCCAATCAACTTCCACTGGTGTGTGGGTGGGTGGGTGTACAATATAAAAGAAAAATAATATAAACATTAAGATTCCATACAGCATATGTACATACACAAATACACAAATACATACACAAATCCCTAAGACAGTTGCAAAGCGTCTTGTATGCCTCCTACTAGCAACTCCTGCAGCCAAGCTGGTGCCCAACGTATTGCTCTGCTTTCCTTTGGGGCACATCACTGAGGCCAAGCCCAGCGTCCCGCATACACACTGCCCAGGCTTGTCCCCCAGAGAGATCACTTTTGGTGCTGCTAACACTGCAAAAACAACATAGGAGGCAGCAGTTACGAGTTCCCAGTCTCTGCGGCTACAGCGGGTGCTGTGATTCTCCAGCAGTTTGACTTCGCCCCCCCGAGGTGCTCTCTGTTGTCTTTTGAGACAGACGGATGCCAGCAATATCCAATACTGCTTTGAGAGTAAGGCAAACCGAGAAGGAAGTTCGGCTGGGGTTTTTAAGAGTACATTTTGGCTTGAAAAATTCATAATAATTTTATGAATTGCTGTGCCTTAAAGGAGTGGTTTTCAAATGTTTTTCCCTCCCTAGGGGGAGCCACTGGGGAATCTCTCATATCTGGCTCAAACCCTGAATGTTGCATTTTTTTTTTAAGGGTTATTGGGGAAAGCCAGTTACTGCATACAGTGGTACCTTGGGTTAAGTACTTAATTCGTTCTGGAGGTCTGTTCTTAACCTGAAACTGTACTTAACCTGAAGCACCACTTTAGCTAATGGGGCCTCCCGCTGCCGTGGGAGCACGATTTCTGTTCTCATCCTGAAGCAAAGTTTTTAACCCGAGGTACTATTTCTGGGTTAGTGGAATCTGTAACCTGAAGTGTCTGTAACCTGAAGAGTATGTAACCCGGGGTACCACTGTACTCTTACAAAGTGCTAGCCAAGCCTCTCAGGTTTCTGTGTGATGAAAAGAACGGCCTAGAATGCAGCCAGCCAGCAGTACTCCTCTGCAGCTTCACCTAGCAGAGACGTTATTGCCCATCCTAGCACAGAAGCAAGCTGAGTATCATGGAGGGCTTAAGAGGGCACACTGGTCAAGGAGCTAGAACAGAACCAGTAATGGCTGGCAGGATGGCATTGGGTGGGGTAACATGCTCACCAAGCTTCCCAGTGTGGAGGTTGCTACCAGTAATAGAGGGAGAGAAGCAAGCTGGCAAGGAAGAAGGTGGGTGCAGGGTGCAGCAGTTGAGTCAATCCAAGGTTCCTTACTGCTATGCCTCCCTTCCCCCCTCTCTCTCTTGACTTGGCTACCAGCAGTAACCTTCATACTAGGAAGGCCAGGTGCACCTCTTCAACATAAACAGAACAGCACCAGGAAACTCCTGAGTTCACCCAGATACAACTAAGCCCAGTGCCGTCTAGAGACTGAACCACCTGTCACTATCACGCAGTGTCTTTCAGGGACGCTCTTCTTCCATTTTGGATCTTGTCACCAATGAACCCCTGATAAGCTTCCGAGGAATCACAGAGTTCCTTGAAGCGCCATTTGAAAACTACAGTCAAGGAACAAAAGAAATATTGTACTGTGTGTGGTGTCCCCTCCCCTACCATACTTGAAAACGCATCATGTTTTCGAACACTATAAATTAATAATAATAATAATAATAATAATAATAATAATAATATAAAAAACCTCAATAATGCCTCCTTTCTTCCATTTGGCCACTTGCAACTGAAACCCCGACACATGTTTGCACCCCTCTTGAGGCACACAATGAGTCTGCAAACTCATTCGGAGAAATGTGAAAATCTTTGGCTAGAGAATAAAAAAGCCCAGAGTGCTTTGATTGGAACTAATGGAGCAGCATGTGTCGCTTAAAGCTTTCTTCAAGCTATCTGCCGATCTCACGAAGCACGGCTGCAATACACACACACACATAGATATATTCAGCTCACAATTTTCAAGGTCATTTTCGCGATCTAGCGTAAGAGCAGGAAACATATTATGTTTTATTAAAAGCTATGAAATGAAGGAAAAACAAGGTCCGTATGATCCCTCTTTATGCATATTCCTGGCCCACAGGTTAAGAACTCCTGGTCCGATGCTATTAACTTTTGATTTGGCTGCATATCTTACTATCTTTATAGTAAGAAACCCCAGCAAGACAGAAATATAGCATGCACAGCATGTATTCTGTACTGTATAACCTGCCAGTAACAGCTGCCAAGACCAAATGGTGATCTATTAGACTCAGCAAATCATTATTTTTTGACAGCGATTGAATACAATAGTGCAGCTGTTTAGATTTCCCATTTTCAGCAAAGGCATTCATGCATAGCATAAAAAAGCTTCACCTTATACTGAATGTGCACAATCTATACATTGCCATTTTTACCTCTATGATTTTTTATTTTTTTTAAGTTGATTTAGGTTTGTCACAAAACATATTTCTATTGCCAAATAATAATTTGTAGACGGTCCCTCAATAAATGTTCAGTTTGTTTCCCTATCTTTACACAGACAAAAGACACTGATATTTTATAACAGCATGTTTATAAACACTGGTACATATTTGGCTTCTGCAGGATTGTTCAAATTGGCATCGGAATAAAACCAAAGATATAAAGCTACAAAAAAAAACCAACCCACCAGGAATTTGAAAATGTTTCATTTCAGGTAAGAGTAGACTCTGCCAACAAACCTTTATATAAAACGCGATTTGCTGAGTCAAAACGTGGCAGCCAGAGCAATTTCAGGAGCCTGTTTTACCAAGCATACTATTCCATGTTTGTATAATCTGTATTTAATGAGGGCTGGGTATTCTTCACAAAACCCTAAGCAGTTTGGAACCAGGATATATGAAGAGCCTCCTCTTACTCTCACATGAACCTCCCATCAGTGCTGCTCTGGGTTCCACCACTACTGAAGGAGGGACCAGGAAAGACTGGGCCTTTTTAGTTGTGGCAGCCAGACTCTGAAACTCCCTCCCTGGAGAGGCTCAATTAACCCCTTCTCTTACAATGCATCCGTATATTGTTAAGACCTTATATTTATTTATTTTTAAGGCATTTAGCCTGTGCTGACTCCCCCCGCCACCACCACCACTGTTGCGGTAGGGCTGGTCTTGTTAGGACAACCAACTGTTGCGGTAGGGCTGGTCTTGTTAGGACAACCAATCACAAATGTTAACCCTACAGAAACTGCAGTGTAGAGTAAGTAAAGTCTCCTTTTACCCAAACAACATGGATTGTGGAGTGGGGAGGAATCCTACTTTGCTCGGGGATCAACTAATCTGCTGCTGCGGAGGTGGAAAGCCACATGTATTCGTCGTCATCGTCTTCTTCTTCTTCAGCATTATCATCATCAATTCAGTGATATTTGTCTAGAAAAGGAGGTGCCAAACTCACCATAAACACCTCTCTTGTTCTCTTACAATGGCAATGGTACCCACCTGAACTGACGAAAAATCCCTGACAACAACAACAGCAACAACAAATTTCTTGTACCCTGCTCATCTGACTGGGTTGCCCCAGCTACTTTGGGCAGTTTCCAACAAAAATACAGAGGGAAAGAAGAAAAAAACCCACCACACATTAAAAGCTTCCCAAAACAGGACAGGCTTCAAATATCTATGAAAATTTATATAGCTGTTTACAGTTCTATTTTTCTAGAAAAAGAGGTGCCAGAACTTACCATGAACACCTCCCTCGTTCTCAATGGCGCCCACCTGAGAGGTGCTGGAACTGAGTTCCAGAGAGTTCTGGCTGGAAAAACCCGTTTTATTAACTTTTTGACATCTGCCGGGAGGGTATCCTTGTTTTTACTTTTTGAAATATGGCAACCCTATTTAAGTTTAAGGTACATTAAATAGAAATGAGGTCAGGTGATCACACACACACATATATATATATGAGAGAAAATGTAGAAAACTGATTTATACTTTCAAACAGTGCTTTTTTTTCTTTAAAGATGTTTAGGGGTACTCTCATTTTCCTACTTCATATTGAAATACTGCCCCTCAATGAGGCCAAATTTAGATTCACAAAATGTTTAGGGGTATGCATACCCCTGCGTACCCCCAGAAAAAAAGCACTGTTTTCAAAACTTTTAGGGATACCTAATTGTTCTCCAACTTCACCTCTATAAACAGGAGAAACTTTAGAAATATCATATACTTTTCACATTTGCCCATAGTTATATTACATGTCTGCAGTTTATATGCTTTTCATGTTCTGCAACTCCAGCATATTAAACGCATAGCATGATGCATACTTTCTCACTTTTCAGGGAGATATAGCACAAATTTATGGGTCCTGTTGCTGTCCTGCTCAACTTGCAGGCTTCCCATAAGCACTGTGAGAACAGGATTTTGGACGAGATGGGCTATTGGCTTGATCTAGCAGGCTCATCCTAGGCTCTTGTGTGTTTCGTTTGGGGAGATAGTAAACATTACGCTCGGCTACTGAAAAGCAAATTTTGATTACTCCAAGTGATTAGTCTATAAAATTTAAACCTTCCATTTATTAACTTAACACTCTGGCCTTAGTAAAGGCTCGGGGCAAAAACTACTCTGACCTGTACAAAAGTATTGGCTCATAAAACAGCAGATCAATGTTTCTACATTTAGCCGCAGTTTTATGTATGACGCCAAACGCAGTTCATAAATGTCACTTCACAATTTACATTAGTACAAATTATTAGCAAAATGGCATACCCTTGGCACACCTAAAAACACCATATAAGTTGTTCCTTTAATTTACGACTTACTGTAAGTTGCCATTAAGCATAATAAATAACCTCCCTGAGTGTGCAGTCGAGAATGCTTGTTTGCTTGGAGGAAAATATTTACAAAGGGGGAAAAAAGCATTTTGAGCTAGTGAAGACTAAAAACAAAAGAACAGATAAATCCCACCCACGGTTCAAACTTTGAATAATGAATGTTAAAGTAGCATAAAACCTGACAGTGGTCTCCTTATTAAAATTCCAGAAATGCTGGAATTCATTTACACTACTCTATTAAACACAATGGAATTGCACATTACTCTAATGTAATAATGAGAATCCAAAGGAAGGATAAGAGCATCTGGGGGGGAATCATGAATGCAATCCCCCCCCCCATTTTTCTCTGCAACGGTTTTCAGAGATACTCAAGCTCTCACTTTTTAAACTGTTGCAGTAACTTGCCTCTTTGTCAGGGGGAATTACTGTGGAGAAAACATTTAAGTGAATTTTCAGCCATGCATTTAGTTTTTTCCTGTGCAAACACATTCCTTCTTTGGATCCTAGACACAATTAAGCTCCAATCATATCATCCATAAGTGAGACTAAAGCTCTTCAGACCCCCCTGAGACCTGTTTGCCATAAGTGAGGTGGTGTTTTACAACTTTTCAGACATAAATCTTATTTGGTACCAGCTTGAAACTCACTCACTCCAGGCTTTCATGAGGAATGACAATTGCATGAGTCTTCATGTCCCACAGTCTTCTCTGACAGGCCTTGATGTCTAACAACATACAGCCTTCATTTTATGAAATATCTTGCTAATTACATATTTGCAGATCAGTTTCTACATTGGCTTTTCAGTACAGACTTGCTCCACCTTGTTGCATAATACAACCAACTTGTATTTGGAAAACCTGCCTTGCAAAGAAATGTTGGGGATGTATAATTGATTACAGCTGGGGGAGAAGATACAGTGCGTCAAACATTGCCACCCCAGTCACACAAAATACTTCTGCTTTACACTGTGGATTTTTTCTCCTCTTCTCCTCTCCCCTGCAGCCTCCCTAGCACCCTCAAAATCTGCTTCAAATGGCTGAGCGACCATCTGGAGCACATTTTGCGGGCATACTGGGAGAAAGCATCATCAAATGAGTGGAACACTGTTTCAAAGTGTTGGATACATACAACTCAGTACAATTCAGTGATATCACTGGGCCTGATAGTTCAGGATCTGCCATAGATTTCTATTTTTAGAAAATGTGCAGAGAATTGCGGGAGGAATTCGATGAAGTGCTAAGGATATTGCTCTGTCAGGGCAAGGATGTCAGTTTGTCAGACAGAATGATCTCCCCTTTCCTTCGCCCATGCTGTTTTGGGGGTTCCCCAATCCCCACACAGCCAATTGGGGGGCAGGGGCCCACAAGGGGAGGAGAGGGGATGAAAAGTCCGAGCCAGGGTCGTCTTTACCCAGGGGTGCAAGGGGTGCAGGGCACCTGGGCGCTGAATTCTGGGGGGCGCCAGGCGCCTGCCGCTGGAGCCACCTAAGCATATTGTATTGAGCTGCTATGTGGCAGTGGGCCAGCAGCACCTTTGACATAACTGATCTTGCACACAGGCTCCAGAACCTTCCCAAGAGGAACTCGTATATGCACACTCGCAAGGGCCCTCCCGGCTCCTCTAGAAATAAGGTTGCTCCCACAATGAAAGGCTGCCCGAGATGGCTCTCCCATGCATGCGCACAATGCCTGCCCATCTCATCTTTCAGACACCTCCCTACGACCGTAAGCGCATGTGTGGAGTCTTTACACCAACTCCCAATGTGTTCTTTGTCTTCTTCAGAAAAGCAGGTTTTAAGCAACACACACACACACACACACACACACACACACACACACACAAACTCCTTTTGGAGCCGCGCAGGCGTGAGTGTTATTTCTCAAATGATAATAGTGACATAAGCATAACAAAAGTTAATTTGGGGGCTAAACTAAATTTTGGGGCGCTGGGCAGATCTTTGCACCCTGGCAGTGCATATGCTAAAGACGGCCCTAGTCCCAACGCATTAGTGGAAAACCTAGCACTGGCTTCCATTAGCGTGATTCATTAGTTAAATTGGGCCCCTTGAAGTTTGTATGTATACAGAGACAAAACATGGATAGACATGCTCATTCTGTTGCATGAATTGTGTAGAAGACACATGACTGAGGATATGCAAAAATTCATGAATGAGTGCATGTAGAAAGTTCGTTTTTGAGTGTGGCAAGATATAGAAGTCCAGAGGGCAGCGCCTAGGAGAACTCCATGTGAGCATTTGCTCCATCAAAGCTTTAGAGTAGTCTGTAGAGTAGAGTAGCTCTGTAGAGTAGAGTAGAGTAGCTCTTATGTTCCCAGGGCCATATCAACCCTGCCGGACGCAACATTTACAACAGGAACACGTATTGGAGAAAAGTGTTAAAGGGGCTTTCTCCTAGCACCAGACTCCTGCTCCATGTCAGAGAGACCATGGCTGCTTTTAAGAAAGAAAGACAAACCCCAGAAACACTGGGAGATCTGATCACAGATGCCTCATGTCACATCTAGGTAGGTCCTATATTCCTTACTGAATGTTTGGCTCTATAAAGTTAATATTTTTTTATGAGTTAGGCAGTATTAACCTTCTAGCTTGTGCCTTGTGCATCTTATGTTTTGCTTTGAGTAGTATAAATGCCAATTGTTGTTCTTTGCCTCTTGCAGAAATATTCCATCCTCTTCCTAAGAATCTAGCTACAAACCACTCACAAGGAAAGATGTTAATGTGAGAATATATCTGACACTGAGGAATCAGGAGAAACAGCACTAGTTGTTGTTGTTATTGTTGTTCTCCCCTTATTATTATACATCCTACACTGCCTCTTGCCGAAAGAAAATGAAGCATGTTTGCTTGGGAAAAACCCTATGCTTTGAAAGAACGCTGCTCAGCCATTTCTCAGAACTTCTTTGCACCATCTTCTTCTGTAAGTTATCCACCACAATATCTTATATTGATATAAAGTGTCACCACATAGCTGCATCCTTCGTCTCTACAAAGAGGCAATTTTGCCTCAGGCCTTGCAATGAAGAGGACACTTTCAAAGAATGCTCAAGACTGATCCATCTGTTCAATCAAAGGATTTGAAGACAAGAGATGGCCTAACATTTTCACACCTGGAAAAAGTCAAAATGACACCCCTTTCCTACTTGACTTCAAAAAAACAACAAATGCCCGGAGATGGAAGGACGGATTTGGGAAGCATGGAAACTACAGTGATTTTGTAATTTGCCATGTTTCTGTTTCCTCGTACTTGGTGGTAACGCTGAGTGCAGGCTGGGGACCAATGGCAGACAAACCACCCCAGAGGGGGCACAATGCGTCCCCCACCAGAGGTACCACCCCTTCCCAACACCCCATACACCGTTATCTGTTTGGCTTACCTGCCCTTTCAACCCTCCCAATATCCAGTTCATAATACTGTGCATGCACTGTCATCTGCGCATGAGCAATGCCTGTCTCAAACATTCAAACCCCTGCTTAACTGTGAAGGGAATGCACTTTAAAATTTTCTTCCAGACTGAAACTGGTTTGCTGGAAAATGCAATAAGCGGCAGTATTTTTCAAGGAACAACAGGGCAGCTCTGAATCATAGTAATGTTGCATCTGAACAGATTCAAAAGCCAGTGGTTGGGAGCGCACTGGAGCCAGACTAAAACGGCAATGTGTACACAGCCTGAGTTTGTTCGTTAGAATATTTTGAGGACATTATTCCATCTTTTGTGTGTGTGTTTTGCTTTTACCAAGCTGAATGCTAATTCATTTGGACATGAGCCACCGAATCTTGGCTGGCTATTGTGATCTATGCATATCATTCATTTTGAGCCTGTTTTATGTGTGGTCTTGCAAGGATATCAGGAACAAGATGAAGGAGCCTGACATGCTATCATGTTTCATTTCACAGAAAAAAATGAGGCTGAACAGCATGTTATAGGAGACACATATATGCATACCCCTGACCATGCCACTGCCCACAACCACCAACTCTTTCCAGTAGCATGTAGTTGGAATAATTTTTATGTCATTGTGGTGTTAGCATTTCACATCTCCTGCAAGCGTCAGTCAGTGAAGTGGAACAGGAGGAAACACTATCATAATGACGAGTGGCTTACAATAATAAAATACAGCCAGTGTGGTTTGATGGTTAGAGTATCAGACTAGGACAGGGAAGATCCAGGTTTGAATCAGCACTTGTCTCGTGAAGAAGACTGGGTCAAATACAGGTTATAGCCTTACTTCCAGCCATACAGTTGGTCCATTTGACTCACTACTGTCTGAACTTACAGTGGTACCTTGGTTCTCAAACTTAATCTGTTCCAGAAGTCCATTCCAAAACCAAAGTGTTCCAAAACCAAGGCACGCTTTCCCATAGAAAGTAATGCAAAATGGATTAATTTGTTCCAGACTTTTAAAAACAACCCCTAAAACATCAATTTAACATGAATTTTACTATCTATTGGTCCATAAAATGAAAGCAATAAACAATGTACTGCAGTCACACAATCAATCAGTCAGTAGCTGAACTGGGTTCCACACAGTCACAAAAACAAAAAAAGAGAGCCGCAAAAACAAAAGCGCAAAATAAATAGACAGACTTCAATGTGACACTCAAAACAAAAGTGTGGCACTCAAATCTGAAACATAACAACATTCAGCTTCTGAAAAAAGTTCGCAAACCAGAACACTTACTTCCAGGTTTGCAGTGTTTGGGTTCCAAGTTGTTTGGGTACCAAGGCGTTTGAGAATCAAGGTACTAAGTTTGGCTCAACTAAGTTGTACTAAAGTAAACCTACTGGAATTAATAAATTTGATTAGTCATATGGAAAAATCCCCCAATGTATTTAGGAAATACTGAAGGACTCATATAATCAATGGGTGTATTATAGAGAAGGGACGCAGGTGGCGCTGTGGGTTAAAGCCTCAGCACCTAGGACTTGCCGATCGAAAGGTCGGCGGTTCGAATCCCTGCGGCGGGGTGCGCTCCCGCTGCTCGGTCCCAGTGCCTGCCAACCTAGCAGTTCGAAAGCACCTCCGGGTGCAAGTAGATAAATAGGGACCGCTTACCAGCGGGAAGGTAAACGGCGTTTCCGTGTGCGGCTCTGGCTCGCCAGAGCAGCGATGTCACGCTGGCCACGTGACCCGGAAGTGTCTCCGGACAGCGCTGGCCCCTGGCCTCTTAAGTGAGATGGGCGCACAACCCCAGAGTCTGGCAAGACTGGCCCGTACGGGCAGGGGTACCTTTACCTTTTATTATAGAGAAAGCTAGGCTATCAAGATCAGTGTACTATATTTAATTGTATGGATTTTGTTTTGTTTCTATTGTGTCCCCTATGTGGAAAAATCACATGCCTCTTTCTACTTAAACACTGATGAACTGAGAAATCTCACCACTTGTTTCCAATATCAAATATTGCTCAACAAAAATGGTGCCTTTACACAAGGCACATATATATTGGACAGGAACTCAATGTTGTTGTTTTCTTTGCTTGGTTGAAGCCAGTTTTGCCTGAGCTTTTCCGTTTAAATCCAAATTAATGATTTCATTTCATCTTGAAATATTTTTGAACTCCGATGTGTGATATATATATATATAAAAGGAGGTTATAATGTTGGAGCGAGGTCAGGTAAAGTAACTAAGCTGGCCAATTTTAACTTTGCAATTGACAAAATAATGGATGCTTTCAATACACTTAGGGCATTATGAAATCGCTTTAACCTCGCTGGCTACCTTTCCCAAAAAGGATGATATCTCTGACCAGTGGAAAGGTGGGGGTGTTGATGGTTAGGTGCTGTTCATTTTACATCTGTGTCTCTCAGTGAAAGCAGCAGCCCTGTCACTTGTCATTAAATCTGTTTACGCACACATTTTCTCACATCATCATCATTATTACCACCTCTACTACCATCACCTCCCACATGGCAACAGGAAAGCTATTTGAGATGCTGTCAGCAGCCCTACCTGGATAGACAATAAGACACATACACTTTCAATCGTATTTTCCCTTCCACCATTTAAATGCTATTCGTCAGACATCTATGCGTGTTGCACAGCCTTTTAAAACATACAGTGGGATGATACACATGTTGATGTGTTGTTGTTTTTTTAAAAAAATGACAATCAATTAAAAAACCCCAGCACCTTTCTAAATATAATTGAATGTCTTAAATATAAAATATATTCGGGTCATATAGGTGGCAGACTCTCCTGCCAAAATTTTGAATGTATTGATCTTCAGCGTAAACGTTTCAATTATTTCTGACATGCCTGCAGGTATCTAATTATATTAGACAGGATTTCCTCCACTGGGTAAAAACAGATAAAATTTTGAGGAATCCTATTTATAGTGGTTTTCTGTGGATCAGGTAGACGAACAATACGGCATTCATTAGAAAGCAGAAAAATGGCTTTGTTTCAAAGAGCTGTGCTGCATAAGTATGTGCAACACTATAATGTCATTTCAAGCAATCTGCAATCTGTATTGACATTAATTGTCACAAGTGCTATATTCCGCTCCCTTTATATTTAACATTCGTTATGGATTGCTCTAATATACTCTCATACAGTGCCTTCCACTCACATTTGTTGCATACAAAAAACAAATAATTTTTTCAGAACTTTTTTTTTTAACCCAGGGCATTATTTTCAGAGTATCTAGTTTTTAAAGGAAATAATGGCACAATTTACAAATTCAGCATGTAAGAGATTCTGAGGCACACATACAACTCTATGCATTGACATGCATTTTTAGGCTCACACTCCTTAGAACAGGGGTCGGCAACCTAAGGCCCATGGGCCACAAACAGCCCACAAGAGTTGTTTAACCAGCCCCCGAGCTGCCCATTTGGTGAGTCCCCACACACTGCACTAAACCAGCGCAGCACAGGGACTTGCTTCCACGGTGCTGGAAATCGCATCTGTGCGGATGCCGGAAATCGTGGGTGGGCGCGCGATTTGGCCCACAGAGCGATCTCCGCTGGAGTGAACCAGCCCAGGCGAGGTAAACCTTGCAGACCCCTGCCTTAGAGCATTTAAATACACTCAGAGTATTTAAAACTAAAACAAGTTCATCCATTAAAACAATCCATTAAAACTAAAACAAGTTCATCCATTAAAAAAGACAGCTTGGCCATCTCATCATACCTCAATAGCAGAACCACACACACACAACCCAATCCACAAAATTCCTTTGAAGTTCTTCTGCTCTCCACTAAAGAGACAGAGACAACACCTCTTTCATGGAAACGAAAACTAGGGGGTGGGATTTGGAGCAGGGCTAGTTTGAGCCAAGCTGCAGATCTAAAACGGTGGGACTATGGTGTCCTGGCAACAAGATCCTATTTTTTGACTACTTGGAAGATTTTGGCTTACTGGACCAGAGTGCGCTTTAGTCTGATACAGCTGGACACTTACGTGCAGAAATGACTTCAAAACAATCCCTCCCCCTGGCTCCTCCAAAGTCACTCCATTCTTTCTCAGCCCTGCCCCTACATCCCATCCCCAAACGCTCGCCGTCCTCTGCGGCCATCCATTGGGCCGCAGCTGCGTCACTCACTGGATTTAGTATAATGGGGGAGTAAGGTAGGGAAAGGAGAGGCAGACAGACAGAGACAGAGAATGCGGACAGGCAGGAAGGAGGCAATAGCGCTGGTAGAGATGTAAGGGAAGGAGGAGCTGAGCTCAGCACTCACCTCAGCAAAGGAGGGAAGGAGAAGAAAACAAGGCAGAAATAAGGGACAAACTGCGTCCCTTAAAGGTTGCAGCATTTTTCCTTGAAATAAGGGACTCTTCCATATTATAAAGGACAGGTGGCAACCCTACACTAGGATCAGCCTCACTAGGGAGTTCCTAAACTCTGGAAGGCCTCCCACAGGAGTTCTCCATAGTGCAGACAACCCCTTGCCTAAAGCCTTGCCTTCAGGTTGAGTTGCAAAGAAGAAAAGTACCAAAGTGCCCACCTGTTAACATGGCCCATGGGGATGGGACAGGCGAGGATCTATCCTACCAGCAAGATCCTGTTCATGACATGTTCATAAACATGACATGTTTATCAGGA
The DNA here is from genome assembly GCF_964106915.1 of Podarcis gaigeae. NCBI lineage: Eukaryota > Metazoa > Chordata > Lepidosauria > Squamata > Lacertidae > Podarcis > Podarcis gaigeae. The sequence goes on along the minus strand of NC_139677.1, from coordinate 33,399,065 downwards.
TACAGATGAGTAGCTTCAAAAGAGAATAGAGATATTTATCCAAGCTTACAGGTGGTTGTTGTTGCTTTTAAATGCCCAGTGTATAAATAAAAATCATTTTACACAGAAGATGCAAAGCAGACTAAAAAATTACAGGGTTGAACAAACAATAAAATATTTATTCCCCCTGGTGAACTAAATTAGATGGGAAGAGATGAACTTTTTAAAGAACTGATATGCTAGCTAGCCCATTGTCAAACAGCTTTTACTGTCAGAAAGTTTTTCCGTATGTTTAGTCGGAATCTCCTTTCTTGTAACTTGAAGCCATTGGTTCAAATCCTACCCTGCAGAGCAGAATAAACCAAGCACATTCCCTCTTCCATGTGGGCCACACTGGATTTCATACGCTGGGGCTGATTTTTAGTCCTGTCACTGGCAGTGAGACAATAAACTGTGCAGACCAGTCCTACTTATGTTTATTTCAGGTCTTTCACTGTGATGTTCTCACAACAATAACATGAGCATTAACATTATAATGATGCATTCCATAATGGTACTTCACTTAGCTATTACATGATTGTGAAACAGACAGTATACCATACTCGCACTTTACACAGCGGGTTTTACCTCTACATGCACATTTAATCCATGGGGTTTTTTAAGTGTGCATGGATTTTTATAGAAGCCCGATTTGTGGCTATATGCATTGGCCCTGAGTTACTGAAGATCAAGGACAATTTACTACTTTCGTTTGAAAGCTCTGATTAATACATGCAGCCACTATTCTGAGATATTGCAATACAAAACTAGCCTGAGGGCTTTTGTGTTTCTTTAAAGCATCAGACATTAATAGACTAAGTTTACCACTGGGAGCCAGGGCACAAGCCCAAAAACAAAAACTCAGACATATTTATTTCATAATCGGTGTATCCCAAGTAGAATGCATCATTTCTATGAGATTTTAATGAGAGTCATGATGTGCAGAATACGAAAATAGCATTTCTTTTTCTACTACTGCTCAGTGGAGATTAGTGAATGATTAGTAGTTTTTGCTATAGATACAAAAAAATAAGTCTTAACGATCATGGGACGCAATTGAGACATTTTAAAGTAGAAAAAAAAATTGTCTGGTACCCTGAAGACTCTTAAAATAATTATAAACAGCTTTCAGTCAAAAGTTTGGTGTGTTTTTTTAAGCCAGACCTTGTGTTTTTAGTGAAATGTGCCTCCTATACAACTGCCAAATTTAGCTGCATGGACAGGCAGAGTCCCCCTCAACCCCAGGCAACCCCTGAGTGGAATAATGACTCAAGAGAACGTGCTATGGGATTAAAATTGTCCACAAGTTTATTAAGTTTCAGATGTAGGGAGACCTTGGCTCAGGCATTGGGCGTTTAACCTTCCCAATCCCCAGCTGGGGATCTGGGAGACATCAGGGTTATCCAGAGTGTGTGGGGATTGGGCTGGCTCTGGAGAACATATGTTCAAGCAGAGAGCCCACCCCCTGTTTCGCTGCCGGAGGGGAGAGCAATGACAACCTCTCGGCATATGGCCAATGATACCCCTTTAAAGGGGAACCCTGGGATCACCGCCACAAGGGGGGGTCACCGGTTCATGCTCCCCCCATTTAGGAAGATAGACTAAAGGATTCCGCCCAAGGCCTGAAACCACCAAAGTTGTGACATTTTGCTATGGAAAAGGCAAAACCTGCCAGTGCAGGAAAATTCCTTTCTGGCCCTGACGTAGCAGCGCCTGCGTACCTGTGGAGAAGAGGTTAACCTGCAAAAGAAGACTTAACTGAGGGAGGGGAGGGTGGGAGAAGCTCTGAAGCCAACTGACGCTTCGCAGGTAGGATTCACCTTCTGTTGTGTGGGCAGGGTGGTCCCTCCCCTTACCTGGTCGATCCCCTGGTAAAGCCTCCCCAGGCGGGAGTGGGCGATTGGCTGAGGTAGGCGGAGACCTCCAGGTATCCAGCCTGAGGAGGATGAAGCCATCCTGAACTACTGGGACCTGGGGGGCTGCACGTGACCATGCAAAAGGCACCCCCCATTTGATGTGGAGAGCGGTCATTCTCTGTAGATGCACATAATCAGAGACATGCCTGTGAAAATGGGGCAGTATTTGTTAAAAAGCACATCCTTCTCCTACCCCATCCTACAAAACAGCAAAGGAAAGGAAAGCCCTAGTCTTTATATTGAAGGACTTCGCTTATCCTGCTCACAACCAAATCTCTTGTCTTTCCTTTTCTATTTTTCCTTCCTGCTGTCTCTGCTTCACTTAAGCTTATCTTACGTTGTCTTCTTTCATTTTTCTCACAGTCAAGAATCTGTGCCTTCTACTCTCTCTCTCCCTCCCCCCCAAGTATCTATCAAGTCACCTTCGTAGTATTTTCTAAGTATTTCAGCTAAACATGTCCTTTACTTCACGCACTGCTGAAAGACCAAGTTGGCTCATGTGTTTAGTTCAGCTGAGAAACTGGACACAACCTTGTATCATGTGGGCCAGAGTACTACAGGCTGCATTATATCACCAGCAGGTGGTTTAATGCGTTTCTCAAATCATCACCAAGGAGTTTCTACATTTTTATTATTATTATTATTTATACATTTGTATACTGTTGAGTTAATTTTAGAAATTCTTCTCAGTGATACAGTGTATGTAAAAACATAAAAAGACAACGACACATAAGCCTGGCTGGGTTTAGTCTAAAAATCTATGGAATGTGCTCATAGCTAGTCACATAATTCTCTGGCTTCAAGTCAAAGCCTGCATTCATTCATATTCTCTCTCACACCCATGTATACAAATACAGGTACAATATTTAGAAAAGCCTGGATTAGTTCCAATGCAGATGAATGAAATGAGCCTAATAAAATATAATGAAACATTAATTACCGTTTACTATAAAAAATAATAATTGACTTGTTCAAAGCTCTGCACCCCAATTAAAAATGAACTTAAGGGCAGTAAAGTATAGTATTCTGCAAAGCAGACATATGAAGCAATTACACTGACTGACAATATTTGAAAATGCTTATGTGATTTCTTTTATTAAAAAAAAGGTATGAATGAAATAGATAGGATCACGAAGTATTGGATACACAATTATATCCCTAAACAAACACTGCAAATGATAGATTAAAGAAACTTAACAGAGAAATGTGAGCATTTAAAAGCACTGTAGATCAGAACACGCCATCCTGTTTATATATACAACTTCTGGGGGTTGGAGATGAGATTCAGGCTTAGATCTCCACCTGCAAAGCTGCACAAACACGCTGACGTCAAAGCACTTTGCTAATTTTAACAAGCAGTTGCCTTTCTGTAGAGTCAGTCCATTGGGCCAGTCAGTCTTCTCTACACTTCCTTGCAGCAGCTATCCTGGACATATCAGGAACTGAATATGAGATCTTGTGCGTGCAAAGCACATGAGCAACCTCTGAACTACAGAACGTCCCCTTTCCACTCCAATTTGGTCATATAGAATTAGGTCATCTATTTGTAAAACTGGTGTAATGGCCATAGTTTGCAAATGTTCTGCAAACTTTTGTTTTGGGCTTCTGGTAAGTCACTGAAGCTGTTCTCTGAGCAGACAAGGAGAGAGACTGACATGGCTAAGGGTTTGCACATGATAGAATCCCAAGAGAGTGGTAGGCCAACCAAGATGGACTTCTTTGTGAACCACCTCCACGCAGGTACAAAACTAGCCCAATGGGATGAGGAGGGGGGTGACACTTTTTTGAGCCGTTTCGCAAAACAAACTGGTGGCTAGGCTTACTACCAGGCTACCAGAGGAGGAAAGGCTTGGACTTCTGCTTCTTTTTCTCTCCCATTCGAAATGGCTCACCTTCTAAAACTGGTTGCTGATCAGGACTTTAAAGCTACCCTGCAGGTGAGAATATTGCACCTTCAAACATGGAAGCTGACAACTGGCTAAGCTGCCATTATGCTATATTACATATATTTCTATTACATTATGTCTAGGGAACTTTGGTTGAAGGGCAGGTGTATACATCTTTAAAATAAAAACAAGTGAACAAGTGTGCAAAGAAACCATCCTATGGTGTGGAATCCATCTTATCAGTTAAATAGAGCAGCATAGTAGAAGTTGCACCTTGTTGTCAGGGGCCAGTAAGAGAGACATATAGATGCAAACATGATAAGTTCATTTGCCCATAGAGAGGGTGGCTACATAAAATCAAGCACTTCTGTTTCTTAATGCAGAAATATCCTATTTCCCACTTGGCAGAATGGTACAGGCAACCATTCTGAGATAGTGGGCAATGCTACACAAATGTAAATTCTTCTAACATCTGGCAAGGCTGGCTATCTGCACCAGTAACCACCGCAGTTATTTTCTATGATTATGATTCCTTCCTTGATGCTATCTGTATTCTTCTTATGTTGCCAATGATGTCATCATTTTGCATACTTACAAATTAAGTAGCAAATTACATCATTTCTCCTCCCATGAGCTCTGTTCTCTTAATCTTCTGATATTTCAATGTAACTGCATACTTTTTTAAAAAGCTGGATCAAAGAATAACAAAAAAAACAAAAACCACCAGACTTCACATTAAAAAATTGTATTTTTTTTTTCAAAATCACCATTTTCTAGGACCAGCAATTACCAATGCTTTTGAATTGTAAATATAAACCAATGTAGCAATAAGTAAATTGTCAGAATATTATCAAGTTAAACAAACATTCTATATTACCTGTCATCTGTACATACTGCATGACTCTACAAAATTAGCCAATCAAGACATAGCTGAAATACTCTACTTATGTTTAATAAATTGCTCATTGGTGGATGAATCTCGGATTAAATGATTTTTTCTTTGTTCCATTGCTATAAATGCCTTATAGCCTCCACAAGAAAGACTTGGGTATACAGTATATGAAAGATATATATATGAAAATAAATTATAAATAAAGAACAACAGAATGCCGTTCTGTAGCTTGAAAAACGCACTATGGTTTTTAGAAGTTGGTGAGCTTATATAGAGAACAAATTATTTGTAGTGCCATTCACAGTGCAATGTTCAAAAGCAAGACCTTTTCCTTACGGAGATGCTTTGAAGGTTTAAAGGATCAAATGGATCATGTTAGGTTACAGAAGCTTTCAAATAAAGCAAGATGATAGCAGCAATGGGAAATGCTGTCTTTCTGCCAAGATTTGTTGAAGATAAAAACCACATGCTAAATTATTTTCAGGGGAAATCCTCTTCAAATATGGGAAGCCTGGCTGGTGTGTTTTCTACATTAAAAGGAGGTGAGATGAACCTTTCTTGGCAAAGGAAGTTAATCTCTACAGTGGAAAAGGATGCGGGCATGGAGGCCCAGTGACAGTCCTGTCAAACCTAGAATTTCTTTGCTGATCTATATCCCATATGGCAAACATAGGTTGTCTGTCCTCTCCTCCCTTCATAACAGAGGCTGTTTTCAAAAGTATTGTGGAGGTGTCGCTCCGCTTGTGCTGAAGCAAACTTCGCACTAGTCACGCAACAGTGTGCCAAGGAGCGTTGCGCCCACGCTCCCTGATCTTTTGCCTTCTTGGCTAGCAAACAGGGTTTTCCCCCTGACCATTTGTCCTCTCACAGATTTGGTTATTAGACATAACACTTGGATGGAGCATGACCGGGGACGCAGACGTAATCAAGTATCGGAGAAAACATTTTAGGGAAACACCTGCTGACACGTGTATTTGCTAATGCTGGAAATGTGCTTAGATGGAAATACGTCATGTTCAGGGTGGTTTCACTACTGTTTCCAATTGTTGACTTCTGCTAATAAAAGGAGCCTCTGCAGAGATAGTCGGCAGCTTGTTTGGAGCATGCTTGCCAGTGTGCACAGCTCACCTGCACTCAACCTCCCGTCGTCCTCGTTATTCCTACAAGTATAACATACCAAAATACACAGACAATAGATAGAAATCATAGAATTGTTGCATTGGAAGGGGACCACAAGAGTCATCTTAGTCCAACCCCCTGCCCAAAGTGGGGCTCGAACCCCCAACCCTGAGATTAAGAATTTCATGCTCTACTAACTGAGCTATGCCAGACATGGGCCACATTAAACTGAGTTGGTGGCAAAACTGCTAACAGTATGAGTCCACCTAGCCAGCCTTTCCCCTGTTTCTTCCCAGCCTCTGGATGGCTAGCCCTGAGGTAGATGAAGATTATATAGGAACTCACACTCCAGCATGTGATGCTGTGTGTGTGTGTGCCCGCGCGCAGAGAGAGAGAGAGAGAGAGAGAGAGAGAGAGAGAGAGAGAGAGAGCATGGTCTGTTTAGCCATTTGGACTGGTGAAATTTTCCTTACAAAATCTATTAATATTTTAAAAACAATACATTGCATATATGCTTTTTTGCATAGATGGTATTTAATGCATGTCCTACAACAAAGTCAAGCCACTGATGTTAATGGACACAACTTAGGTTCATAAATTTCAATTGGTCTACTCTGAGTAGGATGTAGTTGAATACAACCCAGAAGCAGAGTAATTGTTTGAAAGACAGCAAGCAGCTTGAGCTCATGGATGCTTATCCATGTTGTTTAGCATTATGTGCAACCAGGCTGCAACAACAGGATTGTATCCCTAACGAATATGATTGTTATTGAGTTTATATCCTACCCTTCTTCCAAAGAGATGCAGTTGGTAAGCATAGCTTTCCCCCCTCTGTATTATCCACACAACAACCAGTTTAGGCAGAGAGATGGTGACTGGCTCAAGGTCACCCACTGAATTTCATGGAGTGTTTGAACCTGGTCTCCCAGCTCCTTCATCACTCCACAAAGCTACATCTACATATAAATGTATGGAAAGGAACCAGTACAGACAATCCTGTCGCCTCTGTGACTTAAGACCCAGCCTACTTATGGGACATGCGCCAGCTTTATTCCAGAACCTTTATAAGCTTATGCTAAAGGAAAGTGCTCAGTTATGACTTGATCCATCAAATGCAAATGAGATTCCCGGCAACATACCAGGATAGTTCATAGCAGACAGCTGAGTAACAAGTTTACAAAATAAATTTTGTTCTTAGCATAATGCTGCTATTCCAAAGACTCACAAGATGAATGGCTCCTGAGCATTCGCTATTAATTAATCAATTTTTTTCCAATAAAATATTCTATGGGGAAAAGAGAAAGCATTAAGTAAAATAAATACGGGCAACGTGTGGTTGCAAATACAAACAAGTGAACACAGAAATATGAACAAAACATGCACTATACGCTTAAAGACACAATAACTTAGATACAAGATTGATTCTTCAACGGCTTGATCATCTGTATTCTTACTTACTTGGACATTCATTAAGCTTATTGAGGCTCGTTGTGGGGGGGGAGGCATGTAGATGCACATGGAGTCACAGCACAGTTTTTTAAATTAAGTACTTCAAAACAAAAACCACTTTCCAAGACATATTAAATTAAATTTATAACTGAACGATTAAGAGCTCTATGCAAGGAGTAAAGCCTACCAAAAATTAGTTCTGCCTAATGTCCAACCCCAAATAACAAACTACACTTTTCTTTTCAATAACTAGATGGGTGGATGTTTTGGACCCTATTTTGGAAGTTATCAGTTGAATATGTCCTGGTCCTTGTGTACTTTTTCTTTAAGCGCTGAACTTCCAAACAATGTATAAATCAATGTGCCTCAAAATTACAGCAACCAGAGAAGGGTGAGCTTTTTGTATACATTTTATTGAAGTATATATGTATGTTCACCTTGCTCTATAGTTGAAGCACATTTTGTAAGCAGCAAGCTATCACTCACCATAATCAATTTACACCTTATATTGTCGGCAAATTTAGTGACACAATAAAACTGAGCAGCACTTCTGCAGATTAATTACATTAAGCACGGCATTAGGCACTGAGGACAGGATGATAACAGCTACTACACCTTTTGTATATAAAGCAATGTGAACAGTGTGTATTTCACAAATATAAAAATGTGCTGAAATGTATGGTAATTATTTAAGTGGTGTCACAATGCCTAAAATAATAAACAAAAGGCAGCATGCATGATCAGGGTACTTCCACTCACAGAGAATTTAAGCATCTGATAAATTTAAAAAATGAGATTCTATGTTTGTACGGTTTATGCCTGCAACTAAAACTTTCACTTTGGTTATGAGTGTACACAAGGGACTGAAGTAACAAAATATAGTTCTTTTTACAATAAAGGCAAAGGTTGTTCTAAACTCCATTAAATAAACATACTTTAAATGAAAATACTGCCTTGAAGATTCCCAAGCTGCAATGCTTTTTTTGCATATATGTATGGACCATGACGCGGGTGGCGCTGTGGGTTAAACCACAGAGCCTAGGACTTGCCGATCAGAAGGTTGGCGGTTCAAATCCCTGCGACGGGGTGAGCTCCCGTTGCTCGGTCCCTGCTCCTGCCAACCTAGCAGTTCAAAAGCACAGTGCAAGTAGATAAATAGGTACCACTCCAGCGGGAAGGTAAACGGCGTTTCCGTAAGCTGCTCTGATTCTCCAGAAGCGGCTTAGTCATGCTGGCCACATGACCCGGAAGCTGTACGCTGGCTCCCTCGGCCAATAAAGCGAGATGAGCGCCGCAACCCCAGAGTCGGCCATGACTGGACCTAATGGTCAGGGGTCCCTTTACCTTTACTTTATGGACCATGAAGATTTTGTAACTAAGAAGATCTTGTAACTGTTATGTGAGTGTCTTCAAGGAAAGGAAAGTTACTGGGCTGCATCCCACTAAACTCAATGGGACTTATTTCCAGTTAGTGGATATAGGACTCTGTAAACGAACACAGGAAAGCGTGTGTGCGCACACACGCAAAAAGAGCTTCAGTAGCCTTATGATTCAAACCAATCAAAGAGAGTCAGGCAACTTTTCTACTTCACAACAATAAAAAGGCTCTAATCATTTCCATCCTGCTGGTAGTTTTAGCAAAACCCCAGTAAAAACGAAGCATCCAAGAAAAAGTATGTCTATTTGTGAATACCTTTTTAAGACCAGCCTGCTAATGCCATTTACCCCAGAACGGTGACGTCATGCTTGCACTTCTTTAGTAAGGAACAGCAAAGTTATAGGAACCTCTGCCTAAAATACTTAGTAGAGCACTTAACAGCTCACTCATTTGTTGAGTAGCTTTATATTCTTCTTGGGCTGGGCAGAAACAACAGCTTGCAATGCATGAGGAAAGGAGATAAAACTTCCCTGCTGTGCAGATTTAGTCCATTTGCACAGGCTCTCACACAGAAAGCAAATTGAAGTCTCTCATAAAGGCTTCTCTCTCTGCATTGGCAACCCTAACAAATGCATATGAAAATGAGTAAATCAGGCGACTTTGCATTAGAAAGGGGGGAAACTTCCTACTCTGACATCTGCTATCATAATTAAGAACAGATTTCATCACTAAACACTTGCTAGTTATGTCTGCAGTAAAGTAAATACACAGATGTGTTATATTTGCATACAGAAAAACTTGAACCACGTAACCAAAAGAAATTTGCATTTTCTCCTCTTAAAGATCTTAAAGGGTGAAACCATCATTAACACTTTGCATGTGATTCCTCTACTTTTGCTCATTAAGATCAGATTATAAAATATAAAGTACAATCAATAATAGGCAATGAACCTTGAATTACGTAAGGTAATCATTAACCAGAATGTACTCTTCATCCCATGAATGCAGTTTTATTTGATCGCCGTTTAATTTAATTGCAAACTTCGGAAAATTTATTGCTGTTTTAATTATGCAGATGTTGTTAAGAAGAGCCTATTTATTTCTTGCCCTTTCCTAAAAGCTCAGGATGGATAACTGTTTTAAAACCAAGAACATAAATATAATATCACACTGTAAAAAGTAAAAAAGCAAGGGCTTAAACAGCTTAATAAATATTAAAGTACGTCAAGCATAGTTGAATTCACACATTTGTGGAATCTTACATATTTCAAAGCACATCTGACAATACCAATAGAAATTCAGTACAGTGATTTAGCCCAGATATCTTCACCATCACATTAACTCACATTTAATAGAAATTTAATAATTTTTTAAAAGTATAATGAGAGAGATTCTTCTTATGTTCTGTACTGCCATTCCCTCCCATTCAATTTTTGTTCCTTTTCCCATATCCTTAACCATCTCTTCCCCACCCCTGTCAGATAATCTCTGCTCTCCGGTTTTTTTCACTGCTCTCCTCTTATTTGTCTTATCCTTCTGGTACCCTCTTTTCTTGGAAACTGGGGCTTAAATACCTTCCAGATGACAGCTTACTACACCTTCTTTACCTCCTTGCATACATACAACAACATAGAGGAACAACAAGCCCCTGCCAGCTGCCAACAGTAATACCAAGGCTTAGGCAATTTATATTGCTTGTATTCAGTTCATATGACCCAAAATCCCTGGGTAAACCAAGGAATGGATCAGGTTCTCCTCAGCAGGAAAGGGTTTCTGCAAGAAGTTGTTTCTATTCATCTAGCGTTATTCACGCCCAAAGGAAACTGTCCTGGGGTTCTCAGGAATCTCTCAGGTGCTATTCACCTTCAAGGGTGGACTAGAATAAAAGATCCACTAATGTTCCAGACAGGACGCAGGTGGCGCTGTGGGTTAAACCACAGAGCCTAGGACTTGCCGATCAGAAGGTCGGCGGTTCGAATCCCCGCGACGGGGTGAGCTCCCGTTGCTCGGTCCCTGCTCCTGCCAACCTAGCAGTTCGAAAGCACGTCAAGTGCAAGTAGATAAATAGGTACCGCTCCGGTGGGAAGGTAAACGGTGTTTCCGTGCACTGCTCTGGTTCGCCAGAAGCGGCTTAGTCATGCTGGCCACATGACCCGGAAGCTATACACCAGCTCCCTCGGCCAATAAAGCGAGATGAGCGCCGCAACCCCAGAGTCGGTCACAACTGGACCTAATGGTCAGGGGTCCCTTTACCTTTAATGTTCCAGACATAAGCTGTTGAAAGCCTAAGCCTAACCAGGAAGGGATGCGACCGTGAAAGGGATTTACAGAGAAATTCCCCACGCCCACTTCCTGCCCAGCTCAGAACACCAAGCCAAGATGTGGCCCCCACAACTTTCAGGGACACCTTGGTATAGTGCTGCCCATGGGCCCTCATCCCCAACTCAAATTTATCACCTCAAGGTGGTCATGCAATGCGGCAGAACCATATTTCTTTTTCTTTCGCCCCTCGGGAAATCCCAAACTATGCTAGATTATGACATACAATTACATAATCAAAGAGCATATTTCTCTAAAGAGGGATATGATCCCGATAGTCAAATAATAATCTTGTCTTCTGTAGATCTGAGATGGCTAAACTTAGAGATGATCAAGTCCAACATACACACTACAGACAACTGTGTTTGTGCATACTGTATCATCTATGCAGCTGTGCTGGCAATTAGAAAACCCAGACAGGTGTTTGCATGAGAAAATCTGCATGCCTCCAACTGACACTATAGCTATCCATCTCACCCCTGTACATGCACAATACCAACGGAAGTAATTAGTGCTACTGCATCATTAGTGCCATCCTGTAGACTAAATAATGTGGTAAAGCATAATTACCTGCAAACGGTTAATGTCAAGACTTTAATGAGAACTAGTTTGCAAAGAATTGCACTGTCTGTGCATACAATTATTGTTAGATACATCTGTCCCTGGAGTTACCCGAGAAAGGCATTTACAATGTGGGTTTGTGAGATTGTAAGACATTTTGCGTATTATAGAGGATAAGTGCACATCACTGAATAGTGGAATAGAAATGAGTAATGATAAGCTTGTGTGGAAACTTGGAGATCCATAATGAAAGTTGTTGAAAGTATGTTTTAGAAGCTGTTATTAGAAAGATGCTCCATCTTATTTTGGTAGAGCTGATCTTCATCTTTTTTAGATGCACTGTGACCTTTCAGAGACATATATCGCATAAACTCTATGTTCAGACGGTACATTGCCTCTGCAGTCTATTCCATTCATCTCTACTGACAGGACAAAACCTTTACACCTTGTTCCCAAATCAGAAGAAATCAGATGTTCTAAGAAGTCCTCTTGCTGGCCCGGCAAACACTGGAACAGCTTTAGATGACAAACCCTGCTACTAGGCAAGCAAATTAAGGATGATGTCTTCAGATGCTTTTATAATGCCACAATGAACCTTTATTTATGTACTTATTTAGTTAATGTTTTTGAAGTCCACTGCTACATGCCTGGAAGATTCCTACCAACTTACATCACAAAACTCTATAGTCACTGCTAGCCAGAGCATGGCTGCTGGTACCTTTAATTTTGTCAGCTTCAGAAAACAATGTCTTCAGTTAGAGAAGGTGAAAGGAACTAAAGGTTACAACTACACAGCAATCTTACCATTGCTTTTCTTTAGTAAGAGGAGAATGAAAGTGAACCTCCATCACCACTCCCATGAATAAAATGCCAAACTCTCCGCCTCTCCCCCTTCCCAGCTTTCACGTGGCCTTGAGCAATGGCTGGGATTGCTATAGCTTTCACATGTGCCTCACATGGCTATAAAGAAAGGTAGCCAATGCATAGCTGTCAACTTTCCCCCTTTCTTGCAAGGAATCCTATTTGAAATAAGGGAATTTCTCTTTAAAAAAAGGAAAACGCTGACAGCTATGAGCCAACGCTTATACATTTAAAAAAAAAACTTTGCAGGTTCACACAAGCTTATCTGGTGCTTTTTGTGTTTCCTCCACTAGGCCTTAGAATGTGAAGTTTTCTAGAACACTACTGGCAGAATTCTGAACTGTTTTGTTTTTATTAAATCAGAGCACTGTAGGATTCCCCCCACACACACACACACAGCTGTGTATTAGCAAATAAATGATTAAATCCAGAGCTCCTCAGTGATTCAAAGGATTTTTGGGGAGCAAAGCTTATTTTCGCAATATCCATAAAGAAAAGAAGACATATAGGAAAACATAGAGCTATACAGTAAATAAACTTAGAGCAACAGAACAGAGTAAGTATTTGTGGGGGCCACGATCCAACTCAGGGGATTACTGACACCATGCTTTGACTAGGGGAGGGCAACTCAGAATCATCCCAATTCCTCTCGTTAGTCAAGACTCCACACGAAACAAATTTACACCCCTCATATTTGGAAAAGTAGAATGTGAATTTCATTTTCTGTTCAACACGGAGAAGCTAGATCTAGTATGAGGTAAAAGTATTTTGGCTATAAGGCTGCAACCCTACACCCACCTAACCTGAGAATAAACCTTATGTGATCCTGTAGGACTTAATTCTGAGTAGGTAGGTGTAGGATTGCATAGCAACTGTGCTAAAAGAGTTGTAAAGCCTTGGTTTTATTTTTTTAAATAAATTTGTATTCTGCTTTTCAAGGGGGGGGAATATCTTGAAAGCATATTATAAGCCACATATCAAATATGCAATAAAGTACCACATATAACACATATAAAACAGCATAAAATATAATCTCAGCTACAAACTCACATGATCTTAGGCAAGCCTCTCTTCTGAGCAGAGTCGCCCACAACAAGAGGTTAGTGCTGGTCTACCTTACATGGCTATTCTAAGCCTTCCTGATATTTTATTTTATTATTACATTTATATGTAATGTAAATGAAGCCCTCTGAACGCTCAGAAACCTTATATAAATTGTAAGTAATTTATTTATTTGTCTTCATTTTTTAAAAAAACAACAACAACACACACCCTGAAACCTATACCTAAAACCAATGTTTAACGTATTTTAATTCTAGTCTTAGCAGATAATGGTTTGAATCAAACATATTCTGGTTCTTCAGCTGAAGAAATATGACTCAGGTGAAAAACGAAAGCTGTAAAAATGTGTTGGTATAAAGATAAGCACTTTATTTAATATCCAATTAAATGTGGTCACCAGAGAAATCACAGCTTACAAAAGTTTATCAGGAAAAAAAGATTAATCTATTTCAGGCTTAACCCAAAGTGTCATGAAAGGAACTCATGAATTTAGATAGGAATCCACTTATTATCAAAATACATTTTCATATTGAATCAGAACAGTCTAAATTGCTGACTATATTTATACTTGGTTCAGTCAAATTTTTATACTCTGTAGCTGCCATTAATTTTAGGACAATTATCAAACAACGATGATGAACAAACTGAAATAATCTTACGTGGTCATTTTCCCCAGTTTCATATTAACCATTCAGCTATGCACACAACTAACTCATTGAGAAAGGTTTAGTAGGTTCTTACGTGTTGACTTCAAATTTAAAAGTAGGAGTCACCTAGAAGCACAGTGACATTTGAAAAAGCTTTAAAATTTATTGCCAGAAATTTTATTGCACTGTGTTTCTGATTACAAATTAACTTGTTCATGTTGCACAAACAACACCACAATCGTGACCTTACAATAGTAAGGGAAACTGGGCCTTTAGAAATCATGGACCTTTAAAAATATTTAAATGTGGACTTTTTACAGTTCGCTACCAGAATAACAAAAGAATGGTGGAATTTTATTGCTGCATTGCTTAGCGTCCTTAGTGCAAATATCTTTTTTTTAGAAAATAATTTAAATATTTACCTTACTTTTGCAACAATGGTCCATGGGGGGCGGGCACTGACATGGATCTGTCCCTCATGCTGAAAAAGTTTCCCCAATCCTACTCTAGCAGTTTAAAGGACTTGTGGCAGGGAGTGGCAGGAGAACTGGAGGACGAACACATTTATTTTCATGTTCTCTGAGTCAACACACCTGAGTTTGTGATTTATTAAAAGTAATATAATGCATCACATTACTTAGAGTGGAATGTGTATTTGGAGGTGCATTTAAGAGATGCAGTGTGGATGAACTACTTCCAATAAGGTAGCCCAAACTAAGCAACATCCACAACAAACCACGAGTCAGGAAGTGCATATATGAAGTACTGACTTTGGGATTTCCAAGCACCAAACCACCTGTAACATCAGGTGCTTGTCAGGTTGGCAACTGTCCCCGCCTGTCAAATTTGGTCTGATAAGTATCTGGCCCATGGAGTCAAAGTGATTCTCCACTCATTACATGTGCATCCCAAGAACTATTACTCTTGTTTAAGCGACAGTCATAAGACTGTTTGCATTAAGTGGCAGAAAACTGCTGCGCTAACTGCAATAATATGTTTTTGTTTATTTGATGTAGGATTAACAATGATCCAAATCAAGGACAAGAGGAAAAAAACCCGCAGCTCAATTGATATACTAAATGTGGTTCGTAATCTGGAAGGCAAACAAATGGAAAATGACATAAACAGGTCACCAAACATTTCTTAAGCCCTCAGTGAGAATTTTCTGATGGCTGATTTATCAAGACCATAGTGCTACAGTAGCTGGACAGACTATACAGAGGTGATCATGAATAGTACAACAGGATACTACTCTCCAGGGTTTCCCAAACTTGGGTCTCCTGCTGTTTTGGGACAACAATTCCCATCATTCCTGACCACAGGTCCTGCTAGCTAGGGATGATGGGAGTTGTAGTCCAACAACAGCTGGAGAGCCAAGTTTAGGAATCACAGCTCTGGGCAGATCACCACAGGTCCTAGATAGTGCCTCTAATAGGAAGGAGAGAGCTCACTTACAGACGGTACCTAACACCAAGGAAACTAGCGCTAATACGCCCAGGAACCTCACCAAAATGCTGGAGAGGATGCACCTCCACAGGCACATACCTTCACATGTGGTGGGAATACCCCAAAATCCAACTTTTCTGGACAACAATCATACAAATTATTATTATTATTATTATTATTATTATTATTATTATTATTATTATATTCATAATATTTTATTATTATCATTACAAGAAATATGCAAAATAACCAAGCAAGTATTAAAAATCACCCCAGGCCTACTAAACATCTTCCAAAATAATAATGCCCACTCACATCATAAAGAGCTCATAACCCGCCTACTCTCAGCAGCCAGAAACATCATAGCCAGACACTGGAGAGATCTGTCAGGAGTAAGCATGGACCACTGGTACCAAATAGTATGGGAAACAGCCTTATTAGAAAAACTAACCAACAAACTGAAACTGACACGGGGACAAATAGAAGAAGACGCCTTCACCCCGGTATGGCCTCCCCTTTATCACATACACAGCCCAACAAGACAACGACAAGAATCCACCAGCAGGATACGAATCAATATGGCTAACCTGATTCAAAAACACCCACCCACCCCACTCACACATGGGGGCAAGGCACCAACTGCTGCTCCTCCTCAGGAAGCAGAATGACTTGGGCCAGCCCTGCCTACAGCTATGCTAGACATTATGGTGGCAGATTAGTATGTTGTATCACCACCAAGAGGGTAAAAGGTAAAAGTAAAGGGACCCCTGACCATTAGGTCCAGTCGTGGCTGACTCTGGGGTTGTGCCGCTCATCTCGCTTTATTGGGCGAGGGAGCCGGCGTACAGCTCAGAATCCGGGTCATGTGGCCAGCATGACTAAGCCGCTTCTGGCGAAGCAGAGCAGCGCATGGAAACAGCGTTTACCTTCCCACCAGAGCAGTACCTGTTTATCTACTTGCACTTTGAGGTGTTTCGAACCGCTGGGTTGGCAGGAGCAGGGACCAAGCAACGGGAGCTTACCCTGTTGCGGGGATTCGAACCGCTGACCTTCTGATCGGCAAGCTCTAGGCTCTGTGGTTTAACCCACAGCGCCACCCGCATCCCTACCAAGAGGGTAGGAACCATTTAAAGCATAGAATTGGGGGACAGGAATTTTGCTCTCGCTGGGCTCCAAAACCAGCTTTTGAGGGGAAGCTTTGACAGCTACCCCTTCCCACTGGTATAAACTGGTATTTCCCATTCTGAGTTATCCAAGCTGGGTTGTGCTGTCATATCATCTAACTTACCCCTTATTTCAGAGAGTCACAGCTTCACCATACTCTCGTTTATGTAGCTGGGTGTTTTTTCCTGCAGTATATCTGAGAAATTCCTGCTCCATCTGTTTTACAGTCTGTCCAATGTACTGAGGTAGAGCAGTAAGTTATGTCCATAGATGCACCATAATTTCTAATGTACAAGTGCCATGAAATTATCGGTGTAGATTTATATACTCAGGGTCACACAGTGAACTGGGTTCTGAACAGTTCCTTAATTGAGAAAGACAAAAAGTAATCAAGAGCTGAGGAAAGGTCAGCAGTTTTATGTGATACTCCTAAGATATGTCTTGACATTAGCAGGTTCACATAATATGGCATTTCAAATAAATGTCTAGGCTCAGCATGTTCTCCGACTTTTGCTACTGCAAATTATGTTCTTCAAAATATAGAGTGGCAAACCATGGAGAGAGGAGCAAATGTACAGTGTATCTTCCAAAGAACCATTTGTGAAGAAAGGAATTATCAAAAATTAAAAACTGTATTAGAAATTGGTCTGTGTTTCCTTTTGGAAGTTAAATGCAAAGGTTCATTTTCTAAAGTGCACTCTAAACTACAAATGATAACTTTGTGCAAGGAGGACAAATAGTTTATGGACTGATATTATCACAGTGGTCACAAATGTCCACTCGGAATAATATTTAGGATGTCATATTATCCAGCTTATATATTCTGGCAGCCTAGAACCTGATTTGAGATGGCACAGGCAAGTGATGAATCATTACAACTGGTAAATGGCGTATGTTACACCCCAGAAATCTGAGGCATGCTCCCCAAACATTGATTAAGCAGAAATTGTCAGGATATTTCCATTCAGTTTTACAACGGAAAGGAACATGATCCATGATCCCATAATGGTGAAGGGAACAGAGTAGACTGCTCCAGTGATTTTTTCTGGAGGGGTCACAGTGGTACGCATACCCCTAAACATTTTGTGAATCTAAGTTTGCCTTCATTGAGGGGCAGTATTTCAATGAGTAGGAAAATGAGAGTACCCCTAAACATTTTTTTTTAGAAAAAAAGCACTGGATGGACCCATGATTCTACTGTTGCTGCTTCTTCCTACTGATGACGTTCATGCTCACATAGGAACATAGGGAGCTAAATTATACCAAATTAGACCATTGGCCCATTGCATTGTCAACACTGGCTGGCAGGAGTGTAGCATAGCTACACATTCACAGCGAAAGGTTAGCAAGGGAATGGAGGACCTGCTAAGGTTGTGAAGGGCAGTGGGTATTAAGCATTCATACGACCAACTGGCAGGGCCAGCTCGCCCATGAAGTGGACTAAGGCAGCCACCTCAGGTGGCAGAATCCCACAAGGCAGCGCTCCTGCTGGTGCCCCACCCACCCCTGTTGCCATGCAACCCTGGTAAGCAAGGCTTCAGGGGAGGGGGGTGGCACTTTTCCAATTTGCCTCAGGCAGTTAAACGGGGTGGGCCACCTCTGCCAACTGGTCCCCCTGCCTTTGACTGGCTTGTCTCTGTGTCTTGTTCCTTGCCTTGTCTTTAAAAAAAATTGTGGGGAAATCCCCTTATTGTGGCTACTGTTGATGGTTAGTGGTAAAATACAGCAACCATACTAGGCAAGGATTTAATTTAGGGGTGCCCAAACTTTTTTCAAAGAGGGCCAGATTTGATGAAGTGAACATACGTGAGGGCCGACCAAAGTTGTTGAGCTTTCTTTACATTTTTACCCCAAAGTTGTTGAGCTTTTTTAAGGATTTTACCCCAGGACATATACTGCCACAGGGGCCGGATTAAATCGACCGGTGGGCCGGATTAGGCCCCCAAAATGGACTTTGGACATGCCTGATTTAATTATTGCCTGCTTACTGACTTATTTAGACTCACCTAGATGAGGTATCTAGATGTGGCTTGCCCCCATGTTATAGAATATTCTGGGATGTTTGCTCTGTGAAAAACAAACAAGCCTGACAACGAATATATCTAATCCTGGCTCAGGATATGCTTTCTTGGGCTTGAATCAAACTTGATGATAGCATGAGCAGGTGGAACTTCTACTCCCATAAGGTAAGTTTTCCCCATTTACTTCAATTCCACTTTCCAGTTACAGCCTTGCTCCTGTGTCATTCCAAAGGATACCCTAATCTTCAGGAATGGTCACCTGAGGGCACAGAGGGCTACAGAATAAATAGGAAGGTTGGATATACGAACTTTTGAGTTTGTTGCCTAGGATACATTTAAGTGATAGCTGCTGTTCCTAAAACTGGCACTGTTCATAAACCCTTGTGTAAACTGAATATAGGAGAACCATGGCAAAAATAACTCCAATGAAAAAAATCGTTCTTAAAAAAACTAATGCAATTTAATCACCAATTTTCTTATGTGTAATATTCTAATTTTAATGTCAAAATTCTAAAGACATTAACACAGAATTAAAAGATCCAATAAATATGACCCCAGTTTTAATATATAGGACTGGACAGTTGATGTCTATATTATGAATTGATGTGGACTATAAAAGGAATTCATCAATAAAAATAGGTTGTAAAATGTTTCCCAAGCCAGCAACTGCCACAAAATGACTGAAGTTCATTGGGGAAAAGAACAATTACATAGATTTTCTGACTAAGGAAAGCCTCATTTGTCACACTGGAAGTTGACCTAACAAAATAAAGAGTACAACCTAATTAACACGTGCATTTATAAATTTCCCCTCAATTCTCCAGCCCTAAACAGACTTATGAGGGAACATGACCCACTGAACATAATGCTACTTAGTAGGTAAGTTCAGTACAATTCTTTGCATGTCTAAAAATACAAGGGCATATAGGAAAAAATAGTGCATGTCCAGACATTGGATCTTGGCTTTTTCAATCTACCAAGAACAATACATGAATCATAAGTTCAAGATAAAAGAGAATGGATGCATCTTTAGCAAATAATTTTAGAAGAGCTATACTGGAAACAAGTGGCTCTCTATGGCCTATTTTATACTGCAAGATGTTTCTGTTCAGCACTTCAGACCTTCATCATTCTAGTAATATAATTCATAAGCCGCTTACAATAAAATTCTAAATGTGAAACAGCAGCACTTGAGATGAGAGGCTATCATTTACACTGAGAAGTAGGATGATTTCTGAAAGGTCCAGGAGGTCGGATATGAATTCTGATTAATGCTGATGAAACTGACTCCTAAAAATTAAATCCTGAACGAACACTTGATACCTTTATACATAACGGACAGCTAGGGTATTCTCATTAAAACAATTTCTGCAAAAATTACTTTAAGATTCTCTTTATGTCTTGATATTGAGAACCTTCAAAAGCTGATTAACAATATTAAATGAAGAACTAAACTGCATGAGAAATCAACCTTTCCTGCATATTTAAAAATAATGGCCTATAATTTGCATTCAAGTGCTATTTCATTGCCTGTAGATAGGGAAACCTCGAGAGGAAAAATGGAAGAGGAACTTGTTTTGTACAGAAACAACAACATATATTTCCAATAATCCTATTGGGAGGAAGGTTATTGGTTTGTTCCTGTTCTTGTTTTTATTATGCATTTTATGTTCTTGTTTTGTATTTTTATATTGTGAACTGTCCTGTGATCTTCAGATGCAGAGCAGTATACAAAATAATAATTAAAACTATGATGGTGATGATGATGAAGAATATAAAATCTGGGATAGCTCAGTTGGGAGAGCAGGAGACGCTTAATCTCAGAGTTGTGGTTCCGAGCCCCTCATGGTCCCTTCCAACACTACAATTCTATGAGTCTATGAAATAAATAAAGTGTATTGTTGATTGGGTGGTGACTGGCATACACCTATGGATCTAGGGATGGCTTCTTTAGGGACCACACCATTTCATTGTGATACATACACCATCCCCTAAATCCATCCAATCAAACCTGTGCATGCACACACACGACATATACATTTTTGTTTTCTTTCTCCACGACCCAATGAAGCTCCCGTTTTACATCACAGTATTAATTTTCCAGCCTTTGGACAATAGCCCGCTATTTGTTGTGACGGTACCAATATTTCTAAGTCATGTAGCTGGAGCCAACTGCCACTCCAGCTGCAACCACAATTTGCTGTTTGAGTGCTGACAGAACCTGATCATCTCCAGCTCTCATCTGTACATGCTAATGACGCTATTAGAAAGAAAGACATCTATATCCTTTGAACCAGGGCACTGACTTCTTACCAGCCAACCCCTGGCCCATTTCAGACTTTAAATGCTGCTATTCATTGACCACCATTACATAGGTGTGAAGAAATAGTCAATCAACTAAAATCCATTTTCAACTGGGATTAGTCACTGGAAATCATACAATTTAAGCACTAAAGGAGAGTGGACCAAATGGGAACCAAAACTGTAGATAACTTACTAGCCAAGTAGGCAGTTGAGACAATCACAAATTTGAAGAATGACCTGGAATCCCTCCCCACCCCACTCTAAGTCCTTGTGTAAGTTTGCCACTTACAGACTGAGTAAAAATTAATACCCTCAAAACGCAGTGCAAAGTATACTTTCTAGGAGAAAAAAAGTCAATGTAGGATGTCAGTGTTTTGAAAGGGATTAACTAGTACATCAACAGCACATGGAAAGCTCTGTTGCACTTACCTCTTCTTGATTGGGAATATTAAATTTTGTCAGTTTTGACTTGGTCCTAGCTGAGTCAGCTTTGGCAGAAGGCATTCCTCTATATGAGGTGCAGAGCAGGCTGGTTTCAGCTGGCACCTTCAATCTTGGAGACTCCTCAGGAGCCTGATCTTGACCATCCATTGGCCTTACATATGCTGTTGGTTTCTGCTGAACTATACTGGGCTTCGAAGCAAGGGAAGGAGGAAAGTTCTGGACACAGTGTCCATTGCTATGCATAGCTGGCCTCTCCTGAGCCTGAGCTCCACCTTCTCCACCAAAGCTCAGCTTTGACGGCTGCTGTTGTGTTCTGCTGTTGTCCCCAAGCGAAGACAATAAAGGACCTTGGGCAACACTCGACGGAGATGGTGATGAGGGATTGGATGCATAATGTGTAATCTTTTCTAAACTGTTCTTTTGGCTAACTGTTTTAAAGTCGTTATTGTGTGCATCTGGCAATCCATGTCTATGTTTGCTTCCCCTCTGCTGGTTCTCCAGAGTCCGCCCAGACTTCTGCCAACCCATCGCAGTGTTCTTGCTCAACTGCCCAGAAAGTGCCGCTGGTAAGGAAGATGGAGAAGCGTGAGTGTGGGGCTTTGTGTCAGCAATGAAGTGTTCCTCAGCTTTGTTCACAGACGTTTGTGAGATACACGGCTTTGGAACACCAACAAGGTGGCTTTGATTGGATCGATCTGTCAGCAGTTCTTTCATCTCATCGTAGTTGCCCAGGGTATTCTGGATACGGCTGGAGAGCTCGTCCCCTTTGTTAGTCTGCAAAGCAAGTGAGCAAGAATAATTTTAAATTATCATTCTGTAACAAAATCGAAAGCAGCCACCATGTTGGTCTGTAGCATCAAGAATAACAAAGAATCTTGTGGCACCTTAAAGAATAGCAAAGGAAATCGTCATGAATATGCAACAGTTCAGAAGCACATTAAATGAAGAATCACATTAAATGTTTTGTTTTGTGAGGACGCAAAAAGGTTTTCAATTTACTCTGAACATGGAAAGCTACATGAGCTTCAGAGTATATATTATGCATATTACAAATGTTATCACTTGTATTTAATACATTTTTTTTTCAAGCATATCATACTGGAAGCAGAAAAAAGTTTTAATTTTTTTTTTAATTGAAGTCAAAGCAATACAATAAAAATAGTAAAAGTACAAATAAAAAACAAACAAACAGCAGCAAACTATAATTGGAAGAGATAAATCAGGTAAAAGTAGAGTATTTAATATCATTAGGAAAGCCACATTTCTTGTTATACCATTGAGAGGAAATCCTGTGTGTCTGTATTTGTGGTATATATATGACAAAATCCCACCAAACAGCATAATATGTTTCAGGATCCTACGAGCCTTTGAAAAAATGTAATTTATGATTTATTTTTCATCTAGCGCTAAATTCCACATATTTTTATACCACAGTGTGAGTCACAAGTCCTGTAAGGTTTTCCATTTTAGGACAACTGAAGTTCTGGCAGCCACCAGCATCGATGTCAAGAGTTCCTGAAAGTTGAACCCTTTCAGTTGACCATCCCTAAGATTTAGTAAACAAATCTGCAGTGAACTTGGAATGGGATATTTGAGTATTGCCAAATATTAGGCCCACCACTGACCAGTATCTAAATACCTGTGGGCAGTCCCACCATTATTGGAAAAAGGTGACTCCTTTTTCCACAGCCTCTCCAACAATTCTGAGAATATTGTGATGTCATATGGACAATTGTTAACTATACTGAATGATTTCCATGAAATATGACCAGAGCTAGAATATTTCTGTTTGACCATTGTAAGCTCCCAGAAGCTATCAGCATGTGACAGCAGCCACACCCCAGCAGCACCTTTGACTGGCCAGCTAAACCAGGTGAGGGTAGCTGATGGGTCTCAAAATCTTGGTGAGCTAGGGACTTCCACTGCATGTTATGACAAGCTCCAGCAGATTTGAGCGGGCCAGGTCAGTGAGTCCAATGGTCAAGGAGCCAGTTTCTGGATGTGCTGCAGAGGGAAGTGAGGGGCAAATGAGGCTTGTCAACCTGGGAAGGTAGCCCATCTAGGAGAAGGAAAACTCTGATCCTAAGCCTCTGCTGCCTTGGAGGACATATTTGGGAGAAGAAAAGGCTAAGGAGCAAACCCTATGCAACTCTGGAGTGCCTTGTACGCCTCCTTCTGGTAGCCAAGATGGTGCCAAATGTATTGCTCTGTTTCCTTTGTACCACAGCAGCGAGGCTGAAAGAGGGGTCTTGCCGTTTGGGCAGCCCAGGATCTCCATACACACTGCCCAGGCTTGCGCACCATGTAATGTTACTTTGGTGCTGCTAACACAGTGGTTTCACTTCATCCCAGGAAGCACACTGTTGTCTCTTGATACAGACGGGTGCCAACAACTAGGTACTGATCTAAGTCTAAAACACCTTTTTGAAACACATTTGAATGTAACGCTGCTCCACCTTTCATGTACTTTGAAAAATAAACATCTAAAACTCAATGAGACATCAATATTAATGCATGCTTTGTGAGACCAGTTCATTATGGCAGACTACAAAAAAGTATATCCTGCAGCCTATAGCTAATGACCAATTAAAGTAGGACATACAAAATAATTTATGTGGTCGCTTTTACTGAACGAAATTATTACAGTGCTGTGTAATTTGAAATTACTAATTGGCAAGCAACTTGAAGAAAACTCAGTTGTTACTAGGAAACAATACAGTTTTATTACGACACACATAAAACCCCAGAAGAACCTACTCTCTTTTGATAAAATAACTTGTTGAGTGGGCAAGGAAAATCTTGTTAATAAATTTGAACTGTAGCAAGACTTATGACCTATCCCTCATGTGATTTCTTAAAAAGAAAGATATTGATATAGATTTGATAGATTTGGGGGGCCAGGTGTTTCTTGTCAGTCACCTGTAATCATCACAATGACATTAGGTGACCCATTTTTGCATAGTGCTGTACATAGTGCTGATTGCCTTGACAATCAGCTGATTGTTGACACATGCAAAGTTCTGCACACAGGTCTTTGCAGGTGCAGTTGGCTAGTGGTATCTGCCACCCGCCCTTTGGTCCGGCCATGCATTTACCTGCCCTGCACCTGACATAAATGACATCAGGGTTAGAGAGCAGGTGGTGGAAATGGCTTGGCCAAAACAGTCTCATGGGTCAAGTTGGGGTATGTGTGTGGCTGGTGGGCCTAATTAGGCCCACAGCCAGAGATTCCCCACTATTGGATTAGAACGACCTGCCATAGAGCAGCTAATGTATTTGGTGTGGGGAGGAGAAAGGAAATGAGTCTAGTACATGCGTAGCCAACATGGTGCCCTCAAGATGCAACTCCCATCAGCCTCAGGTAGCACCGCCTGAGCATTAAAGCACACCACACTGGCTTTCCCAGTCAATTATTAGACCAAAAGGCAGTATTGCAAGCTCAGCTGGGAGAGCAGCACAGGCGGGTGGCCCATCAGTTAGGTGAGTTGAAGGGAGGTATCCAAGCAGGACCAGGCTTGTTTTCACTCCGGCATGAAGGACCTCAAGCCACATCCTCTGGTTCTGACTCGGCTCACAACCAGCCATTGTGTTCTAGTGGCATCAAGTTCCAGACAACATGGCTTAGCTTGTTCATTAACAGCCAGCAGCTCTGCCCAAGAACAAACAACAGTTTTTGGTTGTCGGATATGATATTCAATATTGTCATGAATGACATGGATAAAGGAGTAGGTGACCTCCTTTACAAGTCCATAGATGGTAAGATGGAAGAGACTACAAAATTAAAAATTTCTAAGCATCCCACTTTGAGGGCAGGGTTAGCAATAGAATAAGCTGTCATCTGGCTTTCTCTGGAGGTTTTCAAAAAAAAGATTAAACAAGCATCTGTAAGGGACACTTTAAATATAGATTATTCTGTTTTAAGTTGGGGAGTTGGGTTCTCCTAAACTGCCTTACCTGCTTTGAGCAACAATCAAACAACAGGGAGGAAAATTGGGGGGAAATATATATATACCTTATATGGCTCACTGAAGAGGGAGTAGCTGTTATTAAATATGCCATCTTCGTGCTGGGTCTCCTGATTTCTCCTTTCCCATTCTTTCCTGCGCAGCATATTTCTGTCAGGGTCATAGACACTGCACCAAAAGAAAAGCAGAAAACTAGAATTAAGGCAACAAACCCTGGGTAGCCATAACTACATAGAGAAGGGTGAATTAGCAAACAGGTGACAAAGGAAACAAGAACAGGAATGTGATGGATGCCATTCCAATAAGGACATTCAAGTCCACATACACACAAACACACACACTCACCCAGTTTCTGGAGGGATGAGATATTTAGGGGACCTATGTCAAACAGGTGAAATGAAACAGGGCAAGTGTCAAAGCATCTTTGACAAAGAAAAAAAAGGGAGGGTCCTTTTTAAAGTGCACAATAATTAAAGCTATGGTTAAATAGAAATGATGAAAACATTTCCTTGTATGACAGCTCTTTAGAGAAGGGTTGGAATTCTTGTGTTCCCTCCCCCTTTACTGTTGGACTCCAACTCCGATCAGCTTCAATCTGCATAGTCAAGGATGATGGGAGCCATTGTCCAGCAAAATCTAAAGGGCTTCAGTGCCTTACGATGTTAGACAAGAATACTGCTTAAAAATGAAATCAGTCTAGTTGGATTCTATAGTTCTCTTTTCATTAATGAGCCCCTAAAGGGCTGTTAAAGCTATATACCACAGATATTTTCACAGTAATGCACCTTCTTCTGATCTTCATTAATCAGCTGTGGTCATGAAAGTACAAACGCAACTATCAGCTACTTTAGCCTAGCCACAATTGTTATCCTTTTTGCCAACCAACTAGAATTGAAGGATTGAAAGAAAACAACCATCCCAACCAAGACATTCTTGTTGTTAGTCTCCCACATATGGGCTGATATGACTTGTAGCTGTGCACTAAGACATCACAGAGCTGGCAGTGGCTACATTCATAGTACAGTAAGTCATGAACGTGCTGTGATGGCTGCAAGTTGTGAATACAAATGCATGAATGCTGTTCTGCTACACTGAATTCGGCCCCTTCATAAAAGGATTGACCAAGATGAAGGTGTGAAACTGCCTTATTCTGACAGCTAGTCTATGAAGTGCCTTGCACAGTGCAGAAAATGAGTCTCTGTAACTTCACATCTTGCAGTGAGGGAGCAGCCAGAAGGCCCTCAGAGCTGGACCTCAGTGTCCAGGCTGAACAATGAGGGCGGAGCTGCTCCTTCAGATATGCAGGGGCAAAACTGTTTAGGGCTTTAAAGGTCAGCACCAACACTTCGAATTGTGCTCAGAAACGGAAATGTACTTTCACAATATTGGCCAAATGAAATAGCTTGGGAAGTAGTTATTTTATTTTAGTGGTAGCATTTAGTTTAGCCCCGGGTAACAAGGCTGAGAAAGACCTCTCTCTTTATTTCTACTGCCTCACAAAGTAGTAGACAGTACAGTGCTGGGCTCAGTGGATCAATAATCTTCAGTATTTGGTAGCTTCATATATTCATATGAATAATCATTTTAATCAATACAGTAATGTTGGGTAATTATATTATTGAATAGCACAAGCACTTAGTAAGTTGTAGATTAGGCTTGCTTCTCATTATATCAGTCATATCCAACACCTTGTCTGGCCAGTTTATTCATACCCTTGTCATTTTCAGCTAAACAAAAATAAATAAATGATGACTATTTATAAAGTCTGTGTTGCTAATGGCTTGTTATGATTTCCCAGAAGTGACAGCTTTACATTCCTCAGTGCTAAAAAGCATTTTGAGACAAAAGCATCAGCTGCCGTGCAAGAAAAACAAAGCACTAGCTTTTGATGGACTGGTGACATGATTAATAAAATGCTATACTTGGGCTGCAAGTGACTTTTTGGACTTTTCACCTAGTTTAAACAGAAGTTAATTTGAGGGTTCTGCAGTATTTTTTCCTCCATTTACAAACAGAAATGCCACAGGGCAAAGCAATTACTCTGATTTACTGTTTTGCCTTTGATTGAACATGAAGATGTAGCAGGGTCTCAAAAAAAAAAAAAAAAAGCAGCAACTTAACAAACTGTGTTCTTTCCCTCAGACAGATAAAGTACCTACTATGCTGTTTCAAAGAGTTTACCTCCAGGCTGCAGTGCAGAGCAAACATCAATCACTGACATGTGTCTAAGATGAGATTGATGTTTACTCTCACAGCTTTTCATCTTACATCCAATAAATTACTTCTCCTTCACCAAAATGCCTGGTTAAATTTCATTTTTCACTTTGCAGCATGAGTTTTAAAACTTTAGCTCCCAGCAATTCTGAAGCTGGATTCATTTACGCTTCATCCTCCATAGCTTTTATGATTTGTACTAACCATGAAAACTGGCCATATAAACATCAATACAATCACACAGAGTCTTCTGGTAACAGCCACTTACACAGGGACAGAAGCCAGATTGAGGACGAAAGGTTTTAATTGTGTTCACGATTACTCTAGGATGGTAATAAACACATTCCAGCTATCTGAATACTCGGTGCATGAATCCTGCAAGCTTCATCTTGGGAAAGCAGATATATTTTATTTATTTGTTTCCCCACCCCACCCCCCCAAAAAAATAATTCAAGAAGACACTACACTTTCAAGATGCAACCTTTTCGGAAATGTTTCTGAGCAAAACAACTAACCTGTTTAGTGGCACGATTAGAAGGAGGTTAAATTGTCTCAACAGATCACAAGAGGATAAATCCTCAGAGGTTTTAACTGGAGTTCTACTATGCAAAACAAAAAATAAATAAATTCATGTCATAAGGCCATTTTGCAATTTTCTAAGAACCCTACTGAGTCTCCCAATTCCTCTCAGCTTCACCTCCTCCCCCCTCCTTTAATGAACTTGCAGCAGCTTCTTTGAGAGTCATGAAGGTCAAAGATTCTGCTACCCTGAAATGTCTCCTAGGATTCATTAATGGGTATATTTTGTGCTGAGCCCACCATGGGACCTGTGTTGCTTATGCCTGCTCCTGCTCCCTGTCACTCCCTTTCAACCTGTCAATATGCACAGAAAGAGGTATATTGGTGCATTTCGAGTCTCTAGTGTGCTCTCCTTTAAAGAAAACTGGCTATTCACAGGCTGTCTTGAGCAACCCCGTTTGGTGAGGAGAGAGACAAAACTGTAATTTTGTTCACTTCATACAATTTTAATTTGCCCGAGGTGGGGTGGGGGAGTAGTAGTTCTATACAGCTTTGGAAACTCCCATTGTTCTAGGCGCGACAGGGAATTTCATTAATGCGAGCAGTTTCTGAGCTCTGGGTTCAGTACTGCACCTAAGATTTCAGATTAAAACTGCCACTGCTGGAATGAAAGGAGGAACCTTTTCTGCTTCCCCACTTCCAGCCACTCTCTGGAGACTGGAGAAGGTATCCCCATAAGAATATTAGGGGAACGGGCAGGAGAAATATGTCTTCAGATGAGGACTACACCATGTGAAAAACAAACATAAGATTTCAGCTGCAGTTCATTCATTTTCAGCTTGCATTCGTGTTATAAAAAAGTGCACCTAGACACTCCATTGCGGTGCCAACAAGCTAGATTTAAGGTGCCATTTAGCTCCTAGCTTTCATATATCAGTTTGTAACACTGATTCTATAATCACAGATATGTGCATACTCAAGGGTTATCAGTTTGGCTCAAAAGCAATAAACACTTTGCAATACCTTAAAGACTAACCAGTTCATTTTGTTATGAGCTTTCATGCACTACAGTTCAGCCTATCAGATGCATTTTCTTTCTTTGTGCAACAAAATTTATATACCACTCGATTTTGTGTGTATGTAGGTATATATGTATGTATGTATCATCTATCTATCTATATCTATCTATCTGTTTATCTATCTAATATCAATGAAATTCAGCTAAAACAGATATTTTAAAACTAATTAAAATCAAAATGCATGAAGTGTCATCCCGAGTTATGGGTATATAAATACATGAGGTTTTTTTGGGTGGGGAGGGAGAAGGTTGTAAAATACTGAGGTCAGAGGGAATGCAGAAAAGCACAGAGGGTGATAAGTACCTAATTAATAGTGACAACTCACAAACAGTTGGTAATGCAGACACCCTGGCACTAGTAAGCCAATTAACACATGCTAATGATCCTCCAGTCTTGGTTCAGGCCACAAGTGATAGCGATGAACCTCTTGATGTAATTCAGTGGTTTCATGTTACAGACTCCCTTTGAAGTTTGCTCTAGAATGGCCACACTAAAGCTGTGTACATTTACTCTTCATCCAATGGACGCCCAATGTTGGTTTGGCAAGTGGTGTACATTCAGCGTAAGCTACAATCCATCCTGTATCTATCCTGTGTTGTTGTTTTTGAGAAATACTGAATTTTGGTCTGTTTTCTCTCCAAACCAGTTTCAATCTGAGCTGATAAAAAAACAACAACAGCCAACCTTCTGTGTTTTAAGCTGGTAATGTGTCCTGGGAAGTTGAAATACTCCCCACTGTCTTGTGAATATTGTCTTTCCTGGTGTCAGACTTGTGTCTTTTTTCTTTCCCTTTTTTGCAAAGAGGATGCTTGTCCAGCCCTGTATGGTTTGACTTGGTTCATTTACTTCTGGAGTAAAAAAATTATAAAGGCAACGATGACACAGAACTATCTATCCTCTTGCATAAACCAAGGGATGCATAATTGCAGCTGTATGTCGTATTTTATTTCCAAGGAAAGGCAAAATATGGCATTTCATTATCAATGTCAAGTGCCAGTAGCCATAAATTCTATGACTCATCAAAACTGCCTATACGAGTAACACTAACAAAGCAGCATTTCCAATTTACTGTTACTATAATGGATAATGACTGGAGGTTCATCAAAGTTAATCAAGAAAATGATGTCCATATTATGCTGTGTTGTGTTTCGCTTGACTTAAAAAGCTCTTGGTATGGGGCAGACTCTGTGTGACAGATTTACTGTATTATAGACTGCATACAAATGCTTTGAAAGCAAAGCAAACATTGTGGGTTTGAAATGGTACATACCCATACGGCTCAATGCTGTATACAATTAAGTGCTCTTAAGTTTGATGTGCCCTTAGTGGGATACTTAATTGTACCATGAGTTCTATCCTTAGTAGGTACACAGAGTTCTTAAGAGACTGATATTTTACTTGATGGCTTTGCCTACAGAAAAGACCTGAAGAAGAAAAAAATATTTTATTTTCATTCCTTTTAAAATGTTTTATTATTACTTAATGAATCTCTGCCTCTGCCTCTCGTACACAAACCATGGACAGGGTCATAGACCTAACCAATTATAACCATTTGCTTTTTCTACTTCTTTTCTTCCCCCACCCCATCTTTTCGTTCAAGTCCTTGGTTTGAATGTAGATTGAAAAACCTATTTCTGAATTTCTTTTTTCAATATTAATCTTGAGGGGCAATAACATTGCTGCTGCTGCTGCTGTTGTGATTGATGATTGTATGGTTCGGTAATTAGAAGGTTTGAGACTTGGCCTGTTAGGATCTGAATGACAGAGCAATTCAAACAATAGGAACCCAGCATAATTTATGCTGGTGCAGATTATGCCAGTGTAATTTCCCCCTTTTTCAAACTCTGTTCAGCAGCATGGCTGCTGCCAGCTGAGCTGGCCTGAGCCTGGCAGAGGGGAAATGGGAGTTATACCAGCCTTTTTACCTGTGTAACTTCTGCTAGGTTGCTAGGTGGCATGACCAAGCTGAACAAAGTTTGAAATGGGGTGAATCTCCCCCTGCCCACTCCCACCCCTGCCACTCTCCCAGAATGCCATTTTTGGGGGGCTTTGGCTGAACTGGCTGAGTTGGAATGAGGAGTGTTGGGTTGGCTGAACCCAAGCAATTTCTCCCAGTTCCTTCTCACGTTAGCAACCTACACTGCACCACCTCCTGTGTTGTTCCTAGTTGTCCCCCA